>NC_140026.1:25179149-27579149 GCF_964263955.1 Coregonus lavaretus
CCATCAAATAAACAAATAAACAATTCAAAACAGGGATGGAAGATCTGACTTTAAACGTAACATTTGGAGTGCTCACTCTTTGTCACTAATCTCTATTATTATTCTTTCAATAAAACAAAGATGGAGAAAAAAATGATATTTTGAAGAATGGAAGAAGAGAGGAAAAGATGAAACCTACAATACCCTTGGGTACATGTTGACATGTACACTACATTACCAAAAGTATGTGGACACCAGCTCATCTAACATCTCATTCCAAAATCATGGGCATTAATATGGAATTGGTCCCCCTTTGCTGCTATAACAGCCTCCAATTTTCTGGGAAGGCTTTCCACCAGGTGTTGGAATATTGCTGCAGGAACTTGCTTCCATTCAGCCACAAGAGCATTAGTGAGGACGGGCTCTGATGTTGGGCGATTAGGCCTGGCTCGCAGTCGGCGTTCCAATTCATCCCAAAGGTGTTAGATGGGGTTGAGGTCAGGGCTCTGTGCAGGCCAGTCAAGTTCTTCCACACCGATCTCGACAAACCATTTTCTGTATGGACCTCGCTTTGTGCATGGGGGCATTGTCATGCCACAAAGTTGGAAGCACAGAACCGTCTAGAATGTCATTGTATGCTGTAGCGTTAAGATTTCCCTTCACTGGAACTAAGGGGCCTAGCCAGAACCATGAAAAACAGCTCCAGACCATTATTACATCTCCACCAAACTTTACAGTTGGCACTATGCATTGGTGCAGGTAGCGTTCTCCTGGCATCCGCCAAAGCCAGATTCGTCCGTCGGACTGCCAGATGATGACGCGTGATTCATCACTCCAGAGAACGTGTTTCCACTGCTCCGGAGTCCAATACCGGCGAGCTTTACACCACTCCAGCCGACGTTTGGCTCTTCCATGGAAACCCATTCCATGAAGCTCCCAACGAACAGTTATTGTGCTGACGTTGCTTCCAGAGGCAGTTTGGAACTTGATAGTGAGTGTTGCAACCAAGGACAGACGATTTTTACGCACTACGCTCTTCAGCGCTCGGCCGTCCCGTTCTGTGCGCTTGTGTGACCTACCACTTCGCGCCTGAGCCATTGTTGCTCCTAGACGTTTCCACTTCAAAATAACAGCACTTACAGTTGACCGGGGCAGCTCTAGCAGGGCAGAAATTTGACGAACTGACTTATTGAAAAAGTGCCATCCTATGACTGTGCCACGTTGAAAGTCACTGATCTCTTCAGTAAGGCCATTCTACTGCCAATGGAGATTGTATGGCTGTGTGGTCGATTTTATACACCTGTCAGCAACGGGTGTGGCTGAAATAGCCGAATCCCCTCATTTGAAGTTTTGTCCACATACTTTTGTATATATAATGTAGATACCTCTCCTAATGACGTCTGATCTTCTTTTTGTTTTAGCCAAGGCTTTAATCCCAACCTTGGGTCCCCCCCTCCAGACTACGATTAAAGATCCCAAATCTTTAGCTGTAAGCTGCTCTCACGCAAATCCTTACTTAAAAGGGCCTTATTTGTTTTAGAGGTCAAATATTTAAATATTTTCACTATTAATTAATATTGGTTTGCCAACTGTCTTAAAAGTCCATGGAAGAAGAATATATTTAAATCTTTGCCCATAAATTCATTGTTTTGAGATGGGTGAAAATGTACCATAATTTATTGAGAGAGAAAGAGAGAGAAACAAATGAAAAGAGATGCATCCCTCCATGTCTGCTCCCTCCCTCCCTCCCTCCTTCCTTTTTTTCCTTTTTTTTCTTTTCACAAAAAAAGCTCTCAAACAGCACCACCCTGCCACGCTTAGAGGAAGAGGGGGGGCCGGACGAAACAAAACAAACGCCCAAATGAACGAACACACAAACGAACACCAAGCTCAAATTCAACCATGTCGGGCCGCTGCTGAGCGAGCCTGACAAAAAAAAAAAATGTTTGTAATGTATATTAACTCCGGGAGGCCCTTGTCACCTGACAGACCATTGTTCTGTGTGGGCCCAGGCCTCGCCACAGGAGCAGGTTGCCTGCATTGTTTATGGAGATTGGGCTTGGGGGCCGGCCGGGTGTCTGCCAGGCGGTGGTTAAAAAAGGGGGGAGAGAAGGGGAGGGGGGAGTGTGACGCCGACCCCAACAAACGCCTTGACCCTGAGCAGATGGCTGGGCAGGGGCTCTGCTGAGCCAGAATTAATAGCGTGTGCCATGTCACATTGTCTGAGACGGGCTGCCTAAAAACCAAACTCCCCCCCACCCCCCTCCCTCTCCATCCTCTGCCGACTCCTCTCTCTCTGTCCCCTCAAATCTATTCCCTCCTCTCTCTCACCCCTCCAACCCCATCTACTCCCCCTCCCTCTGCTCTCTCTCTCCCTCTCTATCGCTCCCCCTCTACTCCCCACCTCTCTGCCTCATTCTGCTGCCTCTACTCTTCCTTCCCATTTACTTCCCTTTCAATCTTTACTCCCCTCCCTCTACCTCTCTCCCTTCTGCTCCTCCTCCCTCTGCCTTGTCCTTCTCACTTTCTCTTGTCCTCCTCCTCGCTCCACCCCACGCTCCCCAACAGCTGGAACTACAGTCTCCTTGAGCCACCCCATGGAGTACTCCTTCATTGGCAACTTCACTCTTTTTACAAACACTCCTTCACTCTCTCTCTCATCCATTCATTCATTCACACCCTTGCTCATTCATCTTGCTCTCAATAGCTCAAATAGACACTCATTCACAGGTTTGCTCATTCAGAAGGGCCTTTATCGGCAGACAAATAAGGCACCTGTGTTTCAAAAGCTCTCCCGCTGAATGACTTTCTATTCCGTTTCCTCACTAGCTCTCTAGCTATCTAGCCCTCTAGCTCACTCACTCGCTCACTCGCTCCTCTCTCTTTCTCTCTCTTCCTCCCTCCTCACCCACTCATTCTGCTATATCACTCTACCCATAACAAACACTCCTCACCACTAGCGCCTACAGCTCATCAAATAACAGTCCCTGCTATCTAGTCTGGGGCGTGGATACTCCAACAAACATTTCCGGGGCCTCTCCAGAGTCCGCGGGGTGGCTGGCAGGAATGGGACAGGGCGTCAGAGGGATGTCGAACCCCCTTGACGGGCCCCCCCTCCTAATCACCAGGCCACTTCCTGTCTTTCTGGGGGCCCCGGCTGTCTGCCAGAGAGATGGAGAACCAGGGGGTCAGGGCCTTAGTGCAGCTCACTTGGCAGGCTCATACTGTGTGTGTGTGTGTGTGTGTGTGTGTGTGTGTGTGTGTGTGTGTGTGTGTGTGTGTGTGTGTGTGTGTGTGTGTGTGTGTGTGTGTGTGCACGTTCCTGTGTTTCTGTGTGTGAGAGAGGCACTGTACGTGTCTTTGTTTGGTATCTCAGTATGTGTAGAGTGTGTGTGTGTGTGTGTGTGTGTGTGTGTGTGTGTGCGTACGTGCGTGCGTGTGTGCATGTGTAGCAGCATTGTGTGTGTGCGTGTGTGCATGTGTAGCAGAGATGTAGGCGTAAGGAATCAAGGGTCAGGGTTTGACAAAAGTTCATTTGGCTAAGACTTTGTCCCCCCCACCCATAAAAAATGCTTCAGTTGACAAAGTAAAGCTGCCCATCCAAACGTTATATCTACCACAATAGCATTTAGCATTTGCAACAAGCAAGAAAAATATGCAATTTGCAATTCTCCCCCACCATGTTTAAGGTTGGGATTGGGGGAGGGGAAACTACACCTTAAAGCTAAATGATACATCATACAGGGACTTTAGACAGGATGAACTTGAAAACTATCATCATTGACATTCTGAAGACCTGAAACATCAAGGAAATACTTTTGCTTTATTTAGGTTCAACCAAACAATTTTAGCTGAGTTTCAAAGTGTTGGCTTTATCCATGGGTTGCATTGGGATTTTGTAATTTGTGGGACTGCTCCCCCAAAACATTTTTTCTCATGCTAATTCTTAACAGAAAAGTATTTAGTTTTTGCTATGGTGTCTGCCACTTTGTTTCTATCATGTACCAAGCTACATCCTGTGGACTAAATGTTATAGGGCTCAAGTTAAGTGACTGAACCAACTTTGTGTCAGTAGTATATTGTAGAATAACGGCACTAACCCAAACTAAACCAGTTGTTGAGCTTAGTTTACTGGACATGAATATCCCATGAGAATTTTACACAAAGTGGAGAGATTTACTTTTGTTGGAAACCTTCATTGTTATGACATTTTTTTGCCTTTTCCTCCTTGTTCTCGTCTCTGGTTTAGATTTCATCAGGGATCCTGTACAAGCCCTCGCTACAATGAAAACCTCCCAAAACATTGGACCGGGTCCTCATTGAACACAATACTGCATCTCAAGATTTGGTAGATAATATTTCCAAACAAAATCATTTGTGTTGAGGTTTGGAGAAATAAGGCTGCCTATAATCAAAAAGGACTTCAACAAATCTTGATTTTGGCGTATGCATCACGAAGGGTCAAAAGATCTCGTTAAAGATGTACCCAAACACAATGTGGAAGTATGTATTGACTCATGGTTTCCAAGTACCCTGAAGAGAGGAAAATGACTGTCACTTACAGTAAAAGTACATCTGCAGGAACAGACTGTCCAATAAGGATATTGCCCATTCACATCACTTACTGAGTCACCATTGCCATAGCATGAATGTAGTTGCTAACACAAATCAACATAGTGTTCCAAATTCCATTTTGTATATTTTAGAACATACCAGCGGACCAAACTTGTCTGCCTTTCTACCAAACTTGTCTGATGTTATTAGCTAGTTAATGGAAACTACAGCAAGGCGAATGGACAGCTCACAAAGCTTATTGCAGACGCTTTCAAAGCATTCACAGTACATTAAATACATTGAAAAAGGAATACAAAATGTCTAAAAGAGAACATTTGAGTCACAACACCTTCTTTTGAGTACAAACTGATCAAACTGATCAAAGAATCCGCACTTAGGTTTGGCTCTCATCGTTCCTCGAGTTATCTTTGATATGATCTTCTCATGCAAACTGCGGTGGCAGCAGTGCATCCTCTCAGATTGTAATTAATGATATGTCTTCCCCTGTTCGGCATTTGCTGTGTCATTGGTCTAATAAAGTTTTCACTGAAGAGTTGCACATTTCCCATGATCACTGTGAAAATCAACTTGCATTGTTATCTCACTGTGACTAAGTAGTTCTTCTAAATATCTGTTGTTGTTTATGGTAGGCTCAAGAAAGACAGGGGCTGCATACCAACCCACTGGGCACAGACGTCAATTCAACGTCCAGGGGCCAGGGCCCATCAAAAGTAGTGCACTATATACGGAATAGGGAGCCATTTGGGATGCAAGCCAGAGTGTTTAGGTCTGTGTAAACTGGGTGGGTAATGAAACAGTTTAGATAGAAAGTGCTCTCATTTTCCCCTCCAATGTCCTTCAGTCTTAGAGAAAAAAGAAAAGAAAATCTGGAAGGGAGAGGTCAATTTGTCCCAGAGGGGGAAAACAAACTTGATGCGATCTCTGGCAAAAACGTTGATCTATGCCAAATGTGTATCTGCTTTACTTGTGAATGGCTGATGTATTGAGAAGCATCATCATTTTCTTATCACTATTTTGGTGGCCTGCTCCGGGGTCTGGTCTTAGAAGATAGGACATCCTCTTTATGGAATATAGAAAGTTCTCTAACATCATAGCCTTGCCATTTACTGGTGTAATATGGATATGCCAGAAAACCAGTTCATGGTATCCAGTACCCTCATTCTAGTATTTAGAAATGTGAGCCAAAATCAATTAACGTTCCTTCACTTTTAGTAGTAGTTACAACTGTTATGGCAAAATACAACAAGTTTTAGTTTAGACAAATAACTCATTCATAGTCATTTTTAAGGATTCAACATATTCCAAGAGTACGTCTCTTGTTTTCATAATATAATGCATAATACATATTTCAGAACTCATGATCAACTGAACTGTTTTTTTAATCAGATGAAGCAGCGGCCCAAGGCAAAGACTGAACTCTAAAAGGTACTGTTGCAGTCACAGCACACAGAGCCAGAGAGACCAGACCACACTCATATACGTTTTATTAAACTGTTTCCCTCATATGAAATGAGATTACAATCTGCCATGTACAACTCCACTGCTCCACCGGGGTGATGAGAAAATAATTGTGGTAGCAGGTTCGATATCTAGGACTTAGAGAAATTACAGATTTTTGATGTTTTGTTAATAGTGTAATTATCATATCCGATGCTGATAACAATAAAAAATATATTTATGGTCTATGTGATTTTTTTGTTATACAACTAAGCAATTGGTTATAAAATAATAATAATAATAATATGCCACTTAGCAGACGCTTTTATCCAAAGCGACTTACAGTCATGCGTGCATACATTTTAGTATGTATGGGTGGTCCCGGGGATCGAACCCACTACCCTGGCGTTACATAAAACACATGCCAGAATGTTATTATATCTACTCCATCAAAAGCTTGATTTCTTATCAAGTTTTAGATTGCCTAAACAAACAATAAAACCTAATTAAAGCCATAATGAAAGCAATAAATTCTCACATTGTGACCGAGACATAGAAAGGCATTTCTGGTTTTACTTTAACATTAGGTATGTAACCATATCAAGTAACTTACTTTTAAGTGCAAAATGTCATGATTGTCTAGATAATATATGGTGTAACACTCAAGATTTGTCAAGAGACAAAGATGCCAACATTACCAATGTCTTACTTTATCTCTTAATCAAAAGCTTGTAAAATAAATTGCTCGTAAAATTCAGCTTTGATAACAGGCACATACTATTAGAATTCCCTTGTCACTATACAGTCAAACGTTTGGAACAAGTACTCATTCAAGGGTTTTTCTGTAGAATTATAGTGAAGATATCAAAACTATGAAATAATACATATGGAATCATGTAGTAACCAAAAAAGTGTTAAACAAATGAAAATATATTTTATATTTGAGATTCTTCAAAGTAGCCACCCTTTGCCTTAATGACAGCTTTGCACACTCTTGGCATTCTCTCAACCAGCTTCAGCTGAAATGCTTTTCCAACAGTCTTGAAGGAGTTCCCAAATATGCTGAGCACTTGCTGGCTGCTTTTCCTTCACTCTGTGGTCCAACTCATCCCAAACCATCTCAATTGGGTTGAGGTCGGGTGATTGTGGAGGCCAGGTCATCTGATGCAGCACTCCATCACTCTCCTTCTTGGTCAAATAGCCCTTCCACAGTCTGGAGGTGTGTTGGGTCATTGTCCTGTTGAAAAACAAATGATAGTCCCACTAAGCACAAACCAGATGGGATGGCGTATCGCTGCAGAAGGCTGTGGTAGCCATGCTGGTTAAGTGTGCCTTGAATTCTAAATAAATAACTGACAGTGTCACCAGCAAAGCACCCCCACATCATCACACCTCCTCCTCCATGCTTCACGGTGGGAACCACACATGCGTAGATCATCCGTTCACCTACTCTGCGTCTCACAAAGACACAGTGGTTGGAACCAAAAATCTCAAAATTGGACTCATCAGACAAAAGGACAGATTTCCACCGGTCTAATGTCCATTGCTCGTGTTTCTTGGCCCAAGCAAGTCTCTTCTTCTTATTGGTGTCCTTTAGTAGTGGTTTCTTTGCAGCAATTAGACCATGAAGGCCTGATTCATCCAGTCTCCTCTGAACAGTTGATGTTGAGATGTGTCTGTTACTTGAACTCTGTGAAGCATTTATTTGGGCTGCAATTTCTGAGGCTGGTAACTAATGAACTTATCCTCTGCAGCAGAGGTAACTCTGGGTCTTTCTTTCCTGTGGCAGTCCTCATGAGAGCCAGTTTCATCATAGCGCTTGATGGTTTTTGCGACTGCACTTGAAGAAACCACTTGAAGAAACTTGAAATTTGACTGACCTTCATGTCTTAACGTAATTATTTGAGCTGCTCTTGCAATAATATGGACTTGATCTTTTACCAAATAAGGCTATCTTCTGTATACCAACCCAACCTTGTCACAACACAACTGATTGGCTCAAACGCATTAAGAAGGAAATACATTTCACAAATTAACTTTTAACAAGGCACAGCTGTTAATTGAAATTACCTCATGAAGCTGGTTGAGAGAATGCCAAGAGTGTCCAAAGCTGTCATCATGTCAAAGGGTGGCTACTTTGAAGAATCTCAAAAAATATATATATTTAGATTTGTTTAACACTTTTTTGGTTACTACATGATTCCATATGTGTTATTTCATAGTTTTGGTGTCTACAATGTAGAAAATAGTAAAAATAAAGAAAAACCCTTGAATGAGTAGGTGTGTCCAAACTTTTGACTGGTACTGTATATACAAACTTATCACACCATCCTTTTGGCACCATAACAGAAACACTCTGATCCAGGCTTTGGGACCACTCACAGACAGTCATGTGATGAGGGAGCTTTAAGTGGAGGGCGAGAGAGAGAAGGGGGGCCATCAAGTCTTTTGAAGCCCAGAACCAGCCTCTCCACCTGGACTCCATGTCCCCTCCACGTCCCCTCCATTTGTCATGCTCTCTGGCTTGTGCCCCTTCCTAGGCATCCCCGGACAGGCTGCCATGAAGGGCCGCCACGTCTCCTCGTCACTCATGGCCCTCATGGCCGGAACTCAAACTCACACCCACCCACCAGCCATGCAAAATAATGTGTGACCCTTGTCTTGTGATGCACTGTGGCTTTGATTCATGTAGAAGATCTGATATTACTGATTCTGATCTTACAGATGCTGCGGCTTGAAAGAGGTTTGTTTATGGAGGAGAGAAGGAGAGAAGCGCATGCTAGGTTAGAGGGCAAATATGTTTTTTATGCCTGTTTGTGTCTCCAGTCTGTCTGGCTGGCTGGCACCTACACATTCTGTCTGTTTGTTATCCATCTGAAAGTCTGTCTGAAAGTCTCTGTCTGAAAGTCAGAGACTCCCCTCCTTCTCTCTTTCTCTCTGCCTGATTCTCTATCTGACTGTCTGTCTAGCTATTTCAGGAAGTTTCAACACAACAGATTGCACACAAATCCCTGAGATGTCAGCCGAGTTGCACTACAAGAATCTGCTGAAGAACCTAGTCCAACTTCCCTACTTGTTTGATAGTCTTGTTTTTTTCCTCTCATTCAGTCTCCCAAAGCTCCATCCACAGATAAAATACTCCCTCATAATGATTCATTACGACCCTAAACTCATAACTGTGAAAATTAGTCTTTGTCTTAGAACAAAACATAATTTCCCCTCCTCATTAATTTGACTATTTCAGCTTGGTGCTCCAAATACACATTATTTCGAAATGATTCCACTCTGCTAAAAGTCTCACATTTGCCTCAGTGCTCCCCTCAAACTATCCAGACCTGTCTTTCAGAGTGACGAATATATAAACATATCAAAATGATATGAGCTGACAAACCCATTATACAGTAGTTCATAATCACATGTCACAGCCCATCTTGTTGTGATCACAACGTGACAAAGTCAGGTCTGGTCGGGAGCAAGACACAGGTTGGTGAACTAACACCAATCTGTCTCTTGGCAGTAGATGCTCAGGCAGTCAAGTGAGAGGATTTATAGATGAGGCGCTCATAGCTTAGTCATAATTGCTTGAATTGGTGGCTTATGTTCCCTTTATTGAGCTCTAGAGAGGGTCCCTGTCCATTAAAAATAATAATTGTATACCTTGAGAGAGAGAGAGAGAGAGGGGCGAGGAAAGACAGGGAGAGATTGAGTAGACAGAGAAAGTCTGCTAAATGATGGACGTCACTTGATTAAAATCCAATATGGTGCTTTGCTTTGTTAGCTTTTAATTTGAATTTTTACCACATTGCTTTGGTTGTGAGCTCACACAGATGAATTTTCCAAAGCACTCGGAATGATGATGCGGATGCCAAAACGCAACGGACGGAGACATAAGGATTACAAGGGGGGCCCTAAAAGGAAACATTAAATCATGTCTGAAAGTATCCATAAAAATATGTTGAGTTTTACAACAGTGAGAGGTTAGAGGTCAACTTCAGTTGTTAAACTTAAAAAAAAAAAAAGTTAACATATCGACAAGTATCGATAGCAATAGCTTGATTCCATCACTTTCTTTCTCTCTCTCTCTTTCTCTCTCTCTCTCTCTCTCTCTCTCTCTCTCTCTCTCTCTCTCTCTCTCTCTCTCTCTCTCTCTCTCTCTCTCTCTCTCTCTCTCTCTCTCTCTCTCTCTCTCTCTCTCTCTCTGCTCTCTCTTTCTTTTTTCGCTTCCTCCTAAAGTACTTCCACTGTGTTCAGCTGTAAAACATTTGGGGAAACATTACGCTTCCTATATCCAATGCTGGACTACCTGGAGGTCCTCGGCTGATCATTAAAATAAAGAAAGAACGGAAAAACTGATGGGGGGGCTGGTCCTCGTCTATGTGTCTTCATGGTGTGGGCGTTGAGCCAGTCACACTCTCATGCAAAATCTCAGCTGCCTCAATTCTCTCTCTCTCTATTTTCCTCACACTCTCACGCTCTGACTCCCCTGTCTTTCTTGCTCTCTCTTTTTTGTTTCCTCTCTCTCCCTATCTCTCTGACTCCCCCCCTCTTTCTCACTCTCTCTTGCCCTCTTTCCATGACTCCCCTTTCTTTCTCTCTTCCTCACTCACTATCTCTCCCTTCCCTCTCTCTCTAGCAGACCTGCGAAGGGCCAATAAAAATGATTTATGCTGCTGAAGGATATGAAACGTGTGGATTTATATGGTATGCGCTAGGATAGATAGCATCTGGTGCACTGTAGAGAAGAAGTGGGTATATGGATTCTGAAGCAAAGCTGCAGTAAAGTAAGGTTGTGGGATCACATTCCCACTGTGAGGTTGAGATCAATCGTAGCCTACGCCAGATCTATTTAGTCAGTGTATCAAGGTGTCTGACACCAATGATGTTGTCAGATAGTGTTATTTGAGTAAAACAAACCACAGTATCTGTATACCAGCGGAGGCTGCTGAGGGGAGGATGGTTCATAATAATGGCAAGAACAGAGTAAATGGAATGTCATCAAACACATGGAAACCATGTGTTTGATATATTTGATACCATTTCACTCATTCTGCTCCAGCCATTACCACGAGCCCGTCCTCCCCAATTAAGGTGCTACCAACCTCCTGTGCTGTATACAGATACAAAATGTTTAACCTAAAACTAATTCCATGTGAAAACATTGAAAGCAACACACACAGGGGCGAGACAGGCTGTTGTCAGCCCACCTATTAAGCATCCTACAGTCTTTGAAGTTGGGCTTAAGTACAAAAAGACCTAACTTGGGAGAGGACAAAAAGCCAAAAGACATTCAAACAGCACAACTGGTGTAGAGACCTACATGAAGGTGTTTATGGCCTGCTGCCCCCTTAGATATGCAGGAATGTGCTGACATTTTTGGGCAACTCTGTAACGACCTCTTTTTAGTGCTTTAGAGATGCTCACAAACATGACAAAAACCCACCTACATTTCAGCGAGAGAGAGAGAGAGAGAGAGAGAGAGAGAGAGAGAGAGAGAGAGAGAGAGAGAGAGAGAGAGAGAGAGAGAGAGAGAGAGAGAGAGACCCAGGACAGACCCAGAGCCCCAGGACAGCAACACAATTAGACCTAACCAAATAATGAGAAAACAAAATGAGGTGGAAACTGAGCTGCACTTCCTAACCTCCTGCCAATTGTATGACCATATTAGAGACACATATTTCCCTAAGATTACACAGACCCACAAAGAATTTGAAAACAAATCCAATTTTGATAAACTCCCATATCTATTAGGTGAAATCCCACAGTGTGCCATCAGAGCAGCAAGATATGTGACCTGTTGACACAAAACAAGTGCAACCAGTGAAGCACAAACACCATTGTAAATACAACCCTTATTTATGTTTATTTATTTTCTTGTTTGTACTTCAACTATTTGCACATTGTTACAACACTGTACATAGCCATAATGACATTTGAAATGTCTCTATTGTTTTGAAACTTTTGTGAGCAATGTTTACTGTTCATTTCTGATTGTTTATTTCACATTTGTTGCTTTTGGCAATGTAAACATACAGCATGTCTCCCATGCCAATAAAGCCCTTGAGAGAGAGAGAGATAGAGAGAGAGAGAGAGAGAGAGGGAGAGAGAGAGAGAGAGAGAGAGAGAGAGAGAGAGAGAGAGAGAGAGAGAGAGAGAGAGAGAGAGAGAGAGAGAGAGAGAGAGAGAGAGAGAGAGAGAGAGAGAGAGAGAGAGAGAGAGAGAGAGAGAGAGAGAGAATGCCCTCACAAGCCCATCTCATTTCGGAGTTTGATAGATACTAGCCTACTCTCTTATGCTTTTTAAGCCAGACAGATCTACTGTATTGGGGCAGCCTGGTCTCATAGACTAGATGTAACATAGTAAACGTAAATCCGGGACACTAAAATTAGTATGATATGTTACGTTTCGTATGTTTACATAAGGAAGATCGTTACTTAAGGCAAAAACAAAAGTAGAGTGGTTGGTACCCAAAACCACTAATTCCTATAAATTACTGTGTTAAATAACACTACTATGTGAGAACCGTATTTTTTGTCGTTATAATAAGGTTGGTAGCAATATGTGAAAATCGTTTTGGAAATCTGTTGCAGCTCAAGTCGCCTACAAAACCCACAATGGAATACTCTTTTATGGACTGGCTGGCTAGCTAGCTAGCAAACGTAGCTACACACAATAATACCAAAAACCAATATCAGCATGTGAAGTAGCTAGTTAGCTGTAAAATCACCTAAACAAACTGCACTATCAATTAAGTAGTCTACAATCTCACCATGTTCAACCTGCAGATCGATGTGCCTCGCAGAGTGTAGTCTGACATTCGCAACTGCACCCACCATGCAATGCACCCTGGACTGAAGAAGCAGACAAATAGGAGAAATGTGTTGGACCCTCTGTTAAATAAAACATTTCTCGAGGTACGAATATTGCAAAAATATGATCAATGGCTCATTCTAGAGAAGGCAACCTTCCGCATTATGACATCGGCCAGTATTGAATTCTGACATGTACGATAGACATGTGCGGATTTATCGCAATGCTACGTCATACTGGCCGAATCTCTGTCTGCTTGAACGGCAATAGCTTGGATACACATGAAAACATGAAATGAACCCCAGAATCAATAGAACATCGCTCAGAGATGCACAAAAACAATAATGGGTGAATCTTTACCTTAATAACTGATCTATTACACTGTCATTTGATCACGACATCTGATCTTTAGGGCCTATTTTAGTGGCCTATGGTACCTTACCTAACCTTGCTTTAGAGAAAGGAAATAGGCCTATGCACAGCCAGTTTTGTCTGAAATCTTTCAGCTGGTTGAAATTAATGTTTCAGATGTTCCAAGAGGCACAGAGACTCAATACATTCGAGATAATCTTGTGTGGGCCTGGGAAAATACAGGCTTCCTCACAACATTGTGCGGAATTCTGTGCCAAAGTATGTTCAGAGATCAGTGCTGTAATTTATTACCCGGTAAACACGTGGGAATACTATTTCAGCGCCATAAAATAAGCAACTCCACTCCACGTACATCTCGCGATAGGACGATGCTCCCTCCATGCTTGTCTATGGTGAGAGTTTTCCTGGTCTCGCGTGATGTCTAAAGTTTCCCACGCCTGTTGTTGTGGCGTCTGCCCTTTTCTCTCACTTTCTCTAGCTACCCGCCGCCTCCCCCTCCTTTCTTTACTCCTCTCCCGCCCCCTTTCTCTCAATCTCCCTAGTCCCTGCATCGCCAGTCTGCTTCTGTTGTCTCGACGGATTGTTGGTCTGGGGAGAAAGGATATCGCGAGTGTTGGAGTTTTGGTGAGAGTTTGTGGAAGATGGCGCCTGTTGTGACAGGGTAAGTCTGAGATTCAGGTCTGGTGGTTGTAGCTACTGGAGTTAAAGTGAATTTAAGTTTTTGAAAGATAATTGGTCGCTTCTGTTCGAGCATAGATATCCGAGCAAATTTGGGTGTTTGTGGCCATTTGTTTTCAGTCGGGGAAAGCATTTTCTTTGTCTAAATGTATTGTGTGTGTGTATTCCTTTGACTACTTCAATGTACTGACTGTTGCTGCACCGCGGTGCAGTGTTGTGGGGGTCGAGCTAGCGCGCTACTGCTAGCTTTCAGAGGTCCTTTTTCAACACCAGACAACGACACGAGTACAGTCAGTGTGGGTTGAGAAAAAAATGAACGGTCATTTTTGTCTATGTTTAGATAATATTATTCAACTATATAACCCACGATATTTATGTATTCACCTTATAACCATGTTGCAATGTAATATACAGTTCCACGGTCTGAAACACGTTGTGGCTTTGCCTTTGTCAAGCAAGGCATCGTTTTCTGTCTGAGTCTAACGTTAGATTGCGTTCGAATCTCGTCTCTGTGTTGTTAACTGGCTAACTAACTGGATATTTCTCTATCGATTGTTGGCAAATACATTTGCGGACGTCTGAGTACTGTAAGCAAAGTTTTGCCATACGTAAATGTACTGAAATATAAAGTGGTGTTTACAAAACAGCCCCGTGCTTTTCCGTGCGCGGTGCAGACAAATTATACTGAGGACATAATTTAGCTAACCCTCTAAAAACGAACTCCAAGACAAAGAACAAAAGCATGACGTGAGGATTTGTACAATTTGTATACATGTCATTTTTTCTCTCTTTATCTGTCTATAAACGTCAGATAGCCAGCGCGAGCCACTGAAATACAAAACTCAACAAGAATATGCGTAACAAGAATAGGCGTGAAATTTGATGCCTCTATCCATCGTTGGTTCGCTACTTTATGAAATAGCGAGGGTCTAGCAAGTTACTGTTGCTATTTCACTAGGTTGAAGCTACTCACATTAATTAAAGTCAATCCAAAAAATGCAGCTAACTAATCTGTTTAAATACCCTTTGTTTTTGCTGCTGGTGGCAAAGATCTAAATTATCCTCAGACTTTCTACCTCAATATTCGTCAATTCCATGGGCTTAGCCCAATTTCATTGATTGTAGCTAATTGTGCAATTGGGAGATAAGAGATGTGTGGTAATTATTTGAAGGAAAAAAGATAGGCTAAATGAAGCCCATTTAATTTATCTGTCACTAGACTTTATAATTGCCTGGGAAATAGTAAAGTCATCATAGCTTGCCTAATGTCTACTATTCTATAGCCACATTTTCAATGCTCTTATGATGCAGTAAGTAGTATTGTTACTATTATATATTGTAAACTAGTAGCAAAATAGCATCTGCATTATCTATCTGGTCTATGGATATCTCTCCCATTCCCAAAACAGTCCTGCAATTTCGATGATTTGCGTGCATGTTAGCCAAACACACATATTTTTTTTTGGTACTCTGGAGTCAGTAATCCCCACAGATAGCTCAGTGGGTGACAGACATTAGCTGGGCTTTTTGGAGGAGAAGTGTGTGGAGGTGGAGGGGGAGGGGTCGAGGTCGAGGGTAGGTAATGTGTGTGCTCATTTGGGGCTTTCCAGCAGACCTGAGCTGATTTCTGTTTGGAGAGGGAGAGAGGGCAGGCGGGTCTGGGTGGCTGGCCACCTGTCCAGATATCTACTCGAGCTGTGTGCTTTCTTTTTGCAGGGGATGGGGGGGTGAGACTAGAGGTTTAACAGAATTAGAGTGCCATAAGGGATCTTTATTAGCATGTGTCCGGGCACGACCGCGTCAATGGCTGGAGGCTAGGGAGGAAGAGAGATAAAGAGAGGGAGCGACAGAGAGAGAGAGAGAGAGCACACATCCCAGCCGGCCAGTCCACAGCCCAGTGCCTCCACAATCCCGCTCAGGGTCAGGTCTGACAGCCATTGCCCCCTCTGAGAGTTGGCAGGGAGTTGTGGTTGAGGCAGGGCGCACTGGTGCAGAGATGAGAGGGCAGTACTCTGAACTAGGTAGTAGGGCACACCGTAGCATAACATTTTGCAATGGGAAAGAAAAATCTGTGTTCTTGTTGGACAAATTCAAGTAGTATCTGTTTGAGTTTGTGAGCAATTTTAAATGTGTCAAAATGAACACATTGTAGAGGCTTGCTGAAATTGCTTGATAAGATTGACTGTCTGTCTCTGGCTTAAGTCTGTTAAAATGGTTGTATGTCTGAGCTCTTTCTTGCCCTTTCAGCTCCGTTTAGCCTAAATAGTGTCGTGGCATTTTACGTGATCTCTTCTTTTCATAAGAGAAATAGTGGAGCATTCAGTCAATGGATGTCTCTTCAGTGCAAAAAAAAATAAAACAAAAAACAACAAGGAAAGGATCCATAGTTTTGTCTAACATAATAAATAAAAAAACATCAACAGGAATTCATATTTGAGCTGTGTCACAGAGCAGTGATAAGACTAGCCAACCTACAGCCTACCATATCTCCACGACACAGCTCTCTGAATGTTAGAAAAACTGGAATAAGATAGATTATACAGCAACACTATCTTTCCCCCTCAGAAAGTGTGCCTGATACCAGTGAGCCTATTAGCCCTAGCTGAAAGAAAACTGCTGTTCCCGGGGAGACAATCTGGGCATCACCTGGGATGATAAAAGCATGAATCACTTATTTCAACACAATGCTGCCTCTACTTGCCCCCCGGGTAACGCTATTTGATATAACTTTTCTCTTCTTATTTTTGCCCTCCCACTTTTAACCATCTACCCAAAGGTGTACGGCGGGACGACTCAGTCGAGACAAAGCCAGGCCTCTTTTCGCCCGTGTAATTACACTATTAAGCCTGCCTGTGAGGGACAGAGGCGTGCACAGTTGCGTGTGTTTAGTTAGGGAGTGTGTTGTATAAGTGTACGTGTGAGCAACTGAGTGTGTGTACCCTTGAGCAAGGCACTTAACCCTAATTGCGCCTGTAAGTTGCTCTGGATAAGAGCGCCTACCAAATTACTAAAATGTAAATGTACATTTACGTGCATTTGGTGTGTGTGAGTTCCCTGGAAACAGGAGTTGAGGTGTGTGTGTCAGGGCCGGGACGATACCAGTATGGCGATACTCATTAGTATCGTGGCAAGGAAACAAAACATGAAGCGGATTTAACTTCTTTAGGAAAACAACCTTAATGTTGGAAACAAACATCATTATGTTTTAGTGCTGACCGATTAACCAAAATGTCGGTTATTTTTCGCTTTTTAAACAACTAATTGACAGACATCAGTTCAATTATTTGATTTCCATTTTGTTCGTTTTTTCTTCTGTGAGTTCGATGTGCAGTTTCTGTAGAGATAAATCAAATCAAGCCTGAACTGTGCGATGTAGTAGGGAGTTGTAGTTTCCAACAGGCCAATATTCTACATAGTTTAGCACAGAAAACGTGTTAATTAACTACAATGACCATAATCCATTGCGCGCCTGCTTAAACTTGTCTGTGCGGCGCAAACACGGAGACTGAGAGAAGAGAGAATGCATGATCGAGAGGGATAAAAAGCAGTTGCTTCGCGAGCCTGAAAATACATGATCTAAGTGATTGATAGTTGGAATTCAGCAGTTGTAAAAGTATGCCTTATTTACTTTGAAGAACTACTAAAATTGTGATTTTGTCATAGGCAACAGCTAAATAGAGATGAGATGATGACTTGGAATGAAATAATAATAGTCATCAAATAAAACAAAAATATTTTATTAAAGTAAAATAATATGAATAAACAATGGTTAGTAAGTGATAAGCCGTAATGTGCAGTCATTAGACTTTTATTAATTATTGTATTCTGTGTTACAGCATTCAACCTACAGTGCCTTGCAAAAGTATTCATCCCCCTTGGCGTTTTTCCTATTTTGTTGCATTACAACCTGTAATTTCAAATGATTTTAATTTGGATTTCATGTAATGGACATACACAAAATAGTCCAAATTGGTGAAGTGAAATGGGCTCTACGGAAGAATGGCCAGAAAAAAGCCATTGCTTAAAGAAAAGAATAAGCACACAGGTTTGGTGTTTGCCAAAAGGCATGAGGGCGACTCCCCAAACATATGGAAGAAGGAACTCTGGTCAGATGAGACTAAAATTTAGCTTTTTGGCAATCAAGGAAAACGCTATGTCTGGCATAACCCAACACCTTCTCATCACCCCGAGAACACCATGAAGCATGGTGGTGGCTGCATCATGCTGTGGGGAAGTTTTTCATCAGCAGGGACTGGGAAACTGGTCAGAATTGAAGGAATGATGGATGGCGCTAAATACAGAGAAATTCTTGAGGGAAACCTGTTTCAGTCTTCCAGAGATTTGAGACTGGGACGGAGGTTCACCTTCCAGCAGGACAACTACCCTAAGCATATTGCTAAAGCAACACTCGAGTGGTTTAAGGGGAAACATTTAAATGTCTTGGAATGGCCTAGTCAAAGCCCAGACCTCAATCCAATTGAGAATATGTGGTATGACTTAAAGATTGCTGTACACCAGCAGAACCCATTCAATTTGAAGGAGCTGGAGCAGTTTTGCCTTGAAGAATGGGCAAAAATCCCAGTGGCTAGATGTGCCAAGTTTATAGAGACATACCCCAAGAGACTTGCAGCTGTAATTGCTGCAAAAGGTGGCTCTACAAAGTATTGACTTTGGGGGGGTGATTAGTTCAGTTTTTTTGTCTTATTTCTTGTTTGTTTCACAATAAAAATGATTTTGCATCTTCAAAGTGGTAGGCATGTTGTGTAAATCAAATGATACAAACCCCCCCAAAATCCATTTTAATTCCAGGTTGTAAGGCAACAAAATAGGAAAAATGCCAAGGGGGTGAATACTTTCGCAAGCCACTGTACATAATGCATTTAATGTTGGAAAAGAATATCGAAATCGGAAATAACATTTTTATATAATCGAACCGAAACCAAACCAACCTCAAAAAGCACTAATTGCGTTAATCAAAAATTGCACTATTATGTTATCATCCAGAGACACATGCATTTATTTTCCAAGCTATAGCACACAATATTTTACATACAGCAGGTATTTAAAGGACCAAAGAGTTTCGGTCTACTTCGTGTTTTCATTTTTGCCATGGAAAAAGTATTGTGATACCGGTATCGTCACAGCACTAGAGTGTGTGTGTGTTTTTGTGTGTGTAGAGGGGAAGCAGTCCCCAGGGTCCTCTTCTCTTCCCCGTTCCCCCATTATGAAAGGAGAGGTTCAGAGAGAGAGAGAGAGGAGCAGATGTGGAAGCAGTGATCTTTTTGGTGGCAGAGGGCTGGGGTAGAGTTAAAAGGGTCTGCCGATTCATTTCCCCCCCCCCCCCCAACACACTCATACACACACTCCCCGCCTCACCACCTCCTGTACCTGAGCCGAGGCATTGACGGATAGGTTAATGATGGAGGAGATACAAACTTGTAAAAACCCGATCTTTGTGTCACCTCAGGACTTGAGAGCTATGGTGTTACTGAAGAGACGTGCCCTACATTTAGACACAGTGAAACGTCTTCAAAGTCGGGGGAAGATTTTTGAAATGGAAGCCAATGAAGAACGTGCAGTTTGCCTCACCTGTAGGTTTTACCCTGTCAAAGTTTATAGGTTGATTTGAAAAGGGGCTATGACTTCATTTCAGTGCGATATTCTCCAGAGTGGCACAGTGGTCTAAGTCACTGCATCGCAGTGCTAGCTGTGCCACTAGAGATCCTGGTTCGAATCCAGGCTCTGTCGTAGCCGGCCGCAACCGGGAGAGCCATGGGGCGGCACACAATTGGCCCAGCGTTGTCCAGGGTAGGGGAGGGAATGGCCGGCAGGGATGGAGCTCAGTTGGTAGAGCATGGCGTTTGCAACGCCAGGGTTGTGGGTTCGTATCCCATGGGGGGCCAGTATAAAAAATAATGTATGCACTCACTAACTGTAAGTCGCTCTGGATAAGAGCGTCTGCTAAATGACGTAAATGTAATATTCCCTGAAGCCTCTTGGCCACCATGGACCAGTCAGGTTGGACTCAACTTGTTGGATGGCGTTATGACATGCTTCCCTAGCACGCTACCTATTTTTTTTCTCTGTCTCACCCTCTCTCTCGCGCTCTCTGAACCACAGGAGAAACACAGGTGATGAAAAGGCAATTTTTTTTGTAATTTGGCTTGGCACTCCCCAGATTTGGTCCTCCGCCACATGCTATTGTGTATGGAAGAGGCAAGGGTTTTTTCAATGTGAATAATCCCAAGCCACGGAATATCACATTTTTAAAAACATAAGTGGTTTTCTTTATTGGTCATGTATTTGATTCAACTTTTCTCGTGGGCGGTGCATTTCCTAATTCTCAAAATCCTGAGGGCCAGAGTTCTATGTTATTCCCTTACCGTCACCAGACAATGATTGGATTCTTTGTACGAAAGAGCCCCCTCTCTAAACCCAAGTGAAAACGCATTATTTGCTTCATGAGCTTGGAATGTATTCAAAACAACCTTTCACTTTATGTCTGGGGCTAAAAACATGTTATTATTGTTTCAAGAAGGACGAGACCGAAGAATTCTTGATGCAAATAAGCCAGTGTGGTTTTGAAAACACAATCACATCGAAGCCCAAGTTCCCTGTGTTGTTGTTGGCCTTGGCATTCCAGGTTTTTTCTGGATCAAAAGAGGGCTTAGGTGGTGGACGTGGCAGGGGGTGTGGTAATGGGCATGGTCGGCCCATCACCACGGCTGAATTTTAAATACATTTTTAGAGGCCCCTGTCTTGGTGGTGTAGAGACTTTTTTTGAATATTTAAACTAATTTCCTGCAATTCTACACATTCTGCCATGGCTAATGCTGTGCTCTTTTGCTCAAACATAATAACAAAATCAATACCATCTTGCGAACATAAGCAACCATTTATACACTGCTCAAAAAAATAAAGGGAACACTTAAACAACACATCCTAGATCTGAATGAATGAAATCATCTTATTAAATTCTTTTTTCTTTACATAGTTGAATGTGCTGACAACAAAATCGCACAAAAATTATCAATGGAAATCAAATTTATCAACCCATGGAGGTCTGGATTTGGAGTCACCCTCAAAATTAAAGTGGAAAACCACACTACAGGCTGATCCAACTTTGATGTAATGTCCTTAAAACAAGTCAAAATGAGGCTCAGTAGTGTGTGTGGCCTCCACGTGCCTGTATGACCTCCCTACAACGCCTGGGCATGCTCCTGATGAGGTGGCGGATGGTCTCCTGAGGGATCTCCTCCCAGACCTGGACTAAAGCATCCGCCAACTCCTGGACAGTCTGTGGTGCAACGTGGCGTTGGTGGATGGAGCGAGACATGATGTCCCAGATGTGCTCAATTGGATTCAGGTCTGGGGAACGGGCGGGCCAGTCCATAGCATCAATGCCTTCCTCTTGCAGGAACTGCTGACACACTCCAGCCACATGAGGTCTAGCATTGTCTTGCATTAGGAGGAACCCAGGGCCAACCGCACCAGCATATGGTCTCACAAGGGGTCTGAGGATCTCATCTCGGTACCTAATGGCAGTCAGGCTACCTCTGGCGAGCACATGGAGGGCTGTGTGGCCCCCCAAAGAAATGCCACCCCACACCATGACTGACCCACCGCCAAACCGGTCATGCTGGAGGATGTTGCAGGCAGCAGAACGTTCTCCACGGCGTCTCCAGACTCTGTCACGTCTGTCACATGTGCTCAGTGTGAACCTGCTTTCATCTGTGAAGAGCACAGGGCGCCAGTGGCGAATTTGCCAATCTTGGTGTTGTCTGGCAAATGCCAAACGACCTGCACGGTGTTGGGCTGTAAGCACAACCCCCACCTGTGGACGTCGGGCCCTCATACCACCCTCATGGAGTCTGTTTCTGACCGTTTGAGCAGACACATGCACATTTGTGGCCTGCTGGAGGTCATTTTTCAGGGCTCTGGCAGTGCTCCTCCTGCTCCTTGCACAAAGGCGGAGGTAGCGGTCCTGCTGCTGGGTTGTTGCCCTCCACGTCTCCTGATGTACTGGCCTGTCTCCTGTCCCATCCTGGATGAGCTGCACTACCTGAGCCACTTGTGTGGGTTGTAGACTCCGTCTCATGCTATCACTAGAGTGAAAGCACCGCCAGCATTCAAAAGTGACCAAAACATCAGCCAGGAAGCATAGGAACTGAGAAGTGGTCTGTGGTCACCACCTGCAGAACCCCTTCTTTATTGGGGGTGTCTTGCTAATTGCCTATAATTTCCACCTGTTGTCTATTCCATTTGCACAACAGCATGTGAACTGTATTGTCAATCAGTGTTGTTTCCTAAGTGGACAGTTTGATTTCACAGAAGTGTGATTGACTTGGAGTTACATTGTGTTGTTTAAGTGTTCCCATAATTTTTTTGAGCAGTTTATTTAAACAGGTTCTACGCCACAAAATGTGTGTCAGCCAACTTGCACGTGACAGAACGCTAAATTGTAGTTGGTCCCATCAGAAAACATGCCACACGTTAGCCTTATGCTAACCTCAACAGGTGGCACTGATTATATTCTGGCACAAATTATTAATCAGCCTATCTAAGATCTTAGACTATATATCCACCAACCATTGGCATTTCTTAAAATAGGTCAACCTTGGCCTCTAGAGGAATATTTTAAACCTACAAATTCAAGGTTGACTTTTGTTCTGTTGGTCCGTAACAAAATGTTGTGCCAATATTGCATTGATGCATCCTTGACAAGGTTACTGGCTACTACTAACGTTAGATACAATTTTCATGTTTTTGCATATATGACAAAATCTCACATTTTTGTTGATCTGTTTTACACACATCCATAAGCTTTTATAGAAAAAATATAAATAATGTCTTTAGTTTATCGTACATCATAAAAAAATGGATTTGTCAAATAGCAGTCATGTAGGCTATCATCGCTTCAAGGTGGCACAAACTGCGAAAGCGGTTGACTCTAAATTCATGGTGCACTTTAATCGTTGGTTCGAGCCCCACTCACATCAAGCTTTTTTGTTGAGGAAAAAACTGTTCACTGCCTGTCCTTGATACTTACGTTTTACATTTTAGTCATTTAGCAGACGCTCTTATCCAGAGCGACTTACAGTTAGTGAGTGCATACATTTTCAAAACGCATGTCACGAAGTGGATGATTATAGTAATGCATAGCCTATAAAAAGTTGTAGGCCTGCATAAGAATATACTAATAGAGTACCACAGTATGAGTCATAATACCCATAAAACCTAGCTGTCAAACAGGGTAATTCATTTTTCCCATAGAGGATTTTAGAAACACTTAAAATAAGGGCTCTGTTTCCTGTAGGCTTACCCTGGCGTGACGTTTTGATAACCGTGTAAATCTCTCTAGGACAAGATGACTTTTATCAATATATTCGCCTGTATTTACACCCCCCCCCCCCACAACAATTAAATGCTAATTGCTGATATGCATTATGTGCCGGAAAACCTGTTTAAATTTTAATGGTTGCAAGTATGGACCAACTGTCTAGCTTTTATTTTGTTGATTTGTTAGTTCTCAAAGATTATATTATTTAAAAAATATATAGGTCAATTATCTTTTCTACATACTTTATATCTGGTTTTATTCGTTTAAGTTTACACTGAAAGCGTTTTTACAACCCCGAAAATGTCCTACCAAGGATTTCAATGGCAGAAAAATCCCTTGCATTGATCATCTACTCTACAAGAGAGCACAGAAAGTACTGTTTTGCAGTGCCCCGTCTCTCCTCTTAGCCTAGCGAGTTTCCTCACTCCTCCACCTTCCCCTTCTCGTCCCGTTGCTGTTGGTAATGATTACAGCATTGTCAAGGGAACCAGACGTGTTTCTACCGGCGTCAGCGTTTTCCGACCCACCGTCACGTTTCAGGATGTTTCATTCAGAAAACACGTAGTGATCCCCCTGTCTGTCTGTTGCTTGTTTGATTTAATTCAACCTCCTCTCCAACCACCCCAGAATCATGCCATGTTTTGCAATCTTTTACAGCACACAGAGAAAAACAGTGTTGAATTTAGCTTGAATGGTATTGACGGTTTGGTGTTTTTTTGCTCCAGTGTGTTTCTTGTGAAAAGAGTGGGGGCAGGACTCCCCGGTGAGAATAGGAGATTTGTTTTTTGGAAAAATATTATTTTAATAGTGGGGAAAGAGTTCTGCCAAGCAGTGGTTTATTAGACATGAATAATTGCTTGAAGCTACCAAGAGACCCTAGCAGGAGAGCGTCCGTTTAGAAAGAAATCCTTCGTTCTCCAATGTTTTTGGCCTCAGAAAAATGGCTTCTTGTTGTTTGTATGTGTTCTTTTTGGACCTCAATGGATTTTTGAATGTGATTGATAGTTTACTAACCACCAGACTCTTCAGTTTGTCAAAAGTCTGGATCTTTTCGGACTGGTGTTTTTGAATCCGAACTGGAGGCATCTTTAGCCTTTGGGAGTCTGTTTCCTTTCCTAGGCGTTAGAGTTCACATGAGGGTTGGTTGAGATGGGAGTGTTATATGCCAGCAGCATACCACCCTGCATCCCACTGCTGGCTTGCGTCTAAAGCTAAGCAGGGTTTGTCCTGGTCAGTCCCACGATGGGAGACCAGAGTCTGCTGGAAGTGGTGTTGGAGGGCCAGTAGTCTTTCCTCTGGTCTAAAAAAATATCCCAATACCCCAGGGCAATGATTGGGGATATTTCACTGTGTATGGTGACGTCTTTCGGATGGGACGTTAAACGGGTGTCCTGACTCTGTGGTCACTAAAGATCCTATGGCACTTATTGTAAGAGTAGGGGTGTTAACCTCGGTGTCCCCCCTCCTCTCCCCCGTAACTATTCCCCAGGTCATTGCTGTTAATGATTTTAAAAATGAGGGAAAGCCCTGTCAACATCCCCAACTTCCACGCTTGCCCATCTGAGGAACAAGGAGTGGCATTTGGCAAGAAACCACCTCAGTGACAGATGAACCATATCAGAGACACATTGGTATAGCCTACACCGTGCTATGATGCTAGTACCACCACAAAATTAGCAAGACAATTTCGATGTCTGCAACACAACCATGGCTAGGAGAAGATTGAGAACCTACTACTACAACTACCAAGTTAATGATTCTGTCTTTCACCAGTCTTGGCTTTCACATTCACTGCTCCCTCTGTCACACACACAGCCTGACACTTCCATTGTATTGTCCCAAGGGCTCCACTGCGCCCAGGCAAGTGACGATAGCATCCAGGGAGAAAGAGAGGCTACCTCCCTTTTGCATAGGGAGGGAGGGAGGGTGGGAGAGGCAGAGAGAGACAGAAAGAGAAGTGGAGGTGAAGCCCCTTGGAGTCAGAGATGGTGAGAGACACCAGCAACATACAGAGTTGATTTTAGAAAGCAGGGTCCCTCCCCTTGTCTTCCAGTTAAAAACACCACATCACACCACGTCTGTCCAGACTAAAGAGGAAAGACAGAGACTTGATAAAGGGGAACTGGATAGCAGGAACGAACCCTTATTATTTTTCCTCCTACCATGACAATAACAACACAGAAACCAGACAGTGGGCCGGAGGTGACAAACTCAGTGCCGGGCGCCGCATCGCTAACACACACACAGCAGCCTGCAGATGAACACACGTTGGCTAAAGGTTGCTAAGGTTTCTCATAATCTCTGACTTGTCTCTCTCGCCTCTGTCTATCTGTCTGTCTCTGTCACACACACACACACTCCCTCTCAGACCGGAGGGCAGTCTGTGGTGCAAATCATATTTTATTGGTCACATACACATATTTTGCAGATGTTATTGCGGGTGTGGCGAAATGCTTGTGTTCCTAGCTCCAACAGTGCAGTAGTATCTAACAATTCACAACAATACACACATCTCAAAGTAAAATAATGGAATTAAGAATTATATAAATATTAGGATGAGCAATGTCAGAGTGGTATTGGCTTGAATACAGTATATACATATGAAATGAGTAAAACAGTATGTAAACAATATTAAAGTGACAAGTGTTCCATTATTAAAGTGACCAGTGATTCCATGTCTATGTACATAGGGCAGCAGACTCTAAGGTGCAGGGTTGAGTAACCGGGTGGTAGCCGGCTAGTGACAGTGACTAAGTTCAGGGCAGGGTACTGGGTGGAGGCTGGCTAGTGATGGCTATTTAACAGTCTGATGGCCTGGAGATAGAAGCTGTTTTTCAGTCTCTCTGCTTTGATGCACCTGTACTGACCTCGCCTTCTGGATGATAGCGGGGTGAACAGGCCGTGGCTCGGGTGGTTGATGTCTTTGATCTTTTTGGCCTTCCTGTGACATTGGGTGCTGTAGCTGTCCTGGAGGTGTCCTGGAGGGCAGGCAGTGTGCGCCCGGTGATGCGTTGGGCAGACCGCACCACCCTCTGGAGAGCCCTGCGGTTGCGGGCGGTGCAGTTACCATACCAGGCGGTGATACGGCCTGACAGGATGCTCTCAATGGTGCATCAGTAAAAGTTTGGGAGGGTCTTAGGGGCCAATCCAAATTTCTTCAGCCTCCTGAGGATGAAGAGATGCTGTTGCGCATTCTTCACCGCACTGTCTGTGTAGGTGGACCATTTCAGATTGTCAGTGATGTGTACGCCGAGGAACTTGAAGCTTTTCACCTTCTACACTGCGGTCCTGTCGATGTAGATGGGGGCGTGCCCCCTCTGCTGTCTCCTGAAGTCCACGATCAGCAGTGGTTAGTTGAGTGGATTAAAGACCAGAGGGTTGCTCTTTACTGGTTTGGTTCAGACCATAGTCAAGTATTCAGTGAACCAATTGGAAGCTATCTTTTACATAGGACCATAGCTGATTAATTATGATGATTCACATCAGTCCCACGATCTAAAACACAGTCCCAGCCAGGGTCCTAGAGGGGTTGGTTGGGATTGGAGTGTTGTTCTATACACTCTGACCGCCTTTTCCCCGTATTCCCCCTCTTCTCTCTCCTTTGTCAGTGAGTCATCAGAGAGGGGGAGAAATGGAGAGCGAAAGAGAGGGGAATGGCGATAGAAAGAAAGCAGGTCATTGAGGGTGCAGAGAAAAGCAGAACATCAACTATTTACTCTATGAATGGCCCCGCTCTCTCTCTCTTTCTCTCTTCCTGACAGCTACCACTGAGCAGAGCACTTCTGTCACACAACCCAAACCGTTAAAGAGGCCCAATTAATGTGTGTGTGCGTGTGGGTGTGCGCGCACGCGTGTGTGTGTTGAGTTTGTCAATGCACGTACGTCGCTGAAAGGGAAGGGACTCCAGTGAAGGCGGTAGACAATGATGGACAGGGTGAGTGAGATGGAGAGAGAGAAATAGGCTGTCTCTCTTTGAGAAATTACATGCGTACTCTGCTACTCTGTTTGTTACAGCCCTGTAGCTTACATTTTTATACATTTCACAAGAGAACTTCCAAGTATTCTGTTGTTCTCATCATACTAGCTAGTAGGCCCTAGTATTGTTTAGGGTAGTGCACAGCTACTACAGCTAGTTGAAGTGTAGAATGTAAACTCTTTGAGGAGTCCACTCATGAGGATGAGTCACACATGCCCTTAACACAAATACAGGCCACAGCACTGACTCGGACCACCGGCTGACACATGGGGCAGAAAACATATGGAAAAAACGTCTCTCCATTTTCCTATAGGCTGACGAAGAGCTCCCATAGTCCACCCATCGACACTGACTTGGAGGAAGAAAAAACTGCCACAGTTCAGGATAAAAAATATTGTCAGTGAATCCTCCTCAGAGAGCTTGCCACTTTACTCTGAATAGATTGTCTATACCAGGGTTCTTCAATTCCGGTCCTGGAGGGCCGAAACATTTCTACCTGGTAGTTAATTGCACTCACCTGGTGTCCCAGGTCTGAATTAGCCCCTGATTTAGAAGGAGAGGATGAAAAACAGAGGTGTTTCGGCCCTCCAGGACCGGAATTGAAGAACCCTGGTCGATACTTTCCTACTTTATACTCTCAGACAACATCAGACTCCAGCCCATTATGTCTGGGAGGTCGTCTGCAAGGATGATGCATTATAAAAAGACAGAATATAAAAAGGGGAGAATCAAAGCGATGTGATTCAGAGATGAGACCCCAGTAGAGTAGGGAGCATTGTGGCGTGGTGAGGAGGCTGTGTTTGCAGCTCAAGCGTGACTGAGAGTGTCTCCACTTCCAGAGAAACACGCAGCAGAGATTCAGACACGTACACACCAGGGATTCCGTTAGGAAAATGTGGCATCTGACATTTGACCGGCAGCATTTTAATTTACAGGACATTTGAGAAATTTACTGGACCCATATGCATTGGGTGCGTAACCTGATTAGGGCTTCCACCCAGGGTGCTCAGAATGACAGAAATCACATTTAGATTCTGGGAATTAATGTTAACAGAACATGCAACTCTAGGATGCAACGGCGTGCGTCCTTCTTACCGAATTCTGATGCGCACTTTGAAGATGTAACTTTCCGAGTAATGAACAGCAGAATCACTAGACTATGTCAATCTACTGCCCCCCATAGTAGAAAAGTTGACCTATTCTATTGGTCAGCTTGTCGTTCTGTGCGAGAAATAAATAGCCTATTCCAAACAGACTCTGGGACAGTTGTGGGAAGATGGATCCCAAATTCAAACAACCAGTAGGTCTACATTAAAATAACTTTTAAAAAGCATTGAGGCTGATGCAACAGATTAAAATGTTGATCAACTATTATTTATTCACATTTTTTTTTTTTTTACATTTGTCATTTTAGCAGACGCTCTTATCCAGAGTGCATACATCATTTTTTTATTTTTCATACTGGCCCCACAACCCTGGCGTTGCAAACACCATGCTCTACCAACTGAGCTACATCCCTGCCGGCCTTTCCCTCCCCTACCCTGGACGACGCTGGGCCAATTGTGCGCCGCCCCAAGGGTCTCCCGGGTCGCGGCCGGCTACGACAGAGCCTGGATTCGAACCAGGATCTCTAGTGGCACAGCTAGCACTGCGATGCAGTGCCTTAGACCACTGCGCACAAGGCAGTAGGCTACGCACAAATGTTCCATCCATAATGCAATTAGCGGAAAAAAACTGTTGTCAAAAGCACACTGCACATGAGAGCGGTTTCATGTGATAGAAATGAAAATATCCATTAGAAATTTAGAAAGATCGGAGATCTAAAGATGCATGGGTTGTTAATATGACTAGGACTGTTCCTTTCGCTACTGGACAATGAAAAAGTTTATTTGAAAACCAATTGAACATGAGAGAAATAGGATACTTGTGTCAATGGCATATGGAAGTCTTTATAAAATAATTGCCTCCATGTTTATAGAAATTGATTTTGGTTTCACAAAATGTAAGTATATGTTTTAAAAATGCATACTGCCTCCAGCTCACATTGCAAAGTGGTGTGTGACGCGCTGAAGCCTGCTTACTGTTACCTAAGCACATTAATGGCGAATGGGAAGCGCGCTTCAATTACCAGTTGAGAAATAAGAATATACTGAACAAAAATATAAACACAACATGTAAAGAGTTGGTCCCGTGTTTCATGAGCTGAAATAAAAGATACCAGAATTTATCCATACGCACAAAAAGCTTATTTATCTCAATTATTTTGCACACATTTGTTTACATCCTTGTTAGTGAACATTTCTCCTTTGCTAAGATAATCCATCCACCTGACAGGTGTGGCATAACAAGAAGCTGCTTAAACAGCATGATCATTACACAGGTGCACCTTGTGCTTGGGACAATAAAAGGCCACTCTAAAATGTGCAGTTTTGTCACACAACACAATGCCACAGATGTCTCAAGTTTTGAGGGAGCATGCAATTGGCATGATGACTGCAGGAATGTCCATCAGAGCTGTTGCCAGATAATTTAATGTTAATTTCTCTACAATAAGCCACCTCCAACATCATTTTAGAAATTTTGGCAGTATGTCCAACTGGCCTCACAACCGCAGACCACGTGTAACCACGCCAGCCCAGGACCTCCACATCCATCTTCTTCAGTTGTGGGATCATCTGAGACCAGCCACCTAGACAGCTGATGAAACGGAGGAGTATTTCTGTCTGTAATAAAGCCCTTTTGTGGGGAAAAACTCATTCTGATTGGCTGGGCCTGGCTCCCCAGTGGGTGGGCCTGGCTCCCAAGTGGTTGGGCATATGCCCTCTCAGGCCCACCCATGGCTGCACCCTGCCCAGTCAAGTGAAATCCATAGATTAGGGCCTATTTTATTTATTTCAGTTGACTGATTTCCTTAGATGAACTGTAAATCAGTAAAGTTGTTGAAATTGTTGCATGTTGCGTTTATATTTCTGTTCAGTATAGTAGCTCTTTTTAATCGTGGCCATCCAAAATGTTTTTTAACACGCAATTTCGTTCATAATTGTTGCACAATGATTGGGCTTATAAACACAATACCTCAATGTCAAAGTGGAATTATGTTTTTTTCAATATTCTTACAAATGAATAAAAAATGAAAGCTGATATTCAACCCCTTTGTTATGGCAAGCCTATATAAGTTCAGGAGTAAAAATGTAACATAATAAGTGCCATGATTTTTGAACGACTACCTCATCTCTGTACCCCAAACATGCAATTATCTGTAAGGTCCAGTGTTTTTTCTAGATCAAAAAAGAGCTTAGGTGGTGGACGTGGTCAGCACGTAAACGCTGCTGAATTTTAGAGAACATTTTCTCAAATTTCTCCATGGAGCCGTGACAAAGTTTAGCAGTTTTAAAGCCGCAATCAGCAGTAGAAACAATAACAAAGCATCTTTGGTTCGGTAAAAAGCTGAGGGATGGGGCTGGAGAAATGTAACCACTCTCAAATTCATAGACAGAGCTATGGATGCAAGGACTGACCATCCATGATATAAAAATTATAGTTGGAACCATGTTTTGAGGTTATATGGTGTTTGTTTACATTTTCTTTGTTTACAAAAGTTGGAGTAAAACAAAGTTATATTTTGGGTTCTGATGGGGTTGAACAGTTGAACTAAGCTCATGAGGCATTTCTAAGTTATGTTCTTCAAGAATCAATGGGTACATATCATTAATTTATAAGTCCCACAAATTCTGTAGCAACTGTTGATTGCCCCTCTAAATTAATTTCCTGCAGTTCTATGCATTTTGCCATGGCTAATCTTATTTTGCTCAAACATACTAACAAAACATATACTGCTAAATTAATTGTTTTTGGAATTTTCAATTCTCCCTGACTGTCTAGCTTTTATTTTGGTGATTGTTAGTTGTCAAAGATTATATATTATTAAAAAATAAATAGGTCCATTATCTTTTCTACTTACTTTATATCTTGTTTTAGTCTTGTTTAATCTGGAAGCGTTTTTCCACCCCAATGTTATTCTTTTATAAACAAATATATATATATATATATATATATATATATATTATACATATACAGTTTGGACTTCGGCGACCCCAAAAAACGCTTAGGTGGCCCGCCCAAGGATTTCAATGGCTGAAAAATCCCTGAAGTCCCTCAGTCAAACACAGATTCAACCACAATGACCAGGGACGTTTTCCAATGCCTCGCAAAGAAGGGCAGCTATTGGTATATGGCAAAAATAATAATATATATATATATATATATATATATATCTCTTTGAGCATGGTGAAGTTATTAATTACACTTTGGATGGTGTATCAATACACCAAGAAATTACTGAGTACCGCCCTCCATATTTTCAAGCATAGTGGTGGTTGCATCATGTTATGGGTATGCTTGTAATCGTTAAGGACTGGGGAGTTTTTCAGGTAAAAAAAATAAACAGAATGGAGCTAAGCACAGGCAAAATCCTAGAGGAAAACCTGGTTCAGTCTGCTATCCAACAGACACTGGGAGATGAATTCAACTTTCAGCAGGAAAATAACCTCAAACACAAGGCCCAATCTACACTGGAGTTGCTTTCCAAGAAGACAGTCAATGTTCTTGAGTGGCCGAGTTACAGTTTTTACTTAAATCTGGTTGAAAATCTATTGCAAGACTTAAATGGTTGTCTAGCAATGATCAACAACCAATTTGACAGAACTTTTTATACAATCCAGGGCCCAGATTCACAAAACCTTAAGAAGAAACGTCTTCTTAACTGCCATTTTTTCCTAACTATAGACTTAAGAAGAAAGTTAAGCAAAGTTGCTATTCCTCAAAAAGGTTCTTGGAAATTGTATTGCGCTATTTCTTATGTTTCTCCTTAAGCAAAAAGTTAAGAAGAAATCAGATTGGAAATGTTCTTACTTACAAAAGAGCTAAACCCTTGTCTTAAATTCAGGGCAGTGAGAGAAAAAGCTCATGAAAGCAATTGAACATGTTTAATTTAATTTAATCACCCCCAACTTCATCTGAAAGTTTCAGTGTGAATTATTTTAAACCCAAGAACATGTTTAGAACCGTAATCTCAGTAAGAAATATGCTAACATGATTGCTATTGCTAGCTAGATAGCTAGCTAAAACGGTTGCCTAGCAACAAACATCTGGTCCTCTGTAGCTCAGCTGGTAGAGCACGGCGCTTGTAACGCCAAGGTAGTGGGTTCGATCCCCGGGACCACCCATACACAAAAAAATGTATGCACGCATGACTGTAAGTCGCTTTGGATAAAAGCGTCTGCTAAATGGCATATTATTATTATATTATTTTAGGGTGCATTTGTAAATTCAATCTGGAGTGCCAGAGTGCGTTCAGAGTGCCCTCTGGGCATTCGTAAATTCAGAGTGTTGTCAGATTGTCCGTTCGTAAATTCAGAGCGTTTCGCTGTCGGAGCGTTCAGAGCGCACACTGGACGCTCTAGCCGAGGGTTGATCCGAGCATTCTGGCCTCACAACGGCAGTCAAGCACCCAAGCTAACTGGCATTGGCTAGCTTGCTAGCTACTTCCAGACACAAATGATTGAACACCACACTCTGACCATTTTACTCGCCCTAGCAGAGCTGGTTAGACTGTTTTTATGTTATCCAGTGAGTTGGTGACTGTAACTGCTGCTGGCAACAATATAATTATGCTTTTTTTGCCGACGTTTACTGACACCTGCCATATTCAACGGGTGTTGAGCGTTCGTAAATTTGTCAGTTATTCTGCGCTCTGGCACACTCAGATGAGAGTGCTCTGAAATCGGAGTAGATAGCCAGAGTGAATTTACAAATGCACCCTTAATTAGATTTGTAAGGAGATATTTGAGAAGTTCGTAAGAAAATCATTAAATCTTAAGATATTGTTGAGGAATTGCACTTACGAACTATCTTATGAACTTCTTACATTTTTTCTTTAGAAGCTTCTTACATTTTTGCGTAAGAAGTGTTTTGTGAATCTGGGCCCAGGTGTGCAAAGCTTTTACAGACTTACCCAGAAAGACTCACAGCTGTAATCGCTGCCAAAGATGATTCTAACATGTATTGACTCAGAGGTGTGAATACTTATGTAAATGAGATATTTCATTTGTAATACATTTGCAAAAATGTCTAAAAACATGTTTTCACTTTGTCATAATGGGTTATTGTGTGTGTATAAGGGTGAGGAAAAAAAAATCAATTTGATCTATTTTGAATTCAGGATGTAACACTTTCTTAAGGCAGTTTACACACCACTTGACTGGTGGTGGAGGCATGCTCTTCTATACTTTCTGTTTGGGGAGATGGTTCTTTTCAAAGCTGCTCTGTGGACTGTACTGCTTGGAACTTATGCTTATTTTACCCATCGCATGGATTTAACTGGCTTCTTATTTCTCTTTGGTGTGTGTGCGCGCTCCCCCGACTGTGTGTGGGTGTCTGTGTGTATGTGTGTCTCTGTATGCTTGTGTGTACGTCAGTGTGCTTTCAGTAACAATGTGTGTGCATGTCTGTGTGTGTTTGGCAGATTATTCAGGCGTGAGGCCAACAGTTAAAGGTCTCTCTAGAGAGCTCCATATGGAGCAGTGACGGCCCTGCTTGATGTTTGAAGCGGTCAGAGTGGAAGAGAGGGAACGAAATAAAGAGAGACAAGTAAAGAGAGAGGGAGCGTGAGTGATGGATCCTTTTTTCTCAGGTTTCCTCTCTCTGTCATTAAACTCTCCCATGTCAAAGACTGAGCTGGTGCTGTTTGGACCCAACCAGAACCGACTGTGTGTGTGTGTGTGCTCGCAGTGCCTCTCCTCAGGGCACCCAACTGAGCCCAACCAGAACCACACACACACACACACACCTCACTGCCTAACCCTGCCTGTTATCCCTAGAGGGGCAGCCACCAGCCATCTGGGCCCAGTCAGTCAGTGAGGACCAAGTTCAACTCTCCTACTCTGCCTCTTTCAAGGAAAATGCAAAAGTTCCCCCCTCTTTTGTGCTAATCTCATCCCCAGGCTATTGTGCATTTGGGCACAAGATTGATTTTCAGGCTTGTCTGCACAAAAGTAATCTCCCTTTTCTCTCTCTTTCTACCAATCAATAAATCAATCAACCAAGCAATATATTTGTATTTAACAAAATATACAATTGTATTTTGTATAGTGCTTTAGGAGATTCCTCACAAAGCACACCAACATGTATTTTTCTTTCCCTCTCCTTTTCTCTCTCTCCTTATCCTCCTTTCCTCAATCTCTCTCTCCCCTGCGGTAGTGTTTAATCCTGATTTCCTTAGGGATTGTGGCTAACAGGAAAGGTTTTGGGAATGTTTGTATTGAGTCTGCCCTGAGCTCGCTCCTCAGGCTGTGATGTGATGGTTGGCATGCTGGGTGGCACATGCCCACGCTGATGCCAAGCTAAGCACTGAGAGAAAGGGGCTGCCCCTAGAGCTGTGTGCCCATGGCAGCCGGAGGAAATGGGTTTCATCTTAACTGTGCACACACACTTAACTACACACACGCGCGCACATATATGCATGGCACACACACACACAGTTTTCTCAATGATTAAATGTGTGTTAGAAAGATGAGTTCATACATTACACCGAGCCCAGACCACACACTTGCACCAAGATGTTGATTTTGGGGTGTGTGTGTGTGTGCGCACACGTACGCTCATGTTTGAGTTCGGTGTGAAATCAGGATGCTGGTATTTCTCAATAGGCTGCAGGGGGTATATGTAGCCAGTGCGGTCATCTTCTTCTAAATCTCTACTCTCTCTCTCTCTCGCTGCCTTTGAGGGCAACACACAAGCTGCACACACATACTTGTGGTTACTCATGCTTGCTCATACACTTGCTCAATTAGACAAATTACTAGCACTCAAAGATTTTCCATCTCTCCCTCACTTATACATGACATGACGAACCACTCACACAAGAAGCATTGTTATCCAGAGCGACTTACAATTAAGTGCATTATACATCTTAAAATGATAAAATAACCACATAGTACAACCATCCTTTAGGAAAACCTAGTTTCCTAGAAGTCCCAAATCCGTCTCTCACGAGTCCATAATAGGTCTAGCTGTAGATTTCCCCTACCACCCTGGCCTACACAAAGGTTTGAGTGAGAGCTTTGAGTGAGCTTTAGGGTAATTACAGGGTTGTGTGTAGAGAGAGAGAGAGGGACGGAGCGAGAGAGATCTGTGATATCTCCTATCAGCCCTCAGGCATTGAAATCAGACACCTTCTCTAATCCCCCTCTGTGGTTCTCCCCTGCACCACCCCTCCAGGCCTCACAAACACGCACAAAAACAGAACAGAACACACACAGGGACACACACACACACACACACACAGGGGCCTCGTAGAGAGCAAGGTGTTCCACCCTGTTGTGTAACACAGTGACACAGTGAGTTCATGGAAAAATAAGAATTAATTGGCCATCTCTGCAATGGGGCCCAGGTTAACCCCTCTGCCCTACACTACATTAATCTCCCTGCTTTGTCAAAGGTCATTGTTTGCATATTCAGGAGAGCAAGATGAATCTTTCAGCCAGCTGTCAGTCATGCATTTCATTGTATGATAATCAGTCATCTTCTTGCTTCAATTTCAGCTATACACAAGCTGTTCCCCCTGACACGCACACTTGAGTTGACCTCAGATGTCACACTTTGACCCTTGACCCAGAGCATATGAATTACCATGTCAGACTCTGATTCGAAGTCCTCTGTGGATTTGGTATTGTTCGTCTAGGCGGGAGAGGGCCTTTGGGGATCAGAGGGTGTAAGCAGACGTGTGTGTGTGTGTGTGTGTGTATGTAGATTTTGTGTGGATGGCGTGTGTATAAAGGGTTGGTTGGGGAGGACTGAGATCTTGGGGTGTGTATTAGGGACAGGGCTGACCCCATTTAGTCGATTGTTTGGTCGATAGGCTGTTGGTCGACCAATATATTTTTTTGTTGAACTGTCGCAAATTGATATTTTTTTTCGTGGCACACGAGTCACCTGTCTGATTCATGCCTGTCTCAGTGGACTAATCCATTGAGGAGGCCGCAGGGATGCCAAGGTCCAAGAAGAAGGGGAGTGTGGCTAAGATGCACGTCTCTCTCCAGAATGCGCGCTCTTCTGCCATTTTGTGCGGATTAATTGTGTGAATTGTTTGCCCTTTGATTGTTAGTGTCTATCAATTCCCCTCTACATATATCACCAGTAGTAGCCTACATTTACCATTAATTCCCATAATTTCTAATCGACAATGTTTGTTTGGTTACGGTAATTTCTGTTAATGCATTCAATACATTATTATTAAGGTCGTTTACCGTTCTCATTGTCAGAGTGGACACGTTGTTTGCAGAGCTCACAACCTATGCTGCTCTTGTGAGAAACAAGTTTTGATTTATTTCATTCCATTTACGAGTTTTGTCAATTTATTCACTTTGGAGCGCTCCTGTCAATGTGCATAATACATGTATCTAACAAAAAGGGCTAGAGTAGAAGTAGGTCTAGGCTACCTGGCCTGCGTGCAAGTGTAGGCCTATAAATGTGCCCATTTGGGGGATATCTGATTTAATATTTCTGATTGTCTTAACTCACTACCACTAATGAGCTGTGGAGCTTCTCAGTGTTTTTTTCTTCACCTCAAACAGCAAGTAAACAAAGTATGTTTTTAGAATCCATTGAGAATGACAATAGGTCCTCAATGTATTTGAAAAATATTTCCAGCGCTCTCCCTTTCGATAACCACTCGGCATGAAAGGGAGACATGTAATGCTCTGATCCGGTGGAAACGTCATTAAATACCTGATTACTTCTTATCTCTTGCACAAATAGCCTACAGCTTTCTCTGTCCCGAGCTCACTGGCGTGGGAAACTCCTGAGGTAGGGGTGTGCAGACATGGCCATACTCGTATTCGTAATCATATCTGTAAATTGACAGTTGATAGTCAGATCGGATGATACTAATGATCAGAAAAAAAGTGAAGTTTTTTAATATGCCTAAGTAGATGTTGGCTAAATACTTCCTTGCACATTCTCACAGCAAAGTTTGCTGTCACTCAGTCAGAATGCCATCAGCGTTTAATTTTTTGTTCTACTCTTGCCCTTTTTGTTAGATACATGTATTATGCACATTGATAGCTTGATAGCAAACGTCCATGTGATTTATCATAGTAGCAGGCAGCAGCATTCTAAATGTTTAGTCCAAAAACATGAAAGGAAAACTGATCGGGTGAAATTGTGAAGCGAGTGGACAGAGAAATACAGCTTCACTCTATCCAATCAGAGCAGCAGGATCAACGTACAGCCCGCCCTTCTCTTTACAGACAACCAGTTGAGTTATTTAGACCACGTAGAGCCTCTCACAGGACTGACTGACATGAGAAAGATGTGTGCTGGCACCTGAACATAATTTTTTTCCCGATCACGGATAATTACAAAAAATACTCTGATCATAATTATATCCAGAAAATTGCCCATATCCGTTACGATACTCATTTTGTCCGACTACTCGGCTCACTCCTACTCTGAGGGCCCAGAATATTTTACATTGTTGCAAGTTTGCTAGTGCGAACTTCGGGCCGGACACAGTTGATAGTTGGTTGATTAAATATTTCAAGTTCATTGCGGACAGGCCATGCATAGCCAATGTGATTCATAGGATACTTATTTTTATCAGGATATTTTCTGCCTGCATGCTGCAATGTTTTTATTTGTTGGCTTTATGTAGGCAATTTTTACATAGTTGGCAATGGCAATAGAAGTTACTTTTAGACTTGTATAATTTTCATTTAGATAGAATTTAGATTAACCTCATGACAGTGATTTTGAGATACAAAGACTATTATAAATTTAAGAAACTGTTCCACGAAAATGTGCATATGAAAATCATAACTGGCATGCAGATCGGTAGAAATTGTAAGATAAATTGGCATTCCAAATGGAAAAGGTTGTCGACCCCTGGTGTAGCCTATTACCGGCCACTTCGGGAGCATAATGGCAGAATCTGCCATTGGGTTGGAAACAGGTTTTTTTCTTCTGGTTAGGCCATCCTGATCTCTGGCTCCCTCTTGAGTCTTAATAATTTAATCAAACAACGTGCTTAAAGCATCAGACAAGCTCAGTACATATAGTAGATTTGAATAAAACACATAGGGTGTGACTATATATGGGAGAACACACGGTACATTTTTTTCAACCAATCGATTGGTTGAAAGAAAAGACGACTCGGTCGACCAAGGTTTTTTTTTTTGACAGAGACAGCCCTAGGGAAGTTAACCGTTAATTGGTTAGCCGGCAAAAATAGATTTCACCGGTCGTGCTTATCGGTCTAAAGGTTAATTTGCATAATTTATTGGAATTAAATTGGCAAGTTAGTCGTCATGTACAGTGGGGGAAAAAAGTATTTAGTCAGCCACCAATTGTGCAAGTTCTCCCACTTAAAAATATGAGAGAGGCCTGTAATTTTCATCACAGGTACACGTCAACTATGACAGACAAATTGAGAAAGAAAAATCCAGAAAATCACATTGTAGGATTTTTTATGAATTTATTTGCAAATTATGGTGGAAAATAAGTATTTGGTCACCTACAAACAAGCAAGATTTCTGGCTCTCACAGACCTGTAACTTCTTCTTTAAGAGGCTCCTCTGTATTAATGGCACCTGTTTGAACTTGTTATCAGTATAAAACACACCTGTCCACAACCTCAAACAGTCACACTCCAAACTCCACTATGGCCAAGACCAAAGAGCTGTCAAAGGACACCAGAAACAAAATTGTAGACCTGCACCAGGCTGGGAAGACTGAATCTGCAATAGGTGAGCAGCTTGGTTTGAATAAATCAACTGTGGGAGCAATTATTAGGAAATGGAAGACATACAAGACCACTGATAATCTCCCTCGATCTGGGGCTCCACGCAAGATCTCACCCCGTGGGGTCAAAATGATCAAAAGAACGGTGAGCAAAAATCCCAGAACCACACGGGGGGACCTAGTGAATGACCTGCAGAGAGCTGGGACCAAAGTAACAATGCCTACCATCAGTAACACACTACGCCGCCAGGGACTCAAATCCTGCAGTGCCAGACGTGTCCCCCTGCTTAAGCCAGTACATGTCCAGGCCCGTCTGAAGTTTGCTAGAGTGCATTTGGATGATCCAGAAGAGGATTGGGAGAATGTCATATGGTCAGATGAAACCAAAATAGAACTTTTTGGTAAAAACTCAACTCGTCGTGTTTGGAGGACAAAGAATGCTGAGTTGCATCCAAAGAACACCATACCTACTGTGAAGCATGGGGGTGGAAACATCATGCTTTGGGGCTGTTTTTCTGCAAAGGGACCAGGACGACTGATCCGTATAAAGGAAAGAATGAATGGGGCCATGTATCGTGAGATTTTGAGTGAAAACCTCCTTCCATCAGCAAGGGCATTGAAAGATGAAACGTGGCTGGGTCTTTCAGCATGACAATGATCCCAAACACACCGCCCGGGCAACGAAGGAGTGGCTTCGTAAGAAGCGTTTCAAGGTCCTGGAGTGGCCTAGCCAGTCTCCAGATCTCAACCCCATAGAAAATCTTTGGAGGGAGTTGAAAGTCCGTGTTGCCCAGCGACAGCCCCAAAACATCACTGCTCTAGAGGAGATCTGCATGGAGGAATGGGCCAAAATACCAGCAACAGTGTGTGAAAACCTTGTGAAGACTTACAGAAAACGTTTGACCTGTGTCATTGCCAACAAAGGGTATATAACAAAGTATTGAGAAATGTTTGTTATTGACCAACTACTTATTTTCACCAGAATTTGCAAATAAATTCATTAAAAATCCTACAATGTGATTTTGTGGAATTTTTTTCCTCATTTTGTCTGTCATAGTTGACGTGTACCTATTGTGAAAATTACAGGCCTCTCTCATCTTTTTAAATGGGAGAACTTTCACAATTGGTGGCTGACTAAATACTTTTTTTCCCCACTGTATCTTTATCACACGCGCACAGCTTACAGAGTCTAGTTTGAGGAGTGGAATGGCCTATCACCTGTCAGACAGCGTGAGATCAGTTTCTCAAATATCTGGTACTAGAGTGAAACGTGCTTTTATAAGCCCAGTCATTGCGCAACAAATAACAATTCTAAATGCAATCGCGTGTTAATTGTTTTGCAGATTAAAAATAACTATTTTGATTTCTCAATCTCAACTCGTAATTGAAGCGCGCCTCCCATTCGCCATTCGATTGCATAGGCTATAGTCAACGGTAGGCAGGCTATTAGCGCGTCCCCCACCACTTTCCAATGTGAGTTTGATGCAGAATAATTGATTGAAACCTGACAATTTTACTTTACTTCAGATAATGAAGAATGTCTTCAAAGTAGCCTAGCCAAAATCCAACCATAGAAATGTGGAGGCAATTATTTTACAACGACTTCCTCATGCTATTAACCAGCATTTCTCTCCTGTTCTATTGGTTTTCATATCAACTTTCTTTCGTTGTCCAGAAGCCAAAGGCACAAGCCAAAGGCACAATCCTAGGAATATTAGCAGCCCATCCCAGTTGTTGCTATTAGATTCCCCCTCTTTCTATGTTTCTAACAGATATTTTCATCTCTGTCACATATGGAACCGCTGCACTGTTTAGATCGGTGTCTTCCTGCGAATTGCATTTTGGCAAATGTTTGAAAATTACGTTTTATTAGCTGCTTCATTACAGCAGTTGCATGTTCAATAATAGGCTATAGCTTTTTGACTGTACAATAGGCTTGCTATTGTTGCATGTTTTCATTAAACTCTTAATGAAAAAAATCTGTTCCTTGAATGCATGCATAGTATTTTCTGTTGGTCATGTCATTTTACTGTTTGGAAAAAATTTAACCGTTTGTTGACCGGTTAATGAGGGTAGTTTAGTCAGCAGCAAAATGTACCTACATTTGCATCTTAGTGTGTATTATGGTCTCTCTTGAACCCCTAACTGTTGTGTTTTTTCGGTTTGTCTGTTAGAGCTGTCAAACACACCCTGGTATGAATGACAGGCTGGGTTCACACTTACGCATCTCCATCTGTCTGTCTGCCTGTGTGGCTTTCAGTTACTGCTGCTCTATACATAGACGCTGGCTGTGTCTAAAATGGCACCCTTATGCACTACTTTTGAGCAGGGCCCTATGGGTGAATAGGGTACCATTTCGGACGCAGCCACTGTCACCTCTCATCTACCACCATTACATGACATGTCATATCACCTATCAAACACAGTGCCTAAAGTTTCCCCAAGTTATTAGTGTGACAAGGCAGGCCTCCTAGTTGAGACATTTGGCTTCAGTGGGTTTCAATTGAACACTTATGTGATCCTATCGCTGCCACCAAATGTAGCAAACAGTTGGAAGCCCTCATGTTGCTTTGGGAGGCTTTTATGTGCAAGAAATCAAATTGGTAATGAAATTGGTAGACAACGACCCCCCCCCCAGCCACCACGACCCCTGGCTGGCTGACATACTTCACCTCTGACCCCAGGGGCCTGGCTGGTCTATATGAAGCCCTCGTCTGTCATCAGAGGTACAGAGCAGAGCAAGGAGACACCAGCTAGTGCCTACCACAACCCCACATGCCCTGACACATTACAGGGGGGTGGGGTGGGGGGGGGGACACAGTCTGTGTGGTTTGGGGGTAGGTCTGGGGGTGTGTGAGGGTTGAGGAAAAGGGGGTGTGGAGGAGTGGAGGTCAGGGACGCTGAGACACGAGGACGTTTAGTGACGAGGTTAGAGTTGAGAGGCCAGGGCTCGGGCTGTTTTTAATGATGAGACTGCTATACGATTAGGACGACCTTTGATTAGGAGTTTTCAGCCATAGACCGAGTCCTTGGGATGTAGACTAGGCCAACACAGTTGCTCTGTAAACTGGTATCTGATCTGATGTGTTATACGATATAATACCAGCAGTAGTAATACATTTGACTTGTACATGTGCTGGAAATCACCTAGAGGGAGTGTTTTTTTTTTTTACGTCAGATTATTTTCCTAAGAGATGGGCGGGTACTGTCATCAGAGCTGGTTTGGACTTGGATAGAGTAGAGGCCTCACTGTCACTGATATAAAGCACTGTTGTCAAATTACATTTTTACTCTTATGAGCACCCCACCATTCTACCACAGTCACAGAAAATAGCCTGTCCCTGTCTCAGGTCCTCTGTAGCTCAGCTGGTAGAGCACGGCGCTTGTAACGCCAGGGTAGTGGGTTCGATCCCCGGGACCACCCATACACAAAAATGTATGCACGCATGACTGTAAGTCGCTTTGGATAAAAGCGTCTGCTAAATGGCATATTATTATTTTATTATTTAGATGAGACTCACACTTGATGTTCAATCATCTGGGCAAAGTGTTGCTCTGAAGAGGCCTTAAGCAGGATTCCATGCAGTGTGTGTACACTTCTCTGCTTCTCCTACTGAGTCTGATGGCTGTGTGTGGTGTCTATTTTTAACGAGGACCTTAACTTATCTTTTCAGTGTCTGTCTGCTCCCTATTCAACCCCTAAAAGCATGAGGAAGTTCTCATACTAAACGCAGCGTTGACCTTGTGTGTGCATGTCGTGTGTGTGCCTGCGAGTGTTTGTTCATATGTGGTTTTTCATTCAGCCTGTCATGCACTCTCAGAGGTGGGGGAAGTACAGCCAGACCAGAGTCATCACACAGTGACACTAGGGACTTTACATAAATGACTGTCATCGTCCTGGAAACCTTACATACATACTGCTAGGGCTGCTTGGCGGACAGAAAAGATCATCCATACACGTCCTAGTACAGTAGGTAGGCTACATGAAAGCAATATTCATTCATATCCCTACTAGGTCCAGGTGGAATTTTGGCAGGCACAACGGTGGTGACTTCACTCTCACTTCCCGTTGGAAAAGAGAGTCAGGATTTCCTCTTATAGGCCAACATATCTTTATATGGAACTACTGTTTGACTTGGGTAGTAGTGTTAAAATGGCAGCATAAAGGCCTAGTGACCTCAATGGGCTGAGTCTATTGGTGGTCCCCTCCACTTGCTGTAGGTCCACTCAAGGCCATTACATTTATGGATTGTAAAGCATGAATCACACCGAGAATCTCACTGCCGATAGACCAATAGGCACTTATCACACTGGGAGGCCGTTCCTTCTCTTGCTAGAAAAAAAACGGTACCTGCTGCATGCCGAAAAAAGAGGGCATTTTCTCTGTACATCCACAGTTAAATGTCATGAGCCAGTCACACTTCATATGCAATGTAAGCAATGGGATGGTAGCTAGCTAAGTGCACATATGCAATGCACACACCACTAAATACTTCCTCCAAGCTAGCTAACCAATGTAGCTATTATTGACATTATAATTAAATCACAATGGATTTGTTTTCATGAAGCTGCTGCCTGTGTTAGCAGCCGAGTTAGTTCAGTGTCCTTAGCTATGTTGTGCTTGCTAGCGAATATGCTAAAGTTAGCTAGCTAGCTGGCTAACATTTGACTATGGGCTGGCACTGGCAGTATGGGATTATGGAGAGTGGATTCAATTCTTGCTAGGTAGTTATCTAGCTGTGGCCACCTAGCTAGGATAAACAATGGCTTTCTACAAAATAGCAACATTAGTGCAGCTAGCTAGCAAGCTAACATTGGAATCTAGACCATAAACTAAGGCTAAGCAACACACACTTCTGGTTTTGAGTATTTTAACAAGGCTGAGTGCTTGACGACTTCAAGGTCTTTGCTGTGTGAACACAAAAGAGATTGACTGCCGACAATCTGTTCAGAGGTGCTAAGTACTGTCGGCAAGCAAATGCTTGACAATCATACCTGTAGGGCTGGGTGATATGGACGATATTTTTAAAATTTTTGGCGGCATGACGACAGTATTTTATGTTTTGGAAAAATAAAAGTTCTAAATATGCTTTCTGAGTATTCATGACCCTAGGGTGGCAACACATACATTATAAGTGATTTCAATGGGGCTTTCTAAATTTATACTGTTCAATCCAACTCCAAACTCAAATTATTTTAATCAATTTCTGCATTTCCTGCACTTTTATTATAATTTCCATATGCTGCCACGCGGCATGAAATGGGCAAAAAATCTAGGCCTAGTTAACTGAACTGTTGGAATCATGGACATATAATGATTATTATACTTTTATAGTTGGAATATAGTGGGCAGCACATTTACATTTAAGTCATTTAGCAGATGCTCTTATCCAGAGCGACTTACAAATTGGTGCATTCAACTTAGGATAGCCAGTGGGACAACCACCACTGGGGGAGGGGGGGTGTAGAAGGATTACTGTTAGACTATTCCAGATATTCCTTAAAGAGGTAGGGTTTCAAGTGTCTCCGGAAGGTGGTCAGTGACTCCGCTGTCCTGTCGTCGTGGGCGAGCTTGTTCCACCATTGGGGTGCCAGAGCAGCGAATAGCTTTGACTGGGCTGAGCGGGAACTGTGCTTCCGTAGAGGTAGGGGGGCTAGCAGACCAGAGGTGGATGAACGTAGTGCCCTCGTTTGGGTGTAGGATCAGAGCCTGAAGGTAAGGAGGTGCCGTTCCCCTCACAGCTCCGTAGGCAAGCACCATGGTTTTGTAGTAGATGCGAGCTTCAACTGGAAGCCAGTGGAGTGTGCGGAGGAGCGGGGTGACATGAAAGAACTTGGGAAGGTTGAACACCAGACGGGCTGCAGCCTTCTGGATAAGTTGTAGGGGTTTAATGGCACAGGCAGGGAGCCCAGCCAACAGCGAGTTGCAGTAATCCAGACTGGAGATGACAAGTGCCTGGATTAGGACCTGTGCCACTTTCTGTGTAAGGTAGGGTCGTACTCTGCGAATGTTGTAGAGCATGAACCTGCAGGATCGGGTCACTGCTTTGATGTTAGCGGAGAACGACAGGGTGTTCTCCAGGGTCGCGCCAATGTTCTTTGCACTCTGGGAGGAGGACACAATAGAGTTGTCAACCGTGATGGAGAGATCATGGAGCGGGCATTCCTTCCCTGGGAGGAAGAGCAGCTCCGTCTTGCCGAGGTTCAGCTTGAGGCGGTGATCCGACATCCACACTGATATGTCTGCCAGACATGCAGAGATGCGATTCAGCACCTTGAATACATTGTTGTTTGACATGACAACAAATGAATAAGCCGGTGAGGAATTATTGACAGGGTAGGAACCACAGCTAGCTAGCTAGCTAGCCAACATATTCATGCTTCGCCTATTCCTCTCTGATAAGATACCGTTGCGCAAACATGCTTAGCTAGGCCTACACCAGCACTGGTACCAGGCAGTATTAGCTAACTAGCTACGTTTGCTCTGATTCTTAGTACATTTAGCAAGCAAGCTAGCCAGCTTACTAGCGATTAGCATTAGCGGCTAACGCAAATTATTTTAGCAACACCTTGCTAAGAAAAGACACACTAGCAAACATTAGTTTGCAGACAGTAAGATACACAAACGAAAATTGTAATTATAGAACGCTTGTGGAAAGCAGCATGTCACCAACATTGTTGCATCCATCTGACCATGCGGAGTGAACGGCAAGAAAGTGCTCGTGACTCGGTGGACGAGCAACTGCTCTCTCCTTGAGTGACGGAGGAGGGCTTGGTGTGGCTCAAGAAGCAAACAGAGTAAACTATAAAAACTGACATTATACGTGCCAGAGCTGCGTGTCATATTTAACAAACCAAACATTGAAATACCATTATAGAAGGTAAAGTAAAAACTCAAACCGGTCCGTGCATCAATACCGGTATATAGTAAAATATGGTATACTGCCCAGCCCAACATGCTAGTGTGTTTTAGCTTTAACACATACTCACTAGGGCTTAGAATTGCCAGGGACCTCACAATACAATATTATCATGATACTTAAGTGCTGATACGATATCACGATCTCACAATTCTTAAATGTGTTGTGATTCGATACTGCAAGTTTATTGCGATTTGATGTTCCAAATATATTGCTCACTTTATGTCTGCTGCAGATAGACGTGAGAGGATGAGAAAATAAGTTTTTATCTGTTATGGAAATAAAAGTGATAAAAACATGTTGGCTCACTATTTAAAAAGAAGATGGAGAACAATATATAATATTTTTTTAATTATTTTTTTAAATTGATACTTGGAGTCAAGTATCGATATAATATCGTCCTAAATAATATTGCGATATGTAACTGTATCAATTTTTTTCACTAACACACACACATACACACACACACAGTCAGAATCCTTTGGTTCTTCTATGAGATGTTATATTGTTTGCTGCATCCCCCGCAAAGACCATGTACTGTATACTGCTGGGTCAATGCATTGTCTCGAGCTGTATACATTGTAACACCTCAGTGTTGTATTTCTCTGTCTTAATTAACTCTAGGTGCTGTATAGACTAAAGAACATCAACACTGTCTAGCTGTGCATTCTCTGTGTAAATGAACTCCCAAAAGCAGAATGTACTGTAGACTGAACCACTTGTAGTGATAGTGCAGAAGAGGAAGAGTAGGAGGGAGGAAGGAAGCGAGAGAGGGATGGCAACCGAGGGAGAAAGAGAAACAGATTAAACCCCAGTTCCGACAGAGCTTCCTCTTCAGTGAGGAGGCCAATAGAGGAAGAGGGGGAAATGTCACCAACGGATCAACCATATTTTTTCTCTCTTTTCCTGTCTTCCCTCTCTCTTCCTCCCTCCATTCAGCATCCACCATCCGGGATTAGCCTATTTTGCTGCCCTCATCTAGACAGAAAAAAGAAAATACATTTTATGTCTGTCTGATTTCCACTAGTTACCAAAGCCACAAAGTCAAAATTGGCTATTGTAAAAATTCAAGATTTTACATATTATTGCCCAATATCTGTACTAGCATGTTTTTCTAAAATCCTAGAAATAATGTGTGTATAAGAGAATGTTGAAACATTTAAATCAACACTGTATTCTATATAAAAACTACTCCACAGATATGGCTCTTTTGCAACTTGTAGATAAAATCTTTACAGCCCTTAACAACAATGAATACGCTTTTGGCATCTTTTTAGATTTATCCAAGGCGTTTGACTCAGTTGATCATGAAATATAACTTTCTAAATTGCATTATTACAGTTTTCATAATTATACATATAATTGGTTATATAGTTATGTTTATGATAGAGAATAATTTGTTTATGCAAACGGCTGTGCATCTACCAGGTCCAAGATTTCCTGTGGTGTGCCACAAGGTTCGATAATTGGACCTTTGTTATTCCACTTATATGTAACTCAATTGTTATGCAATTTTAAAGCAATTTCCAAAGTCCTATGTTGCGACACATGTAGAAGAACTTGATGCCAAGTGTTACTGTATTCAAAATTCAAAAAGGCACTCTCACAGCTGAGCTATCTTTGTTGCAGGTGCATGGTAACAATTAAATAACATGAAAGAAAAGAGAAACCCGCACACTGCTCTTGCTAATTCACTGTTCTTTATTAAGCTTTACGGAGCCGCCTCTGATGAAGGCCTTGAGGCCGATACGTAAAGCTTAATAAAGAACAGTGATACTAGCAAAACCAGTGTGAGGGTTTCTCCTTTCTTGGCGTCAAGTTCTTATCCATGTGTAGCAACATAGGACTTTGGAAATTGCTTTATAATTGCATAACAATGGAGTTATTACATAAGTGGAATAAGGAACAGTCACTATTCCTCATGTAGAGTAGTTACAAAAACAATTAAAATGCAATTACCAAAGTATTATGCAACAACATGATAATAGAATGCTGCTCCAAAAGTAATTACAGTTTTATTACAATGTTACTGTATTACCTTGTCTCATTATGAAAATATATTTGTTAGTCATTTTGAATCTGCAAAAGTGGTCTACTCCAATGTTGAGGTGATTCCATGTCCCTCGTGTATTTCATTTGAGGCTATAGGCCCCTGGAACTCAATTCTAGACCTCGAAACCAGTTCCACTGCTTTTTTTCATTGTTCCCCTCTAATCATGGACTGATTTTGACCTGAGATACCAGGTGGGTGCAATTAAGTATCAGCTAGAACAGGAAACGAGCAGGCTCTGGACCTCGTAGGGTAAAAGTTGAATAGCCCTGCTATAGGCTATATTAAGATTAATATCTAAGAGACCTCTCAGACCATGTGCTTGTGATCATATACACTACATGACCAAAAGTATGTGGACACCTGCTCGTTGAATATTTCATTCCAAAATCATGGGCATTAATATGGAATTGGTCCCCACTCTTCTGGGAAGGATTTCCACTAGATGTTGGAACATTGCTGCGGGGACTTGCTTCCATTTAGCCACGAGCATTAGTGAGGTCTGGCACTGATGTTGGGCGATTAGGCCTGGCTTGCAGTCGGCGTTCCAATTCATCCCAAAGGTGTTCGATTGGGTTGAGGTCAGGGCTCTGTGCAGGCCAGTCAAGTTCTTCCACACCAATCTCGACAAACAATTTCTGAATGAACCTCACTTTGTGCACGGGAGCATTGTCATGCTGAAACAGGAAAGGGCCTTCCCCAAACTGTTGCCACAAAGTTGGAAGCACAGAATCGTCTAGAATGACATTGTATGCTGTAGCGTTACGATTTCCCTTCAGTGGAACTAAGGGGCCTCCCACGAACCATGAAAAACAGCCCCAGACCATTATTCCTCCTCCACCAAACTTTACAGTTGCATTGGAGCAGGTAGTGTTCTCCTGGCATCCGCCAAACCCAAATGCGTCCGTCGGACTGCCAGATGGTGAAGCGTGATTCATCACTCCAGAGAACGCTTTTCCACTGCTCCAGAGTCCAATGGCGGCGAGCTTTACACCACTCTAGCCGACGCTTGGCATTGTGCCTGGTGATTTTAGACTTGTGTGCGGCTGCTCGGCCATGGAAACCCATTTCATAAAGCTCCTGACGAACAGTTCTCTTGCTGACGTAGCTTCCAGCAGCATTTTGGAACTTGGTAATGAGTGTCACAATCGAGGACAGACGATTTTTAAGCACTACGCGCTTCATCACTCGCTGGTCCCGTTCTGTGAGCTTGTGTGGCCTACCACTTCGCAGCTGAGCCGTTGTTGCTCCTAGACGTTTTCACTTCACAATAACAGCACTTATGGTTGACCGGGGCAGCTCTAGCAGGGCAGACATTTTACAAACTGACTTGTTGGAAAGGTGGCATCCTATGACGGTGCCACGTTGAAAGTCACTGAGCTCTTCAGTAAGGCCATTCTACTGCCAATGTTTGTCTATGGAGATTGCATGGCTGTATGCTTTATACACCTGTCAGCAACGGGTGTGGCTGAAATAGCCGAATCCACTCATTTGAAAGGGTATCCACGTACTTTTGTATTTATAGTGTATTTAGACTAATTCAACTAACTTTTGTCGTTTTTGGTTCTTCATCAAATATTTCGCAGCTATCAAATAAATTTTGATGACTTGCATATATTCAAATACCTTCAAATTTTATTTGGTTTTCTGAGAGGTATTCAAAATGCTTTCAAATATTATTGGGTTTTTTGAGACCTGTATTTGGATATAAAATTAAATATTTGCCTTTTAGTTAACTCAATATAAACTATATTCGACTACCTCGAGTATTAAAAAAGTTGGTGTTTTCAAATAAACTACAAAATACAACTATTTTCTTCCCAGGTCTGGTGTGCGCATGCGTGCACGTGTATTGTTGTGTGTTTTAAACTTTGCAGTCCGCACTTAGATGTATGAGTAAACGCCGGTGGTTTTTCGTGGAAGTCGGTTTTCACACTTAGCTCTCAAGTGTGACGTAAGAGACACCATCTCTAAAAGTACCCTCGGCTACACATATACTGCAATGTAAACTTGCGAACTTGTCACGTCTCGACCGCTACCTCCGGCATGACACTTGCCCCCATCTAAGCAGGGCAGTGTAAACAGAATTGTCTTGTTGAGCCAACACTGTTTTTATAGCAATATTTTTGAAATGTACAGACATTTTCCTTATTTTTTTCCACTTGTTTTATTGAGTTTTTACCTGAAATTGTAGTAACAGCCTGTTACATTCTGAAATTGTCACCATAGCTTTAAATCTCAAGTGTATTTTTTTCTTTTTGCTTGACTGCACTGAGCCACCAGGCAAGAAGCAACTTTCCAGGGAATTATCAAAGTTTTCAGTCACAATTTGCTTTTACCTCATATTATGACTTCCATGATATTGATTAAATTAAGCCTGGGTTGTTAAAGGTCACTTTAATATGGTAGCTAGTGTAAGCATAAGAGCTCCTATCTAGCTATGGTTCAGCTAAACTTCAGCATTCAGCTACAGCCAGCATGTTTATTTTGTTTAGCTAGCTGTGTAGCCCATATTATAATATGAATGACACTGTATGATAATGTTACTGTACTTTTATATTCGTATGGGAGGTGTAAACATTCATTATTGATATGCTAGCAATACTTGATCATGAAGCATGTTCTTAGTTAGCTAGCTAGCTAGCTAGCAGGAGTTAGCTGTGGATTGTCAGCTACTTTAATGTGTACAGAAGAGAAAACAAACCCTTTAAACGTCTGCACATACTGGTGGATTGTTGCATTATTCAATAGTGTATTATGATTTGGTTGCATTATTCAATATTGTAATATGTTTTAGAAGAAAAAATTTGCTTGGATTGTTAAATAGTTTGTACTTACTGCTTTGTGGCTACTGTGATATTTACGGGCAATTTTAGCTGCGGACCAATAATGTTGCGTTGCCAGCTACAACAAAAAGTAAGGCAAGGATGAAATGTGAATTGAAAAGTAGAAAATCTCTTTCGCCACTCCACTCCTCAGACACGCCTCAGAGAGATAAAAACAAAGCTGAAATCTCTACCACATTTGAGATGAACCTTTTCCGTGCCTTTTTGACTGTTTCCCTTTTTGTGTTTTTCAAACCAGTTTTATATTACAGAAGTTGATAATTGATTCACACTCTAAAAATAGCCTAGCGCTTTATTATGAAGTTATATCATCTCATTGCCTGATATTGACGTACCCTTGTTGGAAAGTGTGTGTGTGTGTGATATCTACAGTGCTAACACCGGTAGCTGGCCTGAGCATGAGGATAAATGGTGATATGTAGTGTTTTTGTGGTGATGATTGCAGCACAGTCTGGCCTTAGTGTTTTGACCATGTTATTGACAAAGCCAGCAGCAGGTCTTTGCCAGGTTCTTTCTCATTTTCTATCTCTCTCTCCCGCTTGTTTTCTGTCTGTCTACCTCCTTTCTTCTCTCTTCTTTCTCTGTCCTCTTTCTCTCTCCTTTCAAATATCTCTCTTTCTTGCAAATATCTCCTCCCTTTTATACACTGAGTGTACAAAACATTAGGAACACCTTCCTAATATTGAGTTGCACCACCTTTTGCCCTCAGAACAGCTTCAATTCGTAGGAGAATGGACTCTACGAGATGTTGAAAGTGTTCCACAGGGATGCTGGCCAATGTTGACTCCAATGCTTCTCACAGTTGTGTCAAGTTGGCTGGATGTCCTTTGGGTGGTGGACCATTCTTGATACACGTGTGAAAAACCCAGCAGCGTTGCAGTTCTTGACACACTCAAACCGGTGCTCCTGGCATCTACTACCATACCCTGTTCAAAGGCACTTAAATATGCACAATCAATGTCTCAGTTGTCTCAAGGCTTAAAAATCCTTCTTTAACCGGTCTCCCCCCTTCATCTGAAGTGGATTTAACAGGTGACATCAGTAAGGGATCATAGCTTTCACCTGGTCAGTCTGTCATGGAAAAAAGCATGTTTTGTACACTCAGTGTATATAGTCTGTATAGAATGTATTCCCCCCTCCCTCTCTTACCTCCCTTCTCTCTCTGATGGTAAGGCAGTGTGATCCCAGGACTGAAGGGAAAGAAGGAGAGGATAGTGGAGGGGAAGAGAAGAGAGAGCTGCCTGCCTGGAATCCATTACCCAGGGAGGCATCAGCGTTTCACTGTGGGAACCTTATTGATCTGCCTCCTCTATAATTATTCCACTTACACAATCCCCCCCTCTCCATCTCTCTGTTTCTCTTGTCACTCTCTCCCTCCCTTTATCCGCCTCCCTCCTTAGCTACTTTCCATGGATCCCTTTCCCCCTCTGCCTTCCTCTGTCCAGCTTTCTTTACATTTTCTGTCTTGTCTTTCTTTACTCCCTATTTCTCTCTCTCCCCTCTCTCTTAAAAAAAAAAGTGGTTTGACTCTCTCCCTCTCTGTATGCATGTAGCAGTCAGAAACTGACATTGGGACACTGATGTGCTAAGGTTTTGCCCTGCAAAACACAGAGCCTATGATATCAAACAACCAAGTACCAAAATTGACACCTCTCACTGTGTGTGTGAGAGAGCGAGTGAGAGAGCAATTATTGTATTTGAGGTGAAAGTTGTGTATATGTCAAATCAAATACTCCTCCCAAAGCATGACTGACATCCTCTGAAGCCCCCCCCACACACACACACAAACACACACACACAGCGTGAGTGTGTTTCTCAAGCAGCCAGTGTGCTAAGACCAGTCCCAGAGCAGGGTCTTACAGTATGCGGAGGAGAGATAGATGGATGGGGAAGGAAGGGGGAGCTCTGAAGGTATCGATTTTTTTCTATTTTAGCCTCCTCGCTGCTCCCATCACAACTCCCCCTGGGCCTCTCTGTGTGTGTGTGTGTGTACGTGCGTGCGCGGGCTTCTCCGTGCTTCAAGGTTGTCTGTCTGTCTGTCAGTGGGGTGTGTTAGCTCTGGGGAACAAGTTATCCTTGGGTTGCAGGTTAGAGCATCACACTGCTAACACTTCTTTTTACTGCAAGTTTTCCCCCTGTGACGGCCAGTGGTGTTGTGAAAAAAAATAGCTTGACAAGAAAAAGTGGTCTTGGTGGGAATGTGATGTCATTGTTGTAAAGGAAATGGGTCTCTTTTTCCAGTATGACTATAGCTGTGCCATCACTCATGAAAGGTGGTTTTCAGAGATGACTTACGTCAAATGTTTTGCGTTTCATGTTTTCAGATATGACTACGCCTATGTACTGGCATGATGATACTGTTTTCATTACACAGAACACGTTTTGTTTGTAGCTAGGCTATGTGGTGGATGTGGAGTTGTGTGAATAGGCCTTCGTGTGAACTGTGAATGAGTTGACACACCTGGTTTAGCGTCTCTCTCTCTCTCTCTCTCTCTCTCTCTCTCTCTCTCTCTCTCTCTCTCTCTCTCTCTCTCTCTCTCTCTGGTGATAAGGCGTCCCTCCTCGCCACCTGCCTGTGTTTGGACACTGTCACATGGTCTCACACTGCCAAGGCCACTAGGACAGCAGCTGCCTCAAACACTCAGCCTCTCTGTGTGTGTGTAACCAGGTGTTCTTTCTCGTCTCCTACCTGAGACGTAAGTCTCTTTGTTTGTGTGTATACTGTGTAGTGTTGCAAGGTAAACCTGCACCACGGTAATATCACGGTACCAAAGCGACATGATACTTATGATACCAACATTTTAGAATACCGTAGTACCGTTTCATATGATGCTACTGACATTTTCAGCCCTACTGATCTAAAGATCCTGCTGGCTCCTCTTATAAAATGTTTATAAAGAGCAGTTTGGTTTATAAATTCAGTTGAATTTAAGCAACAGCCATTAGTCTCTTGTATGCGCCGGTCCTTTAATATCCACTTCACTTTCATGCTCATATCACGTCAGCCAGCCACATCCCTTACCAGTCCTCACTCACCTGCTTCTCTCTGTCCGCTCTTCATGCGCAACTATCCCTCCATCAGTTAAAAAAAATAGATAATTTAGCAATGATGGCGAGCGGGGGGTGCAGACCCTGATGAGTCTTCTGTTGTTAGATTTGTACATTTGTTACATTGGAGCATCGCCTGTTATAACCAAGAGCACAGGCCAGTTTGAGTAGACTTTGCAAGTTCACTGTCATACAGCCTCTGAGTGTCAGAAAGGGAAAATAGCAAAGAAAATGACTTGTCTTTAGCCTAAACGGTTAAAAAATATGACCCATATTACCAGAGATGCCTTTTTTCTTTCTATCGGGATTTGCGCGCATTTGATATAATTTCACAAACCATGTTGCGGGACATTTTAAAGTAATCCCGGATTGCTCATTATTAGTTTGATAACAAGCAATGTTGTTCCAGGGGTGCCAGGCCCAACTAATCAGATAAAAAACAAAACTCATTACAAAAATACTCCTCTGCAGTATTCTATTACAGTAGACACTGAACAGTATGAAGTTAAATTCAATGTGTTGTATTGAGTAGAAGTGTGAATTTCAGTGACAGGGTTTTGCGTAGCACATGCGCAAAACATTTAGAAAACAGGAACAAGCGTCCGGGGAACGGGACGAAAAGGACACTAGGCCACTGATGTTTTTCCACCGTGGTGTCGCGATACTACTCTCTCATGATCCAGTACTTGGCCTGGTATCGTATCGTTAGTAACATTTTGGTATCTGACAACACTAATACTGTGTGCGTCTGTCTGTGAATGTTTACGCTGTGTGTGTGTTTTTAGCGGTTGATAACTGGCTTACTTTGTTCTCTCTCTTCTCTGTCTGCAGGAAGTTTGAGGAGCGCCCTCAACCACAACGCTTAACAAGGTGAGTGAGTGAGTGAGTGCACGCACGCATACACACACTTCGCACACACACACACACTTTGCACACACACCTCCACACACACTCCCCTCTTCCCTTTTGCCCTTTCAGATAATATCATACTATGAGCTTGGTTATGAGCTATGGGTCATTTCAATGTCAAAGGACCCTTGAGCACAAACATGTGAAGTTCATAGGAGCATATCAAATTAGGTGTCAAATGAAAGGTAAGAGTCTATATTCTGGGGAAATGAAGGCATAGATACATTTTTCAACCATTTTCTACCTTAAAAATTAGGCATAAGTAATAGCTTTGATTTCCGGTCAAACAGATGGAAATGGGGTCTTAGACAATATCTACCAGGAAAAAGTCTTACGGTATTTGAAATGCATCAAAACACAATAATGTTGAAGTAAAGACCTTTGCCAACTAATATCAACACTTATATTTAGTTTTGGAGAAATGATTTGGCTTCTGATTTGGCTTCTGTGAGTTTAAAAACATTTCCTTGTAATTATGGTACCAAAAACCAACATATATCTTTAAGATATTTTCTAATTTCTCTCCCTCATGAAGACATTTACATTTACATTTAAGTCATTTAGCAGACGCTCTTATCCAGAGCGACTTACAAATTGGTGCATTCACCTATAGCCAGTGGGTTAACCACTTTACAATATTTTTTTTATTTTTATTTTATTTTTTGGGGGGGCGGGGGGGTAGAAGGATTACTTCATCCTATCCCAGGTATTCCTTAAAGAGGTGGGGTTTCAAATGTCTCCGGAAGGTGGTGAGTGACTCTGCTGTCCTGGCGTCGTGAGGGAGCTTGTTCCACCATTGGGGTGCCAGAGCAGCGAACAGTTTTGACTGGGCTGAGCGGGAACTATGCTTCCGCAGAGGAAGGGGAGCCAGCAGGCCAGAGGTGGATGAACGCAATGCCCTCGTTTGGGTGTAGGGACTGATCAGAGCCTGAAGGTACGGAGGTGCCGTTCCCCTCACTGCTCCATAGGCAAGCACCATGGTCTTGTAACGGATGCGAGCTTCAACTGGAAGCCAGTGGAGTGTGCGGAGGAGGGGGGTGACGTGAGAGAACTTGGGAAGGTTGAACACCAGACGGGCTGAGGGAGGGGGAGGATAATGAAAGTTCACAGAAGTAACAAGTAAAGGTAAACCTAGCAATTAGTTATAGTGTTTTTACTGATATACATTTTTGTAATTCTGTTACCAAATTGGTAACAGAATGACAAAAAATATCTGTAACAGAATTACAGCAATTGAATTGGCTACAAATGGGAAATCATAGTAGTCACAAACCACAGTTGGGTCACCTGCTACTGTCCTCCCTTCTACTGGCATACTGTTTTATTTTTTCTTTCTGTTGTCTAGTGGTCTCTCTCTACTCTCTCCAGTTAATGTTACCTCTCCCGGCTCTTACTGACACCTACCCATAAGCCCCCTCTTTTTCCATTTACTGTAACCAGCATCCGCGCCCACTGAGCACCGGCTGACACCGGACGTCCATGGGCGTTGAAAAGTAGTTGAAATTTGGTCAGTGCGCCCTGGCCTACATTTCAACGTCCACAGCTGTAGATCTTTGGTCCGGACCGGCCTTGAATTGGTCAAAACATAGACATCCGTGATTGGTGACCGGACCAAATCTGAACCAATAATAGATGTCAATGTTTCACAAGTTTGGACAGCACAGTACAGTACAGTGAAGCACAGTAGGGATGTGCACGGTTATTCAAATATTAAAATATCCAAATGGACGTTAGTATTCGAATACTTGTGTGAGTATTCATTTTAGCGGGGGAAAAAAGATAGACCTATTTTAACACTGAAAAGGCTTTTTCTAAATTAAAATATCCATGTGACATTGTTACCTACAAGGATATACCATGACATTTCAAATGATTATTTTAATAAAACAACTAACTTTTTTATGTAGTTTTCATGACGGTGCATGGTGCGCCTCATAAAAAGTAGCCATCACCTGTGTAGTTTTGTTGTTTGTTGGCCAATCAAAGCGGCAAAGTGTAGTAAATGGAGTGAGAGTTCACTAATGCAATGTAAGATGGAATAAAATTACGGAATTAAAAGTTAGCGAAATGAGAAGGAGTAGGCTACGACGAGCAACCAACGGAGGTAGGCTGTTGTTTTATCTGAATGGGGCTGGGGAGAAAGAGGAACATGTGGCCTCTATTAGCCTAGCTAGCAGGATGATGAATAACATTGAGCACGGTTACATGCACACAATAATGCGATTATTCTGGATAGTGAAGTTATAATAGTTTGCTTAAAACGTTTACATGCTTTACAAGAAGAACGATTTCCCTAATAATCCTGTTTACATGGACACATCTGAAATCAGGCTACTTATGGGACTTTTGCTAAATGCTGAATATCACCAACCAAAATAAACGTTCTACCACAGTGACCATGTTATTTTTGCGAAGACTATTTAATTCTGAGTTCGGACATATAAAGTTTGTATGTGAAAACTGTAAGATGCATACTTTCAGTTTTTCCGATCTCACTTCACTTGCGCATAAAAGGGAAATATTGCGCTAACCGGTGCTGGCACATGCGCAGATCAAAATACACCACTGGAACACCGATTTAAGCTGTTTACATGTCCTAATAATTCTAAAGATTGCTCGGAAAACCAGGTGTTTTAATCGGCATATGCATACTTCGATAATGACCTTACGCCAATTAAGATAAGCAGAGTAAGGTGTTTACATAACTAATGCTATACTCAGCCTTCTGCCATAATCAGTTTAATATCTAATTATTAGTGTGCATGTTAACATGCTCATTGTGGCTGCTACAAGTTAGCTAGTCTTGGCTGTAGCCGAGTTGCCTTGGCATCTCTCTCTCTCTCACTCAGTCTGCTCGCTCCCAACACCGCCCCCTCCGCAGCTGCAGCAATAGAGCGCCAGCCTCTCCCTCACACAGCAGTGCTCAGGTTAAAAACATAGGTTTAAAAAAAGAATTATCTTGATAGCTGACAATTTTATGGTACTATTCGAATAGTGAAATTATTTCAAACCCCCTTCCCTAAAGCACAGTAAAGTACAATATAGTACAAAAATATATAATTGTATAGTACAGTAGAGTAGACTCAATGTATTGAACTCTATTATAATAAAAATAATACATTTTAAACTTCACGACACCCAAAGTCACTTTGCATACACAAGAAAATCAGCAGGATAAAAAGTAATAAAATCACATATTAAGTAAGTATATAAAAGTACACTAAACATAGGAGACTAAAGATGGAGAACATTAAAAGCCTGGTCTCCCATGGAGCGGAGCAGAGCGAGGGATGGGGAGGAGGCCAGTGTCAGAGGAGCGCAGTGAACAGGTGGGAGTGTAGGGGTGTAGGAGGTCAGGAAGGTATGTTGGCGCTAGTCCATTGAGTCCTTTGTAGGTGAGCATGAGCAAATTGAAGATCATCCTGTATTGAACTAGGAGCCAGTTTTGGCGGGGAGTACGTAGAGAATGGCGTTGCAGTAGGCCAGGCATGATAAAACAAACAAAAAAACGTGAATGAGGGTTTCAACAGTGAGGTCAGTGACAGAGGGTCTGTGTCGTGAGATGTTTTTGAGGTAGAAGAAGGCTGACTTGGTGACGTTCTGGATGTGGGGTTCAAGTGACAGTGGGGTCAAATGTAACACCAAGGTTCCTGAGTGTGGAGTTTGAGCAGTGTTTTCCACCAGCACATGGAGTAGCCAGCCAAATAGAAAAAGGAGCCAGCCAGGATACCCCAGGCCGAGGTGGTTAATAATTGTTTGCCGAACAAGCTCTATTTTGGTGGCCTCTGGTACATTCTAATGCCTTGATTCCATTCGAAATGCACAAACAGATTGGAAAAATTAGTTGTGGTATTGTGTTTACTGAAAATGTATTAATTCAGTATATTATTCGTTTTTTTTTGTATTGTGTAGGCCTATATGATTAGGACTATTTTCTAAGTAAGATAACATTAAACCTTTTAACATTTAACCCGTCTTCTCTTGAGATTAAAATATTTTACTGCAAGATATGAATTGCCACAATTATGTTTGTTCTTAAAATTATGTATTTTATTAAAACAGAACAATTAAGTAAATTCCCCAAATTATCTAGAAAATATTAATTGAAGGTTAAATGTAAAATCAAAGAAATTGTGTGATGGTCTCTAAAATAAACAGAACAGATGCTCAATTAAGTTCTGGGTCCATACGTGTTAAGAGAAGAGAGAGAACGACATCAGTTTGCAACCCGCTTTGTAAATTGCAGTATGTCATTTATTAAAAAATAAGTGTTTAACAACTGATTTCTTCTTAAAGAATCTTGTAAGAGTCTGCTGACTTCCACAGGCTTCAAGCTTCCTTTTTAAGAGGCATTTCCTCAACTATCTGCAATACAGGTATGATTGAAGAGTGAAGCTGGTGTTAATCATGGGCTATGCTACACAGAAAGCAGCAGACCTGTATCAATATTTAAAAAAATACCATATACACTATATATACAAAAGTATGTAGACACCCTTCAAATGAGTGGATTCGGCTATTTCAGCTACACCCGTTGCTGACAGGTGTATAAAATCAAGCACACAACCATGTAGTCTCTGTAGACATTGGCAGTAGAATGGCCTTACTGAAGAGCTCAGTGACTTTCAATGTGGCACCGTCATAGCATGCCACCTTCCCAACAAGTCAGTTCATCAAATCTCTGCCCTGCTAGAGCTGCTCCGGTCAACTGTAAGTGCTGTTATTGTGAAGTGGAAATGTCTAGAAGCAACAACGGCTCAGCGGCGAAATGGTAGGCCACACAAGCTCACAGAATGGACCCGCTGAAGCGCGTATCGCGTAAAAATGGTCTGTCCTAGGTTGCAACACTCACTACCGAGTTCCAAACTGCCTCTGGAAGCAACGTCAGCACAATAACTGTTCGTCGGGAGCTTGGTGAAATGGGTTTCCATGGCCGCACACCATGCGCAATGCCAAGCGTCGGCTGGAGTGCTGTAAAGCTCACCGCCATTGGACTCTGGAGCAGTGGAAACACGTTCTCTGGAGTGATGAATCATGCTTCACCATCTGGCAGTCCGACGGACAAAGCTGGGTTGGGCGGATGCCAGGAGAGCACTACCTGCCCCAACTGTGAAGTTTGGGGGAGGAATAATGGTTTGGGGCTGTTTTTCATGTTTGGGCTAGGCCCCTTAGTTCCAGTGAAGGGAAATCGTAAAGCTACAGCATACAATGACATTCTAGACAATTCTGTTCATCCAACATTGTGGCTACAGTTTGGAGAAGGCCCTTTACAAAGCGAGGTCCATACAGAAAGAAAGTTTGTCGAGTTTGGTGTGGAAGAACTTGACTGGCCTGAACAGAGCCCTGACCTCAACCCCATCGGACACCTTTGGGATGAATTGGAACGCCGACTGCGAGCCAGGCCTAATCGCCCAACATCAGTGCCCAACCTCACTAATGCTCTTGTGGAAGCAAGTCCCTGCAGCAATGTTCCAACATCTAGTGGAAAGCCTTCCCAGAAGAGTGGAGGCTGTTATAGCAGCTAAGGGGGGACCAACTCCATTCTAATGGAATGAGATGTTCGACGAGCAGGTGTCCACATACTTTTGGTCATGTAGTGTAAGTAACATTAGCTTTTAAAACAATTCAATCTGTTTTCTTGTATCATATTTTGGACAAGAGTGAGGCTATCGCTCCACTAGCCTACCTATTGTTCCTGCAGTGAGGAGGATTCACCATCTTCATCAAATGTTTTCATATTTTATCTGCAGATAATCGCCAAAAAGCCTACCAGTATGCAAATGTTTTAGCCAAATGTACTGATCCAATTCAGTAGGCTACTGATGAGTCACTGTCTGGTAAGTCCTGATGGACTTCATATCGGAAATACAAAAACAAGATCTTTAGTTTACTTGTCCCGATGCGATACCATGGACATATAACTAAGTTGTATGATTTATGAATGGCAAGGATATATGAGATCGACTTCATTCAGTCAGTTCGACACCATTTATAAACTAGTCCATCTTGCTGTTTGTCAATCAAATCACAGTAAGCCTATGCGCCAGCACTACGTGGCTTCATATGAAACATGCAAAATAAAATAAATCAGTGTGCCAGATAAAACACTAGGCTAAGTGGATTTCGACTCATCGTTACCACATTATATGGGCTGTGCAAATTGACTCACATAAACGATGAAGTAGCATCATGCTTTCTCCCTCCGTGTAAATACATTTGACTTCAACCACAGCGTACACAACACAAACACCCAGGTACTGGAAGGCGGGACAGACAGCAGACTGTTTCCCTGTCAGCTTTCACTTTGTGACTGATGTGCCTGTCCTATAAATAGATCGCTAGAAGATGCATATCGTTCATTCTAGCGGGACAGGGCTCAGCTGACTTTTTCTGACTTGCGAATTGTAAAAAAGTAGTCTAGTAATTTTAAGTGAAAAAAGTACCTGAACCTGAGTGTTTAATCGGCTGTATAGCCGACAGCCGGCACTAGTGGAAAACACTGTTGGAGTGGATGGTGCAGCCGTCGATTGTCATGTTGAGTTGACCCAGTTTCTTGATGAGGGAGTTGGGACCCATAAGCATGATCTCTGTTTTGTCATCATTTAGTTTTACAAAGTTATTGCTCATCCAAAAGTTCACTTCACAGAGACAGTCAACAACAGAGGGGGATGGCAGAGTGGAGTTGGGTTTTGTGTGGATGTAGATTTGTGTGTCATCTGCATAACAGTGAAATCGGAGTCCAAATTGACGGAGGATCTGACCAAGAGGTAGTATGTAAATACTCAACCGTAATGGACCTAACACTGAGCCTTGTGGGACACCTTGTGATGCAGGGGCTGGGGCAGACCTGCATTTGCCAAGGGAGACAAACTGTTGTCTGTCAGATACAGTTGAAGTCGGAAGTTTACATACACTTAGGTTGGAGTCATTGAAACTCGTTTTTCAACCACTCCACAAATTTCTTGTTAACAAACTATAGTTTTGGCAAGTCGGTTAGGACATCTGCTTTGTGCATGACACAAGTAATTTTCCCAACAATTGTTTACAGACAGATTATTTCACTTATAATTCACTGTATCACAATTCCAGTGGGTCTGAGGTTTACATACACTAAGTTGACTGTGCCTTTAAACACCTTGGAAAATTCCAGAAAATGATGTCATGGCATTAGAAGCTTCTGATAGGCTAATTGACATCATTTGAGTCAATTGGAGGTGTACCTGTGGGTGTATTTCAAGGCCTACTTTCAAACTCAGTGCCTCTTTGCTTGACATCATGGGAAAATCAAAAGAAATCAGTCAAGACCTCAGAAAAAAAATTGTTGACCTCCACAAGTCTGGTTCATCCTTGGGAGCAATTTCCAAACGGCTGAATCAAATCAAATCAAATGTTATTTGCCACATGTGCCGCATACAACAGGTGTAGACATTACAGTGAAATGCTTACTTACAAGCCCTTAACCAACAATGCAGTTTAAGAAAATAAAATAACAGTAGGGAGGTTATATACAGGGGGTACCGGTACAGAGTCAATGTGCGGGGGCACCGGTTAGTCGAGGTAATTGAGGTAATATGTACATGTGGGTAGAGTTAAAGTGACTATGCATAAATAATAAACAGAGTAGCCGCAGTGTAAAAGAGGGGGTTAGGGTGGGGTGGGGGGGGACAATGCAAATAGTCCGGGTAGCCATGATTAGCTGTTCAGGAGTCTTATGACTTGGGGGTAGAAGCTGTTAAGAAGCCTTTTGGACCTAGACTTGGCGCTCCGGTACCGATTGCCGTGCGGTAGCAGAGAGAACAGTCTATGACTAGGGTGGCTAGAGTCTTTGATAATTTTTAGGGCCTTCCTCTGACACCGCCTGGTATAGAGGTCCTGGATGGCAGGAAGCTTGGCCCCAGTGAAGGTACCACGTTCATCTGTACAAACAATAGTACGCAGGTATGAACACCATGGGACCATGCAGTCGTCATACCGCTCAGGAAGGAGACGCGTTCTGTCTGAAAGTACTTTGGTGCGAAAAGTGCAAATCAATCCCAGAACAACAGCAAAGGACCTTGTGAAGATGCTGGAGGAAACAGGTACAAAAGTATCTATATCCACAGTAAAACGAGTCCTATATCGACATAACCTGAAAAGCCGCTCAGCAAGGAAGAAGCCACTGCTCCAAAACCGCCATTAAAAAGCCAGACTACGGTTTTCAACTGCACATGGGGACAAAGATCGTACTTTTTTCAGAAATGTCCTCTGGTCTGATGAAACAAAAATAGAACTGTTTGGGCATAATGACCATCGTTATGTTTGGAGGAAAAAGTGGGTTGCTTGCAAGCCGAAGAAAACCATCCCAACCGTGAAGCACGGGGGTGGCAGCATCATGCTGTGGGGGTGCTTTGCTGCAGGAGGGACTGGTGCACTTCACAAAATAGATGGCATCATGAGGAAGGAAAATTATGTGGATATATTGAAGCAACATCTCAAGACATCAGTCAGGGAGTTAAAGCTTGGTCGCAAATGGGTCTTCCAAATGGATAATGATCCCAAGCATACTTCCAAAGTTGTGGCAAAATGGCTTAAGGACAACAAAGTCAAAGTATTGGAGTGGCCATCACAAAGCCCTGACCCTCAATCTTATAGAAGGTTTGTGGGCAGAACTGAAAAATGCGTGTGCGAGCAAGGAGGCCTACAATCCTGACTCCGTTACACCAGCTCTGTCAGGAGGAATGGGCCAAAATTCACCCAACTGTAACACTCTGGCTCCGGGACTTTTGTATTTGAGCCAGGGTGTATTGTGTTTTGTTGGGTTTTGGGTGATTTTCTATGTTTGCATTTCTGTCACGTTTATTTCTAGGTTTGGTCATTGACTCCCAATCGGAGGTAACGAGTGTCAGCTGTCGGCTCGTTATCTCTGATTGGGAGCCATATTTATACTGCATGTTTTCCTGTGGGCATTGTGGGTTATTGTTTCCGTTTTCAGTCAGGTTGACTGTGGACTTCACTAGTCGTGTTTCTTGGTTTTCGTGCTTTAACTAAATAAAGTACCATGTTCGTTTCACACGCTGCGCCTTGGTCAATTCCTTCACACGACCGTGACAGAATAACCCACCAAAGAAAGACCAAGCAGCGTGTCCAGGAGCAGGGAGACTGGACATGGGAGGAGGCACCGGGCAAGGAGATGGAGAGGCTGGCGATGGCCCAGGTGGGCACATCGTGGTCCTGGGAGGACATGCTCGGAGGCAAGGGACCTTGGGGAAGGATCAAGGCCCTGGCGAGAGAGGAGCAACGGCGGCAGCAGGGCCATCGTCGGAGGGTCGTGTGTCAACCCCAGAAAATTTTTAGGGGGGGGCACACGGCATGGACGACGGGGCTGACGGAGGAGAAAAGGGGGAGTATCCAGGAGGCCACCAGGCCAGGGGTACACCGCCCTGTACGTCCTGTGCTGATGCCTCACACAGAGTGTGTGAGGGTAGGCATTCAGCCAGGACGGGTGGTGTCCGCTGTTCGCTCCAGGCCTCCTATCCGTCTCCACAGCCCGGTCCGGCCTGTTCCTGCCACCCGCACCAGGTCTACGGTGTGCGTCGCCAGCCCGGTCCGGCCTGTTCCTGCCACCCGCACCAAGTCTACGGTGCGCGTCGCCAGCCCGGTCCGGCCTGTTCCTGCCACCCGCACCAGGTCTACGGTGTGCGTCGCCAGCCCGGTCCGGCCTGTTCCTGCCACCCGCACCAAGTCTACGGTGCGCGTCGCCAGCCCGGTCCGGCCTGTTCCTGCCACCCGCACCAAGACTACGGTGCGCGTCGCCAGCCCGACCCGGCCTGTTCCTGCCACCCGCACCAAGACTACGGTGCGCGTCGCCAGCCCGACCCGGCCTGTTCCTGCCACCCGCACCAAGACTACGGTGCGCGTCGCCAGCCCGGTCCGGCCTGTTCCGGCCACCCGCACTAAGTCTACGGTGCGCCTCAGACGGCCAGAGTCTGCCGTCTGCCCAACGGGGCCTGAACTGCCCGTCTGCCTAAAGCCTGCAAAGCCGCCCGTCTGCCATGAGCCATCAGAGCCGTCCGCCAGACCAGAGCCGCTAGAGCCTTCCGCCAGACAGGATCAGCCAGAGCCTTCCGCCAGACAGGATCAGCCAGAGCCTTCTGCCAGACAGGATCAGCCAGAGCCTTCTGCCAGACAGGATCAGCCAGAGCCTTCCGCCAGACAGGATCAGCCAGAGCCTTCCGCCAGCCATGAGCAGCCAGATCCGTCGGCCAGCCATGAGCAGCCAGATCCGTCAGCCAGCCATGAGCAGCCAGATCCGTCAGCCAGCCATGAGCAGCCAGATCCTTCAGCCTGCCATGAGCCGTCCAGCCAGGATCCGCCAGAGCCAGCCAGCCAGGATCCGCCCCTTAGTCAGGTACTGTCCCTTAGTCCGGTGCCGCCCCTTAATCCAGTGGGGTTTAATTGGGGGGTGGTCATGTGGAGGAGGCTAGGGAAGCGGGTGGTGACTAAGGTGGGGTGGGGACCACGACCAGGGCCAGAACCGCCACCGTGGACAGACGCCCACCCAGACCCTCCCCGAGACTGTATGCTGGTGCGCCCGGAGTGCGCACCTTTAGGGGGGGGTACTGTAACACTCTGGCTCCGGGACTTTTGTATTTGAGCCAGGGTGTATTGTGTTTTGTTGGGTTTTGGGTGATTTTCTATGTTTGCATTTCTGTCACGTTTATTTCTAGGTTTGGTCATTGACTCCCAATCGGAGGTAACGAGTGTCAGCTGTCGGCTCGTTATCTCTGATTGGGAGCCATATTTATACTGCATGTTTTCCTGTGGGCATTGTGGGTTATTGTTTCCGTTTTCAGTCAGGTTGACTGTGGACTTCACTAGTCGTGTTTCTTGGTTTTCGTGCTTTAACTAAATAAAGTACCATGTTCGTTTCACACGCTGCGCCTTGGTCAATTCCTTCACACGACCGTGACAAACTTATTGTGGGAAGCTTGTGGAAGGCTACCTGAAACGTTTGACCCAAGTTAAACAATTTAAAGGCAATGCTACCAAATACTAATTGAGTGTATGTAAACTTCTGACCCTCTGGGAATGTGATGAAAGAAATAAAAGCTGAAAGAAATAATTCTCTCTACTATTATTCTGACATTTCACATTCTTAAAACAAAGTGGTGATCCTAACTGACCTAAGACAGGGAATTTTTACTAGGATTAAATGTCAGGAATTGTGAAAAACAGAGTTAAAATGTATTTGGCTAAGGTGTATGTAAACTTCCGACTTCAACTGTATATAAGAGTGGAACCAGGCAAGGGGTGTTCCGGAAACTCAAAGAAGCCTCTCCATGAGGTCAGTTAAAATGTGTGTCAAATGCTGTAGACTCCACTCTAAATCAAAGCAAATCACATTTTTATTTGTCACATGCTTCATCAACAACATGTGTGGACTAACAGTGAACAGCTTACTTACGGGCTCTTCCCAACAATGCAGAGAGAAAGAAAGTAAAATGCATTAAAGTAATAATAGATGCACAGTGAGTAACAAAACTTGGCTATATACAAGGGGAACCAGTACTGAGTCGATGTGCTGGGGTACGACGTAATTGAGGTAGGTACAGTGCCTTCAGAAAGTATTCATACCCTTTGACTTACAGTATTCCACATTTTGTTGTGTTACAGCCTGAATTTAAAATGGATTAAAGTAAAATAAAACATCTCACCCATCTACACACAATGACAAAGTGAACATTTGTTTTTAGACATTTTTGCACATTCTTTGAAAATGAAATACAGAAATATCAAATGTACATAAGTATTCACACCCCTGAGTCAGTACTTTGTAGAAGCACCTTTTACAGCTGTGAGTCTTTCTGGGTAAGTCTCTTAAGAGGTTTCTACATTGTACAACAATTGCCCATTTGTCAAATTGGTTGATCATTGCTAGACAATCATTTTCAGATCTTGCCGTAGATTTAAGTCAAAATTGTAACTCGGCCACTCAGGAACATTCACTGTCTTCTTGTTAAGCAACTCCAGTCTATATTTTGCCTTGTGTTTTAGGTTATTGTCCTGCTGAAAGGTGAATTCATGTCCCAGTGTCTGGTGGGAAGCAGACTGAACCAGGATTGTTTTGCCTGTGCTTAGCTCCATTCGGTTATTTTTTTATTATCCTGAAGAACACCCCAGTCTTAACGATTACAAGCATACCCATAACATGATGCAGCCACCACTATGCTTAAAAATATGGAGAGTGGTACTCAGTAATGTGTTGTATTGGATTTCATATCTATAATTATGCATTTCTGTGTAGTACATATCAAGTACCCATGATGTAATTCTGTTACCATAATTCTGTTACCGTGTGTAAATCCACTTCACTTACTGTAGGTCAATACAATAACCAAAATAGATTTTTTCAAACTCAAGGTGTGTCATAGCTGACACCCCACTTGACACCCAAAGGTTTTGGAAAACGTGGTCGCATAAAAAAAAAAGATTTTACCGTAATTCTGTTACCAAAACTTTCCATCTTCACAGTTCTTCCAGTAAATGTGTTTTTGTGAAATGTTCTGTGTAAATTGTTCAAAGCAGTCCTTTTGCAAAGAGTTGTATGATTTGTTGAACTTTGAAAAAAGAATGGTATTTGTTGGGGTCTCAGCGTAATTCCGTTACTGTGGAATTGCCCTATAATGCTAACTATCATAATAGTAATGAGAACCATCTAAGCTATCATTTCTTCACTGAGATAAAAGTAACAAGTCTTGAATGAAATCGAAGATTGAATGGTTAAAAGAAGATATCAGACACATTTTCAGTGTGCTTGTTTTATTGACTGCATAGACTGCTCACAGTTCAACAGGGCTTGTCATGCATGGTTATGATTAGGGATGGGATGTTGTTAAAGTGAGCTGTTTTCCATCCCTCTCTTGGACATCTGTAGCGGTCTTAGGCTAGTTAGTGTGTATGAAAATAAAATAAAGGGTTGAGGCCTGGATTCTGCGGTCACAGCAGGGCTTTAGTCCAATGGTCCTTTTGGTCTGTTGGTCAGCCAGCCTGCAGAGAGAGTGGAGGATTGTCTGACCATGACCGCCCTCTCCAGCCCGTGGCTTTAGGGAGGGGTGTGTGTGTGTGGGGGGGGGGGGGGGGTTATGTGTGCGCCTTCTCAATCCTGACTGTCTATTGCTGAGCCTTCGGAGCTCCCTGAAGAGCACGTGGGTGTTTTTCTCTCTCTCTCTCTCTGTGTGTGTGTGTGTGTGTGTGTGTGTGTGTGTGTGTGTGTGTACGCGTGCCGCTCCAAGGGGAAAATGAGGGGTCGCGCATTCACTGGAACACACAAGCGTCGTATTGGAGAGGGCCCTAGCCTCTACCTTTTTCATCTCTTTCCCTCTCCATTCATGTGCTGCCAGTCCCCCGGATTTCATTGGCCTCTCCATTTGTCCAGGCCTTATGAGTGCACAGATAAAAATGACATGCACGAAACACTCGTTACCGACGATCGGGAACATGCAGAAAGACACTGTGGTTATTTCAGAGCTTGTATCTGTGTCTACAAATGTGTGCGTGTATCTGAAAAGTGTATGTGGCTGTGGCTGTGTTGCGGTTACCCCAGAGTGTGGCCCCGTTGATTTTAGTTTGGCAGTGACGGGGGCAGCTAAAAGCCCGGGTCCTCCAGGAGCTGCGAAGGACAGCTATGTTTTGGGTCCTTTAGGGCCCCACTGTCAGCCAGGCTGTCCAACTGTTCAGCTGGAAAATACCAGACAGTACACAGCTGGAAAAGCTGCCTGGTTTAGTTGCTTTGGAGAAGAGACCCGTTCTCTTATGTTTCGGGGGAAATGTCTTAGACAGTTAGGCTCATTCTGAAAATCAAAAGCTGGAAAATAAGCTGTATGATATGAATCCATGTTAGACTTACAAGTAGGCTATAGGCTATGTGAATGTAGAGATCATTTATTACATTTATTAGCAGACGCTCTTATCCAGGAGCAATTAGGGTTAAGTGCCTTGATCAAGGGCACATCGACAGATTTTTCACCTAGCCTGCTCGGGGATTCGAAACATTAGTTTATTGTCGTGATTGTAATTGACTCGAATGTGCCTGACATCATCACAAATTAAGTTCACATGGGGGGGAAAATGTAGTTTCTCTGACAGCCTATTCTCAGCCCATAGTGTCTTAAAATCAATAGGAGAGGATATGCAGACTGAAGTGAGTGACTGTTGATGTTTTAATTTAACCCAAGTTCCTGGGTTGAAGACGTGTGTAATGTACCCTTTGTGATCCAAAGGGGTGCGCACTAATGGGGGTCTATTACTCTAAATTGAGCTGTGTGTGTGTGTTTTTGAGTCTCTGTGTCCTGGTGTGTGTGTGTAAGTTTGTGTGTGTGTGTGCAAGCATGCCCCTCTCCCTCCCCTAGCTGCAGGTCCACAGGGGGTCTGGGTGAGTCCACTTTACTCTGTAGCGAGAGGCTGTGACAGATGTACTGGACAGATGCCTGTCTGCTCTGCTTTGCCCTGCTGCAGCTGTAGCCCGGCTTAACCTAACACACACACACATACACACACAAACACCATTACTGACCCCCACTTTGCCCTTTGTCTTATCTGTATAGCTCTCTCTCTCTCTCTCTCTCTCTCTCTCTCTCTCTCTCTCTCTCTCTCTCTCTCTCTCTCTCTCTCTCTCTCTCTCTCTCTCTCTCTCTCTCTCTCTCTCTCTCTCTCTCTCCATCAGTGGTACAAAAAGTAATATCCTTATTGCTTGTTGCTTTTCCTGTCATATAGCTCCTCACTTTTGCTTGATGAGTCTGTGACTGTTGGATTGTTTAAACATCACGCCTTGTTTACATTGCGTGTTTTGCTGTCCAGTATTCTCCTATTCAGTTCTCGTTTTGACGTGCTATCTAGTGTGGTTGCATGCCTCGCGTCTCATTGCGTGTCTCTTTTTGTTTGCGTGTTGTTGTGCTCCGTGTCCTGGTTGTCTCTTGTCGCGTGGTGATGAAAAGCACATATCTGTCACTTCCTCTCTCAAATCAGATGACTCAGGCCATGTAGTCCCAACACCCCTCTCGTTCTTCCTCTTGTTTGTGTGTGTGACCTTGTGCGTGTGTGTATAGGAAGTTGAGTGAGAGCTGTACCCTGGCCAATGTGGCGACTCTGTATTCGGGCCACTCTCATTTCTCCTTAAAACTGTTAGCTGCTCTTCTCAGGAAAAATGGCCCACACAGACAATTAATTAATAGGTTAAGTACTCAACAGTTCTCCAACACAGGGGAGCAGGGAGGTATACTGAAAGTGTGTGTGTGTGTGTGTGAGGGTAAACATTGTGTGTGAACGCTGGGTGAACTTGGCCCTGTGCCGTCTGGCCCCCTCCATGGGTGTGAGAGATGAATGGTGCTCCCCTCGCGGCCTACCACACAGACAGAGGGTCGCTCTACGACGGCAACCACATCTCAACCATCACTCCTTAACCAGGACTGCTACTGCGAACTTGGACCACTTCTGAACCGAGAACATTTTTAAACATGGGACAGATTTCTATCTATAGGACCAGCCATTTGTAACCAGGATTGAAATGCATTCAAACAGTTCATTGGTTTTTGACCAATGCTACTCCCAAGCAAAGAGACTTCTCTGTGAAGATCTGTTTTTGGAATAACCCAGCGCTTTTTCCTGCTTTAACTTTCAACCAGTGTGTGTGTGTGTGTGTGTGTGTGTGCGTGTGTGTGTGTGTGTGTGTGTGTGTGTGTTAAAAAACAGGCACTTTTCTAGTTTGGATGCAGGGATGTGTTAGTGGTTTTCTGTCAGCATACATGCTGCAGCAATCTCTCTATATTTCCCTTTTTCTTCTCTCTCTCTCTCTCTCTCTCTCCCCCTCTCATCTCTCCTCTCTCTCTCTCTCGGGGTCACATGGGTTCCACAGGGCAGCAGCCATATGGTGAGGTGGCAAAAACATACTCCATGACCCACACACTTCCTTAAAAGTCTCATTTTACCCACACCACTTCCTCAAAACTCAAATCTTTAAGGTGAAATCTGGAACTTTCATTTCCTCCTGCCCTGGCAAATCAAGGTACTAGGTACAAACACATCTGACCAAGGAGAAAAACCAACAACAAACTGGCTTCACCGATATGGCCGCTCAGGTCTTCATACCGGTATACCTCTATTCTTCTAGAATTTGTCGCTTAGGCACAGATCCATTCCCTACATACAAGTCAGCTCAGACAGTATCCAGCCTACCCTCCACATATCCAAACTGGAAGCGCCAAACTGACCTCTAAATTCAGATATGCTCATGAGCTGGTCCTCTCTGAGCTGGATCTGTCTGAGCTGACATGGGTGGGTGGGTGGTATATGTAGGCATCTGAGCTGAGCCATAAGGGAAACTGGCATCTACCACACCACTATCAGATAAGAGGGGCAAGGTTTGCTTTTTGTCTCCCCCACTTTTGATTCGACCCACTAATTTATTTGTAATTTTAGCAGAGTCAATGTGTTTGAGCTAGTAATGTATCAATATTTATCTTTTAAAAATTGCTATGACATAGCCAGTGAATATATAGCACAACCTTGGATTTCACCCCAATCTCAAAATCAAATGGTTTAGACCGTTTGGAAGTTTTATTTTCCTCTGCTTCGAAGTGCAGTGTGGGTAGAAAAAGTGATTGTTGTCCTCCTTATGAAATTATCAACTTTACCCTGTATATCTAAAAATGACCATATACACTAATTGTTTAAAGGAAACCTACCAAAACTATTGCTGATTGTGAACCGGAACAATCCAAATAAAATCTAATGTAGCTTAAGCCCCGATCAGCAGGTAGGTACAGCCAGATGAGTCGTGTCTCAGTCAGTTGCTTAGGCTACTTTATTCCAGTAAAACATCATTTTCAACAGCGCATTGGATAATAATAACCTAGCAAATTACACTGATTTTCACTCAACTAATAAAATCTAATATTGGCAAGCCATTTTGCAAACATTTTAATGCTAAAGGTGACACGGCCTACATCTCGGTGGTCAGTGTGTGAAGTAGTGCACAGTGCACTATTTGACTAGGCTACTGATATTGCCTGGGTTGTTCGGCATGCAAAAATGTTGGTCAATGACTGTCAACACAGTTACAAGCTTAGTTTGACACTGAAGGAGAGGACGCATCAGTTGTCACAAAAGGCGAAGTCTTTTCGGAAGGTAAAAAGAAGGTAATATGTGCAAAACATTTTAGTGAACCGGTGATTTCTTAATAATTTAATCGATTTTAAACAGGGACCGATGCATATCGGTGAATCGTTACATCCCTACTGTAAGCATGACATCATCATGAGCTGTGCTGAGCGAGCGTGCTCCTCTGTAATCAGTCAGGGCTGTGGGCTCCGGGGTGGGCCAGGGGTCAGGAAATGTGTGTGAGGGCATGCCCAATGCCCAGTCTAGAAATATCAGTGAAGGGGATCACCATAGCATCAGATGATTATAGGCACCGCAGAGTAGTATCCATTTTGAACTCATTAAAAGAAAGGAAAATAATTAGAATCAAATGCTGCTGGATTTAGACTTGGCTTTGGTTTGGACTATGTTCTCTCTCTGAACCTCTTTCCCTCTCTTCTCTCTCTTCTTTCCATCCCTCTCTCTCTGGCCTTGCCCTTTCCACTACGGGTTAGTGAAGTGCAGTAACCGGTGGTTCCACTCCCTCCCTCCATCCCTCTCTCTCCTTCCCTCCCTCCATCCCTCTCTCTCCTTCCCTCCCTCCATCCCTCTCTCTCCTTCCCTCCCTCCATCCCTCTCTCTCCATCCCTCCCTCCCTCCATCCCTCTTTCTCCTTCCCTCCCTCCATCCCTCTCTCTCCTTCCCTCCCTCCCTCTCTCGTGTCTGAATGGGGCCCTTTGCTTTCCATAACATAGGTTTCATTCTGTAGCTAGAGGACTCCTGATATCTCCAGGAGTGATAAGTATAATTATTGTCTTCATCTGTTGTTGTCTAGTACTGTCTTTTTGCCAGCTAGGGCCATCTACTTTAAGTACTGCCTGTTTTCCCAGTAGCCTACTTGGTGTGTGAACTGCTGACTGCTCATAACTTGCAGATGATTGTCGACCAGGATTAAGGGGCAGGGCAATTTAACACTCGCAATTGACTTTCTTCCCCACTTACTAGCTCTGACTTTGCTGATAGCTACTTTATTGGAGGAAAATGGACTTACTGTGATATGTGGTTGTCCCACCTAGCTATCTTAAGATGAATGGACTAACTGTAAGTCGCTCTGGATAAGAGTGTCTTCTAAATGTCCAAAATGTAAACGTGAAGGCCTGTCCAACCCCATGCGTGTGGCAGGCTTTTGCGTGACCGAGTGGAGCAGACTGAAGAAGGGTGTGTGTGTCTCCCTCTCTGTGTCCATGGGCCCATGGAGCACCCGGGCATGTCAGGTGTCACTGACATCTGTGCAAATGGGCCGTTGTTTAGCTGTGTGCTTCTCAGCTGGTACACACCCCACACTCTGTCACAAAATGTTGTCACTATGTTGAGCAAGCTTTCACACACAGGGGGTGGATTATTGCGATTGCGGGGTTAACGTAAGGACTTAACATTCCAAAAATATTGAACTTGTTATTTTTTGTGTGTGGGGGGCCGGCATGAGAATGTTTTTGCTTAGTTGACAAAAGTAATTGGAGCACGGACCTTGCAACATTTTGACACGAGATGTGGATTCTTTAGTGTTGAGCTCAGGGCTTTGGTGTTTTGTCTTTTTCCCTCTCCTCTCTCATTCTTTCCTCTCTCTCTCCTCCTTCCCCCTCATTAAGCACTGTCCCTCTGTGCCCCCCCCCCCCCCCCCCCGAACTCAGCCCAGCTGGAGAGAACATAGTTTTTCGCCCAAACTGTGTGTGTGTGTGTGTGTGTGTGTGTGTCTCTGTGCGGTTTGTGTGTGTGTGTGTAAGCAACACATCCTTCAGCACACCAGAGAATTGGCTAATCAAACTGGAACTTGCATGCTTTTCTTCCTCATCTCATGTTCCTGCCTCTCTATGTTTCAGATGTTAGTTTTAGTGACCCCAAGTTTTCATACGTTCCAGTTTTTTGGTCTGATCTATTTCGTCTTTGTCGCTTCTGTCACTATAACCTTTTATATAAATGGATGAATAACATAACTCTCTTCTCTCTCTTCTCTCCTTCTTTCCATCCCTCTCTTTCTCTCTCCTCCCCTCTCTTCAGAGAAGCGATGCGGAATTATCTGAAGGAGCGAGGAGACCAAACTGTCCTGATCCTGCACGCAAAAGTTGCACAGAAATCTTATGGCAACGAAAAAAGGTAACCGACCACCACTTAGCCTTCACACCACTTTCCATACTATCCCTATTTCCCACATACCTCACACAGTCCATACCAAGAAAGGCATGTTGAAGAGTTCCCGGTTTCTATTTAAGTCATGGTTAATTAGTATGGACTAAAAAGCAGTAGAGGAAAAAGCTAAGCCACATTCCAGTGTGTCTGTGTGTGACGTAGGTGTTTTGGCCCCTCCGGCTTTCAATATCCCACCGTGGGTCAGCCGGGGAAATGAGCAGTTAAGTTCTCTGCAGGGCACATTCAGGTGAAGGCCATAGAGAGACAGGGGTTAAGGGTGTAGGGGAGTAGGGGAGTAGGTCATAGGAGGTTAAAATGTAGATGGCAGGGGATGGTAGGGTTAGGCAGGAAAGGTACCTTCATGCCCCCAGACGTAGGGTTAAAGGGGGTAATGAATTGTGAGAAGTGGGTAAGATGTTTCCTAGTCGTTGTAGGTTGGGTTAGAATGGTTAGAATAGAGTGTGTGTAGGGAGTAATTCAGCTGTACTTATTAATATGGTCATCCTAGGTGAAGTAAATAAACCAGATGTAGGGAGTTAGACAGACTGAAAGGGTTTGAGCCCTGGCTGCCATTACACCAGGACTATCTCTTAGTAAATCAGGAGCTCTCAGCCAACAGTGTGACACCTCCGAGGTTTGGAGCATGAGAGAGGAGGAGCAGGTGTGTGTGAGTGTGTGTGTGTTAAATAGATGAATTCCTCCACTCTCCGCTGTCCCCTCTGGTTAAAGTTACACTGACTGGGGCCCCGGGGTCAAGATGTGAGGGAGGCCCATTTTGGGGTCTGACCCGTTGTAGCAATGCACCCTGGGATACATCAGACCTCCAGTCATTCCAGTTTTCATAATCAGTCACAAAGCCAAATAAACAGAACATTTATACAGGCCCCATTCCCCTCATCTACCACTTATTCACTAACTATTGGAGTGTAACTGTACTGTAATTCATCTGTTTAGTCTGTGTTTAGTCCCTATGGTTCACTCACTGGAACAGGTCCAACTTCCAACATGAGAAGTGCATGCTAGTGGTGCATGAATAATCACTGTTACACAATCATATAGTCACACACACACACTTGTGAGTTAGGGTTTGATTCTAAACAGACCGGCATGTGTTTGGGTCAGCTCGCTGTGTGTGTGTCCCCTCTGTATAAGGAAGAGCGTTGTGGACCTACCCAATGTCCAATACATGGCATAGCTGCATGTGTGTGTTTACAGTCTGTGTGTGTTGATACACAAAGGAGCTCTGAGCATGAATGAGTTGCATGTGTGTGTGTGTATTTGCATGCACAGGGGTTTTCCTCAGAAAGCTCCCTCTCTTTATCTCTTCTCTATTGTAGGAGGTGAAAGTAGACATCACTCTCACACAAACTTGTGTTATGTGTCACTCACTTCCTCATCAGACTAGACAGACAGTCTCATTTGACATAGTCATATCGAGAGCAACATAGCTTGACCGACTTTCCTCTTTTCCCCATAAGCTCCCACAAATAAAGCACTTTGGTTTAGTTGAAGTCATCTAAACTAAGTGTGGGGAATTTTTTTCAAAAATGGGTGAATTTATTATATTTTAGCAAACTAGTAAAAGTGTTGTTTTTGGCATCTCAATTTTTCCCTGACCTGCCTTGATGATAGGCTGGTACTGGCTAAAATGCAAATTCTTGTCAGATTATTAAAAAAACATTTTTTATTTAACTAGATTACAGCCCCCCTTTAAATCAAACAAAGTTTTACAGGATTTAAGTAGATGTTTTGCCAAGTTGTCGGTCAGTCAAACAAATCCACTGACACCCTGGCTGAAACTTCATTCCCAATGCAATGACTGCTACTGTATTTTGATACCACACTGCCATCGAGTGGCAGAAAGTGAAACATGCAGTATGAAACATGTATTGACTGACTGCGTAGTTTCTAGGCTGTTCTATCCTGTGTGTGTCTGATATGTTTGCGTAAAGTCATCATAGTAATAATTTGGTGTTTGTATGTGATGCCTGGGCAGTGGTGTGTAGTTAAATTATACTGATGTCATTGTGTGTGTGTGTGTGCAGGTTCTTCTGTCCTCCCCCGTGTGTGTACCTGATGGGCTCTGGCTGGAAGAAAAAGAAGGACCAAATGGAGAGAGACGGCTGCTCGGAGCAGGAGTCTCAGCCCTGTGCCTTCATAGGGATAGGAAACTCTGACCAGGAGATGCAGCAACTCAACCTAGAGGGAAAGGTAGGGTACACACACACTTCTTTCCTTCACTTTTACCCCCCTCCCCCCTCTATCTCTCTCTCTCTCTCTCTCTCTCTCTCTCTCTCTCTCTCTCTCTCTCTCTCTCTCTCTCTCTGTCTCTCTCTCTCTCTCTCTCGCTCTCTCTCTCTCTCTCTCTCTCTCTCTCTCTCTCTCTGTCTCTCTCTCTCTCTCTCTCTCTCTCTCTCTCTCTCTCTCTCTCTGTCTCTGTCTCTGTCTCTGTCTCTCTCTGTCTCTCTCTCTCTCTCTCTCTCTCTCTCTTATTCAAACACGCTCACACACCACACACACACTACACTCTTACTCTTTCTGTTTCTCACCTTCTGTCTATAATTATTTAATAATAATAATAAATAATAACTCTGTCACACACGCACACTCGTATACACATGCTCAAAACAGTACTCGTATACACATGCTCAAAACAGTACTCGTATACACATGCTCAAAACAGTGACTCACACTATCTGACAACCATTGCTCAATAACCCTCTCACACACACACACTCGCACACCAAAGCAATGACTAACTGGTACCTGCCATTCCTAAATGAGCCCATCTTTCTCCCTCCTCTCGATCCCTCCCCCTCAGAACTATTGCACAGCCAAAACCTTGTACATATCAGACTCCGACAAGAGAAAGCACTTCATGCTGTCCGTTAAGATGTTTTACGGCAACAGCACAGACATCGGCGTCTTCCTCAGCAAGAGAATCAAAGTCATCTCCAAGCCCTCCAAAAAGAAGCAGTCACTGAAGAACGCAGATCGTGAGTCACACACAACACACAGGCGGACGCACACACACACACTACACTCTACACACCAGATCTGTGTTCAAATACTATTTAGGGTATTTCAAGTATTTTCAAAGACATTTCTTTGGAAACACATGTAGTTGAATATTGGAATGTATTTGGAAATACACTTTTGCCATTTATTTGAAAGTAATCAAATACACAGACAAGTGTATTTTCAAGTACAAATATTGAAGTACTCCCATGCATTTGAACCCAGGTCTGTTTGGAATTTGAAATAGTGCATTTAGAAATAAGTATTTGAAAATATACTGAACAAAAATATAAACACAACCATTTCAAAGATTTTACTGACTTACAGTTCATATAAGGAAATCAGTCAACTGAAATAAATGTGTTAGGCCCTAATCTATGGATTTAAAATGACTGGGCAGGGGTGCAGCAATGGTTGGGCCTGGGAGGGCATAGGCCCACCCACTTGGCAGCCAGGCCCACCCACTGGCGAGGCAGGCCCAGCCAATCAGAATGATATTTTCCCCACAAAAGGGCTTTATTACAGACCCCCCCCCAGACGATCCCACAGGTGAAGAAGCCGGATGTGGAGGTCCTGGGCTGGCGTGGTTACACATGGTCTGTGGTTGTGAGGCCAGTTGGACGTACTGCCAAATTCTCTAAAATGACGTTGGAGACAGCTTATGGTAGAGAAATGAATATGACATTTTCTGGCAACAGCTCTGGTGGACATTTCAGCAGTCAGCTTGCCAATTGCACGCTCCCTCAAAACTTGAGACATCTGTGGCATTGTGTTGTGTGACAAAACTGCACATTTTAATGTGTCCCAGCACAAGGTGCACCTGTGTAATGATCATGCTGTTTAATCAGCTAATTGATATGCCACACCTGTCAGGTGGATGGGTTATATTGGCAAAGGAGAAATGCTCACTAACAGGGACGTAAACAAATTTGTGCACAAAATCTGAGAGAAATCAGCTTTTTATGCATATGAGAAATTTCTGGGGAAATTTTTTTTCCAGCTCATGAAACATGGGACCAACACTTTACATGTTGCGTTTATATTTTTGTTCAGTGTAGTTTTAAATAGCCGGTGTAGTGTATTAAGATTATGACTTTGCTAATGTTTTCAAGTGGAACCTGAGAGGATGTTTATTTAGTTTCAGAGGGAGCCGTTTTAGCGTGACGCCCCATAGAAGACAGGGAGTGTGTGTTGTAGACAGGGGATTGGACATTAGAGGGAGCCACCCATATTTTGGAGAATATTATAAGTACTGGGTTTGAACAAAGAACATTAGAGCAGACATTGTAATTTGGAAAACACTGCTCTCCGGATGCTCTAGACATCTGTAAACTTATGCTGAAATCTTGTGATATGAATAAAACTTAGGATCAAAGCTCAGTATAAGCGGACTCCTTTGTTACAGCATAATTAGCAACATTGACTCGATACTACACCGGCTATTTATAGGAAACTATTAGAAAATACTTTCAAATATAATTCGGGAAACATTATTTGAAAATACTCATACTAAGTATTTAAATAACAAATAAATCAAATACGCAGGTATGCTATACAAACACAGTCTACATGTCAATACCACTCATAAGGCCCTGGCATCCTCCCCTCCTTCAGGTAAACATTGATCTAACATGACTCGGTTAGTGAAAGATGTATATTGGAAGCCTTAATTTCACCTATCCTATCGTTGTACATCAAGGAAGGGAGGAAGGACGGAGGCATCTTTTGAAGTATTCTAAACAATGCTGATCTCTACCCTTCACAATGCCATTATTGCTCTTCAACCAAGTTTCTCTGTTTCCCAGTCTCGTCACTAGAGGGTGCTACAGCAACAAAAAAAACAGATGACAACTGAGGCATGAAAATGACCCAATGTTCAATATTGCCAAATACCTGTAGTGTTTGTTTTGTGGCTGTTTTCTACCCTCTTATCACCCAGTAATTTCATCTTGTGGTGATGGGGACATGTTCTGGGGTTGTTACGTTTTAGTGTGGTCTCTTTATCTCTCTCTCTGTGTGTCTCTCCTACTGCAGTGTGTATTGCATCGGGGACCAAGGTGGCCCTGTTCAACCGGTTGCGGTCCCAGACGGTCAGCACGCGCTACCTACACGTGGAGGGGGGCAACTTTCATGCCAGCTCCCAGCAATGGGGTGCCTTCTACATCCACCTGTGTGAGTCTCATACACACACGCAAGCACGCGCACAAACACACACTCGTACATGTATACAAAGACACGCATACAGTGGGGAAAAAAAGTATTTAGTCAGCCACCAATTGTGCATGTTCTCCCACTTAAAAAGATGAGAGAGGCCTGTAATTTTCTTCATAGGTACACGTCAACTATGACAGACAAAATTAGAAAATAAAATCCAGAAAATCACATTGTAGGATTTTTAATGAATTTATTTGCAAATTATGGTGGAAAATAAGTAGTTGGTCAATAACAAAAGTTTCTCAATACTTTGTTATATACCCTTTGTTGGCAATGACACAGGTCAAACGTTTTCTGTAAGTCTTCACAAGGTTTTCACACACTGTTGCTGGTATTTTGGCCCATTCCTCCATGCAGATCTCCTCTAGAGCAGTGATGTTTTGGGGCTGTCGCTGGGCAACACGGACTTTCAACTCCCTCCAAAGATTTTCTATGGGGTTGAGATCTGGAGACTGGCTAGGCCACTCCAGGACCTTGAAATGCTTCTTACGAAGCCACTCCTTCGTTGCCCGGGCGGTGTGTTTGGGATCATTGTCATGCTGAAAGACCCAGCCACGTTTCATCTTCAATGCCCTTGCTGATGGAAGGAGGTTTTCACTCAAAATCTCACGATACATGGCCCCATTCATTCTTTCCTTTACACGGATCAGTCGTCCTGGTCCCTTTGCAGAAAAACAGTCCCAAAGCATGATGTTTCCACCCCCATGCTTCACAGTAGGTATGGTCTATTTGTAAGTCGCTCTGGATAAGAGCGTCTGCTAAATGACGTAAATGTAAATGTAATGTAAATGTGTTCTTTGGATGCAACTCAGCATTCTTTGTCCTTCAAACACGACGAGTTGAGTTTTTACCAAAAAGTTATATTTTGGTTTCATCTGACCATATGACATTCTCCCAATCCTCTTCTGGATCATCCAAATGCACTCTAGCAAACTTCAGACGGGCCTGGACATGTACTGGCTTAAGCAGGGGGACACGTCTGGCACTGCAGGATTTGAGTCCCTGGCGGCGTAGTGTGTTACTGATGGTAGGCTTTGTTACTTTGGTCCCAGCTCTCTGCAGGTCATTCACTAGGTCCCCCTGTGTGGTTCTGGGATTTTTGCTCACCGTTCTTGTGATCATTTTGACCCCACGGGGTGAGATCTTGCGTGGAGCCCCAGATCGAGGGAGATTATCAGTGGTCTTGAATGTCTTCCATTTCCTAAAAATTGCTCCCACAGTTGATTTCTTCAAACCAAGCTGCTTACCTATTGCAGATTCAGTCTTCCCAGCCTGCTGCAGGTCTACAATTTTGTTTCTGGTGTCCTTTGACAGCTCTTTGGTCTTGGCCATAGTGGAGTTTGGAGTGTGACTGTTTGAGGTTGTGGACAGGTGTCTTTTATACTGATAACAAGTTCAAACAGGTGCCATTAATACAGGTAACGAGTGGAGGACAGAGGAGCCTCTTAAAGAAGTTACAGGTCTGTGAGAGCCAGAAATCTTGCTTGTTTGTAGGTGACCAAATACTTATTTTCCACCATAATTTGCAAATAAATTCATAAAAAATCCTACAATGTGATTTTCTGGATTTTTTTCCCTCAATTTGTCTGTCATAGTTGACGTGTACCTATGATGAAAATTACAGCCCTCTCTCATCTTTTTAAGTGGGAGAACTTGCACAATTGGTGGCTGACTAAATACTTTTTTTCCCCACTGTACAAGTGCACACACACAAACACACACACCTCTTGTATACTCACGTTTCTCACACACACTCAATTCTTAATTAATCCTATACACACACACACACACACACACACACTGACCAGACATACATTTACTGTAGCCTGAATTGAATGTTGTGTGACCGTATCTCATGTGTTGTGTTTCCCAGTGGATGACGAGGAGTCCGAAGGAGAGGAGTTCACTGTGAGAGACGGCTACATCCACTATGGACAGACGGTCAAACTGGTCTGCTCTGTCACCGGGATGGCCCTGCCACGACTGGTACTACCCACCACTTCTTTCTCCTTTCCTTTGGTTTCTCACCCCTCACCTCTTTCAATTCTTCTCACAGAACTCTTTTTTAATTTTAATTTTATTGTATATATTTTGTTTTTATGCATGTCAAACTGTCTCTTTCTGTCGTTATTACTGACACACACTCACATTGATGAAAGTTGCCAGTTGATGTCTTGATGTGATTTGTACACTGCTGCTCCGACAACTAAACACCATCCTCTCTGTGTGGCTCAGATCATCCGTAAAGTGGACAAGCAGACGGCCCTGCTGGATGCAGACGACCCCGTCTCCCAGCTCCACAAGTGTGCCTTCTACCTGAAAGACACAGAGCGCATGTACCTGTGCCTTTCCCAAGAGAGGATTATCCAGTTTCAAGTGAGTGAGACTACCTCCCAATACAACTTCCAATTCAATTTAGTCGCAACATTCTACTCAAACTAGACACTACCATCCGCCATCATTTTCACATTGACCCCATACTTGCAGTTACCAATCAGAATGACCTTTTAGGAAAAGTCTACCTGGATGGTGACCATTAGTTAATTCCTACAATAATGCCTGATTTGCAATCTTCAAATTGAACATTGTTGATCAGATCCCAACTGAAAAAGGCGGACAAAGCTTGTCGGTGCTCTGTGCTGGTCCCCTTTGCTCAAATAGGTCACAGCCTTTGTTTTGCTAAGAGATTATTATTGCTTTATGATTCCATCTCAGGGAGATTACAGATTAGAGGGATCCTTATCCTCTAACTGAGTTAATATAACGTTAAGGTGACCCGTAGTAGGTCCCTCGCTTAGGTGTTATCTCTCAATCCAACTCTACATCAGAGATCGTCATAGAAACAACAACTAAACCAGGATACATCTTCGGTCATAACAAACACATCTATATTCATTTATCTATATCTGCATCTGACGATCAAGCGCTACTGGCTCCCTTTAACGTGTGTGTGTGTGTGTCTGCCTCCCCCAGGCCACTCCATGCCCAAAGGAACCAAACAAAGAGATGATCAACGACGGAGCGTCCTGGACAATCATCAGCACGGACAAGGCTGAGTACACCTTCTACGAGGGCATGGGCCCCGTCCACTCGCCTGTCACCCCCGTGCCTGTGGTCGAGAGTTTACAGGTTAGAAAGGGACATGCACGCACACACACACACATATGGACGGATGGACACACACACACACACACACACACGGATGCACACACACACACACACACTCCATTCCTATCATAAACAACTATTTGTTCCTCTCGCAGTGCTCCAAAAATATTTGTACACACATTCGTCATTTAGACCCTTCACGCCATTCCATCTCCATCTCTTTCTCCGCCAAGAAGACATAAACATTTAGACTTGTTGTATTTGTGTGTTTGTGTAGCTAAACGGTGGAGGGGATGTGGCCATGCTGGAATTGACCGGACAGAACTTCACTCCAAACCTGAGGGTCTGGTTCGGAGACGTCGAGGCAGAGACCATGTACAGGTACCGACACACCTCACTGCTCCTTTCAAGTCTGGGCTATCTCAATACTAGGGTTGCAAAATTCCGGTAACTTTCCCCAAATTTTCAGAAACACTTGAAGTCCAACTGAAACTGCTACTAACGATTAATGAGCTTTATCCATGAGATATATGTTTCTGAAAAAGGAACGAGGATGTCCCGATTCAGTCTGACCTCGTTAGTCATTAGAAGCTCTAAAAGACTACCACTTCGACAAACCAGGGGACAGCTTACATTGGCCAGCTTACATAATAATGCCATCTTACATTTGGTTTATCTTTGATCCAAGTCAAAGCAATGTTTTGGGCTAATTTGTACGAACTGAACAAAACTGAATTTAATTTAGGCTCAGATATTGGCAGTTTCAAAGTACACCCTTCACGCTATGCCAAACATCCCCAAAGGTACTTTTTCCTTTTCATGTAGAATTTTATAGATGAATTAGCCACCCAGTGTTAATGGCTGTCACCCATGAAGGTAGAGTCTTTAGAACAGGTGAAAGAGCTCTATGGTTACCCTGTGATAAACAGCAGGGGTCCTGTATAACTATCAGTGTGTCATTCATCCTGGTTGTTAAACGCTACTGGGAGAAGCTGTGAGTGAAATGTTGAGGTGGTTGTCAGCTGCAGGATGGTGTGTAAGTGGTCCTAATGTAGACTGAGAACGCCACGGTCCCTATTTGTGTGAGATGTGTGTATCATGGGAGGTTTTACAAGGCTGTTTTTGTACAAGATCTGAGGCGCAGCACAGACACCATGTAAGGCATGAGGGAATATATGGGCCTCTCATAGTGCTTGATGGATGCATGTTATCATTGGTATACTTAAGTCATTCAAATCCGTCCCGAAGGACCATGAAAGATAATACTCAACCGACATGTTAATTGTCAACTGACATGGGATCATTGCATTACCTACCTTTTGTTTGTCTTTGGTCTACACTGAGGTCAGCACAGAGTGAGAGAGTCAACCCAAATAGAATTGTCTAGAGAGCTGAAACCCTCTCTGACTCTCTTTCTCTCTCTACCTCCACCTGCAGGTGTGCGGAGAGCATGCTGTGCGTGGTGCCCGACATCTCGGCCTTCCGCGAGGGATGGCGCTGGGTGCGGCAGCCGGTGCAGGTGCCCGTCACGCTGGTGCGAAACGATGGCATCATCTACTCCACCACACTCACCTTCACCTACACGCCGGAGCCCGGGCCGCGGCCGCACTGCAACGCCGCCGGAGCCATCCTGCGGGCGGGCAGCGACCGCCTGCTAACGGCTAGCAGCAACAGCGCTAACAACAGCGACGCTAACAACACCTACGGCCCCAGCGCAGGAGTCACATCCTCTTCCACGGCCGCCACTGTGGTGTCCTAACACACACACACACACACACACACTTATACACACAATATGCCTCGAGAGCAAAACGTACCACATGGTAAAAAAAGACTATAAAGTAAACTGACTCTCTGACAGTGCTGCATATTGATTTTGGATACAAAAAAAGAAGCTGTAATGGAAAATTGGTCAGACAAAAGGGAGGAAGAGGAGGAATTCAAAGGAAGGAACGATGTCAAAAGTTGTCAACCAACGGAACTAAGAGAAACTGTGTGAACTCCTCGCCGCTACACTCTTGTGGTTTCTTAAGGGACATGCCTGCCTGGTTCTGGTGTTGGAGCTGTGGAATAAGGAGTTCCTATTGGCTCAGAGCACCAGCGTCTTTGACGGCAGTGAGAAAATCGATACCACAACAGCGATACAGTTGCCACGTATAAAACGTTAACAGAAAATTATAGTTTTTGTGCTTTTTTTCCTCCCTCTGATCATTTCTTTCCTCCTTTGTTTTTATGTGTTGCATTAGTTTGTGTATGTTTCTGTAAAGGGGGCGAGATGTATCGTTGTTGGAGGGAGAGCGAGGAATGGGCATAGAGGGACACAGATAAAAACGTGATGGTGATAACATAGTTTTTATGGACCAAGGATCTTGTATAAGCTTTAGTAAAGGTACTTTTTCTCCATACCTTTTTTGTATGAAATATATAGTACACTTTTGTTACCAAATAGTTTATATTCTCTTCCTCCTAGCTTTGGCCTTTTTGGGGAGGGGGGGGGGGGGGCAAATCCCGACCTGGCTTGTGTATTATAGCTAACCTTACTCCTTATCTCTGTCAAACGCCTGCTTTTTTCCCCCCGGTCTTTTGGACGGAACGTTACATTTTGGATACTTTGCTCTTTAAAAAAATGTACTGAAGTCTGGGGATTTCTTTTTGTTTTGTGTACCTAACCGAAGGTTAGGTTTGTGTTAGGAAGTAACCTCAGCGGGCCTAGTTTTGGATTCTCATTGGTTTTTATGAAGTCTTTAAAAAGAAAAGCTTTAAGCAATGCCTCTGCCTTGCCTGCAATACTCTCTGTGACCTACTAGCTACGTTTCCTTTGGAAAGTACATGTCTGTACATCACACATGGAGCCATGGCGAAGTCTGCAGAATTCTTCCATTTATTTAAAACGTAAAAAACTAGACTTCCACTACCAGTTACAAAATAGTTTGTCATTTCCACATGCATTTTATGATTCTAGTCATTAAATTGAAAAGGTAGCCTTAGAACTGTATATTATTACTGTGCACACAGTCAGAAAAAATCGTGTCATATATATCCAATGTTGAGATCATGCTGATCTATTGGTCGCCACAGAAGTATCTGAGGACGTCTTGAAATCTGTCAGTCAGTATACTGTCTTACCAGGCCTTGGTGTTTTCCTGTGTATAGTCCTTGTGGTATTTAAAACGTCCATTGTTTTCAGAAAACAGAAAAGACAGACACTTCCAATTCTATGTGGCCTTACCGCTAACTTAAATGTCAAAGAGAACTATTACCCTTCCAACGACCTGCCCTAACATTTACGTAACTTGAAAGAACCTGTGTGTTGTAAAAAACAGTCTGTCTTATCACCTCTCGTTATAGGAAGTTGTTTCATTGGACTACATTACCCAAAATGCCATCTTTGTGCCACTGCTACAAAACCACATTGTCATACATACGATCAGCCTTCTGGAGGATTTGTGGGCCTTTTTAAGAATAATATTAACTCTGTTCAGTGTACAAGTACAACACTTATATCAAATGTGTACTTTATTATCACGGTGCCCTGCTTTCTCCATTTTGGAATGGATACATTGTCTTGTGAGTGCTGTGAGCTCCTCTGTTTGGCCTCCTAAAAGCCTTGTAACTAACGTCCTGTTGTTTTTGACCTTACAAAACAATTACATGTACATTGTAAAACTCGCTTTCTGAAAGTAGCCACTCACCGGATGTATTTATGGTGATCAAGTCTCCTGTTAGAAGTAATAAGGCCTTCTAGATGTGTGTATATGTTATTGAATATGTGTATTTGGAAAAAACGTACAGCAATATTGTACAGGTCATGTCGTCGTGTCTCTTGGGGTTTGTCTGCCTGACCACTAGTTCACCAGCCTCTGTGTGTGTGTGTGTGTGTGTGTGTGTGTGTGTGTGTGTGTGTGTGTTCTGCTCCTCTGTATAGTCTAACAATGGATCAGTGAGTGAGACTCGCTCCTGCGTGGATGTGTACACCGTTCATGTTCCAAACAATCAATGCTCTTGTAAAGATGGACTTTGGAGATTGTTTGGGTCCCACGCCATCTTCCGACTTGATCCAAATATAAAACAAGTGATTCTTTCTCTCGTTGTTGGAAATAATATGTGGATGAACAAAAATAAAAAAGGCAATACTTTGATCATAGTATTACAGTGGAACTGTATACACTTCCGGGAAGAACTATGATGCTTTAACTTGAATGTCTGCTTATTAATTAAGAAGTATTGCTGGCCTATGTCATTCATGTACCCATTTAACAGTCATATCCCTTTAATAATAGGGAACAAAAAAAGTGCTCTATTTCCCCCAAAAAATACAAACTTAAGGGATGCTTTTCACCCTTCCCATTTAGATTTTTTTTGCCATTGATGTTAATGTAAACAGTGTAATATTGATATTATTTTTAAATTATTGGTATAAAGTTTCCCCCCTTGTCTTATTTTATGTCAAAGAAATAAGTGCATTATTGCCCTTGCTGCCTAGTTTGGCCTGGGAGTCGATTTACAAAAAGTCGGTCCAGCAACAGTTTTACATTTTTTATTAATTAAAGCATGGGTGTATCAACCTAAATTGAATAGTTTGTAGCATCAAACCAACATGAGCTTTGTCACTAATCACCTTAATATGGACTTTTCTACACAACAAAGGGAAATGCTACTGGCCTTTCTTAACCCTTTACTCTATTGTGATATGTCAATAAGGTGGTCACCAAATATGTTTAGGTTTGCTCAGTGTTTTCATTATGCCCGTTTCAGCTGGTAGAGGTGAGCTCTTAGATATCAAAGTAGTTTGGGAACGCCTCTCTAATGCCTAAGGCATGCTCCAGTCAGTCGCCTGTCTTTCTGCTTGTGTTATTATATATATTTTTACACGTTCTGTTGTCTCTCTGGGCTCTACCCTGCCTGCTCCTTCCGTTTGTCACTGATGCCTGAGTGAGTTTGGAAGGAGTGGCATTGCGATGCATCTCTTAAACAGTGGAAGGGAAGTGTGTATTCTCAAACATATCTCTTCGATTATCTTTGCTGGGTCATGTTCAGTAGGCAGGAAACTGAATAAAACGTTGCAAAACGTTTTGCTACGGTGTGCCCTAATGAACACGACACTGGTTGAACTGTTTACATGTACTCTATAGAACAGTGGAGGCATGGAGGATTGGAGCAGGAAGGTCCAGAGAGCAACTATATGGTCAAGAAGAGCATCAGTGCTCCCCTTCCTCAGGTTTCACTCAACAAGGGGAAGGAAGCTCTCCCCCCTACAGGGGTGGAATGTTGTTACATGGCTTTTTATTATCTGAGCAAACTTTTAGTAACATTGTAACAAAAGCTGACCCAGCAAAATACAAAATACTCTCAAACTTGCGTGAGGCTTTTTGAAATACTGTATACATACCGGTTTTCATTTTTCTGTCTGTCATATTGTTTGTTTTGTTCTTCCAAAAGCAGCTGTTGGTTTTGTTGTTGTAATGAGCTCTGAACAATGTATGTATGTATGTATCCTCTAATATGCCAAATGTCTTTTTATAACGTAGATTTCTCATGCACTGCTAAACGAAACAGGACAGAGCGAGAGGCAGCTTTAAACAAATGAAAAGGCGTGTTGGAGGAGCCTTTCTCTGTCGCACTCAGCCTTACATACTCCCCAAGACTATTGGCTGGCTGCACTATGGAGTGCTAACGCTTCTCTCTCTCTTTCTTTCTGTCTCTCCTCTGTCTGTGTATGTACATTTTGACTTTCTCTCTCATCCCTCTCTGTACGCTTGGCTTTGCTGCAGTCTGATTTCTTACCCATTCTTTCTTTTTCCTTTCTTTCATGTTCTCTTTTTCCCCTCACACGTTCTTTCACACACACTCTGTCTCCGTCTTACTCTCTCTCTCTCAGTGTAATGTTCTAGTAATGTTAAGCAGAGTGTCAGTCCGTCAGTGTGGTAGTATACTCAGTGCTTAAAGGGTTGCTGATGGTAGAAACCTGTGCAGTTTGTAACATTTTAGCAATAACGTGAAAACAAGGGGACAGTTTGTTTTAGTTTTTTGTACATATTGCAGTTCCAGTTCATGCTCAATTCCATATGTCAATAAAAAAAATGACTTGCAATATTGGCATAAAGAAATCAAGAAATAAAAAAGTGACATAGAAATATGTGTGAAATTTAATGTGTCGTTAACTATGTATTTTATGTTGGAGGACCTCAAGTATGCAAAAAAACATGGTAATATCCTCGTAAAGGGCTGACTTAAAGGGGCAGTTTGAACAATAACAAAGCCACTGGTTTGGTAAACATCTAAGGGATGGGGCTGGAGAAATTTAACTACTCTCATGGATGGATACAAGGACTGACCGTCCATGATATCGAAATTATAGTTTGAACCATGCTTTGCGGCCATACAGTGTTGTTTTCTTTTTTTAACTGTTGCATTGTTTACAAACAAAGGAGTAAAACAAGTTTATATTTTGGGTTCTGATGGGGTACGGGAGTTGAACTAAGCTAATGAGGCATCTAAAAGTTATAACCATTGATTCTTCAAAAATATATCATTGATTTAAATGTCAGAAAATGGATGTAGCAACTGCAGATTGCCCCTTTAAGCACAGCAAATAGTCAGTCTGTGAAGTAACACCACTCAACATTTGTTTGTACAACCTGTGCCTCTGAACCAGTTCAGAGGTGAGTGTTTATGCTTCTCATGAGCTTCGTCTCCGAGAACCACTGGCCCTTTCAGTGTAAGCAAGTGCAATCCATCGGCAGACTTCTCTACCTTCTTACTCAGGGATTTGAAAGGGCCCCACCAGACACCAGCAAGTAATGGAGCAGAGGTCTGCGTCCATACAGTACACATTCCTTGACAGTTTTGAAAAATCAATTCGGACAAAGTAACACTATATACTTTTAATATTCAATTTCCTTTTTCGGGTTATGTATTCCAATGCAAGTTAGATAGCAATTTACCTTAGAGAGCAATGATGAAACTAAACAATTAAAATTGACATAATGCTAAAAGAAAACAACAAGGAAAAAACAACAATTGGTTACATTTGCGCTGCAGTATATTTTACAACCCAAGTCAACAGAGACCAGGTGTGGTGTGATTGACAGGTAGTGCCGGGAAACATCCCTTTGAAGTAGGGGGACAAACAGGTGCACAGTCCCACACCACGATAAGGCAACGAGTCATGTAACCCACAGTACTACATGTGGTACAATGATGAAAACACACGCTGACTGGGTCAAGAACGAGAATACACGACTACGCTAATGACTTGTTTTAGAGCATGACACTATGCTAGAAGGCTAGGGATTTTATGCAGAGAGGAGCAGAACACACACAGGTTATGAAGTGCATCCAAGCGGTATTCCACTCCACATGCACATGGGGGCGATGGAGAGGTTATGTAAAGGATGACTGTGACGATTGTACACATCTTGGGGGTTTAAGGTGAAGGTCTGTGTGGAGGGACAGTACTGAATGCAAACCTCTTTGCCGTAGACATTAACTAGCCATGTTCTCTCACGGTCCCTGTAAAAGCAGCATATAGGGTTGTACAGTGCATTCGGAAAGTATTCAGACCCCTTTACTTTTTCCACATTTTGTTACGTTACAGCCTTATTCTAAAATTGATTTTTTTTTATTCCTCATCAATCTACACACAATACCCCATAATGACAAAGCAAAAACTGGTTTTTAGACATTTTTGCAAATGTATAAAAAAAAATAAAACAAATATCACATTTACATAAGTATTCAGACCCTTTATGCAGTACTTTGTTGAAGCACCTTTGGCAGCGATTACAGCCTCGAGTCTTCTTGGGTATGATGCTACAAGCTTGGCACACCTGTATTTGGGGAGTTTCTCCCATTCTTCTCTGCTGATCCTCTCAACCTCAGTCAGGTTGGATGGGGAGTGTCACTGCACAGCTATTTTCAGGTCTCTACAGAGATATTCGATCGGGTTCAAGTCTGGGCTCTGGCTGGGCCTCTCAAAGACGGTCAGAGACTTGTCCCGAAGCCACTCCTGCATTGTCTTGGCTGTGTGCTTGGGATCATTGTCCTGTTGGAAGGTGAACTTTCGCCCCAGTCTGAGGTCCTGGAGCAGGTTCTCATCAAGGATCTCTCTGTATTTTGCTCCGTTCATCTTTCCCTCAATCCTGACTCGTCCCTGCCGCTGAAAAACAACCCTACAGTATGATGCTGCCACCACTTGCTTCACCGTAGGGATGGTGCCAGGTTTCCTCCAGACGTGACGCTTGGCATTCAGGCCAAAGAGTTCAATCTTGGTTTCATCAGACTAGAAAATCTTGTTTCTCATCGTCTGAGAGTCCTTTACGTGCCTTTTGGCAAACTCCAAGCGGGCTGTCGTGCCTTTTACTGAGGAGTGGCTTCCTTCTGGCCACTCTACCATAAAGGCCTGATTAGTGGAGTACTGCAGAGATGGTTGTCCTTCTGGAAAGTTCTCCCATCTCCACAGAGGAACTCTGGAGCTCTGTCAGAGTGACCATCGGGTTCTTGGTCACCTTACTGACCAAGGCCCTTCTCCCCCGATTGCTCGATTTGGCTGGGCGGCCAGCTCTAGGAAGAGTCTTGGTGGTTCCAAACTTCTTCCATTTAAGAATGATGGAGGCCACTGTGTTCTTGGGGACTTTCAATGATGCAGAAATGTTTTGGTACCCTTCCCCAGATCTCTGCCTCAACACCATCCTGTCTCAGAGCTCTACGGACAATTCCTTTGACCTCATGGCTTTTGCTCTGACATGCACTGTCAACTGTGGGACCTTATATAGACAGGTGTGTGCCTTTCCAAATCATGTCCAATCAATTGAATTTACCACAGGTGGACTCCAATCAAGTTGTAGAAACATCTCAAGGATGATCAATGAAAACAGGATGCACCACATTTCTAAAAAACCTGTTTTCACTTTGTCATTATGGGGTATTGTGTGTAGATTGATGAGGGGAATAAAATAATTTTATCAATTTTAGAATAAGGCTGTAACGTAACAAAATGTGGAAAAAGTCAAGGGGTCTGAATACTTTCAAAATGCACTATATACGTCAGCGATTTAATCAGGTGCCACCGTTCCTGTCTTTATAGTTTGTTTACCGTTAGTTCTTTAAAGTCATGTCATCATCTCCTTGTTAAAAACTCTGGCTGATTTCTCAGTTTCATGAAGTCAACATACTATGGTTAGATTGTCCTGTCTTTGTAATGGCGCCAATATTATCATCAACTCTTTCACTAGGATTCTCTCCATACATACACTGAGTGTACAAAACATTAGGATAACCTTCCTAATATTGAGTTGCACCCCCTTTTGCCCTCAGAACAGCCTCAATTCGTTGGGGCATGGACTCTACAAGGTGTCGAAAGCGTTCCACAGGGATGCTGGCCCATGTTGACGCCGATGCTTCCCATGGTTGTGTCAAGTTGGCTGGATGTCCTTTGGGTGGTGGACCATTCTTGATACACAAGGGAAAATGTTCAGCATGAAAAACCCTGCAGCGTTGCATTTCTTCACACAAACCGGTGTGCCTGGCACCTACTACCATACCCCGTTCAAAGAAACTTAAATATTTTGTCTTGCCCATTCCCCCTCTGAATGGCACACATACACGATCCATGTCTCAAGACTTAAAAATTATGATTTAACCTGTCTCCTCCCCTTCATCTACACTGATTGAAGTGGATTTAACAGGTGACATCAATAAGGGATCATAGCTTTCACCTGGTCAGTCTATGTCATGGATAGAGCAGGTGTTCCTAATGTTTTGTATACTCAGTGTACATGTCCACTCTCACAGGCACGGGGACTTTGAAGTGGAAAGAAGGCATGACCTCATCAGAGACCAAAAGCTCAACGTACAGTGGGTGGGGGGCACACTTTGGACAGGCCACCCCGCCTTCATGACCACTACCTACTTCTGATTGGTCGATGATGGCAAAGGAAGCTAAGCCTGAGCGGAGCCACGGATACTACTGTACGTGAAGCGGGTGCTGTTACCACTCAATGGCGTGTGCCCATTCTCCTCTCTGCTCCTCATCCCTCCTCTTCCTCCCCCTCTCCCCGTCCCCGTCCCCATCCTACTCCCAGCCCCCCTCCCAACCCCACCACCTTTGGGGAAGCTACAGCATGTGAAGGTGGACAGAATCCCTTGGCGGAAACGCTTATTCATGAAGCAGTATATAATTGGGTTGGCACAAGCCGAGGTGTACGACAACAGGTGGATGAAGGATATCGGCGCCCCCGAGAGGAGCTTGTCGGCAGAGCGGCGGTCGAAGGCCCTCCAGGCATTAACGGCGAACACGGGTGTCCAGCAGAGGAAGAAGAGACAGACGATGACCAGGAGCATGCGGATCACACGCTTCTTAGCCATCAGGTTAGAGGTGGAGCTGTTGCTGCACACACGGCTCAGCGTGGACTTTGCGCTAGCGCTGCGCGTGCTGTCTCTGATTTTGATGGTCACGTTAGGACTGTGGGTCGACAGAGGGCTCTGGAGGTGGGCGAGCTCACCCTTCTTCTTCTTGGCGGGCTGGAGGTAGCAGCCGTCGTTGTCGCCGGGTTTGATGCTGCCCGTGCTGCACTGTCTCTCTGTGATGGATCATAACAGCAGATATGAATACAAATGAACATGAACGAAAATGGTATTTCCCTAAATAACAATTACAAGTGATAAAGGTGAATATAACAATGATAAGGAAATCATATCTGTGACAGATCTTAAACATATACATGAATAATGTCCCTGTACAAATTGTATTTACCAAAGATTAGCCAATTGTAAAAATTGCCAATAAGGATGCCACAAAACGTAGATAACATGATATGGCCAGAGCTGCACTTTTTCAAGAGGTCAGTTGAGGTAAACGTACCTCTGCTGGACTTCCTGTTGGTCATCTCAAACTTAATGCCCCTGTAGAGCTCAAGGGAGATGAGCCCGTAGGCTGTCATCATCACGATCCCAGGGACCAGGAAGAGGAGCAGCAGCAGGGACACATACCTGGGAGGAACAACAGGTCCATGGGGTCACCAGATTGGTCAAAAGCAGGTAAGTGTGCATTCAGTGTATCAAAGTGATCTGACCTTACAGAGAACAGCTCTCTAAGCTCAACAATTACCTACCTCATCATTGCTAAGTACATATCATCTAACAGACAAACAAATCACTGAATTCTATACAACAGTTGAAACCTCTCTTTGTGATGGCACTCGTCTGCCCACCTTAAAGTATCTCTAAAGTATCTCTCCTCTCACCAGGACTGCTGGATGACATCACTGGGCCAGACCAGGCGGCACATGTTGCCCGTGCTGTTGTTGACCCGGGTGAAGGGCACCAGGGTGCTGGAGATGGGGTAGGGCAGCATGAGCAGGAAGCTCACCACCCAGGTGGCAGAGATGACCTTGGCGGCATGGGACTTGGTTTGCCAGGTACGGGAGGTCAAGGGGTTGCAGATAGCACTGTAGCGCTCCAGGGAAATGGCCACCAGGTTGAAGGTAGAGACGCTCACCGAGATACCTGGAGGGATGACGACGGATAACGGTCCTTGATACCACATGAGTGAGTATAGATTCTGATTAATAGATCGATAACAGACAAGAATGTAGCCTACATTAGCATGTTGTAATGCTGTGATTTTGTACGGCTAAATATGTTACAGTGTAGTAAATATGTATGTAAAATGTTACAGTGTAGTAATATAGAAATATGTAACAGTGTCGTAGATATGTAGTATCCTAATGTAGCCTAATGTGATTGTGATTTGGAGGCTTGCCAGACCAGGTTAAGGTCACAATTCAAGGGGCAATCTGCAGTTCAAACAATAAGAAAGCAGGCACCCTGCCGCTGTTTTGGTAAACAGCTGAGGGATAGGGCTGGAAAAATGTAACCACTCTCAAATTTATAGACAGAGTTATGGATGACCATCCATGATAGCAACATAAAAACGTTAACTATGTTTTGAGGCTATACAGTATTTGTTTACAATTACATTGTTTACAAACAATGGAATAAAACACGTTTATATTTTGGGTTATGTTGGGGTCCAACAGTTGAACTAAGCTAATGAGGAATTTATAAGTTATATTCTTCAAGTATCATGGTATATACAGTGCCCTCCATAATTATTGGCACAGTGAAGCATTTTTTCTTCTTTTGGCTCTATACTCCAAACGTTTGGATTTGAAATCAAACAATGACTATGGAGGTTAAAGTGCAAACTGTCAGCTTTCATTTGAGGGTATTTTCATCCATATCGGGTCCCCCCATTTTAGGGGAGCAAAAGTATTGGGACAAATTCACTTATGTGTATTAAAGTAGTAAAAAGTTACATATTTGGTCCCACATTCATAGCATGCAATGACTACATCAAGCTTGTAACTACACATTTGTTGGATGCATTTGCTCTTTGTTTTGGTTGTGTTTCAGATTATTTTGTGCCCAATAGAAATGAATGGTAGACAATGTACCGTGTCATTTTGGAGTAACTTTTATTGTAAATAAGAATAGAATATGCTTCTAAACATTTATACATTAATGTGGATGCTACCTTGATACAGATAATCCTGAATGAATTGTGAATAATGATGAGTGAGAAAGTTACTCCGTACTTTACGAGCGTGTAGAGACAGAGCACTAGGCTAACATATGGAATTGTTTTAAGATCATCATACCATGGATAATTTAGTAATTTGATTTAGAATTTTAGGACCCCTTTAGGTATAAAGAATATATATAAAACAAATATTTGATAAAATATTGAATTTCGCCTTTACTACTAAAGCCCATAGAAACGCATTGAAAAACACACTCATAAATGGTTAAAAAAATACAGTCAAAAAATGTATCATAAGGTATAAGGTTTTGAAGTGTCTGTCCTATATCTAGAATATATCACATATTTAACCCCTTATTTTTGTTGTCACAAAACTACCTCCATACTTCCATTCGTTTGTATGGGTTACCTTCAGACGAGTCCCGTGGCACTTGCAAAATGGAGAACACCATCGTGTTCGGGAGAGTCTCCCCTTTCCATAGAGTGGTCATAATAGTTTTTTAGGCGAAACCGTTCAGACGCTACAGACGTTTTCGTGAGGTGTCTCATGGTCTGACAAACACCGGTGTAGCTCAGCCACCTTCCACGCAGATGCGGAAGGCCGACATAGGTGGATGTGGTGGATTGAGTCGCAGCCCATGCAAAACATTATGTTACCTAGATTGACGCACGGGTTCGTCCATAGACTCTTAAGGATTAACCAGTGGAAGTTAACTTCTTAAGGATCTGATTATTTTTTTCTTCAATTTTCGCCTAAAATGACATACCCAAATCTAACTGTCTGTAGCTCAGGTCCTGAAGCAAGGATATGCATATTCTTGATACCATTTGAAAGGAAACACTTTGAAGTTTGTGGTAATGTGAAATTCATGTAGGAGAATATAGCACATTAGATCTGGTAAAAGATAATACAAACAAAAACACTTGTTTTATTATTTTCTTTGTTCCAATGCAAAAGAAAGGCCACAATATAATATTGCAATTTTGCCGCAATGTAGATTTTGGCCACTAGATGGCAGCGGTGTGTGTGCAAAGTTTCAGATTGATCCAGTGAAGCATTGCAATACTGGACTATTTTGTATCAAGAAAAAAAAAATCTGCCCAAATGTACCGAATTGGTCAATTGATACATTTTCAAGTACATAACTATAGAGAACATACAAAAATGATATGGTAATACAAAATGTAAGTTTACACACTCCCAGGAATGTCATTAGCTTATACACTAACTTTCACACATCTAGATGGCCGGGCGGGGTGGGTGTGGAGCCAGAGACAGCAGGGGTTCAAACTGTAGAACCCAGTTCCTACATTTGAATATAAAAATGGATTTTATCAAACAAAACTATAATGCATTTTATCTCTGGGACCCTTAGGATGACAAATCAGAGCAAGATTACTGAATCTAAGTATATTATCTACCTTCAGAGGTGAATGTATCAAACCAGTTGCCGTGATAAGTTTTTTGTTGTTGTGCACTCTCCTCAAACAATAGCATGGTATTTTTTCACTGTAATGGCTACTGTAAATTGGACAGTGCAGTTAGATTAACAAGAATGTAAGCTTTCTGCCAATATAAGACATGTCTATGTCCTCGAAAGTTTGCTGTTACTTACAACAGTCATGCTAATCACATTAGCGCACGTTAGCTCAACCGTCCTGTATACGGAACACCGATCCCGTAGAGGTTAACAAACTTACAGAGTAATAATAACAACAGCACCTCTAAATAAATGCACATTACCGTAGAGGTACCGGTGTATTTCATGTTAAACTCTGTGACAGATGAGGTATTCATCTCTACTGACATGGCCGTGATCTCACCGCACACGGATCCAAGAACAAACAGATCAGGACAGAGGAAGGCTGCAAACTATCTAACTACTAACAAACACCATGGTAGAAAATGTTCCCGAAGGCAATAATAAAACATAAATCCAGCTAATACAAATGCATATACCTTGGATTTATCCATACAATATCCAGGCAGGAAACATTGTTGAAAAAGATTTGAACTACAAGAGCACTTGAAAATACAGCTATGCATAGGGCTATTCTGTATCTGGGACCTATATATCCATACAACATCCAGACATAAAAAAAGTTCAATTGAATGTTTTTGAACAAGTTATGAACCACGACAACAGTACAGCCTTGACTATAAATGGCTCGAAAGAATGGATCCTCAACTATATATATTTATTGATTTTTCTATGCCTGAGTGTGTAAAGTTATTGAGACACTTGTCAAAAACAAACATCACTCTTCTACCATGTTATTTTTCTTCCTCTTATTGCCTTGTGGCCTGGACCTTTCTGCTCAGAGTAAATGGCTCCTTAAATCAGGAGACAGGGCCAGTACGTTTACAGCCCGGGCGGCGGGAAGGCAACAAGGGAACGCAGCCACGGCTATAGCCATGAAATGACTTTATTTGGTGTCTCTTCACACCAGGCACCAGGTCAGAGCCAACATGGAGGTGTTATTGGCTCAATGGATTCAGGGATCTGCTTCTTTGTTGATTTTCCATTATTAGGCTACAGCCCACTGCAGTCAACCCCCCCTCCCCCATAGGAATCTTCCTATGTGGACAGAACCTACTGTACTCACTCACCTTACTTGACCCCTTGAAGTGAGTGACAACAGTGTAGTAGACCATAACAAGATAAGACCACGATTAACTATGCAGCACAGAAGTTGACAAGAGTGTGTAAACACATCCTATTGCAATACCAAAGAAATCCCTAACAGACAAACCCATTACATGGTCATGGAGACCTGGGCCCATATCCACAAAGCATCTCAGAGTAGGAGTGCTAATCTAGGATCTGTCCATATAATCTTAATCATTATGATCTAAAAGGCTAAACTGTTCCTAGGTCAGCACTCCTACTCTGAGACGCTTTGTGGATACAGGCCCTGGTCAGGACCTGTGTACAGTACATCCACTGGACTCACCCATGAAGTACATGGCCACCTTGCAGATGCCCGAGCCGAACACAAAGTCCCTCATGAGGTTGGGGATGAGGGTGAAGGGCATGCAGAAGAGGCAGAGCATCAGGTCGCTGGCTGCCAGGGAGAGCAGGAACAGGTTGGTGACAGTGCGCATGTGGCGGTTCCTCACCAGCACGGCGATGATCAGGCTGTTACCCAGCACGCTGACCAGGAAGATGAGGCTGTAGAGGAAGATACGGACCGTCTGGTTCAAATCTATAGAGAGGAGAGAAAGATGGACAGCATCATTGTTCTTATAATTGTCATTATCATCATCATCACCGTGATCATCAACATAATCTTCATCATCTCTTGAGTCCAAGCAGACAAAACAGAAAGTTAGTCAATCTTTCAAAAATCCCAGTAGATCAATATATTTTCTTTGCAGTCAGTAAATCATGATGATCAAAATTGGAAGTACAACTATCCAAAGGTGCAGAATTATGGGCAATTACTCTCCTTTTATGCACATTTCACCAAACAATTTCATACACATCAAATCAAATATTATTCCTGATAAAAAATTACATAAAAATAAGCACATTGTGTGCCTGATTCATTAATCGGTCCAATCACAATTCCATGTATTCAATACATAGGCTGGTTTGCTCATAGTTTTGTTGACTTACCATTGGCGCACAGAAACACAATACACAATAGAAATAAGGCAAGGTGAAGACAACGTAGGAAAAAAAACAACTGATATGAATGTATAGGCCTCAATCCACACTAAAGCAAAGCTCTATAATGGAAGGTCACAATGTTGGAGATGATGACTTGGAGTAACCCAAAGTTACTTAGAAGTAACCCAACTTCATTCTTTGCATCTCTGCAATATTGTGAGAGAAAAAAATACTTACAAATTAGACAGTCCCCACTGCCTAGATCTTTCCGTATATTGTACATGGTATGACACTGATGGGGTGATTTAAGAATGTTGTGCTGTAGCATTTACTGATTGCTGGAAACAGTGAACACAATTGTACACATTTCTCTTCTGATGGAAACAATGTGTTAATATTCTGTGAACAAAACACAGGCTTAACAGTGAGTTTGTATTCACTGATGACATTTGTATTTAAAGTTTAGCAAAAGATGGTCTAAGATATGCAAGTCAGGTACAAAGGCAAGAAAATTATCAGAAGTTATGTAAATGTAGGCTATTTGAGCACTTGATCATTGCTGTTCTATAGGCCTATACATACATTTAGATTGGCTACGTTTCAACACAGATCACAAAATTGCTTTTAAGCGATTGAGAAAAACTGTAAATAGAAATTATGGTTCATTACTCATCTTGGGTTATTTTAGGGCTAGCATTAGTAGGCTAAAGGCAATTAATCTGGAATTCAGTTGGAGTCAGTTCTGGTTGGCTGCATTACTCAGGGGAAAATTGTGTGCAAATGTGGTGCTTGAATTAGCAACACGAAATTCAACATGTTATGTATCTTATATATTTCATATTTTAAAGATTAGATTAATATTACAGCCTATCAGCTTCGCCTAATTTCAATGATAATTCAGATATAATTTCCATCAATGTAACACTCAGACCTAATTTCCGTCAATTTTAACACTCAGACCTACTGTAGCCTATTAGACAACTACGTGTTGACCTGGTACTAAGTTCTAGTCATGTGTTGATTAATGTAAACAATTAAATAATGATATTCACTCCATCCAAGCAGAGGAGCCGAAAGAACGCATGCTACTTCAACCGCGCGTAAACGCATGGCTTTGGGTGTCCAAAGGGTCGCTCTCAACGCGCAGTTGCGCATAATAATCGAAACAAATATTGCTAACATTTTGAAATATGGATGATTTGAGGCTAAATACATTTTCACAAACAAAAACAAATGGCCCAAGGTTTGTGTAACAGGCTGGGGAGTGGTATGACTTCAAAATAAAACAGTTTTATATGACTTCAAAATAGAACGGGCTACATCTTTTACAAAACGTTGCATCAATATCTCCACTAAAAACAAAGTTATTTAGATGTAAAATATATGTACAATTAGACATTTACTTTTTGTTAATTTAATTTCCCCCCAATTTATGATGATCAATTATGATTATCAATAGGATTGGTTACCTTTCGGTTCCGGCGGCGTCTCGCTTTCATCATCACACTCTGAGACATTCTTGATTCCAAAGTCGCATAATATCTTATAAAGATTAGTGGAGTTTATGAGCAAATCATGCAATGTAAATGTCTCCATTTTACCTTTTCTATTTTATTTTTTTCTGATGCATAAACGGAAATTAGGCTATGCAAAGGAACCCATTCCGTACATCGTTCGTCTACGATCCCAAACTTTATATTATATCTGCAAATCACACTTCCCAAATGTCATGTTCATATTCTCCAGAAGTTTGCATGACCCCATTTCTGTTTGATAAAAAATAATTATCCAGCTTTCAACGAAATTGACAGGTATCAGTCAGTGAGCAAAAATTATTGACATCAAGCGTCTGCTGCATGCACAGTTTGTTGTGCTCCAGCACTTCAATGTTGGATATGAGAAATATAACAGTCTGCATGGGTGGAAAGAGAAAACTCTGGTCTAAGAGACCCCGCCTCTCGAGCCCATGGTCATGCAAGTGCAACAGCAGCCACTACAGCAGCCACCTCTCGAGCCCATGGTCATGCAAGTGCAACAGCAGCCACTACATTTTTTTTAGGCCTACAGTGATGTTATTTTAGTCTGTTGTATAAATATACTATTTTGGTGACATATTTCAAGAATATCACATCAAATATTTTCACCAAAAATAGAATACTTTTAGATTGTTATGAACAAAAAAATAACGGACTTTATGCAGGATCTGTGAGATGTGATAACCTCAAAATCAATGTCAAAGACCATTTACTACCATAATTGGTTGCTCACATGTGAGAGATAATAGGCTGTCATTATGGGAGAGGACCGGACAGAGGCTCACCTGATGATCGTGATCCATCTCCATTACAACATGACATAACCCCACATGCATGTTCTGCATAAAAACCTATCTTCTGCTCTCAGTAATTGTATCACTTTGACTATAGATAGACCTAAGATGCTAGCCTGGTCCCAGATCTGTTTGTGCTTTTGCCTACTCCATTGTCATTGTCAAGCCAAACATAGGCCTATAACTTCCAAAAATGCCCCTCCCAAACTAAACCCTCAGCCACGGTAGCCTATATAGGCACCAACAAACTTTTAAACTGTTTTCTTACCTTTGAATGTGGGTGACCGAGTCATAGCAAGTCATTCTTATTATAGGCCTGGCTTACTCAAATTACTCTACCTTTCTGACTTTTATGTAATGCGATTGATGATCAGATGTTGTTGGATTCAGCACCACAAAGACATAGATAATCTAGACAATTTGAGTCCAAACAATATCTTATCTTTGTTTATTCAGGGATTTTTCATAAAAAAGAGAGATAGAGCTTGCAGGCTATTCACAATGAACACACTGGTAATGCAATAAATAACTATCAAGCAACAAAATAAACAATGTAGACATTTATAATATTTATATTCAGGAGCGATAGCTGGGATAGGAACTAATTTCTCGTATTTTTTGTTTCCTCTACATGCATAGTCCGTAGTTGCTAAGTAACCACTGCAGAGGCCAGAGGCTGCATCACCGAATAACCAATGGATTCTGAAAATGTAATTGCCTTATCGTAGTGTAGATAAACCAAAACGATCATTGAAAATGATGGATGAGGGAACGGAGTTATCACTCACAATTGCGCAAATTGTCCAGCGACTGAAAGGAACTCATTTACACTCTCAAATAGAGAGACAGGCCAAAGTGAGTAGCTAGCTAGCTGCTCTGCAGAACCGAAAGCATTTACCGAAAGGCATGTGCAACAACGAATGTTGTCCTACCTGTCTGCTGCTGTGACATTTAACAGCTGTCAAAGCTATACAAATATTTGCCTTATCTAGCTATAATATTGATTTTACAACCAGTAACTAACTGCTTGACATGCCAAAATATCTAGCTATGTAGCGAATTTGCTAAACTATTTTCTTATTCTATTTAGGAGTGTTTGCATAGACCCGAGATAAAATTAGAATCTGTAAAAGAAGACGTTCGTAATTTTCTCAAAGTATCAGGTAAGCGCGTGATGCAAAATAATTCTTTTGTGGGTAATAGCTAGCAAGCTGTCATGGACTGGACATACATTGAATATCATGCAGGTCATGTTGCAAATGAATGCCTTTATTTTGTGTTGCAGGTTGGGAGAGAAAGCTACAGAATGCAGTATACAGAGAGTTGCACGTGTAAGTGTTTTTTCTATAAAACATGTTTTGTTATGTATAAGCATATAAAATGTATAACATGTACATGCGCGCACAGGCACACAGATAGACAGAGAGAGAGAGTAAGAGATTGAGAGAGATCAGGCAGAGAGAGAAAGGGAGGTGTAATGGTATGTTCCCTTACTGAAGTTTGGTTCTAACTGTTTATATAACATTTATGAGAGGGAATCACCTGAAATGTTCAGCCAATGCTCGTTTAAAACAGACTCCAGTAAAAGTGATTCTGCGCTTTAGTCTTGGCCAAGAGCCACACTCCAAACCAGATCCCAAAACTAGCACTAATGCTCCAACCATCATCCAATGCCAGGAGGTCTCATGCTTTTATCCTCCTGTAATGTCTGTCTGTCTAGACCTATTTGCATCAGATATGGACAGACAGATGCATGTTCGTTGCATTGCTAACATTTATTTTTCAAACAGACAACACTTTTTCAGCTTCTCTGTTTGTATGATCAAATCATGAGTTGTTGTTCAGTTTGACCAAATGTAGCCCGAGTCACCTTAAGTCACTCAAGAGTACCATGGTGTCCTACTGTCGTGAGATGAAAACAAAGTAATTCAGATAGCTGAGTAATCCTTCCCAAGTGCATTTTTACAGTGTTAAACCTACCTTGCCTGAACCAACTGCCTGAACTTGAGGATGGCCAGTTTTTCACTACAACATAAAGAGTTGAATTATGCCTTCCTCTTTTGAACATGAGTCATCCGTGTATGTCCCCGTTTAGGTGACGTGTTTAGATAAAGATGAGTGTTTTATAACACAAGGGCCGTCTTCAATGGACTCGATCCTGTTTTTGTCCTCCAGACGGCCAGAGTCATTTGGTTAGGCTGAATGATAAATGGTCAAAGACAGGAGGCATGAGGTGGTCCAGTGGAGGAACCCTTCTCCTTCAACTGGAGAGATAGCCTTCAGATGGTCTTGGTTGAATGTTCTTTTTCCCCCAGTCATTTGATTGCATAAATAAATAAAAAATCTTCAATATGTTGCTGATAGTAAAGGATCCTACTGTTTTTACGGGTTGATTGTCATGCATTTATTTGACGAAATTAGCCTATTCTCTCTCTCTCTCTCTCTCTCTCTCTCCCCTCCCCCTTCTCTCTATCTCTCTCTTACTCACTCTCTCTCTCTTTCTCTCTCTCTCTAGTCAGCTGCCCCCCAGCCACCCTGCAGCTCCCCCAGAGCACGCCAAGGAGCCGCTGGCGTACATGCGCAAGGCCCAGGTGGGTCTGTCGCTTTCCATCCCTCTCTCCTTCTATTCCTTCTCTTCCTTTCTCCATCACTTCTCATTTCATCATCTCTTTTGTGGTTCTATCTCTCAGATTTGTCTGGTGACTTAGCATAGAAGATATGTTTCAGTTAAGCAGATACATTTTGGTGAAGAAGGGATTTTTCTGCCATTGAAATTCTTGGACTGCGTTTTCTCCGGTAGCCTAAGTCGAAACAGTGTAACAAATATATATATATTTTCGGAATGGAAAAAATGCGTTCAGTGTAAACTTAAATGACTAAAACCAGATATAAAGTATATAGAAAAGATGGGGACCTATATAGTTGTGTGTGTGTGTCTTCCCCTACAGGCAAGCTGGGAGAAGCGTATCCTCAAAAGCCTGAACAGCATGTGCACAGAGCTGGGTGTACCCTTGGCTCGTAAGGTAAATTGGTTTATGACAGCATGTAAAAGGGTACTCAATCTAAGATGAGGTCATCAAGAATGTTCTCAGAGGGCCCTGTGTGTCAGTATATATTTCAAATGTTTGAGGTCTTTCAATCTCAGTGTTAATGTCTTCAGTCTGTTGACAAACTACTTTATTGACAATTCTTAACTTTCTGTTTTGTAGAGGCCAGCTGTGGAGCAGAAGGAGTTGACCAACAAGTGGAACGAGATGGGGACAGACGAACCAGGTCTTTATCTACAAACTCCATGTTGATGACACTGTTTATAAGTGTGGATTAACTAGAGTTATTTTAACATTGCAGGAGGATGTAACCCTTGCCATTGTAATTAAGGGTGTGTGTGTGTGTGTGCCATGCATACTTATATACCTCTTGCGTAGGTGCATTACCGTTGGTTAACGCTGCTTGTGCACAGTACTCTGTGTAACAGAACAGTCTCCTAACAATGCTATCTGAGAAGGGGGTATAATAACATTTACGAGTGTGTGCCGGGCCTTGGCATAAACAGCAGGCCTTGTGAATCCAGAGGATAACCAGACTCCTGGGCCTCGCCTCGCTCCGATAACGAGTGGAACTCCCCTTCCAACCTTAACATGCTCTCTTTCTGGACTGACCATGCACTTGACTTAGACTGAAGATGATAACTTCTAACTGCCTGACTTTGCTGGGAATTCTCTTTCCAGTGAAGACGTTATACAATTTCTCTCCATTGGAGATTACCTAAATTAATGTCTAATTTGCCAACACATACTATGGATGGTTGCATCATCAGGCTAACTTTGATGACCATTGAATGGATATTATCCATTCAGTGGTCACCAAAGTTAGCTTGATGATGCAACCATCCACCCAGCATCTGTGTGTGTTATGTTGTAATTACATTGTTATATCTATGTTATGACTACAATATTATTGTTATTCGCAAGAAAAACTTTAATGCTCCTTTGTCTTTGGCCTTTTGTACAGATCTAAGTCGTTTCAGGCCTGTCTATGCCCCCAAAGACTTTCTGGAGGTAAATGTACTTCATCTCAATCAATATGTTCAGATTGGCGACTTAATACTCCAAATGACTCCATTTCCCATGATTCCCAGGTGCTGATCAGCCTACGGAACCCGAACCATGACAGCAGTGAGGAGGCCAGCGCAAAGAGTCACTGGGGCCTCATCCAGGTGCCCCTCCACGACAGAGGCATACCTCAGATGGTAGGGGAAACACTGTGTGTGTGTGTGTCTGTGTTTGTCTGTGGCGTGCGTGTCTGTCTGTGTCTGTGTGTCGTTCCACAGGTGGTAGGAGAAACACTTGAGCTGAACCATCTGTGTGTGGAAACACTAAGTGTGTGTGTTTATGCATTTATACTGCATCTGTAGAAGTATAATCTATGAGACATCCTATACTTTGGGGCACGTGTCAAATTCAATCCACGGAGGGCCGAGTGTCTTTGGGTTTTCGCTCCTCCCTTGTACTTGATTGATGAAATAAGTTCACTAATTAGTAAGTAACTCCCCTCACCTGGTTGTCTATGTCTTAATTGAAAGGAAAACCCCAAAACCTGCAGATACTAGGACCTCCATGGAATGAGTTTGACTGCCATGCTTTAGGGGAACAGGAACTATATGTCTGTGTGTGTTTATTGATACAGTGCATGTAATACATGGAGCAGTATCATTTACAGTATCTCACTTGAAAGACCTACTCATGGTAAATCCCAGATGATTTGTGTTTAATGATGACTCAATGGTGTTTACTCCAATTTGTATGTTTTGTCCCTTCAGAGAGAGGCCTATTCAGAGCTGAGCCTGACCACGGGGCAGCTGGGTATTGACGACCATACACACGTACCTCCAGGTAAAACTCAACTAACCTGCACTGAGCTAGCGTTCTGTGTCCTGATGAAAATACTCATACTTTTCGGCCTGTAAACAAAGCTTGAAATGGAGAATGATGGATCATTTAGCGGTAATTCATATTCCATATCAAGTTGGACGAACTTCTAGGTCTACAGTAAATTATTCAAAATCATCACATAAAATCATGTTTACCTATCAAATACAGAAATAAATCGGGATAAACAAAGAACATTTCAGTTGATATCTTATCAGTTTGTGTCAATATTTCTCATGACATTCGGCCGTCTGGCATCTCTCAAGCAATATCTGTGTGTCTAAGAAGGATTTAAATATCATTGTATTCAGAGCCTTATGTTTGTAAATCAAACTGATACAGTAGTCCGTTCTGGAAACAGATCCACTTCAGGCTGACAACTGATATATTTTTGTTGTCCCTCTTTTTCCTATCGCCGGGCAGATTTGTTTGAAAGCGAGCATATTCGCATTGGGAAGAAAGGTAAGATAGATAGATGGCTGGTTCATTCGGGATCCTATTTATTTAGTAGTGTGTATCTCTCTTTTTGTCTTATTGTATCGTAGCCAGTTGGTCCTCTCTGGAATATGTCTTCCTGACATTGAAGTGGGACTTTTGATACTGCATGCACTCATGCACGCACACACACACTAGGGCTGGGAGATATGGCCCAAATATATCATAATATTTTTCCGTTTTTTTTAAATATATATACTGTACATTCTAAGTGATTTCAATGGGGCTTTCTCCATTCTGATTGTTTTATACTGTTCAGTCAAACTTCAACCAAAAGTTGATCGAATTTGATATAATTTCTACACTGCCACGTAGGGCTGCACGAACGATATGGGCAAAAAATCGAGGCCTCATCTTTTACCAAATATTGCAATTACCATATGACTTGCGATTTACACTGAGCAAAAATATAAACGCAACATGAGCTGAAATTAAAGATCCCAGAAATGTTCCATATGCACAAAAAGCTTATTTTTCTTAAATGTTGTGCACAAATTTGTTTACATCCCTGTTAGTGAGCATTTCTCCTTTGCCAAGATAATCCATCCACCTAACAGGTGTGGCATATCAAGAAGCTGATTAAACAGCACGATCATTACACAGGTGCACCTTGTGTTGGGGACAATCAAAGGACAATCTAAAATGCCACAGATGTCTCAAGTTTTGAGGGAGCTTGCAATTGGCATGCTGACTGCAGGAATATCCACCAGAGCTGTTGCCAGATAATTCAAAGTTCATTTCTCTACCATAAGTCACCTCCAGCATTGTTTTAGAGAATTTGGCAGTACATCCAACCAGCCTCACAACCGCAGACCACGTGTATGGCGCCATGTGGGCGACCAGTTTGCTGATGTCAACGTTGTGAACAGAGACCCCATGGTGGCGGTGGCGCAGTGGTCTAAGGCACTGCATCGCAGTGCTAGCTGTGCCACTAGAGATCCTGGTTCGAATCCAGGCTCTGTCGTAGCCGGCCGCGACCGGGAGACCCATGGGGCGGCGCACAATTGGCCCAGGGTAGGGGAGGGAATGGCTGGCATGGAGGTAGCTCAGTTGGTAGAGCATGGCGTTTGCAACGCCAGGGTTGTGGGTTCGATTCCCACGGGGGGCCAGTATAAAAAAATCAAAAAAATAATAATGTATGCACTTACTAACTGTAAGCTCTGGATAAGAGCGTCTGCTAAATGACTAAAATATAAATGTTAAATGTTATGGTATGGGCAGGCATAAGCTACGGACAATGAACACTATTGCATTTTATCGATGGCAATTTTAATGCACATAAATACTGTGACGAGATCCTGAGGCCCATTGTGAGGCCCATTTATTTTAAGGTATCTGTGACCAACAGATGCATATCTGTATTCCCAGTCATGTGAAATCCATAGATAAGGGCCTAATGAATTTATTTCAATTGACTGGTTTTCTCATTTGAACTGTAACTCAGTAAAATATTTGAAATTGTTGCATGTTGCGTTTATATTTTTGTTCAGTATAGATTGAAACACTTGGGTGAACTGTTGGAAAAATAATAATAATAATATTATTCTATAGTTAGAATGTAATAGTGGACACTTTGAATACAGTGTTGTTTGACATGACAACGAATGAAAAAGCCAGAGAGGCGTTCATAGAATTAGAAATTAGAATCTCTATGGAGGCGTTATGTGACAGGGTAGGAACCAAGTTTTGGTCAGTGGAGTGGGACCCTATACTCATTGGCTACATTAAATGTTTTCTCTTACTTTATGTAGCTAACGTATAAATGCTTTGCCTATTCCTCTCTGATTTAGAAGATACTCTTGGACAAACAACTTGCTTATTTAGGCCTACATCAGCACTGGTATCAGGCTGTATTAGCTAGTTACTGACTCAGTACATTTATTAGCTAGCCAGCTAACTAGCGATTAGCATTAGCGGCTAACAATTTTAGCCACATCTTGGTAAGAAAAGACAAACTAGCTGCTTGCAGACAGTAAGATACACAAACTAATAGTGTAATTATAGAAAGCTTGTGGATTTATATTAAGAAGCAAAGTGGAAATCAGAATCGTTGTCATCAACATATTGTATCTGCTGCATTGACCATGAAGACTGAAGTCAAGAGTGAACGGTCGGCAAGTGACAGTGGTCAGGCAAGAATAACTGCACTCCTTGAGTGACAACTCAAGTAGCGGAGTAAACTATAAAAATGGAGTGGTATATCACATTTAAAAAGCCAAACATGGAAATACCTTTATAGAAGGTAAAGTAAAAAACCAAACCTGCCCATGCACGCATGAATACCGGTATATACACTACCAGTCAAAAGTTTGGACACACATTTACATTACATTTACGTCATTTAGCAGACGCTCTTATCCAGAGCGACTTACAAATTGGTGCATTCACCTTATAGCCAGTGGGATAACCACTTTACAATATATATATATATATATTTTTTTGGGGGGGGGGGGTGGGGGGGTAGAAGGATTACTTTATCCTATCCCAGGTATTCCTTAAAGAGGTGGGGTTTCAAATGTCTCCGGAAGGTGGTGAGTGACTCCGCTGTCCTGGCGTCGTGAGGGAGCTTGTTCCACCATTGGGGTGCCAGAGCACCTACTCATTCAAGGGTTTTTCTTTATTATTACTATTTTCTATATTGTAGAATAATAGTGAAGACATCAAAACTATGAAATAACACATATGGAATCATGTAGTAACCCAAAATGTGTTCAACAAATCAAAATATATTTTATATTTGAGATTCTTCAAATAAACACCCTTTGCCTTGATGACAGCTTTGCACACTCTTGGCATTCTCTCAACCAGCTTCATGAGGTAGTCACCTGGAATGCATTTCAATGAACAGGTGTGCCTTCTTAAAAGTTAATTTGTGAAATGTATTTCCGTCTTAATGCGTTTGAGCCAATCAGTTGTGTTGTGACAAGAAGGTCAGTCAATCCGGAAAGGGGGCTATACAGAAGATAGCCCTATTTGATTAAAGACCAAGTATATATTATGGCAAGAACAGCTCAAATAAGCAAAGAGAAACAACAGTCCATCATTACTTTAAGACATGAAGGTCTGTCAATCCTGAACATTTCTTCAAGTGCAGTCGCAAAAACCATCAAGTGCTATGATGAAACTGGATCTCATGAGGACCGCCACAGGAAAGGAAGACCCAGAGTTACCTCTGCTGCAGAGGATAAGTTCATTAGAGTTACCAGCCTCAGAAATTGCAGCCCAAATAAATGCTTCACAGAGTTCAAGAAACAGACACATCTCAACATCAACTGTTCAGAGGGGACTGTGTGAATCAGGCCTTCTTGGTTGAATTGCTGCAAAGAAACCACTACTAAAGGACACCAATAAGAAGAAGAGACCTGCTTGGGCCAAGAAACACGCGCAATGGACATTAGACCGGTGGAAATGTGTCCTTTGGTCTGGAGTCCAAATTGGAGATTTTTGGTTCCAACCGCCGTGTCTTTGTGAGACGCGGTGTGGGTGAACGGATGATCTCCGCATATGTATTTCCCACTGTAAAGCATGGAGGAGGAGGTGTTATGGTGCGGGGGTGCTTTTCTGGTGACACTGTCTGTGATTTATTTAGAATTCAAGGCACACTTAACCAGCATGGCTACCACAGCATTCTGCAGCGATATGCCATCCCATCTGGTTTGGGCTTAGTGGGTCTATCATTAGTTTTTCAACATTACAATGACCCAACACACCTCCAGGCTGTGTAAGGGCTATTTGACCAAGAAGGAGAGTGATGAGTGCCGAATCAGATGACCTGGCCTCCACAATCCCCTGACCTCAACCTAATTGAGATGGTTTGGGATGAGTTGGACCGCAGAGTGAAGGAAAAACAGCCAACAAGTGCTCAGCATATGTGGGAACTCCTTCAAGACTGTTGGAAAAGCATTCCAGGTGACTACCTAATGAAGTTTGTTGAGAGAATGCAAAGCTGTCATCAAGGCAAAGGGTGGCTACTTTAAAATAATATAAAATATATTTAGATTTTTTTAACACTTTTTTGGTTACTACATGATTTCATATGTGTTATTTAATAGTTTTGATGTCTTCACGAATATTCTACAATGTAAAAAATTGTAAAAATAAAGAAAAACCCTTGAATGAGTAGGTTTGTCCAAACTTTTGACTGGTACTGTAGTAAAATATGGTATACCGCCCAGCCCTAACACACACACTTGTTTTTCTATCCTCGTGGAGACCTAAAATGGATTTCCATTCAAAATCTTACTTTCCCTTTCCCTAACCCTTTCCCTAACCCTTACCCTAACCTTAACCCCTAAACCTAACCCTTAATTGTAACCCTAAACCTTACACCTAAGCTTAAAATAGAATTTTCCTTGTTTTACTATCCTTGTGGGGACTTTTGGAGATTTCAGGTCCCCACTAGGATAGAAGAACAAGACCACACACACCTTTCACCCCACTCCCATCGGAAACCCCTAAAGGTAGCTCCTGCCATAACTAATCCTCTCCTTCACCCTCTCAAGTGGCCTAGTCTCCCTTACACTTTTGCACTCTACCCTATCCCTGTATGCTGAGCCTAATGTAAACATTAGCGGGGACGCCTCTTATAGGGCTGAATCAGAGTCCAGGCCTGGCCAGGGGACACATAATAACACAGGGACCCATTTTGTATACAACCCCTTAGTGCCCTCACAGTCTGTTCTACATGGGTAGGAATGTGTTTTAACACCGCAAAGGCCAAGGGGACGCTAGACCAAGTGAGGATAGCACTCTAAATGTCGATTAAAGAGGAACAGGAGGGCAGAATGTTTATGTTGGATTGTGTTATTGGCTCTCCGACACCTGGAGTGAGTGGAGTCAAGGGCCATGTGTGTTTGGGACCTGTTGTAGTGGAAGGAGCAAGATGGAAGGTTCAGATTCAGATAGGGTCTGGTGTGATCGGTTGCAGTCAGTTTGTTTTAGTTGTGTGTTTATCAGATGGGGAAAGTTGTGTTGCTATAATGACAGTGAGACATTTTGTTATGGTCCTGGTATGTTTACAGTGGTGTGAGTCAGTGGAGTGTGTAATATATTTATTTTCATTTTGAATTCAAATGAAGTATTTAAATGTATATAAAGGAGATCTCTCTCAGTTGTGATATAATGTAACTACTGCTATACTATTGTTGTATTATGAGTGTATCCTCTGTGTGTGTTGTTCCAGTGGTGAGTGAGCAGGACAGTGCAGCTGCCCAGCAGTACAGTAGACAGGGCTGTCCCACCGGCCTACGAGCTGACCTCTGGGCCCTCATCCTCAACTCCACCAATGAGCCTGAGGTAACGCACACACAGACACACACACAAACACGCTGACTGGTTAAGTGGTTACCAATGTTTTGTAGATTCATGTATCATTATGTTAATGTTAAAGACAATGATGTTGAACCTGCTACTCCGGGTTTTCTCTCCGTCTGCCTGTGTTTGTTATGAACCTGCCAGGCACACACAGCTGTTGCGGTTCCCAAGACCCATGTTTTCTAGGGCTTGAAGTTACTCACCTCTTCCTGAACCTTCTCTTTCACTCTCTGAACCCTCTCCAGTGTTAATGGTTGACATGACCTATCTCCATCATTCACACTGGAAGAGAGGAACTGTTTAGGGGGGTCGTTTTGGTAGAAAGGAAACTCAGGTCATATTTACCTGTGTTGGTTCTTCTCCATACATTGGCTGTATGTTAATGTGGGGGCACGTATGTTTATCCTAATTTATATTTATGAGTGTTTATGGATGTTACCACCTGCGTAGCTTCAAATAAGTTTTCCAATAAAGAAGGTTGCATGCAATTAGATTTATCAAGCATTACAGTTGATTGAACCGTCAACTCTAGCAAAAAATATCTTCATTCCTTTGGCATTAGACATTGTCCTAAAGAAATTCACTTACTGTACATGTAGATACGTATACGTATTTTATAGACTGAATACCCGAATGCCATATGCCTAGTTCATAGTACAGGTTCCTGCAGTTGGAGGCAATCCTCGGGCCATAAATTAGTGGCGCTCCTGTTTACACCATCCTGCCGTAACTCGTCCCAGGGCACTGTGACCGCCAACGTAATCAAACTGGTGCGATTTAGCAAAGTTAGCTCAAACAAGAGGGCCTTCTCCCTGTGTGGCAAATGACCGTGCCCTTCCGCATTTGTATAACCCAGGGATCGGACCCCCGCCTCGCCGCAGGCCGATTAAACAATGCCCCTGCCGTGGGAAGATTGATCCCCTAGGAGAGTTACAGGGATCCAGCGGAGGTCTGTAGAGCATTACCTTCACCAGGCTCGACAGTAGGACAAACAGAGTTACGTTCAGGACAGGAGAGAGGACTATCCACTATCCGTACTCTATGTGTGCCACTAGCTCTAGTCTGTATGACATATCAGGTCACTCAGGATATTGTGTCAATGCACAGAGATTTATGTTAATAGAGTATAACCTAAACATCTTCAAGGACGACCTCCAGGTTGTATTAACCAATCACCACCATCCTCTTAAACAGAACATGCCCACTATGTCCCAGATACCCACCGTCACCCACCACCCATCAACTCTCCGATGACGTAGCCCGCATCCCACAATCCTTCATGTTAATAAGGGCTCTCCAGCGCAGACAGGCTAATGGATGGCAGATGCCTTTAAGGGCCTCGCCCAGGAGACAGGGCTTCCCACGGGGCGATGGATGGAGGTGGTGGGCGGCCATTCTTTACCCACTATGTTAGGCATAGACTCCTTATGTACAGCCACTTACAGCTGGTTTGTGGCACAGAAGCAGCTGTGTACACAATGCCCTTAAGGTACTGGAAGTAAAGCATTGCAAAGCTGTTAAATTGGAATGTCAAGGGTGGAAATGTCAATCCGAAAGTGTTGTTGTGGATATACAGTATTTGCCTTCTCATCCAAAGGACAGGGAGGAAAGTTAATGTGAATGTCAAGTTTAAGTTACATATTAATTTGAATGTTATTGTTGTTTGTGATTGAGAACCTCAGTAAACACAAACACTGCTTCAGGCTGTTTTCTACCAAATAAAAGGGTCTGATTTATTCAAACAATAAATGGATTTGGGTATCCTTATACGTCCTGTGTCTTCTAGTTAAAAAAATAATTAAAATAAAATGTATGACATCCTACCCTGATCACTTGTTACTGTGGTAATATTTGATACATATGATATTATAACTACCTCACATACAACCCATAATAAGACTAAGCAATTAGCCCATTAAAGGAATTATCTGACTCCATAAGATAAATATCAATATGCAAGAGACTATAGTTAAACCATGTGCTATCAAGTATTATGCATTTAGCTGACTAAGATCAAGGAATGGTCATGCAGAGCGAATATCAAAGCAAGTATTATTTAATAACTTATTAATGGATTCACGTACAAGACATAAAGCTTAAGTTACAAAGCATTAACAAGCATTACAAGGCACTACTCTAGGCATTATCAGAGAGAGAGTGAGAGACAAAGAAACCATGGCTTGTGCCGTGGCCCATAGCTCATGAGAGAGAGAAAGAAAGAGAGAGAGTTCATTATCTATTTCACTTGCTTTGGCAATGTAAACATATGTTTCCCACGCCAATAAAGCCCTTTCATTGAATTGAGAGAGAGAGATTATCTCACCACAGCAGTTCAGGAACAAAAAAAAGAGAGAGACAATTAATCTAAGACCCTTTTATAACATCTGAGTTGTTTGGATTCAATATCTGAGTTGTTGACTAATAACATTACTGTAAAGGTAACGAATCAGATATCAGACCTACATGATGGAATCACAACAGAACCTCTGAGGTGTGACAATGGGGGTTGGCAAGAGCAACACAGATAATGCGTGCACACAGTTGATAAGAAGAGCTATGGATGCAAGTACTGACCATCCATGATATCAAAATGATAGTTTTATTAATGTTTTGAGGCTATACAGTGTTTGTTTACAATTAAATTGTTTACAAACATTGGAATAAAACAAGCTTATTCTTTGGGTTCTGGTGGGTTACGACAGTTGAACTAAGCTAATGAGGCATTTATAAGTGATATTCTTCAAGAATTAATGGGTATATGTCATTAATTTAAAAGTCAAAACATTTATGTAGCAATCGTAGATTGCCCCTTTAATGTTTTAAAGGGAATTTTAATGTCTCAAATTGACAATATCCATCTTTGCGTTTTGAATATGTCTGGGAAGCCCTATCTCTTGATTCAGACAAGCAACCCGAACCCCATCTCTCTTTTTCTCCCCACCAGTCTCTGATTGGCAAAGTGCTTGAAGTCTGTCAGCGTTTAGGTTTTATTCCTCTTTTCCTCCCTGTCTTCTGTAGCCTCGTTCTTTTATGATAGCTTTTCTCAGACCGGAGACATGTCTGATGTTAACTATGTGGTGTGAAGTGTTTTAAGTGTTGAAGTACTTCCCATAACACTAACCTTGCCTCTTCGTCTGACTAAATCATGGTCATGTCAATGTCAACAAGCACATAAATTGGACACAATACACAAGGTGGTTTAAGGACATCAGATAGTAGTAATACTTCAATTCAAATAGATTATTGTATCAGAGGGCAAACAGAATTAATGCTGCTGTCTTTAGTTTCATTTAGACCCACTTTCTGTATTGGAATGAGTGGTCAAGAATTTGAATAAATGATGGTCCCATATTATTTGTACATACTGTGGAGGTTGTATCTTTTAGTTTGATGTTATTTGTAAGTGACTGTAAGTGTTTTGTTCGACAGGATGTGATGCATTATGAGCAGCTGAAGGCTGGGGTCATACACCATGACCTGCTGGTGGACAACCTCATCTACAAGGTAGGCTTTGGTGTGCCAATACAAGCAGGGAAACACTTACAACACAGCACATGCAAACACGTGTGGTTGTGGAGAACCTTGGTTTTATTTATTTTCTCATCCGCTATGTTCTTTACAAACTAGTAGTGATGTCAGGTATTTATTTCTTATAGCTTTGTTTTGCTGTCAATTGTCCTTACATTGTTTTCTCCAGGATGTGAAACTGACTGCGAGTAATGATGACTACTACTTTGTGTTTGAAGATTTCCTGTATCAGGTGAGTGTGACTCATCTTCCCTCATCCATTTTCTCTTTCACTCTCTCTTTGGCTCTCTCTCTCTCTTTCGCTCTCTCTCTCAAGCACCTACTCAGCAGAATGACTGTTCAGGACCTTTAAGGCAGCAAAATGTGAAGAATGTGCAAGGGGTGTGTTGACTTTCACTAGCGACTGTATCTGCACATACAATATGTGACGTAGGACACCATTTTCGGGGACCACTTTTGGCTCGTCAGAACTACTGGCAAAAAAGTATACAGAAGTACCAGAGCATCTCTTTAAAATGGAGTTGAGCCCAGCCTCTGATGCACTGTCTCTTTTTGATATTTTTAATTTTAGGTTAGTCTCTCTCAACCTAGACCTGAGCTGTATATTGACAGAATTCTACAACTGCATAGCGAGTTCACGAACAGTCAATATTGATGATTTATCAGTGCAGAGCGGATAAGCCACCATAGAGATTACATAACCTGTCGTGCCACTGCTGTTCAGTAAACCGCTCGCAGCATTCAGCGAAATAGTTGCTATCTTTCAGTTAAACACGGAAGTTAACAAATAAACCAGACTGGAGACATTCATCTGTCACTATAGTGTTGTCTGATGCAAGTATTTATGGACATATGAAATGCGCTGAAATCAGGTTCTTTGAATGAGCACTTGCTCCGAGTATTTTGGTTGATAGGGGTATTCAAAACCATGATAGGGGAGCCTCTATGTTATATACACTCTTAGAAAAAAGGGTGCTAAGTAGAACCATACAGGGTTCTTCGGTTTGTCCCCATAGGGGAACCCTTTTTGGTGCTGGGTATATAGAACCCTCAATGTAGGGTTCTTCAAAGAACCCCCTGTATATGGTTCTACCGAGAACCCTCTATGAAGGTTTCTGCCTAGAACCCTCTATGAAGGTTTCTGCCTAGAACCCTCTATGAAGGGTTCTACCAAGAACCAATTTATCATCTAAAGGTTCTTCCTAGAACCCTCTATGAACGGGTAGAACCCACCAGCCTTATTAGCCTTTAAAATGGTATTATTTATGACAATACATTACATATATCATGCATTTCTTTGAGGGCCTAGTTATACCCTAACACAGTGGAGTTAGGAATCTCATATCAGGCCTGCAAGTCACATTATGCTTGCAAAGTGATGTGTAATTCCTATTGGAATCCAGCCAGAGTTAGGATATCCAACAAGTGGAATTGTTAATCACCCACAACCTGCATTCAGAATGACTGCCAGGATAGCGAAGATTGAATACTGAGACTACCTCAATCATCTAAACTGGAACAGCCATCTCAGTAACTGGTGCAATAAATCCAATTACTAACAGATTGGATTAGTTTAGAAAACAGTATGTTATTTATCTTTGTGTAGCATAAAATTAATAAACCAATCAATGTACATGCAAAAACACATATATTAAAGTAATACAAACAATTCTGAAAATCTCCCTGCAATAGAGCATGCTGGGAAATATTATATATGGTTCTATGTAGAACCGTTCTTGCCTTCCAAAGAATCCTTCTTGCCTCCCAAAGAACCTTTCTTCCAAAAATGGTTCTTAAGATGTTAAAGGTTCTAGGTAGAACACTTTGACTTACAAAGAGCCCTTGTCTTCCAAAAAGGGTTCTTGTGATCAAAACGGTTCTTGGTAGAACCCTATCCCTCTGCAAAGAACCCTTGTGGGTATAATTGTGTGTGTGTAACTATATCTGTTAGAATGGAAGACTGTGTATGTAGGAGTGAGAGTAGTTTAGTCTAGTGGTATTCTATACAGTCTGGTGTCCATGTTATTTTTACCACCTTTATCTCCCCTCTGTGTACACGCTCTAACCTAACACAACCTACATAGATAATACTCAATCTTTTGTATACAGTACCAGTCAAAAGTTTGGACACACCTACTCATTCAAGGGTTTTTCTTTATTTTTACTATTTTCTACCTTGTAGAATAATAGTGAAGACGTCAAAACTATGAAATAACACATATGGAATCATGTAGTAACCAAAAAGGTGTTTAGAAAATCAAAATATATTTTATAATTTAGATTCTTCAATGTAGCCACCCTTTGCCTTGATGACACCTTTGCACACTCTTGGCATTCTCTCAACTAGCTTCACCTGGAATGCTTTTCCAACAGTCTTGAGGGAGTTCCCACATATGCTGAGCGCTTGTTGGCTGCTTTTCCTTTCACTCAGAGGTCCAACTCATCCCAAACCATCCCAATTGGTCAGAGGTTGGGGGATTGTGGAGGCCAGGTCATCTGATGCAGCCCTCCATCACTCTCCTTCTTGGTAAAATAGCCCTTACACAGCCTGGAGGTGTGTTGGGTCATTGTCCTGTTGAAAAACAAATGATAGTCCCACTAAGGTCAAACCAGATGGGATGGCGTATCGCTAGAGAATGCTGTGTTAGCCATGCTGGTTAAGTGCGCCTTGAATTCTAAATAAATCACAGATAGTGTCACCAGCAAAGCACCCCCACACCATCACACCTCCTCCTCCATGCTTCACGGTGGGAACCACACATGCGGTGATAATCCGTAAACCTACTCTGCGTCTCACAAAGACACGGCGGTTGGGACCAAAAATCTCAAATTTGAACTCATCAGACCAAAGGACAGATTTCCACCGGTCTAATGTCAATCGCTCCTGTTTCTTGGCCCAAGCAAGTCTCTTCTTCTTATTGGTGTCCTTTAGTAGTGGTTTCTTTGCAGCAATTTGACCATGAAGGCCTGATTCACGCAGTCTCCTCTGAACAGTTGATGTTGAGATGTGTCTGTTACTTGAACTCTGTGAAGCATTTATTTGGGCTGCAATTTCTGAGGCTGGTAACTCTAATGAACTTATCCTCTGCAGCAGAGGTAACTCTGGGTCTTCTTTTCCTGTGGCGGTCCTCATAAGAGCCAGTTTCATCATAGCGCTTGATGGTTTTTGCGACTGCACTTGAAGAAACTTTCAAAGTTCTTGAAATGTTCCAGATTGACTGACCTTCATGTCTTAAAGTAATGGACTGTCGTTTCTCTTTGCTTATTTGAGCTGTTCTTGCTATAATATGGACTTGGTCTTTTACCAAATAGGGCTATATTCTGTACACCAACCCTACCTTGTCACAACACAACTGATTGGCTCAAACGCATTAAGAAGGAAATAAATTCCACAAATTAACATTTAACAAGGCACACCTGTTAATTGAAATGCATTCCAGGTGACTACCTCATGAAGCTGGTTGAGAGAATGCCAAGCATGTGCGAAGCTGTCATTAAGGGTGGCTACTTTGAAGAATCTAAAATATAAAATATATTTAACACTTTTTTGGTTACTATATGATTCCATATGTGTTATTTCATAGTTTTGATGTCTTCACTATTATTCTACAATGTAAAAAATAATAAAAATAAAGAAAAACCCTTGAATGAGTAGGTGTGTCCAAACTTTTGACTGGTAGTGTATATATATACATACATACATACATCTCCCGTTTGGCATGTCTCTTGTGATGCCGTTCACAGCAGCACTGACGGATGACAATGCGTCTGAGTTTTGAACGACCCTTTCCCCCCTTTTGTTCCATGCTGGCTGAAGACCTAGCTAGCCAGTAACTAGCTAACACCAGACACAGATGAAATGTAAGTTAAGTATCTTTGCCATAAATTAATAGGGAAACGTATAATTATATTTGCTGATACCCTACAGTTAAATTTTGGCACCAGTAGAGTAGCTATCTAGCTATATAAACCACCCCCCTCTGCAAATACGCCTTTTCCGATGTTCGTTACAAGGCGGTATTAAAATGAGAGTTAAGGTGATGTCACCTTGTCCCCTTAATAATGAATCCAAGTGTTTGACATGGGGGAGGGGACCAGTAACTTAATAATTCAACTTTATCAATGTAGAAGCAACAGTCATTTTTCACCAAAGTGAAAGAAAGATTATAGAACATTTTCCAAATTACTAACAAATACAAAACGAGGATGTATTGATTGCGTATGTCTTCACACCCCAGAGTTAATACTTGGTGGAAGCACTTTTGGCAGCCATTACAGCTGTGAATAATATTTTATAAGATTCTATCAACTATGCACAACTCTTAGGGCAACATATATCCATTGTTTTTGTCAAAGTTTCTCAAGCTCAGTACATTTGGTTGGGAATCAATGATGGACAGCAATATTCAAACCTTGTCTCAGATTTAAGTCAGGACGGAGACTGGACCATTCAGGACAAAACATTTATTGGAACGCCATTCTGCACAGCAAATTTGCAAGTGTTAAAATCTCGATGAGTGTGTGTGTTATATCTGAGTGTTGATCAGGGTTAATATCAGTGGGATTGAAATTGACACCACATGCAGTGAATAAATGTGTTATAAATGTTATTTGAATCACAGTGGAATCAACACTGCGTGGTATTGTTGTTACTCGACTGTGTTGAGTTCATTTCCGTTAACTCTCTCAGAATGAAAAAGACGTGAGAGGGGCCTCATTATCATTCTTCCCAGAATGCTTTGTTGCAGGTTGATTTTTAGAATAGTTTGTTTTCATATCTATGTTTCTGCATGAACATTGATTGATGAATTGATCTTACACTATACAAAGATAAATAACTAACATTTTTCTAAACTAATCCAATCTGTAAGGGGTTGGATTTATTGCACCTGTTAGTGAGATGGTTTAGGTAGTCTTGTTTGCCAAGTCCTTCACCATAGCAGTCATTCTGAATGCAGGTTGTGGGTGATAAAATATTATAATTGTGGGATATCCTCCCTCTGGCTGGATTCCGATAGGAATTACTAATCACTTCCCAAACCAGCTTATTGTGATTTGCAGGTCTGATGTGGCCCATGAACCAAGATTTTCAGACCACAATGTGGAGGATAACTAGGCCATAACTAGATGAATAATATATGGTCATAAAGGGTTTACTTTTAATTCAAACACATGCATTTAGCAGTCACTTGGTGAAGGCTTCAGGACTAGGAGTTATTGAATGCAACAACCATGTCTTTGTCACTAACAAACACACTCATGAGTGGGTATCTCTCACATTCACTTGAAAGGCATGCTGAGAAATATGCAAATAAGGATTTACAACCTACAATGTTAAAACCCCAAAAATACTGTAACACTACATGTGTTATTCCTAACACTAAAAAAGTGTTTTACCCCCTTTTTCTCAGCAATTTCGTGATATCCAATTTCGATCTTGTCTCATTGCTGCAACTCCCCAACGGGCTCGGGAGAGGTGAAGGTAGAGCCATGTGTCCTCCGAAACAATGACCCGCCAAACCGTGCTTCTTAACACCCGCCCGCTTAACCCGGAAGCCAGCCACACCAATGTGTCGGAGGAAACACCATTCAACTGACAACCGAAGTCAACCTGCAGGTGCCCGGGCCTGCCACAAGGAGTCGCTAGAGCGCAATGAGACAAGTAAAGCCAAACCCTCCCCTAACCCGGACGACACTGGGACAATTGTGCGCCGCCCTATGGGACTCCCGGTCACAGCCGGTTGTGCCACAGCCTGGGATCGAACCCGGGTTTGTAGTGCTGCGCCACTTGGGAGGCCAATAAAGTGTTAATTTAAGTCGGAATTTGCCACACCCATGGTGTTAGGGACCAACACTCTAGGGGTGTTAGTTTGTGAACACTTTGAAAAGTGTTTGTTTAATACTATTTCAGTGGGTCACATATAATTTCTAAGAAAGTGTTAAATTTAACACTGTGGGTGTTAAAATTCTGATCTCAAATTTACTGTGTCTTTGGCATTAAAAATTGTGTAATTGCCACATGGAAAAATTAAATCTCAGGGTTAGGTTTTCAGAAGACTGAGGCGGGTTTTCCTCAAACTTTTTACCTGGGCTTTGCTCCTTTTCTATTTATTTTGATCCTAACAAACTCCCCCAGTCCCTGCCGGTGACAAGCATAACCATAACATGATGCTGCCACCACAATACTTTAAAATACAAATATTGCTTGATAATCAGAAACAAGGTTTGAATATTGCTGTCGATCCATGATTCCCAACCAAATTTACTGAGCTTGAGCCATTTTGACAAAAACAATGGTTGCCCTAAGAGTTGTGCAAATTTGGTAGAATATAATTCAAAATGATTCACAGATATAATGGCTGCCAAAGGTGCTTCCACCAAGTATTAACTCTGGTGTGTGAAGACATACACAATCAAGACATCTTCGGCCAAAAAAATAAAAATAAAAAAAAGATTAGGAAAATGTTCTAGAACTTTCTTTCACTTTGAAAATTTAGAGTAGGTTGTGTAGATCTGTAGGAAAAAAATCTAATTGAATCACAAAATAGGAAGACTATGCAAGGGTGTGTAGACTTTCACTAGGCACTGTTTTTTCACCACGTCATTGCTCTCTCTCTCGCTCTGCTGTGTGTGCATCTTGGTACCTGTCACTCAAATGGCGAGGGGCTGAAGCTCATTGGCTAGTACTCGAATTGCTAGGGGGCTGGCCCACATGGGGGAAACTGTAGGGAAAATGGCGCAGCACAGCTTCCAGAAAGAAACAGTTGTTTTCAAACTAGGGATTTCGTGGCTAATTGAGGTAAGCCAGTAATTCTGCTAATATCTTATGCATGTATGAACTACACATTGACACATCCAGCCCAAAGCGAGAGGTTTAATTAATACTTAGTAGTTGCCAAAGTTCTGGAGCATGTCTTTAAGTCCAATCAATTGAAGAGTTAAACTGCACTCCTATGGGGAAAATCCCATGTCCGATTCAGCCCACTGGGCAAGAACTGGTAGAATCAACATTGTTTCCACGTCATTTCAACCAAACAAATCAATGTGATGACGTTGCGTCAACGTGGAAAACTGATTGGATTTGCAAAAAGTCATCAGCGTAAAGGCACTGTCTTTGTTTCACCCAACTTTTAACAATTTTTGGTTGATTTCATGTTGAATTCATGTTAGTTAAAAACTCAACCAAATGTAAATCAAAACTAGATGTTGAACTGACGTCTGTGCCCAGTGGGAATAGACTGGAATTGAAATGGAATTGACCCCAGCTCTGCAGTTCATACACAGTCCCCATCTGCTGTGACTCAATGACCTTAACCGGCGAAATCGGTTGATTAAAACATAATTCAGTTGATTGAGCGACCATGTCATTTCCTGAACATAATGCCACACAAGTGGGGCAGAGTCATTGAAATGTATTCCCAATCGGAAGAGAATATGAGATTACCATCTAAAAACCCCTCTCATGTTGTCGTCTGAAAAACCGTGCTGCCACTTGAGTTTCTGTTAGTTTCCAAGTGATTTCTCAGAAGATCCTGGAATGCTGGAGCTGGGCAAGCCAGACGTCTTTTTAATAGACTTTCTCCTTGAGCGTAATTGAAGCAACTCAAGCACAGATTAATTTGCCACTGACCAAATCATATATTAATGTGTATTTTGTGTTTGTGTGTGTGTGTGTGTGCATGCATTTGTGTGTGTCTGTTGTCATAGGTCCTGCTATGTTTCTCTCGAGACACTGCGGTCTTGGAGCACTTCAGCTACAACAGTGCCACTCCTCCCAAATCCTACATTCAAGGTGAGCCATTCTACCCTTGATGGGGATGCATATTATCTCATCTAACTGACAATCATCACAAGTGTTCTTTAAGGGAAATCTCATAAAGGGTATTGATGTCATGGTTGGTTACCTGCAGGCAAGGTGGGAGTTGAGGAGTTTGCTGTGGTGTATCCTCCAAATGGTGAGAAAAGTCCTTAACCCCAAATTCACTTACCAACACACATATAAGTAGCCCTTTATGCTTGTGCTCAATCATTGATTGACTATTCTCAATTTCTCCTCCGTATAGGTGTCATCCCATTCCATGGTTTTTCAATGTACGGTAAGTACGGCTTCTACCTTCTAAATCATAGTACCTGCTAAAATTGTGATCATGAAATAGACCCTTTAAAAAAAGAATCTGGACACCCATTGTATGTAGATCCAGTGCTGAGGTGTTACTGTGTGTCTGTGTCCTCCAGTGGCCCCTCTCTGCTTCCTGTACAACGAGCCCTCCAAGCTGTACAGTGTGTTTAGGGAGATGTATGTACGCTACTTCTTCAGGCTGCATTCCGTCTCCTCCTCCACCTCCGTAAGTTGAACACAGAGAGAGAGAGACGGAGAGGGAGAGAGAGAGGCGAGAGAGTGTGTTTTCTGTCTGTTCTCTGTTCATATTTGTGTTTCTATGTATAGCTATGTCTTTTCATGTATGTTTGTGTTCATGAAAGTATGTCGTATTGATACGGTTGTGTTTCTGTGTCCGTCTGTGTGTGTACTGTATGTGTGTGTGTATTCACATTACTCATGTTATTCCATAGGGTATAGTTTCTCTGTGCCTACAGTTTGAGAGGCTGCTACAGACCCATCTCCCCCAGCTATTCTACCATCTACGGGAGATAGGCGCTCAGCCGTGAGTATACACACACACACACCATATGTTTTACTATCCTTGTGGGGACCTAAAATTGATTTCCATTCAAAATCCTATTTTCCCTAACTCCTAAACCTAACCCCTAATTTTAACCATAACCTAATTGTAACCCTAAAATATTATTTATACTCGTGGGGACGTGGGAAATGTCCCCACGAGGGAGAATTTTCCTTGTTTTACTATCCTTGAGGGGACTTTGGGGGATTTACAGTACCCAAACGGATAGTAATACAAGAACACACACACGTTTGTTTTACTATCCTTGTGGGGACCAAATAAATTATTTCCCATTCAAAATCCTGTTTTTCCTTAACCCCTAACCCTAAACATAACCCTAATTCTAACCCCTAAGCCTAAAATAGCCTTTTTCCTTGTGGGGACCTGCAAAAAGGTCCCCACTTGTCCGAATTTTCCTTGTTTTACTATCCTTGTGAGGACTTCTGGTCCCCACAAGGATAGTAAAACCAAAAACACACACACCCCAACCCATCCTTTATACAACTCTATTGATATGAATGGCGTTAGTTCAAGCATATACCTCCATCTAGTGGACAAATATTACAAATACATTACTTTGTGACTTTGGAAATGGCTGTGGCTTTGAATATGTATGAATAGAATATGTATGATTATCTTTCATTCAGGTATAAAAAGGGAAATGTGAAGTGTACATTTGGGCTCCAATGATGATACATGAAAGAATGATGCGACACTATTCAACTGTTGAATATACCCTCAGGTTGCGTATTGCCTTTAAGTGGATGGTGAGAGCGTTTTCTGGGTACCTCTCTACTGACCAGCTCCTTCTGCTGTGGGACCGAATCCTGGGTTACGACTCACTGGAAATCGTAGCAGGTATGGCAGCACTCACGTGAAACTACTCCTCAATGTAAGAAATGTAATTAATAACACTATCAACTTTGTGACCGTGCATTCTAGTATTAATTAGTTCACTAGTATTTAGAGGAGTGCTATGGTGTTAGGGCTGCATTGATGCTCAACTGTATAGTGGGCATTGACCTCACTTTCCCTTCTCCTCCCCCTAGTCCTGGCGGCGGCCGTCTTTGCCTTCCGGGCTGAGAACCTGATGGAGGTGACATCACTGGCCTCAGCTGAGGTGAGTGTGCTTTTCACTGAGGCCACAGGCAGGTGTCTCTCTCCCTCTGTCTCTCTCCCACACGCACACACACACACTGGCCTCCACTCTGGCCCGTGGTGACTGAAATAGCCCCTGACTCCCAGCCAGCACCAGTAACCCAGTCTTCTGCATGCAGATGCCTTAAAAACGCTGGCTGGTCATTTCAAGCCCTCTGCCCCCCCAACACCCTGCGACCCCTCCTACCCCCCATTAACCGCCACTCCCCCCGAAATGCTCACACCGAAATGTGCACGGGTCATTATTTTGGTGTACACAGGGTGTCTGTCTGTGTGTCTGTCTGTGTGCATGAGAGAGAGGGAGAGAGAGAGAGGGTACAGAGAGTCAGATAGTCCATTTGAGTGTTGTTAAATGTCTATCGGGAAAAGTACAGATTACACGAAAACATACAAAGCACACATATATAGAGCATTGCACCATGAACTTCACATTGCATGGCATACATTTTCCCTCTTAATGCAATTATTCCAAATGCCTTTTACATCAGCCCCAGCCTCATGTCCATGTACCCACTTAAGACAGCCTTTACACTGTCTCCCCAGAGCATTTGACTGACAGCCATAGTAAACCTTAAGGTAAACCTCCCCTAGCCCTCTCTTGCCTTCCCCCTCCTAGGGAGTTAATCCAAAGTGTGACGCACAGGCATCAGGTTGACCTGATGCTAAGATGCTGGGCCACAGTATTTGCTTGCTCATTTACCACCTGGTCCACTGGAGAAGGGATCATAACATGGCTCCTTATTTTTAGAGCCTGTGCCGAGGGCCTGAAATATTAGACCCTTTCTGTAAACATGATAGGGCCCTAAATGTAATCCCAAAAGGCCAGGCTGGGAGAATTGCATATTCCCTGCATGAAGCCTACAAGGGGAATCTGCAGCTCAATAGTGTTTAAAAAATAGTCACTAAAAATAGTTTCTGGAAAAACGTTATTACATGGAACCTTATTACATCCACTGGTTGGTTGGTGTGAGTCTGCTGTTGGTCAGGGAGTGTGTGTCAGCGTTTTGACAAAATGGCCGCTTAATGAACGTGTGTTCTCTTTGACGACCTCCCTTACCGCAGGCCGTCCTCGCCGACCTTTCAACTCTGAAGGTCATGCCCCTCATTCAGATCTTCCTGTTCGCCACTGTCATCTGAGGACCTGCGTGTGTGTGTGTGAGACGTGTGTGCACTCACCGGAGGAGACGTGAACAATTGCCTGTGCAGTCAAGCTGTTACCATGCCAACGCCAGTGATCGTCTGTCAGAGTCAGAGATGCCAACCACACCGTATATGGAATATGAAAAGGCAAAAAAAGACCCTGAAACCTTGTATATCCATTTCGCCATATTCCTTTCACTGTGTCAAAGCTGCATGTCCCTCTGCATGCACGCCACAGAAATAGTTATCACCATGTATCATATTATTAGATATATTATACAGTATGTAAGTATAGCCCTCAGATAAGCTAAGCAAATCTTACCTGCTTAAGCTATGCCCTCTAAGTAAGATGATACATATGCCAATGCTTGGGACCAGCTTGATGAGTCTATTGGAAGCTGGATTACATGGAACAGTATTGTATTGGGTTGTAATTGGCAGTGTGAAAGAGGAAACCCACTGGGCAAAAACTGGTTGAATCAATGTTGTTTCCATGTCATTTTAACAAAACAATTCAATGTGATGACATTGAATCAAAGTGTTAAACTAATTGAATTAGCAAAAAGTCATCAACCTTAGGGAATTTTGTCATTTTTTCACCCATCTTTTCACCTAAATCCAATGACATGGTGACAGTTTTTGTTGATTTCACATTAGTTGACAACTCAACCAAATGTAAATCAAAACTAGATGTTGAAATTATGTCTGTGCCCAGTGGGAAGTAGTTGTAGCTATCTACAGTGTGACCATTGATGTGTTAAGGGGTGTTTAATGGGGTTTTAAAATGTATATTTTCATGAAGCACTCCTTGCAATAATAATCAAGTGTTAGTGTCGGTTTCCTCAAGAACATTATCTCTGTTAATTCATTATCTAAGTCATAATTAATAAGTCTTAAACAAATATTCTAATGTTAGTTTTTAATATGCAAGATATTATAAGATATGACTTCTGTATATATGCATTACAACACTGTTTTTGTCTCAGTATTGTTTTTATTGTTTTTGTTTTTAATTGTGAAAATTATAATTGAAGCACCTTTGTTTGAATTGCTCTTTTATGTAATTATTGTAAAATGTTTATGGATTTCATGAATTATTGCGTTCACATGCTATATTTGTATTTTTGTCTCGCCCTATTATTTGATCCCTTACCCTATTTTGTTCAGTTTTGTGCCCATTGTCAAATGTATGTGCCCAGATGACGTATTTTTTATTTACAGTTTAATTTCAGGTTTTTCTTACATTTTACCCCTACCCAATAAGGTCAATGTCTCGGAGTTAAGGGGGCATCAATCATAGCATCATAGCTTAGTTTTGTTTTTCAATGCTCATTCAATTAAAATAAAGTCATGAAACCTAGATCCACTAGTTTGTATTTTCAATTTTGACTTTACCTCTGTAGTATTGTATTCAGACTCATTAACAGACTCATTATTCCTTAGCCCTTCACTAAGAAGTAACATATATATGTAACATATGGCCCCTAGATCTCTGTTTGACAGCCTCCTTCCATTCTGCAACAGCAGTAGAAATGTGGTCATGCATGCTGCATCGTCTTTTTGGATAGGGTAAATATTTGGATGTGGCGTACTGTACTTTGGCAGCTCACCAGAGCATTGAGCCTGAGGAGTCGGTAGGCAGAATCAGTAATTGACAGGTAGCAGCACTGAGCAACTACACATTATCTGCCCCCCAGTACCACCCTAGCATCTGCTCTGCCTTTGCTTTGGCTGCCTTCCCCCGATCCATTCTGTGTGCTCGTATCAAATTATGCTGTTCCTTTTTTTGCTGCCCTCCTTCTTTCCCTCTCTCTCCCTCATGCTAGTCCTTGCGACTTAGTCATGCCTGGTACATCTGCCACCTGTTCACCCGGACTCCCACAGCCTTTCCTGCTTAATGCACCCCCCGGGGGCCAGTGACTTCTTATCAGCCACCCTTTGTTCTCCCTGGTCTGGACTAGCCACCACTGTTGGCACCCTTGTGGTTGAAACAATGCTCTACAGGAGTGATGTGCCATCATGAGCCCATGACTGCCATCCCATCCATCATCACTCTAGCGCTGGCCGTTGTTGAAAGATTTCATGTAGATGGCACTATCAGGTTGCCCGTTTCACTCGGTGGCACTCTTGGGTATTAATATAACATTTGTAAGCGTGGTCCAGTTGATAGTAATGATACAGTTACTGGAATAGTGGGCCAAATGTATTAATTTCAATGTCAAAGAAGCATCCAAGTAAGCATATATGCATATATTTGTATGTGTTTGAGGCTATAACATGAACATCTAGCCTATAATTTGCCATTACTTCAATTTATAGAAGCATATGCATATGAGCCATTACTATTAGTCTATTAAAATGTATAGCCTAAATGGGGACACATTGAGATACCATAATAGCATACCAATTTTGGTTACCAATTTTCTTAAAACCAGGAATGTAAATGTATTGGAAATAACCCAGAAAGTGAGGGTCATAGCCAAATGAGGCTCTGGTTAGCAGAGGCGGCCAACAATAAGAAAAACGCTTTTCCCCGCGCCACGAATGTTCAAAAGTGACAATGGGGTTCCTCGAGCAACCAATCACACTCTGCCATGTTGGGACAGTCTGGCCAATGGCAGCGCTCAGCAAATAGGAAACATTGGATGATTCGGTAGTTGTCAAGCGATGGGGACTCTGGGGAGCAATACAAAAAGGGAAGTGGAAAACAATGAACCGATCTGAGCATCCGCGTCACCGTGACGTGCAAACACCCCCGACATTTTTTTTAGGAGAATTCCTCTGCTTTTTGGATGCAGTTCAGCATAGTGACAGGCCCCTGGGGGAACCTGAATGGTTAAAGCAAATGCCAGTGTCTGCGGCGTGGACTTCCACAGTGTTCAGCTAGAACAAGACACATTGTAGCCGCCACAGACCCCCTCCCGACAAACAAACAACAAATTGTTACAATGTATCATCCCATCGTACACGTCCCCCACACATGAGGGAGAGAATACATTTGCAGTGGCTGATGTTAATTGATTTGCATACCGACTTCCGCCCCATAGCTTTAGTGTCTGCATCAGCCGGTATGCAATTGAGACGCCAGGGGAAGCAGACAGACAGATGTCAAACGAAGACATGAATACCTGACATTAACTTTTCATCTAAGTTAAAAGTAGGTGAACGTTGTCGTGGACGCGGTGGAGGAACTGAAGGGCGACAGGGAGAAGCTGCTGATTTCCTTTTTTTGCAGAGTGGATTTGCTACTTTCATATGAGGGGGCGGACCTCTGACTGCGTGTTCAATATGCTGAAAGCAAGCCCGATGTGTGCTTACTGTATGTGGGAGTACAGAGACTATTTTGTCTTAATTCAATCATGAGGATCGGGATACATTGCACTTTAAACCGCGTTGGATACACAGTTTATTTTTCTTGGCAGCAAGCTATAGCCTATTTAATTGGTCGTGTGTGTTTTTTCAGACAGAAGATTCCATACTATCCATTTGCACTTTTTGTCTTTTGAAGTTGACCTTAACAAAGTAGACCGGTTTGCCTCAGAGCTAGCTACCTTTAAATCGTTTTTATAAAATCTGATATCATATTGATCCTTAAGGAACACTTGAGGGGAATCGATTGACGTCTACTTCGTGTCATGCCACACAATGGTGTCATTTTCGGTTGGAGTTTTGAAGTCCTATATCTTTAATTTGACATTCTGAACACTTGAATTAGACTAGATCGTTATTTTTGTAGACAGGCCTAGACTTCATTATCATTATCTATATATATGCAAATAGTGGAGCATTTCTTTGTTACACCAACAGATTCTGTAGACTATTTCGCTGTTATATATTCATATGATGTGGTCTTTATCTAAACACCGGGTTTTTTAAAGTTGGGTGCATTTGATCGGACAACGGTTGTGTCTGGCGTTCTATTGTGACTCGACACATTCGAATATTTCTGCCCAAAACGCAATTCTCTACGTAGTCTTGACACCCGTCTGAATCCTTGGAGAAAGCTTTCCATTTTGGCATAGCCATTGTTTGATTTATCCTCCCTTCACACGGAAAACAATTAGTGGCTTCCCTCAAGATGAGTTACTTCTACCAAGCAGTGCTTTTATTGCTACGTGGACTCGTCATCTCTGCGGTACTGGGATTGGAAAGCGGCTACTCAAACGATATGTTGAATCGTGCGTCTGATGCCGCAATTGTAGCCACTACAGGTAAGCGTGCTAATCCAAGACACACTGTTGCCTATTATTTACGCATGTTTACCGCTTCGCTTTCTCAGAGAATGCCAGAGGAATGCCACGCACTGCTGGAAAACTGACATGAAGCGGCCCCGGGAGTCGTGCCTACGTCGCCAGTCACCTTTTTTTCTTGTGCATTGCCAAGGAATGCCGGCATGGCAGGAATGCACTATTAATTCATAGGGAACAACCGACCGATGGAGCGCATCCTTTACTGTAATTGTGCTTGTGTGTAACCTTACACTTCACACCTCCAGGGTCCGATGATTTGAGAGTATGTGAAGGTATGCGGCCTGATGCAACTCTTTTTCACTGACTAATGTAATAGATGGGGGTAGCCTACCTAGCTACTGTAGGCTATATGTCCATGTGTTTGTTCACATGGGTTGGCCTGAGCCAGGCACAGTACAGCTCAATCTCTTATAAATCACCTTAATTCCCAAACAACTGAGCATGACTGAACTAAAGCATTGGCAATGGTGCTATCAAGCTTATAGTTCTGATCTACGATCAGGTCCCCCCTCTACACTGTGTGTACAAAGCATTAAGAACACCTGCTCTTTCCATGACATAGACTGACCAGGTGAAAGCTATGATCCCTTATTGATGTCACTTGTCAAATCCACTTTGATCAGTGTAAATGAAGGGGAGGAGACAGGTTAAAGAAGAATTTCAGCCTTGAGACATAATAATAATAAATAATAATATGCCATTTAGCAGACTCTTTTATCCAAAGCGACTTACAGTCATGTGCGCAAACATTTTGTACGTATGGGTGATCCCGGGGATCGAACCCACTACCCTGGCGTTACAAGCGCCATGCTCTACCAAGCTCAAATTCTTCTTCTTTAACCTGAATAGGCTACTGGCACAGGTCTCAGTCAAGGTTACCCATACAGAGGACCACATGGATTGTGTATGGATTGTGTATGTGTGCCATTCAGAGGGTGAATGGGCAAGACAAAATATTTAAGTTCCTTTGAACAGGGTATGGTAGTAGCTGCTAGGTGCACCGGTTTGTGTCAAGAACTGCAATGCTCAACAGTTTCCCTTGTGTATCAAGAATGGTCCACCACCTAAAGGACATCCAGCCAACTTGACAGGACTGTGGGAAGCATTGGAGTCAACATGGGCCAGCATCCCTGTGGAACGTTTTCGACACCTTGTGGAGTCCATGCCCTGAAGAATTGAGGAAGGTGTTCCTAATGTTTTGTATAAACACATTAATTATGATCTAACTCGCAAATCTGATCCTAGATCAGCACTCCTACTGTAAGACGCTTTATGAATAGGCTACTGGCACAGGTCTCAGTCAAGGTTACCCATCACCCGTGCTGAGTGTAGTTTGGCGAACCACCTCTTCCGTCTCACGGCTCCAAATTCAACAGCTGTTAATCTAATATCAGGTCAGGATGGTGTTTTACAGTAGTGTGTCGTTGTCATCTCTGATCATGTTGGTCTGGTTCAAGCCCTCACAGGACAGAAGCCTATAGGATCGGTGAGGAACAAGCAGCCAGCTGAACAAAAGGCCTTGCTACTGGGGTGGACAAGGCTATCTAGACCCCATAATCCCCATGCCAGGGTCAATATAACATCTCATAAACAGTCACTTTCACACAAATCCTGATATGAGTGGCAAGGCAGTCACTTTCACACACATGCTGATATGAGTGGGCTCCCGAGTGGCGTAGTGGTCTAAGGCACTGCATCTCAGTGCTTGAGGCGTCACTACAGACCCTCTGGTTCAGATTCCAGGCTGTATCACAACCGGCCGTGATTGGGAGTCCCATAGGGTGGCACACAATTGGCCCAGCGTTGTCCGGGTTTGGCCGGTGTAGGCCGTCATTGTAAATAAGAATTTGTTCTTAACTGACTTGCCTAGTTAAATAAAGGTAAAATAAAAAATAAGTCAGATTAAGTAGTAACAACTTTATAAGAAAGAACATGATTATTGGGTAACTAAGAGCACAGATAAGTGAGGTCTGGAATGAGACAAGCTATAGTAGCTTCACGGCTTTTCACACATTTGAAGGCATGTCAGAATAAAGACATCAAGTCCTTCAAGCACCAAGTGCTCTTCTCCACTGAATGGTATGAAGGTGGTCAAGTGCACTGGCTCCCAAAAAATCTAAATGTTCAGGCCCCTGTGAAATATTGGAGGTTGGAATAAGCAGGGGGTATGGTAGTGATCCATAATGGTTGATGACCTAAAACACAGAAATCGACCAGTTTAGGTTGTTGACGTTTAAGATAATGGAGGACGATTATTTTTTTATGAGCATGGCCTTATTTCTATTACAGCATATTGGATGACTGTCATTCATATTCCATTCACCCAACTCAATGTAATATCGATAGGTTTAGGCTACTGCATGAGACTCACATTTTCCCTATACCCATCATGAGGTTGCTACAACCTAGCCTAGGAATGAAAGTTTACAATGTAGGTGCACAGGTTGAGAGAAAAATGAAGAGTAATCAAGGTGACAGACAGTGACATATTCAATACCGCCTTGCACACTCTTCTTCCCTGCATCTAGTTGACCTAGGGTGTAATCGTTAGTCCAACAGTTGCAAATGAGAGTTTCTATTGGACAAATGCAGGTATGTTTATCCCCGTTCTGTTTTTCAACAGAATCGGCGGAATGAATACACCCCGGATCACACGCAAACACAGTTCACTTTCATAGCAGCCATATACAAACAGCATAATCATTTTGCTCGTTGTATAATTCCTTATCTCATCTATGCGCTCTCCTCCTCTCACCTTTTCCCTTCACTTGTGGACTTCAGTGCACAACACATCAGCTGTCTGTGACCAGGCGAAAAAACCTTTCCAAGCCAAACCTTAATATCATAACCGCTAAATGCTACACACAGCCTACATCGTTGTCACCATATTAGCTAACGTCATAGTCAACATAGCTACCAGAACTAACGCATTAGTTAACCCGCTACAGTTTAGCAGTTACACCGGCGGGCCCCGGGGTAATCAATTAATAAAACCAAACACTTACTTTGACTTGGAAGAGTTCCAATGTTGGATAGGCATAGCCAGCTATCAAACATAGCATCCCTCTCTGTTTGAGCCAGGTGTTTGAGTAGGCTAAACTAGCTGCATTCGCTAGCAAAGTGAATGTGGAAAAAATACAACAAAATAAAACTAGCTCTTTCTCTTGCTTCTCCTTCATTTCTAAAGAAATTAATTTGTTCAAAATGTTTCAACTATTGTCTTTCTCTCTCTTTGAGTCAACTACTCACCACATTTTATGCACTGCAATGCTAGCTAGCTGTAGCTTATGCTTTCAGTACTAGATTCATTCTCTGATCCTTTGATTGGGTGGACAACATGTCAGTTCATGCTGCAAGAGCTCTGATAGGTTGGAAGACGTCCTGTGGAAGTTGTCATAATTACTGTGTAAGTCTATGGAATGGGGGGAGAACCATGAGTCTCCTAGGTTTTGTAATGAAGTCAGTGTACCCATAGGAGGACGGAAACTAGCTGTCCTCCGGCTATACCTTGGTGCTACTCTACAGAGTGCTGTTGAGGCTACTGTAGACCTTTATTGCAAAACAGTGTATTTTAATAAATTATTTGGTGACGTGAATATATTTGGTATAGTTTTATCTAAAAAGGTTAACTTTTTTAATGATTCACAATTTATATTTTTCTGACATTCACTGAGGAGGATGGTCCTCCCCTTCCTCATCTGAGGAGCCTCCAGTGAAATGGACCCAGTGAGATTTAATATGGTTAATATCAGTTTTGAGTTCAACAGTTGTCATTAGAAGCCTGCTTCTTCTCAGTAGTCTGTCATCCTTATCCAGAGCAAATAGATACGGCCTCCATAGACTAACCTTACTTTAGGGGACTTCCATAACTCTTATTTACATATAGTGACTGTCTGTGTACTCAGCTAGGTATTTGCTGAAGTATGAGAGGTTACCAGCTACCTGCCCGGATATAGAATAAATGCTCCTCTTCTCTTCTGCTTTTTTGATTTAGCCCCATTGGCTGTTAGTTGATAAGTATCAGTGTTGACATATGAGATGAAAGAGGCTTCTGCAGAACTTACACTTGTCACAGTTTAAATATTAATGGATAAGAATTGTCAAAACATAAAACTAGGCCATGAAATGTATGTTAAAATGTTGTATCTTTTTTCTCACACATGCAAGATAATCCTTGAAACCCAGTCTGAAAGTTTTTAATACATCTATCTCCTCTTTAACATCGGAGATAGCAGTAAATACTTAATTTAGACAGTGCTTATACATTTACAGCCTGCCTGTCCATTTAAAATGACAAAACCAGGGCCTTAAAAATAAAGTGAGATCTAAATTGATTAATAACGTGGAAGCATGCTTGACTCCACAACATCAACTGTGGAGCGTGATGACTGATTGCATGGGAGTCAGGACTCTGTTGGGTTTTCCTCCCAGTGGACCTTGTACTTTTGTAGGGCTAGTGTGTGTGTGTGTGTGTGTGTGTGTGTGTGTGTGAGTGTGTAAAGGGAGCTGGTTCTTAGCTTTGAGATAATAGCCTCAGTGGAAGTGATGGAATAATTGATTTTCCATCTGGCCCATTCAAGAAGGTCACCTGGCCTTTTGCACTGCAGCCTCTGCATCAAGTCAATGTGTGTGTGTTTGTGGCTGGTTGTATTTATGTCAAGTTGTAGTGTGTGAGTATGCATAACTGGTGTACTGTATTTGTACTGTGTGTTCATGTAAGTCGTTGTGTGAGTGTATGTGTACGTGAGTGAAAATGTGGTTATGTGTACATCTTCAGGCAATGACTGTGAGCTCTTGGTTAATGAGTTTGTGTGTGTGTGTCTGTATGTATGTATGTATGTACACGTGCACTTATGTATGGGTTTTTCTTTTGGCATTGGCATGTGTGTGGGCCACTATATAACAGCATGACCTTGGCCTGAAAGGGCCTCTGGCCGCAAACAAAAAAATGAAGTAATTTCCTGTGGTCCAGCAGATGGGTATCGTGTCCCTGCTGTAAGGGAAAGGTTGTGGGTTTGAGCCGCCCCCTGCTGGGTTGTTAGGGGTCATAGGGTGAGGGTGCAGGGTTTATGATTTGGCGCCTAAATCTTCTGCAGACCTTACCCTAGGTTGTGTGACTCTGGTTTGACGTAGCCTCTTTTCAGAGGAAAGGGGGAAGAGGGGAGGGGAAAGGAAACGGGGAGGGGAAATGGTCACATAAGGCCTACATAACTGTATCCCCAAAGTCCTGTTTGGCCCAGTTGCCTTGGTTGCATGAGTAGGAATCATTACCTCTAACCTCACAGACATGCGCCTATATCACTGTGTCAATTACGGAAACAAATGATGTTTCGCAGTTCAAGGAAACTAAGATAAGAGTGAGAATTGAAGATGGTGTGCTTATGGTTAGGGTTAGAGCTGTTCTTGAATTAATGATTGCACGGACCACCACACCAAGCGTGGTTAGGTGATATGTCATGGGGAGAGCTCATGAGGTTTTATACATGGTGGGCTGACTGAGATGTCTTACCACTTGGTCGTTTTATGGTTGACCAGAGTGGTTATGGTTGTTTGTGGTTAGTGATTTAAAAAAGCCTTTCTGGGATGAGATGTGCTTCATATAGGACAGTGGTGGATGGCTCACACCTGCTGAACGTACAGTTGAAGTCGGAAGTTTCAGCTTTTATTTCTTTCATCACATTCCCAGTGTGTCAGAAGTTTACATACACTCAATTAGTATTTGGTAGCATTGACTTTAAAATGTTTAACTTGGGTCAAACGTTTCGGGTAGCCTTCCACAAGCTTCTCACAATAAGTTGGGTGAATTTTGGCCCATTCCTCCTGACAGAGCTGGTGTAACGGAGTCAGGTTTGTAGGCCTCCTTGCTCGCACATGCTTTTTCAGTTCTGCCCACAAATGTTCTATAGGATTGAGGTCAGGACTTTGTGATGGCCACTCCAATACCTTGACTTTGTTGTCCTTAAGCCATTTTACCATAACTTTGGAAGTATGCTTGGGGTCATTGTCCATTTGGAAGACCCATTTGCGACCAAGTTTTAACTTCCTGACTGATGTCTTGAGATGTTGCTTCAATATATCCACATAATTTTCCTTCCTCATGATGCCATCTATTTTGTGAAGTGCACCAGTCCCTCCTGCAGCAAAGCACCCCCACAGCATGATGCTGCCACCCCCGTGCTTCACGGTTGGGATGGTGTTCTTCGGCTTGCAAGCCACCCCCCTTTTTCCTCCAAACATAACGATGGTCATAATGGCCAAACAGTTCTATTTTTGTTTCATCAGACCAGAGGACATTTCTCCAAAAAGTACGATCTTTCTCCCCATGTGCAGTTGCAAACTGTAGTCAGGCTTTTTTATTGCGGTTTTGGAGAAGTGGCTTCTTCCTTGCTGAGCGGCCTTTCAGGTTATGTCGATATAGGACTCGTTTTACTGTGGATATAGATACTTTTGTACCTGTTTCCTCCAGCATCTTCACAAGGTCCTTTGCTGTTGTTCTGGGATTGATTTGCACTTTTTGCACCAAAGTACGTTATTCTCTGGTAGACAGAACACGTCTCCTTCCTGAGCGGTATGACAGCTGCGTGGTCCCATGGTGTTTATACTTGCGTACTATTGTTTGTACAGATGAACGTGGTACCTTCAGGCGTTTGGAAATTGCTCCCAAGAATGAACCAGACTTGTGGAGGTCTACAATTTTTTTCTGAGGTCTTGGCTGATTTCTTTTCATTTTCCCATGATGTCAAGCAAAGAGGCACTGAGTTTGAAGGTAGGCCTTGAAATACATCCACAGGTACACCTCCAATTGACTCAAATGATGGCTTTAGAAGCTTCTGATAGGCTAATTGACATGACATCATTTTCTGGAATTTTCCAAGCTGTTTAAAGGCACAGTCAACTTAGTGTATGTAAGCTTCTGACCCACTGGAATTGTGATACAGTGAATTATAAGTGAAATAATCTGTCTGTAAACAATTGTTGGAAAAATTACTTGAGTCATGCACAAAGTAGATGTCCTAACCGACTTGCAAAAACGATAGTTTGTTAACAAGAAATTTGTGGAGTGGTTGAAAAACAAATTTTAATGACTCCAACCTAAGTGTATGTAAACTTCTGACTTCAACTGTATGTAGTTGTTATATCAAAAGTCCCACAACTGACTAACTGGAACAACTTGGGAAAGTATTCAGACCCCTTCACTATTTCCACATTTTGTTATATTACAGCCTTATTCTAAAATGGATGGTGTTCTTGGCGACCTTCAACGCTGCAGACATTTTTTGGTACCCTTCCCCAGAACTCTGCCTCGACACAATCCTGTCTCGGAGCTCTACGGACAATTCCTTCAACATCATGGCTTGGTTTTTGCTCTGACATGCACTGTCAACTGTGGGACCTTATATAGACAGGTGTGTGCCTTTCCAAATCATGTCCAATCAATTTAATTTACCACAGGTGGAGTCCAATCAAGTTGTAGAAACATCTCAAGGATGATCAATGGAAACAGGATGCACCTGAGCTCAATTTCAACTTTCAAGTTTCAAAGGGTCTGAATACTTATGTAAATGTGATTTTTGTATTTATTTAATCATTTTAGAATAAGGCTGTAATGTAACAAAATGTGGGAAAAGGGAAGGGGTCTGAATACTTTCCGAATGCACTGTATGTGAAAGCTTGCATCTCAGTACAAGTCTGCAAATGTTTGAACTTTATGCTGGTGAAACTGCGGGACTTACCAAAGATGCTGAACAATATATTTTCAATCAGTGTTTGTCCTTTCAAAACATGCTAATGAACATATACAGTACAATACATCATCCTATGTTTGGATAGAAGGGAGGGGTGTGTAAGTGAATTTCTCTGGTTGGTTGATGGCTGGGGCTTGCTTGAGTGACAATGTGTACGTGGACTTCCTCACTTCTAAATGCCACTGTGTATTTAGCTTGTTTAGCGTTTCAACAAACAAAGCCCTTCCCTCTGTCTCCCAGAGAGGAACACATAGTTCTGAAATGATGCATCGGGAATATGACAGTCCTCAAGAGAGAAACTGTACCATCATGTTCTTCTTGTACATAAGCTTTCATTGGACCCCTGTCTTTACTGTAACAGGTTTTATGAGTGGGTCACTCAAAGATGGAATTTTGAAGAGGCAGAAATATTTTTAAGGATAATTTTTTACATTGTTTGTCCCTCAAAATTGTTAGTAAAAACACAGTAAAAGCCTGAGTTTGGAGAAAACCCACTCTTAGTTGCTACATTTTGAAGCTCAGTGCATGGCGGCCACCTCAGCATTGATATGGTTATCTTTCTGAACAGAGTGGCCGCATTAATAAGGTGATTTGTTTGAAAAGGAAGGTAAACATTTGCCTCTCCCCTAGAGCTTGTTGACTCTAACTCTGAAGTGCGCCGAAAGGAGTTGGAACTCAGCATTTGCATTTTCAGGACACTAATTTTCTTTGACGTTTCTTTAGCTTTCTTTTTTCTTTTTCTATCAAAATGGAGACACTACACTTAAGGAAAACCAGGCGTTATCTGCTGCAGCAACGACTGGGCCACAGAGTGAGTTCCCAGGTTCAGTTTAGGGTTCCAAGTGACAGCATGACGGTGCGAACATGGACTGCCTCACAATTCCGCGGCTTTCTGGGTATTTAGCTCCTTTAGTGTTTCAACAAACAAACCCAATCTGTCTCTAAAGAGAGGAACATGCAATTCTTAAGTGATCCATCCAGAAGAAACTAGCACTTCAAACAGAATTTAAACATTATGTTCCACCACACAATGGTATCAAATCAAACTCTGCCACCAACCTCTGCCACCAACACAATACCTTTGATAAGTTAAGTCAGAGATACCCTCTCAAACTAATGTCTTGAACAACCCCTTGTCTCAATTTCCATACTGAATGCACTTATTGTAAATCACTCTGGATTAGGGCATCTGCTAAATGACTAAATTACATATACCGTAAATTACCCCCACCCTCTCCCTGACTCGAGAGTCCATTCGTTGAGAGTTGGTGGAACGGTAACATAGGCCTGGAGTTTCACGTCACTCCATCAGACTGTCTGACCTGCTTACCCTAGACAGCTGCTTCCGATCTTGATCAGGGGTTGTGAGCCGCCCCTATTAGGGCCAGACTCCAGGCCGAATGGAACCAGGGTGTATTTATAAAGACCGCAGTAATTTTTTCCGATAAGAGAGCCGCCTGGCGTTTTCCTTTCCGTGGTCCGTCACTAAGCGTGTCGGAACTCCGTGATGTCGGCGGAATCCGGGTCGGGATGCATGGCTGACCCAACGGTGACACGGACGCAGGATCCAAGCGTTTCTCATAGCTGGGCTCTGGCGTCACGGCCACGTGGCCGACTCGGCTTTCAACCGCGCTCGCTGGCCGGAGAGCTAATTGGACTTTAAATGGCTTACTTTGGCCCCCTCTGTTTCTAATCACTCAACACTCTGCCATCAGGACAGTTTTAGATGAGACATAAACATGTGCATAAACATGTAATTAACATGTACTTAAACATGTAAATATTAACCATTGATTATATTCATATGACCTGATTAGGGATGTTGGCTTTCTGATATAGTATGTAATTGATCACTGCAATGAATAACAGTGAACCCATGAATAGACGACATCCTCTATACTCCATCTTTGAAGTCAGCACTCATAATAGAGTTCACATGTAAATTCACTGTGATCATCTCTTAGTTCCCAACAGTCACCCAGTGTCTGGCTCCGTGTGTCTGGGTTTCCTTTACCATTACCATGGAGTCTCTATCAGCATAAGGAATGGCATCCTCACTATGGTGCAGCATTCAAAGCAATGGGCCAGGGACCAGGCAATTGAGCCATTAAACTGCCACACTCCATCTGTTTCTTAAATGGTTATATTCTGAGTATCGTATCATTATACAGTGCCTTCGGAAAGTATTCAGACCCCTTTACTTTTTCCACATTTTGTTACGTTACAGCCTTATTCTAAAATTTTTTTTTAATCCTCAGCAATCTACACACAATAACCCAGAATGACAAAGTGAAAACAGGTTTTTAGAAATGTGTGCAGATTTATTAAAAATAAAAAACAGATACCTTATGAGTATTTAGACTCTGCTATGAAACATGTAAACACACTAACACTAACTCTTTGAAAATAAATATAATAATTTATTAACCATACAAGCAATACAAGACTATTATTATGGTGGGAGATTATAATACGGTTTTAAATACCTCTATAGACCGTAAAGGAAATCACACTACAAACTATCACCCTCATGCACTTAAGGAAAACACGAATATCATGGATATATTGGAACTAGTGGATATATGGAGGCTTAAATATCCTGACCTAGTGAGATATACAGTGGCTTGCGAAAGTATTCACCCCCCTTGGCATTTTTCCTATTTTGTTGCCTTACAACCTGGAATTAAAGTGCATTTTTGGGGGGTTTGTATCATTTGATTTACACAACATGCCAACCACTTTGAAGATGCAAAATATATATTTTTGTGAAACAAAAAAACTGAACTTGAGCGTGCATAACTATTCACCCCTCCAAAGTCAATACTTTGTAGAGCCACATTTTGCAGCAATTACAGCTGCAAGTCTCTTGGGGTATGTCTCTATAAGCTTGGCATATCTAGCCACTGGGATTTTTGCCCATTCAAGGCAAAACTGCACCAGCTCCTTCAAGTTGGATGGGTTCCGCTGGTCTTTAAGTCATACATTTTTACATTTACATTTTAGTCATTTAGCAGACGCTCTTATCCAGAGCGACTTACAGTTAGTGAGTGCATACATTATTTTTTATACTGCCCCCCCGTGGGAATCGAACCCACAACCCTGGCGTTGCAAACGCCATGCTCTACCAACTGAGCTACATCCCTGCCGGCCATTCCCTCCCCTACCCTGGACGACGCTGGGCCAATTGTGCGCCGCCCTATGGGTCTCCCGGTCACGGCCGGCTACGACAGAGCCTGGATACCACAGATTCTCAATTGGATTGAGGTCTGGGCTTTGACTAGGCTATTCCAAGACATTTAAATGTTTCCCCTTAAACCACTCGAGTGTTGATTTAGCAGTATGCTTAGGGTCATTGTCCTGCTGGAAGATGAACCTCCGTCCCAGTCTCAAATCTCTGGAAGACTGAAACCGGTTTCCCTCAAGAATTTCCCTGTATTTAGCGCCATCCATCATTCCTTCAATTCTGACCAGTTTCCCAGTCCCTGCCGATGAAAAACATCCCCACAGCGTGATGCTGCCACCACCATGCTTCACTGTGGGGATGGTGTTCTCGGGGTGATGAGAGGTGTTGGGTTTGTGCCAGACATAGCATTTTCCTTGATGGCTAAAAAGCTCAAATTTAGTCTCATCTGACCAGAGTACCTTCTTCCATATGTTTAGGGAGTCTCCCACATGCCTTTTGGCGAACACCAAACGTGTTTGCTTATTTTTTTCTTTGAGCAATGGCTTTTTTCTGGCCACTCTTCCGTAAAGCCCAGCTATGTGGAGTGTACAGCTTACAGTGGTCCTCTGGACAGATACTCAAATCTTTGCTGTGGAACTTTGCAGCTCCTTCAGGGTTATTTGTGGTCTCTTTGTTGCCTCTCTGATTAATGACCTCCTTGCCTGGTCCGTGAGTTTTCGTCGGTGGCCCTCTCTTGGCAGGTTTGTTGTGGTGCCATATTATTTCCATTTTTTAATAATGGATTTAATGGTGCTCCGTGGGATGTTCAAAATTTCTGATATTTTTTTATAACCCAACTTCTCCACAACTTTGTCCCTGACCTATTTGGAGAGCTCCTTGGTCTTCATTGTGCCGCTTGCTTGGTGGTGCCCCTTGCTTAGATTGCACACAGGTGGACTTTATTTAATTATGTGACTTCTGAAGGTAATTGGTTGCACCAGATCTTATTTAGGGGCTTCATAGCAAAGGGGGTGAATACATATGCACGCACCACTTTTCCGTTATTTATTTTGTATAATTTTTTGAAACAAGGTATTTTTTTCATTTCACTTCACCAATTTGGACTATTTTGTGTATGTCCATTACATGAAATCCAAATAAAAATCCATTTAAATTACAGGTTGTAATGCAACAAAATAGCTACACACAGCTCACTACAACAATCACCCACACAGACAAGGAAGCAGAGGGAACACTTATACAGCCTCGGGGACAGCCAGGAGGACGCGGAGCAGGGCGAGCCGGATGGCAATGGTGGAAATTCCGTAACATGGAGGGATCGAGGATATCCCTCACCGGGACCCAGCACCGTTCCTCCGGACCGTACCCCTCCCACTCCACGAGGTACTGAAGGCCCCCCACCCGACGCCTCGAATCCAGGATGGAACGGACCGAGTACGCCGGGGCCCCCTCGATGTCCAGAGGAGGTGGAGGGACCTCCCGCACCTCAGACTCCTTGAGCGGACCAGATACCACCGGCCTGAGGAGAGACACATGAAATGGGGGTGTTGTCTCTGGGCCTCTCCTCTGTGTCATACAGCCGGGACAGTGCATCTACCTTCACGTTCTTCATACCCGAAATGTATGACAATGTAAAATCAAACTGGGTGAAGAATAGGGCCCACATGGCCTGGCGAGGATTCAGCCTCCTTGCTGCCCGGATGTACTCCAGGTTACGGTGGTCCGTACAGACGAGGAAAGGGTGTTTTGCCCCCTCAAGCCAATGTCTCCATACAGTCAAGGCTCGGACAACAGCCAACAGCTCCCGATCACCAACGCCGTAGTTCTGCTCCGCCGGGCTGAGCTTCTTCAAGAAGAACGCACAGGGGCGGAGCTTGGGTGAGGTACCCGAGCGTTGAGACAGGACAGCACCTATCCCAAACTCGGACACATCCACCTCCACTACAAATGGTAGTGATGAATCGGGGTGGGCCAGTACTGGGGCTGAGGTGAACAGACCCCACAGTTTGCTGAAGGCCAGGTCAGCCTCAGTAGACCAGCGGAGCTGGGACGGCCCACCCTTCAACAGGGAGGTGATGGGAGCTGCGACCTTGCCAAAGCCCCGGATAAACCTCCGATAGTAGTTGGCAAAGCCAAGGAATCGCTGCACCTCCTTAACCGTGGTTGGAGTCGGCCAATTACGCACAGCTGAAATGCGAAAGCAATTTAGGTCAAAAGAGTCCATATTAACAAAGAAATGGAAGGACTAACAGTACAGATAGGTAGCAATACAAACTGTACCATAGAGGCTCAGAATAAGTTAGAGGAAAAACAAAAAGAAATGGAGGAACTTATTCAAGAAAGATCAAGTGTAATAAAGTGCTCAACTGCTCTAAAAAATAAAGGGAACACTAAAATAACACATCCTAGATCTGAATGAATAAAATAATCTTATTAAATACTTTTTTCTTTACATAGTTGAATGTGCTGACAACAAAATCACACAAAAATATCAATGGAAATCAAATGTATCAACCCATGGAGGTCTAGATTTGGAGTCACCCTCAAAATTAAAGTGGAAAACCACACTACAGGCTGATCCAACTTTGATGTAATGTCCTTAAAACAAGTCAAAATGAGGCTCAGTAGTGTGTGTGGCCTCCACGTGCCTGTATGACCTCCCTACAACGCCTGGGCATGCTCCTGATGAGGTGGCGGATGGTCTCCTGAGGGATCTCCTCCCAGACCTGGACTAAAGCATCCGCCAACTCCTGGACAGTCTGTGGTGCAACGTGGTGTTGGTGAATGGAGCGAGACATGATGTCCCAGATGTGCTCAATTGGATTCAGGTCTGGGGAACGGGCGGGCCAGTCCATAGCATCAATGCCTTCCTCTTGCAGGAACTGCTGAACACTCCAGCCACATGAGGTCTAGCATTGTCTTGCATTAGGAGGAACCCAGGGCCAACCGCACCAGCATATGTTCTCACAAGGGGTCTGAGGATCTCATCTCGGTACCTAATGGCAGTCAGGCTACCTCTGGCGAGCACATGGAGGGCTGTGCGGCTCCCCAAAGAAATGCCACCCCACACCATGACTGACCCACCGCCAAACCGGTCATGCTGGAGGATGTTGCAGGCAGCAGAACATTCTCCACGGGGTCTCCAGACTCTGTCACGTCTGTCACGTGCTCAGTGTGAACCTGCTTTCATCTGTGAAGAGCACAGGGCGCCAGTGGCGAATTTGCCAATCTTGGTGTTCTCTGGCAAATGCCAAACGTCCTGCACGGTGTTGGGCTGTAAGCACAACCCCCACCTGTGGACGTCGGGCCCTCATACCACCCTCATGGAGTCTGTTTCTGACCGTTTGAGCAGACACATGCACATTTGTGGCCTGCTGGAGGTCATTTTGCAGGGCTCTGGCAGTGCTCCTCCTGCTCCTCCTTGCACAAAGGCGGAGGTAGCAGTCCTGCTGCTGGGTTGTTGCCCTCCTACGGCCTCCTCCACGTCTCCTGATGTACTGGCCTGTCTCCTGGTAGCGCCTCCTCTGGACACTATGCTGACAGACACAGCAAACCTTCTTGCCACAGCTCGCATTGATGTGCCATCCTGGATGAGCTGCACTACCTGAGCCACTTGTGTGGGTTGTAGACTCCGTCTCATGCTACCACTAGAGTGAAAGCACCGCCAGCATTCAAAAGTGACCAAAACATCAGCCAGGAAGCATAGGAACTGAGAAGTGGTCTGTGGTCACCACCTGCAAAACCAGTCCTTTATTGGTGGTGTCTTGCTAATTGCCTATAATTTCCACCTGTTGTCTATTCCATTTGCACAACAGCATGTGAAATTTATTGTCAATCAGTGTTGCTTCCTAAGTGGACAGTTTGATTTCACAGAAGTGTGATTGACTTAACGTTACATTGTGTTGTTTAAGTGTTCCCTTTATTTTTTTGAGCAGTGTATTACTAAAATAAAGCGAACTCGATGGAATATGGGGAGAAATGCACCAAATTATTTTACTGAAACTTGTTACAGATGACGGAGTCACCCATGATCCACAAACAATATTTTGAAAGAGGAAGTAAAGTACTTTAAGCATATATTTTCGTTTCAGTCTCCTCCATCTCCACTAACCAAAGCTAATTGCATGGATTTTTTTTCTATTAATAATGTACAGCTGTACAGAAAGACTCATGTGAAAGCCAAATTACAGAGGAGGAACTTCTTGATGCAATTAAAGCCTTTAAGTCCGGGAAAAGTCCAGGGCTGGATGGCATACAAGTGGAGGTATACCAAACCTTTTTTTATATACTCAGAGGACCGTTATTAGCATATTTTAACCACTCCTATATAAATGGTAGATAATCAGACACCCAACAAGAAGGTCTGATTTCATTATTACTGAAACAGGATCCAAGTGGTAAATATAAAGATCCAGTCCATTAAAAAAATTGGTGGCCTCTTATACTTCAGTGTTGTGATGCAAAAATTCTAGCAAAATGCTTAGCGCATAGAATAAAAAATGTATTGTCCGATATTATTCATCTTAATCAGACAGGTTTCTTACATGGATAATACATTGGAGATAATATTAGAGAAGTATTGGAAACAATAGAACACTAGGAAATATCTGGGAAACCAGGCCTGGTATTCATAGTTGACTTTGAAAAGGCTTTTGATAAAGTACGACTGGAGTTTATATATAAATGCCTGGAATGTATCAATTTGGTTGAATCTCTTATAAAATAGGTTAAAGTTATGTATAGTAACTCTGTGTAAAATAGTAAATAATGGCTACTTCTCAGAAAGTTTTAAACTGTTGAGGAGTTAAAACAAGGTTGTCCAAAATCGGCATATCTATTTATTATTGCCATCGAAATGTTAGCTGTTAATCCCTCCACAGCCTCATAAAAAAATTACAATTTTACATTACCGTGTAGTTTACCAATAAAATGGTCTGGCGGGGATGTGGACATACTCGGTATACATACAGTTGAAGTCGGAAGTTTACATACACCTTAGCCAAATACATTTAAACTCAGTTTTTCACAATTCCTGACATTTAATCCTAGTAAAAATTCCCTGTCTTAGGTCAGTTAGGATCACCACTTTATTTTAAGAATGTGAAATGTCAGAATAATAGTGGAGAGAATGATTTATTTCAGCTTTTATTTCTTTCATCACATTCCCAGTGGGTCAGAAGTTTACATACACTCAATTTGTATTTGGTAGCATTGCCTTTAAATTGTTTAATAATAATAATAATAATAATATGCCATTTAGCAGACGCTTTTATCCAAAGCGACTTACAGTCATGCGTGCATACATTTTTTTTTTTTTTTGTGTATGGGTGGTCCCGGGGATCGAACCCACTACCTTAGCGTTACAAGCGCCGTGCTCTACCAGCTGAGCTACAGAGGACCACAAATTGGGTCAAACGTTAATTTGGCCCATTCCTCCTAACAGAGCTGGTGTAACTATAATAATAATATGCCATTTAGCAGACGCTTTTATCCAATGCGACTTACAGGTTTGTCGGCCTCCTTGCTCGCACACGCTTTTTCAGTTGTGCCCACACATTTTCTATAGGGTTGACGTCAGGGCTTTGTGATGGCCACTCCAATACCTTGACTTGGTTGTCCTTAAGCCATTTTGCCACGACTTTGGAAGTATGCTTGGGATCATTGTCCATTTGGATGATCCATTTGCGACCAAGCTTTAATTTCCTGACTGATGTCATGAGATGTTGCTTCAATATATCCACATCATTTTCCTTCCTCATGATGCCATCTATTTTGTGAAGTGCACCAGTCCCTCCTGCAGCAAAGCACTCCCACAGCATGATGCTGCCACCCCCGTGCTTCACAGACCAGAGGACATTTCTCCAAAAAGTACAATCTTTGTCCCCATGTGCAGTTGCAAACCGTAGTCTGGCTTTTTTATAGCAGTTTTGGAGCAGTGGCTTCTTCCTTGCTGAGCGGCCTTTCAGGTTATGTCGATATAGGACTCGTTTTACTGTGGATATAGTTACCTTTGTACCTGTTTCCTCCAGCATCTTCACAAGGTCCTTTGCTGTTGTTCTGGGATTGATTTGCACTTTTCGCACCAAAGTATGTTCATCTCTAGGAGACAGAACGCGTCTCCTTCCTAAGCAGTATGACGGCTGCGTGCCCCGTGGTGTTTATACTTGCGTACTATTGTTTGTACAGATGAACGTGGTACCTTCAGGCATTTGGAAATTGCTCCCAAGGATGAACCAGACTTGTGGATGTCTACCATTTTTTTCTGAGGTCTTGGCTGATTTCTTTTCATTTTCCCATGGTGTCAAGCAAAGAGGCACTGAGTTTGAAGGTAGGCCTTGAAATACATCCACAGGTACAACTCCAATTGACTCAAATGATGTCAATTTGCCTATCAGAAGCTTCTAAAGCCATGACATCATTTTCTGGAATTTCCCAAGCTGTTTAAAGGCACAGTCAACTTAGTGTATGTAAACTTCTGACCCACTGGAATTGTGATACAGTGAATTATAAGTGAAATAATCTGTCTGTAAACAATTGTTGGAAAAATTACTTGTGTCATGCACAAAGTAGATGTCCTAACTGACTTGCCAAAACTATAATTTGTTAACAAGACATTTGTGGAGTGGTTGAAAAACTAGTTTTAATGACTCCAACCTAAGTGTATGTAAACTTCCGACTTCAACTGTATCCCGAAATAAATAAATGATTTCACTCCATTACATTTTTATAGAAAGTTAGCAAAAATAGATAAGATCTTGCTACCAATGAAAGGAAAATACCTGTCTATTTGTGGAAAAATCACCCTCGGGTGATTTGTGAAGGCAAGGTCATCTGATGCAACACTCTTTAGTCATATCCCAGTTTACCTATTTGCTTATGGTCTTGCCTACACCTAGCGACCTGTTTTTCAAATTATATGTGCAAAAAATATTCAATTTTATTTGGAATGGCAAGCCAGACAAAATTAAAAGGGCCTATTGATATGAGTATGAATTCGGAAGGGCAGTAATTATTAAATATTAAAGCATTTTACCTCTCACTAAAGACATCAGTCGTACAAAAGTTATACTTAAATCCGAACTGGTTCTCTAGCAAATTAGTAAGAATGTCTCACCCCATGTTCAAGAATGGCCTTTTCTTCCCCTTTATTCAGATTACAATCTCTCACTTTCGGATATTTGAAAACGAAATAATCTCCAAAATATTGTTATTTTTAAAACAAGTATTAGAAAGTTGGTTGCAATTTCAGTTAAATCCACCAGAAAAGACAGAACAAATAATACAACAAATATTGTGGTAGAACTCAAATATACTAATTGTTAAAAAAATATAATTTTCTAGATACAATTTATAACAAAATGTATAATCCAAAATTGGTTAAAGAAGATTGTGATGAATAGAAAAATTTACCAAAAAATGACAAAAAAAATGACAGCTGTGCCATATAGATTGCAAAATAGTTGGGAAGAGATTTTCGATGTACCGATTCCATGGCACATGGTTTATGAACTGATACGCAAAACGACAGCGGATTCAAAACGTACAATTGTTCAATTTAAATTATTTTACAAAATTCTTCCAACCAATAGAATGTTATATACAGTACCAGTCAAAAGTTTGGACACACCTACTCATCAAAGGTTTTTCTTTATTTTTACTATTTTCTACATTGTAGAATAATAGTGAAGAAATCAAAACTATGAAATAACACATATGGAATCATGTAGTAACCAAAAAAGTGTTAAACAAATCAAAATATATTTTATATTATTTTAAAGTAGCCACCCTTTGCCTTGATGACAGCTTTGCATTCTCTCAACAAACTTCATGAGGTAGTCACCTGGAATGCTTTTCCAACAGTCTTGAAGGAGTTCCCACATTTGCTGAGCACTTGTTGGCTGCTTTTCCTTCACTCTGCGGTCCAACTCATCCCAAACCCTTTCAATTGGGTTGAGGTCGGGTGATTTGTGGAGGCCAGGTCATCTGATGCAGCACTCCATCGCTCTCCTTCTTGGTAAAATAGCCCTTACACAGCCTGGAGGTGTGTTGGGTCATTGTCCTGTTGAAAAACAAATGATAGTCCCACTAAGCCCAAACCAGATGGGATGGCATATCACTGCAGAATGCTGTGGTAGCCATGCTGGTTAAGTGTGCCTTGAATTCTAAATAAATCACAGACAGTGTCACCACCAAATCACCCCCACACCATCACACCTCCTCCTCCATGCTTCACGGTGGGAATCACACATGCGGAGATCATCCATTTACCTACTCTGCGTCTCACAAAGACATGGCGGTTGGAACAAAAAATCTCACATTTTGACTGGTCAGACCAAAGGACAGATTTCCACCGGTCTAATGTCCATTGTTCGTGTTTCTTGGCCCAAGCAAGTCTCTTCTTCTTATTGGTATCCTTTAGTAGTGGTTTCTTTTCAGCAATTTGACCACGAAGGCCTGATTCACACAGTCTCCTCTGAACAGTTGATGTTGAGATGTGTCTGTTACTTGAACTCTGTGAAGCATTTATTTGGGCTGCAATCTGAGGTGCAGTTAACTCTAATGAACATATCCTCTGCAGCAGAGGTAACTCTGTCTTCCTTTCCTGTGGCGGTCCTCATGAGAGCCAGTTTCATCATAGCGCTTGATGGTTTTTGCGACTGCAGTTGAATAAACTTTAAAAGTTCTTGACATTTTCCGGATTGACTGACCTTCATGTCTTAAAGTAATGATGGACTGTCGTTTCTCTTTGCTTATTTGAGATGTTCTTGCCATAATATGGACTTAGTCTTTTACCAAATAGGGCTATCTTCTGTATACCACCCCTACCTTGTCACAACACAACTGATTGGCTCAAACGCATTAAGAAGGAAAGAAATTCCACAAATTAGCTTTTAACAAGGCACACCTGTTCATTGAAATGCATTCCAGGTGACTACCTCAAGAAGCTGGTTGAGAGAATGCCAAGAGTGTGCAAAGCTGTCATTAAGGCAAAGGGTGGCTACTTTGAAGAATCTCAAATATAAAATATATTTTCATTTGTTTAACACTTTTTTGGTTACTACATGATTCCATATGTGTTATTTAATAGTTTTGATGTCTTCACTATTATTCTACAATGGAGAAAATTGTACAAATAAAGAAAAACCCTAGAATGAGTAGGTGTGTCCAAACTTTTGACTGGTACTGTGTGTGTGTGTGTATGTATATATAAATATATTTACTAAAAATGTTTATGGGGGATTGGAAATGATGCAGACAATTACATTGATGGAAGCTACAATCTATCTGCAATATTAAAGCTGATCTACCCCCCCCCCCCCAAAAAAAGACAGTATTGCTTAGACAGTATGTATTTCACATGGTGTGGCATGAGTATGTACACACACACACACTTGTCCGATAGAAAGGGGTCATAGGGGTGGTCCGGTAGCTGGACTAAAATAACGAGGGTTGTGGAGTGTATATACTCAGCACACAGGAACAACACACTGAAGGGGTGGGCTGCTGGATGAAGGCTTCATGATGACACTGTCGTATGCACTGGAGGATTTACCAGTGGGCAGAATAGGCAATTGGCTCAGTCCTCACATCATTAAGGGGCCTCGTGAGCTGGGCATATTTGAAAAAAAAGAAATATAATAATAATAATAATTTCTCCGCTTGAGGCCCCACCATGCTCCGCTTGAGGCATAATAAGTAAATAATAAAAAAATCCACATCTAAATCTGTCTGTTTAAACTAGAGATACGTCTTTTTTTGCATGTGTTGTGTCTCAATCCACCGCATCCACTGACGTCGACCTTTTGCACAACTAGTTATCACAGCCACAAAGTCATAATTATGGCTAAACACCGGCTATTTCTAATATTTATCTTCTTAAAATCTGATTTGAAACCTAACCTGACCCTTAACCCTAACCTTAACCAAACTGCTAACCTTATGCCTACCCCTAACCTTAAATTCATTTTGTTTTCATAAAATTTTATCGTGAGATTTTGAGTGAAAACCTCCTTCCATCAGCAAGGGCATTGAAAGATGAAACGTGGCTGGGTCTTTCAGCATGACAATGATCCCAAACACACCACCCGGGCAACGAAGGAGTGGCTTCGTAAGAAGCATTTCAAGGTCCTAGAGTGGCCTAGCCAGTCTCCAGATCTCAACCCCATAGAAAATCTTTGGAGGGAGTTGAAAGTCCGTGTTGCCCAGCGACAGCCCCAAAACATCACTGCTCTAGAGGAGATCTGCATGGAGGAATGGGCCAAAATACCAGCAACAGTGTGTGAAAACCTTGTGAAGACTTACAGAAAACGTTTGACCTGTGTCATTGCCAACAAAGGGTATATGACAAAGTATTGAGAAACTTTTGTTATTGACCAAATAATTTTCCACCATAATTTGCAAATAAATTCATTAAAAATCCTACAATGTGATTTTCTGTAGAAAAAAAATCTCATTTTGTCTGTCATAGTTGACGTGTACCTATGATGAAAATTACAGGCCTCTCTCATCTTTTTAAGTGGGAGAACTTGCACAATTGGTGGCTGACTAAATACTTTTTTCCCCCACTGTATGAAGCTGTTATTCAATTAGTTTCTATGGGATAATAGCAGGCCAAATTCAATGTTTCATCAAACATATTTTTTGGGGGATAGCTACAGGGGTCCTAAAATTCAAAATCAAATAGCTAAATGATCCTTCATATGACCATCTTAAAACAATTTCATATGTTAGCTTAGTAGAAACCCAGCCCTGGGCCCTTAGACTCTAGGGGGATACAAAACGCATTTCTTTAATAAAAAGACAGGTGCTGCTGATGATACTGCCATCATTGTTGAGGCAGAGGCAGAGGACATGTACAGTGCCTTCAGAAAGTATTCACACCCCATGACTTACTCCAAATGTTGTTGTGTTACAGCCTGAGTTCAAAATGTATAACAAATGTTTTTTTCTCACCCATCTACACACAATATCCCATAATGACAAAGTGAAAACATGTTTTTAGAAATGTTTGCAATTCTATTGAAAATGAAATATATAAATATCTCGTTTACATAAGTATTCAGACCCCTGAGTCAATACTTTGTAGAAGCACCTTTGGCAGCGATTACAGTTGTGAGTCTTTCTGGGTAAGTCTCCAAGGTCGTGTCTACACTTGACACTTACATGAGACTTCTTCTAAGAGAATACAAAAACGGGTCAAGACGCACAAAAGTCGCTTTGTGGTCTGATTATGTCCAGATCTGGCTGACCACTTCAGGAGGTAGTCAGGGATGCATTATGTGCGGATTTCTACTCAGACTGGATGCTATCAGGCTACAAAAAGCGCATACAGTGGACAATGTCATCAGCACTCCTCCCACAAGTCTTCAGAAAACGTGTGTTTTGGGACCGAGAGGCACCTTTTCATTATAACGTTGGAGGAAATGCATTCCTAGCGTGTGAGAAACATGTTTGCTGGTCTCATAAGTGCTAGTCAGCTAGTTAATCTTTAGAAAAAATTTGTTTGGCTAGAGTTATGCTAACCTGTTTGCAGTCCCTTTAGCGTTGCTTGCTAGCTTGCTGGTGTAACCTAATTATTATTGGTGATTCCCCTTGCCACTCTATTGTAAGCCAATGGTTTCTTGGGGTCTCGCTTTGTCTTGCTTTCACCACCTCAACATGGAATCTTACTGGTTGGTTTGCGTGGCTTGCTAACAAGGGGCGGTGTTGAGTTAGAATCATCTCAGTCATCAAGTGCCAAACCAGCGGTAAGTTAACTGTTACAAACCACTGTGATTTTTATTCTCCTAAATGCAGATTGTAAACATTGCTGGAATATTGTACATGAGATGTGGTGTTTCCTTTGTGAATATTTGTGGTGCATTTTGTCAAATATAATTTAAGCAAATGCTAGCTGGTTATTGACTGTGTCTGGGGGTGTTTTGTACATTGCGCATGCAGAGAGTAGAATGATCTTTGGTGGCTGCATTGCATGACGTGCTATCTGTGCTGTTTCTCTATCAGGTACATTTGTGAAATTTTATAGGGCCTCCCGAGTGGCACAGCGGTCTAAGGCACTGATCAGTGCTAGAGGCGTCACTACAGATCCGGGTTTGATCCCGGGTTGTGTCGCAGCCGGCCGCGACCGGGAGACCCATGATTATATATTTTTTTAAAGGATATGTATGTGTATGTATGTATGTATGTATGTATGTATGTATGTGGGTGTGTATGTGTGTATATGTATATGTGTATGTATGTGTGTATATATATACACTGCTCAAAAAAATAAAGGGAACACTAAAATAACACATCCTAGATCTGAATGAATGAAATAATCTCATTAAATACTTTTTTCTTTACATAGTTGAATGTGCTGACAACAAAATCACACAAAAATTATCAATGGAAATCAAATGTATTAACCCACGGAGGTCTGGATTTGGAGTCACCCTCAAAATTAAAGTGGAAAACCACACTACAGGCTAATCCAACTTTGATGTAATGTCCTTAAAACAAGTCAAAATGAGGCTCAGTAGTGTGTGTGGCCTCCACGTGCCTGTATGACATCCCTACAACGCCTGGGCATGCTCCCGATGAGGTGGCGGATGGTCTCCTGAGGGATCTCCTCCCAGACCTGGACTAAAGCATCCGCCAACTCCTGGACAGTCTGTGGTGCAACGTGGCGTTGGTGGATGGAGCGAGACATGATGTCCCAGATGTGCTCAATTGGATTCAGGTCTGGGGAACGGGCGGGAAAGTCCATAGCATCAATGCCTTCCTCTTGCAGGAACTGCTGACACACTCCAGCCACATGAGGTCTAGCATTGTCTTGCATTAGGAGGAACACAGGGCCAACCGCACCAGCATATGGTCTCACAAGGGGTCTGAGGATCTCATCTGAGTACCTAATGGCAGTCAGGCTACCTCTGGCGAGCACATGGAGGGCTGTGCGGCCCCCCAAAGAAATGCCACCCCACACCATGAAGACCCACCGCCAAACCGGTCATGCTGGAGGATGTTGCAGGCAGCAGAACGTTCTCCACGGCGTCTCCAGACTCTGTCACGTGCTCAGTGTGAACCTGCTTTCATCTGTGAAGAGCACAGGGCGCCAGTGGCTAATTTGCCAATTTTGGTGTTCTCTGGCAAATGCCAAACGTCCTGCACGGTGTTGGGCTGTAAGCACAACCCCCACCTGTGGACGTCGGGCCCTCATACCACCCTCATGGAGTCTGTTTCTGACCGTTTGAGCAGACACATGCACATTTGTGGCCTGCTGGAGGTCATTTTGCAGGGCTCTGGCAGTGCTCCTCCTTGCACAAAGGCGGAGGTAGCAGTCCTGCTGCTGGGTTGTTGCCCTCCTACGGCCTCCTCCACATCTCCTGATGTACTGGCCTGTCTCCTGGTAGCGCCTCCATGCTCTGGACACTACACTGACAGACACAGCAAACCTTCTTGCCACAGCTCGCATTGATGTGCCATCCTGGATGAGCTGCACTACCTGAGCCACTTGTGTGGGTTGTAGACTCCGTCTCATGCTACCACTAGAGTGAAAGCACCGCCAGCATTCAAAAGTGACCAAAACATCAGCCAGGAAGCATAGGAACTGAGAAGTGGTCTGTGGTCACCACCTGCAAAACCAGTCCTTTATTGGGGGTGTCTTGCTAATTGCCTATAATTTCCACCTGTTGCCTATTCCATTTGCACAACAGCATGTGAAATATTGTCAATCAGTGTTGCTTCCTAAGTGGACAGTTTGATTTCACAGAAGTGTAGTTGACTTGGAGTTACATTGTGTAGTTTAAGTGTTCCCTTTATTTTTTTGAGCAGTGTATACAGTGAGGGAAAAAAGTATTTGATCCCCTGCTGATTTTGTACGTTTGCCCACTGACAAAGAAATGATCAGTCTATAATTTTAATGGTAGGTTTATTTGAACAGTGAGAGACAGAATAACAACAAAAAAATCCAGAAAAACGCATGTAAAAAATGTTATAAATTGATTTGCATTTTAATGAGGGATATAAGTATTTGACCCCTCTGCAAAACATGACTTAGTACTTGGTGGCAAAACCCTTGTTGGCAATCACAGAGGTCAGACGTTTCTTGTAGTTGGCCACCAGGTTTGCACACATCTCAGGATGGATTTTGTCCCACTCCTCTTTGCAGATCTTCTCCAAGTCATTAAGGTTTCGAGGCTGACGTTTGGCAACTCGAACCTTCAGCTCCCTCCACAGATTTTCTATAGGATTAAGGTCTGGAGACTGGCTAGGCCACTCCAGGACCTTAATATGCTTCTTCTTCAGCCACTCCTTTGTTGCCTTGGCCATGTGTTTTGGATCATTGTCATGCTGGAAACCCATCCACGACCCATTTTCAATGCCCTGGCTGAGGGAAGGAGGTTCTCACCCAAGATTTGATGGTACATGGCCCCGTCCGTCGTCCCTTTGATGCGGTGAAGTTGTCCTGTCCCCTTAGCAGAAAAACACCCCCAAAGCATAATGTTTCCACCTCCATGTCTTACGGTGGGGATTGTGTTTTTGGGGTCATAGGCAGCATTCCTCCTCCTCCAAACACGGCGAGTTGAGTTGATGCCAAAGACCTTGATTTTTCACCCAGTTCTTCTCTGAATCATTCAGATGTTCATTGGCAAACTTCAGACGGGCCTGTATATCTGCTTTCTTGAGCAGGGGGACCTTGCGGGCGCTGCGGGATTTCAGTCCTTCACGGCGTAGTGTGTTACCAATTGTTTTCTTGGTGACTATGGTCCCAACTGCCTTGAGATCATTGACAAGATCCTCCCGTGTAGTTCTGGGCTGATTCCTCACCGTTCTCATGATCATTGCAACTCCGCGTGGTGAGATCTTGCATGGAGCCCCAGGCCGAGGGAGATTGACAGTTCTTTTGTGTTTCTTCCATTTGCGAATAATCGCACCAACTGTTGTCACCTTCACACCAAGCTGCTTGCCGATGGTCTTGTAGCCCATTCCAGCCTTGTGTAGGTCTACAATCTTGTACCTGACATCCTTGGAGAGCTCTTTAGTCTTGGCCATGGTGGAGAGTTTGGAATCTGATTGATTGATTGCTTCTGTGGACAGGTGTCTTTTATACAGGTGACAAACTGAGATTAGGAGCATTCCCTTTAAGAGTGTGCTCCTAATCTCAGCTCGTTACCTGTATAAAAGACACCTGGGAGCCAGAAATCTTTCTGATTGAGAGGGGGTCAAATACTTATTTCCCTCATTAAAATGCAAATCAATTTATAACATTTTTGACATGCGTTTTTCTGGATTTTTTTGTTGTTATTCTGTCTCTCACTGTTCAAATAAACCTACCATTAAAATTATAGACTGATCATTTCTTTGTCAGTGGGCAAACATACAAAATCAGCAGGGGATCAAATACTTTTTTCCCTCACTGTATATATATATATATATATATATATATATATATATATATATATATATATATATATATATATATACAGTATATATATATATATATATATATATATACACATTGATGGAAGTTACAATCTATCTGCAATATTAAGCTGATCTACCCCCCCCCCCCCCCCCCCAAAAAAAAAAGAAAAAAAGAAGAGCTCTCCAATAGGTGTACCAAAACATTCAAGGTCCATTTTCTCAAAAGTGAGGTTACAAGTTTATCAACTTTCAAAGCAGAATTACTTTCCCATTGTTCCTCAAGTGTAGTGTATGATATACCATTTTCTAGCTCTGAGTCTGTACTTTTATCCAATGTAAAAAACACAATTTCGAATTTTTGCTACACAAGACCGAATCAAGCCGGTCGGTCACGTGTGGTGTCGTGTGGGCGAGCGGTTTGCTCATGTCAACGTTGTGAAAAGAGTGCCCCATGGTGGCGGTGGGGTTATGGTATGGGCAGGCATAAGCTACAGACAACGAACACAATTGCATTTTATCTATGGCAATTTGAATGCACAGAGATACCATGATGAAATCCTGAGGCCCATTGTCGTGCCATTCATCCGCTGCCATTACCTCATGTTTCAGCATGATAATGCACGGCCCCATGTCGCAAGGATCTATACACAATTCCTGGAAGCTGAAAATGTCCCAGTTCTTCCATGGCCTGCATACTCACCAGACATGTCACCCATTGAACATGTTTGGGATGCTCTGGATCGACGTGTACGACAGCGTGTTCCAGTTCCCGCCAATATCCAGCAACTTCGCACAGTCATTGAAGAGGAGTGGGACAACATTCCACAGGCCACAATCAACAGCCTGATCAACTCTATGCGAAGGAGATGTGTCGCGCTGCATGAGGCAAATGGGGATCACACCACATACTGACAGGTTTTCTGATCTACGCCCCTACTTTTTTTTTAAAGGTATCTGTGACCAACAGATGTATATCTGACTGGCCTCTGCCTGGGGCCTCCAAATCACTAAGTCTGCCCCTGGTGGAATGTTACTGTTGGCACCCAGTACAGTATTGTGTGACTTTACCCAATTACAGTCATAAATGTATCCATCTCTGAGACTAACCTGGATAAACACTGCAGTGTAAAGACATTTTATAGTCTCCCTTTTGCTTTTTGAATGTGTGAAGAAGAAAGATACAGGAAGCCATTGACATCTCACTGCCGGTGTTGCCACACTACATATACAATGGCTGCGAAAAGAGACACAACACACTATAACCCTACACTAACGTCACTGCTGTTGGCCGTCACTGATATTGCACAAAGTGAACTAACTTCAACCCTACAAGGGCAAAATGTTTTGACTTCCACCGGATCCTCATGCAAATACAGTCAAATGACGACGGCTGTGGATGTCTGGATGGAGTGTTGGATCGGAAGAAGTGAGGTGCTGGGTATCTGCGCTAGGCCATGCATGTTAAGGGTGTTAGGTGGATTTATGGATGGGGATAGTGGTGCCCTCTAATTTCAGGGACTTTCCCTTGGCAGGGGGGCATGTGATGTGGGGGAGTTGGCGGCTAGGGGAGCGAGGGGAGGCGGGGGATGGGGACAGTGTGGATTTCTTAGGCATGTTCTTGGCCACGTCTCCACTGTAGCTCGTTTAGCTCAGCTATGCACATACACACTCAATCAATCTCCACGACTGAGCCTACTCTCACACACGGGGAGAAAGAGAGGTGGAGTGGAGGGATGTTTTGTTGTGTGCGTCACTGTCATATGCTACACGTTAGGGTTTATATATGTTTTCTAAGGACTGCTGTCTCACTTACTCAATGATGAGAGGAGTGTGAAAGAGAGAGGTTGTTCACTCAAGGCCCACATTTACATCCAGACTCTAGTGGTTTGGATACCACGCTTTAAAACTGCTGTGTGCTCTGATTCTTTTGTGTCACTGGTTCACCACATAAGCAATCCACTTTACAATGCAGCAATTGCAATTATCTGTTGGAAGCACTACATTAGCTGTCTATCAAGTACGTATCATACTTAGGGCTGTAACGTTGACCGTATTTTCGCCACACCGGTGGTCATGAGTCATGGCCACAGTCATTCCAAAACGGAGCTCTGTTAATGAATGATGCTGATGGTCTACCAAACTTGCTAACGAACCTGAAGTCACTAATGTTCTGGTACTCAGCGCTCTATTGTCCCTTTTAATCACACTTCAATGCAAATTAAATTAAAAATCAAATCAAACACTTAATGATGAATGATGAGGATAAATGATGATCGGAGTTTGAGGTCCCATTCCGAAATGGACCCGGTGCTTTCCCGACCGGACCCGATATGCATTATATATATTTTGTAACATTCCATGATCTTCGTGGATCTTGTTTCAAACTCAAAGTCAAACACAACGGCAGCCATTTGGATGCATTTTGGATGTGAGGCTAAGCTGGTTGATAAACTGAATCAGGTTAGTAACATCTGAGGTTGCAGCGAAAACCTTTAGGAGGGTATCTCTCCAGGAACAGGGTTGGAGAGTGTGGTGTCGAGACAACGATGCTGATATGCTGTGTAGACAAGAAATCCGCTTGACACTGTACTTGATTATAAAGGTTTATTATATCAAAGGTTCCAGCGTCAATTTACAGATTTCTGCAGAAATCCGGAGAACAACTAACCCAATCTAAAAAGGATTATTCTCCCCGTCCTTTGTTCAAAACCTGGTATATATCCTATGTAACATAATATGGCGTGATTTGAATAGACCAATCCCTGACCTTCACATAGCAGACTCCTCTGTTTTAGGGGGCCCCTATATTAATGCTTTCCAGATGTTTCCGCAAGCAGAGCCAAGTTCTGGAATGTTCAGATACTACATATTTCCCCCCTTCAAGACTAATTCAGTCTTGAAAACAAAAAGAATAGGATTATGACAAATAACTATTTTTATTACATCAGAATTCTTGTGTAACTTTAGCAATAAAACAAAATTTATGGAGTGTAAACACATTTTTATGTAGACACATTTTTGTGGAGTGTGAGAGCGAAAAACCTGTCTGGCAGCTTTCATTCCAAATATCCATCAATCAATCAAGACAGGAAAATTCCCTCACGGCCCCTCTGCCCCAGGCGACCACCTAAGTACTCAAAATCAATTTATAAATCTTTATCAATGCATTTTAAGCTATGATGCAATTGAATACACATGAAAACCTCAGAAAACAAAATACAATCAAAAATGTCCACATTCAGGCTGGTCGACCCTTCGGACCCTCCTGTGGATTCTCTCTGTCCCTGCCTAGACCCAATATCCCTAAGCATCCACGAAAAAAAAAAAAAAAACTTCTGAGGTCCCCACATGTACCCAACAACAGAAAACATAATTCTTCAAAAATTAATACAGAAAGAATATAACACTGGAATGAAGTCCACTACACTGCAGCTCCTCCGCAGTGTCGACTTTCAATGCAACGTCTGATGGAATCTGAACATTTCCACACCGTCCTTGTTCAACTTCCTCCAGTCCATTCATATTGTCCATGTTTGAGTATTTGAATCCCACTCTACACATCCCCATATACTTCTGGAAGAAAAGAAAAGACCAACCAGTATCTTTTGCAAAGCAACACATGAAGATTAAAACATCAATATCAAAAATAATATATAAATGATATATAAATGAATCACATTCCATTTCCCCCCTTTGATTCATAAGAAAACACTAAATATCACAATAATATGCGAAGAAATGTGAAAAATTATCACACAATCAAATATTCAAAATTTCCTAGAGTTACTTCAACCCTAGTTTTCCTAACATTTTGATCTGACTATTTTCCCAATTTTTGAAAAATCTAATTCACTGATTTATCCACAAAACTCTTTCCCACTATTTGAGGATATTAGATCGGGAAATCCCCACCTTCTTATGACTTCTTTACACAAGAACTTAGCAACCGACTAATCATATTTTCACTTAGTTGAACATATTATGCACCTCTTGGTGTAGGAATGTAACCAAGAAAAACAGTCACACCCCTGCGAACATTATTTTTCAGACAGATTGTGCACCTGCCTATGACATAGTCAACCTGTTCAAGCAAATATAGTTCCCAAAAACCATACTCCTTTGTGATCTTTCTCCTAACCTCCCCCCTTGCAACATTAGCTAACCCATGTGCTTCCTAAATCATCAGGCCTAATAGGTCTAGAGGCGCTACTATCAACCCCTCATGGTTTCTCCAAAGACAACAAAGGCATGTTACTCTGAGGATTTTTTATTGTCCTTAAAACACCTGCTTTCGAAAGTCCTTCAATTTGTGGTTCGATCCCTTGGATTGCTTAATCTTTCAATGGATACTGATTCTTCCAAGGAGGTCTGGCTCCTGGTCGAAGTTCAACTTTCACCGGTTGGGCTGATTTCACAAGTCCAATATCGGTACTGTGTTGAGACCACAAACATTCTGGAACTTGTTGCAACATCTCCTCTTTCATAGGGTCTGAATCCATCTTCGCACTGCAAATAGATTCATGTGTCATCCGTACAGCTTGTGGCTGTCCTTGTCCTTGAGCCGAAATCATGATTTTGAGAAATCGCTGATCTTCACTCCTCCAAATCGCCAAATTCTCTTTCATCGGTACAAAAACAGCTTTCTCTGCTTCTGTCATCATTTCTCCTATTTGCTTCTGCTCATAGCCTTCAGAAACCAACAAGGTCACATGTGGCACACTCTTCTCAATCTCAAATTCTTTATCCAGATAATCGTCTGTGTTTATCTTCATAGCTGCTCCTTGTGGTCCTAAAATTATGCAACATGAGCTGAGTTGAACTTTCTTTGGTTGATGACTCAACCATTCCTCTGAGTTTGATTGGGCAGCATTCTTGAAATACTTGAGCGTACAATGAAATGGATATTCTGGAAGCCTCGCACCTGGCATGTTTTCCACAAAGAATTTCTCCCATATCTTAGCCTGCTTCAAAAAATCTGCACATTAGATTTCCAATCCAAAATACTGAAGAAGAATCCATCTCTGTCGTCATCAACAATTGGTAAACCTTTTCTTTTGGCACTTCTACAAGACAGCCGTCTGGCGTACATTTTATTTTACAATTAAATCTACACAATGCATCTCTTCCCAACAATGTAATAGGTGTATGTTCCGATACCAGTATGGGTATTGTAATTTTCTGATTTTTATACCAGAGCTCAATTGGTTCCATAAGAGGAATCAGCTGTTTCACTCCCTCAAATCCGATTGTCCTAATTAGTTGATTGGACATAGGGAGATGTGTAGCATCTTTAGGCCGAACACAGGTGAAATCAGCTCCGCTATCCGCCATCACCTCCAATGGTCGGTTGTTTACTTTCACCTCAATTGTTGGATCTTTTTCCGGTCCTGACGCTACCAGCTGACACCCCCCTTTCGGATCTTCTGGGCACCTCTAGAATCCTTGCTCCGGGCCCCTATAAGGGTTCACCGGTCCTCCAGATGATCTTGACTGGCCCCTGTATCTTCCTCTGAAATTCCCTCTGGTGTTTCCTCCTGGCCCATTACATTCACGGGCAAAGTGACCAACCTGTCCACAATTATAACACACTTCTGAAGATTGCTGGAAGTATGGCTGAAATCTTCCTCCTCTTCCTAAGCCTTCTCGTCCTCTTCCTCTCCAATTCTGTATCTGTCCAGAAACTGGCTGTGGATATGAAACAACTGGTCCCACTAGTGGTGACTGGTACAATTGCGGTTGGACCTGGTTCGGTTGAAGCTGTGGCAGTGATTGTTGATTTGGTGAACACTTATTCTGCATAACCAAAGCCTGTTTCTTCTCCTTCTTATTCTCCACCAGTTGTATTTGATTGAGTTTTCTGAGAGTTTCTTGGTCCTGTTCTTTCTGGTTGTGTTCCTTTTTCCGGTACAGATCCACTTGATGGGCTATATGATCTGTATAGACACCTTTTGTCATGCTTCCAAGTCCAACCACCTCTGCCAGTTTGCTCCTTACTGGTGAGGGCAGTCCCATCTGCAGTTTAGCTCGCACAATTGACTGCTCCATTTGACTCACATCTGGATCATTTCCGGTAATATTTCTCCACACTTGATGAACTCTTGACACATAGGCTCTCTGATTTTCTTGTTGTCCTAGTGGGTCAATCAGAATGTTGTCAGGATGCACATTTGTTGGAAACATATCTTTCAGTGCTCTCCACAGCCAATTTCTACTTGCAGCTAACAATTCAGGATAATTCACCGCAGTCCCCACAAGTCCAGCTCTCTGAAAAAAGTATTCCATACCTGGAATCCCAAGGAGATTAGCCAAAAGTCTCTTAATGTCTCCTATGGCAGACTGTGGTCCCACCGTAATTTCTTCCAACTTTGAAATCCAAGGATATGCTCCATCTTGAAGAGTAGGCAGCTTCTCAAGTATATCTGACATATCGGTATTCTGCAAAGGCTTATACTCCAGGTTCTGTCCTCGAATTATAACTGGCATCATCTTCTTACTTGTGTTCCCTTTTCTTGGCCTCAATATGTATTTCCTCTCCAATTTTTGGAGAATCCTCTTGAACATGAAGCACCTTTAATCTCCAAATCTTCATCGCTGTCTTCATCTTGACTTTCATCAGAGCTCGGATCTCTTGTATCCTTCTCCTTCCAACTTCCATCACCCCTTCTTTCCGCTCTGGCCAACCTCTGTCTGATCACAGGGTCATATCCACCCATGATCTCTTCTGAATCACTCTGATCATCATCATCATCATCATCTTCAAATTCCATCCTCCTGAACCTCACTCTACCCTTAGTTTCCAGACGTGTCGTTTTCTTCTTACTTTTAGAGTTTGGATTCATCTTTATGGTCGTTTCTGCTTGTCCTCTCTCTATTATTTGTTCATCTTCATCTCTGATGCAATAATCACCCTCCTGAATGATCATTGGAAGCTGAGGATAGACGTCCTTAAACTCTACTTTTTCCTCGTAAGGTGGGGACCTCTTTGCTGAATCCGTATGTGAGAAAGGTGTATTAACTTCTGCCATTAGTTTTTCTGTTACCTTCGCCTCTTTTGCCATTTTCTCTATACCTCTGTCTCTTTTATCTTTTGTATCTTTTATCAGTTTATGTCCCTCATTTTCAAATAACTTAAGAACACCCAGCTCTCTTTGTCTCTTTTCTTTACGTTGTTCCCCTTTTTTCCCCTTCTTTTGATCTGCCTTATAAGTCGACACAAGCACTTTCATTATCTTGATGACGTCTGGGTTAAGAGTCCCTTCCACTGGCCATGGTTGTTCAATGTCAGGCCAACGTTTATTCCATTTTCCAGATAATAAATTTGTAAACCCCAAAAAATGTAAGCTATGTTGCTTATCAATCCCTCCATTTTTTAATTTTTTAATTTTTTTTATTTAATTTAATTAATTAATTAATCAATATATTTATTTATTTTGTATTAATTTATTAATTAATTTGTCTTTTATTTATAATTTACCAAATTATTGATTAGTGGCAATCTTACCACATCCGATCAGGAAAAGTAAAGGAAACTAGTCAACTTCAGAGCAATCCAAAAAAGAAAGACCTTTAATCCAGCAACACTACAGCACCCACAAACCAATTACTTAATAAGCACCCAATTACCTTAATTTTACAGAATAATGTCAGTGCTGGATTTCCAACACAACTCTAATCAAAACAACCCATACACAAAAAATCCTAATGTGCAATTCTCAATTACATCAATTGATCAGTCTGTTGCCAAGTCCCTGTAAAACTGTCACAACATGAAGTATTCTATGCATACACAATGTATCTATTATATCCTGTAAGGGAAAGTACGTTTGTGGATAAAACAGTACTGGCCTTAATTGGACTGGATCCGGGGCAGCACACGCTGTCGCGTGACGCACTGGTCAGCACCTCCTCTCTCTCTGTCTCCTCCTTCTCGTTTCTCACATCACAGAAGAACAAAAGAAACAGACAAGAATTTAGTCTTTTATGCACTCACTGGGTTATTTCAACCATACAATACCATTTTAGACATACCTATGTTCACATTCGTGCTAAGAAATAAGCAAACAGCTTAGCTCAGGAATATTATAAATAGCGCAATAATATTTTATTTTATTTATTTATTTTGTATTTTTAATCCGTCAACATATCTTCTCATTTATAAATTCAATGTATCTCAATCAAATAGTTTGATAGGTAAGCAACAGCCACTTATCAAACAGAATACTTTATCTGTGTGTATTCAAAGTCCCCCTCTTTCTTCTCTGTCTGCAGCACTAAGTCTGCGTGTCACAGCAGCTCAGTGCAGGCAGGGGAGTGGCACACTCGCTCCGCTCAACTCTAAATACCTAAAATCCCACACATGCACAGCTCATTCACCGGTGCGATTTCATGGTGAGAGGAGCTCCCGCAAGCAACTCTCTCCAAACAGCAGACAGTAGACAGACCAGCTGTCCCTCCGTTTTTTCCAACACAGACAAACAGTAACACTGAACAAAACGCACAAACCAACACAAATCCTACTCAGAAGTTTCTTATCTTCACTTATTCTAATCTGCAGATTTATAGTTATTTTCTTATCCATTACAAATCATCTCTATGCAATCATAACTCCGCCCGGGGGGCTCATAGTTTTTATTTTATTTTTACAATTATGGAAACGTTCTCTCAAATGGAGACTCATAAGGTTTTAACCGTAAGTCCTCCCGAGGGGCTCATCGTTTTTAACAATTCTGGAAACGTTCTCTCAAATGGAGACTCATAAGGTTTTAACCTTAACTAACATATTTCCTTACAAAAAACTAAATCCCCTGTTCTCAACCAAAACATATATATGTATATATCTCTAACATAAATGTTATCATAGCATGAGTCGACACAGCTGGAACACAGCAGAGACCTCCCCATGTATACACACGCATAGGCTCTCTTTCACACACACACACACACACACATATTCAAACAAGAATGCATCCGTTCATACAATACTCTAAAGCATGCTTCCGTCGCTCCTTTTTTCTCATTGTTCCTTTCAAAATTTTTGCTACCTCGAGTTGCAGATATTCAATGAGAGGTTACTTCGAACATTTAACTCGTCACCTATATGCCGAGAGGTAACATACAATTGAATGTATATTCCACAATCTCCAGTTCCCAGAACTGACACGAAAGTCAACCTAGTGACTTTCCTAGGATTTACGGCCCATCTTAATGATCGCCTCGTTTGAGGGCTTCCTTAAATCAGCGACGTCCTAATAGTATACTTTTTCCTTATTTCCTGGCCTTATTCCTTCATTCTATTCCTGGACACTCCTTTAATTTTATTCAAGCCAAATATCCCTGTGCCCAGTGTTATCAATTCCTATAGACACTCCCCCCTGTTTGCGTTGTTTTCAACACAAACAAATTTAGAAATTTAGAACGGATTGTCATCCCACAGCAAATAACAGCAAGGTGCACACACAAGTCCTTTGACGGTACATCCCCTCAACGCACACACACAGCCACACGAACTGACCAGCGCCCAAAGTTGTGAGAAAGCTCACCTTATCTGCATGCCTCTTGAGCGGGAGTCAGCTCGCGGCCCATGATGAAACGCTGAGAAAAGACGCAACACGTCCCAAATCCTCGTCGCCAATTAATGTGGTGTCGAGACAACGATGCTGATATGCTGTGTAGACAAGAAATCCGCTTGACACTGTACTTGATTATAAAGGTTTATTATATCAAAGGTTCCAGCGTCAATTTACAGATTTCTCCAGAAATCCGGAGAACAACTAACCCAATCTAAAAATGATTATTCTCCCCGTCCTTTGTTCAAAACCTGGTATATATCCTATGTAACATAATATGGCGTGATTTGAATAGACCAATCCCTGACCTTCACATAGCAGACTCTCCTCTGTTTTAGGGGGCCCCTATATTAATGCTTTCCAGATGTTTCCGCAAGCAGAGCCAAGTTCTGGAATGTTCAGATACTACAAGAGCCTTAGCATTGAGTTTGAGCGCAATAGGCTATCACCTGTCGCGCAGAGAGAGCCAGCTCCTCAAACAGCTGGTTGATTTGTGGAATGAAATAAGTGTTCTTATAAACCCAGTCATTGCGCATAATTTCTACTTAAAAGTGGAGGATCCCAGCCTTCTATTGCTAGGCTATATTTATTTCTCCACTCTCCTAATATGAAGTACATTGCTTTGCTTTACAACCGGAGTAGTCTACCTGGCTGGTATGAAAATGAACCCCGCGTTCTACATTTGCTATTCAAGTGCATACAGATGACATGTATTTTTTTCCCTCTGCCTCTCTTCTGACAGGTGCGTTATAATGGCCCATTCTAAATCGAAACTAATTTCACACATATATTATTTAGTATAGGTAAAGACAAGATTTAAATTGAGGATTGATGGGTGAGAATAGTATCACTTGTAAATGAAGGGAGAGGGGATACCTAGTCAGTTGCACAACTGAATGCATTCAACTGAAATTAGAGACTAATGCCCACTGTGTGCAGTCTACAGAGGCAAGAAACAGAGCGCATGCATGTTTTTGTGACTTTTTCAAATCACCAATAATCAGGGCCCCAGGAACAGGTTTGGAGAGTCCTGGCACAGCCTATGAGCCTAGTGAAATGTTTGTTCTTATAAACCCAGTCATTGCGCAATCGAGGGCGAAAACAGAGTTTTGACTGGCCACTATTAAAAAGAGGAAGATCCCAGCTTTATATTTATTTCTGCTATTATATTTATTTCTCAACTCCTACAATTTAGGCACATTAATCCGCTTTACAACTGGAGTAGTCTACCTAGCATATTAAAAGCGTAACCGTGGGAAGCGCTTCCTCCATTCACTATTCGAGTGCATATATAGGCAACAAATGTCTTTTTTTGTGGCCCATTCTAAATCTAATGTAATCTCACACGTATTAGTAGCCAATATGTAAAGACCAGATTGAATTGAGAATAGTCTGTTGAGTGAATATATCATCAATTGCTTGTCAAATTGTGAATGAGAGACTGATGAAGTGTGTGCAGCCTGCACAAGAAACAGAGCGCATGCCTTTTTACGACTTTTTCAAATCATTAGTCGCATCATGCAGCCATAGGCTATATGTTTTAATTTCTAAGACATTCTTAAGGTTTGTATCACAGCTAAAGTTGCCAAATAACTTTATATAAAGTGTAGGCTATAGGACCTGTTTCAAATTATCACTTTTTATAACCGTTCAACACATGCACACTCGCTCTGTAATCATTTTGGAGAAATATCCTTTCTATTTTATTTAGCTATGTTCAATTGTATTCGTCTTACTATCACAAAATATAATATAAAATAATGGCACGGAATTATAAGCAAATCTTGTCTGCTAAATGAAATAGTGTACAACAGCCTAGGCTATGGGCATGGCATAGCCAGATCAGTAACATAAGGCCATTGGAATATGCTATTCTGTTCTTCTGAAATACGTTTTCTTCATAATATATTAATTGTGATGGTGTATATTAAATGGATTTCTGACTTTTTAAATGTAGATGTTCCAAAGGCGCGCATCAGTGGCTTGTATGCGTGGAAGCCCAGAGATGCTAAACGTGTTTATGTTAATAACAGTTACTGGCTGACAAAATGTCATGACCGCCACAGCCCTAGTCATACACTCTTAGAATTTTTTTAAATATTTTGGCTGTCCCCATAGGGGAACCCTTTGAAGAACCCTTTTTGGTTCAAGGTAGAACCCTTTTGGGTTCCATGTAGAACCCTTTCCACCGAGGGTTCTACATGGAACCCAAAAGGGTTCTACCTGGAACCAAAAAAGGTTCTCCTATGGGGACAGCCGAAGAACCCTTTTGGAACCCTTTTTTCTACGTGTATTGACTAACTAACTGTAGTTGCTGCTTGTCTTTTTGACCACTTCCTCTTAGCTGCAGTTGTAGTGTCATCTAGGAAGGGGGAGGAGCAGAGTGACCGGTTCCAAGGCGATTGAAAGGTCACTCAATCCCGTTTCAGAACTGAGCATTGTGGGTGAAGTGGGTGGCCGTGGGGCTGAGGGTGGTAATCCATTTCAGCACTGCTAACAGCGGTGTGTGTCCGGGCAAAACAGGTGCGTTCTCAAGAGCCACTTAGCCATCCCCTTGGTCCACAACGAACCGCGGCTTGTATTACACATCGAAGGCGACCCTGTAGCACCGGAAAAAATAATGACCTTTCTTTTGCTTTCTCTTCCTCTCTCGACTCGTTCAAAAGGCAATGGGGTTGCGTAGGCCTATGTACGTTACGGGTTTAGTTTTTCCGTCGGCACCTCATTTGTGAAGGCTACGTTTCAATTACGGTAGCTGCTGCCCTCCACTCTGTGCCCTCACCACTATCTGTTCCAGTTATTTAGAGATAGGCCTGGTAACCTTCAGAAGTGTGGGGATGCTAATAACCAGTGTTTCATGTCACTTGACGGCTTGACATTTTGTCTCTCAGATTCCGGCTGTGGCGATGGAGGCATCTGTTTCAAGTTTGTCCTTGGCCTGGGTATCAAATGGATGAGAGAGATGTAGGTCTTCATACATCACATGCTTAAAGACAAGAGTCCTCAAATTTGGTCTATGAAGCTTTTCAAATGATACAGAAGCAATTCTAATTTAGAGTAAAGCACAGTAGAAAAAGGGAAAATGTTTTTATCATAGCGTGGAATGCTAACACTAGCTGCAGTGTTGAAGAAGACGCATAAGATCAACAAAGAACTGACATTTCCTGTCAAACAGGAAGTCTTTACACATACACAGGAAGTTCATCCAAGGTGATGGAAGTGAGACAAACCAGTAGTCTTCTTCTTCTCACTGGCCGGGGTGCTCTGGTGATTCTCAGGACATTTAAGCATGGATGTTCCCAAACTAACCATAGGGAAGAGGAGAGTAAGTGCTGAAACATTGAAAACATTGAACATAATGGTAGGTAAAAAGCAATACACTTAACACTTAATTATCTTAACAGTTAAAGTATCTGTCCAGTGAAGATATAACTTTTAAAAGTTGATATTCTGTTAACTCATACTCGTATTTGTGGCCAAAGCATAAATTGGAGAAGAAACACACAAAAAAACATGTCAAACTTGTTTAGAAAACAGATTGTTTAAAAAATGCTTGCTATTTCCTCATACAGGATGATGTCATCCTTTTGAGGAGGATGAGCTGGCCAATCAGCGGTCTACTCACGTTAATTTTTTTAATGACCGGTATACGGCCACACCATTCTGTTGTTGGGGTATGCCCACACCATTCCAACACAGAAACACTGCTTTTTAACATACTTAATTAAAACATTTTGGAAGGAAAAGTATTTCACTCATATTGTAATTTTTTTTTAATTTTTATTAATTATAGGTCATATTTCTTAGAAATCTGGAAACACTGGACAGGTACTTTAACACTTAACCATTCTTTGACACACTTTTGGGAGTTTACCCCCTGAATTCAGTGTCAGAGAGATCTTGGCTTTGGGTATGGTGATATCTGTTTCCATCTGTCACATCACCATGATATACAATACCTAGCTAGCACATTTGGTTCCTTGGAAGTTGTGGGAACGTATGGTGTTGGTTTCACATTGGTTGTGGGAACGAAGCCATACGTTTCCTGACTGGTAAAACTGAACGTTTTTTAAACATTCTGAGAACAGAAGTTTAAATATTGCCTGTTCTGGGAATGTTTATTTTTAAGTTGCAGGGAGGTTCTGAGAACATTTTACTCTGGTTCATTTAAAGTTTTCCTGGGAGGTTTTATTAACGCTCTGAGAACGGAAATTATAGATTATTTTGAGGTTTAAAACAAAACGTCCTTAACATTTTCTCTGAATGTTTCAATAAGACTTTTAATAACACTGCTAGCCTATTTTGGGTTAACTTTTTAGAACTCCAAGCACAGATGGGAAACATGGAAATTAATTTCCTTAGGCATTAATCATGCATACATTTTTTATGCATACAAAGCTGTTAATTTTAGTCTATTCAAACAAAACCCATTTCAAAGAAAATAAGCACTCATTAAGATCAGGTGTGGCCAATTAGTGGGCGTGGCCAACACACCTGAACACACTTAACAAGATAGAAGATCAAGTTTTGTTGATGCTGAGAACAAAATGTCTGTGTTTTTAAATAGCATTATTAGAACGTTCTCTGAATGTTACTAACGTTTTCTTGTGGTTTTTATAGAACGTTTTCATAAAGTTCTCAGAACAATTTGAGAACAAGATTTTAAATAGAACCACGAGGAAACCTGTAGGAAACATTATGCTGAAGTACTGCAATTCCCACAGAAGAACGTTGTTTCTTAACGTTCTCGGAACAATTTGAGAACAAACCAGTTGGAGAATGTTCCTAGAACATTACCAAAATTGAAATGAAATGTAACCATGTTTAAACTTTTAGGAAACATTCTGTTAAAGTAATGAAATACCAAGAAAATGTTTTTTTTTGTCAAGTTCCTTAAATGTGTTGAGAATGTTCCAAAGCCAAGCAACTATCATGCACCATTCCCAGAAACTTGTGGGAAGGCTGTATGCAAAATGAATGAATGATTTTTTTTCCCGTGTCAAATCGCCAATTGGCAACTCATCCCTTATGGGATTAATTGACACATAAACAAACATTACAATAATGTGACAATTCTTCTTCCAGTGTTCTCTGCAGTGCGCATCGCATAAAGAGTGAAAAAATTAAGGCTAAAAATCAATACATAGTAGTAAATAAGGTTATCCAAACAGTAATTATATCCCTAGAGCAGTAAAATAATATACATACATACAGTACATACAGTGAGGGAAAAAAGTATTTGATTCCCTGCTGATTTTGTACGTTTGCCCACTGACAAAGAAATGATCAGTCTATAATTGTAATGGTATGTTTCTTTGAACAGTGAGAGAGAGAATAACAACAAAAAAATCCAGAAAAACGCATGTAAAACATGTTATAAATTGATTTGCATTTTAATGAGGGAAATAAGTATTTGACCCCCTCTCAATCAGAAAGATTTCTGGCTCCCAGGTGTCTTTTATACAGGTAACGAGCTGAGATTAGGAGCACACTCTTAAAGGGAATGCTCCTAATCTCAGTTTGTTACCTGTATAAAAGACACCTGTCCACAGAAGCAATCAATCAATCAGATTCCAAACTCTCCACCATGGCCAAGACCAAAGAGCTCTCCAAGGATGTCAGGGACAAGATTGTAGACCTACACAAGGCTGGAATGGGCTACAAGACCATCGCCAAGCAGCTTGGTGAGAAGGTGACAACAGTTGGTGTGATTATTCGCAAATGGAAGAAACACAAAATAACTGTCAATCTCCCTCGGCCTGGGGCTCCATGCAAGATCTCACCTCGTGGAGTTGCAATGATCATGAGAACGGTGAGGAATCAGCCCAGAACTACACGGGAGGATCTTGTCAATGATATCAAGGCTGCTGGGACCATAGTCACCAAGAAAACAATTGGTAACACATTACGCCGTGAAGGACTGAAATCCTGCAGCGCCCGCAAGGTCCCCCTGCTCAAGAAAGCACTGAAGTTTGCCAATGAACATCTGAATGATTCAGAGGAGAACTGGGTGAAAGTGTTGTGGTCAGATGAGACCAAAATGGAGCTCTTTGGCATCAACTCAACTCGCGTGTTTGGAGGAGGAGGAATGCTGCCCATGACCCCAAGAACACCATCCCCACCGTCAAACATGGAGGTGGAAACATTATGCTTTGGGGGTGTTTTTCTGCTAAGGGGACAGGACAACTTCACCGCATCAAAGGGAGGATGGACGGGGCAATGTACCGTCAAATCTTGGGTGAGAACCTCCTTCCCTCAGCCAGGGCATTGAAAATGGGTTGTGGATGGGTATTCCAGCATGACAATGACCCAAAACACACAGCCAAGGCAACAAAGAAGTGGCTCAGGAAGAAGCACATTAAGGTCCTGGAGTGGCCTAGCCAGTCCCCAGACCTTAATCCCATAGAAAATCTGTGGAGGGAGCTAATGGTTCGAGTTGCCAAACGTCAGGCTCGAAACCTTAATGACTTGGAGAAGATCTGTAAAGAGGAGTGGGACAAAATCCCTCCTGAGATGTGTGCAAACCTGGTGGCCAACTACAAGAAACGTCTGACCTCTGTGATTGCCAACAAGGGTTTTGCCACCAAGTACTAAGTCATGTTTTGCAGAGGGGTCAAATAATTACAGTGGGGAAAAAAAGTATTTAGTCAGCCACCAATTGTGCAAGTTCTCCCACTTAAAAATATGAGAGAGGCCTGTAATTTTCATCATAGGTACACGTCAACTATGACAGACAAATTGAGAATAAAAAATCCAGAAAATCACATTGTAGGATTTGTAATGAATTTATTTGCAAATTATGGTGGAAAATAAGTATTTGGTCACTTACAAACAAGCAAGATTTCTGGCTCTCACAGACCTGTAACTTCTTCTTTAAGAGGCTCCTCTGTCCTCCACTCGGTACCTGTATTAATGGCACCTGTTTGAACTTGTTATCAGTATAAAAGACACCTGTCCACAACCTCAAACAGTCACACTCCAAACTCCACTATGGCCAAGACCAAAGAGCTGTCAAAGGACACCAGAAACAAAATAGTAGACCTGCACCAGGCTGGGAAGACTGAATCTGCAATAGGTAAGCAGCTTGGTTTGAAGAAATCAACTGTGGGAGCAATTATTAGGAAATGGAAGACATACAAGACCACTGATAATCTCCCTCGATCTGGGGCTCCACGCAAGATCTCACCCCGTGGGGTCAATATGATCACAAGAACGGTGAGCAAAAATCCCAGAACCACACGGGGGGACCTAGTGAATGACCTGCAGAGAGCTGGGACCAAAGTAACAAAGCCTACCATCAGTAACACACTACGCCGCCAGGGACTCAAATCCTGCAGTGCAAGACGTGTCACCCTGCTTAAGCCAGTACATGTCCAGGCCCGTCTGAAGTTTGCTAGAGAGCGTTTGGATGATCCAGAAGAGGATTTGGGAGAATGTCACATGGTCAGAAGAAACCAAAATATAACTTTTTGGTAAAAACTCAACTCGTCGTGTTTGGAGGACAAAGAATGCTGAGTTGCATCCAAAGAACACCATACCTACTGTGAAGCATGGGGGTGGAAACATCATGCTTTGGGGCTGTTTTTCTGCAAAGGGACCAGGACGACTGATCCGTGTAAAGGAAATAATGAATGGGGCCATGTATCGTGAGATTTTGAGTGTAAAACTCCTTCCATCAGCAAGAGCATTGAAGATGAAACGTGGATGGGTCTTTCAGCATGACAATGATCCCAAACACACCGCCCGGGCAACGAAGGAGTGGCTTCGTAAGAAGCATTTCAAGGTCCTGGAGTGGCCTAGCTAGTCTCCAGATCTCAACCCCATAGAAAATCTTTGGAGGGAGTTGAAAGTCTGTGTTGCCCAGCGACAGCCCCAAAACATCACTGCTCTAGAGGAGATCTGCATGGAGGAATGGGCCAAAATACCAGCAACAGTGTGTGAAAACCTTGTGAAGACTTACAGAAAACGTTTGACCTGTGTCATTGCCAACAAAGGGTATATAACAAAGTATTGAGAAACTTTTGTTATTGACCAAATACTTATTTTCCACCATAATCTGCAAATAAATTCATTAAAAATCCTACAATGTGATTTTCTGGATTTTTTTCCCTCATTTTGTCTGTCATAGTTGACGTGTACCTATAATGAAATTTACAGGCCTCTCTCATCTTTTTAAGTGGGAGAACTTGCACAATTGGTGGCTGACTAAATACTTTTTTCCCCCACTGTATTTCCCTCATTAAAATGCAAATCAACTTATAACAATTTTGACATGCGTTCTTCTGGATTTTTTTGTTGTTATTCTGTCTCTCACTGTTCAAATAAACCTACCATTAAAATTATAGACTGAGCATGTCTTTGTCAGTGGGAAAACGTACAAAATCAGCAGGGGATCAAATACTTTTTTCCCTCACTGTACATGGTTGTGTTGATAAAACATCACTAGCAGAGCAATGGGGATATCATTTGGACCAGTGGTGGAAAACACATCCCAGCTAGAAAATAATGTTCTGAGAACCATATATTTCTTAGAGCTAGGTGCAGGATAGTTACTTGGCTTTGCAACATTCTCAGCACATTTAAGGAACTTGACAAAAAAACATTATTTTCTTGGTATTTCATTACTTTAACAGAATGTTTCCTAAAAGTTCAAACATGGTTACATTTAAATGTTGATAATGTTCTAGGAATGTTCTCCAACTGGTTTAACATTAGCAATGTTCTCAAATATACTGAACAAAAATATAAACGCAATGATTTCAAAGATTTTACTGTTACAGTTCATATAAAGAAATCAGTCAATTAAAATAAATAAATTAGTCCCTAATCTATGGATTTCACATGAATGGGTACGGGCGCAGCCATGGGTGGGCCTGGGAGGGCATAGACCGACCCACCTGGGGAGCCAGGCCCAGCCAATCAGAATGAGTTTTTCCCCACAAAAGTGCTTTATTACAGACAGAAATACTCTTCAGTTTCATCAGCTGTACGGGTGGCTGGTCTCAGATGATCCCGCAGGTAATGAATCCGGATGTGGAGGTCCTGGGCTGACGTGGTTACACGTGGTCTGCGGTTGTGAGGCCGGTTGGACGTACTGCTAAATTCTATAAAAAGACATTGGAGGCGGCTTATGGTAGAGAAGTGAACATTACATTATTTGGCAACAGTTATGGCGGACATTCCTGCAGTCAGCATGTCAATTGCACGCTCCCTCAAACTTGAGACATCTTTGTCATTGTGTTGTGTGACAAAAAGCACATTTTAGAGTGCCCTTTTATTGTCCCCAGCACAAGGTGTAATGATCATGATATTTAATCAGCTTTTTGATATGCCACACCTGTCCGGTGGGTGGATTATCTTGGGAAAAGAGAAATACTCACTAACAGGGATGAAAAAAAATGTGTGCACAAAATTTGAGAGAAACAAGAATTTTGTGCATATTGAACATTTCTGGGATCTTTTATTTCAGCTCATGAAACATGGGATCAACCCTTTACATGTTGCATTCATATTTTTGTTCAGTATAGTTCAGAGAACGTTAAGAAACAACGTTTTTCTGTGGGAATTTCAGTACTTCAGCATAACGTTTCCTACAGGTTTCCCCATGGTTCTATTTAAAGTCATGTTCTCAAATTGTTTCCGAAAACGTTCCATATAAACCACAAGATACCTTTCTAAGAATGCTATTTAAAAACACATTCCATTCTCAGCATCAACAACAACATCTCTATCCTCTATCTTGTTGTGTGTTCAGGTGTGTTCAGTGCTTGTTTCCTTTGAAATGGGATCTGTTTGAATATAATAAAATTAACAGCTATGTATGGGTAAAAAAACATGGTATTCTAGCTCCATCCTGGTGGCGCAGTGGAGTAATTCCATGGATAGCGAACAGAAGAGCATAGGTTTTAATCTCACTGACGCCGTGCCACAATAAAAAATAAATGTTTGCATGATTAATGCCATGATTAAGCAAATTAATTTCCATGTGTCCTATCTGTGCTTGGAGTTCAAAACAGTTAACCCAAACTAATCTAGCAGTGTTACTAATAGTCTTATTTAAATATGTTCTCAGAACATTATTTAATTACCTTCAAATAATCTATCATTTCTATTCTCAGAACATTAATTAAACCTCCCAGAAAAAAATTCTGGGAACCATAGTAAAACATTCTTAGAACCTCCCTGCAACCTAAAAATGTAAGTTCCCAGAACAAGCAAAATGTTCACTTCTGTTTTCAGAACGTTAAAAAAAACGTTCAGTTTTACCGGTCAGGAAACGTATGGCTTCGTTCCGAGAATCAATGGGAAACCAAAAATGTACGTTCCCACAACTTCCAAGGAACCAAATGTGCTAGCTGAGATGCCATTGCTGTGGGCTCATGGGTGCCATTGTGTGAGGGGCCACAGAAGAGGAGCATTACTGTAGCCTAGTTCCATATCTGATGTGCTGTCTTGCTAATTCCTATATGACAATGGCTTGACAATGATTGTAGAAGTTAGCAAGGCAAAACAAACATATATGTAACCAGGCTAGCATTATAGCCCCCTGAAATAGTGTTCTTTCTCATGAGTTCATAGGGAGAGGAGTCATGACCCTCTATGCTGCTTCACAAGACTCCTACTCCCTTAGGCCATGACACACATGAGGAAACAGTTAAGCCCAGTGCTTAGAGTGTATTCACCGTGTACTCTGTGTGTACTCTGTGTACCATGATTGGATATGGGAGACAAGAGACCCTGTTTGTCTCTGCATGCCCCTTCAAGGTCATTGTGGTGTTTGTATGTAGGTAGTCTACATGGGCTTTTGGACTTCATGTAGGCTAGTACATTATTATGTGTGAGATGATCAGCGCATGGTCTTTTTTTGGTGTTTCATTGCTCTCCTTTTGTACATCGTAGATCTCCCGTCTCTCTCTCTCTCCCCCCCCCCCCCCCCCCCCTACACACAGGTTCACCTGTAACCTCTGAGCTTTTATTTTTTTAACCAGGGGAGCGCGGAGGAAGTAGGTGTAGCTAATTAAAAGTTTCCCCCCTCTTTCTCTCGTTCTTTCTGCCGTCCGGCCGACTGGCTGCACACATCACATCTCCTGTTCCGGCGTTGATCTAAGCATTCCTGGGACTCCAGGCCGTGCAGAGTGTCTCCTTTTCTGGAAGTTTTTGGATCAGTAGGTTTTGTGTGCTGCCTAGTTGCGATTTGCTTAATTCCCCCTCTCCCCTCTCTTGCCCATCTAAGCAGAGGATTAGAGGCGCCCTTTATGATGGTTCTGTGATGGACTGGGGTTGTGTTTGGTGGCGGTGGGTGGTTGATAGGCGGTGGGGGTGGGATTGGGATAAAGAGACTACTATATTACATAATGTTCTGTATTACATAAGTAACGCACTGGAATCCAAATAGGAGGGATTCCCCCAGCTCCCACTCTTGGACCTAAACTTGAAGACTCACTCGCAGCCTAGTAAACTTGTAGGTTAACCAAAGTACAGGATATCCCTGTTTATTTCTATGAGGCCTGAGGTCACTTAAAAGTTATTTAAATGCCGAAGTCAACAGAGCACATTCCGACCCACACTTCTGTAACAGCCTGTGCCAGCCTCAGCCTAGATTAGAGAGGCTTTGCCATTTCGGCAGAGTTGTGCGTGTGTACGTGCGTGAGCAAGGCATTGGCAGGTCTTGTGTTTTACAGGAGAAATGCGTGTATTTAGAAGATGTGTTGAACCCTGTCTAGGAAAGCAATGGGGGTTGTATGTGTGTGTGTGAGAGAGAAAGAGAGAGAATGTGTGTTTTGTGTGTTTGAATCCATGTATGTGTGTGTGTGTGTGTGCTGCGTCACCACAACTCCAGCTGCTGTTGTATCAGCTCATTGATGATTCTGCTGTAACACCAAGTCTGACACATGCTTTCGCCATGCCCCAAGGCACCGTGTGTAGTAGAGTGTCCAGTTGTCGCCGTAGCCATGCCAGCTCACTAACTCAAATTTAGGCTCCCGTCAAACAGGGAAAGAAATGTTGGCGGCAGTTCAACCATAACAAAAACTGTAAGCCAGGCGAATAAACTTGAGCTGTTTTTAGACAGGGCATCAAGATAGATTTCCTCACTGTCATTTGATTTGTTAAGGAAGTGAACACAAAGGAACATTGAGATCTTGAACACGGGTTTTTCTCAATAGGATATTCAACAATGTGTTTTTTGTTCCATCTTTCAACTTCTCAAATATTGTCCAAAGTCCAACTTCAGTTTTATAGTCTCTGGATTTGTCTGAATGTCAGTTCCTTCTAATATGAAACTCTAACAGAAACTGTAACTCTCCATGTTTGTTCATGTGAGGAGAAGTGCTAAGTGAAAGACAAGTGTCAGGTGTTTGTATTTGTATTTTTGTATTTATTATGGATCCCTATTAACTCTTTCTGGGGTCCAAACACATTAAGGCACTTACATCACACATAAAACAAAATATAAAACAGTACATCCTAAAAAAAAATGTACACCACTACACACTGTATCTACAATACAAAATGTATAATACCACCATACAACAATATTACAATGTACGTGTGTGTAGAGTGCATGTGCTATTATGTGTGTGTTTGATTTAAATTAGACACAATATTCTCTTCCTTCATAGAAAATGTGCCATAATATAATTGTAAACCAATACTGTTATAGCCTTGTTGCTACTCTTCCTGGGGACCACACAAAACATGAAACATGACATAATACAGAACATGAATAGACAACAACAGCTCAAAGACAGAACTACATACATTTTTTAAAAAGGCACACGTAGCCTACATATCAATTCCTACACACACACTATCTAGGTCAAATAGGGGAGAGGCGTTGTGCCGCGAGGTGTTGCTCTATCTGTTTTTTGAAACCAGGTTTGTTGTTTATTTGAGCAATATGAGATGGAACGGAGTTACATGCAATAATGGCTCTATATAATACTGTATGCTTTCTTGAATTTGTTCTGGATTTGGGGACTGTGAAAAGACACCTGGTGGCATGTCTGGTGGGGTAAGTTGACTATGCAAACAATTTGGGATTTTCAACATATTAATGTTTCTTGTAAAAAGACGAAGTGATGCAGTCAGTCTCTCCTCAACTCTGAGCCAAGAGAGACTCTGATCAGCCCTCTGATTACAATGAAGAGCAAGACGTGCCACTCTGTTCTGGGCCAGCTGCAGCTTAACTAGGTATTTCCTTGCAGCACTGGGCCACACGACTGGACAATAATCAAGATTACACAAAACTAGAGCCTGCAGAACTTGCTTTTTGGAGTGTGGTGTCAAAAAAGCAGAGCATCTCTTTATTACGGACAGACCTCTCCCCATCTTTACAACCATTGAATCTATATGTTTTGACCATGATAGTTTACGATCTAAGATAACGGCAAGTAATTTAGTCTCCTCAACTTGTTCAACAGCCACACCATTCATTACCAGATTCAGCTGAGGTCTAGGATTTAGGCAATGATTTGCATCAAATACAATGCTCTTAGTTTTAAAGATGTTCAGGACCAGTTTATTAGTGGCCACCCATTCCAAAACAGACTGCAACTTGTTAAAGGTTTCAGTGACTTCATTATCTGTGGTTGCTGATGCGTATATGGTTGAATCATCAGCATACAGTGGGGAGAACAAGTATTTGATACACTGCCGATTTTGCAGGTTTTCCTACTTACAAAGCATGTAGAGGTCTGTAATTTTTATCATAGGTACACTTCAACAGTGAGAGACGGAATCGAAAACAAAAATCCAGAAAATCACATTGTATGATATTTAAGTAATTCATTTGCATTTTATTGCATGACATAAGTATTTGATACATCAGAAATGCAGAACTTAATATTTGGTACAGAAACCTTTGTTTGCAATTACAGAGATCATACATTTCCTGTAGGTCTTGACCAGGTTTGCACACACTGCAGCAGGGATTTTGGCCCACTCCTCCATACAGACCTTCTCCAGATCCTTCAGGTTTCGTGGCTGTCGCTGGGCAATACGGACTTTCAGCTCCCTCCAAAGATTTTCTATTGGGTTCAGGTCTGGAGAGTGGTTAGGCCACTCCAGGATCTTGAGATGCTTCTTACGGATCCACTCCTTAGTTTCCCTGGCTGTGTGTTTCGGGTCGTTGTCATGCTGAAAGACCCAGCCACGACCCATCTTCAATGCTCTTACTGAGGGAAGGAGGTTGTTGGCCAAGATCTTGCGATACATGGCCCCATCCATCCTCCCCTCAATACGGTGCAGTCGTCCTGTCCCCTTTGCAGAAAAGCATCCCCAAAGAATGATGTTTCCACCTCCATGCTTCACGGTGGGATGGTGTTCTTGGGGTTGTACTCAACCTTCTTCTTCCTCCAAACACGGCGAGTGGAGTTTAGACCAAAAAGCTCTATTTTTGTCTCATCAGACCACATGACCTTCTCCCATTCCTCCTCTGGATCATCCAGATGGTCATTGGCAAACTTCAGACGGGCCTGGACATGCGCTGGCTTGAGCAGGGGGACCTTGCGTGCGCTGCAGGATTTTAATCCATGACAGCGTAGTGTGTTACTAATGGTTTTCTTTGAGACTGTAGTCCCATCTCTCTTCAGGTCATTGACCAGGTCCTGCCGTGTAGTTCTGGGCTGATCCCTCACCTTCCTCATGATCATTGATGCCCCATGAGGTGAGATCTTGCATGGAGCTCCAGACCGAGGGTGATTGACCGTCATCTTCAACTTCTTAAATGTTCTAATAATTGCGCCAACAGTTGTTGCCTTCTCACCAAGCTGCTTGCCTATTGTCCTGTAGCCCATCCCAGCCTTGTGCAGGTCTACAATTTTATCCCTGATGCCCTTACACAGCTCTCTGGTCTTGGCCATTGTGGAGAGGTTGGAGTCTGTTTGATTGAGTGTTTGGACAGGTGTCTTTTATACAGGTAACGAGTTCAAACAGGTGCAGTTAATACAGGTAATGAGTGGAGAACAGGAGGGCTTCTTAAAGAAAAACTAACAGGTCTGTGAGAGCCAGAATTCTTACTGGTTGGTAGGTGATCAAATACTTATGTCATGCAATAAAATGCAAATTAATTACTTAAAAATCATACAATGTGATTTTCTGGATTTTTGTTTTAGATTCCGTCTCTCACAGTTGAAGTGTACCTATGATAAAAATTACAGACCTCTACATGCTATGTAAGTAGGAAAACATGCAAAATCGGCAGTGTATCAAATACTTGTTCTCCCCACTGTACATGGACACACATGCTTTGTTTAATGCCAGTGGCAGGTCATTGGTAAAAATAGAAAAGAGTAGAGGGCTGCCCTGTGGTACACCACACTTTACATAATAATATGCCATTTAGCAGACGCTTTTATCCAAAGCGACTTACAGTCATGCGTGTATACATTTTTGTGTATGGGTGGTCCTGGGGATCGAACCCACTACCCTGGCGTTTCAAGCGCCGTGCTCTTCCAGCTGAGCTACAGAGGACCACATGTTAGAGAAGCTTCCATTAAAGAAAACCCTTTGAGTTCTATTAGATAGATAGCTCTGAATCCACGATATGGCAGAGGTTGAAAAACCATAACAACAACAGGTTATGGTCAATAATATCAAAGGCTGCACATAAATCTAACAGTACAGCTCCCACAATCTTCTTATTATCAATTTCTTTCAACCAATCATCAGTCATTTGTGTCAGTGGCAGCAAGCTTATAGGTCTGCTGTTAGAACCAGTAAAGGCCACTTTACCATTCTTGGGTAGCGGAATTACTTTGGCTTCCCTCCAGGCCTGAGCACAAAGACTTTCCTCTAGGCTCAGATTAAAGATATGACAGATAGGAGTGGCCACAGAGTCAGCTACCATCCTCAGTAGCTTTCCATATATGTTGTCAATGCCAGGAGGTTTGTCATTACCCACCTCTCCCACACTAACTTTACAAAATTCAAACTTGCAATGCTTTTCTTTCATTATTTGTTTTTTTTATGCATGAATACGATGCATCACTGTTCATTGTTGGCATTTCCTGCCTAAGTTTGCCCACTTTGCCAGTGAAGTAATCATTAAAATAATTAGCAACATCAAATGGTTTTGTGATGAATGAGGAGTTGAATTTGTCTTTCTGCCCATAATTTCATTTAAAGTACTCCAATGGTTTTTTCCCATCATATATCATTGATCTTGACTTTATAATACAGTTTCTTCTTCTTTTTGTTGAGTTTAGTCACATAATTTCTCAATTTGCAGTAAGTCAACCAGTCAGATGTGCAGCAAGACTTATTGCCACTCCCTTTGCCCCATCTCTTTCAACCATACAGTTTTTCCTCATCAATCCATGGAGCCTTAACAGTTCTAACAGTCAGTTTCCTAACAGGTGCATGTTTATCAATAACTGGAAGAAGCAATTTCATAAATTCGTCAAGTGCAGCATCTGGATGCTCCTTATTAATCACATCAGACCAACAAATATATTTTACATCATCCACATATGAGTCACAGCAAAATCATTTGTATGATCTTTTATACACTATTTTAGGCCCAGCTGTTGGAACTTTGGTTTTCCTGGATATAGCCACTATATTGCGATCACTGCATCCAATGGGTACGGATACAGCTTTAGAACAAAGTTCTACTGTATTAGTAAAAATGTGATCGATACATGTGGATGATCTTGTTCCTGTAGTGTTTGTAAACTCCCTGGTAGGTTGATTAATAACCTGAACCAGATTACAGGCACTGGTTACAGTAAGAAGCTTCTGCTTGAGCGGACAGCTTGATGAAAACCAGTCAATATTCAGGTCCCCAAGAAAGTAGACCTCTCTGTTTACATCACATACACTATCAAGCATTTCACACATTATTTAGATACTGACTGTTCGCACTTGGTGGCCTATAGCAACACCCCAAAAGAAAAGGATTTAGATGTGGCAAGTGAACCTGCAACCACAACACTTCAATAACACTTGACATAAGATCTTCTCTAAGCATTACAGGGATATGGCTCTGAATATATATACAGCAACACCTCCCCAATAAGCATTTCTGTCTCTTCTATAGATGTTATATTCTTGTATTGCTGTATCATCAAATGTGTCCAAGATGGCGTAGCAGTGTGGTCGTGTACTCTGTGTGTGTCCGTGTAAATAGCCAGTTCTTTGTATGTTTTTGTATTTTTTGTACATATTTCCCTATCACACTTTTCATCCTTCTACTAAATATACTTTCCTGCAACCCGCCTCACTCAATGTGGAATGGATTATATTATTGACTTACCTTTTATCTAGAATCTCCAGTTGAAACTAGCTAGCCAGCTAACTAGCTACTTGCTATTAGCCACCGTTAGCGGTTTTCACCCAGAACATCTGATTTTCTGCCGGAATAACTGAATCACTGGACATTAACACCGGATCGCAACTAGCTAGCAGCAACCAAATGGATGTTGCTGTTGGCTAATAACCACTGCCCCCAAAGCAAGCACCAGTTAGCCTTGAGCTAGCCACGAGCCAGGCCCATATCCCGGCTATCTACCGCTCTGTCTACCGGATGGGAGTAGCCAGCTAACTAGCTACTTGATATTAGCCACCGTTAGCGGTTTTTCACCATTGTCCGTGGCCTGCACTACCTACCAGCCAGCTCTAGCCTGGACTATTATCGGCCAGTCTGCACTGTCTGCACAGCGCGTTATCGACCCAGAACATATCTGTTTTTCTGCCGGAATCACTGAATCACTGGACCTTTAACTCCGGATCATCACAACTAGCTAGCTGCAACCAAATGGATGTTGTTGTTGGCTAATCAGTCTTGAGCTAGCCTCGAGTCAGGCCTATCTCCCGGCTATCTACCTCTCTGTCAACCGGACGGGACCTCCTAGAGTCGACACGGAGCCCCGCCGATCCATCACGACTGGTCTGCTGACGTAATCATCTGTGGTTTCAACAGGCTTCCCGTTGTGACGTCCACGAAGATCCATCTGCTACCCCCGGCCCGCTAGCACACGCAAACAACAGCCGTGCTTCCTGCTAGCTTGTGCTGTAGCACCAATTCGAACTGCTCTCGGACTCACATATTGCTGTTCACTGGACCTTATGATCACTCAGCTGCACAGCTGATGCCTGCTGGACTGTTCCTTTACACGGTACCCTGTCCTGTTTAACTGTTTAGCCTCATCCCAAACTTTCATCACCATTACCAGTTGTTGTCTTAGCTCTCTCGAATAACACCTGTGATTGCTTTATGCCTCTCTCCCATGTCAATATGCCTTGCCTATTGCTGTTCCAGTTAGTTCTTTTTATACAATTTCACTGTAAAGCCCCAAGCCCCTCTCAAACTGCCTCAAATAGCTCCTTTGTTCCACCCCCCATACACGTGGAGACCAGCTGAATCGGTGCCTCCAGTGATGCTATCTCTTTCATTGTTACCCAATGCTTAGGTTTACCTCCATTGTACTCATATCCTTCCATATACTTGTCTGTACATAATGCCCTGAATCTATTCTACAACACCCGGAAATTGGCCACCTTTACACTCTGTACCCAACGCACTAGAAGACCAGTTCTTAAAGCCTTTAGCTGTATCCTTATTCTAGTCCTCCTCTGTGCCTCTGGTGATGTAGAGGTTAACCCAGGCCCTGCAGCCCCCAGTATCACTCCTACTCCCCAGAAGCTATAATTTGTTGACTTCTGTAACCGTAAAAGCATTGTTTTTTTGCATATTAACATCAGAAGTCTCCTCCCTAAGTTTGAGTTATTCACTGCGTTAGCACACTCCGCCAACCCTGATGTTCTAGCAGTGTCTGAATCCTGGCTTAGGAAGTCCACCAAAAATTCAGAATGTCCATCCCCAACTACAACATTTTCCATCTAGATAGAACTGTCAAAGGGGGTGGAGTTGCAATCTACTGTAGAGATAGCCTGCAGATGTCTATCATACTATCCAGGTCTGTGCCCAAACAGTTTGAGCTCCTACTTCTAAAAATCCACCTTTCCAGAAATAAGTCTCTCACTGTTGCCGCTTGCTACAGACCCCCCTCAGCCCCCAGCTGTGCCCTGGACACCATATGTGAATTGATTGCCCCCCATCTATCCTCAGAGTTCGTACTGCTTGGTGACCTAAACTGGGATATGCTTAACATCCCGGCCATCCTAAAATCCAAACTAGATGCCCTCAATCTCACACAAATTATCAAGGAACCTATCAGGTACAACCCTAAATCCGTAAATATGGGCACCCTTATAGATATCATCCTGACTAACTTACCCTCTAAATACACCTCCGCTGTCTTCAACCAGGATCTCAGCAATCACTGCCTTATTGCCTGCGTCCGTAACGGGTCCGCGGTCAAACGACCACCCCTCATCACTGTCAAACGCTCCCTAAAACACTTTAGCGAGCAGGCCTTCCTAATTGATCTGGCCCAGGTATCCTGGATGGATATCGATCTCAATCCATCAGTAGAGGATGCCTGGTTGTTCTTTAAAAGTTATTTCCTCTCAATCTTAAATAAGCATGCCACATTCGAAAAATTCAGAACTACGAACAGATATAGCCCCTGGTTCTCCTCAGATTTGACTGCCCTTGACCAGCACAAAAACATCCTGTGGCGTACTGCATTAGCATCGAATAGCCCCCGCGATATGCAACTTTTCAGGGAAGTTAGGAACCAATATACACAAGCAGTTAGGAAAGCAAAGGCTAGCTTTTTCAAACAGAAATTTGCATCCTGTAGCACTAACTCCAAAAAGTTTTGGGACACTGTAAAGTCCATGGAGAATAAGAGCACCTCCTCCCAGCTGCCCACTGCACTGAGGCTAGGAAACACTATCACCACCGATAAATCTACAATAATCGAGAATTTCAACAAGCATTTTGCTACGGCTGGCCATGCTTTCCACGTGGCTACCACGACCCTGGTCACCAGCTCTTCACCCTCTGCTGCAACTTGCCCATGCCCCCCCGCTTCTCCTTCACAGCTGATGTTCTGAAAGAGCTGCAAAATCTGGACCCTTACAAATCATCTGGGCTAGACAATATGGACCCTTTCTTTCTAAAATTAGCAGCCGAAATTGTCGCAACCCCTATTACTAGCCTGTTCAACCTCTCTTTCGTAGCGTCTGAGATCCCCAAAGATTGGAAAGCTGCCGCGGTCATCCCCCTCTTCAAAGGGGGTGACACTCTAGATCCAAACTGTTACAGACCTATATCCATCCTGCCCTGCCTTTCGAACGTTTTTGAAAGCCAAGTTAACAAACAGATCACCGACCATTTCGAATCACACCATACCTTCTCCGCTATGCAATCCGGTTTCCGAGCTGGTCATGGGTGCACCTCAGCCACGCTCCAGGTCCTAAATGATATTATAACCGCAATCTATAATAGACAGTACTGTGCAGCCGTCTTCATCGACCTGGCCAAGGCTTTCGACTCTGTCAACCACCGCATTCTTATTGGCAGACTAAATAGCCGTGGTTTCTCAAATGCCTCGCCTGGTTCACCAACTACTTCTCAGATAGAGTTCAATGTGTCAAATCGGAGGGCCTGTTGTCTGGACCTATGGCAGTCTCTATGGGGGTACCACAGGGTTCAAATCTTGGGCCGACTCTTTTGTCTGTATGTATCAATGATGTCGCTCTTGCTGCTGGTGACTCTCAGATCCACCTCTACGCAGACGACACCATTTTGTATACATCTGGCCCTTCATTGGACACTGTGTTAACAAATCTCCAAACGAGCTTCAATGCCATACAACACTTCTTCCGTAGCCGCCAACTGCTCTTAAACACAAGTAAAACTAAATGCATGCTCTTCAATCGAACGCTGCTGGCACCTGCCCACCCGACTAGAATCACTACTCTCGGCGGGTCTGACCTAGAGTATGTGGACAACTACAAATACCTAGGTGTCTGGTTAGACTGTAAACTCTCCTTCCAGACTCACATTAAGCATCTCCAATCCAAAGTTAAATCTAGAATCGGCTTCCTATTTTGCAACAAAGCCTCTTTCACTCATGCTGCCAAACATGCCCTCGTAAAACAGACTATCCTACCGATCCTTGACTTCGGCGATGTCATTTACAAAATAGCCTCCAACACTCTACTCAGCAAATTGGATGTAGTCTATCACAGTGCCATCCGTTTTGTCACCAAAGCCACATATACTACCCACCACTGTGACCTGTACGCTCTTGTTGGCTGGTCCTCACTACATATTTGTGGCCAAACCCACTGGCTCCAGGCCATCTATAAATCACTGCTAGGCAAATCCCCTCCTTATCTTAGCTCATTGGTCACCATAGCAACACCCACCCGTAGTATGCGCTCCAGCAGGTATATCTCACTGGTCATCCCCAAAGCCAACACCTCCTTTGGCCGCCATTCCTTCCAGTTCTCTGCTGCCAATGACTGGAACGAACTGCAAAAATCTCTGAAGCTGGAGACTTATCTCCCTCACTAACTTTAAGCATCAGTTGTCAGAGCACCTTACCGATCACTGCACCTGTACACAGCCCATCTGAAATTAGCCCACCCAACTACCTCATCCCCATATTGTTATTTATTTTGCTCATTTGCACCCCAGTATCTCTATTTGCACATAATCTCTTGCACATCTATCATTCCAGTGTTAATACTAATTGTAATTATTTTGCACTATGGCCTATTTATTGCCTTACCTCCATAACTTGCTACATTTGCACACACTGTATATATATTTTTTCAGTTGTATTTTTGACTTTATGTTTTGTTTTACCCCATATGTAACTCTGTGTTGTTGTTTTTAATCGCACGGCTTTGCTTTATCTTGGCCAGGTCGCAGTTGTAAATGAGAACTTGTTCTCAACTGGCTTACCTGGTTAAATAAAGGTGAAATAAAGAAAAATGTAAAAAATGAATTATCTAAGTGAGTCTCAGAAATTGCTAATATATGAATGTGTTCAACTTTACACATGCACCACTGGATTTTAAGAGCTTGTGCAAGTTGATTGTGACTGGCATACCTTTGTGTAATTTTATTCTCTCTCCCCCTCCCTCTCACTCTTTCTCTCTCTTCCTCTCTCTCTCCCTCTCCTCTCTCTCTCGGTCCCAGCTAGCCGGCGGCCAGCGACTAGCTGGCTAATGATATTTGTATCTTAATAGCTGTGCTGATTAACTGAAATAGTAGACGTCTTGAGAATCTTTATTTACTCGTCTTTAAGAGTGGCTGGCCTGTCCAGTTGAGTTAAGACACTGCCATATGGTTACGGTTGACAGGGAACTAGTCTGTCGCACGTTGACGTCACGCCCCTTGTATCCATATGCACACATGCTATTGTTGCCTTGACATCTGTTGTTAACCTGATCCTCTATTTGGTTTAGACCCACGGCTCCAACTCTCTAGGGATTGCTTATCCTGAGCTAACAGAGGATCCAGGATTAAATTAAGGGATTAGAATATGATAACATATTGCAGTGATGTATATGAATGTGTTTACAGATGAGAGTGAAGTATAGATGTAATCTTGTCATTGCATTGATGCTATCCAATAAATTAAGCCAATGGAGTTTCTTTGGGGATAGAGAAATGTTTGGCCGTGGTACATTGGAGGAAGGTTTGGCGTGAGAGGTTATCTTTCTTTTGGTATCAAATACATTGGGCCTAAGTGTCTGTTGTATTTGGGCAATGACTCATGTCATTTTAGAACAGTGTGGCATGTGTTTTCTAGAGGGTACATGAGACATGTGTGTGTGTCTCTCCTGAAGAGTAGCTCTGTCTTACATTGCATGTGAGGTAATATTCGTCGGTTTCACCAAATGCTGTTAACAGCATTTCTCCCTTATCCTCTCTCGCTCCACTTCTCCCCACCACATAATCCACACCAGCCATCGAAACCCGTAACCACACGCAGATCCAGTTCCCCTGCCCATAGGCACCCAATGCAGTCCCTCCAGTGTTTTAAAAATATATAGTATATATACAGTACCAGTCAAAAGTTTGGACACACCTACACATTCAAGGGTTTTTCTTTATTTTTACTATTTTCACATTGTAGAATAATAGTGAAGACACCAAGACTATGAAATAACACATATGGAATCATGTAGTAACCCAAAAAGTGTTAAACAAATAAAAATATATTTTAGATTCTTCAAAGTAGCCACCCTTTGCCTTGATGACAGCTTTGCACACTCTTGGCATTCTCTCAACCACCTTCACCTGGAATGCTTTTCCAACAATCTTGAAGGAGTTCCCACATATGCAGAGCACTTGTTGGCTGCTTTTCCTTCACTCTGCGGTCCAACTCATCCCAAACCATCTCAATTGGGTTGAGGTCGGGTGATTGTGGAGGCCAGGTCATCTGATGCTTCACTCCATCACTCTCCTTCTTGGTCGAATAGCCCTTACACAGCCTGGAGGTGTGTTGGGTCATTGTCCTGTTGAAAAACAAATGATAGTCCCACTAAGCGAAAACCAGATAGGATGGCGTATCGCTGCAGAATGCTGTGGTAGCCATTCTGGTTAAGTGTGCCTTGAATTCTAAATAAATCACAGACAGTGTCACCAGCAGAGCACCCCCACACCATCACACCTCCTCCTCCATGCTTCACAGTGGTAACCACACATACGGAGATCATCCGTTCACCTACTCTGCGTCTCACAAAGACACGGCGGTTAGAACCAAAAAAGATTGGACTCATCAGAACAAAGGACAGATTTCCACCGGTCTAATGTCCATTGCTCGTGTTTCTTGGCCCAAGCAAGTCTCTTCTTATTATTGCCGTCCTTTAGTAGTGGTTTCTTTGTAGCAATTCGACCATGAAGGCCTGATTCACGCCGTCTCCTCTGAACAGTTGATGTTGAGATGTGTCTGTTACTTGAACTCTGTGAAGCATTTATTTGGGCTGCAATTTCTAAGGCTGGGAACTCTAATGAACTTATCCTCTGCAGCAGAGGTAACTCTGGGTCTTCCTTTCCTGTGGCGGTCCTCATGAGAGCCAGTTTCATCATAGCGCTTGATGGTTTTTGCGACTGCACTTGAAGAAACGTTCAAAGTTCTTGAAATTGTGCGTATTGACTGACCTTCATGTCTTAAAGTAATGATGGACTGTCGTTTCTCGTTGCTTATTTGAGCTGTTCTTGCCATAATATGGACTCTTTTACCAAATAGGGCCATCTTCTGTATACCTCCCCTACCTTGTCACAACACAACTGATTGGCTCAAACGCATTAAGAAGGATAGAAATTCCACAAATTAACTTTTAACAAGGCAAACCTGTTAATTGAAATGCATTCCAGGTGACTACTACCTCATGAAGTTGGTTGAGAGAATGCCAAGAGTGTGCAAAGCTGTCATCAAGGCAAAGGGTGGCTACTTTGAAGAAACTAAAATCTAAAATATATTTTCATTTGTTTAACACTTTTTTGGTTACTACATGATTCCATGTGTTATTTCATAGTTTTGATGTCTTCACTATTATTATTGTAGAATATAGTAAAAATAAAGAAAAACCCTTGAATGAGTAGGTGTGTACCCCCAACCCCCTTGGCTCCTGTCAGTCTCACTCCAAAGTCTTCATATCATACCATCTTTATTACGTACTGTCTCTCTTCCTCTCCCTTCTCTCTCTTTGTCTGACAGATAGTATATCCTTATACTGGTTCTGTTCACGTATTCTGAGGCAACTCCGGAGGTTTGGCAGGGGAGCTCTCTCCCTGGGCTTTGTTGGGCTGACACGTGGCTCCTCTCAGGAGCTGACTGGGCGGTCAGTCGGGACCCATGGGAAAACCTCTCATCACTCACTGGATTCTCAGACCGGTCACTTTCTCTCCCACTAGGCTATAGACTCCATCTGTACAGCTGATATTTCCTGGAGTAGGATCAATATGCCCTCTAGCCACTGTTCTATAGTCAGATTGACATTTTACCCACCAATGGTTAAGATGAGGATTTGAGGAGTGGAAGCTGATCCAAGATCTGTGCCTAAGGGCAACTTCTACACTGAGACATAATTACAGGGTCTTCTCTATTAGCTCGCCAGTCAATTACAAAATAAAATAAAATAACATTTTATTTGTCACATGCTTCGTAAACAACAGGTGTAGACTAACAGTGAAATGCTTACTCACAGGTCATTTTCTAACAATGCAGAGTTAAAGATAAAGATACAATTAAAATAGAAATAGTGACACAAGGAATAAATACACAGTGAATTACGAGTACAAATAACATGGCTATATACAGGGAGTACCAGTACTGAGTCGATGTGCAGGGGTATGAGGTAATTGAGGTAACTATGTACATAGGTAGGGGTAAAGTGACTCGGCAACAGGAAGGATAATAGACTGAGCTGTAGCAGCAGTGTATGTGGAGCAGTAGCAGCAGCGTATGTGGTGAGTGTGAAAGTGTGTGTGTGGTGTCAGTATGTACAGTGGGGAGAACAAGTATTTGATACACTGCCGATTTTCCTACTTACAAAGCATGTAGAGGTCTGTAATTTTTATCATAGGTACACTTCAACTGTGAGAGACGGAATCTAAAACAAAAATCCAGAAAATCACATTGTATGATTTTTAAGTAATTCATTTGCATTTTATTGCATGACAAAAGTATTTGATCACCTACCAACCAGTAAGAAATCCGGCTCTCACAGACCTGTTAGTTTTTCTTTAAGAAGCCCTCCTGTTCTCCACTCATTACCTGTATTAACTGCACCTGTTTGAACTCGTTACCTGTATAAAAGACACCTGTCCACACACTCAATCAAACAGACTCCAACCTCTCCACAATGGCCAAGACCAGAGAGCTGTGTAAGGACATCAGGGATAAAATTGTAGACCTGCACAAGGCTGGGATGGGCTACAGGACAATAGGCAAGCAGCTTGGTGAGAAGGCAACAACTGTTGGCGCAATTATTGGAAAATGGAAGAAGTTCAAGATTACGGTCAATCACCCTCGGTCTGGGGCTCCATGCAAGATCTCACCTCGTGGGGCATCAATGATCATGAGGAAGGTGAGGGATCAGCCCAGAACTACACGGCAGGACCTGGTCAATGACCTGAAGAGAGCTCAAAGAAAACCATTAGTAACACACTACGCCGTCATGGATTAAAATCCTGCAGCGCACGCAAGTCCCCCTGCTCAAGCCAGCGCATGTCCAGGCCCGTCTGAAGTTTGCCAATGACCATCTGGATGATCCAGAGGAGGAATGGGAGAAGGTCTTGTGGTCTGATGAGACAAAAATAGAGCTTTTTGGTCTAATCTCCACTCGCCGTGTTTGGAGGAAGAAGAAGGATGAGTACAACCCCAAGAACACCATCCCAACCATGAAGCATGGAGGTGGAAACATCATTCTTTGGGGATGCTTTTCTGCAAAGGGGACAGGACGACTGCACCGTATTGAGGGGAGGATGGATGGGGCCATGTATCGCGAGATCTTGGCCAACAACCTCCTTCCCTCAGTAAGAGCATTGAAAAATGGGTCGTGGCTGGGTCTTCCAGCATGACAATGACCCGAAACACACAGCCAGGCGAACTAAGGAGTGGCTCCGTAAGAAACATCTCAAGGTTCTGGAGTGGCCTAGCCAGTCTCCAGACCTGAACCCAATAGAAAATATTTGGAGGGAGCTGAAAGTCCGTATTGCCCAGCGACAGCCCCGAAACCTGAAAGATCTGGAGAAGGTCTGTATGGAGGAGTGGGCCAAAATCCCTGCTGCAGTGTGTGCAAACCTGGTCAAGACCTACAGGAAATGTAGGTATGATCTCTGTAATTGCAAACAAAGGTTTCTGTACCAAATATTAAGTTCTGCTTTTCTGATGTATCAAATACTTATGTCATGCAATAAAATGCAAACGAATTACTTAAAAATCATACAATGTGATTTTATGGATTTTTGTTTTAGATTCCGTCTCTCACAGTTGAAGTGTACCTATGATAAAAATTACAGACCTCTACATGCTTTGTAAGTAGGAAAACCTGCAAAATCGGCAGTGTATCAAATACTTGTTCTCCCCACTGTATGTGTGCATGGTATGTGTGTGTGGGCGTCTGTAGTGTGTGTATATGTGTGTTGGGGTGTAAGTACTGTATATGTGACTGTGTGGGTGGAGTCTAGTGTGTGTGCATAGAGTCAGTGCAAGATTATTAGTTTAAAAAATGGTCAATGCAGGTAGTCCGGGTAGCCATTTGATTAGCTATTTAGCAGCCTTGTTTAGCAGTCTTTTGGCTTGGGGTAAAGCTGTTCAGGGTCCTGTTGGTTCCAGACTTGGTGCACTGGTACCACTTGCTGTGTGGTAGTACAGCGAACAGTCTATGGCTTGGGTGGATGGAGTCTTTGAAAACATTTTGGGCCTTAATCTGACACCGCCTACTATAGAGGTCTTTGATGGCAGGGAGCTCAGCTCCAGTGATGTACTTGGCCGTACTCAACACCCTCTGTAGCGCCTTGTGGTCAGGTGCCTTGCAGTTGCCATACCAAGCGGTGATGCAGCCAGTAAAGATGCTCTCAATGGTGCAGCTGTATAACTTTTTGAGGATCTGAGGGACAATGCCAAATCTTTTCAGCCTCCTGAAGGGGAAGAGGCGCTGTCGTGCCCTCTTCACAACTGTGTGGGTATGTGTGGACCATGTTAATTCCTTAGTGATGTGGACACCGAGGAACTTGAAGCTCTCGACCCGCTCCACTACAGCCCCATCGATGTGGATGGGGGCGTGCTCGCCCCTCCTTTTCCTGTAGTCCACGATCAGCTCCTTTGTCTTGCTGATGTTGAGGGAGAGGTTGTTGTATTGGCACCACTCTGCCAGGTCTCTGACCTCCTCCCTATAGGCTGCTTCATCATCGTCGGTGATCAGTCCTACGACGTTCTGTTGTCAGCAAACTTGATGATGGTGTTGGAGTCGTGCGTAATCTGTGGATCTGTTGGGGCGGTATGCAAATTGGAGTGGGTCCAGGGTGTCTGGGATGATGGTGTTGATGTGAGCCATTACTAGCATTTCAAAGCATTTCATGGCTATTGTTGTGAGCGCTATGGCGATAGTCATTTAGGAAGGTTACCTTGGCATTCTTGGGCATGGGGACTATGGTGGTCTGCTTGAAACAAGTTGGTATTACAGACCAGGTCAGGGATAGGTTGAAAATGTCAGTGAAGACACTTGCCAGCTGGTCAGCGCATGCACTAAGTACGGGTCCTGGTATACCTTCTGGCCCCGCGGCCTTGCGAATGTTAACCTATTTAAAGATCTTACTCACATCGGCTACAGAGAGCGAAATCACACAGTCGCCTCAAACAGCTGGTGCTCTCCTGCATGGTTCAGTGTTGCTTGCCTCGAAGCGAGCATAGAAGGCATTTAGCTCATCTGGTAGGTTGCTGGGCAGCTCGCGGCTGGGTTTCCGTTTGTAATCAGAGTTTGCAAGCCCTGCCACATCCGTCGACCATCAGAGCCAGCATAGTAGGATTCGATCTTAAACCTATATTGACGCTTTGCCTGTTTGATGGCTTGTTGGAGGTCGTAGAGGGATTTATTTTGTGTGTGGAATAAAGGTGTTCTAGTCATGTCTAGTTGCACAGGTGACATGCTGGTAAAAATGTGGTAAAACGATGTAAACTTACTTTTAATCCGTCTGTCTGCATATTTCAAGACATGGTATTTGGGGGTGTAGTGAGATACCCAATGGGCTGGATGATTTTCTTCTCATCACTCATCTTGAAAAAATGTATATTAAAAGCTTGGAAATCAATTAATCCACCATCATTAACACAATGGAAAAATCAAATGATTTATTATTTATATTTTGAAATAGCATGGGCGACCGAGAAAAACAAATTGGTACAATTTAAGGCCATGTGGCAAAGGGAGGAGGAGAGAATGCCAAGAGTGTGCAAAGCTGTCATCAAGGCAAAAGGGTGGGTATTTGAAGAACCATACTTGTTGCTGACAGGTGTATAAAATCGAGCACAATCTCCATAGACAAGCATCGGCAGTAAAATGGCTTTACTGAAGAGCTCAGTGACTTTCAACCTGGCACCGTCATAGGATGCCCCCTTTCCGACAAGTCAGTTTGTCAAATTTCTGCCCTGCTAGAGCTGCCCCGGTCAACTTTAAGTGCTGTTATTGTGAACTGAAAACATCTAGGAGCAACAACGGCTCAGCCATGAAGTGATAGGCTACACAAGCTCACAGAACAGGACCGCCGAGTGCTGAAGCGCATACCACGTAAAAACCGTCTGTCCTCGGTTGCAACACTCACTACCGAGTTCCAAACTGCCTCTGGAAGCAACATCAGCACAATAATTGTTCTTCGGGAGCTTCATGAAATGGGTTTCCATGGCCGAGCAGCCGCACACAAGCCTAAGATCACCATGTGCAATGCCAAGCGTCGGCTGGAGTGGTGTAAAGCTCGCCGCCATTGGACTCTGGAGCAGTGGAAAGCGTTCTCTGGAGTGATGAATCACGCTTCACCATCTGGCAGTAAGATTGACGAATCTGGATTTGGTGGTGTCAGGATAACACTACCTGCCCCAATGCATAGTGCCAACTGTAAAGTTTGGTGGAGGAGGATTAATGGTCTGGGGCTGTTTTTCATGGTTCGGGCTAGGCCCCTTAGTTCCAGTGAAGGGAAATCTGAACGCTACGGCATACAATGGAGACGATTCTGTATATGCTCTACATGACCAAAAGTATGTGGACACCTGCTTGTCTGAACATCTCATTCCAAAAGACACGAATATAAGATGTTTTTGTATTACAATATTTCAGACATATTGTAACAAAATATTAAAATTAGACAATATACATGTGCATATACTGCCAATCCACTTTTCTGGAGACTGAACGAAGTCAGTATATTTTGATGGGCTTTCATTTGGAAAAGCAACCTACAGGACAATTCACAGATTGTTAATAAACACCCTTCTCATCTTTCTGTCTAAAAATATGTACTGCCAAATGTGAGAAATGCCTTTCAGCATATATTTTCTAAGAGAATCTTAGCTAGAACACATCATTTTCAAGATATCAACAATTGCTTCAGAAAAAGTCTGATGTATACTTCTCAGAACAAGCACACAAAAAGTGGTGAATGCACAAGCTTCTGAAGGTAAGATATGATACATCAATATCCAACACATCCACAACCGTTATGGATGTTACAGATATCAAAATAGTTGTCATGGCGCCCTAATAGCAGCCTAAGCAGAGAGCTCCTTTAAATATGTAATTTTTTTGTTATTTTTACGTGTTTTTAATTTAATATCAGCTGTTTTGTTTTTGATAACATTGAGTTTTATTGCATATTTCTGGTGATTTTGACCCACAGATTTGCAGATAGACTGGCAGGTCAACTCTTTTTGGCTAGCTGTTCAAATGATGCATCTGGACACTGTACCAGCTTTTTTGTTTCACCTGGCTGCTGGTTCCTGATCTTTTGAAAACATCAATTGAAGAGTCACCTGAAGCTTGAGAGGAATGGGAGATGCAGTAGATGAATGCAGTGCTTAGGCAGAGAGCTCGTAGTGAGGACAGCTGGCTACTACTCTGAACTGTGTGTGGTGAGCTGTCTGCCACCCAGAGCTGGGTGCCATACATTGTGAAGGAGGAGAAGTCCAGTAGTTACATGACTCAGGCTGGTTCCCAGAGTAGCCCTCTACATGATCGTCACCAGACTCTTCATCAACCATCTCCCTGACCAGCTTTCTCTGATCAAGCCATGAACTGTCCTTCTCCATCTTTGGAGGATGCATGCACTCTATTGGTTGACCTAGCCAACTATAGCTAGGCTACTCATGATAATGGATCGCTTATTTGTTTTTTGCTTTTAAGCACTTTGAGATTGTTCTGAAAACCGCTTTAGAAATGGAATACATTATTATTATAATGCTGAAAAAGGATACTGATAATGAAAATAGACAAACCAGTTATGGACTATATAAAATCTTGTTGAAAGTTGGATATACAGAGAAAGTTTTAAGATGATCCAATGTAAGGTGCATGTTTTACAGAAACGTTTCCTCAAAAACTTTATGGATGTTACATTGTCTGTCCCAGTCAACCCCCTATCTTTACAAGACAGTAGAACATGCAAACAAAACTCAAAACACTTCGATTTGGTCTGTATTGCTTTAACATTTAATCTTCATAACTAACACTGGGGGACAGTTGTGAGTGGAAAAACAAACTCTGAGCCCTGTCTAAAAGCCGAGAAATATGATTGTCTGAAAAGCCTTTTTTGAGACTTGTAATGGGTAAAATTCATGCAATTTCCTACTCAGGTCTCTTGTTGATGTCAGGTGAGGTGTGTGTTGGTTGCTTGCAAAGTATAATTATGAACGTGGTTTAATTTGGAAATGACTAACTTGTACATGCTCAGGTTGACCTTCCCACAAATGAAAATAAAAAATATACTCAAAAATAAAAAAATGGAAAAAGAATCACCCATACAGTGTATAAAAGGGTAAGGAAATTAGAATGTAATTGTAATAACTCTATTCAACTTTGATGTTGTTATACATAGGCGTAACAATCATACTGAATCAGTTACAACACTACACAGCAACACCAGTGACATCAAAGGAAGCTAAACTTTGCAAGCAACCAACACACACACCTCACCAGACATCAACGAGAGAGGTTTCCATTCACTCTCTCTAAATAGACCTCTTTCTTTCTTTCCATTCATCATGTCGCCCACTCACCCAGAATGATTTGTGTGTCTGCGAGAGCTTATTGATTTTCCTGTGAAGTCAGAGACTGTGTGTCATCAGACGACTTCTACACACAGGAAGCTTTCCTCATAAACAACGTGTCCTCATAAACCCACTAACAGACCATCTTATTTTACTCAGCATTTAATACCTTTCCCAACCAGCACCCCCAGAACCCCAGAACCAGACTTATCTGGTTTTTGTCTGCTTTGTCTGAAGGACTTAATACATTCAAATGTTTTCATATGCAGAAGATTATTTTCAGAAGTGCAGATTTTAGTGCAGGTGTTTTGCATAGTTTCATATTCTCAGCAGATTTTCTTTTGTTGTAACAAAGTGACAGGACTTCAGAGGAATAGAAATGAACGTGGCACACGTTTTGTTGATGGTTTGCTTTGAAACAAGTTATTGCCTTCATGGTTGTGTGTGTGAGAGTGTGCTTGCCAGTGTCTGTCTGTGTGTGTGTGTGTGTGTGTGTGTGTGTGTGTGTGAGAGTGAGAGTGAGCGGGAGACCTCTGTCATTGTTGAGGTTTTACAAAGTAAGCCACATCCTGACAACTGTTTTCCAGGGTCTATTTTTAGCTCACAGTGCTCTAATTTTACCCCCTTTTGGATCGTATTCTGACGGGTGTTTTTATTTAGTGTATGTTCCCGGAACGCAGTGTCACCACGGTTCACTTCATTTCCTGTCACGTGTCCCCATTGTAGCGTCAAAACAGTCACACACACATACACACACACACACACATTGAGAATGATGCAAGACACACATGCTGAGAATATGACATCTGAGAGGAATTTTGTGTTTTGTTTTTCTGAAATCACAGCAGGTGGCCAACCCAGAGAGATGTCAGAGTCTGAAGGTTCCATTGTTCTTTTCAGAACGCTTTTGATGATAACTTAAAACACTTTTCAAAAATGTTGCTCAACTAAAACTAAATAGTAGTGTAACAAATCCTACAGGGGGGCTTTGTAATACTTTGAACAGTGATACAACTTCCCTCTGGTTGACAATATGGCATGTCTTTGTAGAAATGGAAGTGCTGTGAGGAGAAGTGGTAAGTAGTGATGGGGGAAAGAAATCAATACAGTTACATATCACTTTTTTTTTTGTTGCTACTATAGGTAGCGTTAGCTAGCGCTAGTCGACTGTACCTACGCCAAAACTCCAGTATTTTTCATCCTATAGCTTCTTCTCCATCTTCTTTTTAAATAGTGAGCCAAAATGTTTTCAGCACTTTTATTTCCCTGTCTGATCAAAACTTGTTTTACCATGCTCTCTCTTGTCTCTCTGCAGCAGGCATATAGTGAGCAATATGTTTGGTAGGGCTGGGACGATACCAGTATCACGATATTCAATAGTATCATGGCAAGGAAACAAAACACGAAGTGGTTTTAAAGGGATACTTCGGGATTTTGCAACGAGGCCCTTTATCTACTTCCCCAGAGTCAGATGAACTCGTAGATACCATATATATGTCTCTGGGTCCAGTATAAAGGAAGTTAAAGGTAGTTTCGCGAGCCAATGCTATGCTAGCAGATACCCATAGACTTCCAGTCATTGCGCTAGTTAGCAACAAACTACATGCAGAGACATAAAAAAGCCAAAATCCCGAAGTATCCCTTTAACTTCTTTAGGAATACAACCCTAATGTTGGAAACAAACATCATTATGATGTCATCCAGAGTCACATGTATTTATTTTCCAAGCTATAGCACACAATATTTTACATATAGCAGGTTTTTTTTTGCCATGGAAAAACTATTGCGACGCTGGTATCATCACCGCCTTAATGTTTGGAACATCAAATCGCAATAAAATCGCAGTATCGAATTGCAATACATATAGAATCGTGAGAATTGTGAGAATCGCAATACATATTGTATCGGCACCTAAGTATCGTGATAATAACGTATCGTAAGGTCCCTGGCAATTCCCAGCCCTGTTACCAAGTTGTTTATGTCACCAAGTCATGTGTGTTACTTGGTCATTTTTGAAGTCCTCACTGTTACTAAGTCATTTCTGTTACCAAGTCATTTCTGTTACCATTGCCAAGTTATTTCTGTACACTGGTCATTTCTGTTACCTGGTCGTTTCCGTTACCAAGTTATTTCTGTTAGTATTCTTTAAAGTAGGCATTCTTAAGGTGGGAATGCTTTGTGGCTTTTGGGTTGAATTGAACTGGGCCTTAGCCTCATAAACAACCCTATAAACTCATGGTAAAATATTTGCAAGCCATTAATCAGCTTAGGAAGCTAGTGGAGAGAAGCGAGGGAGAGAGAGAGAAAGAGAGAGAGAGAAAATGAGAATATGATAGGCCTTTCTCAGTGTTTGACAGTAAGACCTGACCTGCTCTGACCTGTACCCTCATAATCAATGACCTCTTAGTTTAAAGGCCCGATGCAGCCATTTTTTTGTAACGATTAAGTACCTTACTAGCTAGGTTTCCATCCAATTGCAGATTTTCATGCGAATATTCCCACCAGTGCGTGATGACGTACTGCACACAAAATGTACTTTTTTGCTTACGTTTTCATGTATCTAATAAAAATCAAGTTCAAGGATAATGTGTTTCCATCGCATTTTCAACTGTACCGATAGTTTTGTCACAAAAATTGTTGCGTTAAATAGCAAATGTGCCTGCTCTGGTCTTGGCACGCGCTCTAGCCAACAGCTTGCTGATAGAGTGCGGCTAGGCTGTGTGGGTAGGCTACTCTACATGATGAGATTATTAAGAGCGAGAATATTTGTACAGTGGGGAGAACAAGTATTTGATACACTGCCGATTTTGCAGGTTTTCCTACTTACAAAGCATGTAGAGGTCTGTAATTTGTATCATAGGTACACTTCAACTGTGAGAGACGGAATCTACAACAAAAATCCAGAAAATCACATTGTATGATTTTTAAGTAATTAATTTGCATTTTATTGCATGACATAATTATTTGATCACCTACCAACCAGTAAGAATTCCGGCTCTCACAGACCTGTTAGTTTTTCTTTAAGAAGCCCTCCTGTTCTCCACTCATTACCTGTATTAACTGCACCTGTTTGAACTCGTTACCTGTATAAAAGACAGACCTGCACAAGGCTGGGATGGGCTACAGGACAATAGGCAAGCAGTTTGGTGAGAAGGCAACAACTGTTGGCGCAATTATTAGAAAATGGAAGAAGTTCAAGATGACGGTCAATCACCCTCGGTCTGGGGCTCCATGCAAGATCTCACCTCGTGGGGCATCAATAATAATGAGGAAGGTGAGGGATCAGCCCAGAACTACACGGCAGGACCTGGTCAATGACCTGAAGAGAGCTGGGACCACAGTCTCAAAGAAAACCATTAGTAACACACTACGCCGTCATGGATTAAAATCCTGCAGCACACGCAAGGTCCCCCTGCTCAAGCCAGCGCATGTCCAGGCCCGTCTGAAGTTTGCCAATGACCATCTGGATGATCCAGAGGAGGAATGGGAGAAGGTCATGTGGTCTGATGAGACAAAAATTGAGCTTTTTGGTCTAAACTCAACTCGCCGTGTTTGGAGGAAGAAGAAGGATGAGTACAACCCCAAGAACACCATCCCAACCATGAAGCATGGAGGTGGAAACATCATTCTTTGGGGATGCTTTTCTGCAAAGGGGACAGGACGACTGCACCATATTGAGGGGAGGATGGATGGGGCCATGTATCGCGAGATCTTGGCCAACAACCTCCTTCCCTCAGTTAGAGCATTGAAGATGGGTCGTGGCTGAGTCTTCCAGCATGACAACGACCCGAAACACAAAGCCAGGTAACTAAGGAGTGGCTCCATAAGAAGCATCTCAAGGTCCTGGAGTGGCCTAGCCAGTCTCCAGACCTGAACCCAATAGAAAATCTTTGGAGGTAGCTGAAAGTCCGTATTGCCCAGCGACAGCCCCGAAACCTGAAGGATCTGGAGAAGGTCTGTATGGAGGAGTGGGCCAAAATCCCTACTGCAGTGTGTGCAAATCTGGTCAAGACCTACAGGAAAAGTATGATCTCTGTAATTGCAAACAAAGGTTTCTGTACCAAATATTAAGTTCTGCTTTTCTGATGTATCAAATACTTATGTCATGCAATAAAATGCAAATGAATTACTTAAAAATCAGACAATGTGATATTCTGGATTTTTGTTTTAGATTCCGTCTCTCACAGTTGAAGTGTACCTATGATAAAAATTACAGACCTCTACATGCTTTGTAAGTAGGAAAACCTGCAAAATCGGCAGTGTATCAAATACTTGTTCTCCCCACTGTATTTGTCACCAGAAAAGGAGCATCAAGAAGTTCTGTGAAGTTCATCATAAGTTATTTCATCTGTAGCCTAATAAACTGCATTATTTCCCGCGTCGTAGTGAGAGGGACCACACGGCATATCATCGCGTGACTCCAAGTTTACTTCGAAATTATGGTGATTATATCAATATTTGACCACTAAGGCGTTTCCACTGCCATTTCTCGCATAATACATTTTACGACACAAAAAGATCCCACGATGTCGAACGAACAAATGATCTGTCGGCATTTCTAAAATTGTACGTTTGTATGGTATGACTTTACTCACATAAAAACTGTGGGTGGAAACGTGTTTACTGTAATAGTTTCCCATTACAATGGACAAAATTATCTTTTTAGCAACAAAAAAAATTCTCAAGCAAGATCTTTGCTAGGACTGTCTGGGAGTGGTCTGAGTGGGGATGGGAAAACTGAAAACTGGCTGTTATTGGCAGAGAGGTTTGGAACTCTATTTGTTATTGGTAGATTAACCAATTTGCCTCCTGGTGATGTCACCAGGCAAGCCAAAACCATGCAAATCTGTTGATTAGAAGGTCCTGTGTAAATTGTATTTTCAACTAGCTACAATCGGGAAATAACACTGATCAAATGTTTTCACTCTTTTACAGTGTGCAATTCCCAGGCCTATTGGTGAGGGAGTTGGATTTGCGACCAGAGCAATGGTTGTTGTCACACTGACACTGTAGGGAAAGCGCTTAACTAAGTTGTGCTGAAGTAATCACCAGGTAGCCAAATAGATGGTATGTAAATGTTGAAATATGTAAATTGCTGCGAGGGAGGACGTCTGCTAAGCAAATAGATTATATAACCTTTGTAAAAACATCATTTAGTTAGGCTTAGCCTCCAAAATGTTTTGTCTGCATAACAAGTTGCATTAGGTTATTTCTGTTATTTCATAAAATATTTTTATGATAATGTCAATGATTTACTGAACTTATTACACTTATATACTTATAAATATATATATATATATATCCTAGATGTGTTCTTGACATACAGTATATACGGTATGGAACACTCAACAGCAGTTTTGTCCAATCAAATCACTTTTCCAGTTAAAAAGATTTTGTCCAATCACACACTCTTGCCAATAATAGTTTTGCCAAGGGCTGTGGTCCAATTAAAAGTCTCCATTAGCTGCCACATTGCCACGCAGCAACACTATAGCAACTAACATGTCAAGTCTTGTTTCAGGAACGATCCTACATCAAAAACAGAAAACACCTTTCCCTACGCAAGCCATTATGTTACTAATGATATGACTGAGAGTGACTGGTAGATATTGTTTGACATCTTGGCTGGATAGATGAATGGACCTAATTGTTGTGTTGATTCAGTGTTTTATTAACATAATCCATCATGATTATTTGACGCTGACCATAGTGGTTTGGTCAGCTGGGCACTGTTTCAAACCCTGATCAGTCTATGTGTGTGTTTGACAGTGTGTGTGTGTGTGTTATTGTTTATTGTTCAACAGCTAATGCCTTAATCATTATATGCATTACTCATTTAATAGAGTGGAATATTTTTCTAAGAGAGATTGTCTCATTCTATACATCCCAGCTGGTTTGTCACTCTGTCCTGAGTGTAGGGGCTGTGAACATAGAGTAGAGTCCATGTGAGCTGTATATATGTTGGCAGCTGTGCATGTGTCTACTCACAGTCTTGCATAGTGTGTGTGTGCGTGTGCACGTTCTTGTGTGTTTATAGCCTATATGTAGGCATGCTTTCGTGAGTATGTGTGTTCCATTAGAGTGTATGCAGAGTGTGTGTGGCAGTTTGGCGCGGACCAAGCTCACACTGTCCTTTTGAAAGGGAAACATGGTTCTGATAGACTAATGTGCTGGGGGATTTTCTGGCGCACAAATGAAAACAGTCTGGCATCTTGGCATGTGAGTGGAATAGCTACGGCATACCAGACAGTAAAATGGTGACATCAATAAGGGATTATAGCTTTCACCTGGATTCACCTGGCCAGTCTATGCTACAGAAAGAGCATGTAATGTTTTGTACACTCGGTGTATGTAAATGCTGAATTATGTAAATCTGTCTGGATGTGAACATCTGTCAATGTCTTGCCAAATGGATGTTTATAAATGTGATTAATACACACGACTCCATGCCAGCGACCTTTAACCTGAGTTTGACCTTTGAACGCTCTCTCTTCCTTCAGACCCTTGTCTGACGGTGATGCCACCATGCATGGGCGATGCAGACCGCTTCAGCCTGGAGGCCCTCCGGGTCATTCACAAACAGCTGGACGATGACAATGACGGGGGGATTGAGGTCAATGAGAGTGTAGAGGTGCGTAATACTAATACAGTATTAGTCTATGTAATGATCTGGTCATCTCTGTTACCTGGTCATTTCTGTTACCAAGTTGTTTGTGTCACCAAATCATGTGTGTTACTTGGTCATTTTTCAAGTCATCACTGTTACCAAGTCATTTCTGTTACCAAGTCCTTTCTGAACCATTGCCAAGTCATTTCTGTTACCTGGTCATTTCTGTTACAAAGTTATTTCTGTTTCTGTTAGTATTCTTTCGAGTAGGCATTCTTAAAGGTGGAATGCTTTGTGGCTTTTGGGTTGAATTGAACTGGGCCTTAGCCTCATAAACAACCCTATAAACTCATGGTAAAATGTTTACAAGCCATTAATCAGCTTAGGAGCTAGTGGGGAGATAGTGGAGAGAGAAAAAAGAGAGAATGAGAATATGGTAGGCCTTTTTCAGTGTGTTTGACAGTAAGACCTGACCTGCTCTGATCTGTACCCTATCATAATCAACGCCCCCTTAGTTTAAAGGCCCAATGCAGCCATTTTATATCAATATAAAATAATTTATTGGTTACAATTAAGTACCTTACTAGCTAGGTTTCTATCCATTTGGCGACACATTTTCATGTGAATATTCCCACTTTTACAGTGTTAGTTTCATCAGATGTTGTACAATATGATACAAAACACAGGAAAAAGTGAATTCTGACTGCACTCGGCCTTGGGTCAGATTCTCTCTCTGTGTGTGCGCCAGGAGTCATTTTTAACTCGTAGAGCTGCAGTGTGAGAAACTGTTATACCGTTGCCCTTGGCCCAGGGTGCGTCTCAGAAGAGCCGGGGGCCGGCTGTTTACGGGCCCGTTTAAGGCCCCTAAGTGCAGAGGTGTTTGGAGCTGGCCCCCGTCCGAGGACGTGTGTTTGTGTGTGTTTGTGTGTGTGTGTGTGTGTGTGTGTGTGTGTGTGTGTGTGTGTGTGTGTGTGTGTGTGTGTGTGTGTGTGTGTGTGTGTGTATATGTATATGTATGTATGTATGTATGTATGTATGTATGTATGTATGTATGTATGTGTGAGTGTGTGAGAGAGAATCAGAGTATGTGTGTACGTACATACGTATGTGTGTGTGTGTGCTTGCGAGTATATGTACACATACATCTATTGTGTGTGTGTGTGTGTGTGTGTACACATTTGTGTTTGTGTGTCCATGCATGTGTGTGACGGGGGATGACGGAGCAAGATTCTGCCCTTCGACCTTATAAGGGCAAAGAGAAGCTGCGAAAAAAAAAAAAAGGTTGTTCTTTGCGGCGGGGGTCACCAGAATGATTTAGGAGCTCTTCTCTTCTGGAGTGCAAGAAGGCAAAGCGTTGCCCATTTTGCCAAGCCTTGAGCTGTTCTCAGATCAGATTTGAAGCCCTTAAGAGTACTGTTGGAGCTGATCCTAGATCAGTACCCAGGGGAAACTTGACCCTGGAGTATGTGACTATTCACCGGGACATTGTTGCATATTGGATTTACACGCTCAGACCCACGTGACTGTCCCTGCTCTTTTCTCTTATATCATGCTGTATCAATAGCAGAACAGTCTTTGAAAGTTCACACAATTATATAGACCTTTCCCAGAACTTGTTTGTCAAAATGTGTTTGCTTCTTTCATTATTGAAGAAATGATTAAATGCCTTTTGGGGATTTTGTCAGGAAAGTGTTACATTTTTTAATGGACGAAGTTTGACTGACTTTATGTTTTTGATTAAATTGAGTCTGTTTTTAATTAATAGCCCAAGCAGTGTGACGAGAATAGTCCATGTGTGACCTCAGAGTTAAACTCCTTTATGACTCATTGGTTACTGTCATGACTGTAACCTCCATCCCTCTTCCTGGCAGTGGTGAGGTAACAGGGTTGACAATGACAGTGATGGGGGTGACGGTGCTGTGGATAGTGGCAGGTGAGGTGATGAGGGTTGGGGAAAGGTCAATTTGGGGACGTCCTCACCCCCTGTAACCAACATCTGGCCCAGAAAACCTTACAAACCCCAAAACCCCCTCACCTCCCAACACCAACCCCCCACAATGTGACAGTGACACCACCAGCATTTCCTCTCTACACACACACACACACACTTTGCCCACCTCGGAATCTCCCCCCCCACTCCCCAACACCTGAGACGCTGGTCCTGGAGGTCATCGTAATGTTATATCACTGAGTAATATTCAGTTTTTCATAACGTGCATTTCTGAGATTCTTTGACCATTCCAGTACATAAAGATGACGAGTGGCCATGTTGTCACATAGAGAGAAAGGGGAGAGATATACGGTGACAATATCACCAGTGGCAGTAGTGAGAAGGTTATAGTATAGGGCTACTGTCTACGATTGCCTGTTTGACTGAGGAAGAGTTGGGCCTCAGTCAGCAAAGTTGTATTCAGGTAGATTCACAATTTTATTGACTTGGATTATTTATATAATTATGCGTGCTCTCTCAGACACAAACACACACACATGCGCACGCACACACATGCACACACAAGGGCATAATTTATTGAAAGACAGCTTGGCGAGATGCTGACTTGTGGCATTGGTCACAACTAGAGGATCCATGGCTAGATATTCAGACCTCCTAAAAACACACACACACACCGCTAACACACTAGCCCCCCACCCCCCACCCCCCACCCCCTGTCCCACCCAGCCCTTCAACACACACTCAGACGGGGTCTAAAAAGCCCCCCCCTCTTTGTCGCCTTCAAGGTGTTTTGGAAAGTAACTCACTCATTTCACCTTGGTACTATATAATAAGAAACCAAGTTGCTATGCTGTGGTGTCTGTAAAACTTAATAAACAGACAAGGTTTTAAGAAGAGTATAACATAACTATATAAAACAAAAATACATTTTTAATGATCAGAATATACATGTTTTTGATTAGCACGGCATGTCTTCAGTTCTTCAGTGGGGTTTACACCTTGGTGGATTAGAATATGGAGAGAAGGAGGGGAGGCAGAGGGGTTTAGTGGTGTGCTGAGGCCTGTTGCAGAGGTGAGGTCGGTCGGACGCCAGGAACGGCAGCTGCGCTGCACTCATTGGCTGTGGCTCTTCTATCTGCTAAGGAGACACTTTACAAGATCAGGTTCCATCTCTTTGAAATAGCAAGAACAGAATTCACGTCACACAGAAAGGGGTGTGTGTGCATGCCTGAGAAGAGAGAGTTGCAGTACTCGATTAGCCCTTGATGGGTCACAGTTGACATCTTGAGAAAACACAGGTGTGTGCGTACGTGTCTTTATATGAACACAGATGTCTTGAGGAGAGCAGAGCAGGCCCTATCTATAGAAAAGTGAAAGCCTTGAAAGGTTCTAGAAGGTTGACAGTGTTTAAGTTTCCCAGTAGATTGGCTGCTGGTGGAGAGAGAGAAGCGCTCCCCGACCCAAAGACAGTCCAAATATTTTACCCCCATCACTTGGAATCAGATCCGAAGGTCCAGGCAATGTCTTCTTTGAGACCACTGCTGATCTCTGTGTGTGTGCGCGCGCATGTGTATGCAATGCGTGCTAGTGTGTGTGTTTGTGTGTGTAAGCCCATTTCCCTCCATTATCTGGAGATGTCTGAACACAAGTAGTTGAACACAAGACACAGATAGTCAGTGACCCATCCAAGCAAACCAAATATATATATTATTTTGCACAATGTCTTCAATCATATCTTAATGAATTAATCTATTATTTCAAAACCCATTTACTACCCTACGGCGTTTTCAGTTATAATTCTGAATGACTTGGTCAAGAGCAATATTAAGATATTGGCAAACTTTTCAATTTACAGACATGATTGAGTTTATGATCATTGGTTGTCTTCTGTCATGGTGACTGACAGACTGAACAACATAGACTGAGACAAAAACAGAGGAAGAAAGAGACAGAAAGAGGGGGTCTGCGATCATAAAACAGATGGAGTTTGAGGGAGGGAGGGAGGGAGGGAAAGAGATGAAGAAAGAGAGAGATGGATGGATAGAGACAAAAAGAGAGAGTGAGATGGATGGAGCGAGAGATGGATAGAGACAGACAGATGAAGAGAAAGACGGTTGTATAAGAAGGTTCAGTAGATACTGTATCAGTAGTGAGTTACAGTAAGTTGTTAGAAAGGGCAGGAGAGGCTCATGGGAAGACTCATTTGACCCATCTGGAATCTACCTCCGATAACAAGCCCTTTGTTTACGGTATACTGTGTGTGCGTGTGTGCGTGTGTGCGTGTGTATTATCCTCCTGTCCGTGTGAGATGATAATGTCCTGGTCATATGTCAGGTGACTTAGCTACCAAATTACTTATTTTCAAAAATGCCAATTGGATAACATCAATAGCAAACAAACGGAAGTTGTGCAATTTGTCAATGTGTTTGTTAACAAATAAACGTCCACTTATGACATTTATCAATGTGTTTGCGAGGAAAAACACTTCAACTGAACTGGATCAATAATATTGTTTGTTCTAGCTCAGACACACCGGTAGGATTGTCAAATGTTTGCCTGCCGACTGTACTTATCACCTCTGAACACAGTGTCATGACGTGACTTAACATTAATCTGATGACTTATTTCTCTAATTAACTAACTATGTTTAATTGTTACCCGATTAAATTAATCATGTAATAATTAACTCATTAGGATTTGGGGCACCACAGGATAATTTGTTTAACAAGTTACCATCTCCCGAATTAACTCCAGAAGATATATAGATATCTCTTACGTCAATAACAGTCACTTAGTCATTACCTCATAACAAATCATTCTGAACGTCGCATAGTCCTTGCATACGCACAAACCCCAGCCTTACTGATCATTCCGTACCACACAAATTGGTTTAATTATTTATTTACTAAGTAACTAAATGATTACACAGGATACACACACACACACATGCACGGGTTAGTTAGGTTATTGATTAGAAACTTAATACAATGGAAACAGGTCCCTAGTGGACTAACACATGACTGCTTGTTCACCGAAAGATGGAGGAGTAAAAAGAGAGAAAGAGAACCACAACACTACGCTCACGGTAATCATAATAATTTGCACCCTAACCGCCGCCTATTTGGAGAAGAAGTCATGGATGTATTTACGTGTCTGAATGTCTTCCTTCGTCATTTTATCTCTGTACAAAAGTGGTCAGATGACGCAGATGCTAAGCTACAGGGCTGTTTTGCTAGCACAAACTGGAATATGTTCCGGGATTCTTCAGATAGCATTGAGGAGTACACCACATCAGTCACTGGCTTCATCAATAAGTGCATCGACATCGTCCCCACAGTGACCGTACGTACATACCCCAACCAGAAGCCATGGATTACAGGCAACATCCGCACTGAGCTAAAGGCTAGAGCTGCCGCTTTCAAGGAGCGGGACTCTAACCCGGACGCTTATAAGAAATCCCGCTATGCCCTCCAACGAACCATCAAACAGGCAAAGAGTCAATACAGGACTAAGATTGAATCGTACTACACTGGCTCTGACGCTCGTCAGATGTGGCAGGGCTTGAAAACTATTACAGACTACAAAGGGAAGCACAGCCGCGAGCTGCCCAGTGACACAAGCCTACCAGACGAGCTAAATCACTCGCTTCGAGGCAAGCAACACTGAAGCATGCATGAGAGCACCAGCTATTCCGGATGACTATGTGATCACGCTCTCCGTAGCCGATGTGAGTAAGACTTTTAAGCAGGTCAACATTCACAAGGCCGCAAGGCCAGATGGATTACCAGGGCGTGTACTCCGAGAATGTGCTGACCAAACTGGCAAGTGTCTTCGCTGACATTTTCAACATGTCCCTGACTGAGTCTGTAATACCAACATGTTTCAAGCAGACCACCATAGTCCCTGTGCCCAAGGACTCTAAGGTAACCTGCCTAAATGACTACCGACCCATAGCACTCACGTCTGTAGCCATGAAGTGCTTTGAAAGGCTGGTCATGGCTCACATCAACACCATTATCCCAGAAACCCTAGACCCACTCCAATTTGCATACCGCCCCAACAGATCCACAGATGATGCAGTCTCTATTGCACTCCACACTGCCCTTTCCCACCTGGACAAGAGGAACACCTACGTGAGAATGCTATTCATTGACTACAGCTCAGCGTTCAACACCATAGTGCCCTCAAAGCTCATCACTAAGCTAAGGATCCTGGGACTAAACACCTCCCTCTGCAACTGGATCCTGGACTTCCTGACGGGCTGCCCCCAGGTGGTAAGGGTAGGTAACAACACATCTGCCACGCTGATCCTCAACACGGGGGCCCCTCAGGGGTGTGTGCTCAGTCCCCTCCTGTACTCCCTGTTCACCCATGACTGCATGGCCAGGTATGACTCAAACACCATCATTAAGTTTGCCGACGACACAACAGTGGTAGGCCTGATCACCGACAATGATGAGACAGCCTATAGGGAGGAGGTCAGAGACCTGGCCGTGTGGTGCCAGGATAACAACCTCTCCCTCAACGTGATCAAGACAAAGGAGATGATTGTCGACTACAGGGGGAAAAAAAAGGACTGAGCACGCCCCCATTCTCATCGACGGGGCTGTAGTGGAACAGGTTGAGAGCTTCAAGTTCCTTGGTGTCCACATCACCAACAAACTATCATGGTCCAAACACACCAAGACAGTCGTGAAGAGCGCACGACAAAGCCTATTCCCCCTCAGGAGACTGAAAACATTTGGCATGGGTCCTCAGATCCTCAAAAAGTTATACAGCTGCACCATCGAGAGCATCCTGACTGGTTGCGTCACCGCCTGGTATGGTAACTGCTCGGCCTCCGACCGCAAGGCACTACAGAGGGTAGTGCGTACGGCCCAGTACATCACTGGGGCCAAGCTTCCTGCCATCCAGGACCTCTATACCAGGCGGTATCAAATGAAGGCCCTCAAAATTGTCAAAGACTCCAGCCACCCTAGTCATAGACTGTTCTCTCTGCTACCGCATGGCAAGCGGTACTGGAGCACCAAGTCTAGGTCCAAAAGGCTTCTCAACAGCTTCTACCCCCAATCCATAAGACTCCTGAACAGCTAATCATGGCTACTCAGACTATTTGCACTGCCCCCCCACCCCATCTTTTTACGCTGCTGCTACTCTGTTAATTATTTATGCATAGTCACTTTAACTCTACCCACATGTACATATTACCTCAACTACCTCAACTACCTCTACTAGCCGGTGCCCCCGCACATTGACTCTGCACCGGTACCCCCCTGTATATAGCCTCCCTACTGTTATTTTATTTTACTTCTGCTCTTTTTTTTCTCAACACTTTTTTGTTGTTGTTGTTTTATTTTACTTTTTATTAAAAAATAAATGCATTGTTGGTTAAGGGCTGTAAGTAAGCATTTAACGGTAATGTCTATACCTGTTGTATTCGGCGCATGTGGCAAATACAATTTGATTTGATTTGTGGCGGGCCGGGTGCCTGCAGGCTGACCTCGGTCGTCAGTTGAACGGTGTTTCCTCCGACACATTGGTGCGGCTGGCTTCCGGGTTAAGCGGGCGGTGTTGAGAAGCGCGGTTTGGCGGGTTATGTTTCTGAGGACGCATGACTCGACCTTCGCCTCCCGAGCCCGTTGGGGAGTTGCAGCGATGAGACAAGATTGAAATTGGAGAGAAAAAGGGGGTAAAATATTATTTAAAATACAAAGGGCTGCACAACAAAGGGCAAAAAATCTAACTGATATTTGTACCAAATATTGTGATTTTACTTACGATTATATATCAAAACACTTGGGTAAACTGTTGGGATCATAGTAATAGAATGATCATTCTAATTTTATGGTTGGAATACAGATGGCATTTGGAATGCAGTTTTTTTTGGCATGACAACGAATGAAAAAGTAATGGAGATGATGGTTGTGACACAGTAGGAACCAAAGTTTGTAGAACCCTTTTGGGTTCCATAGAACCCTCTGTAGAAACATGAATACTTTCTTTCTCTCAGCAGGTAGCTTAGTGGTTAAGAGCGTTGTGCCAGTAACCGAAAGGTCGCTGGTTCTAATCCCCGAGCCGACTAGGTGAAAAATCTGTCGATGTGCCCTTGAGCAAGGCACTTAACCCTAATTGCTCCTGTAAGTCGCTCTGGATAAGAGCGTCTGCTAAATGACAAAAATGTAAAAATGTAAATGTAAATATTGCCTTCCAGTAACTTATCGCAAGACCACAAGATATAACAGCAATTAATACTATAGACAGTCCAACCCACATAACCCACACAGAGAACCACATTGAGCTATTCCTTCAAGATAACCTTTATGGTTTATAGCCACATCATTTAGCCTATCTCTAGCCTTTATATCCTTTGTTTATGGTTGATTGGCCTATAACTGGCCAATGCAAAAACGTATGTCAACATTTCTGTTTATTTTGGATGTGTGTCATATGTTGGTGGTGATTATCACTATATGCAATTCCCCACCGCCTTACTGCATTCAATTAGTTTCATAGTTGCTACAATGACTCAGTATTTCTAGGATCACTTGTAGCAGGCCTGTCTCTATTCATTCATATCAGACCGGTCACTCTGTGAACTGATTCTAGATCTGCTGTGTCTTGCAGCAATAGACCTGTCTTTATTCATTCAAACCAGACCCTGTGTGTTCCCTCCCTCCCTCTCCTAAAAAGGAAGAAAAGAGTGAATGTGTGTTGTGGAGTTTGCCCTGTGGGCTGTGACTGGGTCCAGACTTCTCAAACATCATTGTCACAACAATACCTGTAGCCTGACCATAGAAAGACAACGACTAGATCTAACATTACACTGAAAGTCATGTCTGGTGTTGTTCAGGGTTCTCTGCAATGTCATACAGTGAGGGAAAAAAGTATTTGATCCCCTGCTGATTTTGTACGTTTGCCAACTGACAAAGAAATGATCAGTCTATAATTCTAATGGTAGGTTTATTTTAACAGTGAGAGACAGAATAACAACAAAAATATCCAGAAAAACGCATGTCAAAAATTTAGATTTGCATTTTAATGAGGGAAATAAGTATTTGACCCCTCTGCAAAACATGACTTAGTACTTGGTGGCAAAACCCTTGTTGGCAATCACAGAGGTCAGACGTTTCTAGTAGTTGGCCACCAGGTTTGCACACATCTCAGGAGGGATTTTGTCCCACTCCTCTTTGCAAATCTTCTCCAAGTCATTAAGGTTTCGAGGCTGACGTTTGGCAACTCGAACCTTCAGCTCCCTCCACGGATTTTCTATGGGATTAAGGCCTGGAGACTGGCTAGGCCACTCCAGGACCTTAATGTGCTTCTTCTTGAGCCACTCCTTTGTTGCCTTGGCCGTGTGTTTTGGGTCATTGTCATGCTGGAATACCCATCCACGACCCATTTTCAATGCCCTGGCTGAGGGAAGGAGGTTCTCACCCAAGATTTGACGGTACAAGGCCCCGTCCATCGTCCCTTTGATGCGGTGAAGTTGTCATGTCCCCTTAGCAGAAAAACACCCCCAAAGCATAATGTTTCCACCTCCATGTTTGACGGTGGGGATGGTGTTCTTGGGGTCATAGCATTCCTCCTCCTCCAAACACGGCGAGTTGAGTTGATGCCAAAGAGCTTGATTTTGGTCTCATCTGACCACAACACTTTCACCCAGTTCTCCTCTGAATCATTCAGATGTTCATTGGCAAACTTCAGATGGGCCTGTATATGTGCTTTCTTGAGCAGGGGGACTTTGCGGGCGCTGCAGGATTTCAGTCCTTCACGGCGTAGTGTGTTACCAATTGTTTTCTTGGTGACTATGGTCCCAGCTGCCTTGAGATCATTGACAAGATCCTCCGTGTAGTTCTGGGCTGATTCCTCACCGTTCTCATGATTATTCTAACTCCACAAGGTGAGATTTTGCATGGAGCCCCAGGCCGAGGGAGATTGACAGTTATTTTGTGTTTCTTCCATTTGCGAATAATCGAACCAACTGTTGTCACCTTCTCACCAACCTGCTTGGCCATGGTCTTGTAGCCTTGTCTACAATCTTGTCCCTGACATCCTTGGAGAGCTCTTTGGTATTGGCCATGGTGGAGAGTTTGGAATCTGATTGATTGATTGCTTCTGTGGACAGGTGTCTTTTATACAGGTAACAAATTGAGATTAGGAGCACTCCCTTTAAGAGTGTGCTCCTAATCTCAGCTCGTTACCTGTATAAAAGACACCTGGGAGCCAGAAATCTTTCTGATTGAGAGGGGGTCAAATACTTATTTCCCTAATTAAAATGCAAATTAATTTATAGCATTTTTGACATGCGTTTTTCTGGATTTTTTTGTTGTTATTCTGTCTCTCACTGTTCAAATAAACCTACCATTAAAATGATAGACTGATCATTTCTTTGTCAGTGGGCAAACGTACAAAATCAGCTGGGGATCACATACTTTTTTCCCTCACTGTAACTCCCATCCTGCATTTAACTTAATTTAGTCGATGTTAACTGTGTCAATTTGATTGCAGTCTATAACAATACAATGCTATATATACACTGCATGGGATAACCGGTAATAATAACTAAATGTGTTTTTCTTCTTGCAGTTTATTAGAGAAGATATGAAGCAACAACAAACCAACAAACACAGTAACCTGCACAGAGAAGACCAACACATCACTGTGGAAGAGCTGTGGAAGGGATGGAAAGCCTCTGAAGGTAGGAGAGAGATGGAAGGACAGAAGGATGGAGGGAGGGTTAGAAAGAGGAAGGGAGGAGGCGAGAGAGGGAGGGAAGTAGGGATTGGGATACTGGAGGTAGGTAGGGAAGACAAATGTTAAATGGAAGGACATGGTGTAACTGACATTCTCTCTCTGTCTCTCTCATTTCAATTCGCTTTATTGGCATGATGAAACAATGTACATTTTGCCAAAGCGTACTTTGGAGATCCACAGTATTAACATAATTAGAATAATCAATATTGTCAAAGGGACAACAGTAACAACAATAATCAAGGGTCAAAATAACCATACATTGAACAATAACAATAACAATGGCATAGAGGACATGTGCAGGTTGGTTGGTCTGTCAGACACTGTCCCTCATTTGATGCAAGGCAGCAATATAGTGGGCTGCCAACCCACAGCTCTCTGCGTCCTCCCCCAACAGGACGGGTAGCCTATTCTCATCAGAGAGGTCTTTGAAATCTTGAATAAGGGTTTCAAATTTGGGGAATGACACTAATTGTTTTATATTTTTTACATTTTGTCCGGAAATGCAGCTCTCTCTCTCTCTCTCCCTCTCCCTCTCGCTCTCTCTCTGTAGTTCATAACTGGACGACGGAGGACACAGTCCAGTGGCTTAAGGAGTCGGTGGAGCTGCCTCAGTATGAGAGGAACTTCAGAGACTTCCGGATCAACGGAAACACTCTGCCTCGGTGAGCACTTTATCACACTACAAATAGAGTACACCTCAGTATACCCTCCAAATTGAGTTGAGGTTCGAGGAGAACACTAACATTTTGCCAAGGCAGAGATAAGTGGCCCAGATCGAGACGCACGAGTACAGCAGTGGACGCATAAATTCTACAAAGCCATTTACTTTCTCTTCATATTCTTATTATTTCTTATTGTTGTTGTATTGTCGAGAAGGAACCTGCAAGTAAGCATTTCGTTGGACGATGTATACCATTTGTATCCCGTACATACGACTAATAAAACTTGAAACTTGTAGTGGGCCTAATGACAATCGCAGAATGTCATAACACTTTTAGTTGTTTTGTAACAGATGTCTCTTTACATTCATCAAATTGTGGGTGCACAGTTATTTTGTGAGTGGACAAATGTGCACGGGTAGCCAACAGGAGTGCCTTTTAAAGTGATTGTTTGACAATCCGATGAAAACATCGACTGGTTGTGTTTATGCCACATGAAAAGGTAATACATGAAACAATTATAAAAGTTATATGCCAAATCTTTACTATGTCTACTAGGCCCATGGAGATCATACTAAATTAAGTGATTCTATATGTAATTCTATGATAAGAGCCACAAAACAAATGTGCACGCGCAATGCTACTCAGACCAACGCTGCTGACTGCTGGATATGTGAGGTAGTGCAGGTGGAATGGGAAAGAAACTAACAAACGTGACAGAGACACACGCACAAAGGCACGCTAAAACACATGCACGCACACACACACACACACCATATTCCCGCTTCGACTGACACAAAATCTCCCTACCCATGTAGTCACATTAGTGCAATTTAGTGTACTTACACCCCAGTTTTTATCATGACCCCGAACTTGAAACCACCTATTTAGATGTCATCAATATGAGTTAGAGAGGTTATATTAGAAGCTCTTTAGGAATGAGATTCACTGCTAGCTGGACGTATGTATAGAATGAGTACATGAAAAGAATAGAGTGGGAGGGGGGATAGAGGAGGGTGGAAGGGAGTTGAGGGGGATGGGAGGGGGGGCGTCTAGGGGGTCAGGGGTGTTGTGTTACCTCCCCGTACCTGCGGGCACTGACTCATGAAATGATGTCACAGCAGTGGATCAGGTGTCGTTGGCTGCCATGTTGTCTGATCCAGTTTAAGATGGTGGTGGTGACACGAGTACACAGGCACGTTCTGACACACACACACACACACACACACCAATGGCCATTTAACACATGATACGAGATACAGAAACACACACGTTTGCTTACTTGGACATGTATGTATGCATGGTTGAACAAGTTCTCAAACAAATAGAGTATAGTTCTTGTGAAAACATTCCCAACCCTCACCAATCCATTCTTTCTCTCTCTATTTCAGATTAGCGGCGAACGAACCGTCGTTTATGTCAGGTCAGCTAAAGATATTAGACCAGCGGCACAAACAGAAGCTAAATCTAAAAGCACTAGACGCTGTGCTCTTCGGCCCTCCCTTACGTAAGTATGTATGTGTGTCTGTTTGGCAACAGTATTTATCAAACATCAAGGAAATGATGAACAAGTGAATAGTTTATTTCCAAAATGCTATATCCACCAATGTTTCACGTGTTTTTTCATCGGAAATGATTGCTTATGGGTACCTTCATGTGTTTAAAATATTACTATTCTCAGATTTTTAATTCATAGATTTTAGATGTGTATGAAATCAGTTATTTTGCTAAATGCACTGGCTCGATTGCAATGAACAGGCAGAACTTAACCTGCTCCTGCAGGTTATTGCTGGATTTCTTAAAATGCTACAGACTGGAGATTATATGCACCTGCGGGCTAAACTAAGCTTGATTGCAACGAAAAACCCACAAGGTTAAACCAGCAGATCAGTTGATCTCTCGTTGTTACTGTGCCAAGTGATTATGATGCCAGACAACTGGTCTAGATTCTCTATTCCTGCCCCCGATGAAATGTTGACCTATCACGAACATTGGAAACCATAAGGCTGATGATGAATGTAAAAATACTTATTTGAGTATGAGAATATAGAAGTAGTAGGTCTATATTTCATTCAAATCTTTCACCTTGAATGGCAAATTAATATAATATGCCATTCTAAATAACTTTATAGACTACATTTTAATTTGATTAAAAAATATATACAGTTCCTTCAGAAGGTATTCATACCCCTTGACTTATTCTACATTTTGTTGTGTTACAGCCTGAATTCAAAATGGATTAAACATAATAATAATAATCTCACCCGTCTACACACAATACCCCATAATGACAAAGTAAAAATATGGTCTTAGAAATGTTTGCAAATGTATTGAAAATGAAATAGAAATATCTAATTTACATAAGTATTCACACCCCTGAGTCAAGGCATGCTAGAATCACCTTTGGCAGTGATTAAAGCTGTGAATCTTTCTGGGTAAGTCTTTAAGAGCTTTGCACACCTGGATTGTACAATATCTGCCCATTATTATTTTCAAAATTCTTCAAGCTCAATGGTCGACAACCATTTAAGTCTTGCCATCGATGTTCAAGCATATTTAAGTCAAAACTGTAACTAGGCCACTCAGGAACATTCACTGTCTTCTTGGTAAGCAACTCCTGTGTATATTTGGCCTTGTGTTTTAGGTTATTGTCCTGCTGAAAGGTGAATTAATCTCCCAGTGTCTGATGGAAAGCAGACTGAACCAGGTTTTCCTGTAGGATTTTGACTGTGCTTCGCTCCAAACATAACAATTGTATTCAGGACAGAAAGTGAATTGCTTTGGCATTTTTTTTTGCAGTATTACTTTAGTGCCTTTTTGAAAACAGAATGCATGTTTTGGAATATTTGTATTCTGTACAGGCTTCCTTCTTTTCAATCTGTCAATTAGGTTAGTGTTGTGGAGTAACTGCAATGTTGTTCAGCCCATCCTCAGTTATCTCCTATCACAGTCATTAAACTCTGTAACTGTTTTAAAGTCACCATTGGCCTCATGATGAAATCCCTGAGCGGTTTCCTTCCTCTCTGGCAACTGAATTAGTAAGGACGCCTGTATCTTTTTAGTGACTGGGTGTATTTAATACACCATCCAAAGTGTAATGAATAACTTCAACATGCTCAAATGGTTATTCAATGTCGGCATTGGAAAACGTCCCTGGTCTTTGTGGTTGAATCTGTGTTTGAAAATTCACTGCTTTGACTAAGGGACCTTACAGATAATTGTATGAGTGGGATACAGAGATTAGGTAGTCATTCAAAAATCATGTTAAACCCTATTATTTCACACAGAGTGAGTCCATGCAACTTATTATGTGACTTGTTAAGCAAATGTTTACTTCTGAACTTATTTAGGCTTGCCATAACAAAGGGGTTGAATACTAATTGACTCAAGATATTTCAGCTTTACATTTTCAATTAATTTGTAAACATTTCTAAAAACATAATTCCACTTTGACATTGTGGTATTGTGTGTAGGCCAGTGACAAGAAATCTAATTTTAAATTGAGGCTGTAACACAACCAAATGTGTAAAAAGTCAAGGTGTGTGAATACTTTCTGAAGGCACTGTATGTGTTTTCGTATGAATGTACTTACCCTATGCCGGTTTTCAATGTATTTGTCACCCAAAAAGAAGCACAAAGCCGAATAGTTACAATCGTTTCATTAGAACTACACACATGAACTACAAATCTTTCGACAACTTGCCGGTCTACAAAAACATTTTTTTGTGCATTTTCATAAAGAACTGGTTGGCAATGTTCAGTAGAAAAAAAAACCTGTGTAATCAAATATAATATACATCAAATGGCCAGTAACTAAGTCCTCAACTCGAGCAGGAATGCTCCAGCATGCTAACAACACTACAGGAAATGTAGTTCAAATTAGACATTTCTAACGTGTCTTACTTCTTGAGTGTCAAATATTTTGATAAAAGGCATCGGGTATGAGTAAATCAATACACAAATACGAATATAATTGTATGCATTCGGAAAGTATTCAGACAACCTTTTTCCACATTTTGTTACGTTACAGCCTTATCCTAAAATGGATTACATTATTTTCCTCATCAATCTACACATAATAACTCATAATGACAAAGCGAAAACAGGTTTTTAGAAATTTAGCAAATTTACAAAAAATTTAACAGAAATATCTTATTTACATACGTACTGTATGTAAATAAGATATTTCTGTAAATTTTTTTGTAAATTTGCTAAATTTCTAAAAACCTGTTTTCGCTTTGTCATTTAGAAATGTCCTTGTTTTCGAAAGAAAAACTATTTTTTTGTCCATTACAATAACATAAAATTGCTGATGCTCCAAATACTCAACAAGTCTCAAGAAGACCAGTTTTATTGCTTCTTTAATCAGCACAACAGTTTTCAGCTGTGCTAACATAATTGCAGAAGGGTTTTCTAAATGATCAATTAGCCTTTTAAAAATGATAAACTTGGATTAGCAAACACAACGTGCCATTGGAACACAGGACTGATGGTTCCTGATAATGGGCCTCTGTACGCCTATGTAGATATTCCATAAAAAAATCAGCCGTTTCCAGCTACAATAGCCATTTACAACATTAACAATGTCTACACTGTATTTCTGATCAATTTGATGTTATTTTAATGGACAAATTTTTTTGCTTTTCTTTCGAAAACAAGGACATTTCTAAGTGACCCCAAACTTTTGAACAGTAGTGTATTATACATTAATACGTTTTTAAAAAATGATGTAGCAACTTTCATGAATTTAACAATAATCTTGGAGCTCATTCAAAAGACCCGGGACATGGCCCTGGAAGTATGACGTAGGATGATGTACCTTGCACAGGGTATTTCCTCACTCACTCACTCTCCCCCCTCAGGTCCACAACACAACTGGATGAAGGACTTTGTGTTGATGGTATCTATAGTGATCGGGATAGGGGGCTGCTGGTTCGCCTACATCCAGAACAAGTCTTCCAAGGTGCACATGGGTCAGATGATGAAGGACTTGGAGAGCCTGCAGAGTGCTGAGCAGAGCCTCATGGACCTTCAGGGACGGTATGTAGCCTGATGCTGTTTATGAATGGTTTGTAAAAGGTGTTTAATTATGGTTTTTAGTTGGTTTACAATTGTTTTAAAGATGATTTACAAATGGCATACACAGGGTTTAGTTGTCTATTGGCTCTGATGTTGTATGTTTGGTGTATGGTATGAAGTCTGAAGAATTATTAATTAAGTTAAATTAATTTAACTTTAAGTGATCATGTTATATAATAGGTTCTAACCCTGTCTCTCTCTCTGTCTCTCTCTCAACCCCCTCCAGCCTCGAAAAGGCCCAGGAGGAGAACCGCACGGTGGCGGTGGAGAAGCAGAACCTGGAGCAGAAGATGAGGGATGAGATCAGTGGGGCCAAGAAGGAGTCGTACCGCCTCCGTGAGCTCCGCCAGGGGGCAGAATGTGAGCTCAGCCGCCTCAAATATGCTGAGGAGGAGCTGGTGCAGGTAGGAACCATGGAGAGTGTGTTGCACATCATTAAGGTAGAAAAACTACCAGTAATTTACCAAAGTTACCAGAATTGTCAGCAATTTTGGTAAGTAATATGTAATTTATGGAAACTTTGGTAATTTATACTTTAATTATTTTAAGTTTATTTTATTTTCATCATATAAAATATGTTTTTTTTCTTAATATTATATCTGTGTCCATATTTTCCATGAGTTTCTAGTGGATAGACCATATGGTTCACGAGCAAATAGAATAATTCATGAAAAAAGACTTGAATCAACAATGACATAATTTGCAATTAACTCCTCCAACTAATGACTTCTTCACAACTGCCACCAGTTTGGCCACAAAACATTTACAACAGAGACATATTGACATAGTCAAATAATTAAAAACAGAGTTTTTAACAAAGGTAGTTGATGCAAACTAGCCACTTGCAAAATGCACTCATTAAAAATAACCTCTGTGATCTCCATCTTGCTAGCTACGTGGGCAACAAGCGGATAGGGCAGTGACATAGCCAGTGACGTAGTTCCTCTATGCTAAACTGACGTTGTATCCGTACAAACATGTAAGCCGGAACATTGCTACAATGTGGGAGGCAACCCGTCTCTCTAGAGAGACTACTTATGTACAATACAGTACACTTTTATGCCATGTTTTAATATTATTCCATGCGTGTGCGACGCCTAAATGTGCCCCCCCTCCTGTCCCCAGGTGCGTATGGCCCTGAAGCGGGCGGAGAAGGAGATGCAGACAGAGTGGTCGGTGCCAGAGGCCCTACAGATGTGGCTACAACTCACCCACGAGGTGGAGGTCCAATACTACAACATCAAGAAACATAGCGCAGAGCTACAGCTCACTGTCGCTAAGGAAGAGGTAACTTCCTGGAGACCAAATGACATCACTTCCTAGGAGACAGTGTCAAGTTTAAGTAGGAGCAGGTTTAGGGTGATTTTGGGGATGTAATGGGTTGGTTCATTAGGTTTTGAATTTGTAAATAAGTTGAGTGTTACATTTTAAGGTGCAATATGGAAATAAGCCTTTTGCACTTGTGTAATTGAAAATGTCTGAAAACACGCACAGACACATGCACACAGAAACAAAATTAAAGCTTTATTCCCCAATTTTTTTGGGGGGATGATACAGCTAAATTACTTTTTAATTGCATTGTTTGTTTTTGCCTTTGTAACTTGCAGTGAGAATGACTCATCAGACAATTCCAGAAGTCAATTAACTGCGAAGCTGTGAAAGCACACACTGAGGCACAGCAATATGTTGCTCTCATTAAAGTAGATGTGGTCATATTTGACCTCTTGGCCAAATTTGAGGACTTATTGATAAAACTAGTCTCTGTAGGACACCGTATTGTACACTACATGGCCAAAGGTATGTGGACACCTGCTCGTCGAACATCTCATTCCAAAATCATGGGTATTAATATGGAGTTGGTACCCCCTTTGCTGTTATAACAGCCTCCACTCTTCTGGGAAGGCTTTCCGCTAGATGTTGGAACATTGCTGCGTGAACTTACTTCCATTCAGCAACAAGAGCATTAGTGTGGTCAGGCACTGATGTTGGGCGATTAGGTCTGGCTCGCAGTCAGCATACCAATTCATCCCAAAGGTGTTCGATGGTGTTGAGGTCAGGGCTCTGTGCAGGCCAGTCAAGTTCTGCCACACCGATCCCGACAAACCATTTCTGTATGGACCTCGCTTTGTGCACGGGGGCATTGTCATGCTGAAACAGGAAAGGGCCTTCCCCAAACTGTTGCCACAAAGTTGGAAGCACAGAATGGTCTAGAATGTCATTGAATACTGTAGCGTTAATATTTCCCTTCACTGGAACTAAGGGGCCTAGCCCGAACCATGAAAAACAGCCCCAGACCATTATTCCTCTTCCACCAAACTTTACAGTTGGGACTATGCATTTGAGCAGGTAGTGTTCTCCTGGCATCCACCAAACCCAGATTTGTCCATCCAACTGCCAGATGGTGAAGCGTGATTCATCACTCCAGAGAACCTGTTTCCACTGCTTCAGAGTCCAATAACAGGGAGCTTTACACCATTCCAGCCGACACTTGGCATTGCGCATGGTGATCTTAGGCTTATGTGCGACTGCTCGGCCATGGAAAGCCATTTCATGAAGCTCCCGACGAACAGTTCTTGTGCTGACATTGCTTACAGAGGCCGTTTGGAACTCGGTAGTGAGTGTTGCAACCGAGGACAGATGATTTTTACACGCTACGCACTTCAGCGGTTCCGTTCTGTGAGCTTGTGTGGCCTACCACTTTGCGGCTGAGCCATTGTTGCTCCTAGACATTTCCACTTCACAATAACAGCATTTACAGTTGACTGGGGCAGCTCTACTAGCAAGGCAGACATTTGACAAACTGACTATGACGGTGCCACGTTGAAAGTCACTGAGCTCTTCAGTACAGGCCATTCTACTGCCAATGTTTGTCTATGGAGATTGCATGGCTGTGTGCTTGATTTTATACACCTGTCAGCAACGGGTGTGGCTGAAATAGCCGAAGCCACTAATTTGAAGGTGTCTCCACATACTTTTGGCCATGTAATGTATATTAGTGCATGTAGGATTGCCTGGATGCCAGTCTGTTTCTGCTCCAGCCAACAGATTATGGTCTTGGCAAGAGATGTAGCATTGTTTAATTTATTCATGAACAACAGCTAAACTGGGCAGAAATTTGGAAAGAGAAGGCACTGATGTTTTATTGTAATATAGACAGCAAATATTGGATGATATGCATTCAGTGATGATAGTGTTACCATAGAATAGTCATATAGTGTGTATTTCTTTGTTCCCACAAACAGTATTCTGTAGTAAACTGTAGTACACTTAAGCAATAAGGCCCGATGGGGTGTGGCATATGGGCAATATACCACAGCTTTCAGCCAATCAGCATCCAGAGCCAAACTACCCGGTTTGTAATATAGAATACTATACTACACTTTAGTATCCCTCGATCATGTGTAGTGCTTACTGTAGAATGTTGTAGTATACTGTGGAAAACTATACTATACACTTTATGTAGTATCCCTCAACAGTGTAGTGCTTACTATAGAATTTTGTAGTACACTGTATTATACTACATTAAATACTACAGTATTATCCACAAAAAAAAACTGTAGTAAATACTACAGTAATGTCAGCTAAAACACAATGTTTTTAAACTATAGTAATACTACATTATTTAATTTGAATATGCTCCACCCATTCTCATCCTCCATACCTCAATGTGTGCCACCCACAAGTGAGAAACCTACATGCCAAGTATAGACCACATATTGTGTTCCCTACAGGTTATAGAAAAGAGCAGAAGCTCTGAACTATCCATTCAGTCCCCAGTCTTACAGGTTATGGGGGGGGAAAAAATCAAGGTTTCATCAAGGAGAAAGCCCCCACTTTTATGTCAAAGATAATAAAACAAAAAACACTATATAGTAAATACTACAGTAATATCTGCAAAAACACTGCAATAATTACTATAGTATATACTATAGTAATACTACAGTATTTATAGTATAATAAACTTTACTACAGTATACTACAGTCATGCCCACAAAAGCACTACAGTGAATACTATAGTATACTACAGTCATATCCAAAAACACTACAGTAAATATTACAGTATACTACAGGCATGTCTGCAAAAACACTACAGTGAATACTATACTACATAAATATAGTAATACTACAGTATTTAGAGCATAGTATATTATAGTATTTTTTCAAATGGGTTTCAGGCAGAGAAAATCAAAAAGAAGAGGAGTTCTGTGTTTGGAACACTTCACGTCGCCCACAGTTCATCACTGGATGAAGTGGACCACAAGATCCTAGAGGCCAAGTAGGATAACACACACACACATGCACGCACGCATTCACACAACAGACACACACATGCATAGACAAATACGCACTCTCACCCACATTGTATTTTCTCATATGTCTTTGTCCATGAGCTGAATTGATGTGAAAGACTTGGGGATTTACTAGCTATTGATTACTGATCGAGACGAGCAGGATCCCCACATATGTCGAAGTCTACCTAGGGTATCAATACCTATTACAATAACTTGTTGTCCATGCATTAGTGGTATAAGCACAAAAACCCAAGTGTAATGTCTGGATAAAGACAGTTGTTTACCTGTTACAGCCAGAAGAGGTTGGACCTCCAATCTGAACTGGGTGCCTCTTTAGATTTCTTCCTTCTAGGGAGTTTTTCCTTACCAATCAATGTGCTTCTGCTTTTGCTTGCTGTTTCGGGTCTAGGCCTGTTGGCTGTAAAAGCACTTTGTGATAACTACTGATATAAAGTGGGCTTTATAAATACATTTGATTTGATTGATTGATTGATTGTTCCAGGAAGTCCCTGTCGGAGGTGACGGCCTGCCTGAGGGAGCGTCTCCACCGCTGGCAGCAGATTGAGAAACTGTGTGGCTTCCCCCTGGTGCACAACTCTGGGCTGCCCAGCCTGACCGCCACCCTGTACTCCGACCACAGCTGGGTGGTCATGCCCCGCGTCGCCGTGCCCCCCTACCCCATCGCGGGCGGGGTGGACGACCTCGACGAGGACACGCCTCCAATCATTCCACAATTCACCTGTAAGTATAGAGGTTGTCACAGAAATGCAAATACTCCAGTTAGAGTTGTAAAGTGACTGAATGTGAGTGTATGATCACTTGTTACTCATTACATTTAACAAAAGTAACACGTTACTTTGCAATATTACTTTGTAGAGAGTAACACGTTATATTATATTATTACTTTCATGAAAAAAATATCAATCTCACCGTTTGTTTGACTGTCAGAGGGAGCAAGGCGATCACTAGTTCCTCCTTTCATCTGTGGCGCTGCTTTCCTGTGCTAGTCTACAAATGCTGCGCTATATACAGTTGAAGTCGGAAGTTTACATACACTTAGGTTGGAGTCATTAAAACTCGTTTTTCAACCATTCCACAAATTTCTTGTTAACAAACTATAGTTTTGGCAAGTCGGTTAGGACATCTACTTTGTGCATGACACAAGTAATTTTTCCAACAATTGTTTAAAGACAGATTATTTCACTTATAATTCACTGTATCACAATTCCAGTGGGTCAGAAGTTTACATGCACTAAGTTGACTGTGCCTTTAAACACCTTGGAAAATTCCAGAAAATTATGTCATGGCTTTAGAAGCTTCTGATAGGCTAATTGACATCATTTGAGTCAATTGGAGGTGTACCTGTGGATGTATTTCAAGGCCTCTTTGCTTGACATCATGGGAAAATCTAAAGAAATCAGCCAAGAAAAAAATTGTAGACCTCCACAAGTCTGGTTCATCCTTGGGAGCAATTTCCAAATACCTGAAGGTACCATGTTCATCTGTACAAACAATAGTATGCAAGTATAAACATCATGGGAACACGCAGCCGTCATACCGCTCAGGAAGGAGACGCGTTCTGTCTCCTAGAGATGAATGTACTTTGGTGCGAAAAGTGCAAATCAATCCCAGAACAACAGCAAAGGACCTTGTGAAGATGCTGGAGGAAACAGGTACAAAATTATCTCTATCCACAGTAAAATGAGTCCTTATCGACATAACCTGAAAGGCCGCTCAGCAAGGAAGAAGCCACTGCTCCAAAACCGCACATGGGGACAAAGATCGTACTTTTTGGAGAAATGTCCTCTGGTCTGATGAAACAAAAATAGAACTGTTTGGCCATAATGACCATCGTTATGTTTGGAGGAAAAAGGGTGGGCTTGCAAGCCAAAGAACACCATCCCAACTGTGAAGCACGGGGTGGCAGCATCATGCTGTGGGGGTGCTTTGCTGCAGAAGGGACTGGTGCACTTCACAAAATAGATGGCATCATGAGGAAGGAAAATTATGTGAATATATTGAAGCAACATCAAGACATCAGTCAGGAAGTTAAAGCTTGGTCGCAAATGGGTCTTCCAAATGGACAATGACCCCAAGCATATTCCAAAGTTGTGGCAAAATGGCTTAAGGACAACAAAGTCAAGGTATTGGAGTGGCCATCACAAAGCTCTGACCTCAATCCTATAGAACATTTGTGGGCAGAACTGAAAAAGCATGTGCGAGCAAGGAGGGCTACAAACCTTACTCAGTTACACCAGCTCTGTCAGGAGGAATGGGCCAAAATTCACCCAACTTATTGTGAGAAGCTTGTGGAAGGCTACCCGAAACGTTTGACCCAAGTTAAACAATTTAATATTAAAATACTAATTGAGTGTATGTAAACTTCTGACCCACTGGGAATGTTATGAAAGAAATACAATCTGAAATAAATCATTCTCTCTACTATTATTCTGACATTTCACATTCTTAAAATAAAGTGGTGATCCTAACTGACCTAAAACAGGGAATGTTTACTAGGATTAAATGTCAGGAATTGTGAAAAACTGAGTTTAAATGTATTTGGCTAAGGTGTATGTAAACTTCCAACTTCAACTGTATGGGCTGCTTCATTAGCTATATATACTGTAAGTCAAACATCTGTACAGATTTCCTATCTTTTCATGAAAAATATTTTCTCAAGCCGCCAGTTCTGGTTATAAACCGCAGGCACACGGTCCCATAGAGATGTATAGAGGGCACACTTGCCATTAGACGGAAGGCCCTCTATGGGATTTGCTATCACATAAATTATCAATAGCACAAATCATAGGTGCTCCCTCTATACATTTCTATGGACAGCAGCTGTCTTGACATTTCTCCAAACAGCCTTTCTCCGCTCGCTCGAGAACTAAATGAAGAAACAAGTTGAGATCGGATCATGGAAACATGGGCCCGGTAGAGATATGATTGTGAAAGTATTGCGCATTGTTTGATAAAGTAACTGTAATAATTTTTTTTTGAAAAAGTTACGTTACTTTACAGCGTTACTCATATACAGTAAGTAATCTGATTTATAAAGTGATGATGGTCAGTACAGCATGTGAGTGTACTTCGTCTGATTTTACCTCAACAACGCTAAAATAGATTTAAAATGTGTGTTTTAAGTTGTGTGTGTTCAGTCCAAGTACTATATGTATGACTATGGTTATGACCACATCTGGCAGTGTAACCTACATCCCGTCTCGCTGGTATTTCCCAGCAGCCTCTATAATGCGGCCCCCTCTGACGCGCAGCAGCAGCCTGTGTCGGTCCCGCCGGAGTCTCTACAGCACCCAGCAGCCTTCAATGATGTCTGCCGACCCTGACCTGCTCTCTATAGCCAGCCCACTCCTCTCCTACCACCCAGAGGGAGAAGAAGAACACATCCTCTTCATCGAGAGAAAGGGGTATGTTACATTTCACCACCTCTGCCCTCTTTTATACCGGATCAGTTTAGGGTAATTTATTTAGAATATAAGACTTTGAATGATGTTAGTTGTGTTGTAACATTTTCTATTTCTCTTACTATCTCTGTCTCGCTGCTCTCTTTCTCTGCTGTCTCTCTTCTCTCTCTCTCTCTCGCTCTCAGGGACAGGGACACTCAGGATACGTCATCAGACACAGACTCTCTCAACTCCTCCATGGGACGGAAACAGTCCTATACCAACCCCTGCATGCCGGGCCCAGAGACCCCCTACCGCAAGATCTCCCGCGAAGAGCTGATGATGCTGAGCCAGCAAGAGCCTCAGACTTACATCCGGGACTCACCCCCTCCTCAAGGGGGAGCCGCGTCCCCCACGACCCCCTCCTCGGCCAACCCCTCCCCTGCCCTGGAGCACCACTCACACTCCCACACGCACAAACACAAGGGCTCACCCGACCTCACCCGTGGCTCCATCCCAGAGTCCCACAGCATGTCCTTCGCCACCTCGACGGCGGGCAACAAGGCCGTATTCAACGGCATCCTGGAGAAGTCCTATAGCATGGGCCAGCTGCCCGCAGGCATGACGGGGGCAGGGGGGGTGGTGGTGGTGCACTACCCATCCCTCACCTCACTGGACAATGAGGGCAGGGGGGCAGGGGGAAAGGAGCATAAGCTACAGAGTACCTCCTCTCAGGACTCCTGTGACAACGGAGACAAGACCAAGAGGTCCTCGTCCAAGATCAAGAGCTTGTTCAAGAAGAAAAAGTAGTAGTACTCAGAGAGAGAGAGGGGGGACGGGACAAAAAAAGGATCAAGATTAAGTCATTTTAGCCTTAATAAAAAATGTACGTTGTCAACGGAACCCAAAACTATTTTTTTTGTTCCATTGTTCCTTCTTTCTCTTTTTCCTTTTTATTCTTCAAAGACAGAATGTAGCTTTGTCTGGGCGCCTCAATATAATGCCTTTTATTTCATTGTTTCTGCTCACTCATAGCCTCACAGATAAGCCTTCAAAAGTCACAGAAAGGTAAAAAAGTAAAGGGTCATGCCAGCTGCCATCGCCCAGGCAACCGTGAAAAGCATGAGCCTGCTTACTCACCGTCTTCTGGTACTTTTTTAGTTAAAGAACCAAAAAAGAAATGTCACGTGTTCTATCTGGGGGTTGAGGGGGTTTATATCGTGGGCTTGTACTTGACAAATTGCTTTTCAGAAAAAAAATACTACTAAAGTTTGTTGCACTACTGCTTTCCTGTTTTCTGGGGAAGGACCGCCGCTGTTCGCTGAGTAAATATTGATGTGTACAGTAGAGATGAGAATGATGTATGGGGAGAGGCATTGGAGATGCGACACATGGTAGCCTATTGCAGCCAAAATCGCTTGGAGCATTTTCCAATGTCTTTCGCTATGGATTATATGATATATATATATACATATATACACAGTTGAAGTCGGAAGTTTACATACACCTTTGCCAAATACATTTAAACTCAGTTTTCACAATTCCTGACATTTAATCCTAGTAACAATTCCCTGTTTTAGGTCAGTTAGGATCACCACTTTATTTTAAGAATGTGAAATGTCAGAATAATTGTAGAGAGAATTATTTATTTCAGCTTTTATTTCTTCAATCACATTCCCTGTGGGTCAGAAGTTTACATGCACTCAATTAGTATTTGGTAGCATTGCCTTTAAATTGTTTAACTTGGATCAAATGTTTCGGGAGGCCTTCCACAAGCTTCCCACAATAAGTTGGGTGAATTTTGGCCCATTCCTCCTGACAGAGCTGGTGTAACTGAGTCAGGTTTGTAGGCCTCCTTGCTCGCACATGCTTTTTCAGTTCTGCCCACAAATGTTCTATAGGATTGAGGTCAGGGCTTTGTGATGGCCACTCCAATACCTTGACTTTGTTGTCCTTAAGCCATTTTGCCACAACTTTGGAAGTATGCTTGGGGTCATTGTCCATTTGGAAGACCCATTTGCGACCAAGCTTTAACTTCCTGACTGATGTCTTGAGATGTTGCTTCAATATATCCACATAATGTTCCTTCCTCATGATGCCATCTATTTTGTGAAGTGCACCAGGCCCTCCTGCAGCAAAGCACCCCCACAGCATGATGCTGCCACCCCCATGCGTCACGGTTGGGATGGTTTTCTTCGGCTTGCAAGTCACCCCCTTTTCCTCCAAACATGATGGTCATTATGGCCAAACAGTTCTATTTTTGTTTCATCAGACCAGAGGACATTTCTCAAAAAACGATGATCTTTGTCCCCATTTGCAAACCGTAGTCTGGCTTTTTTATGGCGGTTTTGGAGCAGTGGCTTCTTCCTTGCTGAGCGGCCTTTCAATTTATGTCGATATAGGACTCGTTTTACTGTGGATATAGATACTTTTGTACCTGTTTCCTCCAGCATCTTCACAAGGTCCTTTGCTGTTGTTCTGGGATTGATTTGCACTTTTTGCACCAAAGTACGTTCATCTCTAGGAGACAGAACGCGTCTCCTTCCTGAGCGGTATGACAGCTGTGTGGTCCCATGGTGTTTATACTTGTGTACTATTGTTTGTACAAATGAACGTGGTACCTTCAGGCGTTTGGTAATTTGCCTCCAAGGATGAACCAGACTTGTGGAGGTCTACCATTTATTTTCTGAGGTCTTGACTGATGTCTTTAGATTTTCCCATGATGTCAAGCAAAGAAGCACTGAGTTTGAACGTAGGCCTTGAAATACATCCACAGGTACACCTCCAATTGACTCAAATAATGTCACTTAGCCTATCAGAAGCTTTTAAAGCTATGACATAATTTTCTGGAATTTTCCAAGCTGTTTAAAGGCAGAGTCAACTTAGTGTATGTAAACTTCTGACCCACTGGAATTGTGATACAGTGAATTATAAGTGAAATAATCTGTCTGTAAACAATTGTTGGAAAAATTACTTGTGTCATGCACAAAGTAACCGACTTGCCAAAACTATAGTTTGTTAACAAGAAATGTGTGGAATGGTTGAAAAACAAGTTTTAATGACTCCAACCTAAGTGTATGTACATTTCCGACTTCAAAAGTATATATATATACATATATACACACACACACACACACACACACATATACATACATACACTACCAGTCAAGAGTGTAGAATAATAGTGAAGAGACCAAAAAAAGTGTTAAACAAATCAAAATACATTTTATATTTGAGATTCTTCAAATAGCCACACTTTGCCTTGATGACAGCTTTGCACAAACTTGGCATTCTCTCAACCAGCTTCATGAGGTAGTCACCTGAAATGCATTTCAATTAACAGGTATGCCTTCTTAAAAGTGCATTTGTGGAATTTATTTCCTTCTTAATGCGTTTGAGCCAATCAGTTGTGTTGTGGTAAGAACAGCTCAAATAAGCAAAGAGAAACTACAGTCCATCATTACGTTAGGACATGAAGGTCAGTCAATACAGAACATTTCAAGAACTTTGAAAGTTTCTTCAAGTGCATTCGCAAAAACCATCAAGCGTTATGATAAAACTCCTCTCATGAGGACCGCAACAGGAATGGAAGACCCAGAGTTACCTCTGCTCATTAGAGTTACCAGCCTCAGAAATTGCAGCCCAAATAAATGCTTCAGTAACAGACACATCAACATCAACTGTTCAGAGGAGACTATGTGAATCAGGACTTCATGGTCGAATTGCTGCAAAAAAACCATTGCTAAAGGACACCAATAATAAGAAGAGACTTGCTTGGCATATATGGGAACTCCTTCAAGACTGTTGGAAAAGCATTCCAGGTGAAGCTGGTTGAGAGAATTCCAAGAGTGTGCAAAGCTGTCAAGGCAAAGGGTGGCTATTTGATGAATCTCAAATATAAAATATACTTTGATTTGTTTAACACTTTTTTGGTTACTACATGATTCCATATGTGTTATTTCATAGTTTTGATGTCCTCACTATTATTCTACAATGTAAAACATAGTAAAAATAAAGAAAAACCCTTGAAGGAGTAGGGGTGTCCAAACCTTTGACTGGTACTGTGTGTGTGCGCGTGTGTGTGTGTGTGTGTGTGTGTGTGTGTGTGTATACACACACACACACACACACACACATGCATACAGTGGCTTGCGAAAGTATTCACCCCCCTTGCCATTTTTCTTATTTTGTTGCCTTACAACCTGGAAAAAAAATGTATGTGTCATTTGATTTACACAACATGCCTACCACTTTGAAGATGCAAAATACTTTTTTTTGTAAAACAAACAAGAAATAAGACAAAAAAACATAACTATTCACATCTAGCCACTGGGATTTTTGCCATTCTTTAAGACAAAACTGCTCCAGCTCCTTCAAGTTGGATGGATTCCACTGGTGTACAGCAATCTTTAAGTCATACCACAGATTCTCAATTGGATTGAGGTCTGGGCTTTGACTAGGCCATTCCAAGACATTTAAATGTTTCCCCTTAAACCACACAAGTGTTGCTTTAGCAGTATGCTTAGGGTCATTGTCCTGCTGGAAGGTGAACCTCCGTCCCAGTCTCAAATCTCTGGAAGACTGAAACAGGTTTCCCTCAAGAAGTTCCCTGTATTTAGCGCCATAAATCATTCCTTCAATTCTGAACAGTTTCCCAGTCCCTGCCGATGAAAAACATCCCCACAGCATGATGCTGCCATCACCATGCTTCACTGTTGGGATGGTGTTCTCGTGGTGATGAGAGGTGTTGGGTTTGCACCAGACATAGTGTTTTCCTTGATGGCCAAAAAGCTCAATTTTAGTCTCATCTGACCAGAGTACCTTCTTCCATATGTTTGGGGAGTCTCCCACATGCCTTTTGGCGAACACCAAACGTGTTTGCTTTTTTTTTTTCTTTAAGCAATGGCTTTTTTCTGGCCACTCTTCCGTAAAGCCCAGCTCTTTGGAGTGAACGGCTTAAAGTGGTTCTATGGACAGATACTCCAATCTCCTCTGTGGAGCTTTTCAGCTTCTTCGGGGTTATCTTTGGTCTCTTTGTTGCCTCTCTGATTAATGCCCTCCTTGCCTGGTCCGTGAGTTTTGGTGTGCGGCCGTCTCTTGGCAGGATTGCTGTGGTGCCATATTCTTTAAATTTTTTAATAATGGATTTAAATGGTGCTCAGTGGGATGTTCAAAGTTTGATATTTTTTTATAACCCAACCCTGTTCTGTACTTCACAACTTTGTCCCTGACCTGTTTGGAGAGCTCCTTGGTCTTCATGGTGCCGCTTGCTTGGTGATGCCCCTTGCTTAGACTCCGGGGCTTTTCAGAACAGGTGTATACTGAGATCATGTGACAGATCATGTGACACTTAGATTGCACACAGGTGGACTTTATTAACTAATTATGTGACTTATTTAGGGGCTTCATAGCCAAGGGGGTGAATACATATGCACACACCAGTTTTCCGTTATTTATATTTTATAATTTTTTCTTGGACTATTTTGTGCATGTCCATTACATGAAATTCAAATAAAAATCCATTTAAATTACAGGTTGTAATACAACAAAATAGGGGGATGAATACTGTTCATACATGCATACATACATGCATACATACATATGACTTTGTTTTTACATTATTTTGTTCTTATAGACATTTTTTTTAAAATAGAAATGTGATTTCTATTGGTGGGGGTTCACAAGGACTGGCTGTGGTTTTTACTGAAGAGAGATAAAGAATATGCAGATTTTACCCGTACCCTTAACTTACCTGTCATTGTATACTTCCCTAAGCTTTTCCTGGACTTTTTACCCTTACGCAAACCTGTTACCTCTTTCAACTTCTTTCTCCACCGTTTACTTCTATGCTATGAAAGGGAATGGTCACTAGCAATGTACATAGCAGGAGCCAAGCTAAGCTGAAGAGTAAAGTTGATGGGTACTGTTTTACGATATGCATTTGTAATATCAGAATTCTCTAGATATGACAAGTGACAAATTTGGTATCATAGTGTATTCCTACATCCTTACCCCTACCATTGCCCATCTACCCATTTCCTCTCCATAACCTTGTACCATTACCTCTACCCTTATCTCTTTTCCCCATACACTAAATCTAAACCTCCTTGTCTGTCAATCAAATACCTGCCTCATCCTGTTCCCTCTCATTGTTCTGTGTTTGCTCACCTCTGGGCCTATAGACAGAGTGCTCTGTTTCAAGGGCTTTCTCTGTTCTCACTGTGATTATACTGCCCCCACCCCTTCCTCCCAGACAAGCCATCATTACCATCATGCCCCCCCTCCCCCTCCCCCTCCCCCTCCCCCTCCAATGGCCGGTTACGGGGATGACGTGACTGCAATGACACGGAAAGGTTGTAGGTGGCGGCATCCCTGTGACGGAGGTGGGTATACGTGCAGTTACAGCACACACACACACAAAAAATAGTTATAGATGAGCAGAACATAGGAATGTTTACGAGATGTTAGCAGATTTCTTTGAACATTTGGTGTGTGAATATTTGTATACCATAGACAAATTAATAAAGCATAACAATGCTGTCTTCAGTGAGTGACTTTTGCTTTTTGCCCCAGTATTTGTAACCCAAAGACACGTGCTTCAAACAAATAATGTAATAAAATGAACGCGTTTGTGATATTTGCGTTGAGGATATGTATGGTGGGGTTCGTATTTGACTCATTAGGTGTTCAGAACCAAAACTTACCCAGCATTGATGACTCACTCCCCACAGGGAAGAAACATTCTCTATTTGAATTCCCTTTTTTCTTTGGAGAGTAGAAACGGATGTAAAAAACCCATCATTTTGACACGCCCAATTGTCTTCAGAGTGGAGGAACAGTGATACACAGAAGAAGCATGCATGATAGCTTTGTCAATATTTGTTTATTTATTTTTATTTCAGCTTTATTTAACTAGGCAAGTCAGTTAAGAACAAATTCTTATTTACAATGACGGCCTACCCCGGTCAAACCCGGACGACGCTGTGCCAACTGTGCGTCGTCCTATGTGACTCCCAATCAAGGCCGGATTGTGATACAGCCTGGAATCTAAGGAACGCCGATAGGCTCATAAAGAACGTGGTCAAAACGCGATCTTTTTAATGCTACGCATGTAAAGTAAGCAGGTGCAGGCGCTAAATTAACGCGTTCACGCTTTAAGTTAACGTGTCCACCTGCTAAGTTAACGCCTACACACATCCAATAAGCGCGTGCAAATGTGCTTGCAGGCGGTCCAACAATACTAAATAAACGGCTCCAAGCGGTCCTGCACACATGAAATTAACGTCTACAGCTGCTAAATATACACCTACACACTAACTTTGTGTTCTTTAATATGCTAATGTTACCAGCCAATTTCCCTAGCTCCTCCTTCAACCAGATTTCACAGTTTGAAGGAACTTCCTTTTCCACTGCAAGCAGAGTATGAACCTTCCTTCCTTCACAAGGTAACGGTTTTGTCTTTGAAAATTGTTGTAACTGAATCATAAAGTTTATCAGCTAGTTTACAGTGGAAGGATCTGTTTCTCATCACTGGCTATAAAATTCAGCTAACATTAATCTAGCACCAGGATCAGCAGTGCTTAGCATAAGCTAAGTCAGATACTGGCTAGCTAATTTAGCTAACGTCGGTAGCCTCGAACCCAGGCCATATTATATTATATAGTTAGCCTCAAACTCTGCCCAGCCATACTGCTAGCTGCAGTGAACGGCGCCATCTTGTGTTTTATTAAAAGCCCTGCTGAAAGAACATGTAAACTTTAACAGCCACAGAAACACATTGGACAATGTTAATACTATCAAGGTAAATTACATACTCACAAGATTGTTGCTTGAATGCAGGGCCAGGCATAAATAGATTAGACAACGGAGATGCTCCAAAAACATCCTGCTCAAAATCCTGGTAGTTGTCGATTTTTGAACTATGTTGTCTCTATTTTGCTTTATCATTGACTAAAGGAAGACAAGCTACCTAAATGTGACTTATTGGCTAGTACTGAAGCAGGACATGTTTTTGAGTTTTTTTTTTAGCCCAAAGCCTTGTATTTAAGCAAAACAACAGCTGAAGGTAGGCAACTTCTATTTACATTCCATCGAAGCCTATTAGGGTAAAATAACAATTTCAGGCATATACCCAGTACTATATACTACTGCTTCAAAGGAATAGGGTTCCTATTCCTTCCTCTTTATTTTCACACAATTGTGTCTTGCAGAAGGGAACCATGAAGAGGAGCTTGGAGTGGGCAAGGGGGAGGCTGATACAGCAGCAGAGAATACCTGATTCATCAAGTATCACAGTTAATTCTGGTGATTCTCACCTGGTTGGCATGCACAACATGGCAAGGTATGCAACATTAAGCCCAATCAAATATCCAATGTTATTAAAACATGTATCCCGATCTACGGTCAAGCAACGTTTAATGTCAGTTGTGTGTTTAATGTTATGAACTACAAACAATCTATGATTCTTGGAGTCAATGAATCAATTGAAAGTGACTACAATTAGAAATGATTTTAAAACCAGATTACAAAAAAAAGGAATCTGCTCTTATGGTTCTGTTTACATTTTTTCAGACACTTCAATCCGACACTCTTGTTAATGTTTGACATCAGGCAAAATGTCTTCAGCCACGGTAGGATGGAAAGCCGCTGGTTGGCATTTTTGGCTGCAGTGTCTGTGTGGGTGTACAAGGAAAGGACGTTAGAAGTTAGGTCCCTATGATATCGAAGCTTCTTACCATCTCCTCTGCAGCCCAGTCGATATCGATTTAAAAAATTGGAACAATAGATATCGTGTGGCACATGGTAGCAGAAATTCACTGGACCAACTCAAGTTTGCCTATTGTCCCAAGAAATTTGTCAAATATGCATTTTACATACGTCAGAGTGCGTTTTCTTTTATAGCTCTGCTTTCAACACCACCCTGACCCACAAACTGGTTAGCAGACTCAGGTGTCTGGGTGTAAACCCTGTAATAACAAATTAGATTTTTTACATTATCACAAGAATGTGGATCCCCAGAATGGACCCAACACCTAAACATGCTGACGACACTACCATGGTACACCTGATCACCAGTGATCATGAGTACATGAAGGAGCTGTGGGACCTGACATAATGGTGATAGGACAACAGCCTCAGCGTAAGCAAAACAAAGTAGATTGTGAGACTTAATGACTATTCTCCCATCTACTGTACATTGACATGGAGATGATCAGCAGCTTCAAGTTCCTGGGCACCCTGATATCCTTTTCTGCCCTCAGTCACTTCACTCAAAAAGTCCCACCGGTGCTTCTCCACTACCCTCATCAACTTGCTGCACCACGACCAATGTACCAACTACAGTGTCTGTTTTATTTCCATAACACATGTAAATGAAATGTTGTCCATATTTACTGTAAGATTTATTTATAGGAACATTGCACAGTGTAACTACTCACTCCGCAAGGCAATTCAACTGGCAAAACATCAGTATAGAGACAAAGTGGAGTCGCAATTGAATGTCTCAGACACGAGACGTATGTGGCAGGGTCTACAGACAATCACGGACTACAAAAGGAAAACCAGCCACGTTGCCGACACCGACGTCTCGCTTCCAGACAAGCTAAACACCATCTTCGCCCGCTTTGAGGATAACACAGTGCCACCGACGCGGCCCACTACCGAGGACTGTGGGCTCTTCTTCTCCGTGGCCGACGTGAGTAAGACATTTAAGCATGAAAATGTTCGGAGAGGTTGAGAGTAGAAGAAGTTCAGGAGCAAAAAAAATAAAATATATATATATAATATAATTATTGTAAAATTAACTCTGTCCATAAGGTGTAGATAGTAAGTATAGACCGGAAGTAGAGGCCTGGGCATTGTTGTTCACTAATTTACTCCAAGTAGGGAAAGGATGGTGGGGTTGAAAAGTATTGAAGGGGAGTATATATATAAAAACAAAATATGGGGGATTGGAAGTGATGCAGACAATTACATTGATAGAAGATACAATCTATCTGCAATATTAAGCTGATCCATCCCCCCCCCCCCCAAAAAAAAAAAAAAGAAAGACATTTAAGCATGTTAACCGCTGCAAGGCTGCCAGCCCAGACGGCATCCCTAGCCGCGTCCTCAGAGCATGCGCAGACCAGCTGGCTGGTGTGTTTACGGACATATTCAATCTCTCCCTATCCCAGTCTGCTGTCCCCACATGCTTCAAGATGGCCACCATTGTTCCTGTACCCAAGAAAGCAAAGGTAACTAAACTAAATGACTATCGCCCCGTAGCACTCAACTCTGTCATCATGAAGTGCTTTGAGAGACTAGTCAAGGATCATATCACCTCTACCTTACCTGTCACCCTAGACCCACTTTAATTTGCTTACTGCCCGAATAGATCCACAGACGATGCAATCGCCATCACACTCCACACTGCCCTATCCCATCTGGACAAGAGGAATACCTATGTAAGAATGCTGTTCATTGACTATAGCTCAGCATTCAACACCATAGTACCCTCCAAGCTCATCATTAAGCTCAAGGCCCTGGGTCTGAACCACGCCCTGTGCAACTGGGTCCTGGATTTACTGACGGGCCGCCCCCAGGTGGTGAAGGTAGGACACATCTCCACTTCGCTGATCCTCAACACTGGGGCCCCACAAGGGTGCGTGCTCAGCCCCCTCCTGTACTCCCTGTTCACCCATGACTGTGTGGCCAAGCACGCCTCCAACTCAATCATCAAGTTTGCAGACGACACAACAGTAGTAGACTTGATTACCAACAATGATGAGACAGCCTACAGGGAGGAGGTGAGGGCTCTGCGAATGTAGTGCCAGGAAAATAACCTCTCACTCAATGTCAACAAAACAAAGGAGATGATCGTGGACTTCAGGAAACAGCAGAGGGTGCACCCCCCTATCCACATCGACGGGACCGCAGTGGAGAAGGTGGAAAGCTTCAAGTTCCTTGGCGTACACATCACTGACAAACTGAAATGGTCCACCCATGCAGACAGTGTGGTGAAGAAGGTGCAACAGAGCCTCTTCAACCTCAGGAGGCTGAAGAAATTTGGCTTGGCACCTAAAACCCTCACAAACTTTTACAGATGCACAATTGAGAGCATCCTGTCGGGCTGTATCACCGTCTGGTATGGCAACTGCATCGCCCGCAACCGCAGGGCTCTCCAAAGGGTGGTGTGGTCTGCCGAACGCATTACCTGGGGCAAACTACCCTCCCTCCAGGACACCTACAGCACCTGATATCACAGGAAGGCCAAAAGATCATCAAGGACATCAACCACCCGAGCCACGGCCTGTTCACCCCGCTATCTTCCAGAAGGCGAGGTCAGTACAGGTGCATCAAAGCCGGGACCGAGAGAATGAAAAACAGCATCTATCTCAAGGCCATCAGACTGTTAAATAGTCATCACTAGCACATTAGAGGCTGCTGCTGCCTATTGAAATCACTGGCCACTAAGAAATGGAACACTAGTCACTTTAATAATGTTTACATATCTTGCATTACTCATCTCATATGTATATACTGTATTCTATTATATTCTACTGTATCTTAGTCCATGCTGCTCTGTCATTGCTTGTCCATATATGTGTATGAAAAATGTATGCACTCACTAACTAAGTCGCTCTGGATAGGAGCATCTGCTAAATGACTAAAATGTAAATGTAAATGTATATATTCTTAAATTATATTCCTTACTTAGATTTGTGTATTGGGTAAATTTTGTGAAATTGTTAGATATTACTGCACTATCGGGGCTAGAAGCACAAGCATTTCGCTACACCCACAATAACATCTGCTAAACACGTGTACGTGACAAATAAAATTTGATTTGTTGTTGTAACATTATAGTCCCTTGATATACAGTGGGGAGAACAAGTATTTGATACACTGCCGATTTTGTAGGTTTTCCTACTTACAAAGCATGTAGAGGTCTGTAATTTTTATCATAGGTACACTTCAACTGTGAGAGACGGAATCTAAAACGAAAATCCTGTCACGGTTTCGGCCGAGGCTGCTCCTCCTCCTTGCTCGGGCAGGCTTCGGCGGTCGTCGTCCCCGGAGTACTAGCTACCACCGTTGTATGTTATCGATGTTTGTTTGGTTTTGTCTTTATTGTACACCTGTTTCCGTTTGGGTTAATGATGTCCCTATAAGTTTCTCGTTTTGTTAGTCGTGTGTTGTGTGTTATTGTTCGCCTGTCATTTTGGTGCTGCTCGTGTTTTGTATTTTCCTGGTCTGTCGCACTGTGTGTTTTCGTGCGCTTGGAGTATTGTATTTTATGCATTGGTCCTGAGTGGCGCATTGGTCTAAGGCAATGCATCGCAGTGCTAACTGTGCCACTAGAGATCCTGGTTCGAATCCAGGCTCTGTCGCAGCCGGCCGCGACCGGGAGACTCATGGGCGGCGCACAATTGGCCCAGCGTCGTCCAGGGTAGGGGAGGGAATGGCCGGTAGGGATGTAGCTCAGTTGATTGAGCATGGCGTTTGCAACGCCAGGGTTGTGGGTTCGATTCCCACGGGGGGTCAGTATAAAAAAAAAAAATGTATTCACTAACTGTAAGTCGCTCTGGATAAGAGCGTCTGCTAAATGACTTAAAAAAAAAAAAAAAAATTGGTGCGTATCACTCGCCTCCCGTTTTGAGGTCAGTGTCTTGTTTATTGTTTTGTGCAGTAAAAGTCGGTTGACTTAGCTTCTGTGTCCTGCGTGTGACTCCTCCACCACATCCACCTCAGCCGGTTACTGACAAATCCAGAAAATCACATTGTATGATTTTTAAGTAATTCATTTGCATTTTATTGCATGACATAAGTATTTGATACATCAGAAAAGCAGAACTTAATATTTGGTACAGAAACCTTTGTTTGCAATTATAGAGATCATACGTTTCCTGTAGGTCTTGACCAGGTTTGCACACACTGCAGCAGGGATTTTGGCTCACTCCTCCACACAGACCTTCTCCAGATCCTTCAGGTTTCGGGGCTGTCGTTGGGCAATATGGACTTTCAGCTCCCTCCAAAGATTTTCTATTGGGTTCAGGTCTGGAGACTGGCTAGGCCACTCCAGGACCTTGAGATGCTTCTTACGGAGCCACTCCTTAGTTGCCCTTTCACTACACAACTATTTTTTTGCTGATGGCCGATCCTGCCGGAAACTTTCATAATTTATTAATCCTTTTGGGACTCATCACCAATTAACATAGGCTGCAGTATTCCGAGATTTACTATGTAGTCATGCAATAAACATTTTGGATAATTTCCCTTAAATTAATTCCCTTTAAATGACACCAAAAGTTGGTGACTGTAGAATTCCACTCTCCATTTTGTCCCTGAAGTTGTATTGGCAGCATTAAAACAATGCTGCATTTATTTGCTTCCGGGAAGATCCTGGCAGCCTCATTATCTTGTTTGTGTAAGAACTGTAGCTGTGGCTCCACTGGGAATCGCAGCCTAGGAATGGCCGAAGCCCCCGAAGTGAAAATGAGAACCTTCTCCGGGGTTAAAGGGTATGTGTTCCCCTTAAAGTCCATAAGTAACACTTATTGGAGAACACGATACTCTAAGTGAAAGTAGTTTGGGATTTAATTGATCTATTACGTTCTTAGGGGGCCCATGAAAGAATAAGGCTATAAAATGCTGTCCCACAGTTGTGAGAGTGATTAGGTGATATATTTTACTGAGGTGGGCCATGTTACTTCAATGATCATGGTTTTGCATCTAACCTTCCACCTCCAGCAGCCAGTCCCTCCAGAAACATATGACTCTGCTCTCTCAGTCTCCTGTTCCGGAAGCTCCTGTTGGTGCTGTGCCTTCAACTTCTGAGGGTCTGGCAGCAAACAGGTCATGCATTGCAGTGTTTGGTAGTCTTAGCTGTGCAAGGCAACCCCTAACAAAAATGTGCAGAGGGGACTAGTGCATCTCAGTCCTTAAACCATGATGGTTCCACTGGTTGCACAATTCTGTTAAGTCTCTATGGATTCTCGGCAGGTACACGTAATGCATTGTGTATTTCATTGTCCACATCCACAATGCCCTCGCTCTCAAAGAAATGTAACAGGCCATGGTACACATTGGTCATACCAAGCCACAGGTCACCCCATAGTCTCTCAATCCACTGATTGTGCATGCTCCTTCTTCTCAGAGCACTGCCTCTCCCAGAGCCTCTGAAAATGTTCATGAACAAGCAGACAGTGTTGTTTTTTCCTCCATGGTCCGTCCTAACTCTGGAGGGAACGCCATATCTGGAGACAGCATTCATGAAGCAATCCATTACAGTAGTGCTGCGATTGTTGCTGGAAGCACGGAGAAACACAACGAAGTGGCTGTACCCATCAATGCCACCATGTATGACTATCCTCCACCTAAACCAGAAAATACAGTGCTGGTTGATACAAAAGCTGAAGACACATTAAATATACAAACCTCACCATCCTCCTTTACCACTTAGATGCTGCATCAGGTTCCTGCAGTATATAACAAAGCAGCAGACCAAATAATACATTAACATCCAAAATGTGGAACAATGTTAATGAACAATCTACCGCGGATCACAACTATAAGTACTTCCGTTAGCCCTTTAAAGGCTACAATAAGGGTTTGTTCTATACCTATTTCCTGCAGCGGAAGATGTGTGATTACAATATCTACTTCAATTGGAAAAATTACCACGTTTATCTTGATGAGTCAAGAGGACAGACTCTCGTGTTGTTCACACTTACGCACAAATACTTTGCTTCAACTGTTTTTACCTCCATATGTCCTCAATATGAGCATGTTTGTTAATTTCATGATGCTGATATTCTATCAATCACAGAAGTAGCAGAAAAACAATTAAACAATTATTATCCACATGAGAGACATATGGTATCAAGGGCCATTGCTTGCTAAACTGAACTGTTAGTTGTTGATGAACAAGTTGTTGATGAACAATTTGAGATGTTACAATGTACAACTTCTCACCAGTGATATAGATAATTGTGTCTATCACAAAGATACATCTACCTTATCAGTTTGTGGTTTCCATCAAGGTGCCATAACGAGTTTGGTCCAGCAACACGGTATGACCTTCTATGCAGCATCTGCGACATGGCTCTGACGGCAGCCGCTCTCAGGTTAACACGATGCAGGCTGTCCCTCACTCTGTGTCTCTGCACCCGGATTCCCAATGCCCTTATTTGTGCTCGAACAGCCTCCGGTCCAAGTTTGTCGTTCACCAAGTCCTTAATCTTTTCATCCAAAGCCAAGTCTGACATATCAGAATATAACGGTGCATGTGACAGATTGAAGTGTCTGGGGGAAAAAAAGAGTATGGCCAGGGATGAGGTAATGTATATCATAGTCAGTTTAAAGTCCTGTCTTCATTGTAGTCATACTAAATTGTTTGATTGGTAAGAAACTAGAAACTATGCTTCTAAAGTCTTTGTTTATAGCATTACTCCCAAGCACAACTGACCTTAGATGACGTTTGACTGTCGATCGGGACACATGTAGAATATCTTCCATCTGAGGCACACTGAATGCACAGGACATCAGAAACCTCAGTTGCTCTTGAGTGATGGCATAACAAGGTGCACCTCTAGCTCCTCTCCAAGTCCGAGGAGCCCGGTAACTGACTGTAACAATAATACAACACTGTGTTTAGGCTACTTAATGTATTGTGACACCGCCCGCCCCCCTCATTCCAAAATCACTTTTAAATTATAGTAACTGTCACAAATTGTGGCCAAGTAATGTTTTTATAATATTGGATTTTAAAAGCCAAGACATAAATAGAAATGTTGATCAAGAACGAATACAAATGGGCAGCAGGAGAACGAAGAGTGAAAAAAAATTAACGGCCTATCAACATTACCTGGTTTGATTGCTCAACAGTAAGCCCAACCACACCCACTACAATGCTGCTTACCATGTTGTGCATGCCAGCCAGAGGTACGAATCTCCTGAATGAACTGAGATACAGTGGCTTGTGAAAGTATTCACCCCCCTTGGCATTTTTCCTAGTTGTTGCCTTACAACCTGGAATTAAAATGGATTTTTGGGAGGGTTTGAATCATTTGATTTACACAACATGCCTACCACTTTGAAGATGCAAAATATTTTGGGGGGTGAAAACAAACAAGAAATAAGACAAAAAAAAGGAAAAGTTGAGCGTGCATTACTATTCACCCCCCAAAAGTCAATACTTTTTAGAGCCACCTTTTGAAGCAATTACAGCTGCAGGTCTCTTGGGTTATGACTCTATAAGCTTGGCACATCTAGCCACTGGGATTTTTGCCCATTCTTCAAAACATAACTGCTCCAGCTCCTTCAAGTTGGATGGGTTCCGCTGGTGTACAGCTATCTTTAAGTCATACCACAGATTCTCAATTGGATTGAGGTCTGGGCTTTGACTAGGCCATTCTAAGACATTTAAATGTTTCCCCTTAAACCACACGAGTGTTGCTTTAGCAGTATGCTTAGGGTCATTGTCCTGCTGGAAGGTGAACCTCCGTCCCAGTCTCAAATCTCTGGAAGACTGAAACAGGTTTCCCTCAAGAATTTCCCTGTATTTAGCATCATCCATCATTCCTTCAATTCTGACCAGTTTCCCAGTCCCAGCCGATGAAAAACATCCCCACAGCATGATGCTGCCACCACCATGCTTCACTGTGGGGATGGTGTTCTCGTGGTGATGAGAGGTGTTGGGTTTGCACCAGACATAGTGTTTTCCTTGATGGCCAAAAAGCTCAATTTTAGTCTCATCTGACCAGAGTACCTTCTTCCATATGTTTGGGGAGTCTCCCACATGCCTTTTGGCGAACACCAAATGTGTTCGCTTATTTGTTTCTGCCAACTCTTCCGTAAAGCCCAGCTCTGTGGAGTGTACGGCTTAAAGTGGTTATTTTTGTACAGATACTCCAATCTCTGCTGTGAAGCTTTGCAGCTCCTTCAGGGTTATCTTTGGTATCTTTGTTGCCTCTCTGATTAATGCCCTCCTTGCCTGGTCCGTGAGATTTGGTGGGCGGCCCTCTCTTGGCAGGTTTGTTGTGGTGCCATATTCTTTCCATTTTTTAATAATGGATTTAATGGTGCTCTGTGGGATGTTCAAAGTTTCTGATATTTTTTTTTATAACCCAACCCTGATCTGTAATTCTCCACAACTTTCTCCCTGACCTGTTTGGAGAGCTCCTTGGTCTTCATGGTGCCGCTTGCTTGATGGTGCCCCTTGCTTAGTGGTGTTGCAGACTGAGATCATGTGACACTTAAATAATGTCCACCTGTGTGCAATCTAACTAATTATGTGACTTCTGAAGGTATTTAGTTGCACTAAATCTTATTTAGGAGCTTCATAGCAAAGGGGTTGAATACACATGCACACACCACTTTTCCGTTATTAATATTTTATAATTTCTTATTTATTTTTTATAAATAAGTTATTTTTTTCATTTCACTTCACCAATTTGGACTATTTTGTGCATGTCCATTACATGAAATCCAAATAAAAATCTATTTATATTACAGGTTGTAATGCAACAAAATAGGAAAAAGGCACTTTTGCAAGGCACTGTACTTGATCAATTAGGTAATCTGCTGAAGTAACATTTATCAGCCTCCCCCTAGCCCACTCAAGGCTCCTCTGCATGGTTTCCATTCTGCAAGATGACAGTTTTGTGAAAATAGAGACCATGGGACTGCGATTCCTGTTCAACCAGTGCCATAGTACTAATGTTAACATTCCTGGTTTATGTCTGAAGTTTTTAATTTCTACATCATTGGCTTAAATTTTTTTTATTTCACCTTTATTTAACCAGGTAAACCAGTTGAGAACAAGTTCTCATTTACAACTGCGACCTGGCCAAGATAAAGCAAAGCAGTGCGATAAAAACAACAACACAGAGTTACATATGGGGTAAAACAAAACAAAGTCAAAAATACAACAGAAATACATATAATATACAGTGTGTGCAAATTTAGCAAGTTATGGAGGTAAGGCAATGAAATAGGCTATAGTGCAAAATAATTACAATTAGTATTAACACTGGAATGATAGATGTGCAAGAGATGATGTGCAAATAGAGATACTGGGGTACAAATTAGCAAAATAAATAACAATATAGGGATGAGGTAGTTGGGCGGGCTAATTTCAGATGGGCTGTGTACAGGTGCAGTGATCGGTAAGGTGCTCTGACAACTGATGCTTAAAGTTAGTGAGGGAGATAAGTGTCTCCAGCTTCAGAGATTTTTGCAATTTGTTCCAGTCATTGGCAGCAGAGAACTGGAAGGAATTGCGGCCAAAGGAGGTGTTGGCTTTGGGGATGACCAGTGCGATATACCCGCTGGAGCGCAGACTACGGGTGGGTGTTGCTATGGTGACCAATGAGCTAAGATAAGGCGGGGATTTGCCTAGCAGTGATTTATAGATGGCCTGGAGCCAGTGGGTTTGGCGACGAATATGTAGTGAGGACCAGCCAACAAGAGCGTACAGATCACAGTGGTGGGTATTATATGGGGCTTTGGAGACAATATATAGATGAAATATTAATATTTCAAAGGGTATTCAAAACTAATATATGTGCTGTTGGAAAGCTGATATGTTGTAGATATTAGCAAAGTTTTTACAGGGTGGTCCTAGGTCAAATGAGCTTTATGTGAGCTTTGTAAATGTTTTCATGCTAATCTCGAGCTAGGGCGGCTAAGGCTAGGTAACATTGAAATTGTAGCTAGCCAGCCAGCTTGCCTGAAGTTTTAGATCTTCAGCTGTTGTTTTGCAAAAAATACAAAAACATGTTTGACATCAGTACTCCTCGATAATACATTTGAAGTCGGAAGTTTACATACACTTAGGTTGGAGTTATTAAAACTTGTTTTTCAACCACTCCACAAATTTCTTGTTAACAAACTATAGTTTTGGCAAGTCGGTTAGGACATCTACTGTTACACATACACCTTAGCCAAATACACTTAAACTCAGTTTTTCACAATTCCTGACATTTAATCTTAGTAAAAATTCCCTGTCTTAGGTCAGTTAGGATCACCACTTTATTTTAAGAATGTGAAATGTCAGAATAATAGTGGAGAGTGATTTATTTCAGCTTTTATTTCTTCCATCACATTTCCAGTGGGTCAGAAGTGTACATACACTCAATTAGCACCCCCACAGCATGATGCTGCCACCCCCGTGCTTCACGGTTGGGAAGGTGTTCTTCGGCTTGCAAGCCCCCCCTTTTTCCTACAAATATAACGATGGTAATTATGGCCAAACAATTCTATATTTGTTTAAACAGACCAGAGGACATTTCTCCAAAAATACGATATTTGTCCCCATCTACAGTTGCAAACCGGCTTTTCTATGGCGGTTTTGGAGCAGTGTCTTCTTCCTTGCTGAGCGGCCTTGGTTTTCCACCATAATTTGCAAATAAATTCATTAAAAATCCTACAATGTGATTTTCTGGATATTTTTTTCTCATTTTGTCTGTCATAGTTGACGTGTACCTATGATGAAAATTACAGGCCTCTCTCATCTTTTTAAGTGGGAGAACTTGCACAATTGGTGGCTGACTAAATACTTTTTTTCCCCACTGTAAGTATTTGATCACCTACCAACCAGTAAGAATTCCGGCTCTCACAGACCTGTTAATTTTTCTTTAAGAAGCCCTCCTGTTCTCCACTCATTACCTGTATTAACTGCACCTGTTTGAACTCGTTACCTGTATAAAAGACACCTGTCCACACACTCAATCAAACAGACTCCAACCTCTCCACAATGGCCAAGACCAGAGAGCTGTGTAAGGACATAAGGGATAAAATTGTTGACTTGCACAAGGCTGGGATGGGCTACAGGACAATAGGCAAGCAGCTTGGTGAGAAGGCAACAACTGTTGGCTCAATTATTAGAAAATGGAAGAAGTTCAATATGACGGTCAATCACCCTCGGTCTGGGGCTCCATGCAAGATCTCACCTCGTGGGGCATCAATGATCATGAGGATGGTGAGGGATCAGCCCAGAACTACATGGCAGGATCTGGTCAATGACCTGAAGAGAGCTGGGACCACAGTCTCAAAGAAAACCATTAGTAACACACTACGCCGTCATGGATTAAAATCCTGCAGCGCACGCAAGGTCCCCCTGCTCAAGCCAGCGCATGTCCAGGCCCGTCTGAAGTTTGCCAATGACCATCTGGATGATCCAGAGGAGGAATGGGAGAAGGTCATGTGGTCTGATGAAATAAAAATAGAGCTTTTTGGTCTAACTCCACTCGCCGTGTTTGGAGGAAGAAGAAGGATGAGTACAACCCCAATAACACCATCCCAACCGTGAAGCATGGAGGTGGAAACATCATTCTTTGGGGATGCTTTTCTGCAAAGGGGACAGGATGACTGCACCGTATTGAGGGGAGGATGGATGGGGCCATGTATCGCGAGATCTTGGCCATCAACCTCCTTCCCTCAGTAAGAGCATTGAAGATGGGTCGTGGCTGGGTCTTCCAGCATGACAACGACCCGAAACACACAGCCAGGGCAACTAAGGAGTGGCTCCGTAAGAAGCATCTCAATGTCCTGGAGTGGCCTAGCCAGTCTCCAGACCTAAACCCAATAGAAAATCTTTGGAGGGAGCTGAAAGTTCGTATTGCCCAGCGACAGCCCCGAAACCTGTAGGATCTGGAGAAGGTATGTATGGAGGAGTGGGCCAAAATCCCTGCTGCAGTGTGTGCAAACCTGGTCAAGACCTACAGGAAACGTATGATCTCTGTAATTGCAAACAAAGGTTTCTGTACCAAATATGAAGTTCTGCTTTTCTGATGTATCAAATACTTATGTCATGCAATAAAATGGGAATTAATTACTTAAAAATCATACAATGTGATTTTCTGGATTTTTGTTTTAGATTCCGTCTTTCACAGTTGAAGTGTACCTATGATAAAAATTACAGACCTCTACATGCTTTGTAAGTAGGAAAACCTGCAAAATCGGCAATGTATTAAATACTTGTTCTCCCCACTGTATAAAATGCTTTCTTTGCCTAATCAGACTTACAATAGCGACACATAGGCCTAAGTTACTTGCACTGCTGTCTCAGAGTCTGAGCCTCCAACATAGCTGCATAGCCATAAACAGATCTGTCCTCTGTGTTAGCTAGCTGATTAACTTTATGATTAAGTACTTATAGTATTTAAAAATAATCAACCTTAACGTGGACTGAATTGCATCAAGTCCAGGATTATCGGAGAGCAGAAGCTGAGTGCAGTCATTTAGGGTCTGTTTGCAGCGGATAAGGAAGTTCCTTCTCACCATCTTCAGTTGTGGTGTTGTTGCTTCAAACTGACTATGCCCCGATTAATGAAATCTGGTTGAAAGGAGGAGCTAGGGAAATTGGCTGGTAAAATTAGCATATTAAAGAACGCATTAAGTTAATGTGTGAAGGTATATATTTAGCAGCTGTAGGCATTAATTTGACATGTGCAGGACCGCTTGCAGCCGTTTATTTTGCACATGTTGGACCACCTGCAAGCACATTTGCACGCGCTTATTTGGCGCGTGAAGCCGTTACTTAACTTAACGTGTTAACAACACGTGATTGTGTTAATTTACGCCTGCACCTGGTTACTTTACGCCCTAGCATTAAAAAGATTGCGTTTTGACGTGCTTTACGAGCCTATCGGCATTCTATAGGAATCAAACCAGGATCTGTAGTGAAGCCTCTAGTACTGAGATGCAGTGCCTCAGACTGCAGCGCTACTCTGGAGAGTATGTGTGGAAAATTCCACTGATGGTTGATCAATTCCACACATAGCAGCAATGAGGCCGGTGACATCTGGCTTGGTGATGAATGTGTTGTTTGGCTGCCACTGTACACAACAACAACAACAACAGATCCCAGCCTTCCACACATACCCTATTGACTCATCCCTCTCAGGGTGCAGTTCCAAAGATGGCCACTGAGTTGCAGTAGTGTATAGGAGAAATCATGTATACTACCAAACACTCCCTAACCTGGTACATCATGTTCTTGCTGCTCTAGTTATATGTATGAGACTGAGATCCTCAGAACGAACAAAGGTAGGCTTCAAAATGCACTTTGACATACAAGCTGATTCACCCCTCTTCTATGCATAGTAGTGACAATTGCAATACAAGACATTCATTTAATCTCAAATTATTAGATTTTAAATCACTGAACAAACATTACAGGATCTCATCCTCTTCTGTGTCACCCTTTTACCGCCCCCCAGATGTTATTTCCCTGTTATTCACTGACTTATGATATTGTAACAATGTTAAATTCCAAGGAAGCCAAAATATAATAATTAAATGATTAGTATAAATTGCTACCTTAAAGTAAACACCCTGTAAATAACGGACTGTAAACTACACATCAGTCCTCAAGCCAACATTAGCTAAAGCTGAACCATTACATCCTAGCTGGCGTGTAAAGCACTACATGACTTTCAAAATCACTGAGCCTCTCACATTAAACAACCGTCTTTCCTGTAGTTTTTGTTGTTGTCTTGCCAACGTAGTGGTGCGCACACTAAACGATGTGGCACAGACGAGGGTCACACACTACAATATTATTCACTTGGTTGTGAGGATTGTCGATACCACGTTGTCTCGTGAAAACAATGATGTGATTAGATTTAACGTAGCTACAATGAGCTGTTGCTCAAAACAGCCTCCTAAACATTTTCAGTCAGACATTCACGCTTGTCATACAGAGTTGAAATGTCAAGCCAACATTTTGAATTGAATAACATTGCTTGTGCACTTCAGAGCTGTAACGATTTGACGCTTTGGTTAAACACAAGTACAAACGCATACTAGTAGTAGTCATCGCTCCTGCTTGAGAGTCTACACAATCTGCGTGATGCGAAACAACGTCATCATCTCACTGGCTTCTTCTCTGGTGAGGTCTCATTGGCTATAGCTGATCACCGTTCTCAAAACTTGTCATTGCACATCTCACACTACAAGAGCATTGCCGATTTTGTGCCGATGAAATCAAACGTTTGAAAATATTGGGACGTCTGGGACTGCTCAAAGACGGGATCGGTAGCCCTCAGATTGCGTCTGACCCGCTCACATTAAATAAGCGTTGGTGACGGCCGCGTGCCCTGAGTAAGCAACGACATGGGGATTTTGTCTCCGATCTCAAAAACATATAGCACTTCTATCACCCTCCCCTCTCTCCTTCTGGCAGTGGCGGTTCTAGACACATTTTACTAGGGGGGCCAAGGAGGGGCCAGTGTTTAATCAGGGGGGCACACATAAAAAAACTGGCAACACATGATATTCAAAGATTATAAACTTTATTTTACTTTAAAATCATATGACATTTATTATAACACGTATTTTGTACAAGAGTGCAGATGCAAGAGAGATAGTGCCATAAAAATAAAAAAATAAAAAAATAAAAATAAAATAAAAAGTACAGGGTACAAATACAGGGTTCATATTCAATGTGAACAAAACTCCAGGATACAACAAAGGGTACAACAATGTGCCATTTCCTATTTATGGAAGCCCCACTACTGTGGACAGTTGATTCCACATTTTGTTTTAAGAAAGAAAACTTTCTGAGTGATTTATAAACAAAACACACTACCCTGTATCCATTTAGGTAAAATAAACCAAATCAGAAAATAAATTCAATTCAAAGAGGCTTTACTAGCATGACCATATTGACATACAGTATTGCTAAAGCACATAAACAGGGAAACGTGTTACACATTAACATCCAGTAGTCCAATAGGATGCAGACAATAAACATTAAGTTAACATTCGTTTAAAAGCAACAATCATGTCAACACAATGTAGCAATATGAACAACACTGATGGATATCAGCAACAACATGAAAACAAGAATATTACAGGTGTCTGTGTGTGTGTGTGTGTGTGTGTGTGTCTGTGTCTTTGTGTACTTCACTGTCAGTTGATGAGCAGGTGTACAAAAAAAGGCTTTACAACATATATGGGCAAGTCCATTTAGGACAGCACATTTCCACCATAGTTCACATTAGGAAAAAATGACAGCATGAATGCTCACTAAACAAACATATACTACATATACCTTTTTATACACATTTTTTTTCAGTAATTTTTTAAGAGTGAAAGGGAAGTAAGCAATCGCTCATCATAGGATCATACATATTTCAGTTACAATATTAGTTACAATATTAGTGTTAGTTAGATCATCATGTCAAAGCTGGACCTGCAAAGTCTGAACGACACAAGTGTGCAATGATTGGAGTGATTTTGTTTCTTTTTTTTCTTGCTTTGCTTGTTTTCAAAAGGAAAAATCATAGTTGGTAAAAAATAAAATAAACTTTCGTTGAAAGGTATCACACTGTATAATTTACAAATATCTAAAGAGGTTTAGTGGATGCCATAAAACATCTGTGGAGCTTGAAGATTTGTAGTACATAGATGTTTGGCAGAGATAATTCAAAAGAATAAAATCATAAACTCTATCTAACTTTTTTGTTTGCTGGGGCAAAAAATGACTTTATGTCCCTTCCTCGTTTCATGATAACTATTAGAAGAAGAAAAAACGTAGGGGCATGCATTACATTTTGTTACCTAACCATCCCTCCCTACTTAACACTGGCAGATAACCTGTTGATTACTTTACTAAAAATGTATTTGCTATCGCGATGCAACAGCCAAGACTGATGAAGTTACGTGGTTAACATCACAACATTGTGTAGACCTAGCAAGGATAGCCTACTAACATTTGGATATTTGCTTCTGCTTCGATGAGTTTGCTTAGATATGATTACATTTCTAAACAAATCGAGACCAGACATTTAAAAACTTGATTTGATTTATGTGTGAGGAACAAAAGGAACATGTAGGCTATGTGCAAGAACAACAAGTCACTTATGATATTAAATCGTTTTGCTTACCTTCGACCTTCGGGTGCGCCACTCTAATTTACCCGTGTAGAACGTTGCCGTGTAGAGCGTTGCATTAGTTCCGCTTTTGGCGCTCGCGTGTAAAATAGTTATAAATTCATAATTTTTTATTTGGTCAGCACGGGGGGGCCACAGGGGTGGCCAGGGACATTTCCAGGGAGGCACGGGCCTCCCCCGGCCTCCGTGTAAAACCGCCACTGCCTTCTGGTGACAATGGGTTAAGAACCTGTTTAGGATATTTATGGCCCTGAGAAGCACCCGGTACTCTAATTGGGAGCATTATGGTGCACTAATGACCCAAAGAGGACCTTAGCTATGAACAGACAGGAGAAACAGGATCGCTATGCTCTGAGGATGGCACATTCATTCTTTAATTAATGGGGGGAAGGTAATGAATAGATGCCCTAAATGCATGTAGTATAGCTGAGACTTTGCTGCTGGTGTGTGACTGTCTGCAGTGCCTGTGTGCGTGTGTAGCCTCCTTTACACCTTCACCCTAACATGTGGGTTTCGTGATCTGATCATTATGATCCAATCACTATCTGCTCAACGTTTGTTGCGTCTACACATGGTGTTAAAATGTGTCTCATCCGTCCACTGTGTCCACCCTGTTACCAGATTTACTGGTGCCTTGCTCTATGCAAATTATTTGACAGACATTCTTTCAATATAATATGAATGTATTCACACTACATGGCCGAAAGTTTGTTGACACCTGCTGAACATCTCATTCCAAAATCATGGGCATTAATATGGAGTTGGTCCCCCCTTTGCTGCTATAACAGCCTCCACTCTTTTGGGAAGGCTTTCCACTAGATGTTGGAACATTGCTGTGGGGACTTGCTTCCATTCAGCCACAAGAGCATTAGTTAGGTCGGGCACTGATGTTGGGCGATTAGGCCTGGCTCGCAGTCGGAGTTCCAATTCATCCCAAAGGTGTTCGATGGGATTGAGGTCAGGGCTCTGTGCAGGCCAGTCAAGTTCTGCCACAGAATCGTCTAGAAGGTAATTGTATGCTGTAGCATTAATATTTCCCTTCACTGGAACTAAGGGGCCTAGCCGAACCATGAAAAACAGTCCCAGACCATTATTCCTCCTCCACCAAACTTTACAGTGGGCACTAAGCATTCGGGCAGGTAGCGTTCTCCTGGCATCCGATAAACCCAGATTTGTCCGTCGGACTGCCAGATGGTGAAGCGTGATTCAACACTCCAGAGAACGCATTTCCACTGCTCCAGAGTCCAATGGCAGCAAGCTTTGCACCACTCCAGCCGACGCTTGGCATTGCACATGGTGATCTTAGGCTCCCGACGAACAGTTCTTGTGCTGATGTTGCTTCTAGAGGCAGTTTGGAACTCGGTAGTGAGTGTTACAAGCGAGGACAGACGAGCTTGTGTGGCCTACCACTTCGCGGCTGAGCCGTTGTTGCTCCTAGACATTTCCACTTCACAATAACAACAATTACAGCTGACCGGGGCAGCTCTAACAGGGCAGAAATTTGATGAACTGACTTGTTGGAAAGGTGGCATCCTATGACGGTGCCACGTTGAAAGTCACTGAGCTCTTCCGTACGGGCCATTCCACTGCCAATGTTTGTCTATGGAGGTAACATGGCTGTGTGCTCGATTTTATACATGTGGCTGAAATAGCAGAATCCACTAATTTAATAAGATTATTGATGCCATAAATCAATGGTGCTAGCTGTCAATGATTTTAGAGGCCGATATAATGATTTAAATTGTTTGACCATCCAGATCTGTTTACACTTGATTGATATCCAGATACTATGGGTCCCTGACTACCCCCGGAGGTGGTCAGGAAGATATGATCACAATCAGATCACAATGTGTCTTTTAATCGTCTACACCCATCTACAAATATGTGCACAATCAGAATGTGGACAAGGTCAGGACAAAGGATACATGTTAGCAACAGGTGTAAACGGGGCGTGTGTGTTTGTGTGTGTAGATGGAGAGAGTGGGTGTTCTGGTCTCTAGCTCTCTCCCAGTGGGATCCAATTCTACCATGCCTGCTGCTACCATATATATCAGTGTAATGGGTTTATTAGTGTGTTTAATGCACTGTGACCCTGGTGCACTGTGACCTTTCTCTGCTCCTCACATGCAGGCGAAGGAGGGAAGGAAGTTGGGGTGTTTTTGAAATGGTAAAAAGACAGGAGAAGGGCCGAACACACAGACAGACAGAGAGAGACAGAGAGACGGAGAGAGAGAGAGACAGAGAGAGAGAAAAACCCAGATTTACTCAGTTACTAAACACATGTTGGGATGAGAGGGGAGAGGCCTTTTAACTAAGTGGCTTTCCCTCCTTGGCAATACACACTCCTTAACGTTGGAGGCAGGCTCAGTCCCAACCCCATTATAAATAGTCTGGAACAGCCAAGGCCGATTAGTGGCGATGTATACCCACGTGAGGCAAGACAAAGTCAGCTTTGGCAGAGGCAGACCTGGTGCAAACAGAGCGACACTACTGTATTGTAGTATGTCTCAAGACTGGTCTGACTATATGCCAGAGAGGCACAGTAGGAGACTGAATACTTTAGGGTTGGCTGGGATATTCAAATCAAAGTATCTTGACATTATAAGAACAAGACACTTCTCGTGACATCTAGGTGTGGAGTATTTTTGCTGGTAGTTGATTGATTAACATAATTGATTGGTCGGAGGGTCCACTCCACTCACCTGGTGTCCCAGGTCTGATTCAGTCCCTGATTAGAGGGAGAGGATGAACTCTAGACATGCTGTGAACCTTAAGGGCCTGATTTGAATACTGATGATTTGAATGTAACCTCAGTCAGCTTTAGGGTTAGCCTCTGTCTTTCGGATTCCTCAACAGCATCATTAGCAGTGCTTTTGAATGACACCTTAATGATTGCGTTTTGTGATGACAGACAGTTAAATGGTCTTTGAAACGAGATGAATGACAGTGTTAGGATTGACAGTTTGTTGGCTGATGTTATAATGCGATCCTGGACCCCGAAGGTCAATCTTTTCACTTACATTTACATTTTAGTCATTTAGCAGACGCTCTTATCCAGAGCGGCTTACAGGAGCATTTAGGGTTAAGTGCCTTGCTCAAGGGCACATCGACAGGTTTTTCACCTAGTCGGCTCGGGGATTATAACCAGCGACCTTTCGGTTACTGGCACAACGCTCTTAGCCACTAAGCTACCTGCCGCCCCAGTAATAATAATGTCTCATCATCCCCACAATTGTACATTTGTAGAAAAGCTTTTCTCCTTGAATTGGAGTGGCATCCCAACAAACATGTCCACATTGGCACAATGTGGGCAAAAATATTTGCCCCACGTAGGCTGCCCACATTGGGCCAATGCGCCTTTGCTCATCGGCTCCACATTGGCCCCCAAAGCATTGACCTAGTGTGGGCAGCCTATATCTGGTGAGGGAAGCCCTCACTTTGCCTGAAATAAGTCCATCTTTTCCCAACAAACATACCCACATTGGCACGATGTGGGCCCAGTGTGGGTTAAAACATTGCTAGCTGTGCCACTAGGTTTGAGTCCCTGTCGGCCCAGCGTCGTCCAGGTTAGGGGAGGGTTTGGCCTGTAGGGATGTTCTTGACCCATCGCGCACTAACGACTCCTGTGGCGGGCCGTGCGCAGTGCACGCTGACACGGTCGCCAGGTGTATGGTATTTCCTCCAACACATTGGTGCAGCTGGCTTCCGGGTTAAGCGGGCATTGTGTCAAGAAGCAGTGCGGCTCGGTTGGGTTGTGTTTCGGAGGACACACGGCTCTCAACCTTCGCCTCTCCCGAGTCTGTACGGGTGTGCAGCGATAGGACAACTACCAATTGGATACCACGAAATTGGGGAGAAAAAGGGGGTAAAAATAAATAAATAACAAAAAAATACTGCCTGCGTTGCAAAATAAATGTACACATGTATGTTATTCAATTATTTCATCCAAACTGCTCAATGGGCCTCTCCCATCTACTCATTGGTTTTTACGAGCGTGTACACACATGGGTGATTGAAAGATAAACGAGGACCACACTCCAGTCCAGTTGGTGGCGGTAATGCATGTTAAAGTTGGTTTGTCTCTCCCTCGGGCTCGTGCAGTGGAGGAGATCTTCGTGGGCTATACTCAGCCTTGTCTCAGGGCAGTAGGTTGGTGGTCTGTTGATATCCCTCTGGTGGTGTGGGGGCTGTGCTTTGGCAAAGTGGGTGGGGTTATATCCTGCCTGGTTGGCCCTGTCCAGGTGTATCGTCGGACGGGGCCACAGTGTCTCCCGACCCCCCCCATGTCTCAGCCTCCAGTATCTATGCTGCAATTTTATTTATTTATTTCACCTTTATTTAACCAGGTAAGCCAGTTGAGAACAAGTTCTCATTTACAACTGCGACCTGGCCAAGATAAAGCAAAGCAGTGCGGAAAAAGCAACAACACAGTTACATATGGGATAAACAAAACGTACAGTCAATAACACAATATAAAATCTATATACAGTGTGTGCAAATGTAGTAAGTTATGGAGGTAAGGCAATAAATAGGCCATTGTGCAAAATAATTACAATTATAATTTAGTATTAACACTGGAGTGATAGATGTGCAGAAGATGATGTGCAAATAGAGATACTGGGGTGCAAATGAGCAAAATAAATAACAATGGAAATAACAATATGGGGATGAGGTAGTTGGGTGGGCTAATTTCAGATGGGCTGTGTACAGGTGCAGTGATCAGTAAGCTGCTCTGACAACTGATGCTTAAAGATAGTGAGGGAGATAAGTGTCTCCAGCTTCAGAGATTTTTGCAGTTCATTCCAGTCATTTGCAGCAGAGAACTGGAAGGAATGGCGACCAAAGGAGGTGTTGGCTTTGGGGATGACCAGTGAGATATACCTGCTGGAACGTATACTACGGGTGGGTGTTGCTATGGTGACCAATGAGCTAAGATAAGGTGGGGATTTGTCTAGAAGTGATTTATAGATGACCTGGAGCCAGTGGGTTTGGCGACGAATATGTAGTGAGGGCCAGCCAACGAGAGCGTACAGGTCACAATGGTGGGTGGTATATGGGGCTTTGGTGACAAAACAGATGGCACTGTGATAGACTACATCCAATTTGCTGAGTAGAGTGTTGGAAGCTATTTTGTAAATGACATCGCCGAAGTCATGGATCGGTAGGATAGTAAGATTTACGAGGACATGTTTAGCAGCATGAGTGAAGGAGGCTTCGTTGCGAAATAGGAAGCCGATTCTAGATTTAACTTTGGATTGGAGCTGCTTCATGTGAGTCTGGAAGGAGAGTTTACAGTCTAACCAGACACCTAGTTATTTGTAGTTGTCCACATATTCTAAGTCGGAGCCGCCGAGAGTAGTGATTCTAGTCGGGCAGGCGGGTGCAAGCAGCGTTCGATTGAAGAGCATGCATTTAGTTTTAATTGCGTTTATGAGCAGTTGGAGGCCACGGAAGGAGTGATGTATGGCATTGAAGCTCGTTTGGAGGTTTGTTAACACAGTGTCCAATGAAGGGCCAGATGTATACAAAATGGTGTCATCTGCGTAGAGGTGGATCTGAGAGTCACCAGCAGCAAGAGCGAAATCATTGATTTACACAGAGAATAGAGTCGGCCCGAGAATTGAACCTTGTGGCACCCCCATAGAGACTGCCAGAGGTCCAGACAACAGGCCCTCCGATTTGACACATTGAACTCTATCTGAGAAGTAGTTGGTGAACCAGGCGAGGCAGTCATTTGAGAAACCAAGGCTATTTAGTCTGCCAATAAGAATGTGGTGATTGACAGAGTCAAAAGCCTTGGCCAGGTCAATGAAGAAGGCTGCACAGTACTGTCTTTTATCGGTCGCGGTTATTATATCGTTTAGGACCTTGAGCATGGCTGAGGTACACCCATGACCAGCTCGGAAACCAGATTGCATAGCGGAGAAGGTACGGTGGGATTCGAAATGGTCGGTGATCTGTTTGTTAACTTGGCTTTCAAATACTTTCGAAAGGCAGAACCAGGATGTATATAGGTCTGTAACAGTTTGGATCTAGAGTGTCACCCCCTTTGAAGAGGGGGATGACCGCGGCAGCTTTCCAATCTCTGGGGATCTCAGACGATACGAAAGAGAGGTTGAACAGGCTGGTGATAGGGGTTGCGACAATTTCGGCGGCTAATTTTAGAAAGAAAGGGTCCAGATTGTCTAGCCCAGATGATTTGTAGGGGTCCAGATTTTGCAGCTCTTTCAGAACATCAGCTATCTGAATTTGGGGGGGGGGGGGGCATGGGCAAGTTGCAGCAGAGGGTGCAGAGCTGGTGGCCGGGGTAGGGGTAGCCAGGTGGAAAGCATGGTGCTTGTTGAAATTTTCAATTATCGTAGATTTATTGGTAGTGACAGTGTTTCCAAGCCTCAGTGCAGTGGGCAGCTGGGAGGAGGTGCTCTTATTCTCCATGGACTTTACAGCGTCCCAGAACTTTTTGGAGTTAGTGCTACAGGATGCAAATTTCTGTTTGAAAATGTAGCCTTTGCTTTCCTAACTGCTTGTGTATATTGGTTCCTGACTTCCCTGAAAAGTTGCATATCGCGGGGGCTGTTCGATGCTAATGCCGTACGCCACAGGATGTTTTTGTGCTGGTCACGGGCAGACAAGTCTGGGGTGAACCAGAGGCTATATCTGTTCTTAGTTCTGAATTGTTTGAATGGGGCATGCTTATTTAAGATTGAGAGGAAAGCACTTAAAGAAAACCAGGCATCCTCTACTGACGGAATGAGGTCAATATCCATCCAGGATACCCGGGCCAGGTCAATTAGAAAGGCCTGCTTGCTGAAGTGTTTTAGGGAGCGTTTGACCGCGGACCCATTACGGACGCAGACAATGAGGCAGTGATCGCTGAGATCCTGGTTGAAGACAGCGGAGGTGTATTTAGAGGGTAAATTAGTCAGGATGATATCTATGAGGGTGCCCATGTTAACGGATTTCGGGTTGTACCTGGTAGGTTCCTTGATAATTTGTGTGAGATTGAGGGCATCTAGTTTAGATTGTAGGACGGCCGGAGTGTTAAGCATATCCCAGTTTAGGTCACCAAGCAATACGAACTCTGTGGATAGATGGGGGGCAATCAATTCACATATGGTGTTCAGGGCACAGCTGGGGGCTGAGGGGGGTCTGTAGCAAGCGGCAACTGTGAGAGACATTTCTGGAAAGGTGGATTTTTAGAAATAGAAGCTCAAACTGTTTGGGCACAGACCTGGATAGTATGATAGAGCTCTACAGTAAATTGCAGCTCTGCCCCCTTTGGCAGTTCTATCTAGACGGAAAATGTTGTAGTTGGGGATGGATATTTCGGAATCTTTGGTGGCCTTCCTAAGCCAGGATTCAGACACTGCTAGAACATCAGGGTTGGTTTAGTGTGCTAACGCAGTGAATAACTCAAACTTAGGGAGGAGGCTTCTGACGTTAACATGAAAGAAACCAAGGCTTTTGCGATTACAGATGTCAACAAATGATAGCGCCTGGGGAGCAGGAGTGATACTGGGGGCTACAGGGCCTGGGTTAACCTCTACATCACCAGAGGAACAGAGGAGGAGTAGAATAAGGATACGGCTAAAGGCTTTAAGAGCTGGTCTTCTAGTGCGTTGGGTACAGAGAAAACAAGGGGCTGATTTCCAGGCGTTGTAGAATAGATTCAGGGAATTATATACAGACAAGGATATGGAAGGATATGAGTACAGTGGAGGTAAACCTAAGCGTTGGGTAAAGATGAAAGAAATAGCATCACTGGAGGCACCGATTGAGCTGTTCTCCGCGTGTGTGGGGGGTGGGACAAAGGATCTATCTGAGACAGGTTGAGCAGGACTGGGGGCTCTACATTGAAAAAGTACAGTTAGAACTAACCGAAACAGCAATAGGCAAGGCATATTGACATGGGAGATAGGCATAAAGCAGTCACAGGTGTTATTTGAGAGAGCTAAGACAACAGCTGGTAATGGCGACAAAAGTTTGAGCTGAGGCTTAACAGATCAACAGGATGGGGTACCGTATAAAGGAACAGTCCAGCAGGCATCAGCTGTGTAGCTGAGTGATCATAAGGTCCAGTGAACAGCAATAAGTAAGTCCGGGAGCAGTTCAGTGGCTGCTACGCTACAGGCACGGCTGTTGATTGCGTGTGCTAGCGGACTGGGGCTAGCAGATGGATCTTCGTGGTCATCGCAACGGGAAGCCTGTTGAAACCACATCAGACGATTACGTCGGCAGACCAGTCGTGATGGATCGGCGGGGCTCCGTGTCAACACTAGGAGGTCCCGTCCGGTTGACAGAGAGGTAGATAGCCGGGAGATGGGCTCGAGGCTAGCTCAAGGCTAACTGGGGTTAGCTTCAGGACAGTGGTGATTAGTGGTTATTAGCCAACAACGACAACAGCCATTCGGTTGCAGCTAGCTAGTTGCGATGATCCGGTGTTAAGGTCCAGTGATTCAGTGATTCCGGCAGAAAATCCGATATGCTCTGGCTCGATAGCACGATGTGCAGACTGTGCAGACTGGCCGATAATTGTCCAGGCTAGAGCTGGCTGGTAGATAGTGCAGGCCACGGACAGTGGTGAAGACCGCTAACGGTGGCTAATAGCAAGTAGCTAGTTAGCCGGCTAGCTGGCTAGTTTCAGCCAGAGGTTCTGGATAAAAATGTATGAAGAAATATTAGAATCCGTTCCACATTAGGTGAGGCGGGTTGCAGGAAAGTATATTTAGTTAAAGGATGGAAAGTGAGATTGAGAAATATATACGAAAAAGACAAAAACTGGCTATTTACATGAGGACACTACAGAAAACACGACCGCACTGCTATGCCATCTTGGATTGAAAAAAATATACACTGCTCAAAAAAATAAAGGGAACACTAAAATAACAAATTGTAGATCTGAATGAATGAAATAATCTTATTAAATACTTTTCTCTTTACATAGTTGAATGTGCTGACAACAATATCACACAAAAATTATCAATGGAAATCAAATGTATCAACCCATGGAGGTCTGGATTTGGAGTCACCCTCAAAATTAAAGTGGAAAACCACACTACAGGCTGATCCAACTTTGATGTAATGTCCTTAAAACAAGTCAAAATGAGGCTCAGTAGTGTGTGTGGCCTCCACGTGCCTGTATGACATCCCTACAACGCCTGGGCATGCTCCTGATGAGGTGGCAGATGGTCTCCTGAGGGATCTCCTCCCAGACCTGGACTAAAGCATCCGCCAACTCCTGGACAGTCTGTGGTGCAACGTGGCGTTGGTGGATGGAGCGAGACATGATGTCCCAGATGTGCTCAATTGGATTCAGGTCTGGGGAACGGGCGGGCCAGTCCATAGCATCAATGCCTTCCTCTTGCAGGAACTGCTGACACACTCCAGCCACATGAGGTCTAGCATTGTCTTGCATTAGGAGGAACCCAGGGCCAACCGCACCAGCATATGGTCTCACAAGGGGTCTGAGGATCTCATCTCTGTACCTAATGGCAGTCAGGCTAACTCTGGCGAGCACATGGAGGGCTGTGCGGCCCCCCAAAGAAATGCCACCCCACACCATGACTGACCCACTGCCAAACCGGTCATGCTGGAGGATGTTGCAGGCAGCAGAACGTTCTCCACGGCGTCTCCAGACTCTGTCACGTCTGTCACATACTCAGTGTGAACCTGCATTCATCTGTGAAGAGCACAAGGCGCCAGTGGCGAATTTGCCAATCTTGGTGTTCTCTGGCAAATGCCAAATGTCCTGCACGGTGTTGGGCTGTAAGCACAACACCCACCTGTGAACATTGGGCCCTCATACCACCCTCATGGAGCCTGTTTCAGACCGTTTGAGCAGACACATGCACATTTGTGGCCTGCTGGAGGTCATTTTGCAGGGCTCTGGCAGTGCTCCTCCTGCTCCTCCTTGCACAAAGGCGGAGGTAGCGGTCCTGCTGCTGGGTTGTTGCCCTCCTACGGCCTCCTCCATATCTCCTGATGTACTGGCCTGTCTCCTTGTAGCGCCTCCATGCTCTGGACACTACGCTGACAGACACAGCAAACCTTCTTGCCACAGCTCGCATTGATGTGCCATCCTGGATGAGTTGCACTACCTGAGCCACTTGTGTGGGTTGTAGACTCCGTCTCATACTACCACTAGAGTGAAAGCACCGCCAGCATTCAAAAGTGACCAAAACATCAGCCAGGAAGCATAGGAACTGAGAAGTGGTCTGTAGTCACCACCTGCAAAACCAGTCCTTTATTGGGGGTGTCTTGCTAATTGCCTATAATTTCCACCTGTTGTCTATTCCATTTGCACAACAGCATGTGAAATTTATTGTCAATCAGTGTTGCTTCATAAGTGGACAGTTTGATTTCACAGAAGTGTGATTGACTTGGAGTTACATTGTGTTGTTTAAGTGTTCCCTTTATTTTTTTGAGCAGTGTGTATATATATATATATATACAGTGGGGAGAACAAGTATTTGATACACTGCCGATTTTGCAGGTTTTCCTACTTACAAAGCATGTAGAGGTCTGTAAGTTTTATCATAGGTACACTTCAACTGTGAGAGACGGAATCTAAAACAAAAATCCAGAAAATCACATTGTATGATTTTTAAGTAATTAATTTGCATTTTATTGCATGACATAAGTATTTGATACATCAGAAAAGCAGAATTTAATATTTGGTACAGAAACCTTTGTTTGCAATTACAGAGATCATACGTTTCCTGTAGATCTTGACCAGGTTTGCACACACTGCAGCAGGGATTTTGGCCCACTCCTCCATACAGACCTTCTCCAGATCCTTCAGGTTTCGGGGTTGTCGCTGGGCAATACGGACTTTCAGCTCCCTCCAAAGATTTTCTATTGGGTTCAGGTCTGGAGACTGGCTAGGCCACTCCAGGACCTTGAGATGCTTCTTACGGAGCCACTCCTTAGTTGCCCTGGCTGTGTGTTTCGGGTCGTTGTCATGCTGGAAGACCCAGCCACGACCCATCTTCAATGCTCTTACTGAGGGAAGGAGGTTGTTGGCCAAGATCTCGCGATACATGGCCCCATCCATCCTCCCCTCAATACGGTGCAGTCGTCCTGTCCCCTTTGCAGAAAAGCATCCCCAAAGAATGATGTTTCCACCTCCATGCTTCACAGTTGGGATGGTGTTCTTGGGGTTGTACTCATCCTTCTTCTTCCTCCAAACACGGCGAGTGGAGTTTAGACCAAAAAGCTCTATTTTTGTCTCATCAGACCACATGACCTTCTCCCATTCCTCCTCTGGATCATCCAGATGGTCATTGGCAAACTTCAGACGGGCCTGGACATGCGCTGGCTTGAGCAGGGGAACCTTGCGTGCGCTGCAGGATTTTAATCCATGACGGCGTAGTGTGATACTAATGGTTTTCTTTGAGACTGTGGTCCCAGCTCTCTTCAGGTCATTGACCAGGTCCTGCCGTGTAGTTCTGGGCTGATCCCTCACCTTCCTCATGATCATTGATGCCCCACGAGGTGAGATCTTGCATGGAGCCCCAGACCGAGGGTGATTGACCGTCATCTTGAACTTCTTCTATTTTCTAATAATTGCGCCAACAGTTGTTGCCTTCTCACCAAGCTGCTTGCCTATTGTCCTGTAGCCCATCCCAGCCTTGTGCAGGTCTACAATTGTATCCCTGATGTCCTTACACAGCTCTCTGGTCTTGGCCATTGTGGAGAGGTTGGAGTCTGTTTGATTGAGTGTGTGGACAGGTGTCTTTTAGACAGGTAACGAGTTCAAACAGGTGCAGTTAATACAGGTAATGAGTGGAGAACAGGAGGGCTTCTTAAAGAAAAACTAACAGGTCTGTGAGAGCCGGAATTCTTACTGGTTGGTAGGTGAACAAATACTTATGTCATGCAATAAAATGCAAATTATTACTTAAAAATGATACAATGTGATTTTCTGGATTTCTGCAAAATCGGCAGTGTATCAAATACTTGTTCTCCCCACTGTGTGTATATATATATATATATTTTATATATATAAAAATAAAAATAAAGTATATGGGTCAGTCTGTTATATCTGGTGTTATTCTCCTGTCTTATCCGGTGTCCTGTGGGAATTTAAGTATGCTCCCTCTAATTCTCCCTCTCTCCCTCCCATTCCGGAGGACCTGAGCCCTAGGACCATGCCTCATGACTACCTGACCTGATGACTCCATGCTGTCCCCAGTCCACCTGGTCATGCTGCTGCTCCAGTTTCCACTTTTCTGCCTGTGGCTATGGAACCCTGACCTGTTCACCGGACGTGCTACCTTGTCCCAGACCTGCTGTTTTCAACTCTCTCTACCGCACCTGCTATTTCAACCTCTAAATGCCCGGCTATGAAAAGCCATGTGACATTTACTCCTGATGTACTGACCTGTTGCAACCTCTACAACCACTGTGATTATTATTTGATCCTGCTGGTCATCTATGAACGTTTGAACATCTTGGAGAAAAATCTAGGCCTTTATGGCCATGTACTGTCATAATCTCCACCCGGCACAGCCAGAAGGGGACTGGCCACCCCTCAGAGCCTGGTTCTTCTATCGGTTTCTTCCTAGGTTTCTGCCTTTCTAGGGAGTTTTTCCTAGCCACCGTGCTTCTACTGTACATCTGCATTGCTTTTAGGCTGGGTTTCTGTATAGCACTTTGTGACATCTGCTGATGTAAAAAGGGCTTTATAAATCAAATGTGATTGATTGATGGTTGCCAGCCGCCATTTAAAAATCCACAGAAGAAGAATGAATGAGATTAATATAAGAAAACTAAATAAAAAAATAAAATAAAAATAAACAAACAAACTACTTTTATCTGTGAATTAATTGTTGGAGTAGAGAACACACGGTTTTGTGTGACTCAAAATGGGTCAAAATTCTACAAAGATCCAGCAGAAAAAGGACCATATGCATTTCAGGTAAAATAACAACCCATGTTTATCTCCCAGGACAAATTAGCTAGCAACAGCAAGCTAGCTAAATGTCCATGAATGTTTCATATGTGTTTCAACCTGTTCCCAAATTAATATAGTTGGTTCACAGCTGGTTTTGTATTTTAACCTGCGTGTCATGAACGCGTCTGATAGGGATAGACTAAATCAACATGCGCATGATGGCGCATGCGCGGAGCCGGCATGCACCATCATGTTACAGTGTATCAGAAAACAAAAAAAGTTGTTAGTATCATATAAATATTTTTTACCAGAGAAACTTACATTTCTCATTTGTCACATGCACTTATCTACAGTGGTGTAGTGGTGCCTAGAGGAGTGAGTATACTCTAATGCTTGAACCACATCAGGAGACCACTTTTGAGGTCTGGGAAAAATCTAAGGTATTTAGATATGAGTGCAGTTACCCTTTAATTCAAGTGGGCAGGCACCTAGCACTGTTGTTTGGTTGCACTTGAGATGGAGTTTGCAAAAGAAATGTCCACTGGATTGATGCAAATAATCATGATATCAATTCTGACAGGTAGGCATAGGCTACTTTATAGCTAGTTAACATTTATAGAGAAGGTTTTTGGGAAAGCCTTTTCATTTACCAGAAGACAGTTAGGCCTATCATTAGCATTGCTATATTTTTCCTGTTCCTTAATTGTTTGAAACCTGGACGTTTTACTTCATGTTATGAGGCATGTCTTACCTTGCTTCAAAGTAGCCTATAGCCAAAATCCCACCATAGAAATGTGGAGACAATTATTTTTATAAAGACTTACTCATATGCGATCTCCTGTTCTATTAGTTTTCTTTCAACTTTCATTCATTGTCTAAACCTAGCCCATGTCAGGCTGGTGTGGGCTAGCCCATGCTTGGCTAGCACGTGCTAGGCTGATGTGGGATTGCTGTGGGCTAGCCTGTGCCCACCTTGCCCACCGAATACCCACATGGGGCCAATGGGGTCATGTTTCTTGGGATTTGGATTGCATCTGTAGGCCTATAGCAAACTTGCAGGCAACACAGTTCCACCACAAGCCTTTCGCCCTCAAAACCAATAACGTCAATGAGAGGAAACATGGGTATTTTCATACACTGAAAGTTCATTACATGCGCAAATACCTTGATGTCATTACCATTAGTCTTCAGTTTGGGAGGCAGTAGGGATATATGGTGCTAAATGAGAGAACCAGCCGCAACTAGGGAGCTAGTACTCTCGCCTTGCCTGCTCGGGGTGAGGTGCAGTGGGGTTAAACGAACCTGACACCCCCCTGACTGACTGGAGCTCCGATGAGATTAATGAGTAGGGCTTCCGCTTCCAGCGAAACTCGACCTTTCCCCCGCCTAGTTTTTTTTAACGGGTCTTGGGAAAAGCGAAATGAAAGGTAAACTGGCAGTGTCGGAAAGGGTTTATCCCTTCACTCCCTTCTTGGATAATGTTGTTGTAATGTTACGGTGATGACACATGACACGGTTACGGTATTGAGGCCTATAATGCTGTGGAAGGAGAGAGGAGTGGTTTAGTAGTGGAGTAGGAAGAGGGACGTAAATCAGAGCTGCCTCTCAGAGTGCATCCAAGGCCAGGTGGACTTGTGGTTATTGACTGGGAATAGATATACACTGCTCAAAAAAATAAAGGGAACACTTAAACAACACAATGTAACTCCAAGTCAATCACACTTCTGTGAAATCAAACTGTCCACTTATGAAGCAACACTGATTGACAATAAATGTCACATGCTGTTGTGCAAATGGAATAGACAACAGGTGGAAATTATAGGCAATTAGCAAGACACCCCCAATAAAGGACTGGTTTTGCAGGTGGTGACCACAGACCACTTCTCAGTTCCTATGCTTCCTGGTTGATATTTTGGTCACTTTTGAATGCTGGCGGTGCTTTCACTCTAGTGGTAGCATGAGACGGAGTCTACAACCCACACAAGTGGCTCAGGTAGTGCAGCGCATCCAGGATGGCACATCAATGCGAGCTGTGGCAAGAAGGTTTGCTGTGTCTGTCAGCGTAGTGTCCAGAGCATGGAGGTGCTACCAGGAGACAGGCCAGTACATCAGGAGACGTGGAGGAGGCCGTAGGAGGGCAACAACCCAGCAGCAGGACCGCTACCTCCGCCTTTGTGCAAGGAGGAGAAGGAGGAGCACTGCCAGAGCCCTGCTAGAGCCCTGCAAAATGACCTCCAGCAGGCCACAAATGTGCATGTGTCTGCTCAAACGGTCAGAAACAGACTCCATGAGGGTGGTATGAGGGCCCGACGTCCACAGGTGGGGGTTGTGCTTACAGCCCAACACCGTGCAGGACGTATGGCATTTGCCAGAGAACACCAAGATTGGCAAATTCGCCACTGGTGCCCTGTGCTCTTCACAGATGAAAGCAGGCTCACACTGAGCACGTGACAGACGTGACAGACGTGACAGAGTCTGGAGACGCCGTGGAGAACGTTCTGCTGCCTGCAACATCCTCCAGCATGACCGGTTTGGCGGTGGGTCAGTCATAGTGTGGGGTGGCGTTTCTTTGGGGGGCCGCACAGCCCTCCATGTGCTCGCCAGAGGTAGCCTGACTGCCATTAGGTACCGAGATGAGATCCTCAGACCCCTTGTGAGACCATATGCTGGTGCGGTTGGCCCTGGGTTCCTCCTAATGCAAGACAATGCTAGACCTCATGTGGCTGGAGTGTGTCAGCAGTTCCTGCAAGAGGAAGGCATTGATGCTATGGATTGGCCCGCCCGTTCCCCAGACCTGAATCCAATTGAGCACATCTGGGACATCATGTCTCGCTCCATCCACCAACGCCACGTTGCACCACAGACTGTCCAGGAGTTGGCGGATGCTTTAGTCCAGGTCAGGGAGGAGATCCCTCAGGAGACCATCCACCACCTCATCAGGAGCATGCCCAGGCGTTGTAGGGAGGTCATACAGGCACGTGGAGGCCACACACACTACTGAGCCTCATTTTGACTTGTTTTAAGGACATTACATCAAAGTTGGATCAGCCTGTAGTGTGGTTTTCCACTTTAATTTTTAGGGTGACTCCAAATCCAGACCTCCATGGGTTGATAAATTTGATTTCCATTGATAATTTTTGTGTGATTTTGTTGTCAGCACATTCAACTATGTAAAGAGAAAAGTATTTAATAAGATTATTTCATTCATTCAGATCTAGGATGTGTTATTTTTAGTGTTCCCTTTATTTTTTTGAGCAGTGTACAGTGAGGGAAAAAATTATTTGATCCCCTGCTGATTTTGTACGTTTGCCCACTGACAAAGACATGATCAGTCTATAATTTTAATGGTAGGTTTATTTGATTAGTGAGAGACAGAATAACAACAAAAAAAATCAAGAAATTTTGCATTTTAATGAGGGAAATAAGTATTTGACCCCTCTGCAAAACATGACTTAGTACTTGGTGGCAAAACCCTTGTTGGCAATCACAGAGGTCAGACGTTTCTTGTAGTTGGCCACCAGGTTTGCACACATCTCAGGAGGGATTTTGTTCCACTCCTCTTTGCAGATCTTCTCCAAGTCATAAAGGTTTCGAGGCTGACGTTTGGCAGCTCGAACCTTCAGCTCCCTCCACAGATTTTCTATGGGATTAAGGTCTGGAGACTTCTTCTTGAGCCACTCCTTTGTTACCTTGGCCGTGTGTTTTGGGTCATTGTCATGCTGGAATACCCATCCACGACCCATTTTCAATGCCCTGGCTGAGGGAATGAGGTTCTCACCCAAGATTTGACGGTACATGGTCCATCGTCCCTTTGATGCGGTGAAGTTGTCCTGTCCCCTTAGCAGAAAAACACCCCCAAAGCATAATGTTTCCACCTCCATGTTTGACGGTGGGGATGGTGTTCTTGGGGTCATAGTCAGCATTTCTCCTCCTCCAAACACGGCGAGTTGAGTTGATGCCAAAGAGCTCGATTTTGGTCTCATCTGACCACAACACTTTCACCCAGTTCTCCTCTGAATCATTCAGATGTTCATTGGCAAACTTCAGACGGCCCTGTATATGTGCTTTCTTGAGCAGGGGGACCTTGCGGGCGCTGTAGGATTTCAGTCCTTCACGGCGTAGTGTGTTACCAACTGTTTTCTTGGTGACTATGGTCACAGCTGCCTTGAGATCATTGACAATATCCTCCCGTGTAGTTCTGGGCTGATTCCTCACCGTTCTCATGATCATTGCAACTCCACGAGGTGAGATCTTGCATGGAGCCCCAGGCCGAGGGAGATTGACAGTTATTTTGTGTACCTTCTCACCAAGCTGCTTGGCGATGGTCTTGTAGCCCATTCCAGCCTTGTGTAGGTCTACAATCTTGTCCCTGACATCCTTGGAGAGCTCTTTGGTCTTGGCCATGGTGGAGAGTTTGGAATCTGATTGATTGATTGCTTCTGTGGACAGGTGTCTTTTATACAGGTAACAAGCTGAGATTAGGAGCACTCCCTTTAAGAGTGTGCTCCTAATCTCAGCTCGTTACCTGTATAAAAGACACATGGGAGCCAGAAATCTTTCTGATTGAGAGGGGGTCAAATACTTATTTCCCTCATTAAAATGCAAATCAATTTATAACATTTTTGACATCCGTTTTTCTGGATTTTTTTGTTGTTATTCTGTCTCTCACTGTTCAAGTAAACCTACCATTAAAACTATAGACTGATCATGTCTTTGTCAGCGGGCAAATATATAAAATCAGCAGGGGATCAAATACTTTTTTCCCTCACTGTGTGTTGGTGTCAAAGAATAGTGATTCTCCTACTCTTTGTCAATAGCTAGGTTTCCAACCAATTGGCGACAGATTTTCATTCAAATATTCTAAAATCTGCATATAGAAAATATGCAAATTTTTCCACCAGTGGTGTGTTTCCACCAAACTGACTTGTTGCAGATAAAAAGCAGTGCGTGATGACCTAGTGCACATAAAATGTGCGCTTAAGTTTTCAAGTACGGAATAAATATCTGAAATTCAATGGGTTTCTATCGCTTTTTCAACTCTACCGATAGATTTGTCAGAAAAACTGTTGCGTTAAATAGCACATTTTCTCACTCTAATCTTAGCATGTGCACTCTAGCCAACAGCTCACAGATAAACTGCGGGTAGGCTAGCCTACATGAAGAGATTATTATAGATAAGAGCAAGATTTGTATTTGTCAAACTTTCCAGAGTCGTAGTGGGAGAACTAAACAAATATCATTGCGTGACTCCAAGTTTACCTTGATATGATGGTTATTATATAAATATTTGCACAAGATACGTTTCCGCCGCCATTTCTCGCATAATTCATTTTACAGACACAAAAAGATCCCACCTTGTCTAGCGTAATTTTTTTTGACATTTGGAAAGTTTACCAACATATTTGCTGTTTCCACCATGCTTGTCATGACATTTTTTAAAATCCGACATGTACTTTACTCGCACATTTTTTATTTTTTTGTATTCCAGCACTTTGAATTTGAAACGGTACAATGATGATGCGGTTAAAGCGCAGACTGTCAGCTTTAATTTGAGGGTATTTTCATCCATATCGGGTGAACCGTTTAGAAATTACAGCACTTTCTGTACATAGTCCCCCGATTTTAGGGGACCAAAAGTATTGGGATAAATTCACTTGATTGTGTATTAAAGTAGTCAAAAGTTTAGGATTTAGTCCAATATTCCTATTGGACCTATTGCATCAAGCTTGTGACTCTACAAACTTTTTGGATGCACATTTGCTGTTTGTTTTGGTTGTGTTTCACATTATTTTGTGGCCAATAGAAATTAATGGTAAATAATGGAGTGTCATTTTGAAGTCACTTTTATTATACACTGAACAAAAATATAAACGTAAAGTGCAACATGTTTCTTGACCTCACAAAAACCATATTTCTTTCAAATATGACAAAAATTTGTTTACATCCCTTTAGTGAGCATTTCTCCTTTGCCCTGATAATCCATCCACCTGACAGGTGTGGCATATCAAGAAGCTGATTAAACATCATGATCATTACACAGGTGCACCTTGTGCTGGGGAAAATAAAAGGCCACTAAAATGTGCCGTTTTGTCAAACAAAACAATGCCACAGATGTCTCAAGTTTTGAGGGAGCGTGCAATTGGCATGCTGACTGCAGGAATGTCCACCAAAGCTGTTCCCAGATAATTGAATGTTCATTTCTCTACCATAAGCCGCCTCAAACTTCGTTTTAGAGAATTTGGCAGTGCGTCCCCCCGGCCTCACAACCGCAGACCACGTGTATGACGTTGTGTGGGTGAGCGGTTTGCTGATGTCAACGTTGTGAACAGAGTGTCCCATGGTGGCGGTGGGGTTATGGTATGGGCAGGCATAAGCTACAGATAACGAACACAATTGCATTTTATCTATGGCAATTTTAATGCAAAGAAATACAGTGATGAGATCCTGAGGCCCATTGTCATGACTTTCATCCGCCGCCATCCCCTCATGTTTCAACATGATAATGCACGGCCCCATGTTGCAAGGATCTGTACACAATTCCTGGAAGCTGAAAATGTCCCAGTTCTTCCATGGCCTGCATACTCACCAGACATGTCACCCGTTGAGCATGTTTGGGATGCTCTGGATCGATGTGTACGACAGCGTGTTCAAGTTCCTGCCAATATCAAGCAACTTCACAGCCATTGAAGAGTGGGACAACATTCCACAGGCCACAATCAACAGCCTGATCAACTCTATGCGAAGGAGATGTGTCACGCTGTGTGAGGCAAATTGTTGTCACACCAGATACTGACTGGTTTTCTGATCCACGCCTCTACCTTTATTTTAAAGGTATCTGTGACCAACAGATGCATACAGTGGGAAAAAAATGTATTTAGTCAGCCACTAATTGTGCAAGTTCTCTCACTTAAAAAGATGAGAGAGGCCTATAATTTTCATCATAGGTACACGTCAACTATGACAGACAAATTGAGATTTTTTTTTCCAGAAAATCATATTGTAAAGATTTTTATGAATTTATTTGCAAATTATGGTGGAAAATAAGTATTTGGTCACCTACAAACAAGCAAGATTTCTGGCTCTCACAGACCTGTAACTTATTCTTTAAGAGGCTCCTCTGTCCTCCACTCGTTACCTGTATTAATGGCACCTGTTTGAACTTGTTATTAGTATAAAAGACACCTGTCCACAACCTCAAACAGTCACACTCCAAACTCCACTATGGCCAAGACCAAAGAGCTGTCAAAGGACACCAGAAACAAAATTGTAGACCTGCACCAGGCTGGGAAGACTGAATCTGCAATAGGTAAGCAGCTTGGTTTGAAGAAATCAACTGTGGGAGCAATTATTAGGAAATGAAAGACATACAAGACCACTGATAATCTCCCTCGATCTGGGGCTCCACGCAAGATCTCACCCCGTGGGGTCAAAATGATCACAAGAACGGTGAGCAAAAATCCCAGAACCACACGGGGGGACCTAGTGAATGACCTGCAGAGAGCTGGGACCAAAGTAACAAAGCCTACCATCAGTAACACACTACGCCGCCAGGGACTCAAATCCTGCAGTGCCAGACGTGTCCCCCTGCTTAAGCCAGTACATGTCCAGGCCCCTCTGAAGTTTGCTAGAGTGCATTTGGATGATCCAGAAGAGGATTGGGATAATGTCATATGGTCAGATGAAACCAAAACATAACTTTTTGGTAAAAACTCAACTCGTCGTGTTTGGAGGACAAAGAATGCTGAGTTGCATCCAAAGAACACCATACCTACTGTGAAGCATGGGGGTGGAAACATCATGCTTTGGGGCTGTTTTTCTGCAAAGGGACCAGGACGACTGATCCGTGTAAAGGAAAGAATGAATGGGACCATGTATTGTGAGATTTTGAGTGAAAACCTCCTTCCATCAGCAAGGGCATTGAAGATGAAACGTGGCTGGGTCTTTCAGCATGACAATGATCCCAAACACACCGCCCGGGGAACGAAGGAGTGGCTTCGTAAGAATCATTTCAAGGTCCTGGAGTGGTCTCCAGATCTCAACCCCATAGAAAATCTTTGGAGGGAGTTGAAAGTCCGTGTTGCCCAGCGACAGCCCCAAAACATCACTGCTCTAGAGGAGATCTGCATGGAGGAATGGGCCAAAATACCAGCAACAGTGTGTGAAAACCTTGTGAAGACTTACAGAAAACGTTTGACCTGTGTCATTGCCAACAAAGGGTATATAACAAAGTATTGAGAAACTTTTGTTATTGACCAAATACTTATTTTCCACCATAATTTGCAAATAAATTCATTAAAAATCCTACAATGTGATTTTAAGGAATTTTTCTCATTTTGTCTGTCATAGTTGATGTGTACCTATGATGAAAATTACAGGCCTCTCTCATCTTTTTAAGTGGGAGAACTTGCACAATTGGTGGCTGACTAAATATTTTTTCCCCCCACTATCTGTATTCCCAGTCATGTCAAATCCATAGATTAGGGCCTAATGAATTCATTTCAATTGACTGATTTCCTTATATGACCTGTAACTCAGTAAAATCTTTGAAATTGTTGCATGTTGCATTTATATTTTTGTTCAGTATAAATAAGAATACGTTTCTAAACACATTGTGGATGCTACCATGATTACGGAAAATCCTGAATGAATCGTGAATAATGATAAGTGAGAAAGTTAGACCCATTAATATCATAACCCCCCCACAAATGCTAACCTCCCCTGTTATTGTAATGGTAAGAAGTTAGCATGTCTTGGGGGAATGATATTTGTGCGTCTGAGGGAAGGACCTCATCTATACATGGCAGCATGCACTGTTCCTCACACACAGTACACATCTGACTGTGCTTTTCGCATGGATACATATAATACTGGGGTTCAGAGAGAGAGAGGGGCACAAAAATGCTATAATAGAAAAAGAGAGTAAGGTCATACGAAAGTGAGCGGCTGAAAAACAGACGGAGAGTAAGAGGGAGAGAGAGAGAAATTTAAAGAGAGTGAGTCAGAGAAAAAGAGGCTAGAGAGAAGCGCGACTGCTGCGCAGGCAGCCTTTTCAATCCAGATCATAAATTCCCCCTCAGCTCACCGGCTCCTCCACTGCTGCCTACCTTGCGTCGTCTCTTCTCCCTCCATATATTCACACGACATACAACTTTCTCTTTCCTCCCCTCCCTCGATCAAATAAATTCAATAACTTCTATATGTGTCAAACCGTGGGCTTGATCTCTCAAAGGCAGGCGAATTTGATTTGAGTGAATTCAGGAGATGTGTGCCAATGAATAATACATGGGTTTTTCTCCTTGAAGTTACTCTGACTTATTAAGTCCCAGGTTCCCCCTGACCTGAGCTGGCTGGCGTTGGGTGGCGTGTGTACGTGCTGCGAGCTGTCGCAGTGAGCTAAAGGGTAGAGCTGCCGCTTTCAAGGAACGGGACTCTAACCCGGACGCTTATAAGAAATCCCGCTATGACCTCCGACGAACCATCAAACAGGCAAAGAGTCAATACAGGTCTAAGATTGAATCATACTACACTGGCTCTGACGCTCGTCGGATGTGGCAGGGCTTGAAAACTATTACAGACTACAAAGGGAAGCACAGCCGCGAGCTGCCCAGTGACACAAGCCTACCAGACGAGCTAAACCACTTCTATGCTCGCTTCGAAGCAAGCAACACTGAAGCATGCATGAGAGCACCAGCTGTTCCGGACGACTATGTGATCACGCTCTCCGTAGCCGATGTGAGTAAGACTTTTAAGCAGGTCAACATTCACAAGGCCGCAGGGCCAGACGGATTACCAGGACGTGTACTCCGAGCATGTGCTGACCAACTGGCAAGTGTCTTCACTGACATTTTCAACAAGTCCCTGACTGAGTCTGTAATACCAACATGTTTCAAGCAGACCACCATAGTCCCCGTGCCCAAGAACTCTAAGATAACCTGCCTAAATGACTACCGACCCGTAGCACTGACGTCTGTAGCCATGAAGTGCTTTGAAAGACTGGTCATGGCTCACATCAACAGCATAATCCCAGAAACCCTAGACCCACTCCAATTTGCATACCACCCCAACAGATCCACAGATGATGCAATCTCTATCGCACTCCACACTGCCCTTTCCCACCTGGACAAGAGGAACACCTACGTGAGAATGCTATTCATTGACTACAGCTCAGCATTCAACACCATAGTGCCCTCTAAGCTCATCACTAAGCTAAGGATCCTGGGACTAAACACCTCCCTCTGCAACTGGATCCTGGACTTCCTGACGGGCCGCCCCCAGGTGGTAAGGGTAGGTAACAACACATCTGCCACACTGATCCTCAACACGGGGGCCCCTCAGGGGTGCGTGCTCAGTCCCCTCCTGTACTCTCTGTTCACCCATGACTGCATGGCCAGGCACGACTCCAACACCATCATTAAGTTTGCCGACGACACAACAGTGGTAGGCCTGATCACCGACAACGATGAGACAGCCTATAGGGAGGAGGTCAGAGATCTGGCCGTGTGGTGCCAGGACAACAACCTCTCCCTCAACGTGACCAAGACAAAGGAGATGATTGTGGACTACAGGAAAAAAAAGAGGACTGAGCACGCCCCCATTCTCATCGACGGGGCTGTAGTGGAACAGGTTGAGAGCTTCAAGTTCCTTGGTGTCCACATCACCAACGAACTATCATGGTCCAAACACACCAAGACAGTCGTGAAGAGGGCACGACAAAGCCTATTCCTCCTCAGGAGACTAAAAAGATTTGGCATGGGTCCTCAGATCCTCAAAAAATTCTACAGCTGCACCATCGAGAGCATCCTGACTGGTTGCATCACCGCCTGGTATGGCAACTGCTTGGCCTCTGACCGCAAGGCACTACAGAGGGTAGTGCGTACGGCCCAGTACATCACTGGGGCAAAGCTCCCTGCCATCCAGGACCTCTATACCAGGCGGTGTCAGAGGAAGGCCCTCAAAATTGTCAAAGACTCCAGCCACCCTAGTCATAGACTGTTCTCTCTGCTACCGCACGGCAAGCGGTACCGGAATGCCAAGTCTAGGTCCAAAAGACTTCTCAACAGCTTCTACCCCCAAGCCATAAGACTCCTGAACAGCTAATCATGGCTACCCGGACTATTTGCACTGCCCCCCCACCCCACCCTTTTTACGCTGCTGCTACTCTGTTAAGTATTTATGCATAGTCACTTTAACTCTACCCACATGTACATATTACCTCAACTACCTCAACTAGCCGGTGCCCCCGCACATTGACTATGCAACGGTACCCCCCTGTATATATAGCCTCCCTACTGTCACTTTATTTTACTGTATATATAGCCTCCCTACTGTCACTTTATTTTACTTCTGCTCTTTTTTTCTCAACACTTTTTTTGTTGTTGTTTTATTCTTACTTTTTTTGTTTAAAATAAATGCACTGTTGGTTAAGGGCTGTAAGTAAGCATTTCACTGTAATGTCTGCACCTGTTGTATTCGGCGCATGTGACCAATAAAATTTGATTTGATTTGATTTGAGTAGTGCAGCAGCATTGGGCAAAAAATAGGAAAACGTCTACTCCCTGCTGTCCCGACGCGCAGTCGCTCTGTACAGGTCACATATCAGTTCACTTACATGCCCCTTGAGAGAGCAAGACGCACTCTCTCTATGTCTCAGCACTGACTGTACTGTACAGAGATACAGTGAGCTCCACAAGTATTGGGACAGTGACAAGTGTTTTGTTGTTTTGACGCTGTACTCCAGCACTTTGGATTTTAAATGATGCCATGACTATGAGGTGAAAATACAGACTGTCAGCTTTAATTTGAGGATATTTTCATTCATATCGGTTGAACCGTTTAGAAATTACAGCACTTTTTGTATATAGTCCCCCCATTTTAGGGGACCAAAAGTATTGGGAAAACTTATATACTTATATATGTAAAAAAGTTAAGTATTTCATCCCATATTCCTAGCACGCAATGACTACATCAAGCTTGTGACTCTACAAATTTGTTGGATGCTTTTGCTATTTATTTTGGTTGTGTTTCAGATTAGTTTGTGCCTAATAGAAATGAATGGTAAATCATGTATTGTGTCATTTTAGTCACTTTTATTGTAGATAATATAATATGTTTTTAAATACTTCTACATTAATGTTGATGCTACCATGATTATGGATAATCCTGAATGAATCGTGAATAATGATGAGTGAGTTACAGATGCACAAATATCATACCCCCAAGACATGCTAACCTCTCACCATTGCAATAACAGGGGAGTTAAGCATTTTCTTGGGGGGGTGGGGGTATGATATGTGTGTTTAACTTTCTCACTCACCATTATTCACGATTCATTCAGTATTATCTGTAATCATGGTAGCATTCACATTAATGTAGAAGTATTTAGAAATATATTATATTCTTATTTATAATAAAAGTGAGTACAGAGCCAAAACACTGTCCCAATACTTTTGGAGCTCACTGTATATGCAAGTTTACCTCGGAGGGAGGGAGAGAATGAGTGAAAGGGATATCTAAATGTGTGTGTGCGTGCGTGCGTTTCTGCTTCTCTGTATCCGAGATAGGCCCATCTCCCGCTCTTTGCGTGAAATGCCTACGTTTATGTGGATGATCCACGTGTCTATGTGAATCAATATTGCATACATGCATATCTACAGGTGTTGAATAAGGATGTACAGTGTGTCTTTGCATGTGTATATTCTTCCATAATCCTCACTTACACTTTAGCAACACAGAACATCATAGCTGTCAATGTATACGCGTGTCATTCCTTCACATGCATGTGAGTGCGCAATCTGTCCCTCTTCTCATCCTCCTTCTCTGTTCTGCATCATCAAGGCTGTTGTGTGTGTGTATACAGTCGCTAGTGAAAGTCTACACACCCCTTGCAGTGACGTGCTGTGAAGTCGGTGGCTGGGTAAGCACTGGCTATTATCAAGCCAGATTTACTCACAAATAAACTTTGATGAAGCCAAAGTTCACCATACAACAGATAGCCCCAACAACCAAAATTACATAGGCTATGGTTACAGTCTTTCTCACTCTACCTCCCTCTGTGATATCGGAGCTGAAGTCAGGCTCCTTCATGACCAATATTTCAGACGAGAGGGGCCTGGAGCCTATCTACGATGCCATGCCCATCAGGCATTGGCAAACACCTCAGAAAGAAGAAAAGATGATTACTAATAAGACAGTACATCACGTGTTTAGTAATATCACCTTTGCAATATGTGTCACTGTCATGGATTCAGCCGAAGCTGCTCCTCCTCCTTGCTCGGGCAGGCTTCGGCGTTCGTCGTCACCGGAGTACTAGCTGCTACCGATCTATGTTTCTGTGTTCTACTTGTCTTGTCTTTATTGTTCACACCTGGTTTACATTAGTTATTGATTACTTCCCTATTTAACCCTCTGGCTTCCACTGTATGTTGTGCGTGTTTGTTCACGTTTGGTTGTCGTCTGGTGAGCGGGTTTGTTCCTCCCTGCGTGGAGGTTATGTTATTTACGTTACCTACGAGTAAAGTACGTTTTCGATTAGCTCTGTGTCCTGCGCCTTCCTTCGTCCTACCGCATCACACTGACATCCTGACAGTCACTCAACTCTTCCTCGTTTTTCTACAGATGGAGGACTGTAGACGCTTTTGTCATGGAGCCCTCTGACTGAAAGACGGGTTGATACTGATTTCTGAATTGGGAGAGACCTTGCACTCAGCATTAAAATTATACAATACTTTTTATCGTCTTTTGTTATTGTTAAACATTGTTATATTAGCAGAACACTGCTTCTAGATTATGTGAAGTATGGTTTATTCTACATGGAAATGTTGCACTTGAAAGTTAAACACTTTATTTAGAATATCTACATAAGTTCAGCAATTGCATTCTTCTCATATTACTCTGTAGACTACTGACCGATACAAAGCTTCCTCCTGGAGGAATTTGTCAGTAGCCTAGAGTAGTATGAGAAGAGGGCTATCCTCCTGCATCTCACATCTGCCTATACTTATTGAAGTCTACCTGTTGGACCCTTGGGGCAAACTCTGTCATATCCAGGATGGAGTGTCATGCACTCCACCCCTCCTGCCACCTGACTGCACCTGTCCATAACCTGTAATACATTACATAGATGGGACTTCATCACCCTCTGGAGACTTAAAGAACCTTACCCAGAGAGCTGTGCATGTCAGTGTGTGGTTAGACAGCCAAATCTTTAGATTTGGCCAAATAGAATGCCATTTTAGTTCTAGGTAGAAAGCTGAAGTTGTACTCTACACACAACTTATTTTTATTTTCTAGGTAAGTGTAGGCATACTGTCTTTAAAAGCACATCAATATGAAATTTACAGCAGAAAATGTTTTGTCTTTGTAATATGAACACACCCATCAATTTGAAGTTGATAAATGTATCTACACTAAAGCTGGGCCATGTTTGTGCAATGTCCACACGTAGCCTACACCTGTAGGGATATTAGTAGTTCTGGGATTTGCCCCCCGGGAAAGATCTAACAGCGGACATAAGTAGAGACGAGACAAAACTAGCCAGTTATAGAATATTGTGTTGTAGCTGAGCTGACTCAAGTCTAGGCATTCAACTTGCAGTTGATACTGTTTCCACGGTAACATGTCTTTACATAACGTGATGAAACTTTGAAACTAAGCTGCAAGCTACTTTCGTAGCAAGGTGTTGTAGAACGAGTGTCTTATGAAACGCATTCCAGACACTGGCTCTTGCTATCTTGCCATAACTGAATTGACAGAGAAATATCAGCTAGATAGACACACACACACACACACACACACGCCAGCTGCATCTATCCCCAAGCTATGCTTGGCTAAACACAAGGTCAGTGCAGGCTTTAGCTTACACAGAACTGAATTAGCTGACCATCTTGAGATGGCGAGTCAGACAGGAGGAAGAAGTCCTCAACTTCAAAACTTCATTCTCTCCATAGCAAAGCTAGCTTAGCTTACCTTTCTTACTGACAAGATGGTGCCGACAACACGGTCGCCCTAATTCTAACTTCTAGCCAACTCTGCAGTATTTTGCACAAGCATTTCGCTACACCTGCTTTAACATCTGCTCATCTGTGTACGCAACAAATACTGCCCTTGTTTGTTGTGATTGAATGGCAAAGATACATCCAAGAAAACACCCCCCCCCCCCCCCCCAAATTGTAAAGTGGTTATCCCACTGGCTATAGGGTAAACGCACCAATTTGTGAGTCGCTCTGGCTAAGAGCGTCTGCTAAATGACGTAAATGTGCCCTTGAGCAAGGCACTTAACCCTAATTGCTCCTGTAAGTCGCTCTGGATAAGAGCGTCTGCTAAATGACTAAAATGTAAAAAAAATGTAAAATGTAAATCACACTCCAAGACAATTCTTGTTTGGCTTCTGTCATGGCTACTAGCATTTCTTAATGACCAAGCTTCAAAATGAGGCCAAATCAGGAAGTTCAGTCACTCTTTAACTCTGGGGTGTGAAGACATCTTCATAAAAAAAAAAGGTGTATTATTCATTTGGGAAATGTTCCATACATTTCTTTCACTTCGAAAATGTGGAGTAGGAAAAAAATCCATGTAACTTTAAGGCAGCAAAATGTGAACACTGTGCAAGTGGTGTATAGACTTTCACTAGGCACTGTAAGTGTGCATAAAGTGTGTTTCATTGTGTGTGTGTGTGTATTTCTGTGTGTGAATGATTGTGTGTTTGTGATTATGTGTGTTGGAATGTGTGTGTGTGTTGGAATGTGCGTGTTCAAGTGTGTGTTTGTGCATGTGATCCCCATTCGGCACTCCTCCCCTCCTGTCTCAGTAGATGGCAGGCTTGCTCCGTGGAGGCCCAAAGTGGGCCCAACTGGGCTGCCGCAGTGTGTGATAACACTAGGCCCATTCCTGCTCCCACTCCCTTTCCACAATCCATAATGAATACTGCTGGCAGAGTGGCCTATGCTGGTTCTGAGAGAGAGAGCGAGAGAGTGAGAGATTACAAGACCAAAAACAGGAGAAATGTGCAAACAGAATTATATTTTAGAGGGGAGAAGAAGTATTCTGAAGAGGAGGCGAGTGTGTCTGCATGTGTGTGTGCGTGTGATGTCACTCTGGTTATGTCTAAGAGACAGGGGACCATGCTTGTACCATACCCAGCCTTTTTCCGTCGAGGACAGAGTGTCTGGGAGTGGAAGAGCAGGGCTACATTGGCATGACATGAAACCGCTCTCATTGGCATGGCATAACCTTGTAGACACGGGGGGACGGCGGCATAGCAGAAGCCAGATACAGCCATGGCGAAATACTTTCTGGCTGAACACGATACACAGGGGAACCAAACAGTTTATACTCTTATTCACTCCTGTAGCTGCTTATCTCTATTGTTATCTTAGTGATACTACCGGACAACAGTATGCTGTAGATGCTAGTACACCACAAACCCAACTGGTCCACAACACCACAATCAAAAATAGCAACGGCATAAACAAAGCTCAACAAAGAACAGCAAGGCAATGCTATGGTACATGCGTCACTAAAGCCACAGGCTGGCCGGCCGCCCAGTACCCTTAATCACTGTTCTAGCCGGCTACCACCCGGTACTCTACCCTGTACCTTAGAGACTGCTGCCATATGTACATAGAGTAATTGAACTCTGGTCACTTTAATAATATTTACACACTGTGTCACCCATTATGTATACACATACATACACACACATATATATATATATACACATACACTGTATTCTAGTCATGGATCATCCTATGTAATTTATTGATACATTTTTCTGGATTATGTGTATAGTTTTTTTATTGGTACGTATTACTGAACTGTTGGAGCTAGAAACACAAGTATTTCGCTGCACCTGTGATAACACCTGCAAATCTGCGTATGCGACCAATAAATGTTGATTTGAGGTTATTCAAGAATAGAGTGCTCATTTTCAGCCCGAACCCGACAGTGCTGGAAGGGCTCAGGCCGGGCCTTGCCTGAATTTCTAGAAAATGTATTCGGGCTGGGCCGGGTGTAGGCTTGAAGAAAGAACAGGGCAATGTTACGGTACGTACGTTACTAAAACCACAGATTATCGTACAGTTGCTTAGCATAGGCTAACGAGAAATAAAGTAGCCTACCACAGCCTTCCATGGAAGCACAATGTTACGTCACAACCAAAACAGTGGCGGGGTGACCCCAATTACAATGTCACCTATACACAGCATGGAGACTGTATATGTGCAAGGAGTCACTAGGCTCTCAGGTGAAATAGACGTTTCAGTTTTCCCTTAAAATAGCTGTCCAGTGTTTCCATATTTTTATGAAACATGATCTATAATTAATTACAATATGAGTCTGTTAAAAAGCAGCTTTTCTCTGTTTGAATGGTATGGGCGTACCCCAACAACAGAATGGTGTGGGCGTATACTGCTGATTGGCCAGCTCAGCCAATGAGCCAACATGACATCATGTTCTATGAGGAAATTATCTTCTGGCCTTTGTAGCGAACTAGCTAACCTTAGGTCTCTCCGTCGATCAGAAGCAGGGTTGGCTCTGTGCTATGTACCGGATTGTAACCACTACTCCGATAGGCACAAATGTGCATTTTATCATTTTCCAACCTATAAGCGAGAGGCATCGCTGGAGCCGTGTGATAAGATAAGCGCTGTTTGCTAGCTGCTAATGAGAAATGTTGGTTAGGTCAAAGATCTGTGGTTAGCTAGGTGCTTATGAAAATGAGCTTTTTCTAGCTAACGTTAGGCCGGTGCCATGGCAAGGATAGTTGGTTAGCTAGCATGTCACCACTTAGAAAAGTCTGACTACACGAATGGTGAGCTAATGTTAACTAGCTAATTAGCTATATTAGCTAAAGTTGGCTAGGACTTGTGGGCTCAATGTTTTCCCATACCAAACACAAACAGTTTTGTTTCACGAGTGCATCTGTTGTACATGACTAATCAAATGACCTGTGAAGTCATTTATACATGTCAGCAGGGATGGAAATTAAGCTACCCCGAGTCTAGTACTTTTCAGACTGGGCTAGTAGACAATGTGCCAAACTAGCCTGAGACAGCAGTGAAATGTTGCCTTTACAAACATTGCATGCCACAGATTTAGGACCTGAATGTAGAAATCGTGGTCTGCTGGCCAGTGCCCAAAATCCTTATGTTACATCCCTGCATGTCAGTCCCTTTCAGACGATCACCATATCAATTTTGACTTTATGTCCCCTTTTCTCCATGTTTTAGACATGAGGCGTTACATGCGGAACATCAGGCCACGAGAAGTAGTGCATGATCAAGGAGATCTGCTGGAAGTGATGTCTCTCCCTGTCACGTTCGCTTACAGACGGGTCAGACCCAAGGCGCAGCGTGATATGCATACATGTTTATTAGACTAATAAACACAACGACAAAACAAGAAACGAAACGTGAAGTCCAAGGTACACAAACAACATACCTCACACGGAACAAGATCCCACAACCCACTAGTGCCAATAGGCTGCCTAAGTATGGTCCCCAATCAGAGACAACGAGTGACAGCTGCCTCTGATTGGGAACCACACAGGCCAACATAGATCTATACATACTAGAATGTACAACATGGACAAACACAGCAAGGAAAATACACACCCTGACTCAACATACAAGCGTCCTCTGAGTCAGGGCGTGACAGTACCCCCCCCGAAGGTGCGGACTCCGACCGCACAACATAAACATAACAGGGTAGGGCCGGGTGGGCATTCCGCCTCGGAGGCGGATCCGGCTCAGTGCGTGAAGACCACTTACTCTGCCTCCCTGTTGCGCCCCTGGTCTGGTCTGGACCTCGGCGCGCTGCTTCCCCTCTCCTTCCTCCCACGAAGTACCAAGCCCTGTCTGGACCCTGGTGTGGGAGACCCCGAACCTGGAGAGGGGCTGACGTCTGGGTCTGGACTGGAGCCGCTGACCGGAGCTGGACCAGAGCTGGACCGGGCACCGGTGGAGCGGACTGCACAGGCTCCGGACTGGAGCCGCTGACCGGAGCTGGACTGGGCACCGGTGGAGCGGACTGCTCTGGCTCCGGAGTGGAGCCGCTGAACGGATGTGGACTTGACCCCGGTGGAGCGGACTGCTCTGGCTCCGGAGTGGAGCAGCTGACCGGAGCTGGATCAGGCACCGGTGGAGCAGACTACTCTGGCTACGGAGTGAAGCCGCTGACCGGAGCTGTACTGGACCCCGGTGAAGCGGATTGCCCTGGCTCCGGAGTGGAGCAGCTGACCGGAGCTGAACTGGGCACCGGTGGAGCGGACTGCTCTGGCTCCGGAGTGGAGCAGCTGACCGGTGCCGGACCAGGCAACGGTGGAACAGGCACGGGCCGTGCCGGACTGGACACACGCCCCACTGGCTTGGTGCGGGGAGCAGGTACGGGCCGGACCGGGCTGGCGACGCGCACCACTGGCTTGGTGCGGGGAGCAGGAACGGGCCGGGCCGGGCCGGGCTGGCGCCGCGCACCACTGGCTTGGTGCGAGGGGCAGGAACAGGCCGGGCCGGGCTGGCGACGCGCACCACTGGCTTGGTGCGAAGGGCAGGAACAGGCCAGGCCGGGCTGGCGACGCGCACCACTGGCTTGGTGCGAGGGGCAGGAACTGGCCGGGCCGGGCTTGCGACGCACACCACTGGCTTGGTGCGAGGGGCAGGAACAGGTCGGGCCGTACTGGGAACACGCACCACTGGCTTAGTGCGGGAAGCAGGAACGGGCCGGACCGGACTGGCGACACGCACCACTTTCTTGGTGCGAGGAGCGGGACTGGGTTCCTTTATTAACCCCCGCTCCTTCTGCTGCCTAATCAGCTCCTCTCGCCGTGCCTCTACACTTTCCTACTCCCTTATAGCCTCCTGTAGCGCCTCCCTCTGACCGAATAACTCCTGCTCCCTCTGAACCAATAGCCCCCGTAACATGGTGGCCTCCTCTCCTAACCTGCAGACCCGCCCTTTAACGGCCTCCTGCTGCCTCGTCGTCCACACCGTGTGCCCCCCCCCCAGAATGTTCTTGGGGTTGCCTCTCGGGTCTCCGTCGTCGGCACTCCTCTTCCTGTGAGGACACCTCCGGGAGCCCCCACGAGTTAGGGAACAGAACCTCGTCGTCGTCGTCATCCTCCGACTCCTCAGTATAATACTGTTCCCACTCCTCTTCCTATGGTCGTAGGGACCCAATCTGAAAACCGACCGGGTGCAGTGGTCTCTCGGGCATCCTCCTCGACCGGCGTCCTCTGCGTTGCCATTGCGCCTCTCCTGCCTGGGTATCTACCTTCGCCCATGGCCCTTTCCCCACGAATATCTCTTCCCATGACCAAAATTTGCCCACCTGGGACATGGCTATTCACTCCTCCTGGGCACGCTGCTTAGTCCTCGTTTAGTTGGGATCTTCTGTCACGTTCGCTTACAGACGGGTCAGACCAAGGTGCAGCGTGATATGCAGACATGTTTATTAGACTATTAAACACAACGACAAAACAAGAAACGAAACGTGAAGTCCAAGGTACACAAACAACATACCTCACACGGAACAAGATCCCACAACCGACTAGTGCCAATAGGCTGCCTAAGTATGGTCCCCAATCAGAGACAACAAGTGACAGCTGCCTCTGATTGGGAACCACACAGGCCAACATAGATCTATACATACCAGAATGTACAACATGGACAAACACAGCAAGGAAAATACACACCCTGACTCAACATACAAGCGTCCTCTGAGTCAGGGCGTGACACTCCCATCCTGCATTTACCAGAAAAGGAAGCGCCACACATAGCGTGTAAGAAATACGTTAACTACATTACTTTAGTTGGCTGCTTTGAGGAAAACCTTTATGTAATATAACCTATTATAGGAGCCTATTGTTTGTGTATGATCTTATTCAAAATCAAATCAAATATTATTGGTCACATGCGCCGAATACAACAGGTGCAGACATTACAGTGAAAGGCTTACTTACAGCCCTTAACCAACAGTGCATTCATTTTTAACAAAAAATAGTAAAAATAAAACAACAACAAAAGTGTTGAGAAAAAAAGAGCAGAAGTAAAATAAAATAATAGTAGGGAGGCTATATATACAGGGGGGTACCGGTGCAGAGTCAATGTGCGGGGGCACCGGCTAGTTGAGGTAGTTGAAGTAATATGTACATGTGGGTAGAGTTAAAGTGACTATGCATAAATAATTAACAGAGTAGCAGCAGCGTAAAAAGGATGGGGTGGGGGGGCAGTGCAAATAATCCGGGTAGCCATGATTAGCTCTTCAGGAGTCTTATGGCTTGGGGGTAGAAGCTGTTGAGAAGTCTTTTGGACCTAGACTTGGCACTCCGGTACCGCTTGCCGTGCGGTAGCAGAGAGAACAGTCTATGACTAGGGTGGCTGGAGTCTGACAATTTTGAGGGCCTTCCTCTGACACCGCCTGGTATAGAGGTCCTGGATGGCAGGAAGCTTGGCCCCAGTGATGTACTGGGCCGTACGCACTACCCTCTGTAGTGCCTTGCGGTCGGAGGCCAAGCAGTTGCCATACCAGGCAGTGATGCAACAAGTCAGGATGCTCTCGATGGTGCAGCTGTATAATTTTTTGAGGATCTGAGGACCCATGCCAAATCTTTTCAGTCTCCTGAGGGGGAATAGGCTTTGTCGTGCCCTCTTCACGACTGTCTTGGTGTGTTTGGACCATGATAGTTCGTTGGTGATGTGGACACCAAGGAACTTGAAGCTCTCAACCTGTTCCACTACAGCCCCGTCGATGAGAATGGGGGCGTGCTCAGTCCTCTTTTTTTTCCTGTAGTCCACAATCATCTCCTTTGTCTTGGTCACGTTGAGGGAGAGGTTGATGTCCTGGCACCACACGGCCAGGTCTCTGACCTCCTCCCTATAGGCTGTCTCATCGTTGTCGGTGATCAGGCCTACCACTGTTGTGTCGTCGGCAAACTTAATGATGGTGTTGGAGTCGTGTCTGGCCATGCAGTCATGGGTGAACAGAGAGTACAGGAGGGGACTGAGCACGCACCCCTGAGGGGCCACCGTGTTGAGGATCAGTGTGGCAGATGTGTTGTTACCTACCCTTACCACCTGGGGGCGGCCCGTCAGGAAGTCCAGGATCCAGTTGCAGAGGGAGGTGTTTAGTCCCAGGATCCTTAGCTTAGTGATGAGCTTAGAGGGCACTATGGTGTTGAATGCTGAGCTGTAGTCAATGAATAACATTCTCACGTAGGTGTTCCTCTTGTCCAGGTGGGAAAGGGCAGTGTGGAGTGCAATAGAGATTGCATCATCTGTGGATCTGTTGGGGCGGTATGCAAATTGGAGTGGGTCTAGGGTTTCTGGGATAATGCTGTTGATGTGAGCCATGACCAGCCTTTCAAAGCACTTCATGGCTACAGACGTCAGTGCTATGGGTCGGTAGTCATTTAGGCAGGTTATCTTAGAGTCCTTGGGCACGGGGACTATGGTGGTCTGCTTGAAACATGTTGGTATTACAGACTCAGTCAGGGACATGTTGAAAATGTCAGTGAAGACACTTGCCAGTTGGTCAGCACATGCTCGGAGTACACGTCCTGGTAATCCGTCTGGCCCTGCGGCCTTGTGAATGTTGACCTGCTTAAAACTCTTACTCACATCGGCTATGGAGAGCGTGATCACATAGTCATCAGGAACAGCTGGTGGTCACATGCATGCTTCAGTGTTGCTTGCCACGAAGCGAGCATAGAAGTGGTTTAGCTCGTCTGGTAGGCTTGTGTCACTGGGCAGCTCGCGGCTGTGCTTCCCTTTGTAGTCTGTAATAGTTTTCAAGCCCTGCCACATCCGACGAGCGTCAGAGCCAGTGTAGTACGATTCAATCTTATTCCTGTATTGACTCTTTGCCTGTTTGATGGTTCGTCGGAGGGCATAGCGGGATTTCTTATAAGCGTCCGGGTTAGAGTCCCGTTCCTTGAAAGCAGCAGCTCTACCCTTTAGCTCAGTGCGGATGTTTCCTGTAATCCATGGCTTCTGGTTGGGGTATGTACGTACGGTCACTGTGGGGACGACATCATCGATGCACTTATTGATGAAGCCAGTGACTGATGTGGTGTACTCCTCAATACTGTCTGAAGAATCCCGGAACATGTTCCAGTCTGTGCTAGCAAAACAGTCCTGTAGCTTAGCATCTGCGTCATCTGACCACTTTTTTATTAACCGAGTCACTGGTGCTTCCTGCTTTAGTTTTTGCTTATAAGCAGGAAATCAGGAGGATAGAGTTATGGTCAGATTTGCCAAATGGAGGGCGAGGGAGAGCTTTGTATGCGTCTCTGTGTGTGGAGTAAAGGTGGTCTAGAGTTTTTTTTCCTCTGGTTGCACATTTAACATGCTGGTAGAAATTAGGTAGAACGGATTTAAGTTTCCCTGCATTAAAGTCCCCGGCCACTAGGAGCGCTGCATCTGGATGAGCGTTTTCCTGTTGATGTATGGCCTTGTACAACTCATTCAGTGCAACCTTAATGCCAGCATTGGTTTGTGGTGGTAAATAGACAGCTATGAAAAATATAGATGAAAACTCTTGGTAAATAGTGTGGTCTACAGCTTATCATAAGATACTCTACCTCAGGCGAGCAAAACCTAGATACTTCCTTAGTATTTAATTTTGTGCACCAGCTGTTGTTTACAAATATACACAGACCGCCACCCCTTGTCATTGTTCACTTGTTTTTTAACTGTCAGGTACAGGAAGGGATGACTGGGGCCTTCAGCAAGTAAGACACAGGGGGTAAAAAATTATTGAACATCACAGCTATAAATTCCCAATGTGTCCATTATTAAGTTAACTACTTTACTTTAGTTGGCTGCTTTGAGCAAAACTTTTATGTAATATAACATATTCCGGGAGCCTAGTGTGTGTGAAAGAACTATGTGGAATATTTTTTTAACATTGGCTTCCCTGAAAACAACCATCCCTGTTACCATTTTGAATGCCTTGATGCCCTCTTTGTTATCTGTGCCCCACTTTACAGACAACACCCCTTCCAACGACTGAACACCTTGAAATGCATTCGTTGTAAGAAATATGCTATATAAATAAAGTTTGATTTGATTGATGACATTACAGCTGTAGAATATTTAATAAACTGCAATTTTCACATGAGGACAAGTGCAGTTTTTCCATAAACGTTTAATTGATAATTTGGGATTTTATCACTTAACATATCATATAGTGGGAAGGATCCTATAAATCAAGACTGTGTGAATACATGTACCACTCCGAATGAATAAATACTGTGCCTTTGAAGATTTGTCTCTGGTCATGATACTACAGTACAGGCTGGATGTCTAAACAAAGTCAAATAAATTATATAATCATTAACCAGATTACCCCGTATACCAGACTTCGATGAGTGATAACTCAGTTCTAGAATGTTGTCATTGATGAGAATGAATCAAAAAAATCTATTGACATTCAAAATTAAGTGGCTCTTTCCTTGTAGAATGTTGACAGCTGTATAGAACACTTTGTACTGCTAAGATGCTCAAACTTAACAGCTACACTCACTGACACAGGATCAACTTTATCCCTCATGCTGGCCCTGACCAAACCGGTAAGTTTCCTCTCACTATAGCTACACTTCTCCACATGGCCAGACTGATAGTGGTCGTCTCCCCTTTTAATGCTCTTCTTTGCAAAATGCCATAAGGTCTGAAATAGACACCAAAGTCAGATACTGTATAAACAATTATCTAGGCTAAGTAAAACAAAATATTTTTTGATCTACTGCACTGCTAACTAGCTAGCTAGCTAAAGTGTAGTCAGTGGCTAGCTAAGATAGAGAAAGGGGACGTAAGTTCATGGATTGGGCACTGAAGATCTCTGTGCACAGAGGTCTCTTCTCTGTTGCTAATTAGCATTTCAAATTTTTTGGAGTAAATTGAGGCAAATCTATTGAGAAAACTCACCTTGTCTGAGAGAGCCTACACGAAACACAGACCTTATATGAAGTAGTTCTAAAAAATGTTGTTATGACGTGTCCACTCTGCTGGACTATACGACAGACACTTCAGGACAAACTTCCTTCAGATTTTTTTGGGGGGATTGTCTTTTGTTCCATGTAGTGAATGTTAATCAATGCGTTTGTATGTTGCTAACAGCAGTAAGGCCAAAAAATTCATATTTTTTGATACTTCAAGGGGTCTTAAAATAATAAATAAATAAATCCCATGGCTTTGTTTTTATATATAAGCCTGTGTGTTTACGCAACTTTCAAAATGATACTACAAATATTAGAACCCCTCTGGGTGGATGTCAGTGACAGAAACTCTACCACAAGTACACTGCTCAAAAAAATAAAGGGAACACTTAAACAAAACATCCTAGATCTGAATGAATGAAATAATCTTATTAAATACTTTTCTCTTTACATAGTTGAATGTGCTGACAACAAAATCACACAAAAATTATCAATGGAAATCAAATTTATCAACCCATGGAGGTCTGGATTTGGAGTCACCCTCAAAATTAAAGTGGAAAACCACACTACAGGCTGATCCAACTTTGATGTAATGTCCTTAAAACAAGTCAAAATGAGGCTCAGTAGTGTGTGTGGCCTCCACGTGCCTGTATGACCTCCCTACAATGCCTGGGCATGCTCCTGATGAGGTGGCAGATGGTCTCCTGAGGGATCTCCTCCCAGACCTGGACTAAAGCATCCGCCAACTCCTGGACAGTCTGTGGTGCAACGTGGTGTTGGTGGATGGAGCGAGACATGATGTCCCAGATGTGCTCAATTGGATTCAGGTCTGGGGAACGGGCGGGCCAGTCCATAGCATCAATGCCTTCCTCTTGCAGGAACTGCTGACACACTCCAGCCACATGAGGTCTAGCATTGTCTTGCATTAGGAGGAACCCAGGGCCAACCACACCAGCATATGGTCTCACAAGGGGTCTGAGGATCTCATCTCGGTACCTAATGGCAGTCAGGCTACCTCTGGCGAGCACATGGAGGGCTGTGCGGCCCCCCAAAGAAATGCCACCCCACACCATGACTGACCCACCGCCAAACCGGTCATGCTGGAGCATGTTGCAGGCAGCAGAATGTTCTCCACGGCGTCTCCAGACTCTGTCACATGTGCTCAGTGTGAACCTGCTTTCATCTGTGAAGAGCACAGGGCGCCAGTGGCGAATTTGCCAATCTTGGTGTTCTCTGGCAAATGCCAAACGTCCTGCACGGTGTTGGGCTGTAAGCACAACCCCCACCTGTGGACGTCGGGCCCTCATACCACCCTCATGTAGTCTGTTTCTGACCGTTTGAGCAGACACATGCACATTTGTGGCCTGCTGGAGGTCATTTTGCAGGGCTCTGGCAGTGCTCCTCCTGCTCCTCCTTGCACAAAGGCAGAGGTAGCGGTCCTGCTGCTGGATTGTTGCCCTCCTACGGCCTCCTCCACGTCTCCTGATGTACTGGCCTGTCTCCTGGTAGTGCCTCCATGCTCTGGACACTACGCTGACAGACACAGCAAACCTTCTTGCCACAGCTCGCATTGATGTGCCATCCTGGATGAGCTGCACTACCTGAGCCACTTGTGTGGGTTGTAGACTCCGTCTCATGCTACCACTAGAGTGAAAGCACCGCCAGCATTCAAAAGTGACCAAAACATCAACCAGGAAGCATAGGAACTGAGAAGTGGGCTGTGGTCACCACCTTCAGAACCACTTCTTTATTGGGGGTGTCTTGCTAATTGCCTATAATTTCCACCTGTTGTCTATTCCATTTGCACAACAGCATGTGACATTTATTGTCAATCAGTGTTGCTTCCTAAGTGGACAGTTTGATTTCACAGAAGTGTGATTGACTTGGAGTAACATTGTGTTGTTTAAGTGTTTTTTGAGCAGTGTATATTTTGAACACTCAAATATCTCGGCACAGCAGAGCTTCAGAGTAGGTGATTGGAGCGACTACCCTACTCATGGGAAACAATATCCTGGACGAGCCCCCATTTTGTTACGTTCCCCAGCAAGAAAAGCAACACATTTCACTCAAACAGAAGGGGAAACTAACAAAGAGTCACTGACCAACAACCAAAATGAAACAGGTGGGGTTTTAGGCGGGGTTCTGAAAGTCAACTAGCAAGAACAACTGGAACCTAAAAGACACCTACCATGAGTGCCCACTAAATTTGCCCAAGAAGAGGCAAACATAAGAAAAACCCACACCAAACTTAAAGACAGGAAGCACACCAAAAAGGTGGACCAAGCAAAATCAGGGAAATCAGACAAAGGCATATTTTTCTGTGAATCAAATCGGGAGCGCCAACTAAAAGTGTTGACTCTCCACATCTGTCAAGACAAGTGGAGCACTGGGCCAGCCACTCTTAAATAGCACCTGGGCCAGCACAGGTGAAACACCTTGCCACTAATGAGATGGCAAACCAGCACAGGTGGAACACATACTGACTAATGAGGTGATACCAATCGTTGCGCACTATGCGCTAAAGTGCTAAAGTCCAACCTCAAAACATAAATGGAAAACCCAAAGCCTGTGGCACCTATGTAAATTAGATATTTCTGTATTGGGGTTACTTTAGTTTTAGGCCCTGCTTAGCCTAAATGCAGATACAATTACCAGACTTCTCCTGCTCTACTGAGTAAGGGATTCACTGGATTTGTGCGTTGTATTCAAGGAACTAAGATATGTTTTAGTATAGTGATATCGTCAGGTGCTGGAAAAACGTTGATAGTGGTGCTTGAATTTTATTTCTGAAAAGGGTTAGGAACCCTGATGTGTGACAGTAATAATAATAAAAAAAAATATTTCACCTTTATTTAACCAGGTAAGCCAGTTGAGAACAAGTTCTCATTTACAACTGTGACCTGGCCAATATAAAGCAAAGCAGTGCGATAAAAACAACAACACAGAGTTACATATGGGGTAAAACAAAACATAAAGTAAAAAATACAACAGAAAATATATATACAGTTTGTGCAAATGTAGCAAGTTATGGAGGTAAGGCAATAAATAGGCTATAGTGCAAAATAATTACAATTAGTATTAACACTGGAATGATAGATGTGCAAGAGATGATGTGCAAATAGAGATACTGGGGTGCAAATGAGCAAAATAAATAACAATATGGGGATGAAATAGTTGGGTGGGCTAATTTCAGATGGGCTGTGTACAGGTGCAGTGATCGGTAAGGTGCTCTGACAACTGATGCTTAAATTAGTGAGAGAGATAAGTCTCCAGCTTCAGAGATTTTTGCAATTCGTTCCAGTCATTGGCAGCAGAGAACTGGAAGGAATGGCGGCCAAAGGAGGTGTTGGCTTTGGGGATGACCAGTGAGATATACCTGCTGGAGCGCATACCACGGGTGGGTGTTGCTATGGTGACCAATGAGCTAAGATAAGGCGGGGATTTGCCTAGCAGTGATTTATAGATGGCCTGGAGCCAGTGGGTTTGGCGACGAATATGTAGTGAGGACCAGCCAACAAGAGCGTACAGGTCACAGTGGTGGGTAGTATATGGGGCTTTGCTGACAAAACTGATGGCACTGTGTTAGACTACATCCAATTTGCTGAGTAGAGTGTTGGAGGCTATTTTGTAAATGACATCGCCGAAGTCAAGGATCGGTAGTAGAGTCAGTTTTACGAGGGCATGTTTGGCAGCATGAGTGAAGGACGCTTTGTTGCGAAATAGGAAGCCGATTCTAGATTTAACTTTGGATTGGAGATTCTTAATGTGAGTCTGGAAGGACAGTTTACAGTCTAACCAGACACCTAGGTATTTGTAGTTGTCCACATACTCTAGGTCAGACCCGTCGAGAGTAGTGAATCTAGTCGGGTGGGCGGGTGCCAGCAGCGTTCGATTGAAGAGCATGCATTTAGTTTTACTAGTGTTTAAGAGCAGTTGGAGGCTACTGAATGAGTGTTGTATGGCATTGAAGCTTGTTTGGAGGTTTGTTAACACAGTGTCCAATGAAGGGCCAGATGTATACAATATGGTGTAGTCTGCGTAGAGGTGGATCTGAGAGTCACCAGCAGCAAGAGTGACATCATTGATATACACCGAGAAAAGAGTCGTCCCAAGAATTGAACCTTTTGGCACCCCCATAGAGACTGCCATAGGTCCAGACAACAGGCCCTCCGATTTGACACATTGAACTCTATCTGAGAAGTAGTTGGTGAACCAGGCGAGGCAGTCATTTGAGAAACCAAGGCTATTTCGTCTGCCAACAAGAATGCGGTGGTTGACAGAGTCGAAAGCCTTGGCCAGGTCGATGAAGACAGCTGCACAGTACTGTCTATTATCAATCGCGGTTATAATATCGTTTAGGACCTTGAGCGTGGCTGAGGTGCACCCATGACCAGCTCGGAAACCGGATGGCATAGCGGCGAAGGTACGGTGGGATTCGAAATGGTCGGTGATCTGTTTGTTAACTTGGCTTTCAAAAACTTTCGAAAGGCAGAACCAGGATGTATATAGGTCTGTAACAGTTTGGATCTAGAGTGTCACCCCCTTTGAAGAGGGAGGAAGCAGAGCTGGTGGCCGGGGTAGTGGTAGCCAGGTGGAAAGCATGGCCAGCCGTAGCAAAATGCTTGTTGAAATTCTCGATTATTGTAGATTTATCGGTGGTGATAGTGTTTCCTAGCCTCAGTGCAGTGGGCAGCTGGGAGGAGGTGCTCTTATTCTCCATGGACTTTACAGTGTCCCAAAACTTTTTGGAGTTAGTGCTACAGGATGCACATTTCTGTTTGAAAAAGCTAGCCTTTGCTTTCCTAACTGCTTGTGTATATTGGTTCCTAACTTCTCTGAAAAGTTGCATATCGCAGGGGCTATTTGATGCTAATGCAGTACGCCACAGGATGTTTTTGTGCTGGTCAAGAGCAGTCAAGACTGAGGAGAACCAGGGGCTATATCTGTTCTTAGTTCTGTATTTTTTGAATGGGGCATGTTTATTTAAGATCGAGAGGAAATTACTTTTAAAAGTAATGTATTTATTTATTCATTCATTTAATAATTAATTGTGTTTTTAATATACCAGTGACAGCTACTAAGGCATGCTAGCAATGACTAGCATTAGCATTCAGTTAGGTGAATAAGCATGCGCAAACTTGAGAATTATAATTTACTGAGATTTATGGGAGAGATGTGGGTGACCGTGGATGGAGTGCACTGGAACTTCAAGACGTGTCCTGGTAAGTGGGTGGACGTGTGTGGTCATTTCTGGGGATTTACTGAACCATTTCCAGACATATACACGTACATGCACGTCCACAAACATAAAGTGTTTGTTATCGGAGATGTACTGGATGTGTGCAGGGCCGAAGTATGTGAGCGGAGTTGAGAGGTTGGAAATCCCACTCATCGCCCACTGAGCGGTCTTTTCGATCCGCTCCAGCACCCAACATCATTTCCCCGCTCCGCAAAAAATCGCTCAGCGTTCACAAGAAAAATAATTACCTCTCCAAATTCGCTCCATTCATTTTTTGTTTAAAAATATAATTTAACAAACACCCGATTTACTTTTGTGACTATGTACTATTTGGTTTTGAAGTAGGCTATCGTAAGAAGCTTCAACATTTCAACAACATGTCATAGGCTACTTAACAAGGACTTACCTAGTTGATAGGCTATGTGGCAGTGACGGTCGGTGCCGTTTAAGGTAAGGGAGGATGATTCATTTTTTTATGAGCATGGCCTTTTCTATTACAGCATATTGGATGACTGTCATTCATATTCCATTCACTCACCTCAATGTAACATCGATAGGTTTAGGCTACTACATGATACTCGAATTTCCTCTGTACCCATCATGAGGTTGCTACAACCTAGCCTATGAATGAAAGTTTACAACGTAGAGAATTTTGAGTAATCAAGGTGACAGACAGTGACACATTCAATACCGCCTCTTGCCTGCATCTAGCTGATGTAGGGAGTAATCATTAGTCCAACAGTTGCAAATGTGCATTTCTATTGGACAAATTCAGGTATTTTTATCCCCGTTCCGTTTGCTTCCGTTTAAGAAACACTTTTTAACAGAATCGAAGGGATGAATACACCACTGATCACAAGCAAACACAGTTCACTTTCAAAGCAGCCACATAAAAACAGCGTGATCACTTTGCTCTGTATACAGTGGGGGAAAAAAATATTTAGTCAGCCACCAATTGTGCAAGTTCTCCCACTTAAAAAGATGAGAGAGGCCTGTAATTTTCATCATAGGTACACGTCAACTATGACAGACAAAATGAGAAGAAAAAAATTCAGAAAATCACATTGTAGGATTTTTTATGAATTTATTTGCAAATTATGGTGGAAAATAAGTATTTGGTCAATAACAAAAGTTTCTCAATACTTTGTTATATACCCGTTGTTGGCAATGACACAGGTCAAACGTTTTCTGTAAGTCTTCACAAGGTTTTCACACACTGTTGCTGGTATTTTGGCCCATTCCTCTAGGCAGATCTCCTCTAGAGCAGTGATGTTTTGGGGCTGTCGCTGGCCAACACAGACTTTCAACTCCCTCCAAAGATTTTCTATGGGGTTGAGATCTGGAGACTGGCTAGGCCACTCCAGGACCTTGAAATGCTTCTTACGAAGCCACTCCTTCGTTGCCTGGGCGGTGTGTTTGGGATCATTGTCATGCTGAAAGACCCAGCCACGTTTCATCTTCAATGCCCTTGCTGATGGAAGGAGGTTTTCACTCAAAATCTCACGATACATGGCCCCATTCATTCTTTCCTTTACACGGATCAGTCGTCCTGGTCCCTTTGCAGAAAAACAGCCCCAAAGCATGATGTTTCCACCCCCATGCTTCACAGTAGGTATGGTGTTCTTTGGATGCAACTCTGCATTCTTTGTCCTCCAAATACGACGAGTTGAGTTTTTACCAAAAAGTTCTATTTTGGTTTCATCTGACCATATGACATTCTCCCAATCCTCTTCTGGATCATCCAAATGCACTCTAGCAAACTTCAGACGGGCCTGGACATGTACTGGCTTAAGCAGGGGGACACGTCTGGCACTGCAGGATTTGAGTCCCTGGCGGCGTAGTGTGTTACTGATGGTAGGCTTTGTTACTTTGGTCCCAGCTCTCTGCAGGTCATTCACTAGGTCCCCCGTGTGGTTCTGGTATTTTTGCTCACCGTTCTTGTGATCATTTTGACCCCACAGGGTGAGATCTTGCGTGGAGTCCCAGATCGAGGGAGATTATCAGTGGTCTTGTATGTCTTTCATTTCCTAATAATTGCTCCCACAGTTGATTTCTTCAAACCAAGCTGCTTACCTATTGCAGATTCAGTCTTCCCAGCCTGGTGCAGGTCTACAATTTTGTTGCTGGTGTACTTTGACAGCTCTTTGGTCTTGGCCATAGTGGAGTTTGGAGTGTGACTGTTTGAGGTTGTGGACAGGTGTCTTTTATACTGATAACAAGTTCAAACAGGTGCCATTAATACAGGTAACGAGTGGAGGACAGAGGAGCCTCTTAAAGAAGAAGTTACAGGTCTGTGAGAGCCAGAAATCTTGCTTGTTTGTAGGTGACCAAATACTTATTTTCCACCATAATTTGCAAATAAATTCATAAAAAATCCTACAATGTGATTTCCTGGAGAAAAATAATCTCAATTTGTCTGTCATAGTTGACGTGTACTTATGATGAAAATTACAGGCCTCTCTCATCTTTTTAAGTGGGAGAACTTGCACAATTGGTGGCTGACTAAATACTTTTTCCCCCCACTGTATATAATTCCTTCTCGCAACTATCTACACGCTCTCCTCCTCTCACCTTTTCCCTTAACTTGTGGACTTCAGTGCTCAACACATCAGCTGTTTGTGAAAAAAAAAAAAACTATATAGCCTATATAGAAAGCAACTCGTCTCTGGTGCTGCTGCATGGGTTCATTCATTGTCTTGACATCAATTACACAGGCTGTGTGACCTATTTCTTGGTCAACTCATATCAATTTACCTGGGAGTGTCACTCCCAATTCAGGCCTCACTCACTCACCTGAGCAACCTCCCTCCCCAACACCTTACACACCCTAGTCTGTCTGTCTCTCCTTTCTCTTTTCTACCACCCTCTCTCTCTCTTTCCCACAAACACATTTGGAGGCTATTTTCAGGAAAGGGTGCACTCAAAAGACGTACAGTGCTATGACAAGTTTAGATCAGTTTACGGCTGCACACACCTGTCTTTGGCAAGCTCAATGATAACATCAGAAAACCCAACCTGGTTGTCATTCCCTAGCATACGATATTTAGAAGAACAACTTCAATGTAATTTAAAGGTCTTGTTCAAACATTAACTTGGATGACGTCCTTCTCTCTCTTCCCTACATTTGCATCAACATAAACCATTTGACTGTTATAGCTGTGTGACACTTGGGTCAATGTTGGGTCTCCATACACTGTAGGTCCGACTTTGATAACATCATATGTTTATCTGTGAACTGTCCCAGAGACCTGTAGACTTGTGTCGGCTTCCTGAGCTTATCCCTAGGCCTTGGCTTAGCAAGCTAACACAGTTTTGAGGTGCGCAGATGACCCAGGTTCAGTTGAACTGTGACTAATGAGAATACATTTATCTTCATGAATTATTCCTCCCAAAAAACAGTTCCATAATTTAAAAAAAAGACTCAGCTGGTGTCCCTGGCTTTGTCCAACCCTGTATCCATAGTGATGGATGTTATGACAAATCAAATCAAATCAAATTGTATTGGTCACATGCACCGAATACAACAGGTGCAGACATTACAGTGAAATGCTTACTTACAGCCCTTAACCAACAGTGCATTTATTTTAAACAAAAAAGTAAGAATAAAACAACAACAAAAAAGTGTTGAGAAAAAAAGAGCAGAAGTAAAATAAAGTGACAGTAGGGAGGCTATATATACAGTAAAATAAAGTGACAGTAGGGAGGCTATATATACAGGGGGGTACCGTTGCATAGTCAATGTGCGGGGGCACCGGCTAGTTGAGGTAGTTGAGGTAATATGTACATGTGGGTAGAGTTAAAGTGACTATGCATAAATACTTAACAGAGTAGCAGCAGCGTAAAAAGGATGGGGTGGGGGGGCAGTGCAAATAGTCTGGGTAGCCATGATTAGCTGTTCAGGAGTCTTATGGCTTGGGGGTAGAAGCTGTTGAGAAGTCTTTTGGACCTAGACTTGGCACTCCGGTACCGCTTGCCGTGCGGTAGCAGAGAGAACAGTCTATGACTAGGGTGGCTGGAGTCTTTGACAATTTTGAGGGCCTTCCTCTGACACCGCCTGGTATAGAGGTCCTGGATGGCAGGGAGCTTTGCCCCAGTGATGTACTGGGCCGTACGCACTACCCTCTGTAGTGCCTTGCGGTCAGAGGCCAAGCAGTTGCCATACCAGGCGGTGATGCAACCAGTCAGGATGCTCTCGATGGTGCAGCTGTAGAATTTTTTGAGGATCTGAGGACCCATGCCAAATCTTTTTAGTCTCCTGAGGGGGAATAGGCTTTGTCGTGCCCTCTTCACGACTGTCTTGGTGTGTTTGGACCATGATAGTTCGTTGGTGATGTGGACACCAAGGAACTTGAAGCTCTCAACCTGTTCCACTACAGCCCCGTCGATGAGAATGGGGGCGTGCTCAGTCCTCTTTTTTTTCCTGTAGTCCACGATCAGCTCCTTTGTCTTGGTCACGTTGAGGGAGAGGTTGTTGTCCTGGCACCACACGGCCAGATCTCTGACCTCCTCCCTATAGGCTGTCTCATCGTTGTCGGTGATCAGGCCTACCACTGTTGTGTCGTCGGCAAACTTAATGATGGTGTTGGAGTCGTGCCTGGCCATGCAGTCATGGGTGAACAGAGAGTACAGGAGGGGACTGAGCACGCACCCCTGAGGGGCCCCCGTGTTGAGGATCAGTGTGGCAGATGTGTTGTTACCTACCCTTACCACCTGGGGGTGGCCCGTCAGGAAGTCCAGGATCCAGTTGCAGAGGGAGGTGTTTAGTCCCAGGATCCTTAGCTTAGTGATGAGCTTAGAGGGCACTATGGTGTTGAATGGTGAGCTGTAGTCAATGAATAGCATTCTCACGTAGGTGTTCCTCTTGTCCAGGTGGGAAAGGGCAGTGTGGAGTGCGATAGAGATTGCATCATCTGTGGATCTGTTGGGGCGGTATGCAAATTGGAGTGGGTCTAGGGTTTCTGGGATTATGCTGTTGATGTGAGCCATGACCAGTCTTTCAAAGCACTTCATGGCTACAGACGTCAGTGCTACGGGTCGGTAGTCATTTAGGCAGGTTATCTTAGAGTTCTTGGGCACGGGGACTATGGTGGTCTGCTTGTGTGCATGTGTGCATGGGTAGGGCTGTTACCCTGACTGTATTACTGCCACACCTATGTGACCACAGTCAAACTGTTTAGTCACGGTAACTAGGCTTCTCCAAAACTGTGTTCTGATGCTGCTGATGGTCATCAATAGCCTACCAAATTTGCTAACTGCCAGTCGCTAATGGCCTTTTATTCAGCGCTCTATTGTCCCTCTAATCACTCTGACATCAATGCAAATGCAATCCAAAATCAAATCAAACACATCATGAGAGCCCATGAGCTCATGGTGCACAACATTTCTATAGGCTGTGCAATTGTGTGAGAAAACAGAGTTTTTATGGCCTATATTAAAAAGAGGAGGATCCCATCAGCTTTCTATAAGCTAGGCCAACTATATTTATTTCCCAACTTTCCTAATATTGAGCACATTGCTTCACTTTCAACTGGAGTAGCCTACCTGGCTGGCATGAAAATGAACAGAGGGAAAAGCGTCCTTTATTCGCTATTTAAGTGTATACGGATGGCATACAATGCCTTCAGAAATTATTCACACCCCTTGAATTTTTCCACAATTTGTTGTGTTACAGCCTGATTTTAGCAGCGCGAGTACAACAGTCGATATGTTGATAGAACTTTGGCAGCCTAGTCCTCAAATTTGCTTTGTTAAAATCTCCGGCTACAATAAATGCAGCCTCAGGATATGGTGTTTCCAGTTTGCATAAGGTCCAGTGAAGTTATTTGAGGGCCGTCGTGGTATCGGCTTGAGGGGGGATATACACGGCCGTGACTATAACCTAAGAAAATTATCTTGGGAGATAATTTGATTGTGAGATATTCTAGGTCGGGTGAACAGAAGGACTCGAGTTCCTGTATGTTACTACAATTACACCATGAGTCGTTAATCATGAAACACACACCTCCGCCCTTCTGCTTCCCGGAGAGATATTTATTCCTGTCTGCGTGATGAACTGAGAACCCATCTGGCTGGACCGATGTCACGGTTTCGGCCGAGGCTGCTCCTCCTCCTTGTTCGGGCAGGCTTCGGCGGTCGTCGTCCCCGGAGTACTAGCTGCCACCGTTCGATGTTTCATGTTTGTTTGGTTTTGTCTGTTTGTACACCTGTCCCTTCTTAGTGTTTGATTTTGTTTCCTATTTAGTTATCGTGTGTTGGGTCAGGTGTTATGTGTGATTGTTATGTCAGCTGTTGCTGTTGATGGGTTTTCTCTCTCGTATTTGTTTGTGTAGAGAGTCCGCACTGCGTGCGCCTTTTCTTGTTTTTACGCACTGTTGTGTGTGTGTGCGTAATTTTGTTCATGCCTCCCGGTTGGGTTGGCTATCCACCTGTTTGGAGTTCTATTTTTGATTACTAAAGTCTGTTGACGAACACCCTTGTTCCTGCGCTTGATTCCCTGCACCACATCCACACTCAGCGTTCTGACAACCGATTCCGACATAATATACAGAGAGAGCCATGTTTCTGTTAAACAGAGTATCTTACAGACCTTGATGTCTCTCTGGAAAGAAATCCTTGCCCGTAGTTCGTCGAGCTTGTTAACCAGAGACTGAACATTAGCGAGTAGAATACTTGGAAGCGGTGGGTGGTGTGCGCGCCTCCTAAGTCGAACCAGCAGGCCGCTCCGAGTGCCTCTCCTCCGCCGGCGATGTTTTGGCTCAGCCGCTGGAATCAGTTCAGTTGCCCTGGGGAGAGCAAACAAAGGATCTGCTTCGTGAAAGTCGTATTCCTGGTCGTAATGCTGGTGAGTTACAGCCGCTTTGTTATCCAATAGTTTTTGCCGGCTGTATGTAATGATGCAAAACACTTTCTGAGCTAATAATGTAAAAAATTATACCTAAAAAACAAAATACCGCAAAGTTTCCTAAGAGCTAGTCGCGAGGCCGCCATCTTCGTAGGCGCCAACATCATATATTCTTCATAGTAGGTGTATGCGTAACGAAGTTAAGAGCGTACGATAAATTCACTCCACAGCTAGCTTGAAATGTCACCGGTGGAGCTATCCAATTGGATCCTTTTGGATAGCTTAATCGGTTGGTACGTTGTGAAGGAGGGCAATCACTTGTGTTAGCAAGGCAGATTCCTGGATTTGAGCCTCAGTGTGAGCCGAATGTATTATAAAATAAAATTTTCTGAAATGTTTGACTTGATGGCACATTTTGAATGTTATCAAATAATGTGATGTGAGATATGCTCTTTTTCCTCAATCGTTATAGGTGGTATCCAGACTTGAGATCCGCTCACTGGAATTTCCTTGCATTAAATGATTTATGTGAAAGTCCCAGTTGCAACCACAGATCTCAAATCAGATTACTAGGCTACTAGCTCTGTCCTTCTTTACTGGAAGTTAATTTAACTTTCAGGAAATAATCACTAATTTATCAACATTTTTTTACATTAATTACATGTTTTCTTTTTTTTTTAGCAAATACAGGTCTCTTGAAAATGTAAAATCGGTATAGGGTGTGTTTGTTATTGTTGGTTCTTAATCCATTTGTACGTTACTCATCATGACTTACAACCACTCAACAGGGGTCAGCTGTAACCATGACGTTGCATTTGGAACTGTATATTCCCTGTAAATTACAGAGGGGAGGGAGGGCAGAGCACCGAATGATAGAGGAGTTTATGCTGTTGAAGTCTGAAGTTTACATACACTTAGGTTGGAGTCATTAAAACTTGTTTTTCAACCACTCCACAAATTTCTTGTTAACAAACTATATTTTTGGCAAGTCGGTTAGGACATCTATTTTGTGCATGACACAAGTAATTTTTCAAAAAATTGTTTACAGACAGATTATTTCACTTATAATTCACTGTATCACAATTCCAGTGGGTCAGAAGTTTACATACACTAAGTTGACGGTGCCTTTAAACAGCTTGGAAAATTCCAGAAAATGATGTCATGGCTTTAGAAGCTTCTGATAGGCTAATTGACATCATTTGAGTAAATTGGAGGTGTATCTGTGGATGTATTTCAAGGCCTACCTTCAAACTCAGTGCCTCTTTGCTTGACATCATGGGAAAATCAAAAGAAATCAGCCAAGACCTCCAAAAAAAAATTTTATAGACCTCCACAAGTCTGGTTCATCATTGGGAGCAATTTCCAAACGCCTGAAGGTACCACGTTAATCTGTACATACAATAGTACGCAAGTATAAACACCATGGGATCACGCAGTCGTCATACCGCTCAGGAAGGAGATGAACGTACCTTGGTGCGAAAAGTGCAAATCAATCCCAGAACAACAGCAAAGGACCTTGTGAAGATGCTGGAGGAAACAGCTACAAACGTATCTATATCCACAGTAAAACAAGTTCTATATCAACATAACCTGAAAGGCCACTCAGCAAGGAAGAAGCCACTGCTCCAAAACCGCCATAAAAAAGCCAGACTATGGCTTGCAACTGCACATCGGGACAAATATCGTACTTTTTGGAGAAATGTCCTATGGTCTGATGAAACAAAAATAGAACTGTTTGGCCATAATGACCATCGTTGTATTTTGAGGAAAAAGGGGGTAGCATGAAAGCTGAAGAACACCTTCCCAACCGTGAAGCACGGGGGTGGCAGCATCATGCTGTGAGGGTGCTTTGCTGCAGGAGGGACTGGTGCACTTCACAAAATAGATGGCATCATGAGGATGGAAAATTATGTGGATATATTGAAGCAACATCTAAAGACATCAGTCAGGAAGTTAAAGCTTGGTCGCAAATGGGTCTTCCAAATGGACAATGACCCCAAGCATACTTCCAAAGTTGTGGCAAAATGGCTTAAGGACTACAAAGTCAAGGTATTGGAGTGGCCATCACAAAGCCCTGACCTCAATCCTATAGAACATTTGTGGGCAGAACTGAAAAAGCGTGTGCGTGCAAGGAGGCCTACAAACCTGACTCAGTTACACCAGCTCTGTTAGGAGGAATGGGCCAAAATTCACCCAACGTATTGTGGGAAGCTTGTGGAAGGCTACCCGAAACGTTTGACCTAAGTTAAACAATTTAAAGGCAATGCTACCAAATACTAATTGAGTGTATGTAAACTTCTGACCCACTGGGAATGTGATGAAAGAAATACAATCTGAAATAAATAATTATCTCTACTATTATGCTGACATTTCACAATCTTAAAATAAAGTGGTGATCCTAACTGACCTAAGACAGGGAATTTTTACTAGGATTAATTTCAGGAATTGTGAAAAACTGAGTTTAAATGTATTCGGCTAAGTTGTATGTAAACTTCCGACTTCAACTGTATATTTCTTTTTACCATAGTGTCACGATCGTTGAACGGAGTAGACCAAGGCGCAGCGTTGAAGGCAAACATACTTTATTTTCCAAAGTGATAACACGAACAAAACAATAAACGAATAATGTGACGTCCTAGGTTAAACAACCAACACGGAAACAAACCAACTGGAACAAGATCCCACAACACCTGTGCGAACACAGCCTGTCTAAATATGGCTCCCAACCAGCAACAGCTGACACTCGTTGCCTCTGATTGGGAACCACTCTGGCCAACATAGAAATACAAATACTAGACTGTGACCATAGAACAAAAACACATAGAATCTACACACCCTGGCTCAACATATAGAGTCCCCAGAGCCAGGGTGTGACAGTACCCCCCCCTAAAGGCGCGGACTGCGACTGCGCCTCAACATAGACCAAACAGGGGAGGACTGGGTGGGCATTCCTCCTCGGAGGCGGTTCTGGCTCCGGGCTTGCCCACCACCCTCCAATAATCCCCCGGTAGCGCCCCTGGTCTGGTCTGGCCCCGCTGGCTGGAGCTGGACTGGACATCGTAGGAGCGGATTGCTTAAGCTCCGGTGTGGAGCAGCGGACCGGTACCTGACCAGGCACCGGTGACCCAGGCACGGGTTGTGCCGGACTGACGACGCGCACCCCTGGCTTGGTGCGTGGAGCAGGAATGGGCCGGACCGGGCTGACGATGCGCACCCCTGGCTTGGTGCGTGGAGCAGCAACGGGCCGGACCGGGCTGACGATGCGCACCCCTAGCTTGGTGCGTGGAGCCGGAACGGGCCGGACCGGGCTGACGATGCGCACCCCTGGCTTGGTGCGTGGAGCAGGAACGGGCCGGACCGAACTGACGACGCGCACCCCTGGCCTGGTGCGTGGAGCAGGAACGGACCGGACCGGGCTGACGATGCGCACCCCTGGCTTGGTGCGTGGAGCAGCAACGGGCCGGACCGGGCTGACGATGCGCACCCCTGGCTTGGTGCGTGGAGCAGGAACGGGCCGTACCGGGCTGACGATGCGCACCCCTGGCTTGGTGCGTGGAGCAGCAACGGGCCGTACCGGGCTGACGACTCGCACCCCTGGCTTGGTGCGAGTGGCAGGAACAGGCCGGGCCGGGCTGGCGACGCGCACCATTGGCTTGGTGCGTGGAGCAGCAACGGGCCGGACCGGGCTGACGATGCGCACCCCTAGCTTGGTCAATCAATCAATTTTATTTTATATAGCCCTTCTTACATCAGCTAATATCTCGAAGTGCTGTACAGAAACCCAGCCTAAAACCCCAAACAGCTAGTAATGCAGGTGTAGAAGCACGGTGGCTAGGAAAAACTCCCTAGAAAGGCGAAAACCTAGGAAGAAACCTAGAGAGGAACCAGGCTATGAGGGGTGGCCAGTCCTCTTCTGGCTGTGCCGGGTGGAGATTATAACAGAACCATGCCAAGATGTTCAAAAATGTTCATAAGTGACAAGCATGGTCAAATAATAATCAGGAATAAATCTCAGTTGGCTTTTCATAGCCGATCATTAAGAGTTTGGTGCGTGGAGCAGCAACGGGCCGGACCGGGCTGACGATGCGCACCCCTAGCTTGGTGCGTGGAGTAGGAACGGGCCGTACCGGGCTGACGATGCGCACCCCTGGCTTGGTGCGTGGAGCAGGAACGGGCCGTACCGGGCTGACGACTCGCACCCCTGGCTTGGTGCGTGGAGCAGGAACGGGCCCTACCGGGCTGACGACTCGCACCCCTGGCTTGGTGCGAGTGGCAGGAACAGGCCGGGCCGGGCTGGCGACGCGCACCGTAGGCTTGGTGCGAGTGGCAGGAACAGGCCGGGCCGGGCTGGCGACGCGCACCGTAGGCTTGGTGCGAGTGACAGGAACGGGCCGGGCTGGCGACGCGCACCGTAGGCTTGGTGCGAGTGGCAGGAACAGGCCGGGCCGGGCTGGCGACGTGCACCGTAGGCTTGGTGCGAGTGGCAGGAACAGGCCGGGCCGGGCTGGCGACGCGCACCGTAGGCTTGGTGCGAGTGGCAGGAACAGGCCGGGCCGGGCTGGCGACGCGCACTGTAGGCTTGGTGCGAGGGGCAGGAACAGGCCGGGCCGGGCTGGCGACGCGCACCGTTGGCTTGGTGCGGGGAGCAGGAACAGGCCGGGCCGGGCTGGCGATGCGCACCATTAGCTTGGTGCGGGGAAAGGAACAGGCCGGGCCGGGCTGACGACGCGCACCGTAGGCTTGGTGCGAGTGGCAGGAACAGGCCGGGCCGGGCTGGCGACGCGCATCATTGGCTTGGTGCGAGTGGCAGGAACAGGCCGGGCCGGGCTGGCGACGCGCACCATCAACTTAGTGCGGGGAGCAGGAACGGGCCGGACCGGACTGGTGACGCACACCACTTGCTTGGTGTGAGGAGCGGGACTGGGTTTCGTCATAACCCTCCGCTCCCTCAGCTGCCTACACAGTTCCTCTCGCCGTGCCTCTATTCTCACCTTCTCCCTTATCGCCTCCAGTAGCTCCACCCTCTGAACCACTAACTCCTGCTCCCTCTGGACCAATAGCCCCCTTAACCTGGTGGCCTCCTCACCTAACCTCCTAATACGCCCTGTAGCTGCCTCCTGCTGCCCCGTCGCCCATGCCGTGTGCCCCCCCCTAAAAATATTTTGGGGTTGCCTCTCGTCCGTCCGACGACGACACTGTTGACGCCGTTGCTCCTCTCTCGCCAGGGCCTTAACCTTAGCCCATGGCCCTTTTCCCCCGAGCATGTCCTCCCAGGACCACACTTGGCCCCCCTGGGCCATCGCCAATCTCTCCAGCTCCTTACCCGGCGCTTCCTCCCATGTCCAGGCTGCCTGCTCCTGGACACGCTGCCTGGTCCTGGTATGGTGGGATCTTCTGTCACGATCGTTGAACGGAGTAGACCAAGGCGCAGCGTTGAAGGCAAACATACTTTATTTTCCAAAGTGATAACACGAACAAAACAATAAACGAATAACGTGACGTCCTAGGTTAAACAACCAACACGGAAACAAACCAACTGGAACAAGATAAATAATAATAATAAATAATAATATGCCATTTAGCAGACGCTTTTATCCAAAGCGACTTACAGTCACGCGTGCATATTTTTTTTTTTAATGTATGGGTGGTCCCGGGGATCGAACCCACTACCTTGGCGTTACAAGCGCCGTGCTCTACCAGCTGAGCTACAGAGGACCCACCCTGTGGGAACACAGCCTGTCTAAATATGGCTCCCAATCAGAGACAACCAGCAACAGCTGACACTCGTTGCCTCTGATTGGGAACCACTCTGGCCAACATAGAAATACAAATACTAGACTGTGACCATAGAACAAAAACACATAGAATCTACACACCCTGGCTCAACATATAGAGTCCCCAGAGCCAGGGTGTGACACATAGTAACACAATAATACATTGGAGAACATTCAATTATACACAGGGTGGAATTAGAAGAAGAAAAAACACAATGGGATCTCTCAATATAAAATCGTAGGAATTACTCTTAAAAAACACATTTCAGAGCGTGAGGGATAAGGCCAGGGCCAATGGGTTCCGGCCCGTCTCTGTGGTGTCCCTCCAGCCCTGTTCCAGTGAAGTGGTTTTACCTGGGAGTGTCACTCCCAATTACTCACTCAAACAAACGCCGTTCCCTCCCTACTCTCCCCCTCCCCTTCTCAACTCTATGTCCCTCCCCTCCACCACTGTCGTTCAACTCACCTCATACACCCAACTCTCTCTATCTCTCCCTTCTCTGTTCCACCTCCCTCTCTCTCTCTTTCTTACAAACACAACATTTGTATGCCATTTTCAGGAAAGGGTGCACTCAAAAGACCTACAGTGGGGAAAAAAATTATTTAGTCAGCCACCAATTGTGCAAGTTCTCCCACTTAAAAAGATGAGAGAGGCCTGTAATTTTCATCATAGGTACACGTCAACTATGACAGAAAAAATGAGATTTTTTTTCTCCAGAAAATCACATTGTAGGATTTTTTATGAATTTATTTGCAAATTATGGTGGAAAATAAGTATTTGGTCAATAACAAAAGTTTCTCAATACTTTGTTATATACCCTTTGTTGGCAATGACACAGGTCAAATGTTTTCTGGAAGTCTTCACAAGGTTTTCACACACTGTTGCTGGTATTTTGGCCCATTCCTCCATGCAGATCTCCTCTAGAGCAGTGATGTTTTGGGGCTGTCGCTGGCCAACACGGACTTTCAACTCCCTCCAAAGATTTTCTATGGGGTTGAGATCTGGAGACTGGCTAGGCCACTCCAGGACCTTGAAATGCTTCTTACGAAGCCACTCCTTCGTTGCCTGGGCGGTGTGTTTGGGATCATTGTCATGCTGAAAGACCCAGCCACGTTTCATCTTCAATGCCCTTGCTGATGGAAGGAGGTTTTCACTCAAAATCTCACGATACATGGCCCCATTCATTCTTTCCTTTACACGGATCAGTCGTCCTGGTCCCTTTGCAGAAAAACAGCCCCAAAGCATGATGTTTCCACCCCCATGCTTCACAGTAGGTATGGTGTTCTTTGGATGCAACTCAGCATTCTTTGTCCTCCAAACACGACGAGTTGAGTTTTTACCAAAAAGTTCAATTTTGGTTTCATCTGACCATATGACATTCTCCCAATCCTCTTCTGGATCATCCAAATGCACTCTAGCAAACTTCAGACGGGCCTGGACATGTACTGGCTTAAGCAGGGGGACACGTCTGACACTACAGGATTTGAGTCCCTGGCGGCGTAGTGTGTTACTGATGGTAGGCTTTGTTACTTTGGTCCCAGCTCTCTGCAGGTCATTCACTAGGTCCCCCCGTGTGGTTCAGGGATTTTTGCTCACCGTTCTTGTGATCATTTTGACCCCACGGGGTGAGATCTTGCGTGAAGACCACAGTCCTAATAATTGCTCCCACAGTTGATTTCTTCAAACCAAGCTGCTTACCTATTGCAGATTCAGTCTTCCCAGCCTGGTGCAGGTCTACAATTCTGTTTCTGGTGTCCTTTGACAGCTCTTTGGTCTTGGCCATAGTGGAGTTTGGAGTGTGACTGTTTGAGGTTGTGGACAGGTGTCTTTTATACTGATATCAAGTTCAAACAGGTGCCATTAATACAGGTAACGAGTGGAGGACAGAGGAGCCTCTTAAAGAAGAAGTTACAGGTCTGTGAGAGCCAGAAATCTTGCTTGTTTGTAGGTGACCAAATACTTATTTTCCACCATAATTTGCAAATAAATTCATTAAAAATCCTACAATGTGATTTTCTTTTCTCAATTTGTCTGTCATAGTTGATGTGTACCTATGATGAAAATTACAGGCCTCTCTCATCTTTTTAAGTGGGAGAACTTGCACAATTGGTGGCTTACTAAATACTTTTTTCCCCACTATACATGTACAGTGCTATGACAAGTTTAGATCAGGTCATGGCTGCACACACCTGTCTTTCACAAAACAAATGATAACATCAGAAAACCCAACCTGGTTGTCATTCCCTAGCAAACCATAGCTAGAAGAAGAACTTCAGGGGAATCTATAGGTGGAATTCAAACATTAACTTGGATTACGTCCTTCTCTCTTTTCCCCACATTTGCATAAACATACATCTGTATATTGTATGGGTCAAAGTCGGGTCACCATACACTGTGAGTCCGACTATGATGACATCGTATGTTTACACAGACCATATCCGAAGGTGGTTTAGGGAAACGGGCCTGAGAGCTGGACACACACACAAACACACACAAACACACACAACCTGATAAGCTCCATTTTGTCCAGCAGAATCCATTATATTTTGGATGAAAATTAGGACCTAGACAGATGTGACAAATGATCTCATCTCAGTCCTAGCCACCACTTCTCCAGCAACAAATGTCCTGTAAAAACCAAGAACACAGGGATGGAGAATACGATACAATGCTATTGAAAGAGCATTTATACTCATTGTTTACAAAGTAGTGTTTTTTTCTCCAAAGAGAATCTAACATAGGTAGAACTCTATATCCCTCTCCTTCTCTCCCCCCTCCCCCCCCCCCCCCCCCTCTCTCTCTCTCGCTCTCTAGATCTTTCTCTCTATCCATAAACTGTATTTTCCCTCAATATCTTTATGCAAACTTTGACGGCTTCAATGGAGGAGATCATGGTAATAGAAACCTGAAAGTGATGATGCTCACCATTAAATGTGATAAGGGACTGTTTACCTAACAACAACGACACCCACGTAAAAAAAAAACTACAGTTTACTAAAGAATACTACAGTACTTACTGTAGAACGCTGTTGTAAACTGTAGTATACTGTAGAATACTACACTACACACTGTAGTATCCCTCGATCATGTGTAGTACTTAGTATATCATTGTGTAGTATACTATAGTAAATGCTACAGTATTATCCACAACAACAAAGAAAAGGCAGTAAATACTACAGAGATGTCCGCAAAAACACTACAGTCCGCAAACAACATTTTTTAAACCATAGTAAATACTATAGTTGTACCCTGCCCATTCCCCTCCCCCATATCCCAATTTGTGCCAACCGTAAGTGAGAAACCAACATGCCAAGTATAGACTATATATTGTTTTCCCTACATGTGAGAGAAAAGAGCAGAAGTGCTGAACTTTCTGTTCAGAGCCCAGTTCTACCTACAGCTTATGGAACATTTGCAATATGAGTATTTCTCCAGTAGGTTTCCTTGAATCTTCTATGTTAAAGATAAAATGTAAATACTACAGTATACTATAGTCCGCAAAAATATTACAGTAATTACTATAGTATATACTACTCTATATTTTACTACAGTATTTCTACTATAATAAACTGTGAATACCACAGTATGCTTCCGCAAAACACTACAGTGAATACTACAGTAAAGTCTGCAAAAACACTACAGTGAATACCATAGTATTCCTAACATAGTATACACTATAGTATTTTTTCATGTGGGCAACAACAACAACAACAATGTGGATACGTCAGAGAAAAAGTGTCGGGGTCATGCAATCCATAGGCCCAGTTACAGGATCATATTTACTATGAAAGCAAAAGGCACGAACATGCAGAGAGAACAGGACTGAAAAAAGGCTAAAGAGTAAATGAGTGATAGAGAAAGAGCGTGGCACTATTAAAGTGACATTAAAGTTACTTTCTTTCTGAGAGAGATGGCGAGGGAGAGAAAGAGAGAGCGCACAGAGAGAGTGAGAGATGAAGAGAGCTTGAAAGGAAAGATTATGTAAATAAAGAGACCAAAAATGGAGGGACCAGAAGAGCGAGAGAGCAAGAGCGAGAGAGGATGGAAAGTCAGAGCATTTCATTGGTACAGTGTTAGAATGGTGGATGTTACAGTATTTACTGCTAGTACAGGGGGAGCAGAGCCGGTCAGGGTGTGAGAGCTGAGGCCAGGTCCGCTGGGTTCCGGCCTGTCTCTGGGGTGTACCTCTAGCCCTGTTCCAGCAAAGTGGCTTTACCTGGGAGAGTCACTCCCAATTCAGGCCTCACTCAGTCACCTGACCATTTCTAAAGTCATGACACCAACGACCCTTCGTCAGGAGATGGGTTATAATAACCATCATATCGAAGTAATTTTGGAGTAAAGCTATGATATGGTGTGTGGTCCTCCCACTACGACTCGGGAAACACTGCAGTTTATTAGGCTACAGATTAAATAAGTTATGAACTTCACAGGGTGGTGAAAGTGCGCTTTGATCTTGATGCTCCTTTCCAATAAATATTGAGGCTCTTATTCTGGTGACATGATGATTGATGCTTGACTGCCGTTTGACAAATAAAACAATTCTCTTGTCCATAATAATCTCATCATGTAGACTATATCCGCACAGCCTACCCGCACTGTATTTGCGAGCTATTGACTAGAGCGCACGTAAAAGACCACAGTAGGCACATTTGCTATTTAACACAACAGTTTTTGTGACAAAACTATTGGTAGAGTTTAAAATGCGGAGCCTCCCGAGTGGCGCAGTGGTCTAAGGCACTGCATCACTACAGACCCAGGTTCGATCCCAGGCTGTGTCACAGCCGGTTGTGACCGAGAGACCCATGATGCGGTGCACAATTGGCCCAGCGTCATCCGGGTTAGGGGAGGGTTTGGCCGGCCTGGATTTCCTTGTCCCATTCCGCTCTAGCGACTCCTTGTGGCGGGCCGGGCGCCTGCAAGCTGACTTCGGTCGCCAGCTGGATGGTGTTTCCTTCGACACATTGGTGTGTCTGGCTTCCGGGTTAAGTGAGCAGTGCGGCTTGGAAGGGTTGTGTTTCGGAGGACGCATGGCTCTCGGCCTTCACCTCTCCCGAGTCTGTAGACCTTCAGCGATGGGACAAGACAAACTACCAATTGGGGAGAAAAGGCGATGGAAACATATTGAACATTCGATTTTTATTCGGTAAATGAAAACTTAAGTGAAAAAGTACATTTTGTGTGCACTATGTCATCACACACTGATTTTTATCCTCAAAAATCAATTTGGTGGGAAAATGCGCATATTTTCTTTATGCAGATTCTAGAGTATTTACATGAAAATCTGTCACTAATTGGATGGAAACCTAGCTACTGAGGGCTTGATGATTAGTTGACAAGTTGAATCAGGTGTACTTGTCCTACAACAAAAATGTTGTATTATTGTATCCACTGTGGTGGGGACATCGACTTTAGGGGGTTATTAACTGTGTCCCTGCCTGGCTCTGTCAAGTGCACACTTTTGTTTTTTCTTTTGTGAATATGAATAACAAATTCAAAGAAATGGGAATGACAGATACACAGTTGGAGAGAGCAAGAGTGAGAGAGAGACAGAGAGAGAGAGAGAGATTTCATACAAACAACAGGTAAGGAGTTATTTTTTTTATCCTGCTGGAATTGAAGCATATTTCATGGTAGAGTAATATATTCAGGTCCATAATTGTTGGCAACCTTGATAAAGATTAGCAGAAAAGACTGTATAAAATAAATAATACAAATACTGAAATTTGGAAATTATATTATTTTATACTAATACAATTGCTCAGAGAAAGAGACTTTGTTTAACAAGAAAATAGGGTTCAAAATTATTGCCACCCCTGTTTTCAGTACTCTAGCACCATTCCCTTGCGAGGATAACGACACTGAGCATTTTTCTCAAATGTTTTATGACATTGGAGAACACATTGTGAGATATCTTAGACCATTCCTCCATACAGAATCTTTCCAGATCCATGATATCCTTCATCTGCTCTTATGGACTGCCCTATTCAATTCAAACCACTGGTTTTCAGTGGGGTTCAAGTCTAGAGACTGAGACGGTCATTGCAAAATGTAGATTTTGTTGTCAATTAACAATTTATTTGTGGATTATTATTAGTGCCTGGGGTTATTGTCTTGCTGGAAGATCCACTTGCAGCCTAGTGTCAACCTCCTGGCAGAGGCAACCCACTGGACACAGATTTCAATTCAACGTCTATTCCACGTTGGTTCAATGTAATTTCTTTGAAATTATGTGGAAACTGCGTTGATTCACCCAGTGTGTGCCCAGTGGGAACCAGGTATTTTGCTAAAATGTCCAGGTACTTGGTAAAGTTCATGATGTCGTTGACCTTAACAAGGGCCCGAGGACCAGTGGAAGCAAAATAGCCCAATAACATCAAAGATCCACCGCCATATGTTACCATAGGTATGAGGTACTTTTCTGCATATACTTCCAGTTGCACATCCCTGAGCTATACTATACTTCATTTCATAATGACAATCAGACCATTTTGGCACTTTCTAACCAGTGGATTCACGTTACCCAATGCAAACAAATGGAGTTGCAGTGGCACTGGCAGAGTGATTTGCGTGCTTTACCATAGTAGGAGTCCCAGGACACAGTCACTGTGGTAGGAGGAGGAAACATCTACATCTACTATCACATACGCATTACACCCGCACAGTAACATATGCACGCAATACTGCGTATACAAAGGTGTACCTTATGTGAGCAGATGAGGACACTGTTGTGCGGTAAGTAACAAGGCTGTCTATGTAATAGTGTTGACACCGATGCTGTTAATATCAGCCTCCTGTCCTTTCCCAATGCTGTGCGAACAAGTTTAGTGAAGGTTAGATTCACTTTGTGGCATTTGCGTTTGAGGAGGAAGCACAGCACATTCTAGTAAACAACAAATGACCATATTCATTTGATGCCCCCCCTCTCTGTCTCTCTCTCCCCCATCTCTCTCTCTGTCTCCCTACCTCTCTTTCTGCTCTCTCTCTCTCTCTCTCTCTCTGTCCCACCTAACTCTCTCTCTGTATCTCCCCTTATGGAAAAAACACATTAATTTCACGTGATCACATGTGAAGTGTTCCTAAAACACGTTTTCATGTGATCACGTGATGTTAATGTGATAACATGTGACAACATGTAAAGCAACATGTGATAACATGAAACTACACATGTGAAAACATATGAAGTGTTCCAAAAACATGTGATTTTCCACATGTGAAATCATGTGTTTTTTCTGTAAGGGTCTCTCTCTGTATCCCTCCCTCCCTCCCCTCTCCCCTCCCTCTCTCCCATTCTCTCCATCTGTGATCAATGCATAGTATATGAGAGGGCTGAAGCTCAGGCCTGTCTAATTGCCATCATATTTAGTAATGTGCAGGCTGTTATTCTACTCAAGGGTTAATGATGCACATCAATATTCACTGACCTTTATTGAATGTCAAATGCCACTGGGTGCCTGATTGATTTTGACCCCTTTTCAAGAATGTCATAATGTGATTTGTTGCCATATAAAAGCTATTTTAAAAAGCTATTTTCCCGGCCTCTGGAAATACTAATTATCACTTGGAGGGGAAAGGAGATGCGGATAACTCCAGAAATTAAGATTAATGAGCTTTTTAGGAAGTCCGCCATGCCCTATGAAGATATTCTGTGGATATATTTCAAAATGGGGAAATGGGAATGTCATAGAAAGCAATAATGAATAGATTTTTGATCAAACTATGGAGAATGGGCAAAGCACCATATTCTGTCGGGTGTGTGTGCTCAAGCACATAATTAAATAGAGCTTGTTGCACTAAACAAGTAACCCTTTAAATGAATACATCGCTGTGTTTTAATCCGTTCTACCTTATGTTCATTGTTAATATGGGGTATTTTTGTATAAAAGTGTATGTTCAAGACATGAATAATTTAATATGTGTTTGACAACATCGTTAGTAGATGTCTTTGTAGGTATTTTGAGTTGTTTAGTAGCAGTGGGGGTCGGTGACGTTTAAGATGAGGGAGGACAATTGTTTTTTTATGAGCATGGCCTTATTTCTATTACAGCATATTGGATGACTGTCATTCATATTCCATTCACCCAGCTCAATGTAACATCGATAGGTTTACGCTACTACATGATACTCAAATTTTCCCTATACCCATCATGAGGTTGCTACAACCTAGCCTATGAATGAAAGTTTACAACACGTCGACAGAAAAATTAGAGTCATCAAGGTGATAGACAACGACACATTCAATACCGCTTTTCACACTCTTGTCTGCATCTAGCTGACCTAGGGTGTAGTCATTAGTCCAACAGTTGCAAACAAGAGTTTCTATTGGACAAATTCACATATGTTTATCCCCATTTCATTCTGTTTGCTTCCGTTTAAGAACCATTTTTTAACAGAATTGGCGGAATGAATACACCCCTGATCACACACAAACAGTTCATTTTCATAGCAGCCACATACAAACAGCATGATAATTTTGCTCATTGTAGAATTGCTTCTCGCATCTACGAGCTGTCCTCCTCTCACCTTTCCCTTAACTTGTGGACTTCAGTGCACAACATATCATCTGTCTGTGACCAGGCGAAAAAACCTTTCCAAGCCAAACCTTCATATTATAACCGCTAACTGCTACACACAGCCTACATCGTTGTCACCATATTAGCTAACATCGTAGCTAGTCAACATAGCTACTAGAAATAACAAATTAGTAAACACGCTACAATGATGCAGTACAGTGTACAGTCAGCAAGCAGTTTAGCAGTTACACCGGCGGGCCCCGGTGGCAATAAATTAATAAAACCAAACGCTAATCTTGACTTGGAAGAGTTCCAACTACTCAACACAGTTGATGCACTGCAGTGCTAGCTACACTACATGACCAAGAGTATGTGGACACCTGCTCGTCGAACATCTCATTCCAAAGTCATGGGCATTAATATGGAGTTGGTCCCCCTTTGCTGCTATAACAGCCTCCACTCTTCTGGGAAGGCTTTCCACTAGAAGTTGGAACATTGCTGCGGGGACTTGCTTCCATTCAGCCACAAGAGCATTAGTGAGGTCGGGCACTGATGTTGGGTGATCAGGCCTGGCTCACAGTCGGCAATCCAATTCATCCCAAGGTGTTCGATGGGGTCGAGGTCAGGGCTCTGTGCAGGCCAGTCAAGTTCTTCCACACCGATCTCGACAAACCATTTCTGTATGGACCTCGCGTTGTGCACGGGGGCATTGTCATGCTGAAACAGGAAAGGGCCTTCTCCAAACTGTTGCCACAAAGTTGGAAGCACAGATTCGTCTAGAATGTCATTGTTTGCTGTAGTGTTAAGATTTCCCTTCACTGGAAGTAAGGGGCCTAGCCCGAACCATGAAAAACAACCCCAGACCATTATTCTTCCTCCACTAAACTTTACAGTTGGCACTATGCATTGGGGAAGTTAGCGTTCTCCTGGCATCTGCCAAACCCAGAATTGTCCATCGGACCGGCAGATGGTAAAGTATGATTCATCATTCCAGAGAACGCGTTTCCGCTGCTCCAGAGTCCAATGGCAGCGAGCTTTACACCACTCCAGCCGGCGCTTGGCATTGCACATGGTGATCTTAGGCTTGTGTGCAGCTGCTCGGCCATGGAAACCCATTTCATGAAGCTCCCGACAAACAGTTCTTGTGCTGATGTTGCTTCCAGAGTCAGTTTGGAACTCGGTAGTGAGTGTTGCAACCGAGGACAGAGGATTTTTACGCACTACTCGCTTCAGCACTCAGCGGTCCCGTTCTGTGAGCTTGTGTGGCCTACCACTTCGCGGCTGAGCCGTTGTTGCTCCCAGACGTTTCCACTTCACAATAACGTTACAGTTGACCAGGGCAGCTCTAGCAGGGCAGAAATTCGAGGAACTGACTTGTCGGAAAGGTGGCATTATCAGGAATGATTATGTTATGATAAATGAAATGCATTCCAGGTGACTACCTCATGAAGCTGGTTGAGAGAATGCCAAGAGTGTGCAAAGCTGTCATCAAGGAAAAGGGTGGCTACTTTGAAGAATCTCAAATATAAAATATATTTTCATTTGTTTAACACTTTTTTGGATACTACATGATTCCATATATGTTATTTCATAGTTTTGATGTCTTCACTATTATTCTACAATGTAGAAAATAGTACAAACCCTTGAATGAGTAGGTGTATCAAAACTTTTGACTGGTACTATATATCTGCTCTCTCTCTTTCTCTGCCTATGTGAGACATAACTGGTTTCTGGTGTTTGCTAAAGTCATACATTTTGCATGCGATCCATCCGGAACAGGGGAGCCACTGTGGCAGTGTGGCAATGTTATTTTGAGTGCTGCTATTAAAACTAATTTGAACAAACCTGCAGTTATTTTCAGGCTGGGGCTGCTAGTGAGGCGTTTGGCCATGCTGTGTGGATTCATTGCAACAGCCACAGTGTGGTGAGTCCCACCACATGCAATCTGTCTGCCACAGAAACAGTTGAGGTGATAGCCAAAGCCTTGTTTAGTATTCACGAGAGTGTGTTTTATTCATTGATCCATGACAGAAACAGGCAAAGTAGACACGTATACTCGTGACTGCAAATTGACACACATGCAGAAGACAACAATGATAACAAAAACAATAGGATGTAAACATAAGAACATGCAGTACAAACAAAACCTACTGTGTGTATCTCCGAGTAAGCAAGTACTGTAAGTATAGAGGCACACACACACACACACACACACACACACACAACACGCAGACACACACACACACACACACACACACACGCGCAGACACACACACACACACACACACACACACAGACACGCAGACACACACAGACACGCAGACACACACACACAATATAATCACTCAGGTCTCTCCATCTTTTTAAAATGCAGACATGACAGAGAGAGAGGGAGAGGGAGAGAGAAAAAAAGGTGATATTATTCTGTCTGAACCCTCTCCATGTCTTCACCCCCTCACCTTCCTCCATCTTTCCCAAAGGATCATGGTAAATAAATGGCGGGCCTTTGTTTGGTCATAGTTTACACATGATCGAAGGTCAACACTTCTGTGCTGTGAAAAATAGTTTTGTGGTGGATTAGTGTGCCAAGCCTGCCCCTCTTACTTTATGACCAGCCAGAAAAAAATTGCCTTGCGGCTCCCCTCTCCTCCCACCCACATAAGCCTAGCTTGGATTTATGTCCCAGAGTAAGAGCACCTGACATGGGAAATTTAGTGGAAAGCTTCAGACTCTCACTCCACCATGGGAGAGAGAAAGAGAAATAGAGAGAGACGGTGAGAGACAGAGAAACCGAGAAAGAGTAAGAGAGAGAGAATGGACCAGTCAGAGAGGATGAAATATGGAGAATGAAGTACAGTTCCTGTGGTAGAATACTTCAGAACACACACAGGCTATGTGTCAATGTACAAACTACAGTAGCATAGCACTTAGAATGAACCACTGTATCAGTGCATGCAGTCTATGTAGAATGTTAGTGTGGATTTGGAAACAGTACTGTACCACTGCTGTTGTATGTGAAACACAGTATGGTACAGTATGTCGTTGAAGAAAGCATGGTACTCTGTGTTTCAGTGTATGATATAACATGACTCTTGATGATGGGTGGAATCATCTCATAATAACTCTCTGGCACTTGTAAAAAAATAAAAGGATTATTATTTTCCTGTTTGAAGAAGGTTCTGTCATGCGTGCACATACACAACCCAGCAATTACATGAGTGTGTGGGCTAATGAGAGCTTAGCTGGGTGAGGATATTTGGTCTAGCTGCAGGGCTATTTACTATGACCAGAATGCGATGTTGTACATTACAAGAGCAATCAGAGCGCACATTCTCTCTCTCGCTATTTCTCTCTCTCTCTCTCTCTCTCTCTCTCTCTCTCTCTCTCTCTCTCTCTCTCTCTCTGTTTCTCTCTCTCACTCTCTCTCACACACGGGCATGCACACATACACACTAGGCTACACACTATACAGGTGCTGATCTCCTGGGTGCCTACAGTGCCGCCCTCTCAGTTTGGAGCAGACACAATGTGCTCCATTGGTTCTTGTCACGCACAGCGCTCTTCTCTGTCTCAGAGTAAGCCCCACACAGAGTCCCACTCCTCTGGACACTCTAACAGGCTACTGCCCACTCCCTCCACCCCTCCCTCTCTCTACTCGTATCACCTCTCTTTTTCTCTGTCCTGCTCTTTATTCCAATCTTTCTCTCTCCTGTTTCTTTCTTCACTCTAATAAGCTGCAGTCATCTCCAGACATTATTTCCCCCCCCCTCCCTCCCTCCCTCCCTCCCTCCCTCCCTCCCTCCCTCCCTATTCCTCCATTACACCTCCATCTTCCTGTTTTCTCTTATCTACAACAACATGTGACCCGCCACCACAAATCCAGCACTCTCACTCGTATCTCTGGGACAGAACCTGTCACTAACACACACCCAGGGGCCAGGGGACACTGGATGATAAATAGGGGCCCCAGGCATTCCAATTCCTCATCACACATTCACCAACCTCATAGGATTATGGTCTTCCCCTCACATGTGCTGGCGTGGTGATTGGCTCTGTGGGCCAGAAATGTGATATGCAGCTATTATCTACTGGCTGAGTTCTCTGCTGTAATATTCATGCAGTGTGACTGTAAAATCCCTCAGAACCCTTCACATCAGTACATTAGTCTTAGCACCACACACACACACACGTGCACACGTGGAGTGCATTGTGTTGCAGTGTGTTCTGTGTGGGGCATACATTGGATTTATCAGACGGCGTTACGCCTCGAGCACACCGATAGCTATATTGCACAAAGTGGTACACAGAATCATCTGGATATGTGTGCATCAAAAGTTCAACATTCACCTTCTGCTACCATTTCTGTCAAGCCATCTACGCATACAGTTTGAATCATATGTTCGATAAATCCAACGTATGCACCACACCGAACGCACTGCTACTGCCTCTGCAACGCAATGCTGCAAGGCAAACGCAGCGTTCCATTGGAAATGAATGTACTTCTGGTGTACCAAAATGCAATGACGATATCGGTGTGATCGAGGCGTTAGAGATTTCGACGCATGCCTCTGAGCTCTGGTATCAAACGTAACATCACTACTTACACAAAATACTCTCTAATGTCAAAGTGGAAGAAAAATTAGCTTTTTTTAAATGAAAAATAAAACACTAATATATCGTGATTACATAAGTATTCAACATTTGCACCTGGGGGGATATACAATGAAATCAATACAGTGGGGGGAAAAAGTATTTAGTCAGCCACCAATTGTGCAAGTTTTCCCACTTAAAAAGGTGAGAGAGGCCTGTAATTTTCATCATAGGTACACGTCAACTATGACAGACAAATTGAGTAAAACTTTCCAGAAAATCACATTGTAGGATTTTTAATGAATATATTTGCAAATTATGGTGGAAAATAAGTATTTGGTCACCTACAAACAAGCAAGATTTCTGGCTCTCACAGACCTGTAACTTCTTCTTTAAGAGGCTCCTCTGTCCTCCACTCGTTACCTGTATTAATGGCACCTGTTTGAACTTGTTATCAGTATAAAAGACACCTGTCCACAACCTCAAACAGTCACACTCCAAACTCCACTATGGCCAAGACCAAAGAGCTGTCAAAGGACACCAGAAACAAAATTGTAGACCTGCACCAGGCTGGGAAGACTGAATCTGCAATAGGTAAGCAGCTTGGTTTGAAGAAATCAACTGTGGGAGCAATTATTAGGAAATGGAAGACATACAAGACCACTGATAATCTCCCTCGATCTGGGGCTCCACGCAAGATCTCACCCCGTGGGGTCAAAATGATCACAAGAACGGTGAGCAAAAATCCCAGAACCACACGGGGGGACCTAGTGAATGACCTGCAGAGAGCTGGGACCAAAGTAACAAAGCCTACCATCAGTAACACACTACGCTGCCAGGGACTCAAATCCTGCAGTGCCAGACGTGTCCCCCTGCTTAAGCCAGTACATGTCCAGGCCCCTCTGAAGTTTGCTAGAGTGCATTTGGATGATCCAGAAGAGGATTGGGAGAATATCATATCATATGGTCAGATGAAACCAAAATATAACTTTTTGGTAAAAACTCAACTCGTCGTGTTTGGAGGACAAAGAATGCTGAGTTGCATCCAAAGAACACCATACCTACTGTGAAGCATGGGGGTGGAAACATCATGCTTTGGGGCTGTTTTTCTGCAAAGGGACCAGGACGACTGATCCGTGTAAAGGAAAGAATGAATGGGGCCATGTATTTTGAGATTTTGAGTGAAAACCTCCTTCCATCAGCAAGGGCATTGAAGATGAAATGTGGCTGGGTCTTTCAGCATGACAATGATCCCAAACACACCGCCCAGGCAACGAAGGAGTGGCTTCGTAAGAATCATTTCAAGGTCCTGGAGTGGCCTAGCCAGTCTCCAGATCTCAACCCCATAGAAAATCTTTGGAGGGAGTTGAAAGTCCGTGTTGCCCAGTGACAGCCCCAAAACATCACTGCTGTAGAGGAGATCTGCATGGAGGAATGGGCCAAAATACCAGCAACAGTGTGTGAAAACCTTGTGAAGACTTACAGAAAACGTTTGACCTGTGTCATTGCAAACAAAGGGTATATAACAAAGTATTGAGAAACTTTTGTTATTGACCAAATACTTATTTTCCACCATAATTTGCAAATAAATTCATAAAAAATCCTACAATGTGATTTTCTGGATTATTTTTTCTCATTTTGTCTGTCATAGTTGACGTGTACCTATAATGAAAATTACAGGCCTCTCTCGTCTTTTTAAGTGGGAGAACTTGCACAATTGGTGGCTGACTAAATACTTTTTTCCCCCACTGTATGTATTTTTCACCATGTAAGGTACAATTCGAAATTTGAAAACAGTCTTCTTGGTCCATGTGCTGGGATAAAAGGGAAAATTATGTATTCTTGTTCATCAGGATGCCTACACCTCTGCTGTTACAACAGTAGGTGGCAGCATAGGCCTCTCTAAAATGCAGATTTTTTGATGTTCTGCGTTTTGAAAATGCAGGATTCTGAACTCTAACGTGAACCTGTAGGTATGTCTCTAAGAGCTTTGCACACCTGAATTGTACAATATATGCATGTTTCTTGAATTTGGTCCCGCTTTAAATGTCGATCAGCTTATAAAGGCTTCATAAAGCTTTCATTATGCCTTCATAAGCATTATGTACATGTGTTACAAAGCATCTATGTCATTCTTTATAAATGGTTCATAAATGTGGCATAACCGTGTGACATAATCACCAATGTCAAATGTGACATAACCCACTATGTCGAATATGATATAAACATGTGCTTTATAAAGGGTGACATCCTTCAGTTGTGCTGAAGGATGGCGTACGTTATGTTAGTCACATAACACCTAATCCGTTACCACAAACTTCCGCCCAAATGCGTGGAAGGTCTGGTGGACAAACGCATCAAACTTGGCCATCATTAGTTAGGGTTAGGTTTGAAATAAAATTGTAATAAGGTAAATTGTGTAAATGGGCAGGGTTTAGCCATAATTATGACTTTTTGACTGTGTTAAGTAGTGACGATGACAAATACTTTTCCCAGTAAGGTAACTCCCATATAATTATATGGTCACTCCCACTAAGGCTAACATCGAATGGTTGATATCCCAGGCTTATATGTGCTGTGTGTGCAGTAGCCTTGGGACAATGTTACACCAAGAAACACTTACCTTGATAAAAGCCCCCAACCTAAAGAAATTGAAAGTGACTTTCTTCTGGAACCAAGTTACATTTTCCTTAGTACTTAAACAAAAACAAGCCATACCGTGCGGTGCTGAGCCCAGTCAGGTCTTTGACACATTCACCCACTCCCCTGCTGAAAGATCAGCCACATTGTAACAGGTTGTAATCACTGAAAGCCAACATTTTGTGGCTGATCTTTCAGCGGGGGAGTGGGTGAATGTCAAAGCCCTGACTGGGCCCAGCACCGCACGGTGTGGCTCATTTTTGTTGTTCTGGTGTCCAGAATGCGAACAGAAGTAAGAATACCTGGTGCAGTAGTTTCAGGTTGGACTACTCCAAATCATCTTGTTTCTGACACACACAAACACAAGCTTTGCAGGTCCATCAACCCATTTAAATACCTCTCACATCTTACAGGAACCTGTGGATCATGAGAGAACCTTCATAAATCAGCAGAACGTTAAGAACCTATTTATTGACACTTTATGTAGTGTCCTGTAATACTTAGTTTGAAGTGAGACACCTTCAGTCATTCATAACATATCCATAAAGACTCTATATCGCATGACGCTGTACTTATCATAAAGTCAGACCCATTTGGTCATTTATAACACATGCATAAATGCCTTGTATCATATGACGCTGTACTTACCATAAAGTCAGACACCTTTAGTCATTCATAACACATACATAAAGGCTTAATGATGTAAACACAAATGTATTGGGCTAGGCACTTAACCGTAATAGTCCTGTAAGTTGCTAAGAGCATCTGCTAAATGACTAAAATGTAAAAATGTAAATACAAATACATGACGTTTCAAAAAGTCCAGCAATATAATTACATTGAACATGACACAGGGCTGTGAATAATTTACTGTAGCTTGTCCCTGAGCTGGCGGACGAATGGTTCTTGCCTCTTTTCCTGCTGGAGGTACTGCATGTTGGTTCCAACCTTAAAAGTTACAACAAAGAAAGTTAGCAGGTCTATTAGGATTTGCCTTTGTCACACCATCTGGATAAGGGTATTTATGTGCTTTGCCAGAAACTCTAAATGGGAAGATGGGAAACTCCATTGAATTCGTATTACTATATTCCTCTTTAATTTACAATCTCATGACATGACTATGTGAAGTGATTGTATCTAGGGGAATTTGTATTTAGCTGAGCCTGCTAGCTAGCTACATTTCGGATAGCTAGCAATTGCTCTGAAGTCAACAAAATGATTTGAAATAACGATTGAGGTTGCTACAGTATGTAATCTAACTCAACACTTAACTACTACAAACTAATTTAAATTACAACAAATAAAGGTTAACTTACTTGTTTTTCGCTGTCCAGTGGCAGCACAAGTGGGCATTTGATTTGCGAACTCATCACATGATCAGCGTCTCATCAGCAACACTAAAAAGTATTTCCGGATCACGGAATTTCGCACATTTTCCAAATAGAAGTCCCCCACGTAATAGTAAAAAAAGTGTCAATAAACATTCATGATATATGAAAAATAATAGTCTATTCTTATTTGTTCATATTTAAGTGACATTTTAAAACATGTTCCAAGGTCAAATAAATGCCCCCAATGCAAATCACTGTATATGGAATACAGTCGTATTAAAAAGTTTGGGCACCCCTCTGAGGCTGCATAATAATTTACTCTGTCGTCACAGAAAATGATCACAGTGGCATGCCATTCCTTTTCTAATAAAAGCTGAGTACTGGGGTATTGTCCAGACAAAGATTTTTAGTGTAGCAATATTAAGTTGTATGAAATTAAATCAGATGTGAAAAACAGGCTATGCTAAAATTTGGGCACCCTTGTCATTCTGTTCATTTGAATACCTGTAACTACTTAGCACTGATTAATTGGAACACACAATTGGTTTGGTGAGCTCATTAAGCCTTGAACTTCATAGACAAGTGCATCCAATCATGAGAAAAGGTATTTAAGGTGGCCAATTGCAAGTTGTTGTTCTCTTTGACTCTCCTCTGAAGAGTGGCAACATGGGAGCCTCAAAACAACTCTCAAATGACCTGAAAACAAAGATTGTTCAACATTATGGTTTAGGGGAAGGCTACAAAAAGCTATCGCAGAGATGTAAGTTGTCAGTGTCCACTGTGGGGAACATAGTGAAGAAATGGAAGACCACAGGCACAGTTCTTGTTAAGGCCAGAAGTGGCAGGCCAAGTAAAATATCAGAGAGGCAAAGGCGAAGGATGATGAGAACGGTCAAAAACAGCCCACAGACCACCTCCAAAGACCTACAACATCATCTTGCTGCAGATGGTGTCACTGTGCATCGTTCAACAATTCAGCGCACTTTGCACAAGGAGAAGCTGTACAGGAGAGTGATGCGGAAGAAGCCTTTTCTGCACACACACCACAAACAGAGTCGCTTGAGGTATGCAAACGCACATTTGGACAAGCCAGCTTCATTTTGGAATAAGGTGCTGTGGACTGATGAAACAAAGATTGAGTTATTTGGTCATAACAAGGGGCATTATGCATGGCGGCAAAAGAACACAGCGTTCCAAGAAAAACACTTGCTACCCACAGTAAAATTTGGTGGGGGTTTAATCATGCTGTGGGGCTGTGTGGCCAGTGCCGGTACTGGGAATCTTGTTAAAGTTGAGGGTCGCATGGATTCCACTCAATATCAGCAGATTCTTGGGAATAATGTTGAAGAATCAGTCACAAAGTTAAAGTTATGCCGGGGCTGGATATTTCAACAAGACAACGACCCCAAACACTGCTCAAAATCTACACGGGCATTTTTGCAGAGGAACAAGTACAATGTTCTGGAATGTCCATCCCAGTCCCCAGACCTGAATATCATTGAGAATATGTGGGATGATTTGAAGTGGGCTGTCCATGCTCGGCAACCATCAAACCTAACTGAAGTGGAGATGTTTTGTAAGGTGGAATGGTCCAAAATGCCTTCATCCAGAATCCAGACACTCATTAGAGGCTATAGGAAGCGTCTAGAGGCTGTTATTTTAGCAAAAGGAGGCTCTACTAAATATTGATGTGATTTTTCTGTTGGGGTGCCCAAATTTATGCACCTGTCTAATTTTGTTTTGATGCATATTGCACATTTTCTGTTAATCCAATAAACCTAATTTCACTACTGAAATATTACTGTGTCCATCAGTTATTTGATAGATCAAAATGAAATTGCTGATCCAAACACCCAATTATTTATAAATGGAAATCATGGAAATTGTCAGGGGTGCCCAAACTTTTTCATACGACTGTACATATTGGCTTAGAGCAATAACTATACTGGGTGCCACAGTAAAAGTATTGTAAGGAATACTCAGCAGGTTCTGTAGAATGTATATATGGTGTCATTTCATGAGACTCTGAATAATACGGGGTGTTGCTGGCCTTTTACTCCACCCATTCCATTGGCGGCCGAATCACATCACACGTGCGCTTACTGCACTACAGAAAACCTGCTAACCAAGCAACAGTGCAGGGCATGCTCATTGAATTAAAGGGCAACTACACAAACATTTTTTTGTTTGTTAGATCTTTCCCAGACCTCAAAGTCATCCCCTGATGTGGTTTAAGCATTGTTGTGAACACAGAAAACCAAACTGCGATGTATTTCTAATAAAACAAGCGTGAAAAAAATGGGGTCAACCAGAAAATAATTGGGGAAATCCGAAACATGGAAAAACAAAACCAAGGAAACGGAATTTGGGATAAAAAACTGAAGTAGGCAAAAAATAAAAACTGATTTTAAAATGCCCTACCATCGTTTTTGATGTGCATGACTGCACTTTAGAGTGTGTGTCAGTCTCCAGCACATCATTTTGAGGGACGTTGAGGTCAGATCCAATATTGACTATGCACCCAAAAGGGAAAGTGGTTGGGACATCCTAGAAATGTTTTAGGGAAATACTGTATAATATAATATATACAATTTAGCAGACGCTTTTATCCAAATGACTTACAGTCATGCGTGAATACATTTTTACGTATGGGTGGTCCTAGGAATCGAAACAAATATCTTGGCTTTGCAAAGCTCTACCAAGATGCATAGCAGGGTTATAAATGCTTTATGAAGCCTCAATTTAATATGATTTCTAAGGCCTTTATTAAGTGGCGCTTATGCCAACCCTTATAAAGCACAGGTTCATATTTGACATAGTAGGTTACGTCACATTTGACATTGGTGGTTATGTCACACAGTTATGTCACATTTATGAACCCTTTATAAAGCATGACATACGGTTATAGATGATTTGTAACATATGAATGTAGTGTTTATGTAGGCTTTATGAAGCCTTTATAAGCTGCATGTCATTTAATGCGGGACCAAAAATGATTTAAGCTCTGTCAAGTTGGTTGTTGATCATTGCTAAACAGCCATTTTCATGTCTTGCCATAGATTCTCAAGTGGATTTAAGTCAAAACTGTAACTAGGCCACTCAGGAAAATGTTACGTAATCTTGGTAAGCAACTCCAGTGTTATTGTCCTACTGAAAGGTGAAATTGTCTCCTAGTGTCTGTTGAAAAGCAGACTGAGCCAGGTTTTCCTCTAGGATTTTGTCTGTGCTTAGCTCTATTCCGTTTCTTTCTATCCTAAAAAAACTCCCTAGTCCTTGCCGATGACAAGCATATCCATAACATGATGCAGCCACCACCATGCTTGAAAATATGAAGAGTCGTACTCAGTAATGTGTTGTGTTGGATTTGCCCCAAACATAATGCTTTGTATTCAGTACATAAAGTTAATTTCTTTGCCACATTTTTAGCAGTTTTACTTTAGGGCCTTATTGCAAACAGGATGCATGTTTTGGAATATTTGTATTCTGTACAGGCTTCCTTCTTTTCACTCTGTCATTTAGGTTAGTATTGTGGAGCAACTACAATGTTGTTGATTCATCCTCAGTTTTCTACTCAGCCATTAACCTCTGCAGCTGTTTTAAAGTCACCATTCGGCCTCATGGTGAAATCCCTGAACGGTTTACTTCCTGTCCGGCAACTTTAGGAACGACGCCTGTATCTTTGCCTTTCAATTCAACTCGTTACTCATCACAAAAGAGCCAGAGAAAAGAGAATGCGAAACTCCTGCAGATTCGGAATAAAATAGAAGGCTACAAGTTCTACAATACGTTTCCTTTCCTTCCCCTGCGCGGCCCTCAATCAAAGCACATGCGACAAGATAAAATGGAGTAGATCTCTCAAACAGCGTATGTCAGATTAACAATAGATACTATCCATGAAAGTCACTGCACTCTTCTACCACGATACAACAGTTTACTGGCTTACACCTCCAACTAGGAGAGTTGATCAGCAGGGTGTTGATAAGAATTTTCATACAAATTAGCAAAATCATTAATATAACATAATTTGTCAACTAGCCATCAGATGATATACAGTACAGTCACCCACCCCACAAACCTTTCATAAACATCCCCCAAAAGAGCGTTCAACTATATACTAGAAAAAACAAAATATGATAAACTTGTCCCGCAAGGGGGCAAATTGTCTTGACGTGGGCACACAATGCTCCATGTCAAACATCTTGGGCTTCTGCTCTTTGTCTCCCCATTGTTTTGCAGTGGACCAGCCTGTGCCACTACGCTACAGATGGGTCTCTGCTCTAGCATGAAATAAGCTCAGTGTTCGAGCGTTTGCCATGGGTTCCGGTGCCGGGCCCCGGTGACAGGAGGCAATGCAGGGCCTCCGCTCAGAAAGACATCACGTTGCGGCGCTCAGACAAGCGATGATGATGTGTGAAGGACCCCGGCGGACTGCAGAATGTCTGTCAGTCACACAGACAGTGGCGGGACCCCGGTCCTCGGTCCCCAGCTCCTGGCCCCAGCCCTGCAGGTTGGCCCCTGAGTAATTGAGAGACAATGGGGACCGTGACCCGTTATTCTGCTATCTTTAACCCATACAACAGGAGAGGAGAGGGAGAAAGGGATGTGACACAGATTGTCCAGGACACTGGCAAAGAAAGGTAGCTTGGAGCTTTGATGCATCCAACTGACTGAAGGTCTCTCCAGGTATTCTGTTTCTCCAACGTATTCAGTCTTAAGGTTCTAATTAGTCTCAAGATGGACATATGCATACAATTTTAATAAAATGTCCCTTTTAATTATACAAAAATTATGAAAATATTGCATTCATTTTGGAATGACAATATCTGAGTCTATTCCTCACATTCACGTAGCAGAGAGAAAACTGTAGCAACAACCTTGTCCAACACACCCCCTTGTCTGCTTGGAGTGATGGGCTTTGTGAGGAGTTATTGCCCAGTAACCGATGTGTTATTACAGAGAAGAAAAAATGACATGGTTGTTCACGTGTCAGTGTTTACTGTCTAACTGCCGTTGACAAACAGTGGGGAATGGTGGAGTGCCGTAAATAAACACAGTGAAATTAGACACCATGACTCCTTGTTAAGGCTGCCAAGGGGAGGGAGGAAGTAGAGCATTGCGAAAATTGAGAGTGAGAGAGACATAGTGGGGAATCTCAGACTCCCCGCTGGAAAGGGAGAATGGTGCTTGCCTGTGTGATTTCCAGAGCCTTTATTTGAAAGAAAGGAAAGGCTGGAACTAGTAAGTAGTCGCTGGCACCATTGTCATTTTGACAGAGTAATAAGGAGTAGTGAGAGTGAGTAAATGGGAGTAAGTTAATGCAGTTAATACACATTTAGGAGCATCTTAGCATGACACTGAAACATAACTAATCATTTAAACCCTTTTGTCGGCTACATTGTGTTACTCTAGAGTTCCAGCATTTCCTGCATCCACAGATAGAGGGCGCTCCTCAATTCCACTTTCCTACAATGTCACTTCATCCAGGCATCCTGATAGATGGAAATGCTGTAATTGGCGGTATATTGAAAGGTAGTGTTGTTTACGTCCAGGTCAGACTGAGGAGAGATGGAAATTGTTTTGGTAAGAGATGTTGGCTCCGATTAATTTCTCCAGACAATGGCGCTAAAGGTAAGTACTAAAGACAAGTGTCTCACCCTGATTACAGTTTAATAACCACGAGGTGTCAAAATTCAATTCTCATCCATCTTGGACCACTACCGCTAACGAATGTCTGAATCATTATGCAAATTAATATGTATATAATATTCTCAGGATACATTTGGCCACATGAACCAGTGTGACTACTACCAAACTACCTCTATATCTGTTAAACCCAATGGAAATGGGCTGTGGATGGCTCCAGCTCTCTTTTACTTTGGGTGTTTGAATACATTTGTGTGTATCTGTTTGATTGCGTGTTCTACCCAGGGCCGCCGGAGAAAATGTGGCGAGGCGGCATTTGCCACAGCACTTTTCAATTAGTTAAATAAAATACATCAACGCAAAGTGTTAAAAAGAAAGGCAAAGTGTTTTATTTTATAAAATAAATATAAATAAAAAATTATTTTAATTCTATTTGCCTCATGATTTGTCAACTCATGCACAATTTCTCTGTCCTTTATGTCAGAGTGCTGCTGCAAGCTCTTTGTGTATCTTGACCAATCAGATTCACGAAAAGCGCAGGTCGTGCGGGCTGGGCACAACACACAAAGTTCAAGGCGCGCTCTCGATATTCATCCAGTATTTATTTAGCAAGTGTGATAACAAATCACTCCCGAAAGACACAAGCAAAAACTCTTACATAAATGTAGCAGCCTATACACCTAAACAGTAGCGATCGGACGTGCTGTATTGCAAGGAAACCAGACAATTTTTCAGTCTAATTAACTGTAGGCTATTAACAACAGCAGCTGCATAGTCTTAGCTACTATGCGCCCTGTCCCCCTTTATAGCCCATTTGTTTGTGAGAAAATGTGAATGAGATCAATCTTGGTTCATATTCAAACTTCGACTGACTAGGCTACTTAGACCTTTTCAATCCAAACTGGAATTAATCAATAAACACAATAGCTGACATAGACTGTGAGTAAATGTTGAATTAGGCCTATAGTTGCATAGGGCAGGACTACACGATAGAAACCTGCATAAAGTGAGCTCAGCCCTGTGAGTTTATTGTCCAATCATGTTGCTTTCTCTGTGTTTGTGTATAGGAAAGCCCTTCTTTAAAATGTAATTAATATGAATAAGTATAAGGTTGTTGCAGTTTGACAGGGTTTTCATCTTCCCCAAGGCCATGAGTTTTTCCAGGAATTTATTTAAAACCATGTGACCTGATTAGAAAGACTCTGGTCCCATCATTAAACCTTTTTACAACAGATTAATCACGTCATACTGTATAAGGTCCGGAGTTTTACCTGGTTAGGTTAACAGATCTGGAAAAACTATGGGCCTCAGAATTGTTTTTGCACCACACAGCCTGTGGTGCCACCTCTGTTTCTACCAGTGTGTATTCGGGCTGTGTGTGATTATTCATTACTGTAACAAGACAAGCATTCCTTTGTCTTTCTAACACACTCTGTACAGTGAACCCAATCACCTTCTGCAGGTGTTATCATAAAACTGTTCAAAGGCAAAAGATAGGCCTCAATAACAAATCAATCTGGCTGTTTTGTTTGGAAAATAATTTGCCACAAGAAACATGCTCTTATGGTACCATTTGAGAACAAAACCAAATTACTCTTCAAACAAAGCGGGCTTTAAACAGTTTAGAGGAAAGTTGGGATGAGTCCTCACTATTAAGACAAAAGTTGTACTCTGAGTCGAAGACTAAGGCATGCATAGCATGATAGAACCGCAGTGAAACAAAAGAGGGCAGGGAACATCAATATGAGATATGAACAATGGTGGGTGTTCGTTTAGTGCAAAACGCTGGTAGAGAGAGCCATTCAATATCCATCGATTAGGGACGCTGCTTCTGCGAGTGAGTCGACACACACGAGATGCGCTCTCTGCTGTGCCGCCACTGTTTCTCCATCCTCGCACCGTGAGTGAATTATTTTGTCTAAAAGGCAATTTATTTGGGAGATAAAACAGCCGGCGGTTAATCCGCAGCCGAGCGAGTGCCTTGTTTTGTTTTGGTCTTATTTATGTACTGTATCAGGCTTAAATTCGGTGTAACTCCCCTGTTTGTCTGCCCTTGAATTGTTTCATGTTCCTCCCTCTTGAAGTATCTGTTAATAACAAATAGATGATAGAAGAATGCTATGGTAGACTACTAAAAAGTGACATCAAGGGCCTATTTATATAATAAATATGAATTCGGAGGACAGAAATTATTAAATATTAAAAGCATTAGACCTATCACTAAAAGCTTCAGTCATACAAAAGTTATACTTAAATCCGAACTGGTTCTCTAGCAAATTAGTAAGATTGTCTCACCCAATGTTCAAGAATGGCCTTTTTCCCTTTATTCAGATTACAACCTCTCACTTTCAGGTATTTGAAAAGGAAATAATCTCCTAAATATCACTATTTCTAAAACAAGCCATAGAAAGTTGGTTGCAATTTCAATTTAATCCTCCAGAAACGACAGAACAAATAATGCAACAAATATTGTGGTTAAACTCAAATATACTAATTGATAAAAAAACATAATTTTTTGACAAAATTTTTATAAAAGGTATAATCTTTGTAAATGATAACATAGGTAGGACTGGTGGAGTTATGTCGCACATGCAGCTAACAAAAACATATGGAAATGTCTGCTCTACCCAAAATTACAACCAAATATTTGGGGGAAAAAGTAAGGAACTTGTCTGTCGGCCCTGCATTAAAGAACATAATTGGTTAAAGAATTGTGATAAATAGAAAAGTATAGCAGTTTCACTTAAGGACCAAAGGATTGACAGACGTCCCATATAGATTGTAAAATAGTTGGGAAGAGATTTTTGACGTACTGATTCCATGGCATAGTGTTTATGAACTGATATGCAAAACGACGCTGGATTCAAAACATAGAATTTTTCAATTTAAATTATTATATAAAATTCTTGCTACCAATAGAATGTTATTTATATGGGGGATACAATCTTCCCAGCTGTGTAGATTTTGCTGCGAAGAGACAGAATCATTAGATAATTTGTTTTGGTACTGTCCATTTGTAGCTTGTTTTTGGACACAGGTCCAGGAATGGCTAAAGGATTGCAATATTTACCTGGAGCTAACTCTACAGATAGCACTACTGGGTGATCTGAAAAGTCATAGTCAATCGATCAATAATATAATAATACTTTTAGCAAAAATGTTTATTTTCTATTTGCAATCTGTAGAAACAATGAGAATAGAAAGGTTCAGAACTTTTGTAAAACACCATAGAACAGTTTAAAAATATATGGCAAATAGAAATCCAATATGGATGGTGTTAAGAGATAGATGGGTGGTGTTGAATGAAGTTGAAGGATGGGACTAATAACAACAACTAATTACAACAAGATAACTAATGTAAAGCACACTGTGTCCATAATAAGTATATAGGTTATAGGTTGAGAGCTTTTGTGAAAGAGCACAGTTAGAAAGATAAGGCATATAGAAGCAAACCCGATGGACATCATGAAAATGATCGGAGAGGTTGAGGGTAGAGGAAGTTCGTGAGTAAAAAGAAACAAAATATAATTATTGTAAAATTGACTGTGTCCATAAAATGTATATAGTATGAATAAGCTGGAAGTAGAGGCCTAAGCATTGTTGTTCACTCCGATTAGGGAAGGGGTGGTGGGGTTGGAAAGTAATGTTTTATTTTATTTAACTAGGCAAGTCAGTTAAGAACAAATTCTTATTTACAATGACAGCCTACACCGGCCAAACCCGGACGACGCTGGGCCAATTGTGCACCGCCCTATGGGACTCCCAATCACGGCCGGTTGTGATACAGCCTGGAATCGAACCAGGGGGTTTGTAGGTCTATAGTGATGCCTCATGCACTGAGATGCAGTGCCTTAGACCGCTGCGCCACTCGGGAGCCCGGGTTGGAAAGTAATAAAGTGAAATATATTTTTTTAAAGGATACGTATATGTGTATGTATGTGTATTTATATGTATATATGTATGTATGTATGTATGTATGTATGTATGTATGTATGTATGTATATATGCGAGAAGAAATAAAACATATGGGGGATTGGAAGTGATGCAGACAATTACAGTTGAAGTCGGAAGTTTACATACACCTTAGCCAAATACATTTAAACTCAGTTTTTCACAATTCCTGACATTTAATCCTAGTAAACATTCCCTGTCTTAGGTCAGTTAGGATCACCACTTTATTTTAAGAATGTGAAATGTCAGAATAATAGTAGAGAGAATGATTTATTTCAGATTGTATTTCTTTCATCACATTCCCAGTGGGTCAGAAGTTAGTACACTCAATTAGTATTTGGTAGCACTGCCTTTAAATTGTTTAACTTGGGTCAAACGTTTCGGGTAGCCTTCCACAAACTTCTCACAATACGTTAGGTGAATTTTGGCCCATTCCTCCTGACAGAGCTGGTGTAACTGAGTCAGGTTTGTAGGCCTCCTTGCTCGCACATGCTTTTTCAGTTCTGCCCACAAATGTTCTATAGGATTGAGGTCAGGGCTTTGTGATGGCCACTCCAATACCTTGACTTTGTTGTCCTTAAGCCATTTTGCCACAACTTTGGAAGTATGCTTGGGGTCATTGTCCATTTGGAAGATACATTTGCGACCAAGCTTTAACATCCTGGCTGATGTCTTGTGATGTTGCTTCAATATATCCACATAATTTTCCTTCCTCATGATGCCATCTATTTTGTGAAGTGCACCAGTTCCTCCTGCAGCAAAGCACCCCCACAGCATGATGCTGCTACCCCCGTGCTTCACGGTTGGGATGGTGTTCTTCGGCTTGCAAGCATCCCCCTTTTTCATCCAAACATAACGATGGTCATTATAGCCAAACAGTTCTATTTTTGTTTCATCAGACCAGAGTACATTTCTCCAAAAAGTACGATCTTTGTCCCCATGTGCAGTTTCAAACCGTAGTCTGGCCTTTTTATGGTGGTTTTGGAGAAGTGGCTTCTTCCTTGCTGAGCGGCCTTTCAGGTTATGTCGATATAGGACTTGTTTTACTGTGGATATAGATACATTTGTACCTGTTTCCTCCAGCATCTTCACAAGGTCCTTTGCTGTTGTTCTGGGATTGATTTGCACTTTTTGCACCCAAAGTACATTCATCTCTAGAAGACAGAACGCGTCTCCTTCCTGAGCGGTATGACGGCTGCGTGGTCCCATGGTGTTTATACTTGCATACTATTGTTTGTACAGATGAACGTGGTACCTTCAGGCGTTTGGAAATTGAACTAGACTTGTGGAGGTCTACCATTTTTTTTCTGAGGTCTTGGCTGATTTCTTTAGGTTTTCCCATGATGTCAAGCAAAGAGGCACTGAGTTTGAAGGTAGGCCTTGAAATACATCCACAGGTACACCTCCAATTGACTCAAATGATGTCAATTAGCCTATCAGAAGCTTCTAAAGCCATGACATAATTTCCTGGAATTTTCCAAGGTGTTTAAAGGCACAGTCAACTTAGTGTATATAAACTTCTGACCCACTGGAATTGTGATACAGTGAATTATAAGTGAAATAATCTGCTTTAAACAATTGTTGGAAAAATTACTTGTGTCATGCACAAAGTAGATGTCCTAACCGACTTGCCAAAACTATAGTTTGTTAACAAGAAATTTGTGAAATGGTTGAAAAACGAGTTTTAACGACTCCAACCTAAGTGTATGTAAACTTCCGACTTCAACTGTACATGTTTTGAATATTTGAATTCTTTATATATTTATTATTCTATGCAATGTTAATCTATCCTCAGTTTTCTCCCATCACAGCCATTTTTAGCTTGTTTAAAATCACTAATGGCTATATGGTAACACCCCTGAGCAGTTTCATTCCTGTGCTGAGCTCGTGGTCCTCTGTAGCTCAGCTGGTAGAGCACGGCGCTTGTAACGCCAAGGTAGTGGGTTCGATCCCTGGGACCACCCATACGTAAAAATGTATGCACGAATGACTGTAAGTCGCTTTGGATAAAAGCGTCTGCTAAATGGCATATTATTATTATTTATAATATTATTATTATAAAGATTACTATCTTTATATTTTAGTCATTTAGCAGACGCTCTTATCCAGAGCGACTTACAGTTAGTGAGTGCATACATCATTGGGGGGGTCATCTTTGATGTTTCTGGGGCATGGCTTTTCAGGCTATGACTTCTCTCTCTCTCCCTCTCTCCCTCTCTGATCATGCCTAGGAGAATGCCTTGTAATGTTTGTTAATGCTTTTTAACTTAAGCTTTTTTCCTTGTATGTGAATCCATTCATTTGACAATAAAATTAAATCTATTTAACTTTGATAGACAATTCTTATTCCTTTCTTGATAGTTCATGGACATTAATATGGAGTTGGTCCCCCATTTGCTGCTATAACAGCCTCCACTCTTCTGGGAAGGCTTTCCACTAGATTGCTGTGGGGGACTTTCTTCCATTCAGCCACAAGAGCATTAGTGAGGCCTGGCTCGCAATCGGCGTTCCAATTTATCCCAAAGGTGTTCGATGGGGTTGAGGTCAGGGCTCTGTGCAGGCCAGTCAATTTCTTCCACACTGATCTCTAAAAAAAACATTTCTGTATGGACCTCGCTTTGTACACGGGGGCATTGTCATGCTGAAACAGGAAAGGCCTTCCCCAAACTGTTGCCACAAGGTTGGAAGCACAGAGTAGTCTAGAATGTCATTGTATGCTGTAGTGTTAAGTTTTCCCTTCACTGGAACTAAGGGCCTAGCCCAAACCATGAAAAAAAAAACTCAGACCATTATTCCTCATCCAACAAACTTTACAGTTGGCACTATGCATTGGGGCAGGTAGCGTTCTCCTGGCATCCGCCAAACCCAGATTAGTCCGTCGGACTGCCAGATGGTGAAGCGTTATTCATCACTACAGAGAACGCGTTTCCACTGCTCCAGAGTCCAATGGCGGCGAGCTTTACACCACTCCAGCCAGCATTGCGCATAGTGATCTTAGGCTTGTGTGCGGCTGCTCGGCCATGAAAACCCATTTCATGAAGATCCTGACGAACAGTTCTTGTGCTGAAATTGCATCCAGAGGCAGTTTGGAACTCGGTAGTGAGTGTTGCAACCGAGGACAGGCGATTTTTACGCACTACGCGCTTCAGCACTCGGCAGTCCCTTTCTGTGAGCTTGTGTGACCTACTACTTTGTGGCTGAGCCGTTGTTGCTCCTAGACATTTCCACTTCACAATAACAGTACTTACAGTTGACCGGGGCAGCTCTAGCAGGGCAGAAATTTGATGAACTGACTTGTTGGAAAGGTGGCATCCTATGACGTAAGGCTATTCTACTGCCAATGTTTGTCTATGGAGATTGCATGGCTGTGTGCTCGATTTTATACAACTGTCAGCAACATAGTCTCTAGGGCGCAGGGAGACAGCCCTTAGTTTACTCTAAAATGCTGCATTCCATGACCATTTTAAGACAAAGAAAGTTATTAATGTGTTTGATAAGATTACAGATTCGCTCAGGGGTCCAACATATCCTCATCTCCCACCCCTTCTAATGTGACTAGCCCCGATGCTCCTCCCTCTTTTTCCCCTGCCCCGCTACAAAGTTTCTCCCTGCAGGCGGTCACTGAGTCCGAGGTGCTAAAGGAGATCCTAACTGCTATAGGCCAATTTCTATTTTTCCCTGTTTATCAAAAGTGTTAGAAAAACTTGTCAATAATCAACTGACTGGCTTTCTTCATGTCTATAGTATTCTCTTTGGTATGCAATCTGGTTTCTGCTCAGGTTATGGATGTGTCACTGCAACCTTAAAGGTCCTAAATGATGTCACCATTGCCCTTGATTTTAAGCAATGTTGTGATGCTATTTTTATTGACTTGGCCAAAGCTTTTGATAAGGTAGACCATTCCATTCTTGTGGGCTGGCTAAGGAGTATTGGTGTCTCTGAGGGGTCTTTGGCCGGATTTGCGAACTACCTCTCTCAAAGAGTGCAGTGTGTAAAATCATAACATCTGTCTCAGCCACTGCCTGTCACCAACGGAGTACCCCAAGGCTCAAACCTAGGCCCCACGCTCTTTTCAATTTACATCAACAACATAGCTTAGGTAGTAGGAAGCTCTCTCATCCATTTATATGCAGATGATACAGTCTTATACTCAGCTGGACCCTCCCGGATTTAGTGTCGAACAAGCTTTCTCTGTCCTTAACATTGTTCTGAACACTTCCAAAACAAAGGTCATGTTGTTTGGTAAGACAAATGTCCCTCTCCACACTGGTGTGATTACTACCTCTGAGGGTTTAGCAGTAGCTAACAGTAGCCAGAGCCCTTGAGCTAACTAACTGGCCACCTGACTGAAATATCAGCGACTATATATCAGTTGTACACTCATTCTCAGAGATTCTGTTTTTTTTTTGTTTGGGGGATGTCTGTTGACACAGCAGGAGTCGAGGGACAAAAAATGGCCTTATGTCTGGCATCTCACAAGCCCACTGTCAGCGGCATCTCTACTTGCCACTTGCCAGTGTTGGTCTGGGCTGAGGTAGTTCATTTTGCATCTTTGCCTGTGCCTTGGGCGGAGTTTGCCGTTGGACAGAGTGGTGAATGAATGTGCTGCTAACAAGGCAAATCCGGGGGTAGTAGGTGAACATAACGAGAATATCTAAAACATGATTCCACTCGTTCGCAGAAGAGGCAGGCGCGATTAGAACTCAGATCAAGAATGTGCATTGAGCATTGATTGATTGCTGGGAATGCAATAATAAGTGGGTATACGATAATTAACAAAATACAAAGTTGAGTAAACGCTATTTTACAAATAAAAAGGTGTGTAAACAATGTTTACCCTCCTCTACATCCCTGATTATCAGTGGATGTTAGCTCACTATCAGCAGCCACCAGCTAAAGTGCTCGCCTGTCTGTCCTGTAGCACCCTGCACCCCTCACTGAGTATCCGTGACTCTCCCTTTCACATGCTATGATTCTCTCTCTCGTCTTCCCTTCTTCTTTCTGTGCTTCTTGAAGGTGCCGAAACTTAACTTTTCACTTGAAAGACAGTACATTAACACCTCCGCCCCTCCCCTCTCCTTTCCTCTCTTTCTTCCCAGTTTTCTCTCTCGCTCCCAATGCCATCTGTTAGTATAATTGATCAAAAAAGGCTAAGAATGTTCCTCACATCCTCTGATTGAATTTAGGGCAGCCCCTCATATTTCTCTCGTTTTTTTATGCCATATTTTTGTCTTACTGAATTATTTTGCTGTCTTCAGTTCCTTCTCTTCCTGCCTTTCATCGCCACCCTCTACCCTTTACAACTCCCTCTATCTCAACACCTACACACTCTGCAACATCCAAGATATATCAGTCTTATGACAAACTAATACTTTTGAGGCAGAAAACCCCAATTCCGTAACACAAACTACTTAGGCAACATAAAACATACTCGACTCGAATGGGCTGGCAAAGTCGTGTGCCCATAAAGATTGAAAAGAAGAACCCAAGAACAAATACTTCTAAGAAACCGACCAACATAGAGTTTGTGCCACATCACTGCCTGTTTGCTCTGGTCATCCAAGCGAGCTGTGTGGACTCTTGGCACCCCACTGGTCTATCAAAATACATGGCCCTGAAATAACAGAAGTGTGTGTGTTTGTGTATGTGTGCTTGTACGTGTGTGCCTGTGTGTGTGCGTGCATGCGAGTGTGAGTGTCTGTGAGGGGGGTAATTCTAGGTTAGGCTATTGTTTGGCCACTAGGAGACCCCCTGGAAGCATCTATTTACGAGTGGTCTGACATAGTCTAGTGATAACTGGTTAACTGGGTAGATGGATGCCCTGCCTGCTGTGATGACTAAGGAAGGATGAAGGAGGACTCCAGAGCTGTATGGGGCATCTGATGCAGTCTCACCAGGGTGTTTAGTCTGTGATTGCTTAGGCAATGGACTATTGTTTTCCTTTCTGTCTCAGTGGTGAAGTGTTAAACTGGAGATTGTCAGACAATTGATCACGATGATCATTAACATCAACACCGACAAAAACAACACGACCAAATTGGTCTTGATGCAAGTTTCTTCACGTTGTGAGATTGCACAAAACCTTCCTAGAGATCAACTATATTCACTCTAGAACAGTGTTTCCCAACTCCAGTACTAGACTACCCCCAACAGTACAGTTGAAGTTGGAAGTTTACATACACTTAGGTTGGAGTCATTAAAACTTGTTTTTCAACCATTACACAAATGTCTTGTAAACAAACTATAGTTTTGGCAAGTCGGTTACTTTGTGCATGACACAAGTAATTTTTCCAACAATTGTTTACAGACAGATTATTTCACTTATAATTAACTGTATCACAATTCCAGTGGGTCAGAAGTTTACATAAACTAAGTTGACTGTGCCTTTAAACAGCTTGGAAAATTCCAGGAAATTATGTCATGACTTTAGAAGCTTCTGATAGGCTAATTGACATCATTTGAGTCAATTGGAGGTGTACCTGTGGAAATCAGCCAAGACCTCATAAGAATAATTGTAGACCTCCACAAGTCTGGTACATCCTTGGGAGCAATTTCCAACGTCTGAAGGTACCACGTTCATCTGTACAAACAATAGTATGCAAGTATAAACACCATGGGACCACGCAGCCGTCATACCGCTCAGGAAGGAGACGCGTTCTGTCTCCTAGAGATAAATGTACTTTGGTGCGAAAAGTGCAAATCAATCCCAGAACAACAGCAAAGGACCTTGTGAAGATGCTGGAGGAAACAGCTACAAAATTATCTATATCCACAGTAAAACGAGTTCTATATCGACATAACCTGAAAGGCCGCTCAGCATGGAAGAAGCCACTGCTCCAAAACCGCCATAAAAAAGCCAGACTACGGTTTGCAACTGCACAAGGGGACAAAGATCATACTTTTTGGAGAAAAGTCCTCTGGTCTGACGAAACAAAAATAGAACTGTTTGGCCATAATGACCATCGTTATGTTTGGAGGAAAAAGAGGGATGCTTGTGTAGTGTCGAGAAAATGATGCTAATTATGCTGTGAGAACAAGGAAATCCGCTGACACTGTACTTTGATTATAAAGGTTTATTATATCAAAGGTTTCCAGCGTCAATTTACAGACATCTGCCGAAATCTGGAGAATAACCGGCTCCAATCTCTAATATGTTATTCTCCCCGTCCTTTGTTTTAACCATGGTATTTATCCTATGTAACCTGATATGGGTGTTTTCCCCTACAGACCAATCCCAGGACTCCACCTAACAGACTTCCTCTGCTTTAGGGTGCCCCTATAGAACTACTCTCCAGATGCTCCCCTTAAGCTGAGTCAACATCCTCTAAGACCATTTGCAACCATTAGCAAAGTAATAAACTGTCCAGATACCACATATTTCCCCCCTTCGAGACTAACTAAGTCTCGAAACCAAAAAGAATAGGTTTATGACAAATAAAAATGTTTCTCTTATTGAGTATCTTTAACAAAAAAACACATTTTATGGAGAGTAAACACCTTTTTATATGGAGTGTAAATACATTTCTATGAAATATGAACAAATCTTTATGGAGTGTGAGAGTGAAAAACCTGTATGGCAGCTTTCTTTCCAAATATCCATCAATCAATCAAGACAGTAAAATTCTCTCACGGCCCCTCTGCCCCAGGCAGCCACCTAAGTACTCCAGATCAATTCATACATCTTTATCAATGCATTTTAAACTATGATGCAATTTGAATACACATGAAAGCCTCAGCAAACAAAATACAATAAAAAATGTCCACATTCAGGCTGGTCGACCCATCGGACCCTCCTGCGGATTCTCTCTATCCCTGCCTAGACCCAATATCCCTAAGCATCCACGAAATAAACAAAAACATCTGAGATCCCCACATGTACCCAATAACAACAAATATCATTCTTCAAAAATTATTACAGAAAGAATATGACACAAATTATGTATTACACATGCAAATATGTCTATTTATCATTGCAGACACTGGAATGTAGTCCACTACACTTCATCTCCTCAGCAGTGTCGACTTCCAATGCAACGTCGATGATGGAATCTGAACCTTTCCACACCTTCCTTGTTCCACTTCCTCCAGTCCCTTCATATTGTCCCTTCATATGGTCCCTTCATATTGTCCATGTTTGAGTATTTGAATCCCCTCTACACATTTCCCCATATGCTTCTGGAAGAAAAGAAAAGACCAAACAGTATATTTTGCAAAACAACACATTCAAATTAAAACATCAATATCAACTAAAAATGATATATAAAATTATATATAAAATGAATCACATTCCATTTCCCCCTTTGATTCATCAGAAAATACTAAAATCAACATAATATTTAAAAACGTGAAAAATTCAAAATTGATATCGATCCATCAATACTCCTTTGAGTCTTGACAGAAGGTTAAACCCTCTTATCGTTTCATTTGCAAAACCCTTCAAAGTGTAGGTAAAATTATCTATGTTATCTTCCAAAATGTTACACCATACCATGGAAAAAGTCCCCAGTTCTCTCCTAGATTTATCATCCAATGGTAGGCTTCCAGACTATTAAACTTCTCTCTTTCAGAATCAGATTTATCTCTTTCCCCATGCTTCCCCTCTTTTAATTGTAAAAACCTCATATGGAAGCTTCAACTTCAACATGTAACAACATCCTTTCCATCCATAGGGTAAGAATATATTATTTCTCACCACAAACCCCAGATGTTTCTACATTTCCCAATAGTCACATTACCATGCAAAAACTTCTCTCACCATCAAAGTACTTCTCTTCTTACTAAATGAAATATCAAAAGTTACATTATATTTCTCATTACTAACCTTATGTTCATGCTTACCCCAAAGTCATCATATAATCATCACCATCTGATATTCCCCTAAACATCCCCTTTCCATCATATGTTTTATTTTAACAAAAACAGCTTTGAGCCCTCACGGGTTTCACCTCCAATGCTTCATGAAGCGCTGTTAACTGATTTTCCTTCCTATCTAACAAATTCACATAGGTTAATTCATTTAATCAAGAACACTTAAATCTAGGCCTAAACAAATGCTTCCACAGCTACATTATTATATCTGTTAATGATTGTTGCTGATACAACAGCCACAATAAAGCATAAGATTTACACATACTTTATAGAGGTTGAGCTACCTTCTCTAAGATTCAACCCCATGTTCCTGGTGCTGGAATTCTCAACAGACATGGACCCTCAAGATTCCTCACTGATCTTACAGAATGAGTTAACTGTTGAACTAAAGATTCCTACATGCCCATCCATCTTTAATTTCCAAACAGAAGAATCAAATCCATATGCCTTCCATTTAGTTTCTCTCTTCCCTAACGAGCAGTATAGATCAGATATATCTTCTTGTTTTCCATCAAAATCAAAGAACTCATCCTGTACCTCCATGATAGTATTCTCCCTTATCTTTCCCTCTAACATTACTCAAAATAAGTGAGCAATCACTCATAACCCTCTTCCACTTCATATCGTTGTACAAAATATACGTCCTTTCACTAGGTGAAACAGCTTCTACTTCTTATCCTCATAACAACACTTCTTCTCCATAATTATCTCTCTACATGAGTGGAATGTCACCTCTACACATTCCTTCTCTCACATCTACAAGGAAGATGAGCTGTACCACCCATCCTAACCCTAATGACAGTCTTTTCCTCTAAAATTGGTGCTGGAGCGATTGGCTCCCTTGTAATCAAATGTGATACATTTATAGCTTTAATAACTGTCAATGTTGAAAGAGTTGAATTGCTTCTCACTGTTGTTTTAATAGGCTGAAGTGTTGATGTCATTGTTGTTGATTAATCTATTTCCCCTAAAGCTTTGAACTCTTTACTTGTATTTCCATCTATCACCACTAGTGTCACTACATTAACTCTCAGTCCCAACTCTAATCCCTCACTTTCAAACTGTGGATTATAAAAATTACATTTATAATCACCTTGATCCCCCTGAGAGACTACAATCACCCTCAATCTTCATTCTTCTCTTATCATTCAGCAACACATACTTTCTCAATGCAACTGCTCCTAACAGATCTAAACTCCTACCATATCTATCTTACCACTGAACTCTAAATTTCCCTTCACCACTGTTCTCTCTCCATTCCTACTAACATTGAAGCTGAGCTGACTGTCCTAGATTTCCTTCAACCCTAGTTTTCATAACTTTTTAGTCTGACTTTTTCTCCTAATCTTTCAAAAACCATTTCAGTGATTTATCCACAAATTCCTTTCCCACAAATTTTTTCAAAGACCATTTCACTGATTTATCCACAAATTCCTTTCCCACTAATTTTAGGATATTTGATCGGGAAGTCCCCACCTGCTTATGACTTCTTTACACAAAAACTTGGCAAACGATTGAGCATCTTTTAGCTTAGTTTCACATCTTATTCCCCTCTTGGTGTAGAAATGTAACCAAGAATAACAGTCACCCCCTTTAAACATTACTTTTCAGACAGATTGTGCACCTTCCTATGACATAGTCAATCTGTTCTAGCAAATATGATTCCCAAAAACCCTACTCCTTTATGATCTTTCTCCTAATCTCCCCCCTTGCAACATTAGCTAACCCCTAGCTTCCTAAATAATCAGACCTAATAGGTCCAGAGGCGCTACTATCAACCCCTCATGGTTTCTTCCAAGACAACAATTGATTGCTACTCTAAGGATTTTTTTATTGTCTTCAAAACACCTGCTTTTGAAAGTCCTTCAATTCCTGGTTCAATCCCTTCGATTGCTTCATCTTTCAATGGATACTGATTCTTCCAAGGAGGTCTGGCTCCTCGTCGAAGTTCAACTTTCACCTCACTTGGGCTGATTTCACAAATCCAATATCGGTACTACTTTGATATCACAAATCTTTCTTGAACTTTTTGCAACATCTCCTCTTTAATAGATTCTCAATCCATCGTCACACTGCAAATAGATTCATGTGTCATCCGTACAGCTTATGACTCTCCTTGTCCTTGAGCCAAAATCATCATTTTCAGAAATCGCTGATCTTCACTCCTCCAAATCCCCCAATTCTCTTCCATCGGTACAAAAACAGCTTTCTCTGCTTCTGTCATCATTTCTCCTATTTACTTCTGCTCATAGCCTTCAGAAACCAACTAGGTTACATGTTGCACACTCTTCTCAATCTCAAATTCTTTATCCAGATAATCATCTATGTTTATCTTCATAGCTGCTCCTTGTGGTCCTAAAATTATTCAACATAAGCTGAGTTGAACTTTCTTTAGTTGATGACTCAGCCATTCCTCTGAGTTCAATTCGGCAGCATTTTTCAAATACTTTAGCTTAGTTGAAATGGATATTCCAGAAGCCTCGCATCTGGCATATTTTCCCCTAAATTTCTCCCATATCTTAGCCTGCTTCAAAAAATCTTCACTGAGATTTCCAATCCAGAATACTATAGACTAATCCATCTCTGTCATCATCAACAATTGGTAAACCTTTTCCTTTGGCACTTCTACCAGACAGCCGTCTGGTGTACATCTTATTGTACAATTCAACTTCCACAATGCATCTCTTCCCAACAATGCAATAGGTATATGTTCTGATACCAGTATGGGTATTGTAATTTTCTCATTGTCATAGCAGAGCTCAATTGGTTCCTTAAGAGTAATCAACTGTTTCACTCTCTCAAATCCCTATCCTAATTAGTTGATTTGACATAGTGAGATGTGTAACCTCTTCAGGCTGAACACAGATAAAAGCAGTTCCGCTATCCACCATCACTTCCAATGGTCCGTTGTTTATTTTCACCTCAATTGTTGGATCTTTTTCCCCTAACTGGTGCTACCAGCTGACACCCCCCTTTCGGATCTTCTAGGCACCCCTAGAATCGTTGCTCCTTGCCCCTATAAGGGTTCACCTGTCCTCCAGATGATCTTCACTTGCTCCTGTATCTTCCTCTGAAATTCCCTCTTGTGTTTCCTTCTGGCCCATTACACTCACAGGCAAAGTCACCAACCTGTCCACAATCATAACACACTTCTCAAGATTGCTGGAAGTATGGCTTAAATCTTCCTCCTCTTCCTCTTTCTAAGCCTTCTCTTCCTCTTCCTCTCCAATTCTTTGTCTTTCCAGAAACTGGCTATGGATATGAAACAACTGGTATCGCTAGTTGTGGCTGGTACAATTGCATTTGACCTTGTTCAGTTGAAGCTGTGGCAGTGATTGTTGATTTGGTGCACACTGACTCTTCATAACCAAAGCTTGTTTCTTCTCCTTCTTATTCTCCCCCAGTTGTATTTCATTAAGTTTTCTGGGAGTTTCTTGGTCCTGTTCTTTCTAGTTGTGTTCCTTTTTCCTGTACAGATCCACTTGATGGGCTATATGATCTCTATAGACACCTTTTTGTCATGCTTCCAAGTCCAACCACCTCTGCCAGTTTGCTCCTTACTTGTGAGGGCAGTCCCATCTGTAGTTTAGCTCTCAAAATTGACTGCTCAATTTGACTCACATCTGGATCATTTCCAATAATATTTCTCCACACTTGATGAACTCTTGACACATAGGCTCTCAGATTTTCTTTTTGTCCTAGTGGATCAATCAGAATGTTGTCAGGATGCACATTTGTTGGAAACGTATCTTTCAGTGCTCTCCACAGCCAATTTCTACTTGCAGCCAACAATTCAGGGTCATTCACTTCAGTCCCCACATATCGATGAAGTCCAGCTCTCTGAAATATTTCTTCCATATCTGGAATCCCAAGGAGATTATCCAAAAGTCTCTTAATGTCTCCTATGGCAGACTGTGTTCCCACCATCATTTCTTCCAATTTTTGAAATCCAAGGATATGCTCCATCTTGAAGAGTAGGCAGCTTCTCAAGTATATCTGACATATCGGTATTCTTCAAAGGCTTATATTCTAGGTTCTATCCTCGAAATATCATCTTGCATCATCTTCTTACTTATGCTCTCTTTCCTTGCGTCAATGTATACTTCTTCTCCAATTCTTGGGATCCTTTTCTCAGCAGTTTTTTCTTCTCTTCTGTATCTTCAGCTTCTTGAGTTGTTCTTCCAGTTCTCTTACTTCTTCTAAATTATTCTCCTTATCCAGGCATAATACGCATCGGTCTATATCTCTTTCTATTTCTTCTGTGTTAATCATTGTAGGATAAAATCATCCTGAACATAAAGCACCTTTAATCTCCAAATCTTCATCGCTTTCTCCATCTTCACTTTCATCAGAGATCGAATCTCTAGTATCCTTCTTCTTCCTTCAACTTCCATCACCCCTTCTTTCCTCTCTTGCCAACTTCCTTCTGATCACAGAGTTATATCCACCCATGATCTCTTCTCAATCACTCTGATCATCATCATCATCATCATCATCATCTTCTTCATGTTCCATCTTCCTGAACCTCACTCCACCCTTAGTTTCCAGACATCTCGTTTTCTTCCTACTTTTGGACTTTGGATTCATCTTTATGGTCGTTTCTGCTTCTCCTCTCTCTATTATTCAAGCACTTTCATCATGTTGATGACGTCAGGGTTAAGATTCCCTCTACTGGCTATGGTTGTTCAATGTCAGGCCAACGTTTATTCCCTTTTCCAGATAACCTTGCAATACCATTAACTAAAGGATTACTATTTTCTACTACCTCAACAGGAGTAATTACTTTCATAGTTTTTGTCATTTTTCCCCCTTGTAACAACTCTTTTATATTCCTTTATTGTGAATTATTTTATTATTTTAGACTATGTAGCTTATAGTTCCCTCTTTTTTAAATTTTTCTTCCCCAAATTAATTAATTAATCAATTAATGTATTAATTTATTCATCAATTGACTTATTTGTATCAATTTATTTTATTTTATTTTATTTTACCAAATTATTGATTAGTGGCAATCTTACCACATCCGATCAGGAAAAGTAAATGAAAGTAGTCAACTTCAGAGCAATCCAAAAAAAGAAAGACCTCTAATCCAGCAACACTACAGCACTCACAACCCCATTTGCTTAATAAGCACCCAATTACCTTAATTTTACAGAATAATGTCAATGCTCGATTTCCCACTCAACTCTAATCAAACCCACTCATGCACAAAAACTCCAAAATGCAATTCTTAATTACATCAATTGATCAGTCTGTTGCCAAGTCCTTGTCAAATTGTCATAACATCAAATATGCTAGGCACCCAAAATATCCTCTATGGGAAGGTAAGTTTTGTGAATAGAACAGTACTAGCCTTGATTTGACTTGATCCGTTGCAACACACTCTGTCGCATGATGCACTCGTCAGCACTTCCTCTCTCTCTCTGTCTATTTCAACCATTCAATACCCCTCCGTTCACATTCGCTCTAAGAAATAAGCAAACAACTTAACTCAAGAATAGTATAAATAGCTCAATAACATTTTATTTTATTTATTTATTTAATTATTTTTTATTTTTAATCCGTCAACATATCTCTCATTTATCAATTCAATAGATCTCAATCAAATAGTTTCATCATTAAGCAACAGCCGATTTAACAAACAAAACACTCCATTCATATCTAAATCTTCCCCTCCCTCTCTGTCTGCTCTGAGTCTGCGTCTCCCAGCAGCTCAGTGCAGGCAGGGGAGTGGCACATTTGCTCTACGTAACTCTAAACTCATAAAATCACACGCATGCATAGTTCATTCACCAGTGTGATTTCAGAGTGGAAGGAGCTCTCAAGCAGCTCTCTCCAAGCCTAAACAACAGAAAGTAGACAGACCCGCTGTACCTCCGTTCTTTCCCCTCATAGACAAACAGTAACACTTAACAGAGCTCACAAACCACACACACACATACAGTTTAAGAGGCTTATTTCTGTTCCTACGGACCTCTAAGCATGCTACTACCATCGCGCCATTTTTTCCTTTGTTCCTAAATTTTTGCTACCTCGAGTTCGCGGATATCCAATGAGCGGTTACATCAAACATATACTTCGTCAACTATAAGTTGAGCGGTAACTTGCAATCGAATGTATATACCACAACCCCCAGTCCCCGGGACTGACCTAAACCCACTTAATGCGCTTTAAGGATTTTCGGCCCATCCTAATGATCGCCTCGTTGGAGGGCTTGCCATAGATCCACGATGTTCTAATTTGTATACATTTTCCTTAGTTCCTGGCCTTTCCTTCATTGTATTCTTTTGGAATTTTATTCAAGCAAAATATCCCTATAGACACTCCCCCCTGTTTGCGTTGTTACCAGCGCAAACAAATTTAGAAATTTAGAACGGACTCTTCTCCAACAGCAAATAACAGCAAAGCACACACGCAAGTTCTTAACGGTGCATTCATTCAACGCACACACACAGACACACGAACTGACCAGTGCCCAAAGTAGTGAGAAAATTCACCCTTATCTGCTGGACTCTGGAGCTAGAGTCAGCTCGGCGCCCATGAATGGAACGCTGAGAAAAGACGCAACACGACCAATACCTCGTCGCCATTATTGTAGTGTCGAGAAAACAATGCTAATTATGCTGTGAGAACAAGGAAATCCGCTGACACTGTACTTTGATTATAAAGGTTTATTATATCAAAGGATTCCAGCGTCAATTTACAGATATCTGCCGATATCTGGAGAATAACCGGCTCCAATCTCTAATATGTTATTCTCCCCGTCCTTTGTTTTAACCGTGGTATTTATCCTATGTAACCTGATATGGGTGTTTTCCCCTACAGACCAATCCCAGGACTCCACCTAACAGACTTCCTCTGCTTTAGGGTGCCCCTATAGAACTACTCTCCAGATGCTCCCCTTAAGCTGAGTCAACATCCTCTAAGACCATTTGCAACCATTAGCAAAGTCATAAACTGTCCAGATACCACACTTGCAAACCGAAGAACACCATCCCAACCATGAAGCACGGGGGTGGCAGCATCATGCTGTGGGGGTGCTATGCTGCAGGAGGGACTGGTGCACTTCACAAAATAGATGGCATCATGAGGAAGGAAAATTATTTGGATATATTGAAGCAACATCTCAAGACATCAGTCAGGAAGTTAAAGTTTGGTCGCAAATGGATCTTACAAATGGACAATGACCCCCAAGCATACTTCCAAAATTGTGGCAAAATGGCTTAAGGACAACAAAGTCAAGGTATTGGAGGGGCCATCACAAAGCCCTGACCTCAATCCTATAGAAAATCTGTGGGCAGAACTGAAAAAGCAAGGAGGCCTACAAACCTGACTCAGTTACGCCAGCTCTCTCAGGAGGAATGGGCCAAAATCCACCCAACGTATTGTGGGAAGCTTGTGGAAGGTTACCCGAAACGTTTGACCCAAGTTAAACAATTTAAAGCCAATGCTACCAAATACTAATTGAGTGTATGTAAACTTCTGACCCACTGGGAATGTGATGAAAGAAATACAATCTGAAAAAAATAATTATCTCTACTATTATGCTGACATTTCACAATCTTAAAATAAAGTGGTGATCCTATCTGACCTAAGACAGGGAATTTTTACTAGGATTAAATGTCAGGAATTGTGAAAAAACGAGTTTAAATGTATTTGGCTAAGGTGTATGTAAACTTCTGACTTCAACTGTACATTTTAGCCCTGGACAAGCACACCAAATTTCATTTTTTCTAAAAATGAAAGCGGTCAAAATTATTGACACCCCGGTTTTTAATACCGTTCAATACCTCACCTGGCAAGGATAACGGCACTGAGCCTTTTTCTAAAATGTTTTATGAGATGCCGTTGACCTTAACAAGGGCCCCAGGACCAATGGAAGCAAAATAGCGCTATAATATCAAAGATCCACCACCATATTTTACAGTAGGTATGGGGTTCTTTTCTGCATATGCATTTTTCTTTCGACGCAAATCCCATCACTGGTGGCCAAAGCGCTCTATTTTCATGTCATCTATCAAATATTAACACCTGGAGTTTGCTAAACGGCATTGGCACTTGGATTGGAACCTGTGCTGTGGTCAAATGACATGGTGACACAGAGCTCTTTGGCCACGCACACCAAGCACACATCAAAATCCACAAAGAAATGGTTAATTGACCACAAAATCAATATTTTGCAATGGCGATCTCAGTCCTTGGACTTGAACACCATTGAAAACCTGTGGTTTGAATTGAAGAGGGCTGTCCTTAAACAATCTGGAAAGATTCTGTAAGGATGAATGGTCTAAGATCACTCCCAATGTGTTCTCCAATCTCTCTCTCTTTTTAAAAAAAATCAATCAATCAATTTGACACCTACCTTTTTGAGATGTATTTAATTACTTGTTAAACTAAATCTCTTTCTCTGAGCAAACGTTATAGTATAAAAGAATGTAATTTCCCAATTTTGTTGAGCATACAATATAGCTCAGTATTTGAATTATTTATTATCTTTATCAATGGTGTCAATAATTTCAGACCCCACTGTATGTGATGTTACTCAGTGTAAACTATACTGAACAAAAATATATAAACGCAACATGTGAAGTGTTGGTCCCATGTTTCATGAGCTGAAATAAAAGATCCCAGAAATGTTTTACACCCACAAATAGCTTATTTCCCTCAAATGTTATGCACAAATTTGTTTACATCCCTGTTAGCGAGCATTTCTCCTTAGCCAAGATAATCCATCCACCTGACAGGTGTGGCATATCAAGAAGCTGATTAAACATCGTCATCATTACAATGGTGCACCTTGTGCTGGGGACAATAAAATACCATTCTAAAATGTGCAGTTTTGTCACACAACACAATGCCACAGATGTCTCAAGTTTTGATGGAGTGTGCAATTGTCATGCCGACTGCATGAATGTCCACCATAGCTGTTGCCAGAGAATGAACTGTTCATTTCTCTACCATAAGCCTCCTCCAACGTTGTTTTAGAGAATTTGGCAGTACGTCCAACCGGCCTCACAACCGCAGACTTTGTGTAACCGCGCCAGCACAGGACCTCCACATCCGGCTTCTTCACCTGCGGGATTGTCTGAGACCAGGCACCCGGACAAACTGTAGGTTTGCACAACTGAAGAATTTCTGCACAAACTGTCAGAAACTGTCTCAGGAAGCTCATCTGCATGTTCTGTGTCGTAACCGACTTCAGTGGGCAAATGATCACCTTCGATGGCCACTGGCACGCTGGAGAAGTGTGCTCTTCATGGATAAATCCCAGTTTCAACTGTACCGGGCAGATGGTAGTTGGCGTCATGTGGACGAGCGGTTTGCTGATGTCAACGTTGTGAACAGTGTGCTCCATGGTAGCGGTGGGGTTATGGTATGGGCAGGTATAAGCTACGGACAATGAACACAATTGCATTTTATCGATGGCAATTTGAATGCACAGATACTGTGACAAGATCCTGAGGCCCATTGTCATGCCATTTATCCGCCACCATCACCTCATGTTTCAGCATGATAATGCATGGCGCAAGGATCTGTACACAATTCCTGGAATCTGAAAATGTCCCAGTTCTTCCATGGCCTGCATACTCACTAGACATGTCACCCATTGAGCATATTTGGGATGCTCTGGATCTACGTATTACGACAGCGTGTTCCAGTTCCCACCAATATCCAGCAACTTTGCACAGCCATTGAAGTGGAGCGGGACAACATTCCACAGGCCACAATCAACAGCCTGATCAACTCTATGTCAAGGAGATGTGTCGCGCTGCATGAGTCAAATGGTGGTCACACCAGATATTGACTGGTTTTCTGATCCACGCCCGTACCTTTTTTTAAAAAGTATCTGTGACCAACAGATGCATACAGTATATGTATTCCCAGTCATGTGAAATCCATAGATTTGGGCCTAATGAATTCATTTCAATTGACTGATTTCCTGATATGAATTGTAACTCAGTAAAATTTTTGAAATTGTTGCGTGTTGCGTTTATATTTTTGTTCAATGTAATTAAATACCTTACGTATCTCAGGGGAAAGAAGAGAAAGAACATTGGAGAAAAGGAAAGAACACACAGCTAGCTACTGTTCCGGAGATGGTCAAGAGAGAGAAAGAGAGGGGGAGTACACATGAAAGAAAGAGTAAGATACAGGCCAATGGGTATTGAAAGAGAAAGAGCAGGCAGGAAAGAGAGAGCGGGAGAGAGAGAATGTCTTGTAGACCCTTTGAGATCTATACAGTGTGTGTGTGTGCTTGTGCGCCTGCATGTGTGTGTGTGTGTGTGAGAGAGAGAGAGATAGTGAGAGAGAAAGAGAGAGGGAACCAGAGAGAGAAAATGCAATCAGTGTGCGGGTGAGGTTTGTCCAGAGTGAGGATCTGGGTCATTTGGAAAAATATGTCTGATTCAGCAACACTGCCGCAGTAGCACTGAACTTAATCTACTGGTTAGTCCTGCAGGCAGAGCGAGAGATGGGAGAGAGAGATGGAGAGAGAGATATGGGAGGAGGGAGAGAGAGAGGAGCAAAAGAGGGAGGGAGAGAGAGAGAGAGAGAGGAGGGAAAGAGGGAGAGAGAGAGAGGAGGGAAAGAGGGAGAGAGAGAGATGGGAGGAGAGAGAGGGATGGGAGTAGTGTGAGGGAATAAAAAGGCAATCGAGATGGATCAAGACAGAGGGAGAGAGGGGGATACCAAGAGATAGCAGAAGACAGGAGAGAGAAAGAGAAAGAGAGTGAACAGGCAAGAGATGGAGAGACATAGTAGGCGAGAGACGGTTGGAAGAAGGAATATCATGGGAGAGAGGAGGAGTAGGCGAGAGACGGAGAAAGAGAGCTGAAGAGAGATGGGGAGGCATAGAGAGATGGAGGGAGGAAGAAATAGGGAGAGAGAGAGGGATATAAAAAGGGCGAGAAATGGGGAAACGGAAGGAGAGAGAGAAAGATAGAGAAAGCTCTCCCACTGTCTGTCTGCACCCAAGCCTTCAGGAGTTTCTCTCCCCATCAGATAAAAGAGAAGAAGTCTGCCTTTCTGAGTGCCGCCTCGCTCTACCCTCCCTCCTCCTGTGGGCACGGCTTGGAAAATATTCTTATTTTTTTTCTGACATTAACTCCCTTTCTTCTCTCAACCAATCTCTTCCGTCTCCATCTCGTATTTAATCTTTGATTTCACACACATATGAACATTAATTATTCTCATTTTAATTCAGAGTGGATGGGGGAGGGGGGAGGGGGGAGGGAGAGAGGGAGGGAGGGAGGGAGAGAGGGAGGGCAAGAAGAACTTGCCTTAGAAACCCGCAGGAACCTAATGTTTTATTGAAATACTATGTCATATTAATTAATAAATACAATATTTTAGTAAAACATTTCAAATTAGGCTTGAAGTCGGAGGCTTGTAATATAAAGCAGCATCTGCATCAGTGAGTCGAAACTGTTCTAAATAAAGGAATATCTGATGATGCTATTATAGATTTTTATCAGCATCTGTGTGTGTGTGTGTGTGTGTGTGTGTGTGTGTGTGTATGTGTATGTGTGTGCGTGCGGGCTCAACACAGACAGCACTCACCTAAAGAGAGAGAGAGAGAGAGAATTACACTGACAGAAACATGGGGACCTATAATCTTGTCAGTGTACACGACGACACCACACTTGACCCTCACCAATTTTTCCTGAAGCTTCAGGAGCCAATGCATTCCACCACAGCCAGCCACCTCCTCTCCACTTGCCTGCTATACCTCCCCCTCCCCGCCAGATGGCAGTATTGTAATACACTAGCTCTGCCTGGTGCCTCCCCATAGCTGAGTCTAATGGCATGTGGCGGCTGATGCCTGTGAGTAATGCAACAGGAAAATGCGCTCCATAACCTTTTGTTCATATTGGAAAAAGAGGGAGGAAGTGGAGAGGGACACAATCAAAACAAACTGAGGAGGACAACAGAGACGACACTACCGCCGCTGCTGCTGCCACTGCCTGGGTGTTCAGGCGCAGGCCCACTCCTCTCCTCCTGTGACAGGGGGCTGTGAAGTTTACAGGGGCTAAAGGAATATGGGCTCCCCAGCTTGCTCACTCTCACACACAGAGGCACACTCAGATCCATGCACAGAGGCATACAGGGATATACACAGGCATATAAATCCAAACTAGAGAGGATTTGCAGCTTGCACAATAATGTAACATATAGGAGTAGATATGATCCTTATAGATGTGTGTGTATGTATTTAGGGTGTGTGTGCATATGCTGGTACATGCACCCACCCACGCACACACACACACACACACACACACACACACACACACACACACACACACACTGTGTAACGGCACAGCACAATGGGGGAGAGAAGCGAGGGAGACGCTCATTGGTCTCTGCCACGCCTAATCGTGTAAAAGGCTGCTCTCTCTCTTTTTCTCTCCATCCCTCCCTCTGTTTCTGTCTCATCTTGTTAGGGACTGTCACATTTATGGATGGGCAGGGGGTTGACGGAGTTCTTTGCCCATGTTAGGGACTGTCGCGTGGGGCCACAGCAAGGGCCGATTTAGCCTGGGCCCTGGATAGGAAGCCTGGAGGAATGTAGTGGTGCTACTGTAGCCAGGTTTGGAACTTTACTTTACAGGATCAATATCATTTAGATTTCAATCAGAAATATTCAAGACATCAGCAGTTCTATACAATCTCAATTCATGTGCCAACACGGAATCTATGAGGAACAGGTGAAAATCCATTTCCCCTCTCTCTCTCATTCTCTCTCTTTCTCCATCTTTCTCACCCGTGGGAGTGTGAATATGTGTGTGCCAGATGTGATGTGGTAACATCACTGTAGTCAACATCTGTTCCTAGAAGCACTGAATCACATTCACTGTGTGAGAACTGCAGGTCCTGCACAACACAGACTGCAGGCGAGCTAGCTAGTGTGTATGCCACAAAATATGCACAGTCAATACCATTCCAAAGACCAACACCTTCCTCACAAGGGCAAACATATCCATTTTCATCATCATTGTCTAACCTGACATGACTTAGTAGAAGGTAATAGTAATGTCTTTAATAATGTATTTCTAATCTTAATCTTTCCCCTGTCCTCATTGTACCATATTTTGGCCAACATAGTATCATTGATTAGCCACATTAAGTCATGTTTTTACAAAAAAGATAGGCATCACAGGACATGCTGCATAAGTCAATGCATTGCATTTCATGCAAAAAGATGTGTCAAGGGTCTGTCATTTATAAGCTGATACCAGCCTCAAATGGCTGAGTGTACAATACATTTGGAACACCTGCTCTTTCCATGACATAGACTGACCAGGTGAATCCAGGTGAAAGCTATGATCCCTTATTGATGTCACTTGTTAAATCCACTACAATCAGTGTAGATGAAGGGGAGGAGACAGGCTAAAGCAGGATTTTTAACTCTTGAGACAATTGAGACATGGGTTGTGTATGTGTGGCATTCGGAGGGTGAATGGGCAAGACAAAAGATTTAAGTGTTTTTAAAGGGGTATGGTAGTAGGAGCCAGATTTGAGTGTGTCATGATTTGAGTGTGTCAAGAACTGCAACACTGCTGGGTTTTTCACGCTCAACAGTTTCCCATGTGTATCAAGAATGGTCCACCACCTAAAGAACATCCAGCCAACTTCACACAACTGTGGGAAGCATTGGAGTCAACATGGGCCAGCATCCCTGTGTAACGCTTTCGACACCTTGTAGAGTCCATTCCCTGATGAATTGAGGCTTTTCTGAGGGCAAAAGGGGTGTAACTCAATATTAGGAACGTGTTCCTAATGTTTTGTACACTCTGTGTACAGTATATATATATATATATATATATATATATATATATATATATATATATATATATATACATACATACACACACACATTAGGCCTATGCTAGTTCTGCTGAGGAATGGTGATGACATGCAGTAGCTGCTACAACACCACTATGACTATACACATGCACAAACACACACACACACACGCGCAGCCTGGAGCGTAATTGGTACACAGCCCAGTTTCCACGGCTCTCCATGGGGTGAACTAAGGACTTCTCTTCCTGACTGGACTGGAGCTCCGAAGCTCTGTCAATGACGAAGATTGGCATCATCCAGGAGATCTCAACGGACGTAAACCTGACAGGCAACACACACTCAGAATGCTTATGCAGTTACTGATGCTGAAGATAACGCTGGTGTCATGTTAATAAATGTACAGATGTAGGATCTTAATTGGATCACTCTTTTGATGCTGAGAATTTTCCTGCAAGGTTTAAAAAGGCTTCTAATTGTAATTTCCACTTTAAAATGTCAGACTTGTTTTGCCCTAAGGAAAAATTAATCAACCCCTACAAAAAATGTCCATTAATTATAATCCACATAATAATTCACATTTGCTGTTGCTGCATGATTATTTTCCTGCTGTAGAAAACTGGTTCAAAGTAAGATCCTACATCTCTAAACAAATGACTGACTCATATCTGATCTGTGCTCTGAAAAGGAAACGTTTGTTTGTTCGAGCATGACCACAAAGGCTCAGTGTTGATGGAGAGAAGCCAGGTATTGATGCGGAAGTATGGCTTAAGAACTGCAAGAAGCCCCACCACCAGCCTCAGTGACACATTCTTTAGCAGTCAGTAAGAGGGAGAAGGAAATGTAATCAAACCTGTGACAAAAAAGGATGGGAAATAGAGGGAAAAGGAAATCTTACAGAGAAATCCTCACACTTATCAACTCAAACTGACACAATGCTGGTTTGGGGAGACTTATATATTAATACCCCTCCCGGTGAATACAAATTAAATCCCTGCGTTAATCGTGCCGGGAGATGCGCGCCGGTAAAAAGGTTTTGTGTAAATTACCAAAAGATTAGTTCCTCCACTGGCTTTATCTGCATGTCCAAGCTAGAGGCGTGCATTCCTTGAGCACCTTGAATTCTTCAAACCTAAGTCAGAAATATATATATATATATATACACATATTTTTTTAAGATGTCACACCTGGGTTTTTATAAATCCTCTGATTGTCTCTGCTGAAATAAGATAGCGGTGTCCTTTGAAGGTGGTACGACAGAACGTAATACTGTACAATATCTCGTACGGGAAGTTTTGACCAAAGCCTAGCTCACCGTTTTATCATGGGATTAGCGTGCCTTAGCAAGGTCAGTTGCCAATCTGAACAAACCAAGGTTTTATCGCGGCGGTACGGTACGGAAACATCCTTCAGCTTCTCTCGATCCCTATTTCTCTCTCGCTCTCTCTCTCTGATTGCTTTGGCTTATTTAGCACACATTTTGCTTTGAACGTTAAAATAGAAAAAAGCTGAGGCATATGCCCACACACTCAGAAAAAATGCACACAGCATCTTAATACACACAGTACATTTGGAAAGTATTCAGACCCCATTTACTTTTTCCACATTTTGATAGGTTACAGCCTTATTCTAAAATTGATTACATAGTTTTTTCCCCTCATCAATCAACACAATACCCTACAATTGTCACACTCTGGCTCCGGGACTTGTATTTGAGCCAGGGTGTATTCGTTTTGTTGGGGTTTGTTTTGGTTAGGTTGGGAATAGGGTGTGTTCATTTGGGTGTGTGTGGTTTTGGGTAGGTCTTGTGTAGTCATGTGACTCCCAATCGGAGGTAACGAGTGTCAGCTGTCGGCTCGTTATCTCTGATTGGGAGCCATATTTATCTGTATGTTTTCCTTTGGGTGTTGTGGGTTTTTGTTCCATGTTCTGTCAGTATTTGCAGAGGACTTCACGAATCGTTCTTGTTTTGTTGTTTTGTTCCAGACTTTGAATTAATAAAGTCATGTTCGCTCAACGCGCTGCGCTTTGGTCTACTCATTTGGAAGACGTTCGTGACAACAATGACAAAGCAAAAACAGGTTTTTACAAATATTTGCTAATTTATAAATAAATAAATAAATGAAAAATTACATTTACATAAAGTAAATATTCAGACCCTTTACACAGTACTTTGTTGAAGCATCTTTGGCAATGATTACAGCCTTGAGTCTTCTTGGGTATGACACTACAAGCTTGGCACACCTGTATTTTGGGAGTTTCTCCCATTCCTCTCTGCAGATCCTCTCAAGTTCTGTCAGGTTGGATGGGGAGCGTTGCTGCACAGCTATTTTCAGGTCTCTCCTGAGATGTTTGATCGGGTTCAAGTCTGGGCTCTGGCTGGGCCACTCAAGGACATTAAGAGACTTGTCCCGAAGCCACTCCTGCGTTGTCTTGGCTGTGTGCTTAGGGTCGTTGTCCTGTTGGAAGGTGAACCTTCGTCCCACTCTGAGGTCCTGAGCACTGTGGAGCAGGTCTTTGTCAAGGATCTCTCTGTACTTTGTATTTTGTATTTCCCTCGAGTCTCCCAGTCCCTGACGCTGAAAAACATCCCCACAGAATGATACTGCCACCACCATGCTTCACTGTAGGGATGGTGCCAGGTTTCCTCCAGACGTGATGCTTGGCATTCAGGCCAAAGATTTCAATCTTGGTTTCATCAGAGCAGATCATCTTGTTTCTCATGGTCTGAGAGTCCTTTAAGTGTCTTTTGGCAAACTCCAAGCGGGCTGTCATTTGCCTTTTACTGAGGAATGGCTTCCGTCTGGCCACTCTACCATAAAGGCCTGATTGGTGGAGTGCTGCAGAGGTGATTGTCCTTCTGGAAGGTTCTCCCATCTCCACAGAAGAATTATGGAGCTCTGTCAGAGCGACTATCGGGTTCTTGGTCACCTCCCTGACCAAATCCCTTCTCCCCCGATTGCTCAGTTTGGCCAGCGGCCAGCTCTAGGAAGAGTCTTGGTGGTTCCAAACTTCTTCCTTTTAAGAATGATGGAGGCCACTGTGTTTTTGGGGACCTTCAATGCTGCAGAAATGTTTTGGTACCCTTCCCCAGATCTGTGCCTCAACACAATCCTATCTCGGAGCTCTAGAGACAATTCCTTTGACCTCATGACTTGGATTTTGTTCTGATATGCACTGTCAACTGTGGGACCTTATATAGATAGGTGTGTGCCTTTCCAAATCATGTCCAATCAATTAAATTTACCACAGGTGGACTCCAATGAAGTTGTAGAAACATCTCAATGATGATCATCGCAAACAAAATGCACCAGAGCTCAATTTCAATTATCATAGTAAAGGGTCTGAGTACTTATGTAAATCAGGTATTTCTGTTTGTGATTTGTAAGATATTGACAAAAAATTCTAAAAAACAGTTTTCGCTTCGTCATTATGGGGTATTGTGTGAAGAGTGATGAGGATTTTTTTTCTCCATTTGATCCATTTCAGAATAAGCTTGTAACATAACAAAATGTGGAAAAAGCCAAGGGGTCTGAATACTTTCCGAATGCACTGTACCTACCTCAAAATGAAAGCGTTTTAAATTGTAGCGCAGGTGGTTCTAGTTTTAATAGGGCTGTATAAAAACACCTTATTTGATCACAATGAATGTGTTAATTTGAACCTGACTATGCCTGTGTGTATAATATATCCACTACCTTGATTCTGCAATGAATAGACATTTCAACAAACTATACGTTTTCAAGGACATTGTATGATTGTTATGCTGTATATGACAATGATTATATATTCCCTTCCTCACCGTAAGAAAACATTTGTTTCAAGTAACTATTATTAAGGAAGAGGTTGAGGGTAGAGGAAGTTCAGTAGTAAAAACAAACAAAATAGAATTATTGTAAAATTGACTGTGTCCATAAAATGTATATAGTATGTATAAGCTGGAAGTAGAGGCCTAAGCATTGTTGTTCACTAGTTTACTCCAATTAGGGAAGGGGTGGTGGGGTTGGAAAGTAATAAACGGAAATATATATATGTATATGTATATATCTATGTATATATCTATGTATATATGTATGTATGTATGTATGTATGTATGTGTATGTATGTATATATATATATATATATATATATATATATATATATATATATATATATATATATATACAGTATATATTTGCGAGAAAAAAAACATATGGGGGATTGGAAGTGATGCAGACAATTACATTGATGGAAGTTACAATCTATCTGCAATATTAAAGCTGATCTACCCCCCCAAAAAAAAAAAAAAAAAAAAAAATAGATACAAATAATAATAAAAAAATTACAAAATTACAAAATATTATTTAGGAACTGGTTCCACAGCTTTTTTTTTTTCACTAAACTTTTCGGTCAAAGTATTCTCTGAAAACATTTTTAATTGGCCCAAACTGAGCTCCAACATGAGAAAACCTAGGAAAAAATTCAGTCAACTTAAAATGATGTGTTTGCTCAAATCGTCTCATATGTTAATTCAACTACAAATTATAATTTGGGCATCTTACCTGAAAAAAAGTATGTGGAACTACATTTTAGTCATTTAGCAGACACTCTTATCCATAGCGATTTACAGTTAGTGCATTCATTTTAAGATAGCTAGGTACGACAACCACATACTGTATCACAGTCATAGTAAGTTCATTTTTCTTTAATAAAAGTAGCTATCAGCAACGTTAGAGCTAGTAAGGGGGGAAAAAGTCAAGTGCGAGTATTAGTTCACAAAAGGCATTTATTTCTCACGGTGGGAGCAGGTGCTGTGGGATTATTTAAGGTACTCTTTGACGAGGTAGGGTTTCAGATGTTGACTGTGCTGCTTTAGCTTCAGGGGGAAGCTGGTTCCACCAATGGGGTGCCAGGACAGAGAAGAGCTTGGATTGAGCTGAGCAGGAGATGCCCTCCCGTAGGGGTGGAAGGGCCTGAAGGTAAGGAGGGGCAGTTCCTCTTGCTGCTCTGTAGGTAATACCATTGGCTTGTAGTGGATGTGAGCTTCAACTGGAAACCAGTAGAGTGTGCAAAGGAGCATGGGAGAACAAACATACAGTGCTTTCAACATACACATTTGTCACACAATTACATTGTGCATGTTCAATTATACAGTAATTAATATTCAACATGTCCTCCTCTGGGATTTGAACTCACAACCTCTTGGTTCACAGCCTTCCAAACCTCCTGCTACGCCACCATGTCTGTGTCGATAACTGAGTTCACCTGTATTGTTACACTTTGCACTTCAAAGACAATCTCAGCTCTGTTAAAAGTACACTCAAGAAAAGCTATTTTACTTATCATAGTGATTAAGGAGTAACAGAGTAATATGCCCCACCAACAGACAACTATACAGAAAAACCAAAAATTGCTTAAATAAGTCAACAAAATCAATGAGAGAAGAATCAGAGTAACTGATAGTCGACACAGACATGGTGGTGTAGCAGGAAGAATGCCATGAACCAAGAGGTTGTGAGTTCAAATCCCAGGTGATGACATGTTGAGTAATAATGACTGTATGAATGAACATGCACAATTTAATCATGTATGTCAAATATGTATGTATACTGAACAAAAATATAAATGTAAAGTGTTGGTTTCATGAGCTGAAATAAAAGATACCCAAAATGTTCTATATGCACAAAAAGCTTATTTGTCTCAAATGTTGTGCACAAATGTGTTAATGAGCATGAATCCTTTGCCAAGATAATCCATCCACCTGACAAGTGTGGCATATCAAGAAGTTTCTTCAACATAATTATCAATACACAGGTGCACCTTGTGCTGGGGACAATAAAAGTTCACTCTAAAATTGTGCAGTTTGGTCACACAACACAATGCTACAGATGTCTCAAGTTTTGAGGGAGTGTGCAATAGGCATGCTGACTGCAGGAATGTCCACCAGATCTGTTGCCAGATAATTTAATGTTCATTTCTCTACCATAAGCCTTCTCCAATGTCGTTTTAGAGAGTTTGGCAGTACGTCCAACCAGCCTCACAACCGCAGACCACGTGTATGGCAACGTGTGGGCGAGCGGTTTGCTGATGTCAACGTTGTGAACACAGTGTCCTATGGTGGCGGAGTGGGACAACATTCCACAGGCCACAATCAACAGCCTGATCAACTCAATGCGAAGGAGATGTGTCGCGCTGCATGAGGCAAATGGTGGTCACACCAGATACTGACTGGTTTTCTGATCCACGGCCCTACCTTTTTTATTAAGGTATCTGTGACCAACAGATGCATATTTGTATTCCCAGTCATGTGAACGCCATAGATTAGGGCCTAATGAATTTATTTCAATTGACTGATTTCCTTTTATGAATAGTAAAATCTTTGAAATTGTTGCATGTTGCGTTGATATTTTTGTTCAGTATAAGTTGAAAACATTGCATGTTAAAAGCACTGTGTGTGTAACCAGTTGCACAGCCTTTTTTAGTTAAGATGCCCAAATAATAATATATATGAATGAACATATGAGACAAGTTGAGCAAACTCATCATTTAAAATTTGGAGCTAAGTTTGGCCGAACTAATACTTTTTTTGTTCGGGTAACACTTAGACCGAAACATTGAGCAAACACAAAAAGGCAGTGGAACCAGTTACTTAATTATAATTAGTTGAAACAACTAGATTTGTGGGAGTGTTTTTTTTGAAGGCCCCTTATTGTAAACTCAGGGCCCTGTCTAGTGTACACTGCTAGAAGAAATGGTAACATACAGAACCAAAAAGGGTTCAATGGCTCACTTCATATTGACCATCAACAGATTCTATATAGAACCACAAAGCCGTAATGTTTAGCAGTGTAGTCTAGTCCAGACCTGGGTTCAAATACTGTTAGAAATCTTTCAAATACTTTGAGTCTTTGCTTTAGCCTGCCTGGGATGCCAAATGGGCGGGGTTTGCCATTTTGGGGCTATTGGTCCATTAAGCCAGTCAAGCTCAAGCACAGATAAAGTATTTAAAATGACTGGTCTAGTCTTTGCAGACCACCATAAAACTCTGCCAAAGTCTGTTCTGTTTTAAATGCCTCAGCTTCTGCGTATTGTACACACTTAGCATTACCACACGCACACAACCACAAACAGCATCATGACTCAGAGCTGATCAATTAAGGGCCTATTGATCTTACATGGAAGCTGCAGGAAGGTAGCGATAGCTGGAGGGAGGAGGAAATCACTTCTCAACAGGCTGCATCTCACAACCTCACATCTACAATAGTGAGACGGAATTAATGGAAAAGAGAAATATTCAATTACGCTATTGAAGAGCAAGCACAGGGCGGGTGCGATGTTGTAAATAAATAACCATAGTCAGTAGGATGAGTGCTAGTCAAAGGGAATAGAGCAGGAGGTCACCGAAGAAAAGCTAGTTGCTTTTAGATAGCAGTTGTTTAAGAGGCTTATCACCTGCACAGTGAGAAAGGTACTCTCCTCGAAATGTCTACACTCTTAGGAAAAAAAGGTTCCAAAAAGTTTATTTGCGGAGGGATAGGGTTCTACCAAGAACCTTTTCATCCTAAGAACCGTTTTTAGAAGAAAGGGTTATTTGATGACTGTTTGGAAGTCAAGAAGGATTCTTTGGTAAAGATAGGTGTGAGAATATTTTAAACTGTACATACAGTATATGGGAATATTTGTGCACGTATCTGGTATTCTCTTAATCATTTTACATATACAGTACTGGCATATTTGATATATTTGCCATGATTTCTGTCTTTAAAAGTAGTATTTTATTGAGCAGAGAGTAGGAGAATAGAATGCAGTATGAGTGAACCAGCAGTGTACTGTACTGTATGGTACACTGCAAATTCCTCACTCTGGCTTGATTCCAATAGGAATTACACATCACTTTGCAAACCTTTGTGACTTGCAGGCTTGATGTGGCCTGTAAATCAGGGGTTTCCTAATACCACTGTGTTAGGGTGTAACTAGGCCCTCAAAGAAAGGCTTTATGATACATTTAATGTATTGTCATAAAGGCTAATAAGGCTGGTGGAACAGTTCAAAGGGTTCTAGGAAGAACCCTTCATAGAGGTTTTTAGGCAGAACCTTTCATAGAGTGTTCTAGGTAGAACCATTTATAGGGGGTTCTACGTAGGACTGGACTGTGTGTTTCTGTACCAAAGAAAACACCAGATAAAATCATTGGTGTTGATGAACCACAGGTTGCTGTGATGTGATCTAGATTATATGAAAAGGGGATATTATTCACATCAAGATGGATGGATGTCTGACTCATGTAGTGATGACACACGCACGTACACACCTACACAGACTGTACATACGCGCACACACACACACACACACACACACACACACGCACACACACGCACGCACACACACACACAAACACACACCCTTGGAGCTTAATTTGTGATAGAAGACTTCTTAATTTGAATGTCTTTGATGTAGCGTGGCTTTGCTCAAATCGAGTATCTGATCCCAATCCCCTGGAAAGCTCCATGTGGGTGTATCGGTATCAATCCCCCCACCTCCCCTCCCTGTCCCCCTTTCCTCTCTTCCAACTCATCCCTCCCCTCCTTCCTCCATTTATTTATTTTGCAATTTTAACAAGCATGCTTACGTGCCCCATCATCCAGGTAATTTATGGAGATAGGGCTTCTGGCTTGGGCCCCCAGTGGCCAGGAACCTCTACACCGTGGAAAACTTGTGACTGATTGTGCTGCAACGAGAGCCACTGACAAGGACAGGAGGCATACAGGGAGGCTGAGAGAGAAAGGCTGTGGGGGGAGGGGTGTGTTAATAGAAACTAAAGAACCTGCTCTTCTTGAAGATTTGGAACTCAGGAGTATTGATACCGAGATATGAGGGAAGTCTGTAGACTAGAGGACGGGGCTTTAGGTGAGAAAGCCTACTGTTCCATGACCAGTTTTTCCTTCATTGTCGGTAACTAGAGAAATAGCTGAAATACCCAAAAAAGGTTTATGTGTACACCCAAAGAATTCACCCCCCTTCGCATATTTCCTATTTTGTTGCCTTACAACCTGGAATTAAAATACAGTGGGGAAAAAAAGTATTTAGTCAGCCACCAATTGTGCAAGTTCTCCCACTTAAAAAGATGAGAGAGACCTGTAATTTTCATCATAGGTACACGTCAACTATGACAGAAAAATTGAGATTTTTTTTCTCCAGAAAATCAAATTGTAGGATTTTTAATAAATGTATTTGCAAATTATGGTGGAAAATAAGTATTTGGTCACCTACAAACAAGCAAGATTTCTGGCTCTCACAGACCTGTAACTTCTTCTTTAAGAGGCTCCTCTCTCCTCCACTCGTTATCTATATTAATGGCACCTGTTTGAACTTGTTATCAATATAAAAGACACCTGTCCACAACCTCAAACAGTCACACACCAAACTCCACTATGGCCAAGACCAAAGAGCTGTCAAAGGACACCAGAAACAAAATTGTAGACCTGCACCAGGCTGGGAAGACTGAATCTGCAATAGGTAAGCAGCTTGGTTTGAAGAAATCAACTGTGGGAGCAATTATTAGGAAATGGAAGACATACAAGGCCACTGATAATCTCCCTCGATCTGGGGCTCCACGCAAGATCTCAAAATGATCACAAGAACGGTGAGCAAAAATCCCAGAACCACACGTAGGGACCTAGTGAATGACCTGCAGAGAGCTGGGACCAAAGTAACAAAGTCTACCATCAGTAACACACTACGCCGCCAGGGACTCAAATCCTGCAGTGCAAGACGTGTCCCCCTGCTTAAGCCAGTACATGTCCAGGCCCATCTGATGTTTGCTAGAGTGCATGTGGATGATCCAGAAGAGGATTGGGAGAACGTCATATGGTCAGATGAAACCAAAATAGAACTTTTTGGTAAAAACTCAACTCGTCGTGTTTGGATGACAAAGAATGCTGAGTTGCATCCAAAGAACACCATACCTACTGTGAAGCATGGGGGTGGAAACATCATGCTTTGGGGCTGTTTTTCTGCAAAGGGACCAGGACGACTGATCCGTGTAAAGGAAATAATGCATGGGGCCATATATCATGAGATTTTGAGTGAAAACCTACTTCCATCAGCAAGGGCATTGAAGATGAAACGTGGCTGGGTCTTTCAGCATGACAATGATCCCAAACACACCACCCGGGCAACGAAGGAGTGGCTTCGTAAGAAGCATTTCAAGGTCCTGGAGTGGCCTAGCCAGTCTCCAGATCTCAACCCCATAGAAAATCTTTGGAGGGAGTTGAAAGTCCGTGTTGCCCAGCGACAGCCCCAAAACATCACTGCTCTAGAGGAGATCTGCATGGAGGAATGGGCCAAAATACTAGCAACAGTGTGTGAAAACCTTGTCAAGTCTTACAGAAAACGTTTGACCTGTGTCATTGCCAACAAAGGGTATATAACAAAGTATTGAGAACATTTTGTTATTGACCAAATACTTATTTTCCACCATAATTTGCAAATAAATTCACAAAAAATCCTACAATGTGATTTTCTGGAGAAAATAAATCTCAATTTGTCTGTCATAGTTGACGTGTACCTATGATGAAAATTACAGGCCTCTCTCATCTTTTTAAGTGGGAGAACTTGCACAATTGGTGGCTGACTAAATACTTTTTTTCCTCACTGTACTTATGTAAATTAGATATTTCTGTGTTTCATTTTCATTAAATTAGCAACAATTCTTAAAAATATGTTTTCACTTTGTCATTATGGGGTATTGTGTGTAGATAGGTGAAAAAAATGAATTTAATCCATTTTGAATTCTGTCTGTAACAACAAAATGTGGAATAAGTCAAGGAGTATAAATACTTTCTGAAGGCACTGTAGCAACTCTGTGGTTTTGTCTTGAAGCTAAAATGTAATGAGTGTAGCCTACGCCTACAGACAAGAAAATAAACCCTTCAATTGTGTCTACATACAGTGCATTCAGAAAGTATTCAGACTCCTTGACTTTTTCCACATTGTGTTATGTTACAGCCTTATTCTGAAATTGATTAACTTAAATGTTTTCCTCATCAATCTAAACACAATAATCCATAATGGCAAAGCGAAAACAAGTTTTTAGAATTTTCTGCAAATGTATTAAAAATAAGAAACAATCTATTCAGACTAGAAATTGATCTCAGGTGCATCCAGTTTCCATTAATCATCATTGAGATGTTTCTACAACTTGATTGGAGTCCACCTGTGGTAAATTCAATTGATTGGACATGATTTGGAAAGGCACACACCTGTTTATATAAGGTCCCACAGTTGACAGTGCATGTCAGAGCAAAAACCAAGCCATGAGGTCGAAGGAATTGAGCTCCGAGACAGGATTGTGTCGAGGCACAGATCTGGGTAAGGGTACCAAAAAAGGTCTGCAGCATTGAAGGTCCCCAAGAAAACAGTGGCATCATTCTTAAATGGAAGATGTTTGGACCCACAAAGACTCTTCCTAGAGCTGGCCGCCCGGCCAAACTGAGCAATCGAGGGAGAAGGGCCTTGGCCAGGGAGGTGACCAAGAACCCGATGGTCGCTCTGACAGAGCTCCAGAATTCTTCTGTGGAGATGGGAGAACCTTCCAGAATGACAACCATCTCTGCAGCACTCCACCAATCAGGCCTTCATGGTAGAGTGGCCAGATGGAAGCCACTCAATAAAAGGCACATGACAGCCCACTTGGAGTTTGCCAAAAGGCACCTAAAGGTTCTCTGGTCTAATGAAACCAAGATTGAACTCTTTGGCCTGAATGCCAACTGTCACATCTGGAGGAAACCTGGCACCATCCCTACGGTAGAGCATGGTGGTGGAAGCATCATGCCGTGGGGATGTTTTTCAGCGGGAGGGACTGGGAGACTAGTCAGGTTTGAGGGAAAGATGAACGGAGCAAAGTACATAGAGATCCTTGATGAAAACTTTCTCCAGAGCGCTGAGGACCTCAGACTGGGGTGAAGGTTCACCTTCCAACAGGACAACAACCCTAAGCACCCAGCCAAGACAACACCGGAGTGGCTTCCGGACAATTCTCTGAATGTCCTTGAGTAGCCCAGCAGAGCCCGGACTTGAACATCTCTGGATAGACTTAAAAATAGCTGTGCAGCGACACTCCCCATCCAACCTGATAGAGCTTGAGAGGATCTATAGAGAATAATGGGAGAAACTCCAAATACAGGTGTGTCAAGCTTGTAGTGTTATACCCAAGAAGACTCGAGGCTGTAATCATTGCCAAAGGTGCTACAACAAAGTACTGAGTAAACGGTCTGAATACTTATGTAAATGTGATATTTCTGTTTTTTATATTGAATACATTTGCAAACATTTCTAAGAACCTGTTTTTGCTTTGTCATTATGGGGTCTTGTGTTTAGATTGATAAATCATGTATTTTTTAAATCCATTTTAGAATAAGGCTGTAACGTATCAAAATGTGGAAAAAGGGGTCGAAAACTTTCCGAATGCACTGTACGTACTTGTGAATTGTTGCAATATTTAAAATTGTAATATGGTTTGGTTGTATTATTCAATAGTTTAACATGTTTTAGAAGAAAAGTTTCTGTCATTATTGAATAGTTTGTGCTTTCTGGCTGGTGGCTACTGTGATATTTACGTTTCATTTGAGCTGCGGACCAAGAATGTTGTGTTGTCAGCCACAACGAAAGGTAAGGCAAGAATGCAATGTGAATTGAAAAGTAGAATTCTCTTTCGCCACCCTGCTCCTCAGACTCTCCTTCATATCTCGTAGTGGGAATAGGGTCCAAAACAGAGATAATGATATCAATGCAAAACCTCAGTATAATTCTATTTGTACATGTCAGAGAGATAAGAAATAAATGACAATTTTGTAAGTGAGGGAGACTGACCTCTGAGAAGCACATTCTTGTTCTCGAGCTCACCTCGAGAAAAAGGTATAACTTCAAAGAAGATTATGTGATTTCTACCGTGAGCCGGTGTTGTCTGCGAATGCCTCTTAAATCATCTTCACATCAAGGATGCTCTTTCCTCCACCAAATAACCTCTCGTCCTTGTCGAGTGTGTACACAAGGCCCCCTCAAGTCCTCTCACTCTAAACAGTCCTTTCTGAAGTAGAGAACTGCATTATTTGATGCTGAATTGATGAAGAGAGGGGTCATAGTGAAGGAAGTCTTACAACAAGCGATGAGTTTCCCTCTGGTTTTCTTTGTACCCTTGGGGCAGCGATACCAAACCTTTATGTAGGGAATACAGTACACCACTACTCATCTGCAAGCCTAGCGTCTGATGAAAATGTATTAACGAACAAAAGATTCCTTCAGTTGAAAAACAAGAAACCCAGCCACCTCCTACGCCATTTGGTCTTCCAATTCCCTTTGTTGGATTTGTTTGCTTATTCCTCATTGTTACACACTGGGCACACCACGTCATTTCAACGTGGATAATTGGGTAATATTTGATTGAGACATTGATAAATGAGATTATAACCTATATTCACCCACTCAAAAAGACAGCCAAAAGTTAGTTGAATTTGGAATGTGTTATCACTGTTGTTTCAACCATTTAAAACAGGGTGCCCGAGGCGTATGCACATACCAATTGGACGCATGGGGAGTGAGTAGCGCAGTTTTGTACCGACAAAACTGTGGTTATATTTAGAAGTCAGACAACAGAGTTTAAATTAATCCTCTAAAATCGATAGATCAATATATCCCCAAGCAACTGGAAGAGAGTGAGCGGTCAGTTACAGTACCAGTCTTAAGTTTGGACACATCTACTCATTCTTTATTTTTACTATTTCGGGCACCGATTATGCCCTTAACAGGCTGCAAGAAACCTTTCCAGTTGAAGAAAGAAACCCCACTGCACTGAGGAGAGGCAGAAGTGGGAAAAAGTGACAACCACACTAGGCTACATACAGTGATGCCTAATAGACCCTTTTCCAGTACACGACACACAGACGTCACGTACAGATGCACGCGACTTGCAGTAAGAAAGCCATCACCATCTGCACCCCTTCAAAATAGACTAGATATGCGTTTTGGTTTCTCATACTCTTTCAATTATGTTTTGAGTCTTGCTTGAACAGTCACTAAGATTATATTTGGTGGTGATCTTTGCAAAATAACTATTTTGGATGCAGCAGTTGTTAGCTAGAATGCTAATGCTCATTGATATAGGCTGTAGCAAAAGCTAGCCAAAGAGCCATTTTACTGGTTGAAGTTGAAGTGATTTTTCAGGTATAATGCAGTTGATTTGCGATGATGACAAACATTATAATAAACAGGACATTCATACCAGCCATAAAATCCAATTATAATCGAAAAGTAGTGTTAAATGCACTCATAAGCAACATGTAAATAGAGTTTTTTTTTGCTGGCATTCTATAAGGACTCCCCCTTGTTCTGCCACCAACTTGCGCACATCGCCCTCGTGCGGCAATGTTTGTAAACACGGATAGGGGTCTTGTAAATTGAGACAATATTATTTCCCCCTCCCCCAATACAATCTAAACTCTACTGTCCCCAAGTAACTGTTCTTCTCTAGGAAGTAACGATTGAAGTAGCCGACGCCAATGAGCTACATGGACACTGAATAAACAACACAAAAAATTAATTATAAACTGGGTGGTTCGAGCCCTGAATGCTGATTGGCTGACAGCCATGGTATATCAGACCGTATACCACAGATATGACCAAACATTTAATTTTACTGCTCTAATTACGCTGGTAACCAGTTTATAATAGCAATAAGGCACCTCGGAGGTTTATGGTATACGGACAATATACCACGGCTAAGGGCTGTATCCAGGCACTCCATGTTGCATCGTGCTTAAGAACAGCCCTTAGCTGTGGTATATTGGCCATATACCACACCCCCTCTGGACTTATTGCTTAAATATAGCACGTATGTCTATAATTGTTCTATGGATATGTGTATGTGTGGGCATGAGTGGGTGTATGTGTGTATATGTGTCTGTGCATAGGAATGGGAGTGTGAAGGAGGGTGAATATGAATATGTGTAGGAGGGCGGAGAATGGGTGGGTGGGTGGGTGGATGCATAGGGTATACAGTGGGGAGAACAAGTATTTGATACACTCCCAATTTTGCAGGTTTTCCTACTTACAAAGCATGTAGAGGTCTGTAATTTTTGTCATAGGTACACTTCAAATGTGAGAGACGGAATCTAAAACAAAAATCCAGAAAATCACATTGTAGGATTTTTAAGTAATTAATTTGCATTTTATTGCATGACATAATTATTTGATCACCTACCAACCAGTAAGAATTCCGGCTCTCACAGACCTGTTAGTTTTTATTTAAGAAGCCCTCATGTTCTACACACATTACCTGTATTAACTAAACCTGTTTGAACTCGTTACCTGTATAAAAGACACCTGTCCACACACTCAATCAAACAGACTCCAACCTCTCCACAATGGCCAACACCAGAGAGCTGTGTAAGGACATCAGGGATAAAATTGTAGACCTGCACAAGGCTGGGATGGGCTACAGGACAATAGGCAAGCAGCTTGGTGAGAAGGCAACAACTGTTGGCGCAATTATTAGAAAATGGAAGAAGTTCAAGATGACGGTCAATCACCCTCGGTCTGGGGCTCCATGCAAGTTCTCACCTCGTGGGGCATCAATGATCATGAGGAAGGTGAGGGATCAGCCCAGAATTACACGGCAGGACCAGGTCAATGACCTGAAAAGAGCTGGGACCACAGTCTCAAAGAAAACCATTAGTAACACACTACGCCGTCATGGATTAAAATCCTGCAGAACACGCAAGGTCCCCCTGCTCAAGCCAGCGCATGTCCAGGCCCGTCTGAAGTTTGCCAATGACCATCTGGATGATCCAGAGGAGGAATGGGAGAAGGTCATGTGGTCTGATGAGACAAAAATATAGCTTTTTGGTCTAAACTCCACTCGCCGTGTTTGGAGGAAGAAGAAGGATGAGTACAACCCCAAGAACACCATCCCAACCGTGAAGCATGGAGGTGGAAACATCATTCTTTGGGGATGCTTTTCTGCAAAGGGGACAGGACGACTGCACCGTATTGAGGGGAGGATGGATGGGGCCATGTATCACGAGATCTTGGCCAACAACCTCCTTCCCTCAGTAAGAGCATTGAAGATGGGTCGTGGCTGGGTCTTCCAGCATGAGAACGACCCGAAACACACAGCCAGGGCAACTAAGGAGTGGATCCGTAAGAAGCATCTCAAGGTCCTGGAGTGGCCTAGCCAGTCTCCAGACCTGAACCCAATAGAAAATCTTTGGAGGGAGCTGAAAGTCCGTATTGCCCAGTGACATCCCCGAAACCTGAAGGATCTGGAGAAGGTCTGTATGGAGGAGTGGGCCAAAATCCCTGCTGCAGTGTGTCCAAATCTGGTCAAGACCTACAGGAAACGTATGATCTCTGTAATTGCAAACAAAGGTTTCTGTACCAAATATTAAGTTCTGCTTTTCTGATGTATCAAATACTTATGTCATGCAATAAAATGCAAATTAATTACTTAAAAATCATACAATGTGATTTTCTGGATTCTTGTTTTAGATTCCATTCTCATAGTTGAAGTGTACCTATGATAAAAATGACAGACCTCTACATGCTTTGTAAGTAGGAAAACCTGCAAAATCGGCAGTGTATCAAATACTTGTTCTCCCCACTGTATGTTGTATGTAAATGAAGGTGAATGGATGAGTAAGTCGATATATGGATGGGTGTAAATGTGTCTGAGAAGAAGGGAAGGTGGGATAAATTGATGCTTATTTATAAGACCCTCTTAAGCCTCACTCCCCCTATCTGAGATACAGTGGGGAGAACAAGTATTTGATACACTGCCGATTTTACAGGTTTTCCTACTTACAAAGCATGTAGAGGTCTGTAATTTTTATCATAGGTACACTTCAACTGTGAGAGACAGAATCAAAAAATCAAACGAAAATCCAGAAAATCACATTGTATGACATAAGTATTTGATACATCAGAAAAGCAGAACTTAATATTTGGTACAGAAACCTTTGTTTGCAATTACAGAGATCATACGTTTCCTGTAGGTCTTGACCAGGTTTGCACACACTGCAGCAGGGATTTTGGCCCACTCCTCCATACAGACCTTCTCCAGATCCTTCAGGTTTCGGAACTGTTGCTGGGCAATATGGACTTTCAGCTCCCTCCAAAGATTTTCTATTGGGTTCAGGTCTGGAGACTGGCTAGGCCACTCCAGGACCTTGAGAGGCTTCTTACGGAGCCACTCCTTAGTTGCCCTGGCTGTGTGTTCGGGTCGTTGTCATGCTGGAAGACCCAGCCACGACCCATCTTCAATGCTCTTACTGAGGGAAGGAGGTTGTTGGCCAAGATCTCGCGATACATGGCCCCATCCATCCTCCCCTCAATACGGTGAAGTCGTCCTGTCCCCTTTGCAGAAAAGCATCCCCAAAGAATGATGTTTCCACCTCCATGCTTCACGGTTGGGATGGTGTTCTTGGGGTTGTACTCATCCTTCTTCTTCCTCCAAACACGGCGAGTGGAGTTTAGACCAAAAAGCTCTATTTTTGTCTCATCAGACCACAAGACCTTCTCCCACTCCTCCTCTGGATCATCCAGATGGTCATTGGCAAACTTCAGATGGGCCTTGACATGCGCTGGCTTGAGCAGTGGGACCTTGCGTGCGCTGCAAGATTTTAATCCATGACAGCGTAGTGTGTTACTAATGGTTTTCTTTGAGACTGTGGTCCCAGCTCTCTTCAGGTCATTGACCAGGTCCTGCCGTGTAGTTCTGGGCTGATCCCTCACCTTCCTCATGATCATTGATGCCCCACGAGGTGAGATCTTGCATGGAGCCCCAGACCGAGGGTGATTGACCGTCATCTTGAACTTCTTCCATTTTCTAATAATTGCGCCAACAGTTGTTGCCTTCTCACCAAGCTGCTTGCCTATTGTCCTGTAGCCCATCCCAGCCTTGTGCAGGTCTACAATTTTATCCCTGATGTCCTTACACAGCTCTCTGGTGTTGGCCATTGTGGAGAGGTTGGAGTCTGTTTGATTGAGTGTGTGGACAGGTGTCTTTTATACAGGTAACGAGTTCAAACAGGTGCAGTTAATACAGGTAATGAGTGGAGAACAGGAGGGCTTCTTAAAGAAAAACTAACAGGTCTGTGAGAGCCGGAATTCTTACTGGTTGGTAGGTGATCAAATATTTATGTCATGCAATAAAATGCAAATGAATTACTTAAAAATCATACAATGTGATTTTCTGGATTTTTGTTTTAGATTCCGTCTCTCACAGTTGAAGTGTACCTATGATAAAAATTACAGACCTCTACATGTTTTGTAAGTAGGAAAACCTGCAAAATCGGCAGTGTATCAAATACTTGTTCTCCCCACTGTACATACTGCAGCCCTCATCCTCCACATACAACAACCGTTCTGCCAGTCACATTCTGTTAAAGGTCCCCAAAGCACACATCCCTGGGTTGCTCCTCTTTTCAGTTCGCTGCAGCTAGCGACTGGAACGAGCTGCAAAAAAACTCTCAAACTGGACAGTTATCTCCATCTCTTCATTCAAAGACTCGTACTGAGAGTTTTGGCTGCTTCGCGTGATGTATTGTTGCCTCTACCTTCTTGGCTTTGTGCTGTTGTCTGTGCCCAATAATGTTTGTACCATGTTTTGTGCTGCTGCCATGCTGTGTTGCTACCATGTTGTTGTCATGTGGTGTTGCTAACATGCTGTGTTGTCATGTGTTGCTGACATGCTATGTTGCTGTCTTAGGTCTCTCTTTATGTAGTGTTGTAGTGTCTCTTGTCGTGATGTGTGTTTTGTCCTATATTTTTTATCCCAGCCCCCGTCCCCGCAGGAGGCCGTTTGCCTTTTGGTACGCCGTCATTGTAAATAAGAATTTGTTCTTAACTGACTTGCCTAGTTAAATTAAGCTGAAATAAAATAAAAATAAACTTTGCCTGGGTGGGTAAAGGCGGGGAAGGATGGGAGATGGTGATAAGCTTGGTTTGGGTGGAAAAGGGTAAGTAAGGACAGAAGGGTGGGTAAGGATGGGAGGTTGGGACAAGCGTGGCTAGGGCGGAGTAAAGGGGGGAGAAAACTGGGATGGGGAGGTGGAGAGGGAAGGGTCGGCTTGGGAGAGAGATAAAGAAGGATTTAACTATACTATACGTCATTTTATTTATTTTTATGACTTGCAAACCTGCGGTAAAATGAATAAGAATTCTGGAAAGATTAGGAGAGGATGTTGAGTCATTATTATTCCTTGTTTGTCATTATATAGCTAAGATTCAATGTTGGTTATTGGTGAGAGTGGAGAGGGGCTCTATCCGAGGGATTGGGATGGGGTGACTGGGAGGGCACCTCTACTCATCCCACTTCAGTCTCTCGGTGGAGCCACTCTCCCCAAGTAGACCCCCACCAGCCACTATACTTTAATTTAATACAAACTGACCACAGTACTTAAGTGGCAGTCTTTCTCCAATGTACAGTTGAAGTCGGAAGTTTAGGTTGGAGTCATTAAAACTTGTTTTTCAACCACTTCAAAAATGTATTGTTAACAAACTATAGTTTTGGCAAGTCGGATAGGACATCTACTTTGTGCATGACACAAGTACTTTTTCCAACAATTGTTTACAGACAGATTATTTCACTTATAATTCACTGTAACACAATTCCAGTGGGTCAGAAGTTTACATACACTAAGTTGATGGTGCCTTTAAACAGCTTGGAAAATTCCAGAAAATGATGTCATGGCTTTAGAAGCTTCTGATAGGCTAATTGACATCATTTGAGTCAATTGGAGGTGTACCTGTGGATGTATTTCAAGGCCTACCTTCAAACTCAGTGCCTCTTTGCTTGACATAATGGGAAAATCAAAATAAATCAGCCAAGACCTCATAAAAAAAATGTAAACCTCCACAAATCTGGTTAATCATTGGGAGCAATTTCCAAACGCCTGAAGGTACCATGTTCATCTGTACAAACAATAGTATGCAAGTATAAACACCATGGGACCACGCAGCCGTCATACCGCTCAAGAAGGAGACGCGTTCTGTCTCCTAGAGATGAAGTGCTTTGGTGCGAAAAGTGCAAATCAATCCCAGAACAACAGCAAAGGACCGTGTGAAGATGCTGGAGGAATCAGGTACAAAAGTATCTATATCCACAGTAAAACGAGTCCTATATCGACATAACCTGAAAGGCCACTCAGCAAGGAAGAAGCCACTGCTCCAAAACCGCCATAAAAAAGCCAGACTACAGTTTGCAACTGCACATGGGGACAAAGATCGTACTTTTTGGAGAAATGTCCTCTGGTCTGATTAAACAAAAATATAACTGTTTGGCAATAATGACCATCGTTATGTTTGGAGGAAAAGGGGGGGGGGGGGAGCTTGCAAGCCGAAGAACACCATCCCAACCGTGAAGCACGGGGGTGGCAGCATCATGCTGTGGGGGTGCTTTGCTGCAGTGGGGACTGGTGCACTTCAAAAAATAGAAGGCATCATGAGGAAAGAAGATTATGTGGATATATTGAAGCAACATCTCAAGACATCAGTCAGGAAGTTAAAGGTTGGTCGCAAATGGGTCTTCCAAATTGACAATGACCACAAGCATACTTCCAAAGTTGTGGCAAAATGGCTTAAGGACAACAAAGTCAAGGCATTGGAGCGGCCATCACAAAGCCCTGACCTCAATCCTATAGAAAATCTGTGGGCAGAACTGAACAAGCGTGTGTGAGTAAGGAGGCCTACGAACCTGACTCAGTTACACCAGCTCTGTCAGGAGGAATGGAAATTCACCCAACTTATTGTGGGAAGCTTGTGGAAGGCTATCCGAAACGTTTGACCCAAGTTAAACAATTTAAAGTCAATGCTGCGAAATACTAATTGAGTGTATGTAAACTTCTGACCCACTGGGAATGTGATGAAAGAAATAAAAGCAGAAATAAATCATTCTCTCTACTATTATTCTGACATTTCACATTATTAAAGTGGTGATCCTAACTGACCTAAGACAGGGAATTTTTACTAGGATTAAATGTCAGGAATTGTGAAAACCTGAGTTTAAATGTATTTTGCTAAGGTGTATGTAAACTTTCAACTTGAACTGTATGTACAGTGGGGAAAAAAAGTATTTAGTCAGCCACAAATTATGCAAGTTCTCCCACTTAAAAAGATGAGAGAGGCCTGTAATTTTCATCATAGGTACACGTCAACTATGACAGACTAATTGAGAGAAAAAAACCCCAGAAAATCACATTGTAGGATTTTTAATGAATTTATTTGCAAATTATGGTGGAAAATAGGTATTTGGTCACCTACAAACAAGCAAGATTTCTGGCTCTCACAGACCTGTAACTTCTTCTTTAAGAGGCTCCTCTGTCCTCCACTCGTTACCTGTATTAATGGCACCTGTTTGAACTTGTTATCAGTATAAAAGACACCTGTCCACAACCTCAAACAGTCACACTCCAAACTCCACTATGGCCTAGACCAAAGAGCTGTCAAAGGACACCAGAAAAAAATTGTAGACCTGCACCAGGCTGGGAAGACTGAATCTGCAATAGGTAAGCAGCTTGGTTTGAAGAAATCAACTGTGGGAGCAATTATTAGGAAATGGAAGACATACAAGACCACTGATAATCTCCCTCGATCTGGGGCTCCACGCAAGATCTCACCCCGTGGGGTCAAAATGATCACAAGAACGGTGAGCAAAAATCCCAGAACCACACGGGGGGACCTAGTAAATGACCTGCAGAGAGCTGGGACCAAAGTAACAAAGCCTACCATCAGTAACACACTACGCCGCCAGGGACTCAAATCCTGCAGTGCCAGACGTGTCCCCCTGCTTAAGCCAGTACATGTCCAGGCCCGTCTGAAGTTTGCTAGAGTGCATTTGGATGATCCAGAAGAGGATTGGGAGAATGTCATATGGTCAGATGAAACCAAAATATAACTTTTTGCTAAAAACTCAACTCGTCGTGTTTTGAGGACAAGGAATGCTGAGTTGCATCCAAAGAACACCATACCTACTGTGAAGTATGGGGGTGGAAACATCATGCTTTGGGGCTGTTTTTTCTGCAAAGGGACCAGGACGACTGATCTGTGTAAAGGAAAGAATGAATGGGGCCATGTATCGTGAGATTTTGAGTGAAAACCTCCTTCCATCAGCATGGGCATTGAAGATGAAACGTGGCTGGGTCTTTCAGCATGACAATGATCCCAAACACACCGCCCGGGCAACGAGGGAGTGGCTTCGTAAGAAGCATTTCAAGGTCCTGGAGTGAAAACCTCCCTCTGCAACTGGATCCTGGACTTCCTGACGGGCCGCCCCCAGGTGGTGAGGGTAGGTAACAACACATCTGCCACGCTGACCCTCAACACGGGAGCCTCTCAGGGGTGCATGCTAAGTCCCCTCCTGTACTCCCTGTTCACCCACATCTATGTGGCCACGCAGGACTCCAACACCATTATTACATTTGCAGACGACACGACGGTGGTAGGCCTTATCACAAACGACGATGAGACAGTCTATAGGGAAGAGGTCAGAGACAAGAACCTCTCCCTCAACGTAAGCAAGACAAAGGAGCTGATCGTGGACTACAGGAAACGGAGGGTCGAGCACGCCCCCAGTCATATCAACGGGGATGTAGTGGAGCAGGGCGAGAGCTTCAACTTCCTCGGTGTCCACATCACTAAGGAGCTATCATGCTCCACACACACCCGCACAGTCGTGAAGAGGGCATAACAACGCTTTTTCCCCCTCAGGAGGCTGAAAAGATTTGGCATGGGCCCTGAGATCCTCAAAAAGTTATATAGCTGCACCATTGAAAGCATCTTGACTGGCATTGAGAGCATCTTGAGAGCATCTTGATCGGTCCACAAGGCGTTACAGAGGGTAGTGTGTACAGTGGCTTGTGAAAGTATTCACCCCCCTTGGCATTTTTCCTATTTTGTTGCCTTACAACCTGGAATTAAAATGGATTTTGGGGGGATTTGTATCATTTGATTAACACAACATGCCTACAACCTTGAAGATAAAAAATATGTTTTATTGTGAAACAAGCAAGAAATAAGACATAAAAACAGAAAATTTGAGCGTGCATAACTATTCACTGTTAGAAGACAGTTTAAAAAAAATAGTTTTCGTTTTTATATTGTCTGGGCCTAAATCACCTGTTTACTGAGTTACAAGACTGCGGTGAAGGGGGGGAAATAATGTGGAGATGCAGTCATGCCCGTGAGGCCTCTGATGTAGGAAACACAGCCTGTTTTGCTAATAACCCTAGTAGTCATCCTAGTTCATTTTTTCCCTCCATTTTTATGTCTGCTCTTTTGCTTAGGTGATGTTTTGATCCCAAACCTCTCCTCTCTCCCTAGACAGACATCTGATGGTGGTTATTTGCATAGGAATTAGTGCAGCGGATTACTACGTATCGATCCCCAGCTGCGTGTCCCTCTTGCTTTCTCTCTTCCTCTCCTGTGTGTTCCCTGAAAGAAAAAAAGTATTTAGACTACGCTAATGAGATCAGCAGTATTGGATAAGGAGTGAGCCTGTTCAAACATGGTGCATTCAGCGGAGAGAGAGCAGGTTATAGACCACATACCAGGTGACTGATGCAATAGCCATTGTTTGATGCGAAAATCCATACAGCGAGAAGCGTAGCAAACATCTCATAATCGGATAAATCAGCCTGGAACTTATTAGTTCAGTGAGAGCGAGAGCGAGAGCTATTATACTGCAGGGAAAAATCCCTCTCCACAACCAGGGAGGACGGGAGAATAGCCAGATCACAATGAGTGCCGCTAAAGAATGCATTTGAAGTAGCATTAAAGCTTCTCTCTTGGCATTTGGGTAGCACTTTATAATAACCTTGGAATAAAGCATTCCTCCCACATTTGGAAATGTCAGTAAGCTAGTTTTTCATACATTTGTATACAACTTTTAAAAGAATGTTATAATGATTCATAAGATCATTCATAAGATGTTTAATTCACTGTATTATAAAGTGGGTGGTTCAAACCCTGAATGCTGATTGGCTGAAAGCTGTGGTATATCAGACCGTTTACCATCGGTATGACAAAAAAAAAGACTTTGTACTATTCTAATTATGTTGGCAACCAGTTTATAATAGCAATAAGGCACCTTTATGCGAGATTAGGCCTGGCAAAAATACTTTACTAATGAGTAGTAAATTGGTTTATAAGGACCTACAGTATATTGCTTAAATATACTGTAGTCCTCATAAACCATTTACTACAAATTGGTAGAGTATTTTTGCGAGGTCTATTCTAAAATGAGAGCTAATTATTCTTAATAGATACTTTATAAATGTTTTGATTGTCCAGTGTAATTTCTCACAAAAAGATGGACATGCCATTGCTAGACATTCCAGCTGTACTGATGCTCCTTAAGGTCTCAAAATGGCCTCTAGGACAGCTCAATAGTTAAACAATAAGCACACAATACAGAGGATGTTTAAGAAAATATATTAAAAGTGTTATTCCAAAACAGTCACACTGTTGTAATAGTGTAATGTGTAGCTCTATGCTGAGTAAATTAACGCATTAGCGTTTCTTGGCAATGAGTTTTCTACCAAAACTCAAGTGTGGATTGCAGTCACTCCTTAGAGCAGTCCATACACTGCTTACGAGGTAAGGAAACAAATATCTGAATACATAATTTTGCTGAACTAATTCAAACAATTAATTTAAATGTAATTTGAATTGGCCACACCCCACAGAAAGCAGAATTTGAATTGAAGTTGATTTTAAGGAAGTAGAATTTAATTCAAAGCAATTCAAAACAATTCAACTAAGACATGAACCATGAAAGTCTAATCCATTTGACAAATATTTTAAAATCAGCCAGTTGGGTCATTCCACCAAGTCGGTGCCTTTTGAGAAGTGTAACTTGGTTAAAATATATATATATAAAAAAAAATTAAGAGACCACTGCAAAATTATCAATTTCTCTGGTTTTACTATTTACAGTGAGGGAAGAAAGTATTTGATCCTCTGCTGATTTTGTACGTTTGCCCACTGACAAAGAAATTATCAGTCTATAATGTTAATGGTAGGTTTATTTGAACAGTGAGAGACAGAAAACAACAACAAAAAATGAAGAAAAACGCATGTCAAAAATGTTATAAATTGATTTGCATTTTAATGAGGGAAATAAGTATTTGACCCCTCTGCAAAACATGACTTAGTACTTGGTGGCAAAACCCTTGTTGGCAATCACAGAGGTCAGACGTTTCTTGTAGTTGGCAACCAGGTTTGTACACATCTCAGGAGGGATTTTGTCCCACTCCTCTTTGCAGATCTTCTCCAAGTCATTAAGGTTTCGAGGCTGACGTTTGGCAACTCAAACCTTCTGCTCCCTCCACAGATTTTCTATGGGATTAAGGTCTGGATACTGGCTAGGCCACTCCAGGACCTTAATGTGCTTCTTCTTGAGCCACTCCTTTGTTGCCTTGGCCGTGTGTTTTGGGTCATTATCATGCTGGAATACCCATCCACGACCCATTTTCAATGCCCTGGCTGAGGAAAGGATGTTCTAAACCAAGATTTGACGGTACATTGCCCCGTCCATCGTCCCTTTGATGCGGTGAAGTTGTCTTGTCCCCTTAGCAGAAAAACACCCCCAAAGCATAATGTTTCCACCGCCATGTTTGACGGTGGGGATGGTGTTCTTGGGGTAATAGGCAGCATTCCTCCTCCTCCAAACACGGCGAGTTGAGTTGATGCCAAAGAGCTCCATTTTGGTCTCATCTGACCACAACACTTTCACCCAGTTCTCCTCTGAATCATTCAGATGTTCACTGGCAAACATCAGACAGCCCTGTATATGTGCTTTCTTGAGCAGGGGGACCTTGCGGGCGCTGCAGGATTTCAGTCCTTCACGGCGTAGTGTGTTACCAATTGTTTTCTTGGTGACTATGGTCCCAGCTGCCTTGAGATCATCGACAAGATCCTCCCGTGTAGTTCTGGGCTGATTCCTCACCGTTCTCATGATCATTGCAACTCCACGAGGTGAGATCTTGCATGGAGCACCAGGCCGAGAGAGATTGACAGTTATTTTGTGTTTCTTCCATTTGCGAATAATCGCACCAACTGTTGTCACCTTCTCACCAAGCTGCTTGGCGATGGTCTTGTAGCCCATTCCAGCCTTGTGTAGGTCTACAATCTTGTCCCTGACATCCTTGGAGAGCTCTTTGATCTTGGCCATTGTGGAGAGTTTGCAATCTGATTGATTGATTGCTTCTGTGGACAGGTGTCTTTTATACAGGTAACAAACTGAGATTAGGAGCACTCCCTTTAAGAGTGTGCTCCTAATCTCAGCTCGTTACCTGTATAAAAGACACCTGTGAGCCAGAAATCTTTCTGATTGAGAGGGGGTCAAATACTTATTTCCCTCATTAAAATGCAAATCAATGTATAACATTTTTGACATGCGTTTTTCTGGATTTTTTTGTTGTTATTCTTTCTCTCACTGTTAAAATAAACCTACCATTAAAATTATAGACTGGTAATTTCTTTGTCAGTGGGCAAACGTACAAAATCAGCAGGGGATCAAATACTTTTTTGCCTCACTGTATATATATAGATATATATACACACAGAGAGATTAATGAAATTTAACATGCTGTCATAAAGAGCAAAACATATGACTGTGACATTGGAATGCTACCAAAAATAATTTTATGAAACTGGTTACAATTTACGGAGTCACCCATGATTCACTAAATTATATTTTGAAGGAGGAAACAAAGTACTTTAAGCAGATGTTTTCGTTTCAGTCGCCTCCATCTCCTCTAACTGAAGCTAATTGTAGAGATTTTTTTCTATTGATAATGTAAAATTAACAGCCATACAGAAAGACTCATGTGAAGGTGAAATTACAGAGGAGGATCTTCTGGATGCAATTAAAGACTTTAAGTCCGGGAAAACTCCAGGGTTGGATGGCATACCAGTCGAGGTATACCAAACCTTTTTTGATATACTAAGAGGACCGTTATTAACATGTTTTAACCACTCCTATGTAAATGGTAGATTATCTGACACTCAAGAAGAAGATATCATTATTACTGAAACAGGATACAAGTGGAAAATATCCAGTCCATTTTAAAAAATGGAGGCCCCTTACACTTCAGTGTTGTGATGCAAAAATTCTAGCAAAATCTATAGCGCACAGAATTAAAAAGGAATTGTCGGATATTATTCATTCTAATCAGACAGGTTTTTTACATGGAAGATACATTGGAGATAATATAAGGCAAGTATAGGAAACAATAGAACACTATGGAAAATCTGGGAAACCAGGCCTGCTATACATAGCAGACTTTGAAAGGGCATTTGATAAAGGACGACTTGGGTTTATATATAAATGCCTGGAGCATTTAAATTTTGGAGAATCTCTTATAAAATGGGTCAAAATCATGTATAGTAACCCTAGGTGTAAAATAGTAAATAATGGCTATTTCTCAGAAAGTTTTAAACTGTCAAGAGGAGTGAAACAAGGTTGTCCACTATCGCCATCGAGATGTTAGCTTTTTAAAATCAGATCCAACAATAATATCAGGGGATTAGAAATCCAGGCTTAAAAACAAATGTGTCATTGTACGCTGATGATTCATGTTTTCTTTTAAATCCACAACTAAAATCCCTCCACAGCCTCATAGAGGATCTAGATACATTTTCTAACCTCTCTGGATTACAACCAAATTATGACAAATGTACTACAGTGGGGGAAAAAAGTATTTAGTCAGCCACCAATTGTGCAAGTTCTCCCACTTAAAAAGATGAGAGAGGCCTGTAATTTTCATCATAGGTACATGTCAACTATGACAGACAAAATGAGAAAAAAAAATCCAGAAAATCACATTGTAGGATTTTTTATGAATTTATTTGCAAATTATGGTGGAAAATAAGTATTTGGTCAATAACAAAAGTTTCTCAATACTTTGTTATATACCCTTTGTTGGCAATGACACAGGTCAAACGTTTTCTGTAAGTCTTCACAAGGTTTTCACACACTGTTGCTGGTATTTTGGCCCATTCCTCCATGCAGATCTCCTCTAGAGCAGTGATGTTTTGGGGCTGTCGCTGGGCAACACAGACTTTCAACTCCCTCCAAATATTTTCTATCGGGTTGAGATCTGGAGACTGGCTAGGCCACTCCAGGACCTTGAAATGCTTCTTACTAAGCCACTCCCTCGTTGCCCGGGCGGTGTGTTTGGGATCATTGTCATGCTGAAAGACCCAGCCACGTTTCATCTTCAATGCCCTTGCTGATGGAAGGAGGTTTTCACTCAAAATCTCACGATACATGGCCCCATTAATTCTTTCCTTTACACAGATCAGTCGTCCTGGTCCCTTTGCAGAAAAACAGCCCCAAAGCATGATGTTTCCACCCCCATGCTTCTTCTTAAAAAAAAAACGAATTTCTGAATCATGCTTGTAACGTCACTAGGCTACAGTAGCCTATACTTCAGAGGGGATGGGCAGGTAGGTTGTAAGGCTCTGGTTAATGAAGAATTAAGCAAAGTCCCATTTCTGCAATAGATCAGTATTTTAATTCATGAGAGCTCTCCTCCTGAAAACACACACAGAATTTTTATATGCGTCCACACAGAGGACCTTGCTCCGCCCACCTTTAGGCGGCCTGTGACTTTCCACAGTATAGAATGTTTAAGTTTAGCAACAGTTTCCACCCCTCTTCCCTGTTAGTGGTTTTATTGTCTTATAACTCTAACACAGTTTACACATTTATACAGTATCGGGGTGGAATACTTTAGTCATTACTTTAAACATACATATACTTCTATCAGGTATACAGTACGCCCAGACCATTCTGTTGTTGGGGTACGCCCACACCATTCCAACACAGAAAAAAAAAATGTAACCCGTAAGAGTCTAAGCCCTGTCTAAGCCGGGGTGGTACTACGAAGCTATATGGAATTATTTTGCTATTTGATTATGAATTAAGACCTCTTGAAGTATAAAAATATATATACTTTTTTTAAATGAAAAATTGTATTTGGCCTTACTGCCCATACAAATGCATTGCATAACATATTCACTACATGGAACAGCAGACAGTCTAAAAAGAAAATCTAAAGGAACTTTGTTCTGAAGTGTCTATCCTATACAGTGGGGGAAAAAAAGTATTTAGTCAGCCACCAATTGTGCATGTTCTCCCACTTAAAAAGATGAGAGAGGCCTGTAATTTTCATCATAGGTACACGTCAACTATGACAGACAATATGAGATTTTTTTCTCTCCAGAAAATCACATTGTAGGATTTTTTATGAATTTATTTGCAAATTATGGTAGAAAATAAGTATTTGGTCAATAACAAAAGTTTCTCAATACTTTGTTATATACCCTTTGTTGGCAATGACACAGGTCAAACGTTTTCTGTAAGTCTTCACAAGGTTTTCACACACTGTTGCTGGTATTTTGGCCCATTCCTCCATGCAGATCTACTCTAGAGCAGTGATGTTTTGGGGCTGTCGCTGGGCAACACAGACTTTCAACTCCCTCCAAATATTTTCTATGGGGTTGAGATCTGGAGACTGGCTAGGCCACTCCAGGACCTTGAAATGCTTCTTACTAAGCCACTCCCTCGTTGCCCGGGCGGTGTGTTTGGGATCATTGTCATGCTGAAAGACCCAGCCACGTTTCATCTTCAATGCCCTTGCTGATGGAAGGAGGTTTTCACTCAAAATCTCACGATACATGGCCCCATTAATTATTTCCTTTACACAGATCAGTCGTCCTGGTCCCTTTGCAGAAAAACAGCCCCAAAGCATGATGTTTCCACCCCCATGCTTCACAGTAGGTATGGTGTTCTTTGGATGCAACTCAGCATTCTTTGTCCTCCAAACACGACGAGTTGAGTTTTTACCAAAAAGTTCTATTTTGGTTTCATTTGACCATATGACATTCTCCCAATCCTCTTCTGGATCATCCAAATGCACTCTAGCAAACTTCAGACGGGCCTGGACATGTACTGGCTTAAGCAAGGGGACACGTCTGGCACTGCAGAATTTGAGTCCCTGGCGGCGTAGTGTGTTACTGATGGTAGGCTTTGTTACTTTGGTCCCAGCTCTCTGCAGGTCATTCACTAGGTCCCCCCGTGTGGTTCTGGGATTTTTGGTCACCGTTCTTGTGATCATTTTGACCCCACGGGGTGAGATCTTGCGTGGAGCCCCAGATCGAGGGAGATTATCAGTGGTCTTGTTTGTCTTCCATTTCCTAATAATTCCTCCCACAGTTGATTTCTTCAAACCAAGCTGCTTACCTATTGCAGATTCAGTCTTCCCAGCCTGGTGCAGGTCTACAATTTTATTTCTGGTGTCCTTTGACAGCTCTTTGGTCTTGGCCATAGTGGAGTTTGGAGTTTGACTGTTTGAGGTTGTGGACAGGTGTCTTTTATACTGATAACAAGTTCAAACAGGTGCCATTAATACAGGTAACGAGTGGAGGACAGAGGAGGCTCTTAAAGAAGAAGTTACAGGTCTGTGAGAGCCAGAAATCTTGCTTGTTTGTAGGTGACCAAATACTTATTTTCCACCATATTTTGCAAATAAATTCATTAAAAATCCTACAATGTGATTTTCTGGATTTTTTTTCTCAATTTGTCTGTCATAGTTGACGTGTACCTATGATAAAAATTACAGGCCTCTCTCATCTTTTTAAGTGGGAGAACTTGCCAATTGGTGGCTGACTAAATACTTTTTTCCCCACTGTATCTGAGAGATATAGAAAGATCAGGAAACATTTGTTATTTTTTTGACATGTATTTAACCTCTTATTTTTGGTACTAAACAGTTTCCATATATACACTTCCATTAATTTGTTAAACTGGTACTGGGGGACCTTCAGACAAGTGGGGGTCGTAGAGCAAAACGGAGAACACTATCGTGTTTGTGAGAGTCTCGTCTTTCCATAGAGGGGTCATAATAGTTTGGACGCTACAGACGATTTTGTGAGAAGACCGATTTTCAGGATGTTCCATGGTCTGACAAACACCGCTCTAGATCTGTCACCGCAAATGCGGAAGTGTTACATAGGCAGATGCGGTATATTGAGATGCATCCAATGCAACAAAAAAAAACTGATACTGTATCTCTAGCATAAACCAATGTATTTTTTAATGGGGATGTTTTCATTATGCTAATTAGATTTCCGTAGGGGCACAGTCATCGACCTTAAGATAGGTACTTAGTTACACATTTTTGGAAGAAAAACTATTTCACTCATATTATAATTAATTATAGATCATAATAGGATGTAAATGGGACAATATTTTCATGTTGCATCTTTTAGTTGTCTCAATATTTGTATATGAATTTCTACAATTTATAGTTGGTTCGAGGTTTTTAATTCATTGACATTTGGAGGTATTAACATTTTAAAATAATGTCCCATTGTGTAATTTACTGATGGTCCCTAACTAGCCCCATAGGGATATCGAATGTCAATTGAAATTGACCATGGGCATTACGATCGGGTCGTATGCAGCTGCCCTCTGAATTGATGATTACTTGGGTGCAGCCAGCTGTGGGCATGTGGGCAGGATTGAAATAAACACCACAAGGAAAACTGTTACAGTACCGTTCATTCAGTGGCAATTTGTTTTCCTATCATCTTGCAAAACGAGATTGACTTAATGACCAAAATTATCCTATTTACACGTTGTCAATTTGACACTAGAATACATGTTTCTGACTCATACCAATGCCACATAAGCCGTTTTCCAAACAAGAAGTTTCTTTTTAGGGGCAGTCGCTTTTAAGACAGGATTAAAACTTGTGCCTATAGTGTCAATGTTTCCTAACCCTCGACCCTACATGCTGAGATAACGTTCAGGTTGTATGTATTGTAAACTATTGGTAAATAAGTTGTCCAGTAGAGGTCAGTGTTTGAAAGCAACTTGGCATCGAAGAATGCACCGGCACCATGGTGAAATCAGTGGCCAGTTGGGATCTCTCAGTGTAAATCGCATTTTGCAACACACGTTTAAAAAAAGCTCTTGATCAAAGAAGCTTCGGACATCATTGATGAGATTGAAACAAGCAACCAACTCTTTAGATGAAGTTTACACATTTACAAAAGATGGCTTCATTTCATGATTTAGGATGTTAAATAAAAACAGCTTATGCTTATCAAAATTCATCATGTAAAAGTTAGAAATGCAATGTAGCCAGTGTTTTAAATAAAACCTTTTCAGAGGGGGGATACAGGTACAAAAACAATCAAGTAAATACATACAAAGATAACCCAAACCCATTCCTCGCCCTCAGTCCCAATCCGCCCACCCACCCTCCCTTCCCAGAAACCATGCTTCCCACCTCTTCCAGGGCAATAGGAGACACCATATTTGTCTCTATACTCAGCCAGGGGGCAGAAGAATCATGTCTAAACCAATTTAGGACAGGGCGAAATGCTAGTTTCTGGAAATACAATTTAAAGTTTGGCACGGATAGTCCTATGTCTTTCCCTCTATGTAACTGAGTTATAGACCATTCAGGTGATTTTTCTTTATTCATGCTATCCAATGCCCTTTTGAGTTCATTGAGGGAGATTTGGGCTCCCAGCGAGGTGGCTTCCTCTGTTGAGAGAAGAGGGGGGAAAAAATCCAGAAAATCACATTGTAGGATTTTTAATGAATTTATTTGCAAATTATGGTGGAAAATAAGTATTTGGTCACCTTCAAACAAGCAAGATTTCTGGCTCTCACAGACCTGTAACTTCTTCTTTAAGAGCCTCCTCTGTCCTCCACTCGTTACCTGTATTAATGGCACCTGTTTGAACTTGTTATCAATATAAAAGACACCTGTCCACAACCTCAAACAGTCACACTCCAAACTCCACTATGGCCAAGACTAAAGAGCTGTCAAAGGACACCAGAAACAAAATTGTAGACCTGCACCAGGCTGGGAAGACTGAATCTGCAATAGGTAAGCAGCTTGGTTTGAAGAAATCAACTGTGGGAGCAATTATTAGGAAATGGAAGACATACAAGACCACTGATAATCTCCCTCGATCTGGGGCTCCACGCAAGATCTCACCCCGTGGGGTCAAAATGATCACAAGAACGGTGAGAAAAAATCCCAGAACCACACGGGGGGACCTAGTGAATGACCTGCAGAGAGCTGGGACCAAAGTAACAAAGCCTACCATCAGTAACGCACTACGCCGCCAGGGACTCAAATCCTGCAGTGCCAGACGTGTCCCCCTGCTTAAGCCAGTACATGTCCAGGCCCGTCTGAAGTTTGCTAGAGTGCATTTGGATGATCCAGAAGAGGATTGGGAGAATGTCATATGGTCAGAAGAAACCAAAATATAACTTTTTGGTAAAAACTCAACTCGTCGTGTTTGGAGGACAAAGAATGTTGAGTTGCATCCAAAGAATACCATACCTACTGTGAAGCATGGGGGTGGAAACATCATGCTTTGGAGCTGTTTTTCTGCAAAGGGACCAGGACGACTGATCTGTGTAAAGGAAAGAATTAATTGGGCCATGTATCGTGAGATTTTGAGTGAAAACCTCCTTCCCTCAGCAAGGGCATTGAAGATGAAACGTGGCTGGGTCTTTCAGCATTACAATGATCCCAAACACACCGCCCGGGCAACGAAGGAGTGGCTTAAGAAGCATTTCAAGGTCCTGGAGTGGCCTAGCCAGTCTCCAGATCTCAACCCCATAGACAATCTTTGGAGGGAGTTGAAAGTCTGTGTTGCCCAGCGACAGCCCCAAAACATCACTGCTCTAGAGGAGATCTGCATGGAGGAATGGGCCAAAATACCAGCAACAGTGTGTGAAAACCTTGTGAAGACTTACAGAAAACGTTTGAACTGTGTCATTGCCAACAAAGGGTATATAACAGAGTATTGAGAAACTTTTGTTATTGACCAAATACTTATTTTCCACCATAATTTGCAAATAAATTCATTAAAAATCCTACAATGTGATTTTCTGGAATTTATTTTCAAATTTTGTCTGTCATAGTTGTACCTATGATGAAAATTACAGGCCTCTCTCATCTTTTTAAGTGGGAGAACTTGCACAATTGGTGGCTGACTAAATACTTTTTTTCCCCACTGTATATTATTGGGGTAAACAGATATTATTTTAAAATCAATATTATTTTAAATAGATTTTCTTAAATAGATTTTCCGTCTATTATTTTCCCCTATCCCTACCACCCCGCCCCTAATTGTAGTAATCTAATGAACAACAATACTTAGGCTTCTACTTCCAGCTTATACATACTATATAACTTTTACGGACACAGTATATTTATATGAGTTATTTTCTTATTTTTTTCACCCATCAGCTAGCCTCAACCCCTCCATCTCTGAATATCATCCAGTTTGGATTTCTAATTAACATATAGTTTTTGAACTGTGCTGTGATGTTTCACAAAATGTATGAACCTTTCTATTCTCATAGTTTCCACAGATTGTAAAAAAAGATAGCAAAAATGTCTAAGAGTATTATAATATTATTGATCGATTGACTCAGACTTTTCAAATCACCCAGCAGTGCTATTTGCAGAGTTAACTCCAGGTAAATCTTGCAACTCTTCAGCCATTCCTGAACCAGCGACCAAAAACAAGCTACATAAGGGCAGTACCAAAACAAGTGACATATTGATTCTGTCTCTTCACAGCAAAATCTGTAGAGCTGGAATGGTTGTATCCCCCATATACAGTGCTTTCGGAAAGTATTCAGAACCCTTGACTTTTCCCACATTTTGTTACGTTACAGCCTTATTATAAAATTGATAAAAATCAATCAATCTACACACATAACCCCATAATGACAAAGTAAAAACAGGTTTAGAAATTTTAGCAAATGTGTAAAAAAAAAATATATATATATATATATATATATCCTTATTTACAGAAGTATTCAAACCCTTTGCTATGAGACTCGAAGTTGAGCTCAAGCGCATCTTGTTTCCATTGATCATCCTTGAGATGTTTCTACAACTTGGAGTCCACCTGTGGTAAATTCAATTGAATGGACATGATATGGAAAGGCACACACCTGTCTATACAAGGTCCCACAGTTCAATCAATCAATCAATTTTATTTTATATAGCCCTTCTTACATCAGCTAATATCTCGAAGTGCTGTACAGAAACCCAGCCTAAAACCCCAAACAGCTAGTAATGCAGGTGTAGAAGCACGGTGGCTAGGAAAAACTCCCTAGAAAGGCCAAAACCTAGGAAGAAACCTAGAGAGGAACCAGGCTATGAGGGGTGGCCAGTCCTCTTCTGGCTGTGCCGGGTGGAGATTATAACAGAACCATGCCAAGATGTTCAAAAATGTTCATAAGTGACAAGCATGGTCAAATAATAATCAGGAATAAATCTCAGTTGGCTTTTCATAGCCGATCATTAAGAGTTGAAAACAGCAGGTCTGGGACAGGTAGGGGTTCCATAACCGCAGGCAGAACAGTTGAAACTGGAATAGCAGCAAGGCCAGGCGGACTGGGGACAGCAAGGAGTCACCACGGCCGGTAGTCCCGACGTATGGTCCTAGGGCTCAGGTCTCTCAGTTGGCTTTTCATAGCCGATCATTAAGAGTTGAAAACAGCAGGTCTGGGACAGGTAGGGGTTTCGTAACCGCAGGCAGAACAGTTGAAACTGGAATAGCAGCAAGGCCAGGCGGACTGGGGACAGCAAGGTGTCATCATGCCCGGTAGTCCTGACGTATGGTCCTAGGGCTCAGGTTCTCAGAGAGAAAGAGAGAACGAGAGAATTAGAGAGAGCATACTTAAATTCACACAGGACACTGGATAAGACAGGAGAAGTACTCCAGGTATAACCAACTAACCCCAGCCCCCCGACACATAAACTACTGCAGCATAAATACTGGAGGCTGAGACAGGAGCGGTCCGGAGACACTGTGGCCCCATCCGAAGAAACCCCCGGACAGGGCCAAACAGGAAGGATATAACCCCACCCACTCTGCCAAAGCACAGCCCCCGCACCACTAGAGGGATATCCTCAACCACCAACTTACAATCCTGAGACAAGGCCGAGTATAGCCCACAGAGGTCTCCACCACAGCACAAACCAAGGGGGGGCGCCAACCCAGACAGGAAGATCACGTCAGTAACTCAACCCACTCAAGTGACGCACCCCTCCTAGGGACGGCATGAAAGAGCACCAGCAAGCCAGTGACTCAGCCCCTGTAACAGGGTTAGAGGCAGAGAACCCCAGTGGAGAGAGGGGAACCGGCCTGGCAGAGACAGCAAGGGCTGTTCGTTGCTCCAGAGCCTTTCCGTTCACCTTCACACTCCTGGGCCAGACTACACTCAATCATATGACCTACTGAAGAGATAAGTCTTCAGTAAAGACTTAAAGGTTGAGACCGAGTCTGCGTCTCTCACATGGGTAGGCAGACTGTTCCATAAAAATGGAGATCTATAGGAGAAAGCCCTGCCTCCCGCTGTTTGCTTAGAAATTCTAGGGACAATTAGGAGGCCTGCGTCTTGTGACCGTAGCATACGTATTGGTATGTACGGCAGGACCAACTCGGAAAGATAGGTAGGAGCAAGCCCATGTAACGCTTTATAGGTTAACAGTAAAACCTTGAAATCAGCCCTTGCCTTAACAGGAAGCCAGTGTAGGGAAGCTAGCACTGGAGTAATATGATCAAATGTCTTGGTTCTAGTCAGGATTCTAGCAGCCGTATTTAGCACTAACTGAAGTTTATTTAGTGCTTTATCCGGGTAGCCGGAAAGTAGAGCATTGCAGTAGTCTAACCTAGAAGTAACAAATGCATGGATTAATTTTTCTGCATCATTTTTGGACAGAACATTTCTGATTTTTGCAATGTTACGTAGATGGAAAAAAGCTGTCCTTGAAACAGTCTTGATATGTTCGTCAAAAGAGAGATCAGGGTCAAGAGTAACGCCGAGGTCCTTCACAGTTTTATTTGAGACGACTTTACAACCATCAAGATGAATTGTCAGATTTAACAGAAGATCTCTTTGTTTCTTGGGACCTAGAACAAGCATCTCTGTTTTGTCCGAGTTTAAAAGTAGAAAGTTTTCAGCCATCCACTTCCTTATGTCTGAAACACAGGCTTCTAGCGAGGGCAATTTTGGGGCTTCACCATGTTTCATTGAAATGTACAGCTGTGTGTCATCCGCATAGCAGTGAAAGTTAACATTATGTTTTCGAATAACATCCCCAAGAGGTAAAATATATAGTGAAAACAATAGTGGTCCTAAAACGGAACCTTGAGGAACACCGAAATGTACAGTTGATTTGTCGGAGGACAGACCATTCACAGAGACAAACTGATATCTTTCCGACAGGTAAGATCTAAACCAGGCCAGAACTTGTCCGTGTAGACCAATTTGGGTTTCCAGTCTCTCCAAAAGAATGTGGTGATCGATGGTGTCAAAGGCAGCACTAAGGTCTAGTAGCACGAGGACAGATGCAGAGCCTCGGTCTGATGCCATTAAAAGGTCATTTACCACCTTCACAAGTGCAGTCTCAGTGCTATGATGGGGTCTAAAACCAGACTGAAGCATTTCGTATACATTGTTTGTCTTCAGAAAGGCAGTGAGTTGCTGCGCAACAGCTTTTTCAAAATTTTTTGAGAGGAATGGAAGATTCGATATAGGCCGATAGTTTTTTATATTTTCCGGGTCAAGGTTTGGCTTTTTCAAGAGAGGCTTTATCACTGCCACTTTTAGTGAGTTTGGTACACATCCGGTGGATAGAGAGCTGTTTATTATGTTCAACATAGGAGGGCCAAGCACAGGAAGCAGCTCCTTCAGCAGTTTAGTAGGAATAGGATCCAGTATGCAGCTTGAAGGTTTAGAGGCCATGATTATTTTCATCATTGTGTCAAGAGATATAGTACTAAAACACTTAAGTGTCTCTCCCGATCCCAGGCCCTCGCAGAGCTGTGCAGATCCAGGACAGCTAAGCCCTGGAGGAATACGCAGATTCAAGAGGAGTCCGTAATTTGCTTTCTAATGGTCATGATCTTTTCCTCAAAGAAGTTCATGAATTTATTACTGCTGAAGTGAAAGCCATCCTCTCTTGGGGAATGCTGCTTTTTAGTTAGCTTTGCAACAGTATCAAAAATAAATTTTGGATTGTTCTTATTTTCCTCGATTAAGTTGGAAAAGTAGGATGATCGAGCAGCAGTGAGGGCTCTTCGGTAATGCACGGTACTGTCTTTCCAAGCTAGTCGGAAGACTTCCAGTTTGGTGTGGCGCCATTTCCGTTCCAATTTCCTGGAAGCTTGCTTCAAAGCTCGGGTATTTTCTGTATACCAGGGAGCTAGTTTCTTATGACAAATGTTTTTCGTTTTTAGGGGTGCAACTGCATCTAGGGTATTGCGCAAGGTTAAATTGAGTTCCTCAGTTAAGTGGTTAACTGCTTTTTGTCCTCTGACGTCCTTGGGTAGGCAGAAGGAGTCTGGAAGGGCATCAAGGAATTTTTGTGTTGTCTGAGAATTTATAGCACGACTTTTGATGCTCCTTGGTTGGGGTCTGAGCAGATTATTTGTTGCGATTGCAAACGTAATAAAATGGTGGTCCGATAGTCCAGGATTTTGTGGAAAAACATTAAGATCTACAACATTTATTCCATGGGACAAAACTAGGTCCAGAGTATGACTGTGGCAGTGAGTAGGTCCAGAGACATGTTGGACAAAACCCACTGAGTCGATGATGGCTCCGAAAGACTTTTGGAGTGGGTCTGTGGACTTCTCCATGTGAATATTAAAATCACCAAAAATTAGAATATGATCTGCTATGACTACAAGGTCTGATAGGAATTCAGGAAACTCAGAGAGGAACGCTGTATATGGCCCAGGAGGCCTGTAAACAGTAGCTATAAAAAGTGATTGAGTAGGCTGCATAGATTTCATGACTAGAAGCTCAAAAGACGAAAACGCCATTTTTTTTTTTGTAAATTGAAATTTGCTATCGTAAATGTTAGCAACACCTCCGCCTTTGCGGGATGCACGGGGAATATGGTCACTAGTGTAACCAGGAGGTGAGGCCTCATTTAACACAGCAAATTCATCAGGCTTAAGCCATGTTTCAGTCAGGCCAATCACATCAAGATTATGATCAGTGATTAGTTCATTGACTATGACTGCCTTTGAAGTGAGGGATCTAACATTAAGTAACCCTATTTTGAGATGTGAGGTATCACGATCTCTTTCAATAATGGCAGGAATGGAGGAGGTCTTTATCCTAATAAGATTGCTAGGGTGAACACCGCCATGTTTAGTTTTGCCCAACCTAGGTCGAGGCACAGACACAGTCTCAATGGGTATGGCTGAGCTGACTACACTGACTGTGCTATTGGCAGACTCCACTAAGCTGGCAGGTTGGCTAACAGCCTGCTGCCTGGCCTGCACCCTATTTCACTGTGGGGCTAGAGGAGTTAGAGCCCTATCTATGTTGGTAGATAAGAGGAGAGCACCCCTCCAGCTAGGATGGAGTCCGTCACTCCTCAGCAGGTCAGGCTTGATCCTGTTTGTGGTTGAGTCCCAGAAAGAGGGCCAATTATCCACAAATTCTATCTTTTGGGAGGGGCAGAAAACAGTTTTCAACCAGCGATTGAGTGCTGAGACTCTGCTGTAGAGCTCGTCACTTCCCCTAACTGGGAGGGGGCCAGAGACAATTACTCGATGCCGACACATCTTTCTAGCTGATTTACACGCTGAAGCTATGTTGCACTTGGTGACCTCTGACTGTTTCATCCTAACATCGTTGGTGCCGACGTGGATAACAATATCTCTATACTCTCTACACTCGCCAGTTTTAGCTTTAGCCAGCACCATCTTTAGATTAGCCTTAACGTCGGTAGCCCTGCCCCCTGGTAAACAGTGTATGATCGCTGGGTGATTCGTTTTAAGTCTAATACTGCGGGTAATGGAGTCGCCAATGACTAGGGTTTTCAATTTGTCAGAGCTAATGGTGGGAGCCTTCGGCGTCTCAGACCCCGTAACGGGAGGAGTAGAGACAAGAGAAGACTCAGACTCAGACTCCGACTCGCTACATAATGGGGAAAACCGGTTGAAAGTTTCTGTCGGCTGAATGAGCGACACCGGTTGAGCATTCCAACAGTATTTCCCTCCAGAAGCCATGAGAAAGTTGTCCGGCTGCGGGGACTGTGCGGGGGGATTTATACTAACGTTACTATCTGTACTTACTGGTGGCACAGACGCTGTTTCTTCCTTTCCTACACTGAAATTACCCTTGCCTAACGATTGCGTCTGAAGCTGGGCTTGTAGCACAGCTATTCTCGCCGTAAGGCGATCGTTCTCCTGTATATTATGAGTACAGCGACTGCAATTAGAAGACATCATGTTAATGTTACTACTTAGCTTCGGCTGTTGAAGATGTTGACGAACCATGTCCAGATAAAGCGTCCGGAGTGAAAAAGTTGAATAAGGGAAAAAAGTTGCGATGGAAAAAAGGAAAATAAAGTAAAGTAAAGTAAAGTTGGCAGCAAAAACGCACAGGAAAATGACTCTTCTGTCTCGGGATAAAACGTCCGGGGTGAAAAAGTTTAACGAAAAAAGATGAGTGAGGACAAAACTAAAAAGTTGGTAAATTTGTTGAACACAGAGATTGATTAAACGTTTATTAAAAGTAAAACGTGAATAGTTTGGCAGGTAGCCAAGTAGCAACAAACAGCACAGCAGCACGGAGACAATGCGGAAGCGAGTTGACAGAGTTGACAGTTGACAGTGCATGTCAGAGCAAAAACCAAGCCATGAGGTCGAAGGAATTGTCCGTAGAGCTCCGAGACAGGATTGTGTCGAGGCACAGATCTGGGGAAGGGTACCAAAACATGTCTGCAGCATTGAAGGTCGCCAAGAACACAGTGGTCTCCATCATACTTAAATGGAAGATGTTTGAAACCACCAAGACTCTTCCTAGAGATGGCCGCCCGGCCAAACTGAGCAATCGGTGGAGAAGGAGGTGACCAAGAACCCAATGGTCTCTCTGACAGAGCTCCAGAGTTCCTCTGTGGAGATGGGAGAATCTTCCAGAAGGACAACCATCTCTGCAGCACTCCACCAATCAGGCCTTTATGGTAGAGTGACCAGACGGAAGCTACTCCTCAGTAAAAGGCACATGACTGCTCACTTGGAGTTTGCCAAAAGGCACCTAAAGACTCTCAGATCATGAGAAGCAAGATTCTCTGGTCTGATGAAACCAAGATTGAACTCTTTGGCCTGAATCCCAAGCGTCACTTCTGGAGGTAACCCTGGCACCATCCCTACGGTGAAGCATGGTGATGGCAGCATCATGCTGTGGGAATGTTTGTCAGCGGCAGGGACTGGGAGACTAGTCAGGATTGAGGGAAGCTACTACATTTCCAGTGTCACGCCCTGGCTCTGGGGACACTGTTATGTTGAGCCAGGGTGTGTAGATTTCTGTGTTGTAGTTCTAGGTGTTTCATTTCTATGTTGGCCAGTGTGGTTCTCAATCAGAGGCAACGAGTGTCAGCTGTGGCTGGTTGTCTCTGATTGGGAACCACATTTAAACAGGCTGTTTTCCCACAGTAGTTGTGGGATCTTGTTTCTAGTTGGTTTGTGTTAGACCGTGAACTGTCACGTTATCGTTTTGTTGTTTTGGTCGTGTATTCACTAAATAAAGAGTATGTTCGTCTTCAACGCTGCGCTTTGGTCCTCCTCTCTTACCGACGACCGTGACAGAAGATCCCACCAGAACTGGACCAAGCAGCGGGTCCAGGAGCCATCGCCAGGGAAATCCCTAGCGGATATCCAGCGCCTCCTCGACTGGGTCAAGCCGGGTGAGGAAGAGAGGGGCTTGACGTGGAAGCAGAAGGGCGAAAGGCTGGCGAGAAGTATGGAGACCTGGTCCACGGGTAGGAGTGAAGCCCTTAAAATTTTTATGGGGGGGCTAACGCCGTGGACGACGGGCCAGCAGGAGACCGCGACAGAGCGGCCCAGCGGGTTGGCAGAGGAGGCCGCCAGGTTACGGGGGCCACTGGTCGAAGAGGGGATGGAAGGTGTAGAGGCACGGCGAGAGGTACTGGGGTGTGTTACCAGTCCGGTCCGGCACGTTCCAGATCCCTGCGTAGGGCCAGTGGTGTGTGTCCCCAGTACGGTCCGGCCTGTCCCTGCTCCCCGCACCAGGCCAATGGTGCGAGTCTCCAGCCCGGTCCGGCCCGGTCCGGCCCGCTCCTGCTCCCCGCACCAAGCCTATGGTGCGCGTCGCCAGCCCAGCCCGGCCTGCTCCTGCACCCTGCACCAAGCCAATGGTGCGCGTCGCCAGCCCGGCCCGTCCTGTTCCTGCTCCCCGCACCAGGCCAATGGTGTGCGTCGCCAGCCCGGCCCGTCCTGTCCCTGCTCTCCGCACCAAGCCAATGGTGCGCTTTGCCAGCCCGGTCCGGCCCGTTCCTGCTCCCCGCACCAAGCCAATGGTGCGCATCGCCAGCCCGGTCCTGTCCGCTCCTGCTCCCCACACCAAGCCAGTGGTGTGCGTCGTCAGCCCGGCACGGCCCGTGCCTGTTCCCCACACCAAGCCAGTGATGTGCGTCGTCAGTCCGGCACGTCCCGTGCCTGTTCCACCGGTGCCTGGTCCGGCACCGGTCAGATGCTTCACGCCGGAGCTAGAGCAATCCGCTCCACCAGTGGGCAGTCCAGCTCCGGCCAGACCAGACCAGGGATACTTTGGGGGGTTGGAGAGGGAGCGGGGATCAGGCCCGGAGCCGGATCCACCGCCTAGGCGGAGTGCCCACCCGGTCCCTCCCCTGTGGTATTTGGTTGGCGCGGTCGGAGTCCGCGCCTTTAGGGGGGGGGGGGGTACTGTCACGCCCTGGCTCTGGGGCCACTGTTATGTTGAGCCAGGGTGTGTAGATTTCTGTGTTGTAGTTCTAGGTGTTTCATTTCTATGTTGGCCAGTGTGGTTCTCAATCAGAGGCAACGAGTGTCAGCTGTGGCTGGTTGTCTCTGATTGGGAACCACATTTAAACAGGCTGTTTTCCCACAGTAGTTGTGGGATCTTGTTTCTAGTTGGTTTGTGTTAGACCGTGAACTGTCACGTTATCGTCTTGTTGTTTTGGTCGTGTATTCACTAAATAAAGAGTATGTTCGTCTTGGTCCTCCTCTCTTACCGACGATCGTGACATCCAGATATTATACGTTTCTTATTTTGTCAGAAAGTTGTTGCAAGTTATAGCGTACTGTTAGCAAGCTAACGTTAGCTGGCTGGCTGGCTCGCTAGCTAACGTTACGTGTATGATCTTTGTAGTAATATTAATTGTATCTCAGAGCCAGTTGAATTGCTAGTTAGCTAGCTAATGTTGAACCTAGCTAGTTGGTTAGCTTGAGCTACCTGTAGATTCATGCAGGGTAGGAACGTTATGAGTTGGGATTATGGTTCGTTGTTTTGCTAGCGAGCTAGCTACATGTCTAAACAAAAGATTCCACTATGCAAGTAACCATTTCATTGTACCGTTTACACCTTCTGTATATGTGCATGTGACAAATAAACTTTGATTTTATTTGATATAGTGTGTGCTTACCAGAGACGGTAATGTGAAGAACATGACCTCCACCAAAGTCCAATTATTATATAATGTTAGGCCAACGAGACCGTGTCGAAGTTCTAAAATTCTCCGGTAGAATGCCCTGCTTTTATTTCGTTACTCACAACCGTAAGCTATTTTCTGTAATTAGCTTGTCATTATCTTGTAAATAATGATCTTGTTTTGAGTTTATTTTCCTGTAATAATGAATACAAATTAGCTAAAGTTAAGACGTTGTCAGCAATATGATATGGTCATTATTTAAACTAGCTAGCCAGCTAACTTAACGTTAGCTAGCTAACAAGCTAGATACGAACCAAAACATTGTTTAGAAAGTTGCTTTTAATTGCCTGGTTTGCTAGATTGACATATACAAAGTACATTTTTAAAAACGGATGGGTTTATTGGTGTTAAAATACAACAGTTTTGAAGGTGAACTGCATTATAACAGACTTAAAATTCTATATAATTACACAATCTCTACTTAAAATATCTAATGAATGCAAAAGTCATTCATTTCATGGAACGACCCACTTATTAACGCAAAGAATACACATACACTATGTATTCAAAAGTATGTGGACACCCCTTCAAATTAGTGGATTCAGCTATTTCACCCACACCTGTTGCTGACAGCCATGGAATCTCCATAGACAAACATTGGCAGTAGAATGGCCTTACTGAAGAGCTCAGTGACTTTCCAAGTGGCACCGTCATAGGATGCCACCTTTCCAACAAGTCATTTCGTTAAATTTCTGCCCTGCTAGAGATGCCCTGGTCAACTGTAAGTGCTGTTATTGTGAAGTGGAAATGAGCAACAATGGCTTAGCCGCGAAATGGTAGGCCACACAAGCTCACAGAACGGGACCGCAAAGTGCTGAAGCGCATAGCACGTAAAAATTGTCTGTCCTCGGTTGCAACACTCACTAGCAAGTTCCAAACTGCCTCTGGAAGCAACTGCCTCTGGAAGCAACGTCAGCACAATAACTGATTGTCAGGAGCTTCATGAAATGGGTTTCCATGGCCGAACAGCCACACACAAGCCTAAGATCACAATGCGCAATGCCGGCTGGAGTGGTGTAAAGCTCGCCGCCATTGGACTCTGGAGCAGTGGACTTGCGTTCTCTGGAGTGATGAATTACACTTCACCATCTAGCAGTCTGACAGATGAATCTGGGTTTGGCGGATGCCAGGAGAACGCTACCTGCCCGAATGCATAGTGCCAACTGCAAATGTTGGTGGAGGAGGAATAATGGTCTGGAGCTGTTTTTCATGGTTCGGGCTAGGACCCTTAATTCCAGTGAAAGGAAATCTTAACACTACAGCATACAGTGACATTCTAGACGATTCTGTGCTTCCAACTTTGTGGCAACAGTTTGGGGAAGGCCCTTTCCTATTTCTTCATGACAATGCCCCCGTGCACAAAGCGAGGTCCATTGGAAATGGTTTGTCGAGATTGTTGTGGAAGAACTTGACTGGCCTGCACAGAGCCCTGACCTCAACCCCATCGAACACCTTTGGGATGAATTGTAACGCTGACTGCGAGCCAGGCCTAATCACCCAACATCAGTGTCCGACCTCACTAATGCTTGTGGCTGAATGGAAGCAAATCCCCGCAGCAATGTTCCAACATCTAGTGGAATGCCTTCCCAGAAGAGGGGAGGATGTTATAGCAGCAAAGGGGGACCAACTCCATATTAATGCTTTGGTCATGTAGTGTACCATTTATAAAATATTATTAGTTTCATTAGTTCAAATATTATTTTCATTATAAAGTAGAGTTATGAGATGTTAGATTGTTCCATTTCCATACTGCAGAGTTTGATCTAATGTATTCTAATGCTTATTTTTTCAGATATAAAAAAATTCTGTGCTTCTAACTTTGTGGTAACAGTTTGGGAAGGACCTTTCCTGTTTCAGCATGACATTGCCCTCGTGCACAAAGCGAGGTCCATACAGAAATGGTTTGCCATTATCCAGGCTCTGTCGTAGCCGGCCGCGACCGGGAGACCCATGGGGCGGCGCACAATTGGCCCAGCGTCGTCCAGGGTAGAGGAGGGAATGGCCGGCAGGGATGTAGCTCAGTTGGTAGAGCATGGCGTTTGCAACGCCAGGGTTGTGGGTTCGATTCCCACGGGGGGCCAGTATGAAAACAATTAAATAATGTATGCACTCACTAAATGTAAGTCGCTCTGGATAAGAGCGTCTGCTAAATGACTAAAATGTAAAAATGTAAATGTAATGAACTATTATAGATGACCTACAACACGATCTTAGAATATTTCCAAACCACTGTATTTATAAAAAATGGTTTTAGGAGAATGAGTTTTAAAAATGAAATGTTTCATCCTTATGCTACATGGTATTGCTGTCAGCTTCCTGCCTCCTGTTTGTCTCCGGGCCTCTAGAGGTCATCTGTGTTCCCCTCTGCCTTAGTTCTTCCTCGTGTGTCCTTATTAGCTTTATCCAGGTCACCTGTGCCTTGTTTCCCCTAGAGTATTTTAGCTGTGTTTTTTCCCCTTGTTCCTCACTTGGTCTATGAGTCCTGGCTATGTGTCTCCTGCTGTGTCCCACAGAGTCTTTCCGAGTAAGCTTTTCTAAGTTATCTTCATTTTGTTTTTCTCCCCTCGTGGAGTTATTTTGTTTTGTCCTCCTGTTTTGTTTACTGTACCTCTGTTAGTATACCTCTTTCTGAGAAGAACTTTTGTTGGATTATTTTTGAAGTGCAAAGAAATACCTTTTTTTTATATTAAATCTACTTTGCCTGGAGTATTGCCTTGAGTGTTTCATTTGGGTCCTACTATACCTCCTCTGTGGCTTAGGGGTAGAACACCCAACTCTCCACATCTGAGACCTGAGTTCAAGCCCAGCTTGTGACAGAAAGACCAAGACAATCATGGACTCAGAAACACTCAGTTCCAAGGACCTGTTGGCGGTGATCGCTCGACATGAGGCATCTTTCCAGCGCCATGAAGCCGTTCTCAGCCGACAGGAGGAGCTGATGGCTAGTCATTCTCAACTCCTGGCCGAGATGATGAGTTCCCTCCGCCAGCTCTTTGAACGCCTCCCTGGTCCTTCCCCTTACTCCAGGTCACCCCCCAGTGACGACAGGCCTTCTCCATTGGCGGAGCCCCGACTACCACCTCCCAAGCCCTTTTCTGGGGATCCAAGCTCTTGCCAGGGTTTCCTCACCCAATGCTCCCTCACCTTCGAGCTCCAACCCTCAAGTTTTCCCACAGACCGTTCCAAGATTGCCTACATCATTACCCTTCTTTCAGACAAGGCGCTCTCCTGGGCCTCTGCGGTGTGGCAGTCCCAGGAGGCCTGTTGTGACTCCTACGCTGCATTTGTAGAAGAGTTCAAGCGGGTGTTCGATCATCCTGTCAGTGGGCGGGAAGCTTCCAAGCGCCTACTGTCTCTCCGTCAGGGTCCCCAAAGCACGGCAGATTTTGCCATTGAATTCCGGACCATAGCAGCAAGGAGCGGATGGAATGATGAAGCGCTGAGGGTCTGTTTTCAGGGAGGGTTATCTGAGCCCCTTCAGGATGAGTTAGCTACCCGAGAACCAGCTGGGGATCTCGAGTCCCTCATAGCCTTGGCCATCCGCCTGGACAATCGTCTAAGAGAGCGGAGAACGGCTCGCCGCCAGGTGTCTCAGTCCCAAGTTCCTCTGAGCAGCTCTGTTTCTCCTGTTTGGGCTCCGTCATTCAGAGCTTCCCCGGCTCCTGAACTGCTCCAGGATTCCCCGGAGAACATGCAGTTAGGCCGTTCCAGGCTTTCTCCCAACGAAAGGGAACGTCGCATGAGGGAGCGTCGGTGCCTCTACTGCGGGGTTGTCGGCCACTTCCGCTCCACTTGCCCCGAGCTTTCGGGAAACGCCTGTCCCCGCCTAGCTACAGGAGGGCTGTGATGGGGAAAATTAGAGCTCCTCCTACTAACTCTGTCTTAGCTATTCCAGCCACTCTGTCCTGGAAGGGCCACCAGCATCGGGTCCAGGCTATGATCGATTCCGGTGCCGCAGGTGATTTCCTGGATTTAACCTTGGCTAAGGAACTTAAGATCCCTACCCAACTACTTCCTCAACCCCAGGCAGTTACAGCCTTAGATGGCAGACCTCTGGAACCAGGAAAGGTTACAGAGGCGACTCAGTCCCTGCGACTTACCATCTTTCAACACCAGCAGGAGGAGACCTTCTATCTCATTGACTCCCCCGAGTATCCTATTATCCTGGGTCACCCTTGGCTATGCAGACATAATCCCCAGATCGACTGGCCTACTGGCACCATTCTAAGCTGGGGTCCCACTTGCCAACTCACCTGCATGCTTCAGAGTCCCTCAGCCCCTAGTACCCAGTTTCAAGAGTCTGTTGACGTCTCCCGAGTCCCCAGTGTTTACCATCGGTTCAAGGCAGTGTTCAGCAAGTCCCGGGCTACTTCCTTACCGCCTCACCGCACGTATGACTGTGCCATTGATCTACTCCCTGGTTGCTGCCCTCCTAGAGGTCGGATCTTTTCCTTATCCTCCCTCGAGCACTCAGCTATGGACACCTACATTAAGGAGTCCTTGGCAGCCGGCCTCATCTGTGCCTCTACTTCCCCGGCTGGGGCGGGCTTCATTTTTGTTGAAAAGAAAGACGGGGGTCTTAGGCCCTGTATTGATTACCGGGGACTCAACAAGATCACGGTTCGGAATCGATACCCCCTTCCTCTCATGGCCACTGCTTTTAAGCTGCTTCAAGGGGCTTCCATTTTTACTAAACTGGATCTCCGCAATGCTTACCATCTCGTGCGGATCCGGCCAGGTGACGAATGGAAGACGGCATTCAACACGCCCACGGGGCACTATGAATATCGGGTGATGCCGTTCGGGCTCACCAATGCCCCCGCAGTATTCCAAGCCCTGATTAATGATGTTCTCCGGGATATGCTTAATCTGTTCGTCTTCGTGTACCTGGACGATATCCTCATCTTCTCGAGGTCACTGAAGGAGCATGAGGGGCATGTTAGCAGGGTTCTCCAGAGGCTCCTTGACAATCACCTCTACGTTAAACCTGAGAAGTGTGAATTTCATGTTTCCCAGACCCAGTTTCTCGGGTTTATTGTCACTCCCGGCCACCTAGAGATGGATCCCAAGAAGGTCAAAGCGGTCCACAGCTGGCCCACACCTGCCACGGTCAAGGAGGTTCAACGGTTCATTGGCTTTTCTAACTTCTATCGGAAGTTCATTAAGAATTTCAGCTCTGTGGTAGCCCCCTTGACGACGCTTACCAAGGGAGGAGGGACCAAGATTCACTGGGGTCCGGAAGCAGCAGGGGCCTTCGAGGATCTCAAGCGCCGCTTCACTTCTGCTCCGATTCTGGTGATCCCTGACCCAGAAAGACCTTTCGTGGTGGAGGTGGACGCCTCAGAGGTGGGGGTGGGAGCCGTCCTGTCACAGAGGGGTGAGGATGGGAGGTTACACCCTTGTGCCTTCATGTCTCGCCGCCTGTCTGAGGCCGAGCGCAACTACCACGTGGGGGATCGAGAGTTGCTTGCGGTAAAACTGGCCTTGGAAGAGTGGCGCCATTGGCTTGAGGGGGCTCAGCATCCTTTCCAGGTTCTCACAGACCACAAGAACCTGGAGTATCTCCAACAGTCAAAGCGGATGAACCCTCGGCAAGCACGATGGTCCCTTTTCTTTAATCGATTCCAGTTTCTCCTGTCTTACAGACCTGGCACCAAGAACGTCAAGCCGGATGCCCTGTCTCGAGCCTATTCTCCCGAGATACAAGAGAAGCCCTTGGCATCGATTATTCCGAGGTCTAGGATCGTCGCACCTCTTCAGTGGGAACTAGAAAGAGGGGTACGAGAGGCCCTTGTCCATGAGCCCGATCCAGGCGGTGGTCCTGCCGGACGCCTGTACGTTCCTCTCTCTGTTCGGGCCCGCGTCTTGCAGTGGGGTCATGAGTCGCCCTTGACATGCCATCCGGGTAGTGCTCGCACACTGGAATTCCTCCAGCGGCGGTTTTGGTGGCCGTCCATCAAGAAGGACGTGCAGGTCTATGTTGAGGCCTGCCCTGTGTGCAACCAGGGAAAGTCGACACGTCAGCGACCCCAGGGACTGCTCCATCCCTTACCTGTTCCTCGCAGGCCATGGTCACACCTTTCTCTGGACTTTGTTACGGGACTTCCTCCATCCCAGGGCAACACAGTCGTCCTAGTGGTTGTAGACCGGTTCTCTAAGGCTGCCCGGTTTATTCCCCTGCCCAAGCTGCCCTCGGCCAAGGAGACTGCTGAGCTCCTCATGAACCATGTCTTCCGGATATTTGGAATTCCCCTGGACGTTGTCTCCGACCGAGGTCCCCAATTCTCGTCCCGGTTTTGGGGGGCCTTCTGCAGGCTTATTGGGGCCACAGCCAGCCTATCGTCTGGGTTCCATCCAGAGTCTAATGGCCAAACGGAACGGATTAATCAGGATCTGGAGACCACCCTGCGGTGTATGGCGGCCAGTAATCCCACGTCTTGGGCCACCTATATCATTTGGGCGGAATATGCCCACAACACCCTCCAGTCCTCAGCCACCGGATTGTCCCCCTTCGAATGCCAGTTCGGATACACCCCTCCATTATTTCCAGAGGAAGAGGCGCAAGTTGGTGTTCCCTCGGCCCAGCGCTTTGTCCAACGCTGTAGGCGGACCTGGAAGAAGGCCAGGCGTACCCTCCTTCGGACCTCCCAGAGATACCAAAGTCAGGCTAATCGCCGCCGCCGGACGGCCCCTAGTTTCCGAGCTGGTCAGAGAGTTTGGTTGGCCACCAAGAACCTGCCCCTCCGGGTCGAATCCAAGAAGCTTTGCCAGAAATACATCGGCCCTTTCCGCATAGCAAGGAAAGTTAACCCTGTTTCTTATCGTTTGGTTCTCCCTCGCTCCCTTAGAATTAACCCCACTTTCCATGTTTCACTACTAAAACCTGTCTTGTCTTCTCCCTTTGCCCCCCCACGCAGACCCCCGCCACCTCCCAGGATCATTGACGGCCAGCCAGCCTACACAGTGCGCCGGATACTGGACTCCCGGAGGGTCCAGAACTCTCTGCAGTATCTGGTGGACTGGGAGGGCTACGGGCCAGAGGAGCGCTCCTGGGTTCCAGCCAAGGACATCCTGGACCCAGGTTTGATCCGAGAGTTTCGCACCCTGAGGCCAGGGTGTTCTGGAAGGAACGTCAGGAGTCGTTCCTAGAGGAGGGGGTCCTGTCAGCTTCCTGCCTCCTGTTTGTCTCCGGGCCTCTAGAGGTCATCTGTGTTCCCCTCTGCCTTAGTTCTTCCTCGTGTGTCCTTATTAGCTTTATCCAGGTCACCTGTGCCTTGTTTCCCCTAGAGTATTTTAGCTGTGTTTTTTCCCCTTGTTCCTCACTTGGTCTATGAGTCCTGGCTATGTGTCTCCTGCTGTGTCCCACAGAGTCTTTCCGAGTAAGCTTTTCTAAGTTATCTTTATTTTGTTTTTCTCCCCTCGTGGAGTTATTTTGTTTTGTCCTCCTGTTTTGTTTACTGTACCTCTGTTAGTATACCTCTTTCTGAGAAGAACTTTTGTTGGATTATTTTTGAAGTGCAAAGAAATACCTTTTTTTTATATTAAATCTACTTTGCCTGGAGTATTGCCTTGAGTGTTTCGTTTGGGTCCTACTATACCTCCTCTGTGGCTTAGGGGTAGAACACCCAACTCTCCACATCTGAGACCTGAGTTCAAGCCCAGCTTGTGACAATTGCAGTGTTAATTTTGTCACCTATTTCAGATTTACTTTTAGTCTTAATGACTAAAACACCTTTTAGTCTTAGTCATTACATTTACATTTTAGTCATTTAGCAGACGCTCTTATCCAGAGCGACTTACAGGAGCAATTAGGGTTAAGTGCCTTGCTCAAGGGCACATCGACACATCGTCAGCTCGGGGATTAGAACCAGCGGCCTTTCGGTTACTGGCACAACGCTCTTAACCACTAAGCTACCTGCCGCCAGTCATGTCATCCTTCTTAGTTATCATTTGACTAAAACTCAATTTAGGTCTATTTTTATTCATAGTCATTTAAGTCCTATTTTAGTCATTGTAGTTTTATTTAATTGTATTAAGTAATGAGGCTAATATTTAGGCTACTTCTAACTTCCATCATGTGCACATTCAGATAGCCTTGTCCAACTAGGCCTAATATTCCCTCGTATACCTTAACAGGTATACCTTATATACTATAAAGCCTTGGCTACAGGTTAAAGAACAGCTCTGATTTTCTCCCGATTATAACCATCAAGGGGGCAAATAACAGTGGTTTCCTTGAAAAGGGAGAATTTGAACTTTACAGAAATGCCAGAAGCATTACTGTACCCCCTATATTCAACAAATAGCCTTTTTTTTTCAATATGAAAAAAACAACCGCAATTTGCATTTGCAGACTGCGAGAGCCAGCGTCAATGAATAACAGCGCACATGGGAAAATATAGCTTCTGATGAGATCAAGGCAAATATAGCCTAAATTAAAGTAAGAAAGAGAGTAAACTGTATAGTTTCTAGTTCAGGTTAGTTACAAGTGAAGTGTCCTGGCTTCGCATCAGTTCAAAAGATTAACGAGTGACTGATGAGACCGCCGAGAGGTGTGTGAGAGAGGCGCACAGATCAGCTCATCAGATCACGCACCTGAAAGATGTTAATTCTGCCAATGAGAGGATTGAATGAAATATTTTGCATGCATGCATACTTATGATTGGACAAAACCGATATCAAATATCCATTAGCCTCACGTGGAATTCTTGTCATCACATTTTAGTCAACAAGTAATTTTATTAAGGAGGGGAGATGCCATGGGAAAAAAACAATGAGTCATTTGTTATAGTTTTTTTTCCAGGGCATCTAAATATTTAGTTGAGTATTTTTCATCATAGTTTAAGTTATTGAAATTAACACTTGCTAACCATACATGATGTCAAAATAAACATTATTCTTTTTATTTTATTTTTTTATTTCACCTTTATTTAACCAGGTAAGCCAGTTGAGAACAAGTTCTCATTTACAACTGCGACCTGGCCAAGATAAAGCAAAGCAGTGCGATAAAAACAACAACACAGAGTTACATATGCGGTAAAACAAAACATAAAGTCAAAAATACAACAGAAAATAGAAAATATATATACAGTGTGTGCAAATGTAGCAAGTTATGGAGGTAAGGCAATAAATAGGCCATAGTGCAAAATAATTGCAATTAGTATTAACACTGGAATGATAGATGTGCAAGAGATGATGTGCAAATAGAGATACTGGGGAGCAAATGAGCAAAATAAATAACAATATGGGGATGAGGTAGTTGGGTGGGCTAATTTCAGATGGGCTGTGTACAGGTGCAGTGATCGGTAAGGTGCTCTGACAACTGATGCTTAAAGTTAGTGAGGGAGATAAGAGTCTCCAGCTTCAGAGATTTTTGCAGTTCGTTCCAGTCATTGGCAGCAGAGAACTGAAAGGAATGGCGGCCAAAGGAGGTGTTGGCTTTGGGGATGACCAGTGAGATATACCCACTGGAGCGCAAACTACGGGTGGGTGTTGCTATGGTGACCAATGAGCTAAGATAAGGCGAGGATTTGCCTAGCAGTAGTGAGGACCAGCCAACAAGAGCGTACAGGTCACAGTGGTGGGTAGTATATTGGGCTTTGGTGACAAAACGGATGGCACTGTGATAGACTACATCCAATTGGCTGAGTATAGTGTTGGAGTCTATTTTGTAAATGACATCGTCGAAGTCAAGGATCGGTAGGATAGTCAGTTTAACGAGGGCATGTTTGGCAGCATGAGTGACGGAGGCTTTGTTGCGAAATAGGAAGCCAATTCTGGATTTAACTTTGGATTGGAGATGCTTAATGTGAGTCTGAAAGGAGAGTTTACAGTCTAACCAGACACCTAGGTATTTGTAGTTGTCCACATACTCTAGGTCAGACCCGTCGAGAGTAGGGATTCTAGTCGGGTGGGCGGGTGCCAGCAGCGTTCGATTGAAGAGCATGCATTTAGTTTTACTTGTGTTTAACCCTCCCGTTGTCCTACGGTCAAAATGACCCACCACTGTGTTGAACCAACTTTATTTAATTTTTATATTTTTTGGATCATTTGTGAGAAGCATGCAGTGATACTTTCTTTAAAGTCTCACTGTCTCCTTCTCACAAATGGTCCCAAAATATAACAATTAAATTTATTTATTATTTGTCATTTAGCAGACGCTCTTATCCAGAGAGACTTACAGGAGCAATTAGTGTTAAGTGCCTTGCTCAAGGGCACATCGACAGATTTTTCACCTAGTCAGCTCGGGGATTAGAACCAGAGACCTTTCGGTTACTGGCACAACACTCTTAAACACTAAGCTACCTGCCGTTGGTTCAACACAGTGGCGGGTCATTTTGACCCTAGGACAACGGGAGGGTTAAGAGCAGTTGGAGGCTACGGAAGGAGTGTTGTATGGCATTGAAGCTCGTTTGGAGGTTTGTTAACACAGTGTCCAATGAAGGGCCAGATGTATACAAAATGGTGTCGTCTGCGTAGATGTGGATCTGAGAATCACCAGCAGCAAGAGCAACATCATTGATATACACAGAGAAAAGAGTCGGCCCAAGAATTGAACCCTGTGGCACCCCCATAGAGACTGCCATAGGTTCAGACAACAGGCCCTCCGATTTGACACATTGAACTCTATCTGAGAAGTAGTTAGTGAACCAGGCGAGGCAGTCATTTGAGAAACCAAGGCTATTTAGTCTGCCAATAAGAATGCGGTGGTTGACAGAGTCGAAAGCCTTGGCCAGGTCGATGAAGACGGCTGCACAGTACTGTCTATTATTGATCGTGGTTATAATATCGTTTAGGACCTTGAGCGTGGCTGAGGTGCACCCATGACCAGCTTGGAAACCGGATTGCATAGCAGAGAATGTACGGTGTGATTCGAAATGGTCGGTGATCTGTTTGTTAACTTGGCTTTCAAAAACTTTCGAAAGGCAGGGCAGTATGGATATAGGTCTGTAACAGTTTGGATCTAGAGTGTCACCCCCTTTGAAGAGGGGGATGACCGCAGCAGCTTTCCAATCTCTGGGGATCTCAGACGTTACGAAAGAGAGGTTGAACAGGCTAGTAATAAGGGTTGTGACCATTTTGGCGGCTAATTCTAGAAAGAAAGGGTCCAGATTGTCTAGCCCAGATGATTTGTAGGGGTCCAGATTTTGCAGCTCTTTCAGAACATCAGCTGTTTGAATTTGTGTGAAGGAGAAGCAGGGGGGGCATGGGCAAGTTGCAGCGGAGGGTGCAGAGCTGGTGACCGGGGTAGTGGTAGCCAGGTGGAAAGCATGGCCAGCCGTAGCAAAATTATGGTGATGTGTAGAATAAAAAAGCTATTTCAATTATACTTTCTTTAATTCTAATTCTACTTCCTGTGGGGTGTGGCCAATTCAAATAAAATTAAAGAATTGAAATTAAAGAGCAATTAGCAACACAATTCAGAATTGACCCCCACCTTGTTATACATAAAACATTTCCACCTGCAAATAATACATGTCACATTTCTACCTCAATGACATAATTATTAATAAGGTAATAAAAATCAACTTGTGAAAAGCTAGTGTGTGTTGGACACATCTCCTTTTATGATTAGTTCGCGAGGTTGAAAACATTAGCAAAACATTTGCATTACAACTCTTCCTCAGATCCTTGAAACAGTTGCTTTTCAACAGTTGGTGAATAAAATGTTCAATATATTTCCTTAAAGAAATTGTGTTGTGTGCTTATTCTTTTACCACATTGATAATATATTATGTTTAAGTTCTGCTGTAATGTGTAACAATGGCATATTTTGTGAGAAATTACACTTGTCACTCAAAACATTTATAAAGTATTTATAAAGTATAAATAGCCCTCACTTTAGAACAGGCCTCACAAAAATACTTTACTTATGATTAGTAAATGGTTAGTAAATAATTTATAAGGACCTATACTAAACATCTTATGAATCATTATTACATACTTTAAAAGTTGTTGATAAATATGTGAATAACTAGCTTACTAACATTTACAATTGTGGGAGTAATGATTAATAAACAATTTACTAAACCATTAGAAATGCTTTATTACGAGGTGTTATTATAAAGCGGTACCGATATGGTTATATAGTGTGTTTTGCGTTGTGATAGTGAGGAGAAATCAGATTAATAGTATTTTGCTAATGAGTGTCACAAACGATGACCATTTCCACTGGCTTTGTTATGCTTATTTGTAGTGCGGATATTCACTTCCATTCTGTAACATGATGAAGAGGTTTTGTATGTTCCACCTGCGCTTCGCTCCGGCGAAGCAGTTGCTCTGATTATAGGGGACAGAGTGCATCTGCAGTCAGTGGTCACACCCCGCTGGGCTAAGTGGTGGTTGTCTGAGACTACACAGTGCATCCTGGGTAGTCTCAGACAAGGAAGTCGGCATGCCGAAGATGTGATACATTGGATTCTAGCAATACAAATAAGAGTAGGGAAAAAGAAAGAGGGAGATTAAATATTATGAAACATCCAGAATATTAAGTTTGGATTGAGTATGTGTATATTGATCTTGAACGTATCACAAATGTTTTTAGCCTAGCTCTGCTAGCTTGTGGGGAAGGTTGTGTTGTGAGGTAATGCAGGGTAGCAGATGATAGAGGAGGGTGATGGCAGCGGGGGTGGTGGTAAGTGATACTACACATTGGCTTTGTAATCACAGTTAGCTCAGACATCTGCAGGAGGTGAGTGGTAATAGTTGTCCTAGAACAGCTTTTGCTTTTAGCCCCATGTTACAAGACAATGGCCACCCTCTGGCATGTGGGAGTTCCCTTGTGTTCATTGTCTGTGTATACATGAACACTCGCCTACATATTTATTTGGACAGTGTATCTAAAACTGTTAATTTGGATCTATAATCCAGAATTTTGGATTTAAGATCAAATGTTTCATAGGAGGCGACAGTACAGCATGTCATCTTTTATTTGAAGGTACTTTCATACCCATCTGTTCTATCATATAGAAATGAAAGCACTTAATGTATTGACAATTCCATGGTAACAGAGTGACGCTGAGACAAATAAATTCACTTTAAAATGTATGCCAAGCAAAAACAATTGATTGCAAAGTTTTACAAACCATACACCTACAGTATATACAGAAGTCTACTTTTAACACTTGCCACTGAAAATGTTACCATAACACATTTACTTGAGGAACAGTGCAGATGCAAAGTTTGGTGACAGAATGACAGTAATAATCTCCCTTAGTTTTTTCTGTGACCACGTTTTCCATAAACGTAAATATCTAATCCGAATTAAGATTCAAAGATGTCTGCAGAAAGAATGGTGTGTCAGCTATGATTTGACACCTTGAGCTTGAATTGTTTTTATTTTGGTTATTGAACTACACTAAGGAAGTGGATCAACACACGGTAACAGAATGACGATAACATAATGACATCATGGGTCCTTGATCTGTACTATACAGAAATGCATAATCATGAAGGGCACTCTCTACATGGTGATGTATCCTGAATAGGTACACAAAAGGTAGAAAAATGTAATATCCTCCTTTGCATGTTTGTGTATTATCCTACACACTGGCTATTATTTTAATGAGCTCCGCCCCAAAACAAGACCAAATTTGGTTGGTCTAAACCGGACCAAATTTGTACCAAGTTTGGACATCACAGTGGAGCACAGAGGAGTACAGTACAGCAAAGCACAGTTCAGTAGAGTGCAGTACAGTAAAGCACAGTGCAGTACAGTTCAGTAAAGAAAAGTAGAGTAGAGTTCAATACAGTACAGCACATCATAGTACAGTGGAGCATAGTAGAGTGCAGTACAATCCAGTAGATTGCATTATACTGTACTCTACTCATGTGTGCTTTACTGTACTGAACTACAGTATACTCCAATATATTTCTTTACTGTATTCCACAGTGCTCTACTGTACTGTACTGGGCTGTACTGGGCTGTACTCTACTGCAACTGTGGTTTGTGACTACTATGATTTCCCATTGTGACCAATTCAGGTGCAGAGTGACGCATTTTAATCACTTAACCTCTTCATCACTAGGCACCTGGCTAAAGTGCCTACCTCGAAAATGCATGCCCATAATCTTGGTAGCAAAAGAAAGGTAACACATGTGAGATGTATCTTGAAGTGAAATAATTAATGTGGGTATTACTGTGTCAGAGTACATGAAGTTAGAACACAGCATACATTTGGAGGTTGATTCCGCCTGAAAATAACTTGACAGGTTTTATAGGGAATCATTTATTGGACTAATGCAGCTGCAGCCCCTAAACACTATGGGACCATAGCCCAATATCTGATGAGTACTTATGTGAAGTTTGATGCCAATAAAGTAAAGTAAACTAAAGTTGTAGGGGTTTTAGTTGAAGTATGTTTAGGCGGATTACCAAATGGCGACATTTGGGTAGATTTGGGCACCATCAGTGCCATTTGACTTGTATCAGGTACCAGACAGCAAAAGTCATTTAATTTCACTAACATATCACTATATGTGTACATTCCATCAAAATACAACTGTTTTGATGTTGTTTCCAATGTTCTCCCAGACCTCTATACGTGTTCCCATTAAAATAAAGTTTGACTCCAAACTGAGCAGATTTTTTAGAAACTATAAAACAACACATTTAAAAACAAAAAGTCCACACATCCCAAAACTATAAACAATGATATGGTGTCCTTGGGTGGGTTGTCACACAAAACGTAGACCCTTTTTACCCTAACACTTGCTGTTGTGCCAATCCTTGAAACAGTTACGCTTTGATGTAATGCAAAAGGGACTTGGCACCTCCTGCAGTACACAGGTGTTTTCACTTTGGGGATGCCAACATCCAGACATCTCCTACAGTTCTTCCTGTCTTTGCTGGCATCATCACCATAGTATTCTGGCATGCAGGATGTTGGTTGTGGTCGTGGTGAAGGTTGTGGTTCAGACTGTTTAGCAAAGCTCACCATTTCTGTGAGTAGCTTTTCCCTGAACAACTTCTGTGTGTACGGCTTAGTGGGGTTGTTCTTATGGAGTTCTTTGTGAAGTAGGAAACGATTTACAACAGCAATATCAACAAAATGAAAGAGAAAAGTCTTATACCATTTCATCGTCTTGTGGTGAACACTGTAGTATCCAATCAATGCTTTGGATAAAGGAAAGTGGAGACCATGACGCAGTGATGTCGATTGTGGGGCCTGGGACTCTGGTGGGCATAAACCAGATTGGGTCTGGTCATTCATCATTCTCTTCTCTATTATGCCACCTTCCTCCCCGACTCTTGGAGTGGCAGGCCTACCTCCACCACGCTGACTTGGATGCGCTAACTTTGAGAAAGCTTTCCCTTTTATTTTGGGTTGAGGGCTCTTTACAGGGGACTCAGTGTCCGATGAAGACCGTGGCCGAGGGAGGGGAGCAGAAGTGCGTTGTCTAGACAAGTGGCCAGGCTGAGGAAGAGGAGGTTCTGCCTGAGGAAGGGGAAGCTAAGGCTGAGGAGGCAGATGCTCTGGCTGTGGCTCATCACCCCTATAGTCATCTTCACTGTGCAAACAAGACAAAAGAGAAAATAAAATCATGACTAAAACACACTTGTATTCATTCATTGACAATTCTGACTCAAAACAGTCAGATATATAAAATAAATAGTTAGAACTATGAGAATGTTGACTTAAGTGATAATTCAGTGACAATAAATAATAAACATAGCATTATTTTGTAAGTACATTTGCGTGTGGGCCTCTAAGCTAAGCTAGCGCTAACTTACGTTGAGCTTCAGTTACTCAAATAGATACTTTAGAATGTATGTTTTGTACTCATACAATAAATTAGTAATAGTAGTATTAGAAGTAATAAATAACAATGGGATTACATACTCTTCTGATAGGGCCCTGGACACAATAACCTTCGTTCTCGTCGTTGGGGTCTGGTTCGTCCGGTCTAAGCAGGTCCTCATCGTCCGATTCAGAGTCAATGGGGATACATGGAGTCCAACTTTGATCTGTTACAATTAATAACGCCTCTGTAACTGTATATTTGTTACTAGAGCCTGCCATATTTTTTATAAACTTTGTGTTTTCCCTCCAAAATTCAAGTGTTGTTGTGCGCTCTGCGTAACTGTGCGTAATGCAGCAAGTCAACTAATATGAGGCAATGAGGTGCGCACTTGGATATTTTAACAACCGGTTGGTCGATTTTGACATGTGACCCCTCTATCGCAAGCTCTGGATTATTTTACTTAAATTAGCACAATTGCAAGCCACTGTGATAGCATCATATATCAAGAAGATGGCGACAAAACAGTGCCTGTTGTGATTGAAACAAACTACTGACTTCATCTTGGCCATGTAAAACGATGGAAACTCACTGAAATCGACTCGGAATGAGAGAGAGACACTAGAGTATATTTTCAAGTGGTTTTATTCGATCAGACACTACTTTTGGTAACAAAAACAACAAAGGTAAGACAGTTTGTTGAAGTTTGTTATTGACGTTCTTTGATTAATAGTTTAGTGAGTGTTGGTCATAGAGGAACACGGCTATCACTGTTAGAATCTGTGAGGTAGCAGCTTTCGAATGGTGTATCGTTTGTGTAGATAGGTTGAGAAATAAGTTATCTGTCTACGAATATACGGGCATGCACGGTTTCAAAATACAGTACTGGTTTTGCTATGTGCTTATATATTTGCGTGGAGTCTGAAAACAACAGTTTAGCTAGATTCACAGTTGAGACGCTTCTCGTTCCAGTGGTGTATAACATTCAGGTATTCACACGTTTAAAAAAACTTAATACGTCATTGTTGAGGGGACTGTTTGAAACAGGCCTTCATGGTTGAATTGCTGCAAAGAAACCACTACTAAAGGACACCAATAATAAGAAGAGACCTGCTTGGACCAAGAAACACAAGCAATTGACATTAGACCAGTGGAAATGTGTCCTTTGGTCTGGAGTCCAAATTTGAGAATTTTGGTTACAACTGCCGTGTCTTTGTGAGATGCGGTGTGGGTGAACGGATGATATCTGCATGTGTATTTCCCACCGTAAAGCATGAAGGAGGAGGTGTTATGGTGTGGGGGTGCTATGCTGATGACACTGTCTGTGATTTATTTAGAATTCAAGGCGCACTTAACCAGCATGGCTACCACAGCATTCTGCAGTGAGACACCATCCCATCTGGTTTGGGCTTAGTGGGACTATTATTTGTTTTTCAACAGGACAAATGACCCAACACACCTCCAGTCTGTGTAAGGGCTATTTTACCAAGAAGGAGAGTGATGGAGTGCTGCATCAGATGACCTGGCCTCCAAAATCCCCCGACCTCAACCCAATTGAGATGGTTTGGGATGAGTCGGACGACAGAGTGAAGGAAAAGCAGCCAACAAGTGCTCAGGATATGTGGGAACTCCTTCAAGTCTGTTGGAAAAGCATTCCAGGTGAAGCTGGTTGAGAGAATGCCAAGAGTGTGCAAAGCTGTCGTCAAGGCTGTTTGAAGAATCTAAAAGATATTTAGGTTACTATATGATTCCATATGTGTTATTTCATAGTTGAGGTATTCACTTGAAGAACCCTTGAATGAGTAGGTGTCCAAACTTTTGACTGGTAGTGTAGGCTTACTGCAGCTCTGATTATTCATGCCACACCAGTCTGTGTAGAGTATGCGCTGAGTCTTCGTAGGATCCTACTCCGATGCATTCTGCCTACAACACAATATCTTGCATAGTTAGTTTTGTTTCGGTATGTTGTATTGAAAGTGGCTAATATTGCGTTGATTCGATCACAATTGCCACAGTAAAGGGAAACGTTGATAGTGTTAACAGGGAAAAGTCTAGAACAGTGGTCACCAAACTTTTCTGAGTCAAGATCACTTTGAATCAAAATGCAAGCCGAGATCTACTGCTTAGATTTATTTTTATTTTTACATTACTTCAAAAACATTTGCCTATGCAACATTTAAAAACAGTACTGTAGCAATGAGGTTTGTGCAGTAAGCTATAGGCCCAATACATTATCACCGCATTTTGGCTGTGCTTGAATTGCCCTGCCAATGCATTGTTGTTGGGGCCATTTTTAAAAATTATATTTCAAAAGTTGAGGTAGGGTATATGATCACACCGGTAATAGATCCATTGTTGCATTTTTTTGTGAGGCACAGCTGAGTGAGCATACAGTTAAATAATGAGCTTTTCATTTTACTGGACTGATGGTGCCTGCATCTGATGGTCAGTCTCAGCGGAGGGAGAGAGCAGCAGACTGAGGGTCCTCCTCTCAACATCCCTCCGCTCTCCCTTTCCTCCACTGACCAAAAAGGGACACCGTCTTCCAGCTGATGGCGAAACTCAAGTCGCACCGCATAATTTCTGCTCATGCACAAATTCATGTTGTTACTCCTATGAACAGAGACAGTGAAATATTCCTCAATATTAAAAAAGACCCAAGCCGCTAATGGTAACAAAAACGCAAGCCTATAGATATACTTTCCTAATCATTCATTGCTGCTGCAGTGCTTGTTGTAGCGCTGAGCGGAAATAGGAAGAACACGCATTTTATGGCTTATAAAAGTGTTGAATACAAAGTGTTGAGAGTGCTGAATAAGAACTTAAAAACAGAAGCTATTTTCTCTATTCGTTGACAGTCTCTCTCTAGTCATGGATTTAAACGTTTTGAAATCTCACAGTATCAATTTCACTGTTATTTTCTTTTATGCTTGCTACATTTCTGCAGACACGGTAATCTGAGCAATCCGATTGGCCAACGGTAGGCCTATAGTGCACTTGATTTGCTCCCCGGGCCCTCCGGGATGGCAGAGTTTGTACCTTCAGACACATGAAATTGTTAAAAATGGCAACAGTTCGCCTACCTGGCGTGCAGGGCCGCTGAATCGGGTGCACCTACAGCCAACAGCCAGAGACAAAAAATTATAATAAAAAATAATAAAAAGGCTTTATCGTTGTTTTTTGCAGAAATGTTTGGCGATCGACTAGGAATGCCTTGGAGATCGACCGGTTGAGTGAAGTTTAATCTGGTGCATCTCTGTGGGCTGATATTTATTCTACCCAGCACTCCGTCTCGGGGCTGCTGCGCGCAGCTTATTGGTTGGCAAGGGCCTTTACTTCTACATTGTGTTTTGATGTCTAATACCTTATGACCTTTTCTTGACCTTTTCCATCTGTGTGACCAGAAATCAAAGCCTTTGCTTATTCCACATTTTTAGGATGGAAAATTGTATCTATGCCTTCTTTTCCCAAAAAGATATGCTTCGCTTTCATTTGACATGCTGCTATAAACTTTGTTTACCCTACCTCAGTAGCAGAGAGAACAGTTTTTTTTAGGGCCTTCCTTTGACAACCTAGTATAGAGGTCCTGGATGGCAGGGAGCTCGGCCCCAGTGATGTACTGTGCCGTATGCACTACCCTCTGTAGCGCCTTGCGGTCAGATGCCAAACAGTTGCCATACCAATCAGTGATGCAGCCAGTCAAGATGCTCTCAGTGGTGCAGCTGTAGAACTTTTTGAGGATCGGCGGGCCCATGCCAAATCCTTTCAGCCTCCTGGGGTGGAAGTGGAGTCGTCATGCCCTCTTCACGACTGTGTTGATGTGTGTGGGCCATGACAGTTCCTTAGTGATGTGGACTCCGAGAAACTTCAAGCTCTCAACTTTTTCCACAACAGCCAAGGTTGCTCCAAAGTTGCTGTCACCCTCTCTGAGGGTGTCTAAGGGGCAGTAGGATATGCAAAGAAACACCTTTCCAACACACACTTGTACATGTGTGAAATAGAATAAATGTAAGCACTCCCCCATAACTATTAATAATGATGGGTGAGAAAGTAATAGAGACACAAAAGATCATACCCCCAAAAGATGCTAACCTCTCACCATTACCAATACCAGAGGTGGTGTAATGATGTCATGTCATAGTATTGTGAGGACCGAGGTAGAGTTACGAGATAATTGGTTTAGTTCCACTGAGTCTACATTCCTTATGTCAAAGGAGATTACCGATGTTTAGGGTAGTATGATTGATGGACAGGATATAATGACTTGGGGCAAAGGGTAATAATAACAGAGAAAGGGAGTGCCTATGATGGTTGCCAGATGTATGTGAAAGGAAGGATAACCAAGAGTATAAAAGCTGTGAGATTTGTGTGTGTGGTCAGTTCAACTGACAAAGGGCAGAGCGATGTCCGTTTGTTAGATGAACCCACGAGCTCATGATCCAATAAATACTTGGTATACAATCTCCACAGAATGTCTGAGTAAGTTCTTTCATTTGGACTTCTCAATACCAGAAACTCATCATAACAGGTGGTTAGCATTGTTTGGGGGGGAATGATATTTATGCATCTGTAACTTTCTCAATCATCATACAGTTTGTAGAGTCACAAGCTTAATGTAGTCATTGTTTGCTAGGAATATGGGACCAAATACTAAACTTTTGACTACTTCAATACACTATTAAGTGAATTTGTCCAAGTACTTATGACGCCTTCAAATGGGGAGACTAGATACATAAAGTGCTTTCATTTATAAAACGGTAAAACATATGTATGAAAATACCCTCAACTAAAAAAGGTGACATTCTGTACTGTCACATGTGAAACATTTAATCTCAAATCCAAAATGCCAAATTAACAGTTTTAGCTTCATTGTCCAAATAAATGTGTAAGGGAGTGTACGTGTCCTATATCAAACTTAAGAGCTGAGACCAGAGATCCTCTATTAAAATGGTGCAGAACTTAGACTGAAACATAAACAATATTGCCTGGTGGGTAATAACAACGAAGTGCTATATAAAGGGGAAGTAATCAAGGCGGTGATGAAGTCCAGGTGTGCCTAATGAGGCGCAGGTGTGCGTAATTAAGGTTGCCAGGTGTACATAAGGACGAGTTGACAGGACCGGTGGTTAGTAGACCGGCGACGTCGAGCACCGGAGAGGGGGAGCGGGAGTGGACGTGACAGTAGTATTTTAGTATTTTATTAGGATACCCATTAGCTGCTGCTAACATAGCAGCTACTCTTCCTGGTGTCCACATAATAACAATACAATACATTTAGTTTTGCATCAATTGTCACTTGGATGATCTTAGGCCCATTGTATGGATCTTGCCCGTATAATAATACGGAATATACTGTATTGTAGAACTGTGCAATGGTCAACTTCTACCTGGCTGATTAGGTCAACACCACCAGAGGCTTGGATTCTGTGGATGGACTGAGGGATCGTAGAGATGGGTAGGGAGGGATTGGTAGGGGGTCAGGGGTGGGTAGGGATACCTGCTGTTGGGGGTAGAGGGGAGGGTAACAGGGTCACTGACCTGAATGATAAAGGACCTACAGAATAGCAATGCCATGCACATTCTCTCTGTGCAAGGCCAGTGGAAAGGTGTGTGTGTGCGCAATGTTAACAAACTGTCTGGATCAATATATCTGACCCAAACTTTTTAAGGTATCAAACTTCTTGTCCAGGATACCGGATGTAAACAATAACAGAAATGTGAGATATAAACAAGAAAAATAACAACATGTTGCTTATTATGTTGCTAAAATAACCAACTACAATATACAGTCGGTCCTGTACAGTCGTGGTTAAAAGTTTTGAGAATGACACAAGTATTGTTCTTCACAAAGTTCGCTGCTTCAGTGTTATGAGATATTTTTGTCAGATGTTACTATGGTATACTGAAGTATAATTACAAGCATTCCATAAGTGTCAAAGGCTTTTATTGACAATTACATTAAGTTTATGCAAAGAGTCAATATTTGCAGTGTTGACCCTTCTTTTTCAAGACCTCTGCAATCCGCCCTGGCATGCTGTCAATTAACTGCTGGGCCACATCCTGACTGATGGCAGTCCATTCTTGCATAATCAATGCTTGGAGTTTGTCAGAATTTGTGGGTTTTTGTTTGTCCACCCGCCTCTTGAGGATCGAACAGAAGTTCTCAATGGGATTAAGGTCTGGGGAGTTTCCTGGCCATGGACCCAAAATGTCAATGTTTTGTTCCCCGAGCAACTTAGTTATCACTTTTGCCTCATGGCAAGGTACTCCATCATGCTGGAAAAGGCATTGGTCATCACCAAACTGTTCTTGGATGGTTGGGAGAAGTTGCTCTCGGAGGATGTGTTGGTACCATTCTTTATTCATGGCTGTGTTCTTAGGCAAAAATGTGAGTGAGCCCACTCCCTTGGCTGAGAAGCAACCCCACACATGAATGGTCTCAGGATGCTTTACTGTTGGCATGACACAGGACTGATGGTAGCGCTCACCTTGTCTTCTCCGGACAAGCTTTTTTCCGGATGCCCCAAACAATCGGAAAGGGGATTCATCAGAGCATATGACTTTACCCCAGTTCTCAGCAGTCCAATCCCTGTACCTTTTGCAGAATATCAGTCTGGAGAGACGTGGCTTCCTTGCTGCCCTTCTTGACACCAGGCCATCCTCCAAAAGTCTTCGCCTCACTGTGAGTGCAGATGCAACCATGGTTAGCAGAGGAAGAACAATGATTTCAACACCACCCTCCTTTTAAAGCTTCCAGTCTGTTATTCTAACTCAATCAGCATGACAGATTGATCTCCAGCCTTGTCCTCGTCAACACTCTCACCTGTGTTAACGAGAGAATCACTGACATGATGGCAGCTGGTCCTTTTGTGTCAGAGCTGAAATGCAGTGGAAAAGTTTTTTGGGGATTAAGTTCAATTTCATGACAAAGAGGGACTTTGCAATTAATTGCAATTCATCTGATCACTCTTCATGACATTCTGGAGCATATGCAAATTGCCATCATCAAAACTGAGGCAGCAGACTTGTAGTATTTGTGTCATTCTCAAAACGTTTGACCATGACTGTATATATAAGGCACACTGCACAGCTAGAGGCGAAAGAAACGCACACCTGTTTAGGCGAGGTGCTGGCTAACGGAGTAGAACACTTGAAAAAGAAAAGCAGAGCTGCACACTCTTGGAGCTCAGATGCAATAATAACACTGCACAGCTATCCATGCGCTATTACAAGTAGGCAACACGTCTACAGAAAAAATGTGTACACACTTACTTTGATCTTTCTTGACCCTGGGTCAACTGAAGGGATCCATGTACTGTACAACACAAAGGCTAGGAGGAGATCAAAGAAAAGGAAACCAAAGTGTGGAGTAGGTGTCGGAGAGATATTTTGTATTTATTACGATCCCCATTAGCTGCTGCAAAAGCATCAGCTGCTCTTCCTGGTGTCCACATGAAACATGACATAATACATGGTACAGAACATTATTAGTCAAGGACTGAAATATATACATTTAAAACGTCACACACAGCCTACATATCAGTACATACACACAATATCTAGGTCTAATACATAGTACAGTGCAAATTACAATACAATATTCAGTACCAGTCAAAAGTTTGGACACACCTACTCATTCAAGGGTTTTTCTTTATTTTTACTATTTTCTAAATTGTAGAATAATAGTGAAGACATCAAAACTATGAAATAACACATATGGAATCATGTAGTAACCAAGAAAGTGTTAAACAAATCAAAATATATTGTATATTTGAAATTCTTCAAATAGCCACCCTTTGCCTTGATGACAGCTTTGAACACTCTTGGCATTCTCTCAACCAGCTTCACCTGGAATGCTTTTCCAACAGTCTTGAAGAAGTTCCCACATATGCTGAGCACTTGTTGGCTGCTTTTCCTACACTCTGCGGTCCAACTCATCCCAAACCATCTCAATTGGGTTGAGGTCGGTCGAATTGCTGCAAAGAAACCACTACTAAAGGACACCAATAAGAAGAAGAGACTTGCTTGGGCCAAGAAACACGAGCAATGGACATTAGACCAGTGGCAATTTGTCTTTGGTCTGGAGTCCAAATTGGAGATTTTTGGTTCCAACCGCTGTGTCTTTGTGAGACGTGGTGTGGGTGAACGGATGATCTCCACATGTGCATTTCCCACCGTAAAGCATGGAGGAGGTGTTATGGTGTGGGGGTGTTTTAATGGTAACACTGTCTGCGATTTATTTAGAATTCAAAGCACAATTAACCAAACATGGCTACCACAGCATTCTGCAGCGATACGCCATCCCATCTGGTTTGGGCTTCAACTATCATTTGTTTTTCAACAGGACAATGACCCAACACACCTCCAGGCTGTGTAGGGGCTATTTTACCAAGAAGGAGAGTGATGGAGTGCTGCATCAGATGACCATCCTCCGCAATCCCCCGACCTCAACCCAATTGAGATGGTTTGGGATAAGCAGCCAAGAAATGCGCAGCATATGTGGGAACTCCTTCAAGACTGTTGGAAAAGCATTCCAGGTGAAGCTGGTTGAGAGAATGCCAAGAGTGTGCAAAGCTATCATCAAGGCAAAGGGTGGCTATTTGAAGAATCTCAAATATAAAATATATTTTAATTTGTATAACACTTTTTTGGTTACTAATTGATTCCATCTGTGTTATTTCATATTTTTGATGTCTTCACTATATGAGTAGGTGTTCTAAAACTTTTGGACTGGTAGTGTATGTCTTTCTTTGCCGCACATGACCACACAGCTGGGCAGTAGACCAGGTGAGACATAACTAGGGCTTGTAGGACCCGTCTGGTCGACTGAGATGTCAAGAAGGCAAAGCAACGCCCTATCATGGACAGACCTCTTCCCATTTTAGCAATCATTGAGTCTATACGTTTTGACCATGAAAGCTTACCTAATATCTATGGTTATACAGTGGGGGACAAAAGTATTTAGTCAGCCACCAATTGTGCAAGTTCTCCCACTTAAAAAGATGAGAGAGGCCTGTAATTTTCATCATAGGTACACGTCAACTATGACAGACAAATTGACGAAAAAAAATCAAGAAAATCACATTGTAGGATTTTTAATGAATTTATTTGCAAATTATGGTGGAAAATAAGTATTTGGTCACCTACAAACAAGCAAGATTTCTGGCTCTCACAGACCTGTAACTTCTTCTTTAAGAGGCTCCTCTGCCCTCCACTCGTTACCTGTATTAATGGCACCTGTTTGAACTTGTTATCAGTATAAAAGACACCTGTCCACAACCTCAAACAGTCACACTCCAAACTCCACTATGGCCAAGACCAAAGAGCTGTCAAAGGACACCAGAAACAAAATTGTAGACCTGCACCAGGCTGGGAAGACTGAATCTGCAATAGGTAAGCAGCTTGGTTTGAATAAATCAACTGTGGGAGCAATTATTAGGAAATGGAAGACATACAAGACCACTGATAATCTCCCTCGATCTGGGGCTCCACGCAAGATCTCACCCCGTGGGGTCAAAATGATCACAAGAACGGTGAGCAAAAATCCCAGAACCACACGGGGGGACCTAGTGAATGACCTGCAGAGAGCTGGGACCAAAGTAACAAAGCCTACCATCAGTAACACACTACGCCGCCAGGGACTCACATCCTGCAGTGCCAGACGTGTCCCCCTGCTTAAGCCAGTACATGTCCAGGCCCGTCTGAAGTTTGCTAGAGTGCATTTGGATGATCCAGAAGAGGATTGGGAGAATGTCATATGGTCAGATGAAACCAAAATATAACTTTTTGGTAAAAACTCAACTCGTCGTGTTTGGAGGACAAAGAATGCTGAGTTGCATCCAAAGAACACCATACCTACTGTGAAGCATGGGGGTGGAAACATCATGCTTTGGGGCTGTTTTTCTGCAAAGGGACCAGGACAACTAATCCATGTAAAGAAAATAATGAATGGGGCCATGTATCATGAGATTTTGAGTGAAAACCTCCTTCCATCAGCAAGGGCATTGAAGATGAAACGTGGCTGGGTCTTTCAGCATGACAATGATCCCAAACACACCGCCCGGGCAACGAAGGAGTGGCTTCGTAAGAAGCATTTCAAGGTCCTGTAGTGGCCTAGCCAGTCTCCAGATCTCAACCCCATAGAAAATCTTTGGAGGGAGTTGAAAGCCCGTGTTGCCCAGCGACAGCCCCAAAACATCACTGCTCTAGAGGAGATCTGCATGGAGGAATGGGCCAAAATACCAGCAACAGTGTGTGAAAACCTTGTGAAGACTTACAGAAAATGTTTGACTTGTGTCATTGCCAACAAAGGGTATATAACAAAGTATTGAGAAACTTTTGTTATTGACCAAATACTTATTTCCCACCATAATTTGCAAATAAATTCATAAAAAATGCTACAATGTGATTTTCTGGAGTTATTTTTCTCATTTTGTCTGTCATAGTTGATGTGTACCTCATCTTTTTAAGTGGGAGAACTTGCACAATTGGTGGCTGACTAAATACTTTTTTTCCCCCACTCTACCCAGCAATTTAGTCTCCTCAACTTGCTCAGTAGCCACATTATTCAATAATAGAGCTAAACAATGTTCAGCATTGAGCGAGTGATTTGTCCCTAAAAATTATGCTTCTAGTTTTTTTTTATATTTAGCACCAGCCTATTGCTAGTTACCCATTCTTAAACTGACTGGAGCTCTATGTTAAGTTTCTCAGTTAGTTATTTTACTGTTGCAGCCGATGTGTATACTGTTGAGTCGCCAGCGTACATAGACACACAGGCTTTATTCAAGGTCAGTGGAATGACATTTGTAAAGACAAAAAACTATAATGGTCGTAGCCGGCTGCCCTGCGGTACACCACAATCAACTGAATTTGCATGAGAGAGGCTTCCATTAATGAAAACCCTCTGTGTTATATTAGATAGGTAACTCTCAATCCAGAGGATGCAAAACCCTAACAGCTAAGTTATTTCAGCAATAGGTTATGATCAATGACATCGAAAGCTTCACTGAAGTTACAAAACAGCATCTTCTTACTATAATTTATTTTCAGTTTTCAAACATCAGTGCCGAGCATGTTGAGTGCCCTTCCCTATAAGCATGCTGAAAGTCTGTTGTTAATTTGTTTTCTGTAAAATAACTTTATATTTGATCAAACACAATATTTTCCAAAGGTTTGGCAAGAATGGTTGAGTATGACTCAAACCATAATGTTTTCCTTTTCATCTTTCCTTATTGATATGTTCTTCAACAACCCGAGTTGTATTTCACCTTACAGTACTAGTATTATGAATTATTAATCACCTTACTGAGATACAATGCTATAATACATTATATTTAAAGTCCATTCAACATGTGTTGTGAGAATATTACATGAATGTTGCATGAACGTTGTGGGAAACAAAAACATTGTCCTCATTGCTAAAAAATCCAAATCAATTGATTGCCGCAAGAGGTGTGCATTAATCATGTTCATAATGGAATAGGGATGGAGTCATAGCTAGCTCCACAAATTAAATCTGATAGCTATTGTTATTGTAGCTACCATGGGGCACATGAGTGGGAGTGAATTAAAGGAACTGAGAGAGAGAGTTTAATGTTGGTCTATGCATACAATACAGAACACGTGATGACAGGAAGGGTGGAAGACATTTACATAAACAGTGAGTGTGAGTAGGGGAAGGGGGGGGGGGGGGGGGGTTGAGATTAAGTAATTATCCTTTCAAGCTTCATTTGAGGTGCTGTTTGAAATTAACCTATGCAAATGTTGGGCTACATCACAACACCACGGTGAGGACCGCAGTGACTCAGCCGCAACAAGAACAGGTTGGGTGTGTTTTCTTCTTATCATGATCGCCAATCCCTCATGTTGCCATTGTTGCACAAGCAAGAGTACTCAGTGGCTCAGTGTCTAATGAGTAGTGTAGTATGTTTTGTTAGACTTGTGGTTGAGACTAAATGTGACCGACTGCCTTGTTTTTTTTACATTGGATTTTTTTACAGTGGATAAAAGTAGAGACACAGAGCTACAAAATGGTATGTCATACACTGCATTTAAGTGAACAATGGGAAAGTATTTCTGCTTTGAAAGTTGATGAACTTGTAATCTCACTTTTGAGAAAATGGCCTTTGAATGTTTTGGTACCTACTGAAGAGTTCTTTGTCTACACCCATTCAGCATCATTCACACCCTATTAAGCTTTAGCCCCACCCATCTCGTTACGCTATCGGAGTGTTCAGAGCACACACTTGATGCTCTGGCCGATGAGTAGGGTTGATCCGAGCGTTCTGACCTCACAACGGCAGTCAAGCACCCAAGCTAACTGGCTAACATTGACTAGCTTGCTAGCTACTTCCAGACACAAAACTGGGATTATGGTTATTTGTTTACCTCTGGATAACATGAAACAGCCTAACCAGCTCTGCTAGGGCGAGTAAAATGGTCAGTTGGGTGTTCTCTCATTGTTGTAATTATGGTTCATTGTTTACCTAGCTAGGTAGCTACATATCTTAACAAAAGACTCCACTATGCAAGTAACCATTTCGGATGAGTTCGTAAATTCAGTCTGAGTATGCCAGAGCGCAGAATAACTGATGAATTCATGGACGCACAACACCCATTAAATATGGCCGGTGTCAGTAAACATCGGCAAAAAAGCGTAATTACGTTTTTGCCAGCAGCACAGTTACAGAACACCCTACTGACCATTTTACTCGCCCTAGCAGAGCTGGTTAGGCTGTTTTCATGTTATCCAGAGTGTTGGTGACTGTAACTGTGTTGCTGGCAACAATTTAATTTAGCTTTTTTGCCGACTTTTACTGACACCGGCCATATTCAACGGGTGTTGTGCATTCGTAAACTCATCTGTTATTCTGTGCTCTGGCATACTCAGACTGAATTTACGATCGCACCCGAAATGGTTACTTGCATAGTGGAGTCTTTTGTTAACACATGTAGCTAGCTAGCTAGGTAAACAATGAACCATAATCCCAACTCATGACATTACTACCCTGCATGAATCTGCAGGTAGCTAACCAACCAGGTTCAATATTAGCAAACAAATGGCTCTGAGATAAGAATAATAAGATCATACATGTAACGTTAGTGTCAGTGTAGCTGTAGGTGGGTGTGGTGGTGGAATCAGGCGCAGGACGCACAAAGTAAGTCAAAAGACTTTAGTGGTTTTAGCAACAAGCACAGCACGAAAACAAATGCCCTGAGGCGAGAAACTCCGCACGCAGGCGAAATAAAACGGGCGCACGAAACACGTGCGACAAAATACTCCAAAGTACAAATGGAGAGCAGCTCAACCGAGCAAACTGTAGAGACACAAGCAATACGCACGACAGTGAAAATAATAACACACAACACTAGACAAACACAACGAGAACTTATAGGACACTAATTACACTAAACGATAACAGGTGTAACAACAATCAGACAAAAGCAAAAACAAACATAGAAACATGCAACGGTGGCAGCTAGTATTCCGGAGACGACGAACGCCGAAGCCTGCCCGAGCAAGGAAGAGAGGCAGCCTCGGCCGAAACCGTGACAGTACCCCCCCCTTGACGCGCGGCTCCAGACGTGCGCCGACTCCGGCCTCGGGGACGACCAGGAGGACGCGGAGCAGGGTGCGTCGGTTGCCCACGATGGAATTCCGTCAGGAGAGACGGGTCCAAAATGTCTCTCCTCGGCACCCAGCAACGTTCCTCCGGGCCGTACCCCTCCCACTACACTAGATATTGGAGACCCCCCATCCGACGTCTCGAATCCAAGATGGACCGCACGGAGTACGCCGGTGCCCCCTCGATGTCCAATGGGGGCGGAGGAGTCTCCCTGATCTCACTTTCTTGGAGTGGGCCAGCTACCACCGGCCTGAGAAGAGACACATGGAATGAGGGGTTAATACTTTTATACTCAACAGGTAGTTGTAATTTGTAACACACCTCGTTCAACCTTCTCAGGACTTTAAATGGCCCTACAAACCGCCGACCCAGTTTCCGACAGGGCAGGCGGAGGGGCAGGTTTCTGGTAGAGAGCCAGACTCGATCACCAGGTGCGTACACCGGTCCCTCACTGCGGTGGAGATCGGCGCTCGCCTTATGACGACGGAGGGCCCGCTGCAGGTGGACGTGTGCAGCGTTCCATGTCTCCTCCGAGCGCCGCACCCACTCATCCACCGCAGGAGCCTCGGTCTGGCTCTGCTGCCAAGGTGCCAGAACCGGCTGGTAACCTAACACACATTGGAAAGGGGTTAGGTTAGTGGAGGAATGGCGTAGGGAATTCTGGGCCATTTCGGCCCAGGGAACGTACCTTGCCCACTCCTCCGGCCGGTCCTGGCAGTATGTTCTAAGAAACCTACCCACATCCTGGTTCACACGTTCCACCTGCCCATTACTCTCCGGGTGGTAACCCGAGGTGAGGCTCACCGAGACCCCCAACCGCTCCATAAAAGCTCTCCAGACTCTGGAGGTAAATTGGGGACCTCGATCAGACACAATATCCTCGGGTACCCCGTAGTGCCGGAAAACATGGGTGAATAGTGCTTCGGCGGTTTGCAGGGCAGTAGGAAGGCCCGGCATAGGGAGCAAACGACAGGCCTTAGAAAACCGGTCCACAACGACCAGTATAGTGGTATTCCCCTGTGAAGGAGGAAGGTCAGTGAGGAAATCCACCGAGAGGTGAGACCATGGTCGTTGTGGAACGGGCAGGGGTAGTAACTTACCCCTAGGCAGATGTCTAGGCGCCTTACACTGGGCGCACACCGAGCAGGAGGAAACATAAACCCTCACATCCCTCGCCAACGTGGGCCACCAGTACTTGGCACTAAGACAGTGCACTGTCCGGCCGATACCAGGGTGTCCAGAGGAGGGTGACGTGTGAGCCCAATAGATCAATCGATCCCGAACCTCGAGCGGAACGTACTTCCGACCCTCCGGGCATTGAGGTGGACTAGGGTCGGTGCGTAACGCCCGCTCGAGTTCAGCATCGACCTCCCACACTACCGGTGCCACCAGACAGGACTCCGGCAGTATGGGAGTGGGCTCCACGGACCTCTCCTCCGTGTCATACCGCCGAGACAGTGCGTCTGCCTTACCGTTCTGTGACCCAGGGATGTACGTGATCTTAAATGTAAACCGGGTCAAAAACATATTCCACCTCGCCTGGCGAGGGTTCAGCCTCCTCGCTGCCCGGATGTACTCCAGGTTACGGTGGTCCGTCAAAATGAGGAAAGGGTGTTGAGCCCCCTCAAGCCAGTGCCTCCACACCTTTAGGGCCTGTACCACGGCTAACAGCTCCCTGTCCCCTACGTCATAGTTTCGCTCCGCCGGACTGAGCTTCTTGGAATAAAAGGCACAGGGGCGGAGTTTAGGTGGCGCGCCGGACCGTTGCGAAAGCACGGCTCCTACACCGGCCTCTGACGCGTCCACCTCTACCTGAAATGGCAAAGAGGGATCCGGATGCACCAGCACCGGGGCCGAGGTAAACAGGTCCTTCAGCCTCCCAAACGCCCTGTCCGCCTCGGCTGACCACTGCAGACGCACCGGACCCCCCTTCAAAAGAGACATTATGGGAGCTGCCACCTGTCCAAAACCCCGGATAAACCTCCGGTAGTAATTCGCAAACCCCAAAAACTGCTGCACCTCCTTCACAGTGGTTGGCGTTTGCCAATTACGCACGTCCGACACCCGGTCTACCTCCATCTTCACCCCTGACGCAGACAACTGATACCCAAAAAGGAGACCGACTCCTGGAAGAACAGACACTTCTCTGCCTTGACATACAGGTCGTGCTCCAACAGCCTCCGCAACACTCGGCGCACCAGGGCCACATGCTCGACTCGGGTAGGCGAGTACACGAGAATGTCATCTATGTACACGACCACCCCCTGCCCCTGCATGTCCCTGAAGATCTCATCCACGAATGATTGGAAAACTGAAGGAGCGTTCATCAACCCGTATGGCATGACAAGATACTCGTAATGGCCCGAGGTGGTACTAAAGGCTGTCTTCCATTCATCGCCCCCCCTAATGCGCACCAAGTTGTACGCGCTCCTGAGATCTAATTTAGTGAAGAAACGCGCCCCGTGCAATGACTCCGTCATGGTCGCAATCAGCGGGAGTGGATAACTGTACTTCACCGTGATCTGATTGAGACCACGGTAGTCAATGCACGGGCGTAACCCCCCATCCTTTTTCTTCACAAAAAAGAAACTCGAGGACGCAGGGGAAGTGGAGGGCCGTATCTATCCTTGTCTCAGAGATTCGTCTATGTAAGTCTCCATAGCTCTCTTCTCCTCCTGAGACAGAGGATACACATGGCTCCGTGGGAGCTCAACTCCTGCCTGGAGGTCTATCGCACAATCTCCCTGCCTATGGGGAGGCAACTGCGTCGCCCTCGACTTACTGAACACAATAGCCAAATCCCCATACTCAGGGGGAACGTGCAATGCGGGCACCTGGTTTGGACTCTCCACCGAGGTAGCCCCTACGGAAACGCCTAAACATCGACCCACACACTGGGCAGACCACTCCATCAGAGCCCTCTCCTGCCACGAAATAGATGGGTTGTGGGTACTCAACCAGGGCATGCCCAGCACCACCGGATACGCAGGCGAGTCGATCAGAAATAGCTGGATCATCTCCTGATGACCCCCCTAAGCACACATCCTAAGTGGCGCCGTGACCTCCCTGATCAAGCCCGCACCCAACGGACGGCTATCTAGGGCATGAACGGGGAAGAGAACGTCAACAGGGAGAAGGGGAATCCCTAAGGCTAAACAAAATTTCTTATCAACAAAATTCCCAGCCGCGCCTGAATCTACCAGCGCCTTATGCTGGGAATGAGGTGCTACCTGTGGAAAACGCACAGGTATACAGAAGTGTGCAACAGAGAGCTCTGGGTGAGTGGGGCGCCTACTCACCTGGAAGGACTCCCCAGTGCGGGACCTGTCGTCTTCTCCCCTAGGAGGCCATCCCCAGCACCTAGCCGCGGTGTGTCCTCCCCGACCACAGTTGGTGCAGGAGATGGACCCCCTCGTCATCCGACCCCTCCTCTCTCTAGCACCAGCGCCCCCGAGCTCCATGGGGCACGGCTCGGAGGCGCTGGAGGGTGAAATGGACGGACCCCCCTCGGGACGTCCGCGGGTAGCTAGCAGGGTATCCAGCCTGATGGACATGTCGACCAACTGGTCGAACGAGAGGCTGGTGTCCCTACAGGCCAGCTCCCTACGGACCTCCTCACGTAGACTACATCGGTAGTGATCGATGAGGGCCCGCTCATTCCACCCTGCATCCGCCGCTAGAGTACGGAATTCTAAGGCGAACTCCTGGGCACTCCTCTTCCCCTGCCGGAGGCAGAACAGACGCTCCCCCGCCGCTTTCCCCTCCGGGGGATGGTCGAACACCGCCCTGAAGCGGCGGGAGAACTCGTCGTAGGTGATGGTGGTAGCGTCGATTCTCCTCCACTCTGCGTTGGCCCATTCCAACGCCTTACCGGAAAGGCAGGAGATCAGGGCGGACACGCTCTCGTGTCCCGAGGGCGCCGGGTGCACGGTGGCCAGGTAAAGCTCCACCTGGAGAAGGAATCCCTGACACCCGGCAGCGGTCCCATCGTAGGCCCTCGGGAGCGAGAGTCGAACTCCTCTGTGTTCCGGAGCGGGAATGGGCTGACTTGCCGATGGTGCGGGCAGGGAGGATGGTGGTGGAGGTGTCCCTCGGGTCTCCCAGCCTCGGATGGTGGTGATCACCTCCTGCAGTGCGGACCCCATCCGCAGGATCTGGTCATTCTGCTCGCGGACCCTGTCCTCCAGCGTCGCCTGTGCTGCTGCGGCTCCTGCTGATTCCATTCTTGAGGTGTGTTATTCTGTCAGTGTAGCTGTAGGTGGGTGTGGTGGTGGAATCAGGCGCAGGACGCACAAAGTAAGTCAAAAGACTTTAGTGGTTTTAGCAACAAGCACAGCACGAAAACAAATGCCCTGAGGCGAGAAACTCCGCACGCAGGCGAAATAAAACGGGCGCACGAAACACGTGCGACAAAATACTCCAAAGTACAAATGGAGAGCAGCTCAACCGAGCAAACTGTAGAGACACAAGCAATACGCACGACAGTGAAAATAATAACACAAAACACTAGACAAACACAACGAGAACTTATAGGACACTAATTACACTAAACGATAACAGGTGTAACAACAATCAGACAAAAGCAAACGAACATAGAAACATGCAGCGGTGGCAGCTAGTATTCCGGAGACGACGAACGCCGAAGCCTGCCCGAGCAAGGAAGAGAGGCAGCCTCGGCCGAAACCGTGACAGTTAGCTTGCAAGCCAGCCAGCTAACATTAGCTAGCTAGCTAACAGTACACTTTAACTTGAAATGAAACCACTTTTTGTCCAAATTAGAAACGTGTAATATCTGAAAATGTAGCTAGCTAGACTATATTACCCGTATACATCATGCATGGATGGACGCTAGGTAAACAATGAACCATAATCCCAACTCATGACGTTACTACCCTGCATGAATCTGCAGGTAGCTAACCAACCAGGTTCAATTTTAGCAAGCAAATGGCTCTGAGATAAGAATAATAAGATCATACATGTAAAGTTAGCTGGCGAGCCAGCCAGCTAACGTTAGCTAGCTAGCTATCAGTACACTTTAACTTGAAACGAAGCCACTTTTTGTCCAAATTAGAAACGTGTAATATCTGAAAATGTAGCTAGCTAGACTATCTTACCCGCATACATCATGCATGGATGGACGCGTCTCCCTGTCACGGATGCCATGGTTGCCCTTAGTTTGAAGAAGTAATCTGGAGACAGGTGTTTTCGCCATCTCTTTAGCTATCATACTCTAATTCCACTGATTTCAAAACTCGATCCACCAGAAAGTGGAGAGCAACAATTCTGCAGCTCCATTACACAATACATTTTTTTTTACGCGTTAGACAGGATTACCTACACATACTGACCAGCTCAAATAGACAGAGGCGTGCTATATGGCAGACGAATCCGAACTCCTCTCTCGGCATGTCCAGCCCACTCATTATCTCAGCCAATCAAGGCTAGTGGGAAGGTTAACCAACTAGGCTCGTAATTGAACAATTGTATTCGTATTTACAGATGGCATACAAGTTTGTTATTAAGGCACATGTTGCAGAAGGCATTTCTGCCAAAAAACGCATTTAGATTTTTTAAAAAAAGTTTACGTTGAAATGGCTCTCCTGTGAATTAGTGATGCGCGACATATGCCTACTTTCCTAAAACGAGTCACAAAGAAATACATAACAGTATCTTGGGATGGGTTCTGTGCATTAATTGCACTAGCTAAAGTTGATGTACTTTGCTCTTTCAAACCGTGATATTATGCAGGGCTAACATATGGGGAAATATAATGATTATTTCACATTAGTTCGATTCTCACAGGAGTAATCTATTGTATTATCCTTTACACTGGCCTAAAGCCACTCATGACCCTGACTAACCACAACAACAGTTTAAGGAGAATCCATCCTCTGTGTGTGCATGTGTATGTGTGTGTGTCCATACTTGTATGTGTATTGTTTTGTTTTGAACAATGAATATGTAAAAAAAATGAATATTCCTGAAGTGTGTGTGTTTACATGTGAATAATGTGTGTGCGTTTGCGTTTATGATTGTTTCATCAAAAGTGCTCCTGAGGTGGATTGCAGATTAACAATAGGCAGGCCAGCGAGCGAGCGGCAGAGAGGGGGCGCATGTTTAACTGGAGGAGATGGAATTAAAAGCGGTGATTTCCCTGATGACTGCTCCCTCTCAGCAACTGCTTGCCTCTCTTCGCACCGAAAGCTCCCATTAGCTCTCTTTAGCGTGCTCTTTCGCCATCCGTTAGTTTCTCAATACCCTACAATCCGCCACTCTTATTCCCTCCCTCCCTCTCTCTCTTTACCCAATCCTTCCCACTCAGTACCCTGGTTCAGAACTACTCTTTCTTACCATCTCTCTCTACATGGGTTGAAATAGTATTCATTTTAGCTCAAATACTTTAAGCGTTTGATTGAGCCTACCTGGAGTGCCAGATGGGCGAGGTTAGCACTTTTGGGACTATTCCATTGCTTCCATTGTGCCAGTTAAGCACACTCACATCTAATGTATCTGAAAGAAAATAAATACCATTTGAACCCAGGTCTGCTCAGTGCTCTGTATATCCACCCAGACCCTTGGTCTTTGGGTCACAGTATGAACAGTTTGCTTCTTTCTGATCAGCTTGTGATCTAAATGTTAAAAAAATTATCCACACACCTGCCGCCCAGGAGGCTTTTTGCCTCTTACCAGGCCGTCGTTGTAAATAAGAATTTGTTGTTAATGACCTGCCTGATTACATAAAGTTTTAATAAAAATAAAACTAATGTAGAAGGGGCGGAGGCTGTCTGAGGAACGTATTAACTCCATCACAAAATTTGATAAACAGCCCTCAGCATGGGAAGTAAATGGGGAAGTGGGGCACTGGAGTTATGTAATTACACTGATTCATTAGTCTTTTAATTTATTCAGATATTTTTTTTCGCAACACCCCTTCTCCAACCTTAAGTGGTCACATTGTTATTCACTCCTGGCAGGGGTGCATTTGAGACCCCATGGTGTTGTTTATTTTAATGTGTTGCCAACTTTTAGAAGTACACTATATATACAAAAGTATGTGTTCTCCCCTTCATATTAGTGGATTTGGCTATTTCAGCCACACCCGTTGTTGACAGGTTTATAAAATCAAGCACACCGCCATGCAATCTCCATAGACAAACATTGGCAGTAGAATGGCCTTACTGAAGAGCTCAGTGACTTTCAACGTGGCACTGTCATAGGATGACACCTTTCCAACAAGTCAGTTCGTAAAAAATCTGCCCTGCTAGAGCTGCCTCGGTCAACAGTGAGTGCTGTTATTGTGAAGTGGAAATATCTAAGAGCAACAACGGCTCAGCCGTGAAGTGGTAGGCCACACAAGCTCACAGAACGGGACCGTCGAGTGCTGAAGCGCGTAGCGCATAAAAATTGTCTGTCCTCGGTTGCAACACTCACTACAGAGTTCCACACTGCCTCTGGAAGCGATGTCAGCACAATAACTGTTCATTGGGAGCTTCATGAAATGGGTTTTCATGTCCAAGCAGCCGCACACAAGCCTAAGATCACCATGCGCAATGCCAAGCATCGGCTGGAGTGGTGTAAAGCTCGTCGCCATTGGCCTCTGGAGCAGTGGAAATGCGTTCTCTGGAGTGATGAATCACGTTTCACCATCTGGCAGTCCGCTCTTGTGGCTGAATGGAATCAAGTCCCCACAGTAATGTTTCAACATCTAGTGGAAAGCCTTCCCAGAAGAGTGGAGGCTGTTATAGCAGCAAAGGGGGGAACAACTCCATATTAATGCCCATGATTTTGGAAGGAGATGTTCGACAAGCAGGTATCCACATATTTTTGGTCACATAGTGTAGATGTGAAGATCTGTGAGTTGATGATGGTGTGCTCTCGAGTAGACGTGGTTATATTGACATGTTGGGACCTGATATAAAAATTAAAATATATACAGGTTAAAAGTAATGACTAAATGTTCCACCCTTAGATATAGTTGTAAAATGTTCTTGTTTTAAGTGATTAGTACTTTCTTAGTAGTGGCTAATTATTATACTCCGAACGTGTGAGATGTGTTAGAATCTACTACCTGGTAATGTGTGAGTGTAGGACCAGTAAAGATTATGACATTGTGTTACTATTTAGCAATGTGAGTAGGAGTTAGACCGGACGGCGAAGAAGAAGGAGAACTGTTAAACATGGTGCAAAACATTGTGAGAACGGCGATAACTGAGGAATGCTGGGAGTAGGCTATGATAAGAAAGTGTGTGTGTGAACTGATGGTCAGGAGAGCAATTATAAAGTGGAAAACTACAGCCTGCCTACAGAGGGGAGGGATTTTCATATGACGTGTGCGTATAAAAATATTGTACGACCATTTTGTGGCAGAATTCTCAATGAATAAACATCTGACAATGCAGACCGGGACTCTGTCCGTTTCCTGATCCTTTTGGGAGACGCACAGAGACACTGAAATAGTTTGTTAAATAATTCACATAACAGGACCGTGACCGTGAAAGGAACAAACGGCGTCATATAATTACAAAATATGTTATGAACACAAACATGTAATGGATGGAGATTAGCTTTGCGCACAACCAAATTGTAAACATGAACTGTGCCATTGTACACAATATGTACAGTATATCTTAAAATAGGTAACTGAAAGATAGGTGCAACTTTGGCGCAGGAAAATGTACAGGTTTACCTAGACCACCTTTTTTGGACCCTCTTTGAAAATCACCCTGACGGTGTCAAAACCCAAATCTGATGTTTTGCACCACAAAGTGTGTTGCGACAGAAGCAAAGGGAAGCATTTGATGTCACTGTTTCCCAATGACACCCAAGGATATTAAAGAAATACCCAAACATACAGTATGCCGAAGTGATATGACATGATGACAAACCCATTGAAAGAGAAACTCCCCCCCAAAAAAGTCACGTTTAGTGGAGATTTTAAAAAAAAGTAATCCTTTCAAAATGTAAATGTAGGCAGATTTGCAGCACACACCTTTGAATAAATAATGTTATTAGGAATCCATGTCGTTCTTGGATTGGATGAGGCACTATTGATACAGAATTGATCATCTTTAAAATGTTTTTACATTTATGTAGTTCTGTCTTTGAGCTGTTCTTGTCTACTCATGTTCTGTATTATGTAATGTTTCATGTTTTGTGTGGACTCTAGGAATAGTAGCTACTGCTTTCGCAACAGCTAATGGGGATCCTAATAAAATACCAAAATAGGGGGTATTTTTCATCCCTTTTTCTCTCCCTCTTTTTCTGTCTGTCGGTAGTGAGGGTTTAGTGTGGAAAGGACAGTGTGTTCTCATCATGCGCACACTTGCCCAGTGACAGCCGGATAGCATTGCTATTGTACCTTAACACCTAACTATGGTACTCTTCACAGGTCGGCATTGACTGTAAAACAGCTTTCATTGACACCCTTACCACGTTTATCACACCACACAGATGAGTGCATATAAACGTAAGCAGACATGCATGCACGCACACACACCATTATGACTCAACCTGTTAATAATGTTCACAGGCTTTACTGTGAAGTAGAAATCCCATTCTTTCGTCTCACAAATTCATTACAACTTACTGAGGACACAAAGATATCAGGGGACATTTGTGAATAAATCCAGCTTGATTTGGAGAAGCTTCTGCAATTCTGCATAAGCCAGTTTTTTCAGAGCAAGTACCTCCAAAAACACTTGCTCTAAACTTCTAATCTCAGAGTGTCAGAGATTCGATTCTAACTAGCACATCAGATGGGAATTCATCATTGTGCTGTTTGGGATGAGAGGCAGAGGTAACCGGGGGCAACATATTAACATCAGATCACACAATTGATCCCAGAATTACAATATGCTAATCAGACCGTGTATATTACAAATTAATAATGCCATGAGCACCACAGAAGAGAATCAGACTTGTAAAATCTATTAAACTAGCTACAACCGTAAAGCCCCCAACTCAAAACAGATAAATAAAAAGCCAAATGGGATTAGAGGAATATGAGAAAGAAGTATTGGGTAACACACCCGCTCATGACAATGTTAATGAAAACTTAATGCAACAATGTATCATTTTACAAATGCGATATCTCCCATGCCAGTAGGCTGGCTAGCCCAAGAATGAATATGAAACAAATAATTCACCATGGAAACCATAAATTCCATAAATTCATTAACCAGCGCAGTGCGGCGTATGTAGGCCTGTTGGATATTTATTAAATAATCTCTCATCATTGAATCTCTGATAGCTAGCTACATACCAATTATTTGTTTAGCATAGCAACGTCGAATGAATAGAATGATTAGAATTAACGACTGGGTCAAAACATGAGAAAATAACTAACGACCAGCCCGCTTGGGTAGCAACTTCCGAATGCAAAAACAAATGTACCTGTTAAAATAATATTTTTAATGAACATATTTAATTAATTTTTTATAAATATGTTGGCTACTGTTGTGGGTAATTTTTGATTAACTACTCTACCTCACCAGGGGCAGACAACATAAAAACCAACTAAATGAATTATGCATGTTGTAGAATGAAATGCCTATATGCCTTAAATGCTTATAGATTAAGAACCAATTAAAGGGTTAAAACAGAGCAGATACATTTATTTAGTGCAAATGCTGTGCTTCTGATAAGAATGATTCCCTCTAATTCCCCGCAGCTGGTCTGGGTATGTCAATGACATGTGATGGAGATACAACTTCTCATTGTGGCTGTGTGGAGATAGGAGTAACAAATAAACTAGTGTTATCACTTGTTTGTGCTTATGACCTGACACACATAGTTACATGCACATAGTCACAAGGAAAAACCATAGTGGCTCAGGGTCCTGGGAGGATGGCTGGTGGTAAAGGCTTAAATGTATGTGGTTGAGAATGGGTGATGGACATTCATTAATAATTAATAAGTATTAATTTATATGTTTTATAATGTGTTATGAAATGATAAAGGTAAAACAGAATGAACATGATTGATACTTTGTACTCCAGATGCATGCCTGGATAGTGAATATAGTCAATACAGAGTGTGCTTGTTCTTTAACGTACGTATGTATATAATTTTTTGAGTCACGCCATTAATAAGAGACAGAAGCCCCACTTAGAGAAACGCACGTACTGTAGCCTCGTGAGTAACCAACATGTGACACTGAAAGATGTTATTCATTCACACAGAGAGGAGTAACTATGTATGTTCTATAAGCTTGAGTATGCATTTGTGTCTGTATAAAAGCAGAGCTCCAAGTCATGGCAAGCAGCTACTCCATGGACCAGCTCGGTTTTCGTTGCTTCGTGTAATAAAAGTCTAACTTGATTCAACAAAAACTCTGGAAGAACTTTTGATTGTTAACAAGTATAGTGATAATTAACCATGACACCGTTTAGTAAAAAATAATAATGCCTGAGAACCCAGGAATTATCGTTTGACAACTCCCTCCAAGGGCTATATCCCGGGACCTTGGTTTTGCCTCGAGCCTCAGAACAGCCCTTGTCGGGTGTTGTCACACGATAATTCCCAGGTTCTCAGGCATTATTGCTGAATTATCATGTACCTACCCAGGAACAGGCAATTTAATGTAAAGTAAAGTGACATTTTTAATTACTATGTATTTACAATGTAGCAACCTTTGCAGACAATAGGCTAACCAGGAGAAATTAGGAGACAGGAGGACATTTTTCAGTTTGACTTTTGTTTAATGGATTTGACAAAGATTCATATTCAAACCGTTCAAATTAAATTCCCCATTTCAGACTCAAAGCAATAGCTAACCATTTTAGTTAGTAAAACGTACTAACACTAAGGACGTCGAACGTTCAGGCTACTGCACAGACACTATGGAGGTTCTAGTCTAGAGCGCCCGGTTAAATTGTGTTTGAGAGCATTTGAAAACTCTCTAAATGGTTAAATGAGTGAGAAATATGTGTAATTGCAACATATACTATCATCCTAATTTGACATGTCATATTAAATACTTTCATATTGCGCTAATTTCCCTAATGTGGACAGTTTGTGTTACTATGTGGTGCATTTTCACCACATAAATTCATTTTTTACCTCAGATTTGTGATGTTGATATAAAATTGTGTAGTCATCAAGATGATACTAAATCTATTGCTTTAAACAGATTATTATCTTTGATATGGTACCATTCATTTTATCATACGCGCCGGTCAATCACAGGATTTAAAATGCAGTTGATCATTTTCAAACTCAAATGGCAAGGACAAACATGGCGCTCTCTTTATAAAAGATGCTGGACACAAACAAATACACAGATTTGACAGGACAGCTTTCACTCAAATGAAAACCAACTCCTGTCACTATGTAGAACTACCTGTGATAAATGGCTACTACAGGTTCTCATCTATCGACAAGTACAATGCCTTCAGAAAGTATTCATACCCCTTGACTTATTCCACATTTTGTTGTGTTACAGCCTTAATTCAAAATTGATTAAATATATATTTTATCGCACCCATCTCCACACAATACCCCATAATGACAGTGAATCTTTTTTTTGTTTTTGTTTTGCAAATGAACTAAAAATTCCTGGATCCCCTTTGGCAGCGATTACAGCTGTGAGTCTTTCTGGGTAAGTCTCTAAACAGCTTTGCACACCTGGATTGTACAATATTTGCCCATTATTCTTTTTTAAATTCTTCAAACTCTTTCAAATTGGTTGTTGATCAATGCTAGACAACCTTTTTTAAGTCTTGCCATAGATTTTCAAGTATAATTAAGTCAAAAATGGATTAGCCACTCAGGAACATTCACTGTCTTCTTGGTAAGCACCTCCAGCGTAGATTTGGCCTCGTGTTTTAGGTTATTGTCCTACTGAAAGGTATATATTCTCCCAGTGTCTGGTGGAAAGCAAAATGCACTTAGCTCAATTCCATATACTTTTTTTCCCCCTGAAAAACTCCCCAGTCCTTAACTATTACAAGCATACCCATAACGTGATGCAGCCACCATTATGCTTAACAATATGGAGAGTGGTATTCAGTAATGTGTTGTATTGGGTTTTCCACAAACATAACACTTTGTATTCAAGATTCTTTGCTAAATGTTTTGCAGTATTACTTTAGTGCAGCCAACCCCAATAAGCGGCCCGCGGGCCAGATCCGGCCCGCAAGAGCCAAATGTCTGGCCCACACTGACAGCATTGGCATTCACTTGTTATAATAAACATGAATTTAATATCCGCGGCTCTGCTTTATTTTGAAATTATCCCACACCTTGACCTGTGGCCTTTACCGCGTGCATACGTAAGACGTGCTTCGCGTGCTTTGCGTACTCGTCTCCACTCGACTAGCTACCTAGTGTAGTGTCACACACACACAGTAGCCGCAGCCACTCGCCAGTTAACCCTCTTTCATCAAAAGGACTGACCACTTCCTCACAAAAAATTATTAAATCCAGTCAAACCAACATGGCATTTGCCAAGATACGCAAGGTAGACCAGGAGAACCGTCAGTTCAAAACTGACTGGACTGAGAGGTATTGCTTTTTTTTTACCGGACCACAACAGTGCTAAGCCCACATGCTTAACCCTCCCGTTGTCCTAGGGTCAAAATGACCCGCCACTGTGTTGAACCAACTTTATTTAATTTTTATATTTTTTGGATCATTCGTGAGAAGGAGGCAGTGATACTTTCTTTAAAGTCGTTGCTATTTTTCAATCTTCTTGTGGTATAATAATTATTACAATGAAATAACCATTTCATATTTAATAGCATGTTTCCTACTAAATATGCTACACAGCTTAAATAAAAGTAAATGGCATCCAACTAATTAGTAAATTTTAAAACTTAATACACAGCAATAAACAAATAATACACAAATAAAAGCTAATTAATTATATTGTCACATTAATATCAAACACTTTTGGTTGTTAACAGCTTGATATTATTTGGTTCACATATTTTAAAAGTTTAAAAACTAATGTGGCATATTCTGATAACACATTTGAAAAGTACCTAACTAAAAATCTCTGTCTGTGCTTGTCCTTCTGTCTCTTCTCTTAGAAAGACCGCCTGAACGCAGATATCCAAAGCATGGGTGTTCCAGACAGAAGTGGGCGCTGTGTGTGTGTGTGTGTGTGTGTGTGTGTGTGTGTGTGTGTGTGTGTGTGTGTGTGTGTGTGTGTGTGTGTGTGTGTGAATGTGAATGTGTTTGCTGGACTTTTTGTTTGCTGACTGTTTGCACAGAATATGCTCCAGGGGCATTTCATAATTAAATAGTTGGTTTTGGACTAATTTAGTATTTTTCATTTTTCTCTTATGTGACTCCTAACACCACTACTAATAATTATAAAATCACTATAGAAGTGAAAACTGATAAAACATAAAACTGTCGCCAAAAAAACAAACATGTTGGCCCTCGGCTTGGCATGCCTGACCAAATTTGGCCCTTTTGGAAATCTAATTGGGGAACCCTGCTTTAGTGCTTTGATCCAAACAGGATGCATGTTTTGGAATATTTCTATTCTGTATAGGCTTCCTTCTTGTTCGTCAATTAGGTTAGTATTGTGGAGTAGCTACAATGTTGTTGATCCATCCTCAGTTTTCTCCTATCACAGCCATTCAACTCTGTAACTGTTTTAAAGTCACCATTGGCCTCATGGTGAAATCCCTGCGTGGTTTCCTTCCTCTCTGGCAACTGAGTTAGGAAGGATGCCTGTATCTTTTTTTTTATCCATCTACCAATATTTGGCCTTCTTTGCGATGAATTGGAAAACCTACCTGGTCTTTGTGGTTGAATCTGTGATTGAAATTCACTACTCGATAGAGGGATTTCACAGATAATTGTATATGTGGAGTACAAAGATGAGCTAGTCATTCAAAAATCATGTTAAACACTATTATGCACACAGAGTCCATGCAATTTATTTTGATACGTCTTAAGCACATTTCCATAATGAAGGAGTTGAATACTTATTGACTCAAGACATTTCAGCTTTTACATTTTTTATTATTTTGTAAAATATATTAACTACATATTTCCACTTTGACATTATGGAGTATTGTGTGTAGGACAGTGACTAAAACATCTCAATTTAATCCATTTTAAATTAAGGCTGTAACACAACAAAATGTGCAAAAAGCAAGGGGTGTGGATACCTTCTCAAGGCACTGTATATGTAGTATACCCAAGTTCATTGTGGTTTGTCTTTTAGAAGAGGGCAAACGTTACATGTAGCCATGGTTATTGTTCCAGTTCCATTTGTATTTGTATTTATTATGGATCCCCATTTCTGGGGTCCAGCAAAATTAAGGCAGTTACACAATTTTGAAAAAACATTACAATACATTCACAATCGATTTCACAACACATTAATTGTGTGCCCTCAGCCCTCTACTGTGGTGATGTGATTTGATGGATTCAGGCGCAGGAGGGTAAATCACAGAATAACAGGTTTATTCCGTTGACACAGTGGTATGCAGCAATGCATCAAACACTCCAGTGCGGAAATATACGGCGCACTGGAAACAACGAGGCACACGGGTGAATATCCCGGCGATACAAAATACAAGAGCTCCACCGAGCTAAATTAACCTCCATAATAAACAATCACACACAAAGACAAGGGGGCAGAGGGAACACTTATACAGGTACTGATGAGGGGATATGAACCAGGTGTGTGTAATAAACAAGACAAAACAAATGGAATGATGAGATGAGGAGTGGCAGTGGCTAGAAGGCCGGTGACGACGAACGCCGAAGCCTGCCCGAACAAGGAGAGGAGGCAGCTTCGGAGGAAGTCGTGACATCTACTCTATTACCACATATTTACAACACAAAATTCATGTGTATGTGTGTGTATAGTGCGTATGTTATCGTGAGTGTGTATGCATGTGTCTGTGCCTGTGTTTGTGTCTCTTCACAGTCACCGCTGTTCCATAAGGTGTATTTTTATCCGTTTTTTAAATCAAATTTTACTGCTTGCATGAGTTACTTGATGTGGAATAGAGATCAATGTAGTCATGGCTCTATGTAGAAGGCAGAGTAACAATTTATTATGGGCAGACTTCTCCCCATCTTAGCTACTATTGTATCAATATGTTTTGACCATGACAGTTTACAATCCAGGGTTACTCCAAGCAGTTTAGTCACCTCAACTTGCTCATTTTCCACATTATTCATTACAAGATTTAGTTGAGGATTAGGGTTTAGTGAATGATTTGTCTCAAATACAATGCTTTTACTTTTTGAATTATTTAGGACTAACTTATTCCTTGACATGAATTCGAAACTAAATGCAGCTCTTTGTTAAGTGTTGCAGTAATTTCAGTCGCTGTAGTAGCTGACGTGTATAGTGTTGAGTCATCCGCGTACATAGACACACTGGCTTTACTGTCGTTAGTAAAGATTGAAAAAAGTAAGGGGCCTAGACAGCTGCCCTGGGCAATTCCTGATTCTACCTGGATTATGTTGCAGAGGCTTCCATTAAAGAACACCCTCTGTATTATGTTAGACAGGTAACTCTTTATCCACAATATAGCAGGGGGTGTAAAGCCATAACACATATGTTGTTCCAGCAGCAGACTATGATAGATAATGTCAAAAGTCACACTGAAGTCTAACAAAACAGACTCCACAATCTTTTTATCATCAATTTCTCTCAGCCAATCATCAGTCATTTGTGTAAGTGCTGTGCTTTTTGAATGTCCTTCCCTAAAAGCGTGCTGAAAGTCTGTTGTCAATTTGTTTACTGTAAAATAGCATTGTATCTGGTCAAACACCATTTTTCCCAAAAGTTTACTAAGGGTTGGTAACAGGCTGATTGTTCGGCTATTTGAGCCAGTAAAGGGGGTTTACTATTCTTAGGTAGCGGAATGACTTTTGCTTCCCTCCAGGCCTGAGGGCACACACTTTCTAGTAGGCTTAAATTGAAGATATGGCAAATAGGAGTGGCAATATCGTCCGCTATTATCCTCAGTGATTTTCCATCCAAATTGTCAGGCACCGGTGGCTTGTCATTGTTGATAGACAACAATCATTTTTTCACCTCTTCCACACTCACTTTACGGAATTCAAAATTACAATGCTTGTCTTTCATAATTTGGTCAGATATATTTGTATTTGTAGTGTCAGCGTTTGATGCTGGCATGTCATGCCTATGTTTGCTAATCTTGCCAATGAAAAAAATCATTAAAGTAGCTGGCAATATCAGTGGGTTTTGTGATCTGATTCAATGAATGATGGAGCTGAGTTAGCCTTTTTCCCAAAATGTAATTTAAGGTGCTCCAAAGCTTTTTACTATAATTCTTTGTCATTTATCTTTGTTTCATAGTGTGGTTTCTTCTTCTTTTTATTCAGTTTAGTCACATGATTTCTCAATTTGTAGTACGTTTGCCAATTGGTTGTGCAGCCAGACTTATTTGCAATATTTTTTTACTCATCCCTCTCAACCATACAATTTTTTAGTTCCTCATCAATCCACGGGGATTTAACAATTTTCATTTTGTTAATGCTAATTATGCTTATTAGTAACTGGGATAAGCAATTTCATAAATGTGTCAAGTGCAGAGTCTGGTTGCTCCTCATTGCACACCACGGACCAACACATATTATTTACATCAACAACATAGGAATCACTACAAAACGTATTGTATGACCTCTTATACACTATATTAGGCCCAGCCTTTGGAACTTTGGTTTTCCTAGATAAAGCAAATTTCTGCAGCATTAGTAAAGATGTGATAAATACATGTTCATGATTTCATTCCTGTGCTGTTTGTAACTACCCTTGTAGGTTGACTGATAACCTGAACCAGGTTGCAGGCACTAGTTACAGTTTGAAGCTTTCTCTTGAGAAGGCAGCCTGATGAAAGCCAGTCAATATTTAAATCACCCAGAAAATATACCTCTCTGTTATTATCACATACATTATCAAGCATTTCCCACATGTTATCCAGATACTAACTGTTAGCACTTGGTGGTCTATAGCAGCTTCCAACCAGAATGGGCTTTAGGTGAGGCAGATGATGTACCTGTAGCCGTATTACTTCAAACAGTATTTAACATGAGATCCTCTCTAAGCTTTACAGGAATGTGGTTCTGAATATAAACGGCAACACCTCCACCTTAGGCATTTCTGTCTTTTCTGTAGATCTTATAGCCATGTATTGCTACCACTGTATCATCAAAGGTATTATCTAAGTGAGTTTCAGAGATTGTCAGAATATGAATGTCATCTGCTACTAGCAAATTATTGATTTCATTAACCTTGTTTCTTAAGCTACATATGTTAACGTGGGCTATTTTTAGCACTTTACTGGGAAGCTTAGCAAAGGTAGACATGCTCATGTCATTTATGTTAGTGCAGGGTGAGCTACACACAGTGGACTTCCTACTATGGCTCACCGCCTCAGTGCTAACAGTATCACTCTGGTTCAGAGCACATGATAACTGCGTACAATAGCTGTGGGCTCAGTAGAGGCATTCAGGGCAGTAAGAGGGACATAAATTAGGTTACTTACTTTGTGTCTTCCAACACCCCTGGGATAATGTACGTTTGCTGAAGTATTATGACAACTCAGCGACATAATGGTAGGGATTAAATGATTGTCACTAAACCGATGTGGATGTGGTGGAGGAGTCAGGCGCAGGACACTGAGGTTAAGTCCAACAGTAATTAATAGTCCAAAGTATAATAGGAAAACCTCCGACCTCAAAAACACAAAGAGGCGAGGGAGAATTACGCACAAGCGTAAACACTAAAACACAAAACAAAACAGGGAGCAAAGACGTAGCTCCGACACTGTGGCAGTAATTAACAACACACAATCATACTAGAAAAAAACAAGGAACTTATAAGACACGCAATCAACACACAAATGGACACAGGTGATACAGACAGACAAAAGCAATCGAATGACGAAACATAAAGCGGTGGCAGCTAGTACTCCGGGGACGGCGATCGCCGAAGCCTGCCCGAACCAGGAGGAGGAGCAGCCTCGGCCGAAACCGTGACAGTACCCCCCCCCTTGACGCGCGGCTCCAGCCGTGCACCGACCCCGGCCTCGGGGACGGCCAGGAGGACGCGGACCCGGGCGCATGGGATGCCCATGGTGAAACTCAGTCAGGAGGGATGGATCGAGTATGTCCCTCCTGGGCACCCAGCACCGTTCCTCCGGACCGTACCCCTCCCACTACACGAGATACTGGAGACCACTCATCCGGCGCCTCGAGTCCAAGATGGTCCGGACCCTGTACGCCGGGGCCCCCTCGATGTCCAATGGGGGCGGAGGGGTCTCTCCTATCTCATCTTCTTGGAGTGGGCCAGCTACCACCGGCCTGAGAAGAGACACATGGAACGAGGGGTTAATATTTTTATACTCTATAGGCAGTTGTAACCTGTAACACACCTCGTTCAATCTTCTCAGGACTTTGAAGGGCCCCACAAACCGCCGACCCAGCTTCCGGCAGGGCAGGCGGAGGGGCAGGTTTTGAGTCGAGAGCCAGATTCGATCTCCCGGTGCGTACACCGGTCCCTCACTGCGGTGGCGGTCGGCTCTCGCCTTTTGTTGACGGATGGCACGCTGCAGATGGACATGGGCAGCGTCCCACGTCTCCTCCGAGCGCCGAATCCACTCGTCCACCGCAGGGGCCTCGATCTGGCTCTCGTGCCATGGTGCCAGGACCGGCTGATAACCTAAAACACACTGGAAAGGTGTTAAATTTGTGGAGGAGTGGCGGAGAGAGTTCTGGGCCATCTCTGCCCAGGGGATGAACCTAGAACACTCCTCCGGCCGGTCCCGGCAATAGGACCTCAAAAACCTACCCACATCCTGGTTGACACGTTCCACCTGCCCATTGCTCTCTGGGTGGTACCCCGAGGTAAGGCTTACCGAGACCCCCAACCGTTCCATGAACGCCCCCCAAACTCTGGAGGTGAACTGGGGACCTCGGTCAGACACTATATCCTCGGGGACCCCATAGTGCCGGAAAACATGGGTAAATAGGGCCTCAGCGGTTTGTAGGGCAGTAGGGAGACCCGGCATGGGAAGGAGACGACAGGCCTTGGAAAACCGATCCACAACGACCAAAATGGTGGTATTCCCCTGGGAGGGGGGAAGATCGGTTACGAAATCCACCGATAGTTGGGACCATGGTCGTTGTGGAACGGGCAGGGGATGTAGCTTACCCCTGGGCAAATGTCTAGGCGCCTTACACTGGGCACACACCGAGCAGGAGGAGACATAAACCCTCACTTCCCTAGCTAACGTTGGCCACCAGTATTTCATGCTAAGACAGTGCACGGTCCGGCCAATACCTGGATGTCCAGAGGAGGGTGATGTATGAGCCCAATAAATCAGTCGATCACGAATCTCGAGCGGAACGTACGTCCGCCCCACAGGACACTCGGGGGGAGTAGGGTCGGTACGCAGTGCCCGCTCGATTTCCGCATCGACCTCCCATACCACCGGAGCCACCGAACAAGACTCCGGCAATATGGAAGTAGGCTCGTTGGACCTCTCCTCTGTGTCATACCGCCGGGACAGGGCGTCTGCCTTACCATTCTGGGACCCAGGGATGTATGTGATCTTAAAAACGAACCGGGTTAGGAACATGTTCCACCTAGCCTGACGAGGGTTCAATCTCCTAGCTGCCCGGATGTACTCCAGGTTACGGTGATCAGTCAGAATGAGGAAAGGGTGTTGAGCCCCCTCAAGCCAATGCCTCCACACCTTTAGGGCCTGGACTACGGCTAACAGCTCCCTGTCCCCAACATCATAGTTACGCTCCGCCGAGCTGAGCTTCTTGGAGTAGAACGCACAGGGGCGGAGTTTAGGTGGCGTGCCGGACCGTTGTGACAGAACTGCCCCAATACCGGTCTCGGACGCGTCTACCTCTACTTGGAATGGTAAAGAGGGATCCGGATGCGCCAGCACAGGAGCCGAGGTGAACAGGTTCTTTAGTTTGACAAATGCCCTGTCCGCCTCAGCCGACCACTGCAAACGAACCGGACCCCCCTTTAGCAGGGACGTAATGGGAGCTGCAACCTGTCCAAAACCCCGAATAAACCTCCGGTAGTAATTAGCAAAACCCAAGAACTGCTGCACCTCTTTTACAGTGGTCGGAGTTTGCCAATTACGCACGGCCGATACCGGGTCTACCTCAATCTCCACGCCAGACGCGGACAACCGATAACCCAAAAAGGAGACGGACTCCTGGAAGAACAGGCATTTCTCTGCCTTGACATACAAGTCATGCTCCAACAGTCTTCTCAACACTCGGCGCACCTGGGCTACATGCTCGGCTCGTGTAGAAGAATACACTAGGATGTCGTCGATGTAAACTACTACACCCTGCCCATGCATGTCCCGGAAAATCTCGTCTACAAAGGATTGGAAGACTGAAGGAGCATTCATTAACCCGTATGGCATGACGAGATACTCGTAATGACCCAAGGTGGTGCTAAATGCTGTTTTCCATTCATCCCCCTCCCTAATGCGCACCAGATTGTACGCGCTCCTGAGATCCAACTTTGTGAAGAACCGCGCTCCGCGTAATGACTCCGTCATCGTCGCAATCAGTGGAAGTGGGTAACTGTATTTAACTGTGATCTGATTGAGACTACGGTAATCAATACACGGGCGCAATCCCCCGTCCTTCTTCTTCACAAAGAAGAAACTCGAGGAGACCTGGGAAGTGGAGGACCGTATGTATCCCTGTGCCAAGGACTCGGCTATGTAAGTCTCCATAGCCGCTGTTTCCTCTTGAGACAGGGGATACACACGACTCCGGGGAAGAGCTGCTCCTGTCTGGAGATTTATCGCACAGTCCCCCTGTCTATGAGGAGGTAGCCGTGTTGCCCTCGATTTGCTAAACACGAGTGCTAAATCCTCATACTCAGGGGGAATGCGCAGTGCGGGCACTTGGTTCGGACTCTCTACCGAGGTCGCCCCTACGGAAACACCTAGACATCTCCCTACACACTGGGCAGACCACTCCATAAGAGCCCTCTGTTGCCACGCTATGGTAGGATCATGGGTGCTTAACCAGGGAAGGCCCAACACCACGGGGTACGCAGGAGAGTCAATCAGATAAAACTGAATGATCTCCTCATGACCCCCCTGCGTCGTCAACGTCAGTGGTGCTGTGACATCCCTGATCAGACCCGACCCCAACGGCCGGCTGTCTAATGCGTGGACAGGAAAAGGAGCTTCTACCGGCTGAAGGGGAATTCCTAACCTACCACAAAATTCCCGATCAATAAAGTTCCCAGCTGCGCCTGAATCTACTAGCGCCTTATGCTGGGAATGAGGTGCCACCTGTGGAAATCTCACAGGAATACTCATGTGACCAACAGAAAGCTCTGGGTAAGTGGGGCGCCTACTCACCTGAAATGACTCCCCAGTGGGTGGCCTGTTGTCACCTCTCCCAGGAGACCCTCCCCAGCACCTGGCCGCGGTGTGTCCTCCACGACCACAGGTGGTGCAGGGGATGGCCCCCCTCGGGTTCCCTCTCCTCCTCTCTCTAGCGCCAGCACCCCCGAGCTCCATGGGAATCGGCTCGGAGGTGCTGGAGGGTGGAATGGACGACCCCCACTCGGGACGTCCGCGGGTAGCCAGCAGGGTGTCTAGACGGATGGAAATGTCCACCAACTGGTCGAACGACAGGTTGGTGTCCCTGCAGGCCAGCTCACGACGAACGTCCTCTCGTAGGCTACACCGGTAGTGGTCGATGAGGGCCCTCTCATTCCACCCCGCATCCGCCGCTAGTGTCCGGAACTCCAGTGCGAACTCCTGTGCGCTCCTCTTCCCCTGTCGGAGGTGGAACAGACGCTCTCCCGCCGCTTTCCCCTCAGGTGGATGATCGAAGACAGCCCTGAAGCGGCGGGAGAACTCCGCGTAGGTGATGGTTGCGGCGTCTACTCCCCTCCATTCGGCGTTGGCCCACTCCAACGCCCTACCGGATAGACAGGAGATGAGGGCGGAGACGCTCTCGTATCCCGAGGGCGCCGGGTGTATGGTGGCAAGGTAAAGTTCCACCTGCAGGAGGAATCCCTGACACCCGGCTGCAGAACCGTCATATGCCCTCGGGAGCGAGAGCCGAATGCCACTGGGTTCCGGTGCTGAGAGAGGAGGACTGGCCGTTTGTGATGGGATGTTGTAAGAGTGCGTGGGCACCTCTCGATTCACCAATCGGCGCAGAGTGTTGGACACCTCTTCCATGGCGGTCCCGAGTTGCCGGATCATGGTGTCCTGGTAGTTGATCCGGTCCTCCAGGGATTCGGGTGCCGCCGCTGTTCCTGCTGACTCCATGGTGGTGTGTTGTTCTGTCACTAAACCGATGTGGATGTGGTGGTTATTGATAAGTCGTTGTCTCAATGCAAACAGTGACTTATCAATGACTTCTATGCAATATCGATGTGAGTGATTAATTTGCGTGCGCTATTGCTTTCTTAAGTGATAATGCCCTCGAAGCCGGTGTTTGGAGGATATATTGGCATGGGTGTTGTTAGGCCCGAGATTAAGTCAATATATCCTCCAAACACCGGCTTCGAGGGCATTATAATTTCTATACAACGGGTTACCAACATATTCAAATAATGATTGACATATGTTCATTCAAAATGTTATTTTGATTAATTTATTCATACTATTTCATGTAGTCTCGACACAAATCTAGGGTTGCTACACAAGCTGGCTGGTTGTTCGTTCTATCGGTTCTGTTGCTAGAGACGTGACCCAATCATTCTGTATTTTTGTTCTGTATCCATGGACGCAGCCCAGTCGTTCGTTCTAAATGTTCCATTGCCATACTGGCTGGCAACGTTCTTATCCCTTGCTTGCTACCTAGCCAACTATGGTTAACTTACAGTCACGTCAAGAAGGGCAGCCAGAATAACAGCAAAGTAGCTGCATTTGCATTTGTTTAAGCGGTTTTCTATTGACATTTATTTGGATACATCCATAACAATGAGCTAATGAGGTGCGATTTCGCTGTCATAGAAAATGTGCTCACTTTTCAGGACACTGTTGTTCAGAGCAGCTAGCCAACAACACAGCTAACGAGATCACTTCAAACTGAAGCTTGAAGGACTGCAAAATCGCTGCACTTCGTTTCGTTTTACCTTTTTCAATTTTTCAATTGACATTTCTTTGTATACAGTACCAGTCAAAAGTAATAGTGAAGACATCAGAACTATTAAACAACACATATGGAATCATGTAGTAACCAAAAAAGTGTTAAACAAATCTAAATATATTTTATATTTGAGATTCTTGAAATAGCCACCCTTTGCCTTGATGATTTCACACTCTTGTCATTCTCTCAACCAGCTTCACCTGGAATGCTTTTTCAACAGTCTTGAAGGAGTTCCCACATATGCTTAGCACTTGTTGGCTGCTTTTTCTTCACTCTGCCGTCCGACTCATCCAAACCATCTCAATTGGGTTGAGGTCGGGGGATTATGGAGGCCAGGTCATCTGATGCACCACTCCATCACTCTACTTCTTGGTAAAATAGCCATTACACAGCCTGGAGGTGTGATAGTCCTACTAAGGCCAAACCAGATGGGATGACGTATCGCTGCAGAATGCTGTGGTAGCCATGCTGGTTAAGTGTGCCTTGAATTCACCAGCAAAGCACCCCCACACCATAACACCTCCTCATCCATGATTTACGGTGGGAACTACACATGCAGAGATCATCCATTCAACCACACCGCGTCTCAGAAAGACGGTTGGAACCAAAAATCTCCATTTGGACTCCAGACCAAAGGACAAATGTCCACCGGTCTGATGTCCACTGCTCGTGTTTCTTGTCCCAAGCAGGTCTCTTCTTCTTATTGGTGTCCTTTAGTAGTGGTTTCTTTGTAGCAATTCGACCATGACGGCCTGATTCACACATTCCCCTCTGAACAGTTGATGTTGAGATGTGTCTGTGACTTGAACTCTGTGAAGCATTTATTTGGGCTGCAATTTCTGAGGCTGGTAATTCTAATGAACGTATCCTCTGCAGCAGAGGTAACTTTGGGTCTTCCATTCCTGTGGCGGTCCTCATGAGAGCCAGTTTCATCATAGCGCTTGATGGATTTTGCAACTGAACTTGAACATTTTCCGTATTGATTGACCTTCATGTCTTAAAGTAATGATGGACTGTTGTTTCTCTTTGCTTATTTGAGCTATTCTTGCCATAATATGGACTTGGCCTTTTACCAAATAGGGATATTTTCTGTATACCCCCCCTACCTTGTCACAACAGAACTGAATGACTCAAACGCATTAAGAAGGAAATACATTCCACAACTTAACTTTTAAAAAGGCACACCTGTTAATTGAAATGCATTCCAGGTGACTACCTCATGAAGCTGGTTGAGAGAATGCCAAGAGTGTGCAAAGCTGTCATCAAGGCAAAGCGTGGCTGTTTGAAGAATCTCAAATATAAAATATATTTTCATTTGTTTAACCCTTTTTTGGTTACTACATGATTCCATATGTGTTATTTCATAGTTTTGATGTCATCACTATTATTCTACAATGTAATAAATAGTAAAAAATAAAGGAAAACCCTTGAATGAGTAGGTGTGTCCAAACTTTTGACTGGTAGTGTACATCCATAAAAATGATACCAGCTGATTCTTGATTTTGACTGGCTGAGAAAAGCTGCCTGCCTGTTTGTCTCGTCCCGACGCCCGACACGTTCATTACTATGGGACAGCTGGAGATCGAATTTGAATATTGAAACAAAGTTGCAAATATCGGAGAGAGAGACAGCAAGGTTTATACAAATCTCCATTGTTGAAAACAAAATGTTTGTCTAAAAGAAATGTGAGATAGTCTAGTTTATAGTTTATAAATTGCTTGGCTGGGCTGATGAGACAGTGGATTGTGCATTCAGATGGAACAGGGTAAATAGGCATTTTACAGTGGTAACTTGTGGAATAGACACCGTCTGGAATGCGGTTTTAACCAATCAGCATTCAGGATTAGACCTACCCCGTTGTATAAAGTAGAACAAGCGAATCAGTTCCAGTTTAGAGTGTCCTCTTGGTAAATGTTGGTGTGTGTGCAGTTTATAAGGTACTAATTTAGCAAAATATACGTAATCTGAACAGAAGTGTGACACGTATGTGTAGGGAGTAATATTTATGTTTGGTCTTCAGAATATCAAAACCAATTTCAGCATATTGATTATGAATTTTGACTTTTAAAATACCTGACAACAGGAAGCAGCAACAGTATCGTTTTCTAATTATATATGTTTTAGGAATATAAATTATACTTTTAACAGTATTTTTCATAACATGACAGGATTCTACTTAAACATGTAAAACTACTGAATGAGCCCAAAAACCTGCTTTGATTGATTGATTTTGATGATATAACTGAAATAGTGAGAAAAAAAATTGTCTTGCCTACTAACACAGAGTGGTATAGCTACCCATTATTCACTGCTAGTAGCTAGCTAAGCACTGGCACAATGTCAACACATTTTCCAACTAGGTCAATAAACATTACAAAATCGTCATAAAACTCCTGAAACATTTAGTTCACTATTTTGAGAATTACATTGCACTTTTGCACATTACAAACCTTTAAAAACAGGACAAAAAGAAACATCATGTTGCTTCCATTTTGGCTGCACAGGAGGAGAGTGTGAGAGGTCAGTGTGATGTCACATCCTGGTGGCCTCTCGCTTCCCCAAAGGTACGTCACATTCAAAATAAGAAAAATAAAAAGCCAGAAGAACGCTGGGCTTTCATGAGAAAGTGATGTCACGTTCCCCTCTCACCTCTCACACTCTGCAGCCAAAATGGAAGCCAGATGCTGTGTCTGTCTCTTAATTTGTCCTGTTTTAAAAGGTTTGTCATGTGCAAAAGCGCAATGTAATCTAGCTAGCTACATTAGTGAATAATGGGGAAATGCTAGCTAGCTTGCTTTATCACCCTGTGTTTGAATGTTTTAATAACTCATTTTAGTTATTGCTTTGAGTCTGAAATGGGGAATTTAATTTGAATGGTTTGGTATTTGGTATTTTATTTCAATCCCCATTCGCTGTTGCGAAAGCAGCAGCTGCTCTTCCTGCTGTCCACAAAAAACAAGAAACATGACATATTACAAAACATGAATAGGCAAGAACAGCTCAAGGACAGAACTACAGAAGTTTAAAAACGGCACACGTAGCTTACATATCAATACATACACTCTAAATATTTAGGCCAAATAGGGGAGAGGTGTTGTGCCGTGAGGTGTTGCTTTATCCGTTTTTTTAAACCAGGTTTGCTGTTCATTTGAGCAATATGAAATGGAAAGGAGTTCCATGCAATAATGGCTCTATATCATACTGTACACTTTCTTGAATTTGTTGGTGGGGTAAGTGTGTGTGTCAGAGCTGTGTGAAAGTTGGCTATTCAAACATTTTGGAATTCTCAACACAATGTTTCTTATAAAAAGAAGAAGTGATGCAGTCAGTCTCTCCTCAATTCTTAGCCACGCGAGACTGGCGTGCATAGTATTTATTTTAGCCCTCTGATTACAATAAAACCAAGACATCCCACTGTGTTCTGGGCCAGCTGCAGCTTAACTAGGTCTTTCTTTTCTGAAATTAACCACGTGACTTGACAATAATCAAGATAAGACAAAACTAGAGCCTGCAGGACTTGCTTTTTGTAGTGTGGTGTCAAAAAAGCAGAGCATCTCTTTATTATGGACAGACCTCGCCCCATCTGTACAACCATTGAATCTGTATGTTTGACTATGACAGTTTACAATCTAAGGTAACACCAAGCAATGTAGTCTCCTCAACTTGTTCAACAGTCACACCATTCATTACCAGATTCAGCTGAGGTCTAGAGCTTAGGGAATGACTTGTGCCAAATATAATGTACTTCGTCATAGAGGTGTTCAGGATCAGTTTATTACCTTGTTAAGGGTTTCAGTGACTTCATTAGATGTGGTTGCTGACACGTACACAGGGCAGCACGGCTGGCCCTTGGATGTACACAGAGAGCTAATATTAATAATATGCATGTCGATCTCTCCTGGCTCAAAGTGGAGGAGAGATTGACTTCATCACTACTTGTGTTTATGAGAGGTGTTGACATGTTGGGTCCACCGAGCTGTCTGTTTGAGCTACTGGCGCACAGCTCGGTCATCCATGCATACACTAAAAGACATGCCATCAGAGGTCTCTTCACAGTCCACAAGTCCAGAACAGACTATGGGAGGCGCACAAGAGCCATGACTACATGGAACTCTATTCCACATCAAGGAACTGATGCAAGTAATAAAATTAGATTTAAAAAAACAGATAAAAAAACACCTTATGGAACAGCGGGGACTGTGAAGCAACACAAACATAGGCGCAGACACATGCATACACACACACGATAACATACTCACTATACACACATGTACACATGGATTTTTGTACTGTAGATATGTGGTAGTGGTGGAGTAGGGTCCTGAGGGCACACAGTGTGTTGTGAAATCTGTGAATGTATTGTAATGTTTTTAAAATTGTATGAACTGCCTTAATTTTGCTGGACCCCAGGAAGAGTAGGTGCTGCCTTGGCAGCAGCTAATAGGGATCCATAATAATACAAATACAAATACAAATATATACAAAGGTATGTGGACACACCTTCAAATTAGTGGATTTGGCTATTTCAGCCACACCCGTTGCTGACAGGTGTATAAAATCTAGCACACAGCCATGCAATCTCCATAGACAAACATTGGCAATAGAATGGCCTCACTGAAGAGCTCAGTGACTTTCTACATGGCACCGTCATAGGATGCCACCTTTCCAACAAGTCAGTTCGTCAAATTTCTGCCCTGTTACAGCTGCCCCGTTTAACTGTAAGTGCTGTTATTATGAATTGAAAACGTCTAGGAGCAACAATGGCTCGGCCGCAAAGTGGTAAGCCACACAAGCTCACAGAACGGGACTACAGAGTGCTGAAGCTCGTATCGCGTAAAAATCGTTGTTCCTCGGTTGCAACACTCACATTTTTTTTGCAAAAATGCGTTCTGGAACATGTGAACTTTCATGTGCCTTAATAACAAACTTGTATGCCATCTGTAAATATGAATGAAATTGTGAAATTATGAGCCTCGTTGGTTTAGCCACAGAAAAAGACAGGAACCTTCACGCTAGCCATGATTGGCTAGATATTGGGTGGACTGGACATGCAGAGCGATGAGTTCGGATTAGTCTGCTATGTAGAACGCTTCTGTCTATAAAATGAGCTGGTCAGTATGTGTAGGTAATCCTTTCTAAAGTGGCTTTTCAAAAAGTTATCACGTAGTAGAACTGCATAAGTGTTGCTCTCAACTTTCTGGAGGACCGAGTTTTGAAATCAGTGGAATGCCAGGTGGAGTTAGAGTATGATAAGCAGATAGAGAAAATTCTGGCGTTTGATTGCAAATATTCAGATGGGGTCAAAAAGAAAACACACAGAAGGCTGTTGTATAAAACACTGTCTCCGGATTATATCTTCAAACTAAGGTTAACCATGGCATCTGTGACAGAGAGGGAGAAGCGTACATGCATTTATACGGGTAATTTCTGAAAATGTAGCTAGCTAAATTACACGTTTCTAATTTTGTCAGAAAGTAGTTTTCATTTCAAGTTAAAGCGTACTGGTAGCTAGCTAGCTAAATTTAAGTGTATGACCTGTGTAGTAATATTATTAGTATCTCGGAGTCATTTGCATTGCTAGTTAAAGCCTAATGTTAGCTAGCTAGCTAACATTAAACCTGGCTGGTTAGCTACCTGCAGATTCATGCAGGGTAGTAACATTATGCGTTGGGGTTATGGTTCATTGTTCAGCTAGCTAGCTACATGTCTAAACAAAAGACTCCACTATGCAAATAACCATTTCAATAGAATGTTCATGATGTCACTGCGGCAACTGTCTATAGACATAGCTGGTAAATTCGCTCTGGCTATCTACTCCGATTTCAGAGCACTCTCGTCTGAGTGTGCCAGAGTGCAGAATAACTGACAAATGTATGAATGCTCAACACCCATTGAATATGGCCGGTGTCAGTAAACGTTGACAAAAAAGCGTAATTATATTGTTGCCAGCAGCACAGTTACAGTCACCAACGCTCTGGATAACATAAAAACAGCCTAACCAGCTCTGCTAAGGCGAGGAAAATGGTCAGAGTGAGCTGTTCTCTTATTTGTGTCTGGAAGTAGCTAGCAAGCTAGCCAACGTTAGCCAGTTAGCTTGGGTGTTTGACTGCTGTTGTTAAGTTTGAATGCTCGTATCAACCCTACTCCTCAACCAGAGCGTCCAGCATGCTCTCTGAATGCTCAGAGAGCAAAATGCTCTGAATTTACGAACTGACAATCTGACAAAGCTCTGAGTTTACGAATGCCCAGAGCGCACTCTGGCACTCCAGATTTAATTTACGAACGCACCCGTAATATAAACCTGCCTGTAGTCTTGAAATCTTTGGTTGTTTTGTGCATGGCCTTACATGTGAATCCTTAAAGAGATGGGTGGGGCCAAGGCTTAAGAGGGTGTGAACGATGCTGAATGGGTGTAGACAAAGAAGTGCTCTCCAGTAGGTTTACCAAAACATTCAAGGACCATTTTCTCAAAAGTGAGGTTACCAGTTTATACATTTTCAAAGCAGAATTGCTTTCCCATTGTTCCTCAACTGTAGTGGATGATATACCATTTTCTATCTCTGAGTCTCTACTTTTATCCAATGTAAAAAACACAATTTCAAATTTTGCTACATAAGACAGAATCGAGCCGGTCCGTCACATGAGCATACATGGACTTTGGTAAAAATATAAAATAGTAGAGGGCCTAGAGAGCTGCCCTGCAGTGCACCACACCCTGCATGTTTGACATTAGAGAAGATTCCTTTAAAGAAACCCTCTGAGTTCTATTAGATAGATAGCTCTGAATTTACAATATTTACATTTACATTTACGTCATTTAGCAGACGCTCTTATCCAGAGCGACTTACAAATAGGTGCATTCACCTTATAGCCAGTGGGATAACCATTTTACAATTTTTTTTTTTTTTATTTTATTTTTTTTTGGGGTGGGTTGGAGTAAAGGGGGGGGTGGGGGTAGAAGGATTACTTTATCCTATCCCAGGTATTCCTTAAAGAGGTGGGGTTTCAAATGTCTCCGGAAGGTGGTGAGTGACTCTGCTGTCCTGGCGTCGTGAGGGAGTTTGTTCCACCTTTGGGGTGCCAGAGCAGCGAACAGTTTTGACTGGGCTGAGCGGGAACTATGCTTCCGCAGAGGTAGGGGAGCCAGCAGGCCAGAGGTGGATGAACGCAGTGCCCTCGTTTGGGTGTAGGGACTGATCAGAGCCTGAAGGTACGGAGGTGCCGTTCCCCTCACAGCTCCATAGGCAAGTACCATGGTCTTGTAGCAGATGCGAGCTTCAACTGGAAGCCAGTGGAGTGTGCGGAGGAGCGGGGTGACGTGAGAGAACTTGGGAAGTTTGAACACCAGACGGGCTGCGGCATTCTGGATGGGTTGTAGGGGTTTAATGGCACAGGCATGGAGCCCAGCCAACAGCGAGTTGCAGTAATCCAGACGGGAGATGACAAGTGCCTGGATTAGGACCTGTGCCGCTTCCTGTGTAAGGCAGGGTCGTACTCTCCGAATGTTGTAGAGCATGAACCTACAGGATCGGGTCACCGCCTTGATGTTAGTGGAGAACGACAGGGTGTTGTCCAGGGTCACGCCAAGGCTCTTCGCACTCTGGGAGGAGGACACAACGGAGTTGTCAACCGTGATGGCGAGATCATGGAACGGGCAGTCCTTCCCCGGAAGGAAAAGCAGCTCCGTCTTGCCGAGGTTCAGCTTGAGGTGGTGATCCGTCATCCATACTGATATGTCTGCCAGACATGCAGAGATGCGATTCGCCACCTGGTTATGTCAGAGGTTGAAAAACCATAAAACACACGTTTTCTCAACATCAGGTTATGGTCAATAATATCGAAGGCTGCACTGAAATCTAACAGTACAGCTACCACAATCTTCTTATTATCAATTTATTTAAACCAATCATCAGTCATTGAGTGCCCTTCTGATGTCCTCTCTCATTGACTTACAGATTGCTGTCATCTTGCCGTTTTCCTGTTTAAACTCATCAAGCTGACCTTGGGAGAACTGCAAACTGTTCTTCCGGTCCTGGACCTCTCTGGTCAGGTCGTCCATTATTTTATTAGTTGACTCCACCAGTATTTGGACACAACACTACAAGTTATTTTCTTGTTGTTGTAACAACTGCTTGTAGAACTCTTTCTGTTCGTTTAAAAGATCCTTCATATATGATAGAGAGACACCACTGCCCTCAATCGTACTCCCACCGGCTTTGGTCTTTGTCATGGTAGCAATTTAGGCTACGATGGTACTCCTCGCAGTTCCAGACAGGGCAGGTCGCAGGGAAGATGGAAACAGAAACAAACAGTAGGGATCTAGACAGCCACAAGCCCGGGACAATCCGCAGTCCCAGCCACAAGGGCTAACCCTGTCACGGGCTGTGTTCAAGCCCTCAAGGAAACCCTGCTGGCTTGATAGGCAGCTAACATTGGCAGCTAGGCTAGCTGCTACGCCAAGGAGCTCATCAGGTTGGCAGGACATGGCAGGACCCCTGGATAGATAGCAGCAGTCCCAGCAACTGATACCAACTGCGTCGCGAGATCCAAACTCAACACTTTCAAAACTTTCCAAAACAACAAATCAAGTTCTCCCTTGTTCTGTTTGAATATGAATCGTTAAAGAAAAGTCCAACTGAGAAATGTTCTCATGTCTCCTAATGTCTTCAGGTTAGCCTATTGTCTACAAAGGTTGTTACAATGTATCTGCAAAGTAATTCAAATGTCACTTCACTTTATATTACATTGCTTGGTCCTGGGTAAGTGCTTGCACATTGTTAATACATGTATATCCATTATAACACTGTTGTAGTTACAGAGTTGGCTGTTACATTTGTACAGTGTAACTAAAAAGGTTTATAAATAATGTTCTCCTTTTTCCTAATTTATCCTGGTTAGCTTACTGTCTGCTAAGGTTGTTACATAGTACTTATAAAGGTTATACCCTACTGGGTTTTTACTTTATGTTAAGTCGCTTGCTCCTTACATTGTTCTGCATTGCTCTTACATTACACTTTATTTGGTATACCCTTTGCGCCAGGTAATAACACATAAATAAACTAATGAAAATCAAATCAAGATGTATTTGCCACATGCTCCGAATACAACATGTGTAGACCTTACAGTTAAATGCTTACTTACAAGCCCTTAACCAACAATGCAGTTTTTAGAAAAAATAAGTGTTAAGTAAAAAATGGATAAGTAAAAAATAAAAAACAGAAATAATTAAAGAGCAGCAGTAAAATAAAATAACAGTAAGGAGGCTATATACAGGGGGTACCAGTACAGAGTCAATTTGCGGGGGCACAGGTTAGTCAAGGTAGTTGAGGTAATATGTACATGTGGGTAGAGTGACTATGCATAGATAATAAACAGAGAGTAGCAGCAGCATAAAAGAGGTGGTGAGGTGGGGTGGGGGGGACAATGCAAATAGTCTGGGTAGCCATGATTAGCTTTTCAGGAGTCTTATGGCTTGGGGGTAGAAGCTGTTAAGAAGCCTTTTGGACCTAGACTTGGTGCTCCGGTACCGCTTGCCGTGCGGTAGCAGAGAGAACAGTCTATGACTAGGGTGGCTGGAGTCTTTAACATTTTTTAGAGCCTTCCTCTGACACCGCCTGGTATAGAGGTCCTGGAAGGCAGGAAGCTTGGCCCCAGTGATGTACTGGGCCGTACGCACTACCGTCTGTAGTGCCTTGGAGTACGCGTCCTGGTAATTCATCTGGCCTGTGGCCTTGTAAATGTTGACCTGCTTAAAAGTCTTAGTCACATCGGCTACGGAGAGCGTGATCACATAGTCATCCGGAACAGCTGATGCTCTCATGCATGCTTCAGTGTTGCTTGCCTCGAAGCGAGCATAGAAGTAATTTAGCTAGTCTGGTAGGCTCGTGTCACTGGGCAGCTCGCGGCTGTGCTTCCCTTTGTAGTCTGTAATAGTTTGCAAGCCCTGCTGCATCCGACGAGCGTCGGAGCCGGTGTAGTACGATTCAATCTTAGTCCTGTATTGACTCTTTGCCTGTTTGATGGTTGGTCGGAGGGCATAGCGGGATTTCTTATAAGTGTCCGGGTTAGAGTCCCGCTCCTTGAAAGCGGCATCTCTACCCTTTAGCTCAGTGCGGATGTTGCCTGTAATCCATGGCTTCTGGTTGGGGTATGTACGTACAGTCACTGTGTGGATGACGTCATCGATACACTTATTGATGAAGCCAGTGACTGATGTGGTGTACTCCTCAATGCCATCGGAAGAATCCCGGAACATATTCCAGTCTGTGCAAACAAAACAGTCCTGTAGCTTAGCATCTGCATCATCAAACCACTTCCTTATTAACCGAGTCACTTGAGCATCCTGCTTTAGTTTTTGCTTATAAGCAGGAATCAGGAGGATAGAATTATGGTCAAATGGAGGGCGAGGGAGAGCTTTGTACGCGTCTCTGTGTGTGGAGTAAAGGTGGTCTAGAGTGTTTTTTCCTCTGGTTGCACATTTAACATGCTGGTAGAAATTAGGTAGAATGGATTGAAGTTTCCCTGCATTAAATTCCCAGGCCACTAGGAGCGCTGCCTCTGGATGAGCGTTTTCCGGTTTGCTTATGGCCTTGTACAGCTCTTTGAGGGCAGTCAGTGCCAGCATCGGTTTATGGTGGTAATTTGACAGCTATGAACAAAATAGTTCAAAACTATCTTGGTCTACAGCTTATCATGAGATAACCTAGAGACTTCCTTAATATTAGATTTCGTGCACCAGCTGTTGTTTACAAATATACACAGACCGGCACCTTAACGGAGTCAGCCGTTCTATCCTGCCGATGTAGCATGTATCCTGCCAGCTGTATGTTATCCATGTCGTTGTTCAGCCACGACACGGTGAAACATGAGAAGTTTGTGGAAATGTGAAATTAATGTAGGAGAATATAACACATTAGATGTGGTAAAATATAATAAAAACGTTGTTCCATCATCTTTGAAATGCAAGAGAAAGGCCACAATATAATCTTGTAGTTTAGGCGCAATTTAGAATTTGGCCACCAGATGGCAGCAGTATGTGTGCAAAGTTTCAGATTGATCCAGTGAAGCATTGCAATACTGGACTATTTTGTATAAAGCCTACCCATATGTGCCGAATTGGTCAATTGATACATTTTCAAGTACATAACTATAGAGAACATACAAAAATGATATGGTAATACAAAATGTAAGTTTACACACTCCCAGGAATGTCATACATTATGGATCATTAGCTTCTACACTAACTTTCACACATATAGAACGGCAGCCATCTCCTCCGGCGCCATTAACCTGTAGTTAATGACAGATTGTGCCTCGATTCAATTGTTGTTACCAGGTTCTAGTCTATTTACATAATTAGATCAAGATGGTATCAACCCTGGCATTACCTGTTGATTTTATGGTAGTGGCACCGTGTAGTTACTTTAACAAGACCACATTTTGGTTATTAACATGATAATTCACAGGTGACTTTCAAACAGGTAATTACAAAACATTAGTTACATAGTTAAACAAGGAAATCTATAATAACATCAGTAATTACACATGTGAAATGACCTTTAGAAAGTGGATGTATAATTACAGTCCTTGTTCCAACTGTGTAATAACTGATACCGCTACAACCCTATTACCATGTAATTACATAGTAATACCTATGTAACTACTTTGTTACTACAGTTATTACTGTGTAGTTACTTAGTAATAGGGGCAATTTAATGAAAGGTGTTGCCACATGTTGTTGTATGATTACAGCAGTACAGGCAATCCATGTCAGTTAAGTAGCCTCACTTGTTGGTGGGGATGCTTGCGTTGCTAGCCTGGAATAAAACATGTCAAACTGTGCAAATATGTACATGCATAATTGAGCAGGTGATGATGTCCTGCTCTGAAGAAATACTATTATTGTAAAATGGAGCAGTGCGTTTGTAAAAACACATTCAGCAACGGGTCTCTCCCTCTTTTCGCTCCCTCTCTCTCTTTCTCACCCTCTGTCTCTCTCTTTTTTCTTTCCCTCGCTCTTCATCGGTCTCTCCTTTTCTTGGCCAAGGCGGGTTTGTATCTCTTACAAAGTGAGATATTTCATAAAATCCACTCCAACATCCCATCGAGATGAAACTGGGAAGACTAAATGACTTATTCTGTTTGTTCAAGGCAAAACAGGGCCTTTCCCCACTCCTTCTCGTACTTCAGTGACACCAGTGTACTCAGCTATTCTCTTTCTCAGGTCTGACATTTCAGAGAAGAAGTAGGTTTTTCTTGGTGATATATTTGGAAATTGTGGGAACTAAAAGTTAGGGGAATGTACTTGTGACCCAGGGGCTGTGAAGGCTTGTACAAGGTACTCAACTCAAATCAGTGCTAGGATAAGTGGATACTTTTGTCTGCTTTGTACTTGTAGGTAAGAAGACACCTGTTCTCACTCTCTTCAGGTTCGTCTCGCCATGCAGTATCCACTCCAATGACCTCACTTAAGTCACTTAAGTTGACTCCTGTCATAACCCATCTTGACAACCTGTTGTTCATATCAGATCATTGTCCCTCTGACTTAGAGGAGGCTCCTCAGAGGAGGAAGGGGAGGACCATCCTAATCAGTGAATTTCATAAAAATAAAAATAGTGAAACATTAAAACAGTGATCCTTTTTAGATTAAACTATACTAAATATATTCACGTAACCAAGTGACTGAATAAAAAACACTGTTTTGCAATGGTCTACAGTAGTCTCAACAGCACTCTCTAGTGTAGCACCACGGTGTAGCCAGTGGACAGCTATTTTTTGTCCTACTCTGGATTCATTGACTTCAATATAAAACCTATGAGGCTCATGGTTTTCACCCCCTTCCATAGACTTACACAGTAATTATGATGACTTCTGGAGGACATCCTCCAACATATCAGAGTTCTTGCAACATGAACTGTAGCAGCACTATGCAGAATATTACAGATCGCACAGACACACGTTAGCTAGCTACCTACAAGCAGGAGTGAAAGTAAGGCGGTACGGTCCGGTACGGCGTACTGGTAAAACATGAGCCTATCACAATAATGAAAACAGATTGTCAAGAAAAATGTAGGCTATCACACCATTATCGTTACAGAGGCATGAAAAATGAGCAAATGGACTTGAAAATGGGTGGTATAGCCCACACTCTAAAATGTGATGTGGTTCGACAAGAACACTGACATTTTGCAAAGGCAGAGATGAGTGGCCGACACCGGAGACGCGCACAGACAGCAGTGGAGGCATTAATTCTGTCCTAATGACAATCGCCAAATGTCATTACACTTTTTGGTGTTTTGTGTAACAGATGTCTCTTTCCATTCACCACTGGAAACATGTTGCAAGTGGATGAACATGCGCAGGTAGCCTAGTAAAAGAGCCCTTTGAAGTGATTGTTTGACAATCAGATGAAAACATCATTACTGGTTGTGTTTATGCCACAATAAAAGGTCATATATTTTAAAAGTTAAATGACAAATCTTTACGACTAGGCCCACAGAGATGCTATTGAATTAACAGGAATTCTAAATATAATTATATGATTAGGCCCATGGCCAGTCTGCCCATTAGGCAGGATTAGGCAGCTGCCGAAAGCAGCAGTTTGACGAGGGCACCATTTTCCGAGCTAAACTGTCCAAGACGAACCTCTAACAACACATAAAACCTCATATTATTCTGCCCAAAAACAATGATAACTTCTCTCACCCAGTGGCATGAGGGCTATTTAGACGAACGCTGATGCCGCCCCATGATAAGCAGTGCCCACTTTTCCAAAGGCAGGGGCGCAAAATATTTAGCTTGTCCATGTCCAGCGCACCTCTCCAGGGTGCCGTTGGAGAGATGCAGCGCTGCGGTGCTCCACCAATGCTCCATCAAATCAATTTAACATAAATGATGTAGCCTACGGTAGAAAGAGTAGTAGCCTATGTGGTTTTTCTCCAGCCCATAGACTGGAGACCAAATGTATAACAATGTCATGAGACTCTTTTTCAATCATTAACTTATTAATGAGGAGAGAGCGTGCAGCAGAAAGTCAACTAAAAAGGCAAGCGGGCAGACATCAGCTTTGGAGCAGCTGCGGCATAATCAAACGGAGGTGGACAGCAAATGGTGCTGAAAGTAATTCATTTCAACAATTGTCTTCATTTGAATTTGATTTCCCTAACAACAACAGGGCTTTGTTGTAGCCTATTTCTTCCTATTCAAAAAAATAAGAGGTAGGCCTACCTGTTTGACAGACGCAATTATGCTAGCCATAGATTTGTTGGTATAGCCAAATTCTCCAAGAACTGTCACCGTCATGTCTGAAGGGCTTGGTGTGTTTGGTTAAAACCAGGGCTCAAATTGAGTGAGGGTATACCATACCCTTTTTTAAAGAAAAGGGCAAAAAGGATACCCATTGTTAGCTTCATATTTTGAAATAAATAATAAAAAAGTATCCAGATAATATAAAGCGTTCTATAACAATGCTGAATTCCGTGATACCTTATGCTAGAAACAAGCTTTAAAATGCTCATTGATTAGTCTCTATGACATTCTGAAGCTGAGCTGTGGCCTTCAATAAGACAAAAAAATGACTTTGCTATTCTGTCCCTGTTAATTGAGCGTTTCACTTTCTGAAAATAGATGTTTAAACCCAGTCAGCTTTTAGGGAAGCACTTCTGTTGTTGGGTTATGCAACGGACGAGTAGACAGCAGTTGAAGCTTAACTTTTTCTGCATCTGTCGAGTATCTGTCTGCGTGGAAAGGTAATTTTTGAATGTGCTATGCTTAGATTCATAATGATGTCTTATATTTAATTATTTGCAAACAGCGACCGTTTCATTGGAGAAATATGGTAAGAATGCGTATTTCTCTGCCCATTCTTCCCTGAAACTTCTATTTTCATTATCCACCTTTCTATTTAGACTTTTTCAGAGCAACATTTTCTCTTGATTGCAAGCTGTTTTCCCCTAGTCAACGCACAAAGAAATAAATAACTAGTTTATTAGACACATTGGTAATTTTATCAGTGTAATCAGATTGAAAATATTAGGATATGTTATTGACATTGAACTGATTATATAGCCTACTAACCAGATGTGTTAAAAAATTGTGTTTAATTTGTAGCGTAGGCCTATGAATTGGGCTACTATTATTAGCTGAGGAAAAATTGGCACAAGGTCAAACCTATTGCCGACCCCTGCTGTACACTACTGTAGTTTAGCGGGGATAGGATGGGGGTGGCAGTTTTTGGTCTCGCTTAGGGCGGCAGAACATCCAGGGCCGGGTCTGTTAGACCCATATTTTTTTGGGATGCATGCGTGTGCACACATAGGAGGTCCCATACCGAGAATAAATTAAATCTACTTTCACCCCTGGCAACAACACAATGGTATAGTTACTCAAAGACTAATATGAGTCATAAAGCAAAAGGCATTCCTTTACTCTTTGTCATCATCATCAAAACATTTATCCAGTTCCTAGTGAGATGCACTGACATTTTGTACTGACATTTTGGGTAAAGCAAACAAAGCTAGCTAGCTCAACTTGGCTAGCTTGGCTTGTAGTGGTACTAGCAAGCCCTGTTACGGCCAAATCGATCACGAAATTACTGTAGTGTTGGCGGTGTTGCTGTACTGAACAACACTGCCTCGTAAAAAGAGAGTACTGTATTGCTAGCTAGCTACCGACAGCATAACAACTTACTCGTTTGTCATTTGTCCTCCTGGACCAGCTGGTCTAGGCTGCCGCCGCCAGTTGATCTTGGAGGTTCTGAAGAACATCTCCAGCACCCCTCTATCAATATGTGTGTCGAAACTTTGATGGTCTGTCACACACACACACGATCCATGGGGTCTGTAGTGACCCTCTCCAGTAAGAACTGTCCGCGATCGAATTCGTTGCAACACAGACATTCCTCGTCTGTCGGCATGGCTGGACAGCACCTGCATAGGCACCACCAGTCAGAGTGTCACAACTTCCTCCGTGGCTGCATCCTCTGCTTGTTCGGGCATGCTTTGGCATTCATCGTCACTACCCTTCTAGCCACTGCCGCTCCTCATCTCATCTCATCATTCCATTTGTTTTGTCTTGTTTATTACACACACCTGGTTCATATCCCCTCATCAGTATCTGTATAAGTGTTCCCTCTGCCCCCTTGCCTTTGTGTGTGATTGTTTATTGTGGAGGTTCGATTAGCTCGGTGGAGCTCTTTGTTATTTTGTATCGCCAGGATATTTTCACCTGTGTGCGTCGTTGTTTTTCCAGTGTGCCTGATTTACGCACTGAAGTGTTTGACACATTGCTGCGTACTACTGTGTTCGGAATAAACCTTTTACTCTGTGATTTGCCCTCCTGCGCCTGACTCCTTCAAATCACCCATCACAGAATCACACACCTGACATGGAGTCAGCAGGAGAAGCGAACATGCCAGGAGTCGTGGCATGGGTCTGGGAGCATTCTGATATGCTAGCGAGCTTGGGAGAAGCGATGGATCGGGTTCTCCAGGTCGTCCAACGCCTGGAGAGGAGAGGACCCGACCCTTCGAGACCATCTAAGTGACCAGATCCAGCTACCCACACCCCAGCACCCAGAGGGATTCAACTATCCTGACCTAGGGAGTATGACAGAACAGCTGCCCGCTGCCAGGGATTCCTTCTGCAGCTGGAACTATGCTTCACAACTGTCAGCCCGGCTCCATCAGATCGGGAGAAGGTGTCCACCCTCGTCTCCTGTCTCTCAGGGAAAGCCTTGGAGTGGGCCAACGCGGTTTGGAGTGAAGGAATAGCCACGTTGGACAACTACTGGGGAGTTCGCTCGCCTCTTCCGGGCAGTTTTCGACCACCCGCCTGAAGGTAGAGAGGCGGGCGAGCGTCTGGTCCACCTGAGGCAGGGGACGAGGACCGCGTAGGATTTCGCCCTGGAGTTTCGGACTCTAGCGGCTGGGTCCGGGTGGAACGAGCGGGCCCTCATTGACCACTTCCGGTGCCATCTAAGAGAGGACGTCCGAAAGGAGCTTGCCTGCCGGAACACCATGTTGTCCTTCAATCAACTGGTGGACATGGCCATCCGGTTGGACAACCTGCTGGCTGCTAGAGGACGTCCTGGAAGGGGCCTGCCCGTTCCACCCCCCCCACCAACCCGGATCACGAGATGATGGAGCTGGGTGGAGCGGCGATCCGGGAGAGTGGAGGACGACAGCGCCAGTGTCAATCTTGCGGAGCGAGAAGACATTCTCCTGCACGCTGTCTTTGGCGTTCTTTTGGGTCTGGAGGCACTCTTGCATCACCCCAGGTATCGAACACCCACACTCGTTCAGAGCCCTCTGCTGCGCACTGTACCCTACACATCCACTTTCCTGTTTACACAGTAGTTCCCCAGTGTAAGGCTCTGGTCGTTTAAGGTGCAGAACTTTATGGACAGGTCATTTGCACATAGTCTAGGCATTACATTGGTTCCCCTATCCATTCCACTCCCCATCAGAGCACCAGACAGTCGACTGTTAGGGTCCGGATTCGTTAGGGAAGTTACAGAACCAGTCACTATGGTTACGCACGAGACTCATCGAGAGCACGAGACTCCTGATTTCCCTGTTGTGTTAGGTCTTCCCTGGTTAGCACTACACAACCCCACCTTTTCATGGCCGCAGAGGGTTCTCACGGGGTGGTCGCGAGAGTGTCAGGGTAGGTGTACGCGTTATCCAAAACGCAGACGACCAAATTACCACCTCATCGGGCTGGGGATTGCGCGATAAACCTCTGGGTAGATGCTGTGCCTCCCAGGAGTCATGTGTATCCCCTGTCGCAGGCTGAAACGGAGGCTATGGAGACAAACGTGTCCGAGTCCCTGCGCCAGGGGTTCATACATCCCTCCACTTTGCCCGCCTCCTTTATTACAGAGCACTGAACAAGGGGACAATACGTTATAGTTATCCTCTACCCCTCATTCCATCTGTGATCGAGTCAATGCATGGGGCACGCTTCTTCACAATATTTGATCTCCGGAGTGTGTACAACCTGGTGCGTGTCCGAGAGGGGGACGAGTGGAAGACACTATTCAGCACAACCACGGGGCATTACGAATACCTGGTGATGCCTTACGGTTTGATGAATGCTCCATCCGTCTTCCAGTCCTTTGTGAACGAGGTGTCGGGACATGCTTGGTCGCGGTGTAGTGGCCTACATCAATGACATTCTGGTATATTCCGCTACGCGCGCCGAGCATGTGTCCCTGGTTCGCAAAGTGCTGGCCCGACTGTTGGAACATGACCTTTATGCCAAGGGAGAAAAGTATCTGTTTTTCCAACAGTCCGTCTCCTTCCTTGGATACCGCATTACCACCTCAGGTGTGGAGATGGAGGGAGATCGCATTTCAGCCGTGCGTAATTGGCCGACTCCAACCACGGTAAAGGAGGTGCAGCGCTTTATTGGCTTTGCCAACTACTATCGGAGGTTTAACCAGGGCTTTGGCAAGGTCGCAGCTCCCATCACATCTCTGTAGAAGGGTGGGCCATCCCAGCTCTGCTTGTCTGCTATGGCTAACAGGTCCTTCAGTAACCTGAGGGTTCTGTTCACCTCAGCCCCAGTACTGGCCCATCACGATCCATAACTACCGTTCGTAGTGGAGGTGGATGCGTCCGAGGTAGGGATAGGTGCTGTCCTATCTAAATGCTCAGGCACGCCACCCAAGCTCTGCCCCTGTGCCTTCTTCTCCAAGAAACTCTGCCCGGCAGAGCAGAACTGCAACGTTGGTGATCGGGAGCTGTTGGCTGTTGTCCGAGCCCTGACCGTGTGGAGGCACTGGCTCGAGGGGGCGAAACACCCTTTCCTCGTCTGGACGGACCACCGTAACCTGGAGTACATCCGGGCAGCGAGGAGGCTGAACCCTCGCCAGGCCAGGTGGGCCCTATTCTTCACCCGGTTAGATTTTACACTATCTTACATCCCGGGGACGAAGAACGTGAAGGCAGACGAACTGTCATGGCTGCACGACACAGAGGAGAGGCCCATAGACAACATCCCCATACTCCCTGCCTCCTGCATTGTGGCGCCGGTAGTATAGGCGATGGACGCGGACATAGAGAGGGCGTTATGTAAAGAGCCATCTTCACCTTAGTGTCCAGCTGGGCTGCAGTACGTGCCTTCTCTTATCTGTGACCGTCTGATCTATTGGGCACACACGTCACCCTCCTCTGGTCACCCAGGTATCGGTCGTACAGTGCGCTGTCTGACCGGAAAGTACTGGTGGCCTACCTTGGCTAAGGACGTGAGGGTGTATGTCTCCTCCTGCTCGGTGTGCGCCCAGAGTCCGACCGTGGCTCCCCATCGCTTCTTGCTGGTCACGCAATTCTTGTTCTCGTTGTCTCAATTCCTCTTCAGTGTATTCCAGCTGTATAGGGCTGTAATAGGGCCTATGTAAAATAACATAAAAACATGTTTTGTCTTCCAGCTCTTCTTGGAAAGAGGAATCATCCTGAAGCAGCCATTGTAATTATTTAGCAATCTCGGATAGACAGTGAACTTACCGTGCACTGTCTATCCGTTAAGTGCACCGTGAACGTGTAGAAACTAGTACCGCTCCGTTGTGAAAAGCCCGTCTTCGAGGGTGGGAACACAATTGGACAAGGAAGTAAGGCTCCCGTCAGGATGTAGTCTACAAAGCCAGGGAAAATGAGTCAACCTAGATATCCTGCAATGTCGTGGCAGATAGGAACATCGTTGAGACGTCTATATTGAACAAGCTCTATTAAGGCTCTATTGAACAAGGACAACCATATCTACTTGCTACCAGTGTGATTGTGCAATTGGAAAAACACAATAGTTGGAAAGGCCACAATAATTGCTACAAAACATGACTCCATCATTTTTTCCATCAGACAACAGGCTCAATAAACCAATGACGTCATTGGTTGAACTCTCGCGCAAAAATTGTAAAATACCATTGTGGTACATAATTATGTCTGAAACACCCCTCATCACTTATGTAGGGAGACTGAAAAAACATCCCAAATAGAGTCTAGCGGTGAAGTTTCCCTTTAAGATGAAAAAGCAATTGCATTTAAAGTGTATGTGAATATGAATGTATTGCGTGATGTTCTGCAAAGTCAGCTTTATAACTCCGGATTCCTCCTGAAGCTAACAAGCTACCTAGCTAGCTAACTTAGCTTGCACTAGCTCTACCTAGCTAGCTAGCTATGCATCGATGGGGGCACAGTGGGTCTGCTCATGCTTATGTTGTGGCCCTATGGGTGAATTAATGGGTTAGCTAGCTAGTGGCAATACTTTCAAATTACTGTCAAACCAAAAAAAACTTTGTTTGGACTGTGTAGAGCAGGGCTCTCAATCAATCAATCAAATGTATTTATAAAGCCCTTTTTACATCAGCAGATGTCACAAAGTGCTTACAAAAACCCAGTCTAAGACCCCAAAGAGCAAGCAATGCAGACGTAGAAGCACGGTGGCTAGGAAAAACTCCCTAGAAAGGCAGGAACTTAGGAAGAAAACAAGAGGAACAAGGCTATGAGGGGTGGCCAGTCCTCTTCTTGCCGTGCCAGTGGAGATTATAAAAGTACATGGCTGTTAAGGCTGGATCATTCTTCAAGATGTTCAAAAGTTCATAGATGACCAGCAGGGTCAAATAATAATCACAGTGGTTATAGAGGGTGCAACAGGTCACCTCTGGAGTAAATCTCAGTTTCATAGCTGAGCATTCAGAACTCGAGACAGCATGTGCGGGAGAAAGAGAGAGAGAGAGAGTGAGAGAGCGAGAGAGAGGGTAAAAACAGCAGGTCCGGGATAAGATAGCAGGTTCGGTGAACAGGTCAGGGTTCCATAGCCGCAGGCAGAACAGCAGAAACTGGATCAGCAACACGACCAGTTGGACTGGGGATGGGGACAGACAGGAGTTGCCAGGCCAGGTAGTCCTGAGGCATGGTCCTAGGGCTCAGTTTCTCCAGGAGGGGAGAGAGAGAGAGATGGGAGAATTAGAGGAAACATACTTAAGATTACACAGGACACCAGATAAGACAGGAGAAATACACCAGATAGAACATACTGGCCCTAGCCTCCCAGCACATAGACTATTGCAGCATAGATACTGGGGACTGTGACAGGGGAGGTCGGGGGACACTGTGGCCCTGTCCGACAATACCCCTGGACAGGACCAACCAGGCAGGATATAACCCCACCCACTTTGCCAAAGCACAGCCCCCTAACTACCAGAGGGATATCAACAGACCACCAACTTACTACCCTGAGACAAGGCAGAGTATAGCCCACGATGATCTCCCCCACCCAACACAAGCCCAAGAGGGCGCAAGACTGGACAGGAAGATAACGTCAGTGGCTCAACCCACTCAAGTAGAGTATAGCAAAAAAAGCCTGGCAAAGCCTCCAACCCTGTTCCTAGAGAGCTACATGTTGCAATTACTTACTGAGCTAGCTACCTGACTAACTGCACAATATCCTTTTTTCACAGCTGTCACAAATGCTGTTGTGCCCCAGAGCAGTTCAATGTTTAGTTTGTTGCAAAAATCAATGTCTAAATAAAAAAAGATCCTAAATACATCTGTGCTCCCATTTGCACATGTTTTTTGGAGATACTGAATGGTTTTGTGATACTCTTACCTCATCCTGTGGTATTAAGTTCATTCATAGCTGTTTTATAACACCTCACATTAATGTCACTTGAATTAAAGGTATCCGTGCACACTCGATAATGGCATAAGACATGGTTATGTAATAACATATGACATAAGTTGTCATGCAGACTGTGTAATAGCAGTTGTTACTAACAGTTGACATTAGAGCATATGACAACAGGATGAACAGTCATCTATAACACCCATTAAAACGAGTTTTATAACATCTTATGCCATTACTCATAACTATTTAAAACTACAGTTTATGACAGCTGTTATAATGTGTTACATAGCTGTTATAAAGGCTTTAAGAACACCTACAATAGTGTTGCCACATGCTTATAGAACATGTGACTAGTGGTAATCACGAAAACACCAACCACCACAAAACCCACGTCAACCGGGATGAAAAATAGCTAAACAAAACACTTCAAACCTTGATGACTGGCTCGCAGCTCTGAAAACCTGAAATACCTTCACAGAGTTTAGTTTAGTAGCCCATCCTCTATCCTCAAACACAGACAATGAACTAAAAGCATTCGGCGGCGTCACATTGTAATAAAACATAAAGTCAGGAGGTATCGAGCACCGAGCCGCCGTTGCCTTAGATCTCTCTAATGGGGCCCAAAGTGCGGTGGTTAGCTGCTGAATATGAATGCACCTCCGTTGAATTATTAATGTTGTTGTTGCTTCGTATTCTGCCTGGCAATTCCAGGGGAGATCCACCTCCTACGCCAACGGGAAGCTGTCACCCGTGATTGGAGGAATCACGATAGTGCAGAGTTAAGTGCTCCACAGTCCCCGGGTGAAGAATCTGACACTGCAGCAGCTCCAAGAGGTGAGAAAATGTTTCTACTGTGGTACTTTTTCCCGTACAGTGTTTTTCCCACCCCTCATACAAACACACACGCATGTACACACACACACACACACACACACACACACAAACATACATTTTCCTGGATTTCTGTCATAAAGTAATATCTGTCAGAACATACTGCTACTTTTCCCTCTCATTCAAGCAGACAGACTAGCCCTAAAAAAGAGGGATTTGGCCGAGGTGTCAGCGTACAGTACATCGACGGGGACTTTATTTTAGTTGGGATGGAGACATGATGGTGCACTGGTTTTGCGGTTTTATGGTAATAGGAATCCTCACAGTCACAGATTCTGACAGATATCCCACACTAAAGCCAAAGACAGAGAACAACACTTTAGGTCCATTGCTAGGCGACCTCTGTAGCATTGTTCCACCTAACTCTGTCAGTGAGGAGGCAGGGGCACAGGCTGTTGTACGACTCCGTGACCTTTGAACGCTCTAACCACCAACGTGTTCCACTCAACCTCTAAAACGTATTCCGCAGAGGTGAAATAGTATCCGTTTCATTGTATTCCACAATGGTGAAAAGGCGAGAGGTGAACAGGCATCAGATAGGAAATATGATAATGATACTAAAACACCATTGGTGTCTCCTGTTGGATACACTGTGTTGACAGTGTGACGTCTGCCTTGTAGAGGTGCGTTCCTATTTGGTCCTTCAGACCAGCGGGGGAAGCGTCAAACAGACAGCTCAGAGCAGAGACGTAGCCCCATGTCCCACAGACTGGGGCAAGGTTGTTGGCATGGCAGGGGTTTGGTTGTCATGGCCCCCCGAACCGGGGATCCTGTCAGTTTTTCGTGACAGGAGCAAAACCATAATGGGTCAACCTCAGCCACCCTGGCATCTCCGGTCCACTGGCAGGATTGGCTCACGAGCTGCGTAGCAGCGCCAAAGCTCAGTCTAAGGGGGCATGCTTGTCTATGTTATGTCAAAGATAGGATCTCAGAGAGGGAGAAAGGAGGTTGAGCTCGCTACAGATCAAAAATGAACTTTGTCGATTCTGTGACAGTTTGTTGTGACCTGTGCAAGAGCAGAGAGAGAGAGAGAGATCACTGTTGAGTCTTTACTATACAGTCAATGGGGTAGAGGCTTCAATACATCACATTCAAGCAGTCTTTTTATATTCACATTTCATGTAGCATGTGTTTTGAAACGGAATTTGGTAATTCTCCAAAAAGCTTCACACCTTCTATACCTAATCTGATAAAATATCACATTGTGTTAAATCTTTCGTGTTTAATTTAGTTTCATCCACCTTTGCAATTACTTCCCTCTCTCCTTTAACTTGATCTATTTCCCTTATCGTCTCCTGACCAGGTTTCATATAAGACTTTCTTCTATTCTATTTTCTATTTCCTCTGCAAAAAATCGAAGGAAAATAATTGTGGTTCAAAAGAATAGCTCAAAACAGTAAAAGTAAATTACGATGCGAGTCGATAAACCACGGATCTGACCAAATCATTTTGTTTCCTCTTTTAAGGGAAAGGAAAAGCAAGAGATTGTGGCAGATCTGAGAGCCGGGATGCCGGGCCTCTGTGAAATGCTAATTTAATTGACATGAAAAGAAAAATCAGAAAAAAGGAGAGGAAAGTTGTGCCACCTCCAGTAAGGAACATATACTGCCAAAGAAACATCTAGAGAAAAAACAAACATTTTAGTGCTGTTAAACAGCAAGGTCTAACATGCCTTATTCCCTTGGCATTCTAGCCCATCAAGTAAATCCATAGTACATTTGAATGAGATACTTTGTTATAGGACCTGAGTTGGGAATGTAATTATTGCTATAACCTAAGAGCAGGATTAGACAAGACTACGTGAAATACTAGCATGTTATAGCCAATCTGGTTAAGTGGTAAGGTTAAGCACCATGTAAGTATTCCTTACACCTAAAATATATTGAAAGATTTCAAGGATTTGGGTAGAAGACGACGGCAAGAGATAGGACTGGGCAATTTACACAAGAGGCCATCAATTTCACTCTCTGCTCAAACCATGCAATAAAATAAATTATGACTAAATTAACAAACTGATATAAAAAAACAAAAAACTGCAGCTAGAATGCTAATGTTTCCCTTTGCCTGATTATAATAACAGTTAAAAAGGAGCGAAACAAGTGTTGACTGGAGCTTCATTTGCTTTTGACCAGCCCTGTTCTCAATGTTATTAATGACTGGAGGGGGAACTGTAGAGTTTTCAGCTGGGCGAAAGAGAGGGATGGATGGAGGGAGAGAGGAAAAGAAAGAGGGAGAGATGGATCAGGAAGTCATTATAGATGAGAACAAAATGATTGGTTTCCTTTTAGCCCAAACCCAGATCGAGAGAGACTGAGGGGCAAGTGGATTTCAAAGGTTCCTCTAATTAAGTCAATGGAGCTTGGTTTCGCATGCTCTGATTTCAGCTTTAATGGCAAGGAAATCAAGGACAGTCAATGAATAGCATGTTTTCCACTGTGGAAGGCAAATACAGATGACTAGGAAACAGTGGTATGAGCCCACATGAAAAAATACTATATTATAAACTGGGTGGTTCGAGCTCTGAATGCTGATTGGCTGACAGCTGTGGTATATCAGAACGTATACCACAGGTATGACAAAACGTTTATTTTTACTGCTCGAATTACGTTGGTAACCAGTTTATAATAGCAATAAGTCACCTCGGGGGTTTGTGGTATTTGGCCAACATACCACGGCTAAGGGCTGTATCCAGACACTCCGCGTTGCGTCGTGCTTAAGAACAGCCCTTAGCCGTGGTATATTGGCCATATACCACATCCCCTCGTGCCTTATTGCTTAAGTATATCATGGTATAAATACTATAGTATTCACTGTGGTGTTTTTGCAAACTAAAGTCAGTAAAAACACTACAGTGAACACTGTAGTATTTACTGTAGTGTTGCAGACATGATTGTAGTATACTGTAGTATTTACAATTTAGTATAGTATAAATACTGTAGTAGAAAAATAATATATTACTGTATTGTTTTTGCAGACTGTAGTATTCTGTAATATTTACTGTAGTGTTTTTGCAGACATTAATGCAGTATTTACTATAGTGTTTTTGTATAATTATCTTTCATATAGCAGTGGGGGCAGGCTTTCTTCTTGAGGAAACCTACTGGACAAAATACTTAAAGAGCAGATGTTCCATAACCTGTAGGTGTAGGACTGAGTTCTACAATGTAAAAATAAACTGGTTCTACAATGTAAAAGTCAATTTCTACATTACATTTTAGTCATTTAGCAGACACTCCTATCCAAAGCGACTTACAGTTAGTGAGTGCATACATTATTTAAAAAAAAATCATACTGGCCCCCCGTGGGAATCGAACCCACAACCCTACCCTGGACCAATTGTGCGCCGCCCCTGGCACGGCCAGCTACGACAGAGCCTGAATTCGAACCAGGATCTCTAGTGGCACAGCTAGCACTGCGATGCAGTGCCTTAGACCACTGCGCCACTCAGGAGTTGTTATATTGGTACATGTGTCTTAGTCAGACTTAACGATGATTCATTATATTTCATCACCATTCATACATGGAACTGTCACGTCTAATCCCGTTGCTCCCCTCTGGCGCTCTGATTCGCTGGTCTACTGAGCCACCGGTCTGAGCACACCACCTCGGCAACACTGGAATGGAAACCCAACGCACACTAATCACCTCTAGCGCACCTGCACCTCATCATCTCATCACCACCCCTATATAGCCCTGGACTGTTCAGTGTTGTGTTGTGTGTGATTGTTAGTGTCTTGTCCTCGCTCTGGAGGAATGGAGACACTTGCTGGAGGGCGGAGTCCATCCATTCCGGATTCTCACTGTCCACCGGAATTTGGGCAGCGAAACGGATGAACTCTCGTCAAGCCAGGCGATCCCAATTTCTTACTCGCTTTCAGTTTATTCTGCCCTACCACCCAGGATCCCAGAATGTGAAAGCCAACGCACTCTCCAGGATGCACCATACCGTAGAAAGGAAGGATCTGGGGTGTCCTATCCTGCCACCGTCTCTCATCGTGGCACCTGTCGTTTGGGATGTAGACGAAGACATCCGCCTGGCGGCTCAGGAGGACCCAGCGCCTGCCAACGCCTCTCCGGGGTGAGTGTATGTACCCACCAGGGTCAGTGACCGCCTGCTGATCACCCTTACGGCAGGGCACTCCGATATGACGCGCACCCTACATTCTCTCTCACAAGAATACTGGTGGCCCACCTTTGCTACTGATGTCTCCCACTATATCAACTCCTGTTCCGTATGTGCCCAAACTAAGACACCTCGGAATGCCCCGGCCGGCAAAGTAGTTCCTCTCCCAGTGCCTCAGTGACCTTGGTCACACCTGTCCATAGACTTTGTCACCAAACTCCCACATTCTGACAGCTTCACCAAAGTCCTAGTGGTCGTAGATCGGTTCTCCAAATCATGCCGTTTTTTTTACCACTAACTGGTCTTCCTCCTGCTCTCCTGGTCGCTGAGAACCTGTTCCAACCGGTCATCCAGCATTATGGACTTCCGGAGGACATCGTCTTGGACCGTGGCCCCCAATTCACCTTCCGAGTGTGGAAGGCTTTCCTGGAGAAGATCGGGGCCACGGCCAGCCTCACTTCCGGGTATAGGCCTCAGTCGAATGGGCAGGTGGAGCGCATGAACCAGGAGCTGGGGAGGATTCTTCGTTGCCACTGTCAGGACCGGCAAGGTGAGTGGTCGAGGTTTCTACCCTGGACAGAATATGCCCAGAACTCATTTGTTCACTCCTCCACGGGGCTCACTCCCTTCCAGTGCATCCTGGGGTACCAGCCGGCCCTGGCCCCTTGGAAACCCAGCCAGACCGATGCGCCCACTGTCGACGAGTGGTTCCGCAGGGCTGGACAGGTCTGGGACACCCATCAATGTCCATCTCCAGAGGGCCATTCGTCGGCAGAAGGACCAAGCCGACCGCCACCGCAGTGAAGCTCCGTATTCCAGCCTGGTGATCGTGTCTGGCTGTCCACAAAAAACCTCCCTCTCTGCCTGCCCTGCAAGAAACTGAGACCCCGGGTTGTGGGGCCGTTTAAGGTCCTCTGGCGGATAAATGAGGTATCGTACTGGCTGCTCCTTCCCCCTCACTACCGTGTCTCACCCACTTTCATGTGTCTCTCCTCAGGCCGGTTGTTCCTGGTCCTCTGGCGGATGCCGTCCCCCGGGGTACGCCCCCTCCACCCCTGGACATTGATGGGAGTCTGGCGTATGCAGTGAGGGACCTGCTGGACTCCAGTACTGTCACGTCTCCTCCCGTTGCTCCCCGCCGGTGCTCTGATTTGCCGGTCTACTGAGCCACCGGTCTGAGCGCACCACATCGGCAACACCGGAATGGAAACCCAACGCACCCAAAACACCTCCAGCACCCCTGCACCTCATCTCATCACCACTCCTATATAGCCCTGGACTGTTCAGTGTTATGTTGTGTGTTTGATTGTTAGTGTCTTGTCGTGTACTCGCTTTATGTTGTTCTCTTGCTCAGTGTTAAGTAAACCTTTACATTGTTGATTCCTGCATCTGCGTCCTGCCTCTTCGTATCCTCAGTACTCGTCACAGGAACAAAACATTTCTCGTACTGAGTCCAAAGCGTGGTGTGCAGGCTACTATGCGCACCAAGGCTCGTGCACTCCAATTACGCACAATGACAGAGACATTGTGGACTCAGACACACAGAACACCGACATAACCCAAGAAATATGATCAATGGAAATCATACATTGAATTAAATAAACAGAACATCTACCTCATAAGTCTTTCAAACTTTCATGTGCACAACAAACATTGTGCCCACTCAGAAGTAAGAAATGATAAATTATCAAACATGAAACAACTGTGAAAAAACAGTACGGGATGGATTGATGAAACGCTAGCAATTATTGAAGGATTAGATGGAATATAGATTTACCAAAATATGCATTTAAAATATGAAATCAACAGCAAACATTTCAACAAGAGAACGAAGCGCTCTCCACTGCCAGGAGTTTTTGGTGAGTGCAAGTAGAGCGCCCATGGTGCGTCTTTGCCACAGGAATAATTCATTTAAACAACAAATTTCAAATGCATGCTTAAGTAAATCATACATTTCAGGCAATTTTGACATACAGTACCAAAAGACCAGTAGGCCTATGCTAGTAATTGTGACTTGTTTCAGTAAACTAGGCATTTGAAAGTTTTTTGTGTTTATTTTTTAAAAAATCGAAATGCGTTTATTGGCAGAAATGCCTTCTGGAACATGTGAACGTTCATCTGCCTTAATAACAAACTTACATGCCATCTGTAAATACAAATACAATTATTAAATTACTAGCTTAGTTAGTTTATCCACGAAAAAAGACAGGAAACTTCCCACTAGCCATGATTGGGTGAGATAATGGATGGGCTGGAAATGCCGAGAAATGAGTTTGGATTAGTCTGCCATGTAGCACGCTTCTGTCTATAACATGAGTATGCATAGCTAATCCTTTCTAAAGTGGCTTTTTTGAAAGATATCATGAAGAACTGCAAAAGTGTTGCTAAGGTTCTCCACTTTCTGGAATACCGAGTTTTGAAATCAGTGCCCGGTGGAAGCAGCGTATGATAGCTAAGGAGATGGAGAAAATTCAGGCATTTGATTGCAAATGCGGAGGGAGTCGAAAAGAGAACACATAAGGCTGTTGTATAAAACACCTGTCTCCAGATTACATCTTCAAACTAAGGGCAATCATGGCATCCATGACAGAGAGGGAGAAACATTCATCAATGTATACGGGTAAGAGAGTCTAGCTAGCTACATTTTCAGATATAAGTTTCATTGCAAGTTAATGCGTACTGTTAGCTAGCTAGCTAACGTTAGTGGCTGGCTGGCTCGCTTGCTAACATTATGATCTGTTTAGTAATATTTGTTGTATCTCAGAGCCATTTGCATTGCTAGTTATAGCCTAATGTTAGCTAGCTAGCTAACATTGCACCTTGCTAGTTGGTTAGCTTTAGCTACCTGTAGATTCATGCAGGGTAGTAACGTTATGAGTTGGGATTATGGTTCATTGTTTAGCTAGCTAGCTAGCTACATGTCTAAACAAAAGACTCCACTATGCAAGTAACCATTTCACTGTACCATTTACACCTTCTGTATCTTGTGCATGTGACAAATAAACTTAGATTTGATTTGATATAGTGTGTGTTTAACAGAGACGATAATGTGAAGAACATGACCTGCACCAAAGTCAAATTATGATATAATGCTAGGCCAATGAGACAGTGTCCAAGTTCTAAAATTATCCGGTAGAATGCCCTGCTTTTATGTTGTCACACTCACAACAGTAAGCCATTTTTTTGTAATTAGCTCGTCATTAACTTGTAATAATGATTTTGTTGTGAGTTTATTTTCCTGTAATAATGAATACAAATTAGCTAAAGTTAAGACGTTGTCAGCTATATGATATGTTCATTAATTGAACTGGCTAGCCAGCTAACTTAACGTTAGTTAGCTAGCTAACAAGCTAGAAACTAACCAAAACATTATTTAGAAAGTTGCTTTAAGTTGCCTGGTTTGCTAGATTTACATATACATTTAAACGAATGGGTTTATTGGTGTTAAAATACACCAATTATGATATTTTGGACCACCAGGCTGCTGATGTCATGCAGCCTGTAGTTTTTTTGTTTATACTTTTTCATAATGACAACGACAAGTTTGATGTCGGATGACAATAGAATGTTCATGATGTCACTGGGACAACTGTTTACAGACATGTCGATAGACGTAGTATAAACCAGTCTTTAATCTTGAAATCTTTGGTTATACACTACCATACTCACTGTTTAGCACATGGTCTCACATGTGAATTCTTAAAGAGATGGGTGGGGCTAAGGCTTCAGAGGCTGTGAACGATGCTGAATGGGTGTACACAAACAAAATCTCTCCAGTAGGTGTACCAAAACATTCAAGTGCCATTTTCTCAAAAGTGGTGTTACAAGTTTATCAACTTTCAAAGCAGAATTACTTTCCCATTGTTTCGCAACTGTAGTGAATGATATACAATTTTCTAGCTCTGAGTCTCTACTTTTATCCAATGTAAAAAAATAAAAATCAAATTTTGCTACATAAGACCGAATCGAGCCGGCCAGTCACAATTGTTTGCTTGATGGCATTTTTTTTGCATGGGCAATGTTGTGGCTACTGTCTCTGGCTGCATGAGTAATCCACGGAGACTCGGTGTTACAAAATGAGTGACAAAACGTTACAAAGTCTGGCCAGATAATTTCAAGTCATCAGTCTCAAGTCAAAGTCTTGAGGCTCCAAGTCAAGTCTCAAGTTATTTTATTTTATATGAAGTGAAGTCTCAAGTCATCAAATTTGTGACTCAAGTCAGACTTGAGTCCAAGTCATGTGGTTTTATAGCAAATAAAAGGAGCAAGCACACCCTTTCAATAAATAACATCCAAAATGGAAACTCTCTCTCTCTCTCTCTCTCTCTCTCTCTCTCTCTCTCTCTCTCTCTCTCTCTCTCTCTCTCTCTCTCTCTCTCTCTCTCTCTCTCTCTCTCTCATCTCTCTCTCTCTCTCTCTCTCTCTCTCTCTCTCTCTCTCTCTCTCTCTCTCTCTCTCCCTCTCTCCCTCCCCCGGTTCCTACACAAATGCTAATTCAATCAAATGTAATGAAAAGGTGAGCTGTTATTGCCATTTGTCAAAAACTGACAAAAGCTAGTGTTTATTTGCTGATGCACTGGAGTTGTGCCTGCTTAGAAATATTGGCAGGAGAAAACAAAAGACAGACCGACCAGGGTTAATGACACTCATTCCCCACCTTCCCTGACCATCTCTCTGGCCTTCCTGACAACTGAAAGGTGGTGTACTCAGTAAGGTGAAACATTAATTATATTACAGATAGACATACAGTGTATAGAGCTGAAATGATTGCCTTTTCTACAGGACATAAAATGCTATCTTTTCTGCACAGTAAATCTATATATGAACATCCCATAATGTTGCATGTTCCTGAACAGACCCCCTGATACTGTTGTCCTGTTGTGGATTGGTTCATCCCATGTCAAAACCTAGATACTTCAAATGACACAGAGGTCAAGACGCAGAACTTTGCTCTCGGCAGCATTATTTGTTCAAAGCAAGTAAATAAATTGCAGCACTGAATTGGTACAACAATTGTTTGTCAGCGTTTTTTCATTTTTTCTGGCAGTGTAAGCCAAAGGCTTCTTAGAGATAAACAAGAGATGAATAGATAAAACAGTTAAAAGGAGAGTGAAACATCAGCAATGGTTTTGATGTATGGATTGATTTTGTCAGACAGACACAGTAAACACCTTACTCCTCCTCCCACCCTTCGATGTACTTGAAGTCAGCACTCTATCTCCCTTTACTGAAATCCCTCCCTTTGTCCGTGTCAGCAGAACAGTAGGTGTGTGTGTGTGTATGTCTAAGTAACAGATGGTTTGATCATGTTGATTTGGAATGGAGGTCATGGTGAATACTTTTTAATTGTTAAATCTATCACTTTTAGAGTTAATTTAACACTGGCAAGTGTTTGCTACACTCTCAGAAATAAACTAGTGATGTTATGTTTGATACTGGAGCTCAGAGGATGCGTCAAAATCACTAAGCAGTGTACTTCAAAGCAGTGTGCCTATGCCTGTATCACTTTATCAGAAGCACGTAATCAAGTCCGAATCTTCGTTTCCTTGAAACTGATTGGTTTGGTATTGGTTTCTGTAGAAGACAAAAAGGCTACACTGTGCACGTCTACACTGAGTATAGAAAAAAACATTAAGAACACCTGCTCTTTCCATGACATAGACTAACCAGGTGAATCCAGGTGAAAGCTATGATCCCTTATTGATGTTACTTGTTAAATCCACTTCAATCAGTGTAGATGAAGGGGAGGAAACAGGTTAAAGAAGGCCTTGAGACAATTGAGACATGGATTGTGTATGTTTGCCATTCAGAGGGTGAATGGGAAAGACAAAATATTTAAGTGGCTTGGAACGGGGCAGCCAGGTCACCCATGATACAACTCAGTATTCGACGTCCATCCATGTCTGAGAATGTCAGAAGATGAAGTGGAAACCGTCCACTAAGGGTAACAGTGAGTGCTGTTACCTTCAAGTAGGTTTTTGGAAGCATCTACCTCTGGTACCAAAGGTTGCATGTTTGAATCCAGCTATAGAAAGTTGTGTGATGGAAAATGTTATGTTTGTGCTTTTCTAATAATCAATGTCTGTGTTCTATGTTTGTGCTTTTCTAATAACCAATTTCTGTGTTCATGCAAGTGACTGAATTCTTACTATCAGTATCTGCAATTTGGCATTACGCCCAGACCCTTGTTTTGAGAACGAAAGATATCTCAGTTTCAAGGTCTCAGCTTAGAGAAGAAGCCTCGTGAGGTATTGGTCTGTCACATGCATGACCCAGTATTGGTCGTTCACATGAATGAAGCAAAGGTTAATGATGAATTGATTATGAATGATGAATAAGCTAAATCATGCAAATATGTCTTGTGTACAGTATATAAGAGAACTAATGGGACTGCCCCGGAAGAGCTCCTGATTGACATGTGTACTTGGTGCATTGAGTTGGTTGGAACCTCTCCAGCACGCTGATAATAAACAATGATTCATTTAAGATTGACTTCGAGTGTCCCTGTCTAGAATTTCCAAGACAGTTGTTTTTGTGATTTTTGTATTAAGCCTATCCCAAACCTTAACCCTTATCTTAACCATTCTGAGTTAATGCCTAACCTTAAAAATGTGGAGTTAATGCCTAAGCTTAACCTTAAACACTTCGAAACTTGATATTAGGAAGGTGTTCTTAATGTTTTGTATGTTAATTGTTTGTACATTGTAATTTGGCTGCTTTAAATTATTTTGACCAGCTGGTGCCACTAGTGTACGCTTTACTCATCAAAGCCTTGAGTAATTAACCTATTTTCAACACAATTGGCAAGAAAGCCTCAATGTTTCAGGAAGCTTGGTTTCCCAACAACTAGACACAACAAGTGATGGGTAAACAAGGATTTCTGAAGGCTTCGGAGATTTCACCAAATTGTGCCGAAAAACAGTTTATTACTCTGAGCTTCATTATCGGTTCACAATGCAAGTTAGTAACATCTGCTGGTCAGCAACAAATAGCAGAGTGGGATTTTTTATTTTTCATTGTTGTCATCAGAACTCTGTGGCGCAATGGTAAGTTGTTGGCTTGAGTAGCCTATAAACAGTTGGAATACCAGGTTCGCAGCCTACATCATGCTTCCCTTCTTTGTCTTCAAGTTGACTATAAAAAAAATGGAATCTATGGCATTATTTAAGATGCTTAAGACAGAAGCTTATACTAAATAAAATACATTTGAACAACAGTGCAGAAAATGTGGTTTTAACAGAACTCAACCTCAGACACTCACGTTCCTGAGTTCCCTAATTTACCTGCCAAGCTAACAGTAAAACTACATGTAAAAAATTCTAACTATATTTGTAAGTCAAAGAAAGCACCAGAACCACAGTGAAATCAGTGGGATATCGCATTTTGCAAGAGACGGTTTAAAAAAGCATGTGATCAAACTAAGCTTCAGACATCATTGATGACACACTTCTGATAAAGTGATACACACTGCTTCGAAGTTAGCTGCTTCGTGACTTTGACACATGCCTCGGCGCTCCGGTATCAAACGTAACATCATTAGGTACATCTGCTTGTCACCAGGGTAGTACCCTGTAAGGTCCTCCTTTGTACTTTTAGTTATAGGTACATAATTGTACCCCAGTTCATACCTCAGATAGTACCTTTCTCCACAGGTACAAAATCATCCTTTTTGCGTTCATATATTACCACCACAGGGACACAGCCATTTGTTCCTCATAAGTGGAAGAAATGTACCTGTACCATAGACCACTTAAACTGGTACAACACTTCGACTCACGGGTGGCCAAAAATAACTATCTGAAAGACATGCCCCCACTAAGCCACACCTCCAATATAATTTCCCAGTGTGCCTAGCCTTGTTGAGTTAATTGTAGAGTTATTAACCATGACTGTATTTGTTAGTGACAGAGGCATGGTTGTGAATTTGTTGATTTTCAATCCTGTTGTCTTCAACAAGTGAGTTCCTAGGCGTATATTATCTTTAAAATTACACTGACAATATATTACATATCTCATAAGGCCTTCTTTTGAGGCCTAGTGTTACCCTAATAGAGTGGTCTGAAACTCATGGTTTACAGGCCACATCAGGCCTACAAGTAGGCTTAAAAACTGGTTGAAGGATGTTCAGCTTCCCTCCCATCTCCAGGAATCTTCCAACCCGGGATTTCTGGAAAACCTGGGAAATTTGGGAAAGTTACCAGAATTTTGCAACCCTACCTGCAACTCACATTATGCTGGCTTGCAAAGTGATTTGTAATTCCTGTTGGAATCCAGACAGAGTTAGGATATCCAACTGTTGGAATTTGTATTCACCCGCAACCTGCATTCATAATAACTGTCATGGTTAGGAACATTGTGAGGACACTACCCAAGCCATTTAAACTGGAACAACCATTTCAGTAACGTGTGCAAAAAAATCTAACCAACTGATTGTATGTTATGTCTAACCAAAAATGTATGTTATTTATCTTTGTGTAGCATAAGATTAATCAATCAATCAACGTACATGCAAAAACACAGATATTAAAAACAATTCAAAAAAGAATCTACATGCAGTAGAGCATGCTGGGAAATATGATGATGATAAATATTTGCCTTTTTAGGGTACCACCCCAGCACCCCAGAACCGTTAGTTCCTTTTAGGTGGTAAAAATTCATGATTGTACCTTATTAAGGATATTGAGGGTGCACAAAATATGTTTTTAGCCTGGGAAACAGAAATAGACCTTCACATTGTACCCCTTTATTTAAGAGTGAGTGTGTGATGATTGAACTTTTACATTCAAAATATGAAGTTAAAAAATGTACCATTATAATCTTTATCCGCACATGTACCCTAAAAATGTACTGGACAGTACCATGTGAGATCATTATGTGTACCTCTGAAGGTACATTGTGTATTTTCATATTTGTGTACTCCAGGGAACATTACCGTACCCTTATTTCTATGAGTATGGTGAGGCACCATATCTTTTGAATTATCTGCTTGGGTGAAAGTCAAGCTGTTGGTTGGGTACAAATGGGTGGGATTGCAATACAAATTAGACTTGATGCCCATGGTAGACTATTCAAAAGGATCACCAAATTTCCTCCTCACACTCTTGTCTGACACACTAAGCATACGTCAAGGCAGATTAGTAAGATCTGCTACATGTAGCACATAATCAAACACCTCATTTTACTTGCTCACTTGCCAAATGTATTTTCATCATCTCCTAATTACGGTATTCACTTTCTAAACATAGCAATTAACATTTCTAAGACTCCTACGCTCAAGATGGCTTTGCTCATTTCAATTAGGGCTTTAAAAAAATACAGACACCAATTAATTTCCTCATAGCTGTTAATGAATTCAATTAATATTCCGGATGGCCTATTTTGAGTGTGAAGATCCCTCATAAAAATATCTATACTAAACAGAAATATAAACGCAACATGTAAAGTGTTCGTCCCATGTTCCATGAGCTGAAATAGAAATATTCCAGAAATGTCCCATACCCACAAAAAGCTAATTTATCTCAAATGTTGTACATACATTTGTTTACATCCCTGTTAGTCAGCATTTCTCCTTTGCCAAGATAATCCATCCACCTAAAATGAGTGGCATATCAAAAAGCTGATTAAACAGCATGATCATTACACAGGTGCACCTTGTCCTGGGGACAATAAAAGGCCACTCTAAAATGTGCAGTTTTGTCACACAACACAATTCCACAGATGTCTCAAGTTTTGAGGGAGCACGCAATAGGTATGTTGACTGCAGGAATGTCTACCAGAGCTGTTGCCATAAACCGAGACGTCATTTTAGAGAATATGGCAATATGTCCAACCGACCTCACAACCGCAGACCACGTGTAACCACACCCTTCCAGGACCTCCACATACGGCTTCTTCACCTGAAGGATTGTCTGAGACCAGCCACCTGGACAGCTGATGAAACTGTGGGTTTGCACAACCAAAGTATTTCTGCACAAACTGTCAGAAATCGTCTCAGTGAAGCTCATCTGCATGCTCGTCGTCCTCACCAGGGTCTTGACCTGACTGCAGTTCGGCATCGTAACCGACATCAGTGGGAAAATGCTCACCTTCGATGTCCACTGGCACGCTGGAGAAGTGTACTCTTCATGGATTAACCCCGATTTCAACTATACAAGGCAGATGGCAGACAGCGTGTATGGCGTCGTGTGGGCGAGTGGTTTGCTGCCGTCAATGTTGTGAACAGAGTGCCCCATGGTGGCGTTGGGGTTATGATATGGGCAGGCATAAGCTAAAGACAACGAACACAATTGCATTTTATCGATGGCAATTTGAATGCACAGAGATACCGTGACGAGATCCTGAGACCCATTGTCGTGCCATTCATCCGCCGCCATCATCTCATTTCAGGATGATAATGCATGGCCTCATGTTGCAAGGATCTGAACACAATTACTGGAAGCTGAAAATGTCCCAGTTCTTCCGTGGCCTGCATACTCACCAGACATGTCACCCATTGAGCATGTTTTGGATCCTCTGGATCGACGTGTACGACAGCATGTTCCAGTTCCTGCTAATATCCAGCAACTTCGCACAGCCAATGAAGAGGAGTGGGACAACATTCCACAGGCCACAATCAACAGCCTGATAAACTTTTTGCGAAGGAGATGTGTCGCGCTGAATGAGGCAAATGGAGGTCACACCAGATAATGATTGGTTTTCTGATACTCGCATCTACTTTTTAAAGGTATCTGTGACCAATAGATGCATATCTGTATTCCCAGTCATGTGAGATCCATAGATTAGGGCCTAATAAATGTATTTCAATTGACTGATTTCCTTATATGAACTTTAAATCTTTGAAATTGTTGCATGTTGCGTTTATATTTTTGTTCAGTGTATATGCAGCATGGCTTTTGTGAAGTGCACTTGTTTCATGGATTCAATCAGTCATTTATTCTTAGTCTCACATAGTGGCATACACAACAGGACATAAGGTATTGAAAGTTATGTTTCTTTATTGTTAGTAAGGTGACTGTTTCATGTTTGGTTTTGTCATAGTACATGCTTAACTGTGATGACATCTGGGAGGACATTTTTAATTTTTGTTATCATTATTAGTTTATTTTGGGTGACTAACACTTGGGGTTTCAATTTGAATGTGATACATGTAAACAGATGATTGCATATTGCTGCAATTACCCAGCTTTATCCACACTGGTTATTGAACTCACAACAACAAAGAAGTTTGATTGTCACGCTCTGGCCGTGAGAGGCCTGTTGTCTTTAGTTGGTTTGGTCAGGGCGTGAGTTTCTATGTTATATAATCTAAGTTTACGTTCTAGTTAGTCTATTTCTATGTTTCAGTTCTAGGTTGTGTGTTGGCCGGGTGTGATTCCCAATCAGAGACAGCTGTCGCTCGTTGTCTCTGATTGGGGATCATACTTTAGTAGCCTGTTTGCCTACCTTTGTTGTGGGATCTTGTTCCGTTTAGGTGTGTATGTGTATAGCCTGAGGACTTCACGTTACGTTGTTTCTTGTTTTGTTGAATGTTTATTGAGTAAATAAACATGTATGCTTTTCACGCGGCACCTTGGTCCGACCCGTCTCTCAACCCGACCACTGCACCCGGTGGGGCTCCCGGAGGAGTCCTCACTGGAGGAGGATTGGGCGCGGAGAGAGAAGGACTGGAACCGTCGTACATCTCCAACGCCAATTCCCAGCCTGGTACGCCCCATGCCTGCTCCTCGCACCAAGCCAGTGGTGCGTGTTCCCAGTCCGGCACGGTCCGTTCCAGGACAGAAACACGCACCTAAAATGGAGTCGGCAGGTACAGTCGGTCCGTCCGGATCTTGGGAGGAACGTATCCAACGGCAGGCGAGCAAGATCCAGGCGCTCGGCAGCGCAATGGTGCGCGTGGTGAGTACATTGGAGCGATGGGAGAGAGATGGCGTTTCTACACCTCCTCCAACCACACAACTCACCTGACCTCCAGCGACGGTCCCCTGCATGGAGCACTTTAGCGTGTCGATGCCCAGTCTGGGGCCGGCAACCAGTCCTATTACAGGGCTCGAATTTTCCTCTGCATTGGTGCCCAGGCTGGGCACGGCGTTTAGTCCTGCTCCAGAGATGGGGATGGATACGGGTCCGGAAGTTTGCTCCACTCCAGAGCCAGAGCAATCCGCTACAGAAGTGCCTGATCCAGCTCCGGTCGGTTGCTCCACTCCGGAGCCAGAGAATTCCGCTCCACCGGGGTCCAGTCCTGCTCCGGTCAGCGTCTCCACTCCGGAGCCAGAGCAATTCGCTCCACCGGTGCCTGATCCAGCTCCGGTCGGTTGCTCCACTCCAGCGCCAGAGCAGTCCGCTCCACCGGTGCCCAGTCCAGCTCCGGTCAGCTGCTCCATTCCGGAGTCAGAGTATTCCGCTCCACCGGGGTCCAGTCCAGCTCCGGTCAGCGGATCCACTCCGGAGCCAGAGCAGTCCGCTCCACCGGTGCCTGGTCCAGCTCCGGTCAGCTGCTCCATTCTGGAGTCAGAGCATTCCACTCCACCGGGGTCTAGTCCAGCTCCGGTCAGCGGATCCACTCCGGAGCCAGAGCAGTCCAGTTCGCCAGCTCCATACACCCCGTACCTGCTCCCCGCACCAAACCAGTGGTGCGAGTATCCAGTCCGGTACGACCCGTTCCTGCTCCTCGCACTAGAACTGTGGTGCGGGTCTCTAGTCCGGCCCGTCCCGTTCCTGCTCCTCCCACCAGACCAGTGGTGCGTGTCCCCAGTCTGGCCCTGCCTGTTCCACCGGTGCCTGGTCCAGCAACGGTCAGCGGCTCCACTCCGGAGTCAGAGCAGTCCGCTCCACCGGGGTCCAGTTCAGCTCCGGTTAGCGTCTCCACTCTAGACCCAGAAGTCAGCCCCTCTCCAGGGTCGGGGCCTCCCACACCAGGGTCCAGACAGGCCTTGGTGCATCGTGGGGGGATTGTCGATCCAGGCCCAGACGTCAGCACCTCTCCAGGTTCGGGGTCTCCCACACCAGGGTCCAGACAGGGTCTTTTAGCCCATACCAGCCTTGTGTAGGTCTACAATCTTGTTCCTGACATCCTTGGAGAGCTCTTTGGTCTTGGCCATGGTGAAGAGTTTGGAATCTGATTGATTGATTGCTTCTGTGGACAGGTGTCTTTTATACAGGTAACAAACTGAGATTAGTAGCACTCCCTTTAAGAGTTTGCTCCTAATCTCAGCTCGTTACCTGTATAAAAGACATCTGGGAGCCAGATATCGTTCTGATTGAGAGGGGGTCAAATACTTCTTTCCCTAATTAAAATGCAAATCAATTAATATTTTTTTTTTACATGTGTTTTTCTGGATTTTTTTGTTGTTATTCTGTCTTTCACTGTTCAAATAAGCCTACCATTAAAATGATAGACTGATAATTTCTTTGTCATTGGGCAAACGTACAAAATCAGCAGGGGATCAAATACTTTTTTCCCTCACTGTATGTATATATATATATATATATATATATATATATATATATATATATATATATATATATATATATATATATATATATATACATATTTTGCATGCATGTACACTACCGTTCAAAAGTTTGGGGTCACTTAGAATTGTCCTTGTTTTCCATGAAAACATACATGAAATGAGTTTGAATAGGAAATATAGTAAAATGCGTAGGAAATGTAGTCATTGACAAGGTTAGAAATAATGACTTTTTATAGAAATAATAATTCTGTCCTTCAAAGTTTACTTTCGTCAAAGAATCCTCCATTTGCAGCAATTACAGCCTTGCAGACCTTTGGCATTCTAGTTGTCAATTTGTTGAGGTAATCTGACGAGATTTCACCCCATGCCTCCTGAAGCACCTCCCACAAGTTGGATTGGCTTGATGGGCATTTCTTACATACCATACGGTCAAGCTGCTCCCACAACCGCTCAATAGGGTTGAGATCCGGTGACTGTGCTGGCCACTCCATTATAGACAGAATACCAGCTGACTGCTTCTTCCCTAAATAGTTATTGCATAGTTTGGAGCTGTGCTTTGGGTTTTTGTCCTGTTGTAGGTGGAAATTGGCTCCAATCAAGCACCGTCCACAGGGTATTGCATGGCGTTGCAAAATGGAGTGATAGCCTTCCTTCTTCAAGATCCCTTTTACCCTGTACAAATCTCCCACTTTACCACCACCAAAGCACCCCCAGACCATCACATTGTCTCCACCATGCTTGACATATGGCACCAAGCACTCCTCCAGCATCTTTTCATTTGGTCTGCGTCTCACAAATGTTCTTATTTGTAATCCGAACACCTCTAACTTTGATTCGTCTGTCCATAACACTTTTTTCCAATCTTCCTCTGTCCAGTGTCTGTGTTCTTTTGCCCATCTTTAATCTTTTCTTTTTATTGGCCAGTCTGAGATATGGCTTTTTCTTTGCAACTCTGTCTAGAAGGTCAGCATCCGGAGTCGCCTCTTCACTGTTGACGTTGAGACTGGTGTTTTGCGGGTACTATTTAATGAAGCTGCCATTTGAGGACCTGTGAGGCGTCTGTTTCTCAAACTAGACACTCTAATGCATTTGTACTCTTGCTCAGTTGTGCACCGGGGCTTCCCACTCCTCTTTCTATTCTGGTTAGAGCCAGTTTGCGCTGTTCTGTGAAGGGAGTAGTGCACAGCGTTGAACGAGATCTTCAGTTTCTTGGCAATTTCTCGCATGGAATAGCCTTTATTTCTCAGAACAAGAATAGACTGACGAGTTTCAGAAGAAAGTGATTTGTTTCTTGCCATTTTGAGCCTGTAATTGAACCCACAATTGCTGATGCTCCAGATACTCAACTAGTCTCAAGAAGGCCAATTTTATTACTTCTTTAATCAGCACAACAGTTTTCAGCTGTGCTAACATAATGCAAAAGGGTTTTCTAATGATCAATTAGCCTTTTAAAATGATAAACTTGTATTAGCAACCACATCGTGCCATTGGAACACAGGACTGATGGTTGCTGATAATGGCCCTCTGTACGCCTATGTAGATCTTCCATAAAAAATCAGCCATTTCCAGCTACAATAGCCATTTACATCATTAACAATGTCCACACTGTATTTCTGGTCCATTTGATGTTATTTTCATGGACCAATTTTTTTTGCTTTTCTTTCCAAAACAAGGACATTTCTAAGTGACCCCAAAACCTTTGAACGGTAGTGTATATATTTGCCGGCCGCCCAACAACCTGCCCGCTTGACCCTATCCCCTCCTCTCTTCTCCAGACAATATTCCAGAGACCCCTCCTCAAAAAACCTACACTCGATCCCTCCGATGTCAACAACTACAGACCAGTATCCCTTCTTTCTTTTCTCTCCAAAAGTCTTGAGCGTGCCGTCTCTAGCCAACTCTCCTGCTATCTCTCTCAGAATGACCTTCTTGATCCAAACCAGTCAGGTTTCAAGACTGGTCATTCAACTGAGACTGCTCTTCTCTGTGTCACAGAGGCTCTCCGCACTGCTAAAGCTAACTCTCTCTCCTCTTATCCTTCTAGACCTATCCGCTGCCTTTGATACTGTGAACCATCAGATCCTCCTCTCCACCCTCTCTGAGTTGGGCATCTCCGGCGCCGCTCACTCTTGGATTGCGTCCTACCTGACAGGTCGCTCCTACCAGGTGGCGTGGCGAGAATCTGTCTCCACACCACATGCTCTCACCACTGGTGTCCCCCAGGGCTCAGTTCTAGGCCCTCTCCTATTCTCTCTATACACCAAGTCACTTGGCTCTGTCATATCCTCACATGGTCTCTCCTATCATTGCTACGCAGATGACACACAATTAATTTGATCCTTTCCCCCTTCTGATAACCAGGTTGCGAATCGCATCTCTGCATGTCTGGCAGACATATCAGTGTGGATGTCAGATCACAACCTCAAGCTGAACCTCGGCAAGACGGAGCTGCTCTTCCGCTCGGGGAAGGACTGCCCGCTCCATGATCTCGCCATCACGGTTGACAACTCCATTGTGTCCTCCTCCCAGAGTGCAAAAAACCTTGGCGTGACCCTGGACAATACCCTGTTGTTCTCCGCTAACATCAAAACGGGGACCCGATCCTGCAGGTTCATGCTCTACAACATTCGCAGAGTATGACCCTACCTTACACAGAAAGCGGCAGAGGTTCTGATCCAGGCACTTGTCATCTCCCGTCTGGATTACTGCAACTCGCTGTTGGCTGGGCTCCCTGCCTGTGCCAATAAACCCCTTCAACTTATCCAGAACGCTGCAGCCCGTCTGGTGTTCAACCTTTCAAAGTTCTCTCATGTCAACCCGCTTCTCCGCACACTCCACTGGCTTCCAGTTGAGGCTCGCATCTACTACAAGACCATGGTGCTTGCCTACGGAGCTGTGAGGGGAACGGCACCTCCTTACCTTCAGGCTCTGATCAGACCCTACACCCAAACAAGGGCACTCCAATGGTGGAACAAGCTCCCCCACGACACCAGGACAGCGGAGTCACTGACCACCTTCCGGAGACACTTGAAACCCTACCTCTTTAAGGAATACCTGGAATACTATAAAGTAATCCTTCTTCATAAAAAAAAGGTGGTTGTCCCACTGGCTATCATAAGTTGAATGCACCAATTTGTAAGTCGCTCTGGATAAGAGCGTCTGCTAAATGATGTCAATGTAAAATTTGCGGAAAAAAAGAAAGAACAAATATATTTGAAAAAATAACAAATATATAAAGAAATAAAACTAGTTGTTCATTGAGCCAACCTGCAAAATACATTGTACATTCAATGAATGCATGGATTACATCATACCACTACGACAAAACCTTAGTAGCTGTATTTCCACTTTTATAAAAACATTTTACAAGGGGGGAATGGAGGTTAAATTGTGGTCCTCTGTAGCTCAATTGGTAGAGCATGGCGCTTGTAACACCAGGGTAGTGGGTTCGATCCCCGGGACCACCCATACGTAACAATGTATGCACACATGACTTTAAGTTGCTTTGGATAAAAGCGTCTGCTAAATGGCATATTATTAAATTACAATGCAAGCTACTCTGCTTTTTCACTGATGCCCACATTGCACACCAATGAATGAAGAGTGTGCATAGGCACTGCTGCATATAGCTGCTGAGAGATTCTGCAAAAATATCCTAGTCATTTAGGTGAAATAATCTATAAAACCAACTTGTTTCGTTGGGACAGCTTAATGCAATGTCACTAATAGACAAACACATTTTACAACTGTGAGTTAAAGTTCAATAATTGCAACGCTAGCAACTGTGCTTTTTCAATTATGAACATATTGCACCATTATATGAAGAGCATCCACATGCACAGCATTGAGAAATTCTGCAAAATATACTGGTTATAATCTACTTTAACTAGCTTGTTTCTTTGGGCCAGATTAATGCAATAAGACAAACTTTCATTTTTTTACAACAAGAAATCATCCATCGATTATCTACTTTAACCTAATCTTACCTTCTGATTCGGAACTTTGTGTTTGTGATGTCCTTGTTGCTCACTGGAGTCAAGTTGTGAGAAGAGGTAGAAGGTTTGTTTGCGAAAGCTTTTCTTTCAAGGAGGGGAGAGGGAGGGGCACCACACCAGAGGGGAGCATTCCATTCCAGAGATACATGTGTATCTGAAATGGAATGAGGCTGGCCTGACTGCGAGCAAGTGCTGGCTTGGCTGAGGCTGCTGAGCAGCACACAGAAATTGGTGGAGGAGGGGCGCAAATAGACTGTGGATGTCAGTTGTGTACTTAAGTAAAAATACTTTAAAATAATACTTAAGTAGTTTTTTAGGGGGTATCTGTACTTTACTTGAGTATTTATATTTTTGACAACTTTTATTCTTACTTCACTACATTGCTAATGAAAATAATGTACTTTTTACTCCATTAATTTTCCTTGACACCCAAAAGTCCTCATTATATTTTAAATGCTTAGCAGGACAGGAAAATTGTCAAATTCACGCACTTATCAAAAGAACACCCCTGGTCATCCCTACTGCCTTTGATCTGGCGGACTCAATAAACACACATGATTCCTTTATAAAGGATGTCTGAGTGTTGAAGTGTGCCCCTGGCTATCAGTAAATAAAAACATATTTTTTAAATTGTGCTGTCTGGTTTGCTTAATATAAGGAATTTGAAATAATTTATACTTTTACTTTTGATACTTAAGTATATTTGAGCAATTACATTTACTTTTGATACTTAAGTATATTTAATACCAAATACTTTTAGACTTTTACTCAAGTAGTATTTTACTAGGTGACTTTCACTTTTACTTAAGTTATTTTCTAGTAAGGTTTCTTTACTTTTACTCAAATATGACAATTGGGTAATTTTTCCACCACTGGTGGCTGTTGACAACACGGCTGAGCAAAGGTGCAGTGCGTCCAAATTATTTTTATTGATTTTAAATAAATTATTGGGGGGGACGAATCGACCTGTTCTGAATATTGGGGGGTCATATCCTCACATCCACTAGCGTGACCACATGTCCTGGATTGTGCAGGACAGTCCCGCATGTTGGCCCTTTGTCCCGCGTCCCACAACCAAACAATCATGTACTGCATTTTATCAACAAATTCAAACACCCTTAATTTACAAAAAAGGTCGTTTTGTCCCGTATTTCAGTCAGACATTCCATCCTGTATCTTTTGCAGAAGAGAGGATGCGAAGCGAGAGCTTTCACTCTCGCCAAAATCTGTCCTAAATATTATATTGGACCTAATCTTGCCGCCAGACTTCATGCCTTTTGGAAAACGACTACCATAGTTAGGGTGGAGATATGAGCATCTCATCATATATAGAGCTCCGTCCAATGGCGGCGAGCTTTACACCACTCCAGCAGACGCTTGGCATTGCGCATTGTGATCTTAAGCTTGTGCGCCCATTTCATGAATCTTCCGACTAACAGTTCTTGTGCTGAAGTTGCTTCCCAAGGCAGTTTGGAACTCGGTAGTGAGTGTTGCAACCAAGGACAGACAATTATAATATAATAATAATATAATAATAATAATAATAATAATATGCCATTTAGCAGACGCTTACGGGCTTCAGCACTCGGCGGTCCCGTTCTGTGAGCTTGTGTGGCCTACCACTTCTCGGCTGAGCCGTTGTTGGTCCTACACATTTCCACTTACAATAACAGCACTTACAGTTGACCGGGGCAGCTCCAGCAGGGCAGAAATTTGATGAACTGACTTGTTGGAAAGGTGGCATCCTATGACAGTGCCCCGTTGAAAGTCACTGAGCTCTTCAGTGCAGGCCATTCTACTGCCAATGGTTGTCTATGGAGATTGCATGGCTGTGTGTTCGATTTTATACACCTGTCAGCAACGGGTGTGGCTGAAATAGACAAATCCACTAATTTGAAGGGTTGTCCACATACTTTTCGCCAAGTAAGGATGTGGTACTGGTGATGTTAAACAATTCTCCAATCGTTGTTGAGATCTGATATTCTATGCAGCACAAGGCGAGAAGTAGGCCACTGCAATATTGTCAACCAATCAAATTTGTCAAATAATTTTGGTCTAAATTCCAGCTAAACATGGAGAACAGTTAACTACTTACAAAAAGTGTGCTTCTGACGAAGAGCTACAAAAGTAAATAAATAGTCGTATTAGACAGAAAATATATGAGGTGATTTGACTGAAAAGATATAAGGTGATTTCATCAAACTTGTGAGGCTCTAGATGCTCATTAGTTGCTCATTCAACATATTTTCTGCTACTTCACTCAATTGGGTTTTCAGATTCTCCCTTCCTAACTGTTTTACATTCCCTGAGACCAACCAGAAATGTTTCCTTGGCCAAGTATTCCCAGATTTTCATAAAACAGTCACACATTTGGTATCTCGTTTCTGCATGACCAAAGTTTGCTCAAGGAAAAGGAGTATAGGCACGATTCAATTAGCTCCTTCAGTGCAGTTGGAGTTTTTTTTTTGTGGGGGGAGAGATTGTGTTTGGTGCTGCCAAATAAATGTATTCACTGTCCCGCGAATGTCCCGCAAAATCATCCCTTTGTCCTGCATTTGGGTATTTTAAATGTGGTCACCCTACCCTTGACAATTTCGCCTATAGTGTAATATACTTCCAGGATTTATAAGTAATTGAGGCTGCTCTAAAACAGATATTTCCCCCTGGAGGTGTACATTAAATCGCTCCGCCATTTCCTGGTTGCAAAAATTATAATAATTCGCCTATTTCCAGTTTATATGACAAAACAAGCAACATACAGTATATTGTAGAGAATCATTGTACCATCTAACCCGCTGTGAAATATATTTCCAATAACCAAAAATATTGTACTTTCAGCTATTTGAAGCTGGTTTACAAAACCGAAAGTAAAAGACGCAAAAACAAAACTTAAGAATAGGAAGCATAGAAATAGCACACATAGAACAGATCTAATGCTTCTTAGACTATGTGAATTTGGTCGGGTCACCCAAAAAGTTACATATTTCAGCTTTAAGGGTAGGTTCTTGATTTAGTGTATGGGCCTGTGGTGTGTGGCCTAAGCTAGGTCTCCTTCAACTTTCACAATTTATTTGTCTCACATGACTTTCCTTCCCAATAGCTAACCCTGTCCTGGCTTAGGAAGACTTATGATGGTGGGGAGCACACACCAACAACAGGTTAATGTTCATATCATACAGGTGGATACGTTTTGTGACATGTTCTTTAACTCATTGGGAAATTGGTTTCACGGATGATTATACCGTATGACATCTTTGGAGAATTTAATTGGGAAGAAAAATACTACAAATACAGCAGTGTTAGATTAATCTGTGAGGTCGAGGTTGGGGATGGCATAACATTCCCCTAATCAAAGTTTTGCAGGTGCAAAAATACATCTTAATGTAAATTGATTTTGAGATCCAACATTTCCCCCACTATCATTTTAATCAAGGTAGAAGCTGCAGCGTTGGTGGAGAGAGGTGCTTGATATTCAAACTCTACCAAATGTTACTCATAACCTTGATTAAGGAGAACTCAGCTCCTCATGTTAATCTCTTTGGACACTTTAAAAAGCCTGTTATAACCACATATTATATGACAGCTACACATTTTATGCCAAATTACAGACAGATCTTTTATAAAGGTGAGAGAAACTTCTGCCAATGTGTACCACACTTTCACTCTCTAAGGTGGTTGTTACAATAAATGCTGCCGGATCAAATTACAGAGTAGTTAACTATGTAGACTTTCCAGCACACACTGGTAGATAGAGCTGATAGAAGTACATGTATTACAGTGGGGGAAAAAAGTATTTAGTCAGCCACCAATTGTGCAAGTTCTCCCACTTAAAAAGATGAGAGAGGCCTGTAATTTTCATCATAGGTACACGTCAACAATGACAGACAAATTGAGAAAAAAAATCTCTTCATCAACCATCTCCCTGACCACCTTCCTCTGATAAAGCCATGAACTGTCCCTCTCCATCTTTGGAGGATGCATACACTCAAGACTTGGCCTCTATTGGTTGACCTAAGTATAGCATTGCTATTGATGCTTGTTTGCGTTTTGTTTTTGAAGCACTTTGAGATTGTTATGAAAAGCACTATAGAAATGTAATGAATTATTATTATTGTTATTAATTATAAACAATGTCTAAGAAATTGACATTCTTTTGTGCATTTCATGAAATTATATACTCCAGACAGTGTCACTAGCTGATTTGCCCAATCCGTCCCCCTTCAGCACGCCACTTTTCCTGTTATAGTACATAAGCCGAGAGCGCACACGGGGAAGCTAGAATGTGTACAGTGGGGAAAAAAGTATTTAGTCAGCCACCAATTGTGCAAGTTCTCCCACTTAAAAAGATGAGAGAGGCCTGTAATTTTCATCATAGGTACACGTCAACTATGACAGACAAATTGAGGAAAAAAATTCCAGAAAATCACATTGTAGGATTTTTAATGAATTTATATGCAAATTATGGTGGAAAATAAGTATTTGGTCACCTACAAACAAGCAAGATTTCTGGCTCTCACAGACCTGTAACTTCTTCTTTAAGAGGCTCCTCTGTCCTCCACTCGTTACCTGTATTAATGGCACCTGTTTGAACTTGTTATCAGTATAAAAGACACCTGTCCACAACCTCAAACAGTCACACTCCAAACTCCACTATGGCCAAGACCAAAGAGCTGTCAAAGGACACCAGAAACAAAATTGTAGACCTGCACCAGGCTGGGAAGACTGAATCTGCAATAGGTAAGCAGCTTGGTTTGAAGAAATCAACTGTGGGAGCAATTATTAGGAAATGGAAGACATACAAGACCACTAATAATCTCCCTCGATCTGGGGCTCCACGCAAGATCTCACCCCGTGGGGTCAAAATGATCACAAGAACGGTGAGCAAAAATCCCAGAACCACACGGGGGGACCTAGTGAATGACCTGCAGAGAGCTGGGACCAAAGTAACAAAGCCTACCAACAGTAATACACTACGCCGCCAGGGACTCAAATCCTGCAGTGCCAGACGTGTCCCCCTGCTTAAGCCAGTACATGTCCAGGCCCGTCTGAAGTTTGCTAGAGTGCATTTGGATGATCCAGAAGAGGATTGGGAGAATGTCATATGGTCAGATGAAACCAAAATAGAACTTTTTGGTAAAAACTTGTCGTGTTTGGAGGACAAAGAATGCTGAGTTGCATCCAAAGAACACCATACCTACTGTGAAGCATGGGGGTGGAAACATCATGCTTTGGGGCTGTTTTTCTGCAAATGGACCAGGACGACTGATCCATGTAAAGGAAAGAATGAATGGGGCCATGTATCTTGAGATTTTGAGTGAAAACCTCCTTCCATCAGCAAGGACATTGAAGATGAAACGTGGCTGGGTCTTTCAGCATGACAATGATCCCAAACACACCGCCCGGGCAATGAAGGAGTGGCTTCGTAAGAAGCATTTCAAGGTCCTGGAGTGGCCTAGCCAGTCTCCAGATCTCAACCCCATTGAAAATCTTTGGAGAGAGTTGAAAGTCTGTGTTGCCCAGCGACAGCCCCAAAACATCACTGCTCTAGAGGAGATCTGCATGGATGAATGGGCCAAAATACCAGCAACAATGTGTGAAAACCTTGTGAAGACTTACAGAAAACGTTTGACCTGTGTCATTGCCAACAAAGGGTATATAACAAAGTATTGAGAAACTTTTGTTATTGACCAAATACTTATTTTCCACCATAATCTGCAAATAAATTCATAAAAAATCCTACAATGTGATTTTCTGGATTTTTTTTCTCATTTTGTCTGTCATAGTTGACGTGTACCTATGATGAAAATTACAGGCCTCTCTCATCTTTTTAAGTGGGAGAACTTGCACAATTGGTGGCTGACTAAATACTTTTTTTCCCCACTGTACATTTGACAGGCCATTAAACACAGGGGGGCAAGCAAGGAGAGGAGAAAAGCTATGCGTGTTTTGTAAGATTGCTGTTATGGTTTTCTAGGAAGGTGGTGCTTACTCACGGTACCCAGTAATCTAAACTCAAAATAGGGCTTTTAAAGAAAAGGGAGAATATCAAGTCAATACAACGTGCAGATTGATATCAAGTAAATACTCTATTTTCTCTTAGTAGTAGTTTTCAACTCTTGACAAGAGGACTGTGACTTTACTTTGGTCCATTACCCATTACCAGGAGTCAATATTTTACACCTCTCTCCAGCATACTCTCTCCATCTTTCTCTTTCATCCTCTGCTCTCTTTTATTCACTCTTTCCTTAACACGGCTCACCTCTCCGTTGTTATGGAACGCACTCTCTCATCTATGATCCGGCTGGCTAATTAGCCTGTGTGGCTAGCCCCTTTTTTTTCTGAAGATCAGATTAAACACAGATGACTGACCTGCCCCAGATTTTATGCTGAATTGAACTCTTAACAAATTAGAGGAGGGTTATCCATGGACAGCTTAATAGCGAGGAGCATATGGTCTATTAACTGATAATCAAGACTAAATCATACTTTTCCCGCTAAGATCTGTTCTCATTCCGATCAACCCCCTTCACCCCCTCCTACACCCCTCGTGCCCAAAAAAATTATAGTTTTGTTCTCAAGACCACTGTTCCAAGGAGCATAATAAAGTTCCAAAACGGTTTGAGAGAAAAAAACACATACCGGTTATATAGTTCATTTCTGTTCCTTTTTTAACCTGTGTAAACAACCGTTTTTACAATTAGCTAATTAAATTACTCCACCAATCAGTGTGTATAAAGCTAGCAGCTTGCAATTGAGCAGGCAAACTAGTTTAATTGTCAAAAACATATAACGAACAGCAAACTTGATTGTCGTTTAAAAATGTTATGTAAACAAACAGACTATTGCTTTAGAGCACTAATAACACAAGGTAGATTGGTCCTACTACTTTTCAAATGTACAAAAGTTTATCTGAAATGTAGCCGCACACATCAAGAACCGTCACTTTATATAATAACACAAGAAGGATATGCGCCTCACTATGACATGTACAGTGGGGAGAACAAGTATTTGATACACTGCCGATTTTGCAGGTTTTCCTACTTACAAAGCATGTACAGGTCTGTAATTGTTTTATCATAGGTACACTTCAACTGTGAGAGACAGAATCTAAAACAAAAATCCCGAAAATCACATTGTATGATTTTTAAGTAATTAATTTGCATTTTATTGCATGACATAAGTATTTGATCACCTACCAACCAGTAAGAATTCCGGCTCTCACAGACCTGTTAGTTTTTCTTTAAGAAGCCCTCCTGTTCTCCACTCATTACCTGTATTAACCGCACCTGTTTGAACTTGTTACCTGTATAAAAGACACCTGTCCACACACTCAATCAAACAGACTCCAACCTCTCCACAATGGCCAAGACCAGAGAGCTGTGTAAGGACATCAGGGATAAAATTGTAGACCTACACAAGGCTGGGATGGGCTACAGGACAATAGGCAAGCAGCTTGGTGAGAAGGCAACAACTGTTGGTGCAATTATTAGAAAATGGAAGAAGTTCAAGATGACGGTCAATCACCCTCGGTCTGGGGCTCCATGCAAGATCTCACCTCGTGGGGCATCAATGATCATGAGGAAGGTGAGGGATGAGCCCAGAACTACACGGCAGGACCTGGTCAATGACCTGAAGAGAGCTGGGACCACAGTCTCAAAGAAAAACATTAGTAACACACTACGCCGTCATGGATTAAAATCCTGCAGCGCACGCAAGGTCCCCCTGCTCAAGCCAGTGCATGTCCAGGCCCGTTTGAAGTTTGCCAATGACCATCTGGATGATCCAGAGGAGGAATGGGAGAAGGTCATGTGGTCTGATGAGACAAAAATAGAGCTTTTTGGTCTAAACTCCACTCGCCATGTTTGGAGGAAGAAGAAGGATGAGTACAACCCCAAGAACACCATACCAACCGTGAAGCATGGAGGTGGAAACATCATTCTTTGGGGATGCTTTTCTGCAAAGGGGACAGGACGACTGCAAATTACAGACCTCTACATGCTTTGTAAGTAGGAAAACCTGCAAAATCTGCAGTGTATCAAATACTTGTTCTCCCCACTGTATATACGAAATGCAGCCGAAGCTGCCATAAGCCTACACATACTTTGCGCTTACCAACACGCACAGGTCAGCTTGACAGGATGAGCACCACTAGGCTCTATCAGAGATTCTTACAGGCTTCATAGCTTAAACTTCAATAATTAGAACTATCCTATAGGCTACATTTTGATCCAATTTGTGACAGTACGCAATGAGCGTAACCAAGCCGCCACTTCTCCAGGTGAGCAATATTTTCTGTGTGGGAGAGTTTCAGAAAAGCAAACTAAATCAAACTAAGTAGTGGACAGCCAGACAACAGGAGCACCTTGCCAGGGCTCACCTCTGAGCATAACCAATAGGCTACATTGGTCATTGTCCCCATACCCATCAAATAACACAAACCTGTATATCTATCAATAGCATATGGACACGCAAAAGCAAGCAATGACATTAATAGGAATCACAGATAAATCTAAAATGTGCATTGAAGTAAAAAGCAAAGGCCAAAACTATACATTAAATTCAAAAATCTGCCAAACAACCAGTAGGCTGACATGAGGGAAAACGAATGGATTAATAATACTGGCATGGAGGCCAGAGCCATGAAGGTTTAGCTTACCATATAGAAGTGTTGCAGCCTCCTCCATGCTGTTTTGAACCTCATGAGAAGTTTCTGATTCCATTCTCCTTCCTGGCGAAGTTGACTTGTCAGGTCCATCTCAAATGCCAGCTGGACAAGCTGGGTTTTTCGTTGATCTGATATCACATGCTGTGTCTGTGTTCACTGAATACATTCTTCAGGGTGGAGAATACATTTTCCCACATTGCTGTAGATGTTCCAAATGTTAATCCATGTTTCAGTGCCAACTGCACAGTCGACATTGCTGACAAAGGCCCACCGTATCTTTGAAGAACAACGTGTGGGATCCAGTTGTTGTTGCTGGTCGTGGTTGAGATTTGAATTTGCAAGGATGTGCGAGCCACAATAAACTCTGCTTCCACTGGTTCAATTTTGGTTAGGTCCAACAAGTCATCAGGTGCTAGTGGCTGAGGTAACGGAGGTACAGATGCTTATTGTGATGTGACCTTCATGCTGCTGGTGCTAGGCCATTGCTCTTTTCGATCTTGTTGGTCAGCAGGCAGCGTCGGGGATGGGCGGGTATTACATTTGCTGCTAGGCTTCTCAACCTTGGTGGTTGTGTCACGACTTCCGCCGAGGCTGCCCCCGTCTCCTGGTTCGGGCAGGCTTCGGCATTCGTCATCACCGGAGTACTAGCTACTGCCGATCCCATTCTCATCACTACACTTGTCATGTCTTGTCAATCACACACACCTGGTGCTCATTCCCCTAATTAGTATGTGTATAAATGTTCCCTCTGTTGTTTGTTGTTAGAGCGTGTAGTTCGGTTGAGCTACTATTCACTGTGTTTATGCCAAGGTGGATGTTTTCCCTTGTAATACTTTCGTTTGATGCTTGGGGCGTTTGATTTATGTAAACGGAATAAACTCAGGACTTCGGTATTATACCTCCTGCGCCTGACTCCGTCATTCACACCTCGTCACAGAATCACTCACCCGGCCTGTCGAGAGAGAGCAGGAGGACAGCGACAGTGCCACTCTGGTGGCACGCAGGGACAATCCACCTCACGTCGCAGTAAACGTTATTTTGGGTCTGGAGGCGGTAGGCAAGGTACCACGCATCCATGTTCACAGCCCTTTGCGGCGCACTGTACTTTATCTATCTCCTTTCCCGATCACTTGGTAGATTCCCAGTGTAAGGCGCTAGTTGATTCAGGCGCAGCTGGGAATTTTATGGACAGGGCATTTGCACGCCGTCAAGGCATTTCATTGGTTCCCCTAACCATTCCACTCCCCATCAGAGCACTTGATAGTCGACCATTAGGGTCCGGGTTGGTTAAGGAAGTTACGGTACCAGTCACCATGATTACGCAGGAGACGCATGTTGAGCAGATCAACTTTATGATTATTGAGTCTCCTGCTTACCCAGTAGTCTTGGGTATACCGTGCTTAGCCCTTCACAACCCCAATTTCTCATGGCTACAGAGGGTTCTTACGGGGTGGTCGCGTGAGTGTCCGGGTAGGTGTCTAGGTGTTTCCGTTGGTGCGACCACAGTGGAAAGTCCAGACGGTACCCCCACCGTGCGCATTCCCCCAGAATACCATGATCTGGCGCTCGCGTTTTCGAAGACGCAAGCGACTAAATTACCACCTCATCGGGAGGGGGATTGCGCGATAAACCTTTGGGTAGACGCTGTACCTCCCAGGAGTTATGTGTATCCCCTGTCGCAGGCTGAAACGGAGGCTATGGAAATATACGTAACCGAGTCCCTGCGCCAGGGGTATATAAGTCCCTCCACTTCACCTGCCTCCTCGAGTTTCTTCTTTGTGAAGAAGAAAAATGGCGGTTTACGCCCGTGCATTGATTATCGACCACTGAATAATGTGACGGTACGATTTAGTTATCCTTTTTCCCCTCATTCCTTCAGTGATTGAGTCAATGCATGGGGCCCGCTTTTTCACCAAATTAGACCTCAGGAGTGCCTACAACCTGGTGCGTATTCGGGAAGGGGATGAGTGGAAAACAGCATTCAGCACAACCTCGGGGCATTATGAATACCTGGTGATGCCCTACGGTTTGATGAATGCTCCATATGTTTTCCAGTCCTTTGTGAATGAGGTGTTTCTGGACATGTTTGGTCGCGGTGTGGTGGTCTACATCGATGACATCCTGGTGTATTCCGCTACGCACGCCGAGCATGTGTCCCTGGTTCGCAAGGTACTGGTCCGACTGTTGGAAAATGATCATTATGCCAAGGCAGAGAGTGAGTTTTTCCAGTAGTCAATCTCCTTCCTCGGATATCGCATTACCACCACAGGTGTGGAGATGGTGGGAGTCCGCATTACAGCCGTGCGTAATTGGCCGACTCCAACCACGGTAAAGGAGGTGCAGCGCTTCCTTGGCTTTGCCAACTACTATCAAATGTTTATTCAGGGCTTTGGCAAGGTCGTAGCTCCCATTACCTCCTTGTTGAAGGGTGGGCCGTCCCGGCTCCGCTGGTCTGCTGAGGCTGATTTAGCCTTCAGTAGATTGCGGGGTTTGTTCACCTCAGCCCCGGTACTGGCTCACCCCGATCCATCACTACCATTCGTAGTGGAGTTGGGTGCATCCGAGGTAGGGATAGGAGCTGTCTTATCCCAACGCTCAGGCACGCCACCCAAGCTCCGCCCCTGTGCCTTCTTTTCTAAGAAGCTCAGCTCGGCGGAGCAGAACTACGGCGTTGGTGATTGGGAGCTACTGGTTGTTGTCCGAGCTTTGACAGTGTGGAGACATTGGCTCGAAGGGTCGAAACACCCTTTCCTCGTCTGGACAGACCACCGTAACCTGGAGTACATTCGGGCAGCGAAGAGGCTGAATCCTCGCCAGGCCAGGTGGGCCCTCTTCTTCACCCGGTTTGATTTCACACTCTCATACATTCCGGGTACGAAGAACGTGAAGGCAGACGCACTGTCTCGGCTGTAAGACACAGAGGAGAGACCAGAGACAACAACCCCATACTCCCGGCCTCATGCATTGTGGCGCCGGTAGTATGGGCGATGGACACAGATATAGCGCAGGCATTACGCACAGATCCATCTCCACCGCAGTGTCCAGCTGTGCTGCAGTACTTGCCTGCGCTTATCCATGATCGTCTGATCTACTGGGCACACACGTCACCCTCCTCTGGTCATTCAGGTATCGGTCATACAATGCGCTGCTTGACCGAGAAGTAATGGTGACCTACCTTGGCTAAGGACGTGAGGGTGTATATTTCCTCATGCTCAGTGTGCGCCCAGAGTAAGGCACCTAGGCACCTCCCAGCGGGTAAGCTACAACATTTACTAGTTTCACAACGACCATTTGTCTCACCTGAGTATTGATTTTCTCACTGATCTTCCCCCCTCCCAAGGTAACACCACTATCCTGGTCGTTGTGGACCGCTTTTCCAAGTCCTGCCGCTTCCTTCCTTTGCCCGGTCTCCCCACGGCCCTACAAACTGCGGAGGCTCTGTTTACTCATGTCTTCCGGCACGACGGGGTACCAGAGGATATAGTGTCCGACCGAGGTCCCCAGTTCACGTCTAGAGTCTGGAAGGCGTTAATGGAACGTCTGGGGAATCTCGGTCAGCCTGACCTCAGGATTTCACCCTGAGAGTAATGGGCAGGTGGAAAGGGTGACTCAAGATGTGGGTAGGTTCCTGCGGACCTACTGTCAGGACCGGCCGGGGAAGTGGTCGGTGTTCCTGCCAAGGGTAGAATAAGCTCAGAACTCTCTCCGCCACTCCTCCACTAACCTAACACCCTTCCAATGTGTTTTGGGTTACCAACCGGTCTTGGCACTGTGGCACCAGAGCCAGACCAAGGCTCCTGTGGTGGATGACTGGTTTCGGCGAGTGGAGGAGACTTGGGACGCTGCCCACATTCGCCTCCAGCGCACCATGTGTCGTCAGAAGGCCAACGCTGACTGCCACCGCAGGTAGGCCCCTGTGTTCGTACTGGGGGATCGGGTCTGGTTCTCGACCCGGAATCTGCCCCTCCGCCTGCCCTGCCGGAAGCTGAGCCTGTGGTTTGTGGGGCTGTTTAAAGTCCTGAGGAGAATAAACGAGGTGACATACAGGTTGTTACTCCCCCCTGATTACCGTATTAACCCCTCGTTTCATGTTTCTCTCCTCAGGCCGGTGGTAGCTGGTCCGCTCCAGGAGTCTAAGGTACGGGAGGTTCCTCCACCTCCTCTGGACATTGAGGGGGCCCCGGCGTACTCGGTCCATTCCATCCTGGATTCGAGGCGTCGGGTGGGGGGCCTTCAGTATCTCGTGGAGTGGGAGGGGTACGGTCCGGAGGAACGGTGCTGGGTCCCAAGGCGGGACATCCTCGACACCCTCCCTGTTGAGGGATTTCCACCGTCGCCATCCGGCTCGCCCTGCTCCGCGTCCTCCTTGCTGTCCCCGAGGCTTGGGTCGGCGCACTGCTGCAGCCGCGCGTCAGGGGGGTACTGTCACGACTTCCGCCAAGGCTGCCCCCCCCCCCCCGGTTCGGGCAGGCTTCGGCATTCATCGTCACCGGAGTACTAGCTACTGGCGATCCCATTCTCATCACTCCACTTGTCATGTCTTGTCAATCACACACACCTGGTGCTCATTCCCCTAATTAGTATGTGTATAAGTGTTCCCTCTGTTCCCCTTGTCTTTGTGAGTGATTGTTTGTTGTGAGAGCGTGTAGCTCGGTTGAGCTACTATTCACTGTGTTTATGCCAAAGTGGATGTTTTCCCTTGTAATAGTTTTGTTTGACGCTTGGGGCATTTGATTTATGTAAACGGAATAAACTCTCGACTTCGGTATTTTACCTCCTGCACCTGACTCCTTCATTCACACCTCGTCACAGGTTGGGCCAGCAGGCTGCTCAGCGAGCTCGGATTCGCTCTGGACATGGTCGTCCTCAGTTTTTTATCTCTTGGCAGTGCCCAGCCATTTTCGGATATCCATGCTGATCAAAGCTTAGCCAGCTATAATTATTCAGCTCACTGCTACCAAAACTTAAGCAGCTACTAGCTAGCCTATTAATAGCTATAGCTGTCTGCAAAAGTGAATAACTTTTTTCCCTCTCTGTGAAAAAAAAACGGTCAATTTGACCCCGCCCTGGGTGGGATCCAATGAGCTTCCTAAACAAGGTAATGAAGGTGGTACCTTATGACATTGCATGGCTAGGTGCCCAATCAGTATGCATTTTTGGATTTTAACTACTAAATATTACATTATTACATCCCCCCTCCTCAGATCACAAGTGCACACCTGGCATATAGCTTCTGTCCTGGTCTGCACTACTAGCAGGCCCAGTGGCACTACATTGGCAAAATCGGGCATTGTAATTCATATACCATTTGTTATGTTTATGGGGAAACAAAACTATCTGGAGGGTCCATGCCCGGCTTTGCCACCCCGTAGAGCCGGCCCTGATGAATCTGGATGTTCCATGCCTGGCTTTGCCACCCTGTACAACTGGCCCCGATGCAACTATTCAACACAGGCTGGAGAAATAATTGTGTATTCGCAAATTGACTTTTTATAGCCTACATTTGTGTCTGACAGCCAATAATAAAAAAAAAACACATGCAGCAGGCTAGACAATAGTACTGTAGGCAAACATTTACGGTTTCCCCATGCCAAATCGTTTGTTCAGTCGGACAAAGTGAATGTCCTTAAAGACCCTTTGACCGCAGTGGAGAAAAAATTTAGTTGAGAAATTAAAATGCTCGTTTTACACTTACTTGAGTGACAGGTAGTAGATTGATGCTCATGGTGAGTTTATTCATATCTGGATTTGTCCGAGACATGCTGGCCCAGTACCTGAAAAGATTTTCACTTAGTTTTAGTCTACCCTCTTGGGAGTAGGCATTGAGCAGAGTCAAAAACAAAATGTTTTGTGCCCTTCAGGAGGAACTCCTTCCTTGCCCTCTTTCTTTTTCCTTTTGCTTTAACAGATGTACCAGCTCATTGTGCTCGTATTCCTCTGTGGAGGGTGCCTCGCCCTCCACACACTCCAGCTCACTGGTGTCCTCCTCAAGCAACTGGATCATATCCCAGGCCCGGCACAAATGGATCTTGGCCTTTTCTGACTGCTGCTCAGTCAGGAGCAGCTTGTACCTTAGGTCCAGGAAAAGTGCTGGTATGACGGCATCGTTCTCAAACAGCATGTCCTGTTTCCTTTTAAGAAATTGTACAAGATGCTTAGCGAACGGTGTGACGATTTGATCCATTTCAATAGAAAAGTCACGCAGTTCACAAAGTCATTACATCATATCGAGTGCCATCGGATGGCGCAGTCTACTATGGCCCTTCTGTGGCCCATCCGCTTGACCACAGTGGCAACATTTGGTGTACATTGTTTTTGGATAATCACCTTGCTTTTGTGATTAAGTTGGCAACTTTTCTGTCTTTCAAAGCATCGTGAACAGCGAGCTGCAGTGTATGCGTTGAGCATCTTACACTGCGCAATAAACACAGGCTCAGGTATCGAGTCACAGTTCTGTTCTTTCTATTATTTCTCAAATCTAATGGGTACAGTAAATACATAATTGATAGTAAACATGATTGTATAAATAGCTAGCTAGTTGGATAGCTAACTACTGGCTAGGTAGCTACCACAGCTTCAGTATTTACTGAATATAATTCAACACAACTTGCTACTATGATCACATTTGCATGCCTACATTCAATAAGTAATATGTATTATTTACATTTATGATACATATTAATGATACACTTGTACCTTTGTAGTATGAAGAATGCACATGCAATGGGGAAAAAAGTATTTAGTCAGCCACCAATTGTGCAAGTTCTCCCACTTAAAAAGATGAGAGAGGCCTGTAATTTTCATCATAGGTACACGTCAACTATGACAGACAAAATGAGAAAGAAAAATCCAGAAAATCACATTGTAGGATTTTTTATGAATTTATTTGCAGATTATGGTGGAAAATAAGTATTTGGTCAATAACAAAAGATTCTCAATACTTTGTTATATACCCTTTGTTGGCAATGACACAGGTCAAACGTTTTCTGTAAGTCTTCACAAGGTTTTCACACACGGTTGCTGGTATTTTGGCCCATTCCTCCATGCAGATCTCCTCTAGAGCAGTGATGTTTTGGGGCTGTCGCTGGGCAACACGGACTTTCAACTCCCTCCAAAGATTTTCTATGGGGTTGAAATCTGGAGACTGGCTAGGCCACTCTAGGACCTTGAAATGCTTCTTACGAAGCCACTCCTTCGTTGCCCGGGCGGTGTGTTTGGGATCATTGTCATGCTGAAAGACCCAGCCACGTTTCATCTTCAATGCCCTTGCTGATGGAAGGAGGTTTTCACTCAAAATCTCACGATACATGGCCCCATTCATTCTTTCCTTTACACGGATCAGTCGTCCTGGTCCCTTTGCAGAAAAACAGTCCCAAAGCATGATGTTTCCACCTCCATGCTTCACAGTAGGTATGGTGTTCTTTGGATGCAACTCAGCATTCTTTGTCCTCCAAACACGACGAGTTGAGTTTTTACCAAAAAGTTCTATTTTGGTTTCATCTGACCATATGACATTCTCCCAATCCTCTTCTGGATCATCCAAATGCACTCTAGCAAACTTCAGACGGGCCTGGACATGTACTGGCAAGCAAGGGGACACGTCTTGCACTGCAGGATTTGAGTCCCTGGCGGCGTAGTGTGTTACTGATGGTAGGCTTTGTTAATTTGGTCCCAGCTCTCTGCAGGTCATTCACTAGGTCCCCCCGTGTGGTTCTGGGATTTTTGCTCACCGTTCTTGTGATCATTTTGACCCCACGGGGTGAGATCTTGCGTGGAGCCCCAGATCGAGGGAGATTATCAGTGGTCTTGTATGTCTTCCATTTCCTAATAATTGCTCCCACAGTTGATTTCTTCAAACCAAGCTGCTTACCTATTGCAGATTCAGTCTTCCCAGCCTGGTGCAGGTCTACAATTTTGTTTCTGGTGTCCTTTGACAGCTCTTTGGTCTTGGCCATAGTGGAGTTTGGAGTGTTACTGTTTGAGGTTGTGGACAGGTGTCTTTTATACTGATAACAAGTTCAAACAGGTGCCATTAATACAGGTAACGAATGGAGGACAGAGGAGCCTCTTAAAGAAGTTGTTACAGGTCTGTGAGAGCCAGAAATCTTGCTTGTTTGTAGGTGACCAAATACTTATTTTCCACCATAATTTGCAAATAAATTCATAAAAAATCCTACAATGTGATTTTCTGGAATTTTTTTCCTCAATTTGTCTGTCATAGTTGACGTGTACCTATGATGAAAATTACAGGCCTCTCTCATCTTTTTAAGTGGGAGAACTTGTACAATTGGTGGCTGACTAAATACTTTTTTCCCCACTGTACACATTCTAGCTTCCCCGTGTGCGCTCTCGGCTTATGTACTATAACAGGAAAAGTGGCGGGCTGAAGGGGGACGGATTGGGCAAATCAGCTAGTGACACTGTCTGGAGTATATAATTTCATGAAATGCACAAAATAATGTTAATTTCTAAGACATTGTTTATAATTAATAACAATAATAATAATTCATTACATTTCTATGGTGCTTTTCATAACAATCTCAAAGTGCTTCAAAAGCAAAACGCAAACAAGCATCAATAGCAATGCTATACTTAGGTCAACCAATAGAGGCCAAGTCTTGAGTGTATGCATCCTCCAAAGATGGAGAGGGACAGTTCATGGCTTTATCAGAGGAAGGTGGTCAGGGAGATGGTTGATGAAGAGTCTGGTGGTGATCATGTAGAGGGCTACTCTGGGAACCAGCAGGAGTCGTGTAGCTACTGGACTTGTCCTTCACAATGTATGGCATCCACTTATGTGATACCTCAGCATCTCTGGGCGCCAGAAAGCTCACCACACACAGTTCAGAGTAGTAGCCAGCTGTCCTCACTATGAGCCCTCTGCCTCAGCACTGCATTCCTTTACTGCATCTCCCATTCCTCTCAAGCTTCAGGTGACTCTTCAATGTATGTTTTCAAGGTGAAACAAAAAGGCTGGTACAATGTCCAGATGCATCATTCAAACAAAAACAATTAGCCAACTAGCTAGCTTGCCAAGCCAAAACTAGTTGACCTGCCAGTCTATCTGCAAATCTGTGGGTAAAAGCCACCAGAAATATGCAAAAATAAATAAATAACAAATGTTATAAAAAACAAAACAGCTGATAAAAAACACATTTAAAAACACTTTAAAATGATTTTCTATGTGCATATTTACATGAGCTCTCTGCTTAGGCTGCTACTAGGGTGCCATGGCAACTACAGAACCATGGGATTTGATACTTAGGTAATTAAACAAGAGGGCTAAAGCTTAGCACAGTGTAAAAAAAAAAGATTAATAAATAAATGATTAGCTTGCTTGCTTATCTTGCTTACTGCTGTGCTGGGGATCAGCTAAAAATCATTAGCTAGCTGGCTAGCTGATTACCTTAAAGTGTCTCCTCTACCCGTGTCACTCATGTCACAGCCTCAGCTATCGAGTGTCTTGCTATACTTCCTCAAATCTAATGAGTAAAATACAAAATTAGCATGCATGATGTACACCATGATTTTAACTAGCTAGCTAGCTGGATAGCTAACTTAGCAGCTTGATACATTAGCTAGCTAGCTAATTCTGACTAGTTAGGCAATGTTAGCCAACATTACCAGAGCCTCAGTATTTAGCTACTCAATGTATTTAGACACAGCTTGCTATCATGATCAGATTTACATGACTACAACATTCAATAAGTCATTTTTACGATATATAGCCATTTATGATACACTTATAGTTCTGTGGTCAGAATGACAGCTTCCACGTCGTATGTGCACCCTCGGCTCATCAACAGTAAATGGAAAAATGGCAGGGGAAGGGATGGATCGGGCTTGCACACATGCACACACACTGGCAAAGATTTTCAGCTGGCAGGCAGACACTGAAAGAGAAGTTTCTGAGTGACAGAGTGAGTGCTTTGCATAGGTGCTTTGTTGAAATTTTTTGTGGAACTGAAAACAAAATGCTTGGAACGTAAAATAATATTATTTACCGGTTCCCATGTTTTTTATATAATGGTTCTGTTCCTGAACACTACAGATCACTTCCGTTCTCGGTTCTGTTTCCATTCCTCAAATGTTTTGTTATTTTCCAGTTTCCAGTACTTTTCCCTGAATCAGTTCCAACCCCAGCTACTAATTACAAACTCTAACAGAAAAAACAACATTAAATCAGCGAGTACATCAGCAAACTGTTATTAGATATAGTTAACATTCCACACGAGGCAGTGAAACAACAGTACATGATCAATGATATGTTTAAATCTCTCTCTTGTTGATTCTGAGCCTGTGAAAATGATTTCTCATTGATAAATCCTTTTTTTCCCAGCATGATTTAGAAAAATTGATTGCTGACAAAATTAATGGAGGAGTAATCACAGCTTCAAGGGGAATGACATATTTTCATCCCTATCTATTTGGTTTTAATAGTTACAGTTAGAATCACATTCAGTGTTCAAGTGTTTAAAAAGTGTAGATGTAGGTTTGGCACTGATCTTATTGATTGAATGATACACAGAACCTGATACAATTACGACCATCATGACTGTATCTCACAGAGTGAATATGAAATCTAACGTGTGAATAATTCAAACTGCTACTTATTTAGCTGACAATATCTCTCCAATCTTTTTCAAATATTGAATAACACAACAAACATTTGTAATTATACCACATCAGGAGAGGGATTCATAAATGTTTTTGGTGGACAATATGGATCATATCAATGCTCAACAGTCTGGCAGCATAAGACTCCAGTTCTGAAGAAGTCATGACTAAGGTGTATCTTCGACAAAACATAGAGACGCATATGGAGTTAATTCAACTCTCAAAGTGTTACATTGAACACCCAGTAATTGTTTATACTGCTCCACTCTTTTGTAGAGTTAATTTAACATAAAAGTGTTACGATTGTAACATGGAGTAAGCCTGTGCAGAAATGTCATGCCCACAGGGGGCACAGGGGCACGTGCCCCCTCAGATTTGTCCTGTTTAAAAATATATAAATAATACAAATATAAAAAATAAATACATAGTGCATTCGGAAAGTATTCAGACCCCTTGACTTTTTCCAAATGTTGTTACGTTACAACCTTATTATAAAATTGATTAAATCGTTTTTCTTTTCCATCATTAATCGACACACAATACCCCATAATGACAAAGCAAAATCAGATTTTTATACATTTTTGCTAAAAACTGAAATATTACATTTACATACAGTGAGGGAAAAAAGTATTTGATCCCCTGCTGATTTTGTACGTTTGACCACTGACAAAGAAATGATCAGTCTATAATTTTAATGGTAGGTTTATTTGAACAGTGAGAGACAGTATAACAACAAAAAAATCCAGAAAAACACGTCAAAAATGTTATAAATTGATTTTCATTTTAATGAGGGAAATAAGTATTTGATCCCCTCTCAATCAGAAAGATTTCTGGCTCCCAAGTGTCTTTTATACAGGTAACGAGCTGAGATTAGAAGCACACTCTTAAAGGGAGTGCTCCTAATCTCAGCTTGTTACCTGTATAAAAGACACCTGTCCACAGAAGCAATCAATCAATCAGAATCCAAACTCTCCACCATGCTTTGTTGAAATTTTTTGTGGAACTGAAAACAAAATGCTTGGAACGAAAATAATATTATTTACCGGTTCACATGTTTTTTATATAATGGTTCTGTTCCTGAACACTACAGATCACTTCCGTTCTCGGTTCTGTTTCCATTCCTCAAATGTTTTGTTATTTTCCAGTTTCCAGTACTTTTCCCTGAATCAGTTCCAACCCCAGCTACTAATTACAAACTCTAACAGAAAAAACAACATTAAATCAGCGAGTACATCAGCAAACTGTTATTAGATATAGTTAACATTCCACACGAGGCAGTGAAACAACAGTACATGATCAATGATATGTTTAAATATCTCTCTTGTTGATTCTGAGCCTGTGAAAATGATTTCTCATTGATAAATCCTTTTTTTCCCAGCATGATTTAGAAAAATTGATTGCTGACAAAATTAATGGAGGAGTAATCACAGCTTCAAGGGGAATTACATATTTTCATCCCTATCTATTTGGTTTTAATAGTTACAGTTAGAATCACATTCAGTGTTCAAGTGTTTAAAAAGTGTAGATGTAGGTTTGGCACTGATCTTATTGATTGAATGATACACAGAACCTGATACAATTACGACCATCATGACTGTATCTCACAGAGTGAATATGAAATCTAACGTGTGAATAATTCAAACTGCTACTTATTTAGCTGACAATATCTCTCCAATCTTTTTCAAATATTGAATAACACAACAAACATTTGTAATTATACCACATCAGGAGAGGGATTCATAAATGTTTTTGGTGGACAATATGGATCATATCAATGCTCAACAGTCTGGCAGCATAAGACTCCAGTTCTGAAGAAGTCATGACTAAGGTGTGTCTTCGACAAAACATAGAGACGCATATGGAGTTAATTCAACTCTCAAAGTGTTACATTGAACACCCAGTAATTGTTTATACTGCTCCACTCTTTTGTAGAGTTAATTTAACATAAAAGTGTTACGATTGTAACATGGAGTAAGCCTGTGCAGAAACGTCATGCCCACAGGGGGCACAGGGGCACGTGCCCCCTCAGATTTGTCCTGTTTAAAAATATATAAATAATACAAATATAAAAAATAAATACATAGAGTGCATTCGGAAAGTATTCAGACCCCTTGACTTTTTCCAAATGTTGTTACGTTACAACCTTATTATAAAATTGATTAAATCGTTTTTCTTTTCCATCATTAATCGACACACAATACCCCATAATGACAAAGCAAAATCAGATTTTTATACATTTTTGCTAAAAACTGAAATATTACATTTACATACAGTGAGGGAAAAAAGTATTTGATCCCCTGCTGATTTTGTACGTTTGACCACTGACAAAGAAATGATCAGTCTATAATTTTAATGGTAGGTTTATTTGAACAGTGGGGCGGCAGGTAGCTTAGTGGTTAAGAGCGTTGTGCCAGTAACCGAAAGGTCGCTGGTTCTAATCCCCGAGCCGACTAGGTGAAAAATCTGTCGATGTGCCCTTGAGCAAGGCACTTAACCCTAATTGCTCCTGTAAGTCGCTCTGGATAAGAGCGTCGGCTAAATGACTAAAATGTAAAATGTAAATGTAAACAGTGAGAGACAGTATAACAACAAAAAAATCCAGAAAAACACGTCAAAAATGTTATAAATTGATTTTCATTTTAATGAGGGAAATAAGTATTTGATCCCCTCTCAATCAGAAAGATTTCTTGCTCCCAAGTGTCTTTTATACAGGTAACGAGCTGAGATTAGAAGCACACTCTTAAAGGGAGTGCTCCTAATCTCAGCTTGTTACCTGTATAAAAGACACCTGTCCAGAGAAGCAATCAATCAATCAGAATCCAAACTCTCCACCATGGCCAAGACCAAAGAGCTCTCCAAGGATGTCAGGGACAAGATTGTAAACCTACACAAGGCTGGAATGGGCTACCAGACCATCGCCAAGCAGCTTGGTGAGAAGGTTACAACAGTTGGTGCGATTATTCGCAAATGGAAGAAACACAAAAGAACTGCCAAACTCCCTCGGCCTGGGGCTCCATGCAAGATCTCACCTTGTGGATTTGCAATGATCATGATAACGGTGAGGAATCAGCCCAGAACTACACGGGAGGATCTTGTCAATGATCTCAAGGCACCATAGTCACCAAGAAAACAATTGTTAACACACTATGCCGTGAAGGACTGAAATCCTGCAGCGCCCGCAAGGTCCCCCTGCTCAAGAAAGCACATATACATGCCCGTCTGAAGTTTGCCAATGAACATCTGAATGATTCAGAGGAGAACTGGGTGAAAGTGTTGTGGTCAGATGAGACCAAAATGGAGCTCTTTGGCATCAACTCAACTCGCCGTGTTTGGAGGAGGAGGAATGCTGCCTATGACCCCAAGAACACCATCCCCACCGTCAAACATGGAGGTGGAAACATTATGCTTTGGGGGTGTTTTTCTGCTAAGGGGACAGGACAACTTCACCGTATCAAAGGGACGACGGGCGGGGCCATGTACCGTCAAATCTTGGGTAAGAACCTCCTTCCCTCAGCCAGGGCATTGAAAATGGGTTGTGGATGGGTATTCCAGCATGACATGACCCAAAACACACATTGATTGATTGAGAGGGGGTCAAATACTTTTTTCCCTCATTAAAATGCAAATCAATTTATAACATAAGTTCTTCTGGATTTTGTTGTTGTTATTCTGTCTCTCACTGTTCAAATAAACCTACCATTAAAATTATAGACTGATCATTTCTTTGTCAGTGGACAAACGTACAAAATCAGCAGGGGATCAAATACTTTTTTCCCTCACTGTAAGTATTCAGACCCTTTACTCAGTATTTTGTTGAAGCACCTTTGGCAGTGATAACAGCATCGAGTCTTCTTGGATATGACGCTACAAGCTTAGCACACCTGTATTTGGGGAGTTTATCCCATTCTTCTCTGTAGATCCTCTCAAGCTTTGTCAGGTTGGATGGAGAACGTTGCTGCACAGCTATTTTCAGGTCTCTCCAGAGATGTTCGATCATGTTCAAATCCGGGCTCTGGCTGGACCACTCAAGGACATCCACTCCTACGTTGTCTTGGCTGTGTGCGTAGGGTCGTTGTCCTGTTGGAAGGTAAACCTTCGCCCCAGTGTGAGGTCCTGAGTGCTCTAGAGCAGGTTTTCATCAAGGATCTCTCTGTACTTTGCTCCATTAATCTTTGCCTCGATCCTGACTAGTCTCCCAGTCCCTTCCACTGAAAAACATCACCACAGCGTGATGCTGCCACCACCATGCTTCACCATAGGGATGGTGCCAGGTTTCCTCCAGATGTGACACTTGTCATTCAGGCCAAAGAGTTCAATCTTGGTTTGGTCATACCAGAGAATCTTGTTTCTCATGGTCTGAGAGTCTTTTGGTACCTTTTGGCAAACTCCAAGCGGGCTGTCATGTGCCTTTTACTGAGGAGTGGCTTCAGTCTGGCCACTCTACCATAAAGGCCTGATTGGTGGAGTGCTGTAGAGATGGTTGTCCTTCTGGAAGGTTCTCCCATCTCCACATAGGTACTCTAGAGCTCTGTCAGAGTGACCATCGGGTTCTAGGTCACTTCCCTGACCAAGGCCCTTCTCCCCCCGATTGCTCAGTTTTGCCATGCGGCCAGCTCTAGGAAGAGTCTTGGTGGTTCCAAACTTCTTCCATTGAAGAATGATGGAGGTCACTGTGTTCTTGGGGACCTTCAATGCTGCAGAAATGTTTTGGTACCCTTCCCCAGATCTGTGCCTCAACACAATCCTGTCTCGGAGCTCTACTGACAATTCCTTTGACCTCATGGCTTGGTTTTTGCTCTGACATGCACTGTCAACTGTGATAACTTATATAGACAGGTGTGGGCCTTTCCAAATCATGTCCAATCAATTGAATTTGTAGAAACATCTCAAGGATGATCAATGGAAACAGGATGCACCTGAGCTCAATTTCGAGTCTCATAGCAAAGGGTCTGAAAACTTATGTAAGTAAGTTATTTCAGTTGTTTTTTAAAAGTATATTTGCTACAAATTCTAAAAACCTGTTTTTGCTTTGTCAATATGGGGTATTGTGTGTAGATTGCTGAGGATTACTACATGATTCCATATGTGTTATTTCATAGTTTTGATGTCTTCACTATTATTCTACAATGTAAAAAATAGTAAAAATAAAGAAAAACCCTTGAATGAGTTGGTGTGTCCAAACTTTTGACTGGTAGTGTATATACATTTTGATGTTGTTGTTTCTCTGTAATACTACTGGCCTGTGAACTTGGCTTTAGCTAGCACATATACAGTAGATTCCCAATCTCCCAACCTCTTAACTAGCTACCAAGAAGCCATTTCAGGCTATCAATCAAGTTAGAGAAGCTAGCTTGTCTAACTACAGTATCTTAGCTGGCATGCCTGCTGGCAAGGTTGTTACACATTCCTTTCAATCTTTTACCCAGATTTTAGCAGAGATGCAGAGAAGCATATTTCGTTTCATTAAAAAAGATCCACCTTTCAGGAGGATACAGACAGATATAATTTGGACATATTTTTTTTTTTACATAGAATTAGCTCTAGATTACAGGAAAAAGCAGCCATCCTCACGTACATTGTGCCCCCTCAGAGTTTTGGGTTGCATGACGCCCCTGAGCCTGTGGATCAGGTGAGTGAGTAGAGGAGTCAGGGGCTATCTGTAGACAAGTCAAAGGTCTCTCACTATTACAGGAACTGGAGGTAACATTTTTTAAAGGGATCCGTCTCAAGCATATCAGCCCTGCTGAGTGATTTTGCTCTCCCTCTCAACCCTTTTTGTGCCACGCTGTCTGGACCAAAGGCCTCTTGCTTCACCTTGGCCTTTGGGTGGTCTTTAACATATTTTCATCTCCCTTTAAGTGCAGTGACACACCTGAGCCAAAGAGCGAGGCGCGTAAGAGAAATGGAGAGAAAGAGACTTGACATTTATGCCTTGTGAGAAACCAATGTATTACTACAGTACAGCTGGTGTATTTGCAGGAAAGACAATATGAACGATGTTAGGATAAATAATTACTGCGAAAGGCTTTTAAAACATTTCACTATTTATATTTTTATTAAATTCAATGAGGAGGATGGTCCTCCCCTTCCTCCTCTGAGGAGCCTCCACTACTCTATATAGCAATCATCATGACTGTACACAACCTTCTTTCATTCTGTCCTTCACCTTTTCCTCCTTCTTGTCATCATAATGGTGTTTCAAGCTGCAGGGCACACATCTGGTGCAGAGAGGGGCAAGGGAAAAGTGTTGTATGATGATGCCCAACTCTAGGGCACAGACACATTCTGTCCCACAGCCATTGTTTGTTTTCTCCTTTAGCTAGAGTAAAGACTAAATGTAGGCAAGCAGGCAGCATTTGAAACAACTGGTGTTTATGTGTGTGAGTGAATTTATTGGTGTGGGTGGTTGACTTTTACAATGAACAAAAATATAAACGCAACATGCAACAATTTTACTGAGTTACAGTTCATATAAGAAAATCAGTCAATTGAAATGAGTATATTAGGTCCTAATCTATGGATTTTGCTCGACTTGGATTACAGATATGCATCTGTTGGTCACAGATACCTTAAAAAAGGGTAGGGGCGTGGATCAGAAAACCAGTCAGTATCTGGTGACCACCATTTGCGTCATACAGAGCGACACATCACATTCGCATAGAGTTGATCAGGCTGTTGATTGTGGCCTGTGGAATGTTGTCTCACTCCTTTTCAATGACTGTGCGAAGTTGCTGGATATTGGCGGGAACTGTCGTACACGTCGATCCAGAGCATCCAAAACATGCTCAATGGCTGACATGTCTGGTGAGTATGCAGGCCATGAAAGAATTGGGACATTTTCAGCTCTAGTAATTGTGTACAGATCCTTGCGACATGGGGCTGTGTATTATCATGCTGAAACACAAGGTGATGGCTGCGGATGAATGGCACAACAATGGGCCTTAGGATCTCGTCACGGTACTGTATCTCTGCGCATTCAAATTGCCATCGATAAAATGCAATTGTGTTCATTGTTTGTGGCTTATGCCTGCCCATATCATAATCCACCGCCACCATTGGGCACTCTGTTCACAACGTTGTCATCATCAAACCGCTCACCCACACAACGCTATACACGTTGTCTGCCATCTGCCCCGTACAGTTGAAACAGGGATTCATCCGTGAAGAGCACACATCTCCAGCGTGCCAGTGGCCATCGAAGGATAGCATTTGCCCACTGAAGTTGGTTACGATTCCAAACTGCAGTCAGGAAAAGACCCTGGTGAGGACGACGAGCATGCAGATGAGCTTCCCTGAGACTGTTTCTGACAGTTTGTGCAGAAATTCTTCGGTTGTGCAAACCAATAGTTTCGTTAGCTGTCTAGATGGCTGGTCTCAGACGATTCCACAGATGAAGAAGACGGATGTGGTCTGCGGTTGTGATGCTGGTTGGATATACTGCCAAATTCTATAAAACGACATTGGAGGTGGCTTAATGTAGAGAAATGAACATTCAATTATGTGGCAACAGCTCTTGTGGACATTCTTGCAGTCAACATGCAAATTGCAACCCTCAAACTTGAGACATCTGTGGCATTGTGTTGTATGACAAAACGTCACATATAGAGTGGCCTTTTATTGTCTAAGCACAAGGTACACATATGTAATGATTATGCTGTTTAATCAGCTTCTTAAAATGCCACACCTGTCAGGTGGATGGATTATCTTGCAAAAGAAAAGTACTCACTAACAGGGATGTAAACAACATTTTACGTGATGCATTTATATTTTTGTTCAGTATAGATGATATCCAACTTTTTAAATGAATCATGTGTGCTATTGGTATATCAGCACCAATAATGCAATATGGTTATGATTGTGCAAGACTGTGATTATAAATACAGACAGGACCAAAATGTATTGCCACCCTTGATAAAGATGAGCAAAAAATACTGTATAAAATACAGTTGAAGTCATTAAAACTCGTTTTTCAACCACTCCACAAATTGCTTGTAACAAACTATAGTTTTGGCAAGTTGGTTAGGACATCTACTTTGTGCATGACACAAGTAATTTTTCCAACAATTGTTTACAGACAGATTATTTCACTTATTATTCACTGTATCACAATTCCAGTGGGTCAGAAGTTTACATACACTAAGTTGACTGTGCCTTTAAACACCTTGGAAAATTCCAGGAAATTATGTCATGGCTTTAGAAGCTTCTGATAGGCAAATTGACATCATTTGAGTCAATTGGAGGTGTACCTGTGGATGTATTTCAAGGCATACTGTCACGGTTTCGGCCGAGGCTGCTCCTCCTCCTTGTTCGGGCAGGCTTCGGCGGTCGTCGTCTCCGGAGTACTAGCTGCCACCGTTCAATGTTTCATGTTCGTTTGGTTTTGTCTGTTTGTAACACCTGTCCCATGTTAGTGTTTGATTGTGTTCCCTATTTAGTTTCGTTATTTTGGGTCAGGTGTTATGTGTGATTGTTTTTGTCAGCTGTTCGTGTTCTTGGTATTTTGACTCTCTTCCTGTGTATTTCGAGAGTCCGCACTGCGTGCGCTTTTTCCTTGTTTTACGCACTGTGTTGTGTGCGTATTTGTCATTCTCGCCTCCCGGTTGGGTTGGCTATTTTCTCCTGTTTGGAGTTGTTTGCACCACTAAAGACTGTTGACGTACTCTTGTGTGCCTGCGCTTGATTCCCTACACCACATCCACACTCAGCGATCGTGACAGAATCACACATCACCCATGGAATCAGCAGGAGCGACCGCGCCAACAGCAAGCATGGAGGAACGTCTTCGTGGGCAGGAGGACCGGATTAACCAGGTCTGTCATGCCCTGGAGGGGGTGATGAACACTCTCCACCGATGGGAAACCAGCGGGGTACCCACGACCCCACCTACCGAACCATCCCCATCGGTCAGTCCTCCTGTCCCATTTCCGGAACCCAGTGGGATTCGGCTCTCGCTCCCGAGGGCGTACGACGGCTCCGCTGCCGGGTGTCAAGGGTTCCTGCTGCAAGTGGAGCTCTACCTCGCCACCGTACACCCGGCGCCCTCGGGACACGAGAGCGTCTCAGCCCTCATCTCCTGTCTCACCGGCAAGGCGTTGGAGTGGGCCAACGCCGAATGGAGGAGAATGGACGCCGCTACCACTACCTATGAGGAGTTCTCCCGCCGCTTCCGTGCTGTGTTTGACCATCCACCGGAAAGGAAGGCGGCGGGGGAGCGTCTGTTCTACCTCCGACAGAGGATGAGGAGCGCCCAGGACTTTGCTTTGGAATTCCGGACTCTAGCGGCCGATGCAGGGTGGAATGAGCGGGCCCTTATAGACCACTTCCGTTGCAGCCTCCGGGAGGACGTCCAGAGAGAGTTGGCGTGCAGGGACACCTCGTTGACGTTTGACCAACTTGTCGACATGGCCATTCGGCTGGATACCCTGCTCGCCACCCGTGGACGTCCCGGGTGGGGTTCGCCCATTTCACCCTCCAGCACCTCCGAGCCGAGCCCTATGGAGCTCGGGGGTGCTGGCGCTAGAGAACGGAGGAGTAGGAACCCGAGGGGGGCCGTTCCCTGCACTAACTGTGGCCGTGGAGGGCACACCGCGGCTAGGTGTTGGGGAGGGTCCCCCGGAGGAGGAGAAGGCAGGTCACGCATTGGGGGGTCCCCCCAGGTGAGTAGGCGCCCTACTTACCCAGAGCTTTCTGTCGTTCACCTAACCTTGCCTGTTTGTTTTCCACAGGTTGCACCTCGTTCCCAGCATAAGGCGCTGGTAGATTCAGGCGCAGCTGGGAATTTTGTAGATCGCCAGTTCTGTGTAGAGTTAGGGATTCCCCTCCTTCCCGTTGATAAGCCTTTCCCTGTTCATGCCCTAGATAGCCGTCCGTTAGGGTCTGGGTTGATTAGGGAGGTCACGGCACCCCTTAAGATGATGGCGCAGGAGGGTCATGAGGAGACGATTCAGCTCTATCTGATTGACTCTCCTGCGTATCCGGTAGTGCTGGGCCTTCCCTGGTTGATGACCCATGACCCTACTATTTTGTGGCGAGAGAAAGCTCTTAAAGGGTGGTCTGCCCAGTGTGAGGGGCGGTGTCTGGGTGTTTCCATAGGGGCGACCTCGGTGGAAAGTCCGAATCTAATGCCGGCACTGCATATTCCCCCCGAGTATGAGGATTTGAAAGTGGTGTTTAGTAAAACTAGGGCGGCGCAGCTGCCGCCTCATAGACGGGGGGATTGTGCGATAGATCTCCAGTCAGGAGCAGCTCTCCCGCGGAGCCATGTGTATCCCTTGTCTCAAGAGGAGAGGAAGGCAATGGAGACGTACATCGCTGAGTCTCTGAGACAGGGATACATACGGGCCTCCACTTCACCCGCTTCCTCAAGTTTCTTTTTTGTGAAGAAAAAGGATGGAGGTCTGCGCCCGTGTATTGATTACCGCGGTCTCAATCAGATTACGGTGAAGTACAGCTATCCACTTCCTCTGATTGCGACTATGACGGAGTCATTGCACGGTGCGCAGTTCTTTACAAAATTGGATCTCAGGAGCGCATATAACTTGGTGCGCATTAGAGAGGGCGATGAATGGAAGACAGCGTTTAGCACGACTTCCGGACACTACGAGTATCTAGTCATGCCATATGGGTTAATGAATGCTCCCTCAGTCTTCCAATCCTTCGTCGATGAGATTTTCCGGGACATGCAGGGACAGGGAGTAGTCGTATACATCGACGATATTCTGGTGTACAGTCCTACCCGATCAGAGCATGTAACCCTGGTGCGCCGAGTATTGAGGAGGCTGTTGGAGCATGACCTATATGTCAAGGCAGAGAAATGTCTGTTCTTTCAGAAGTCGGTCTCCTTTCTGGGTTATCAGTTGTCTGCGTCAGGGGTGAAGATGGAGGTAGACCGGGTGTCAGCTGTGCGTAATTGGCAGACCCCAACCACTGTGAAGGAGGTGCAACAGTTCTTGGGTTTTGCAAATTATTACCGGAGGTTTATCCGGGGTTTTGGACAGGTGGCAGCTCCCATAACGTCTCTGTTGAAGGGGGGTCCGGTGCGCTTGCGGTGGTCAGCTGAGGCGGACAGGGCTTTTGGGAAACTGAAGGACCTGTTTACCTCGGCGCCGGTGTTGGCGCATCCGGATCCCTCTTTACCTTTCCAGGTAGAGGTGGACGCGTCAGAGGCCGGTATAGGGGCCGTTCTTTCCCAACGTTCTGGCACACCACCTAAACTCTGTCCCTGTGCGTTTTATTCTAAAAAACTCAGTCCGGCGGAGCGGAATTATGACGTAGGAGACAGGGAGCTGTTAGCCGTGGTACAGGCCCTAAAGGTGTGGCGGCATTGGCTTGAGGGGGCTCAACACCCTTTCCTCATTCTAACTGACCACCGTAACCTGGAATACATCCGGGCAGCTAGGAGACTGAATCCTCGCCAGGCCCGCTGGACTATGTTTCTAGCCCGGTTTGTGTTTAAAATTACTTACATCCCTGGGTCCCAGAACGGGAAGGCAGATGCTCTGTCTCGGCGGTATGACGCGGAGGAGAGGTCCGTTGAGCCCACTCCCATACTACCAGAGTCCTGTCTGGTTGCACCGGTGGTGTGGGAGGTTGATGCCGAGATCGAGCGGGCGTTACGCACCGACCCAAGTCCTCCACAGTGTCCAGTGTGTCGGACGTACGTTCCGCTCGAGGTACGCGATCGCCTCATTTATTGGGCTCATACGTCCCCCTCCTCTGGACATCCGGGTATCGTCCGGACAGTTCACTGCCTTAGCACGAAGTACTGGTGGCCAACGTTAGCTAGGGATGTGAGGATTTATGTCTCTTCCTGTTCGGTGTGTGCCCAGTGTAAGGCGCCCAGACATTTGCCCAGGGGTAAGCTACAACCCCTGCCCGTTCCACAACGACCCTGGTCCCACCTCTCGGTGGATTTTGTTACCGACCTTCCCCCCTCACAGGGGAATACTACCATCCTGGTCGTTGTGGATCGGTTCTCGAAGGCCTGTCGTCTCCTTCCCATGCCGGGTCTACCCACTGCCCTACAGACCGCTGAGGCTCTGTTTACCCATGTCTTCCGGCATTACGGGGTACCCGAGGATATAGTGTCTGATCGAGGCCCCCAGTTCACCTCCAGAGTGTGGAGAGCGTTTATGGAACGGTTGGGGGTTTCGGTAAGCCTTACCTCGGGTTACCATCCGGAGAGTAATGGGCAGGTTGAACGTGTTAACCAGGAGGTGGGTAGGTTTCTGAGGTCTTATTGCCAGGGCCGGCCGGAGGAGTGGGCGAGATACGTGCCTTGGGCCGAGATGGCACAGAACTCTCTCCGCCACTCCTCCACCCAACTAACCCCTTTCCAGTGTGTGTTAGGGTACCAGCCGGTTCTGGCACCTTGGCACGAGAGCCAGATCGAGGCCCCTGCGGTGGATGAATGGGTGCGGCGCTCGGAGGAAACATGGAACGCTGCCCACGTACATCTGCAGCGGGCCATCCGTCGGCAGAAAACGAGCGCCGATCTCCACCGCAGTGAGGGGCCTGTGTACGCACCTGGAGATCGAGTCTGGCTCTCGACCAGAAACCTGCCCCTCCGCCTGCCCTGCCGGAAGCTGGGTCGGCGGTTTGTGGGGCCACTTGATTCGAGACGCCGGATGGGGGGTCTTCAATATCTCGTGGAGTGGGAGGGGTACGGCCCGGAGGAGCAGTGCTGGGTGCCAAGGAGGGACATATTGGACCAGTCCCTGCTGACCGAGTTCCATCGGGGTCATCCTGCGCGCCCTGCACCGCGTCGTCCGCGTCGTCCCCGAGCCCGGGGTCGGCGCACGGCTGAAGCCGCGCGTCAAGGGGGGGGTACTGTCACGGTTTCGGCCGAGGCTGCTCCTCCTCCTTGTTCGGGCAGGCTTCGGCGGTCGTCGTCTCCGGAGTACTAGCTGCCACCGTTCAATGTTTCATGTTCGTTTGGTTTTGTCTGTTTGTAACACCTGTCCCTTGTTAGTGTTTGATTGTGTTCCCTATTTAGTTTCGTTATTTTGGGTCAGGTGTTATGTGTGATTGTTTTTGTCAGCTGTTCGTGTTCTTGGTATTTTGACTCTCTTCCTGTGTATTTCGAGAGTCCGCACTGCGTGCGCTTTTTCCTTGTTTTACGCACTGTGTTGTGTGCGTATTTGTCATTCTCGCCTCCCGGTTGGGTTGGCTATTTTCTCCTGTTTGGAGTTGTTTGCACCACTAAAGACTGTTGACGTACTCTTGTGTGCCTGCGCTTGATTCCCTACACCACATCCACACTCAGCTATCGTGACACATACCTTCAAACTCAGTGCCTCTTTGCTTGACATCATGGGAAAATCAAAAGAAATCAGCCAAGACCTCAGAAAAAAATATGTAGACCTCCACAAGTCTGGTTCATCCTTGGGAACAATTTTCAAATGCCTGAAGGTATCACGCTCATCTGTACAAACAATAGTACGCAAGTATAAACACCATGGGACCACGCAGCCATCATACCACTCAGGAAGGAGACGCGTTCTGTCTCCTAGAGATTGACGTGCTTTGGTGCGAAAAGTGCAAATCAATCCCAGAACTACAGCAAAGGACCTTGTGAAGATGCTGGAGGAAACAGGTTCAAAAGTATGTATATCCACAGTAAAACTAGTCCTATATCAACATAACCTGAAAGGCCGCTCAGCAAGGGAGAAGCCACTGCTCCAAAACCGCCATAAAAAAGCCAGACTACTGTTTGCAACTACACATGGGGACAAAGATCTTACTTTTTGGAGAAATGTCCTCTGGTCTGATGAAACAAAAATAGAACTGTTCCGCCATAATGACCATCGTTTGCAAGCCGAAGAACACCATCCCAACCGTGAAGCACGGGGGTGGAAGCATCATGCTGTAGGGGTGCTTTGCTGCAGGAGGGACTGGTGCACTTCACAAAATAGATGGCATCATAATGAAGGTAAATTATGTGGATATATTGAAGTAAAATCTCAAGACATTAGTCAGGATGTTAAAGCTTGGTTACAAATGGGTCTTCCAAATGGACAATACCCAAAGCATACTTCCAAAGCTGTGGCAAAATGGCTTAAGGACAACAAAGTAAAGGTATTGGAGTGGCCATCACAAAGCCCTGTCCTCAATCCTATAGAAAATGTGTGGGCAGAACTGAGAAAGCGTGTGCGAGCAAGGAGGCCTACAAACCTGACTCAGTTACACCAGCTCTGTCAGGAGGAATGGGCCTAAATGTACCCAACTTATTGTGGGAAGCTTGTGGAAGGCTACCCGTAACGTTTGACCCAAGTTAAACAATTTAAAGGCAATGCTACCAAATACTAATTGAGTGTATGTAAACTTCTGACCCACTGGGAATATGATGAAAAAAATAAAAGCTTAAATAAATCATTCTCTCTACTATTATTCTGACATTTCACATTCTTAAAATAAAGTGGTGATCTTCACTGACCTAAGACAGGGAATTTTCACTAGGATTAAATGTCAGAAATGGTGAAAAACTGAGTTTAAAGGCATTTGGCTACGGTGTATGTACACTTCCGACTTCAGCTGAAAGTAATATAAATACTGAGCTATATTGTATGCTAAATGTTTTATTATTTTTTTATACTCCCCCTCAGAGAAAGAAATTTTGTTTAACAAGTAATGTATTTTTTTTCTCAGAAAGGTAGAGGTCAAAAGTATTGCCACCCTTGTTTTCAAGACCATTCAATACCTCACCTTCTGAGGATAACGACACTGAGTATTTTTCTAAAATGTTTTATGAGATTGGAGAAGACTTTGGAAGGGATCTTAGACCATTCCTCCATACATAATCTTTCCAGATCTTGATATCCATATTATTTATTTATTTTGTCATTTAGAAGACACTCTTATCCAGAGTGACTCACAGTAGTGAGTGCATACATTTTCGTACATATCCTTCATCTGCGCTACAACAAATGTAAATGCCTGGAGTTTGCAAAATGCCATTGATACTTGGATTGGAACCGATGCTATGGTCAGATGACATGAAAATAGAGCTCTTTGGCCACACACCCTAGTGGTGGTTTTGGCGTCGAAAGAAAGATGCAAATGCAGAAAACAACCACATACCTACTATAAAATATGTTGGTGGATCTTTGATATTATGTGGCTATTTTGCTTCCACTGGTTTTGAGGCCCTTGTTAAGGTCAACGGCATCATGAACTGTACCCAGTACCAGGACATTTTAGCCAAAAACCTGGTTGCCTCTGCCAGGAGGCTTAAACTTGGCTGCAAGTGGATCGTCCAGCAAGACAATAACCCCAAGCACACATCAAAATCGACAAAGAAATGGTTAATTGACCACAAAATCTAAATTTTGCAATGGCCATCTCAGTCTCCGGACTTGAACCCAACTGAAAACGTGTGGTTTGAATTGAAGAGGGCAGTCCATAACCGCAGACTAAGGATATCAAGAATCTGGAAAGATTCTGTATGGAGAATTGTCTAAGATCCCTCCCAATGTGTTCCCCAATCTCATAAAACATTTAATAAAAAAACTCAGTGCCGTTATCCTCGCAAGGTGAGGTATTGAGAACAGGGGTGCCAGTAATTTTGACCCCTATCAAAATAAAATAATAGACTTGTTAAACAAAACCGCTTTCTCCGAGCAACTGTATTAGTGTAAAATAATATACTTTTTCATTTTGTTTTTGCATACAATATAGCTCAGTATTTGTATTATTTATTTTATACAGTATTTTTTGCTCATATTTATCAAGAGTGACAATAATTTTGGACCAGACTATATATACTGTATTTCTCTGACTCCCTCTCCATCTATCTCTCTTTTTATCATCCTATGCCTTACTTTCACTTGTCTCTCCTTATCCTATCTCTATTTCCCCTCCCTCTCTCCCCCCTCCCTCTCTCAACACCTTCTCCCCCCTCAGGTGGGATGCCTCTCTCTGCTCAGTTTCAATCTGATTTTTTTATTTTTATATTTTGCTGCATTGTAGAGAATCCACAGTATGTAGAGGCAGCAGCGTGTAGAGGCTGCAGTGGGGAGAAGCTGCAATGTGTAAAGATTGCAGTGTAGAGAGGCTGCAGTGTCGAAAGGCCATATTGTGTAGAGGCTGCAGTGTAGAGGCTGCAGTGGGGAGAGGCTGCAGTGGGGAGAGGCTGCAGTGGGGAGAGCCTGCAGTGGTGCAATACTGCAGTGTGGAGAGAGAGGCTGCAGTGTGGAGCGGCTGCATTGGGCTAAGCCCCACCCCAGATATTGGGGCAACTAATTGCAGCGCTCCAATGGATAGCAACTGTTGTCCAGTCCAACATCTTGGACAAGCTCAAGTTTTAAACGCATGGAAGCCATTTAGGGTATTACAAAAACTGAGCGTTTTCATCCAAAAATAAATTGGTAAAATGGCTAAATAATCCAAAAGTGGTTAGCAACTTTGGCTACATGCTGACGGTGACGGTACATTCATTGAGAGCCCTCCAGCAGAGGCTAGCCACACTATAACCTTCATTTTACCAGGTTCCCATGACACAATTGTAATGACAGTCCACCACAACATACCTGAGAGTCTGCTGATTAGCAAGAAGTAGTCTATGTTAAATTTCATTGTGTATTAAAAACACAGTTTGAGATTTCGCCAGTGGTTTGTAAGGGGAAATGAGCTTCCCAGCAAAATGTTGACTGAGGTTGCAACAGTAACCGAGGGGGGCGGGCCTTAGCATAGGGTCAATTAGCTCCCCACCAATTACTAAAGCACCCTTCGAGGCGTCGGGGACAGGGCGAGGAAAGGGGGTGAGGTGGGAGGGAGGCAAGGAGGAAGGGAAGGTAGGAAAGGGGGAGGGGGAGTTTGAGGACACTCGGGCGAGTCACGGTCCAACCGGAAACTTCACAAAGGGGCCCAGTGTTAAAGATGGGGGGGATAAAAACACTCTGCGGGAAGGAAGAGAGCGGATGAGAGAAAGAGAAGTCTTCTGCCAATAAACCTGACATTTCTCTCTCACCAATAACAATTAGGCAGTAATTGTTTGGGTAATTATGATTCAATATTTGGTGCGGCGCCAGCGAAGCACTCTCTTGTGCAGGTTTTGCATCTTCATTTCCAAACCTGCCAATGGTAAGAGGTGAGATCTGGTTGGAGGCTACCACTGTCTTACATTTGTGTTATATACAACGTAGATACACACACACACACACACACACACACCTCCATCATTATCCCAGCCATTGACCTTAATTTGTAACCAGCGCTCTGATTTTGATATGCCTGCAGCCTTGCACTTATCAAGCTTACCTGTGCTAATTCTGACTTAATTAGGGACAGCATGCCCAAGTGTACAAAGACAGGGGAAGAGAAGGGCAAATTCCACTGTGTGAGAGAGAAAAACTCACAGCTAAATGTTTTGTCAAGAGGCCAAATAAGGTGAGCACAATAAATCTGCCTAGAACATAATATTCTCTTGTGAGTGATTATAACCCATTCGTTTGAATGTCGAAAACAATGACAGTTATGTCATAACTTCTATTGAGCTGTTTTCTCCCACTGAATTATTTCATTTTAAACATGATCAAATCAAATCAAATTCTATTTGTCACACACGTGTTTAGCAGATGTTATAGCGGGTGTAGCGAAATGCTTGTGCTTCTAGCTCCGACAGTGCAGTAATATCTAACACAACATATACCCAATACACTCAAAAAAGTAAGGAATGGGATTTGAGAATATAAACATATATGGACAAGCATTGACATTATTAGCTGTAACATAATCAATAGACATATTAAAATCAATTACCTACTGGCACATAGACATAATCAGATGGCTTGTTTGAGTTGACATTGACACATCAGCCTCATTGTGGAGTAATATCAGTATCACAACAATCAGCCATTACAGTAGAGACTGTTTGCTAGAAAAGGACAGGTGGCAACCTTATAACTCACTGTCTCAGTGTGTCCTTATAGCTGATAGGTTCAGGTGTGGAATATTCCTGCTGTTTTTGTGTAGGTTTCCTCTCTTCGCTTTGGGCTTCCTTCTTCTCTTACACTCTCTCCATTCCTCTGGCCGATCATTGGGCTCCTTGTTGCTAGGAAACCACTGTCTTAAGATCTTCATGGTAGTGTTTTGAATGTAATAAAACAATGCCCCAGGACAAACAGCCACGGGATCCGAGAGAGAGAGAGAGAGAGAGAGAGAGAGAGAGAGAGAGAGAGAGAGAGAGAGAGAGAGAGAGAGAGAGAGAGAGAGAGAGAGAGAGAGAGAGAGAGAGAGAGAGAGAGAGAGAGAGAGAGAGAGAGAGAGAGAGAGAGAGAGAGAGAGAGAGAGAGAGAGAGAGAGAGAGAGAGAGAGAGAGAGAGAGAGAGAGAGAGAGAGAGAGAGAGAGAGAGAGAGAGAGAGACCCTCCTTCAGTGTCCAATGAAAAATAGAACAGCTTATTAATAGTGATAATGCTTCTCCAAGTGAAGCATGAATTACATTTCGCTACATCTGCTAAATATGTGTATGCGACCAATAACATTTGATTTCATTTTGATTGCAATGCTTAGAGGGGATTTGAATGGGAGATCTCGTTCATACTGAGATCATCTATATGCTAATACTTCTTGTTTTATATTGTTCCTATACCAAGTATAAGCTGATTCAAACCTAGTCATAAGATGGAGTCTTTTTTGAGGTGTGTAACATACTGTATATCTGCATTTTTCAAGGTTATTCCAAACTCAACGTTATGTAAACATATGATAATGTTTTTCTTCAATCTCTATTTTGACAGACAGCCATACACACACTCTGTGGCTGGAGTTACCGGATGTGTGTTTGATTGACATATGTCAGAATCATTTGATACTACCTCATGGATGTCCTTGGAAAAGATGACCAACCTTTGATTCATATCCCAACTCACCAGCATCCGTTACGATGCCCCTTTTCATTCTTGAGCATTTGTTGGGCTTTGGCCCATTCTCTAGTGCGGACACACACTTTTAACACAAATTTGGTCTGTTCTCTAACATACAGACACACAAATGGCTACACACACACACACACGGCTACACACACACACACACACACTGGCTGTGTCCAAATACCCATACTTGCATCCTAAATAGAAGGCCGTTAAAGTATGCAAAAAAAATTACGTTTAATACTATGTGACATTTCAAAAATCAAGTATACTTTAAATGCCCAGATGTCATACTAGTTTCAGCTTTGACAACAGCTGATCAATTAAATATGGGGATGTCCAAATCAACGAATAGCAGGAAACAACGTAATCGAACAGTATGCAAAAATAGTATGCTTTAAATTGAGTATGCTTTAGATGCCAAGAAGTTATACTCATTTCAGCTTTTCATCTAGTAGAATTCGCTGCACACTTTTCGGGAATTTCACAACCACAATGCATTGGAAGAGGGGGGCTGTGAGTTATGATAGCTAGATCTCTTGAAGTAAACAACAAAACAACTTGGAAGATGGAGAATAGCGAAGCTTCTGCGGTGGTGTCGAAATGGAAGTCGTTTTTATTCTTTTTAAAATGATCACGACAAGTTCATCGTGACATTACATCTTTGAAAACCGATCTGCAGCCTGCTGCCTGCCATGCCTTAGTTAGCTACGCGCTTTAGTAGGACTATAAGTTATAACTGTTCGAACAGTAAGGTTAGCTACATGGTTATTTGCTGTTGAGCTACAACTTCATGTTTAACAATAGCCTAGCTAGCTAGCTAGCTACAGTATCAGGGCTTGTGTTCAAACTGTTACAGGGTCTGATGACAATACCAGGCATTTAATTCAGTGGCGAACACGGCAGGAGAAATCCCGCAACAAAAGGTTTTGAGTAAGTCATGACTCATGTGGCCATAGTTAGATATCTTGCCACTGCACTATGCACTGCCGCTAACGTTAGTAATGAGGTAGCCTAGCTACATTCCTATTTTCCTCAGCAGTGCTGGTCCCAACAATTGTTCTAGTTCTCCTGATTTGTCATGCCGGTTTATCTGTGTTGAGCTGATTGTAATGTTCATGCTATGCAATATTAGTTTCTACCTGAACGGTTACAGCTTGAATGGGTCTAGCTAGTTTCATTGCACATAACCTGTTATGGTGAAAGTAATGGTAAGCTGCATTTGTTACTGTTTCACCTTGGCACTCCAAGTTGATAAAGTATGTGGCAGTCTAGCTATCTACAGAAAGTTCACACAACTCTACTTTGCTCATGTTTTGGTTAATGTTGTACTTCATCTTATTTATTTTCAGGATCTATGTGAAGGAGTATGAGCTGGAGGGGCAGCTGTCACCTGCATTGGTGAAAAAGAAGTGGGAGAACCATAAGCAAAAAGAAACGGTATGCTACTGTATTTTATCTTGACATTTATTGCTGTACATGGCTAATAAAGTTCCGCTTTTTCTCAACAATTTCCCATCTATTTCCTATACTTCACCGGCACATTCATGTAAGTGTGAAGATATACGTTTTAGAAAAGTGCAAGTACTCAAGAGAAATGTACTGCAATTGGCAATACCTTTTACAGGCCTATACATGTGGTATGTTTGATGCTGAAAGCTGTCCTTTTCCATATTTTTCAGGAGTTGAAAGCTCCTCCTTCAGTGCTGACTCCGGTGGGGAGAGCTTTCAACTCCTGAACAATATGGAAAAGGATAGCAGCCAAAGCCGTATAATGGAAGTGGTATGCGGTGCTGCAGGGGCTGCCACTCCATCACCCCACCGGTCATCATCTCCTCCTCTCCCTCCCAGAAGGGTCCAGATGTGGAGGCAGGAGAAAGAGGTGACTGCCAGGGAGGCACGCCGTACAGACATTTTAGAGGCCATGATTATGAAGTAGTTTTATGTATTATGTATGTATTTTATTTATAGCTATTAATTTATTCATTTTGTACTGTTTTTGGCGGAGTCCTTTTTTAGTTTTCTCATTAAAAAGTGTTTCTTGTTTTTAATAAACATTTTTATTTGATACCGGTACATCTACTGTTGATGTGTTTTACTTTCAACATTCAAAAATGCACTTGAACATCTGTGCTATCTTGTTACAGGTGCATGGTAACAATTACATAAGTTGAAAGAAAAAAGAAACACTGCTCTTGCTAGTGTCACTTTTTTATTGAAACTTATGTGTTGGCCTCTTGGCCTTCAACAGAGCTTTTTGCTCTACTAAAGTAAATAAACCCTCTTTGGTATAATAATAATTGATTTACATTTCAATAGCGCTTTTCATAATCTCAAAGCGCATAAAAAGCAAAAAACAAACAAGCAATACATCATGAGTAGCCTAGCTACAGTGGGGAAAAAAAGTATTTAGTCAGCCACCAATTGTGCAAGTTCTCCCACTTAAAAAGATGAGAGAGGCCTGTAATTTTCATCATAGGTACACGTCAACTATGACAGACAAATTGAGAATTTTTTTCCAGAAAATCACATTGTAGGATTTTTAATGAATTTATTTGCAAATTATGGTGGAAAATAAGTATTTGGTCACCTACAAACAAGCAAGATTTCTGGCTCTCACAGGCCTGTAACTTCTTCTTTAAGAGGCTCCTCTGTCCTCCACTCGTTACCTGTATTAATGGCACCTGTTTGAACTTGTTATCAGTATAAAAGACACCTGTCCACAACCTCAAACAGTCACACTCCAAACTCCACTATGGCCAAGACCAAAGAGCTGTCAAAGGACACCAGAAACAAAATTGTAGACCTGCACCAGGCTGGGAAGACTGAATCTGCAATAGGTAAGCAGCTTGGTTTGAAGAAATCAACTGTGGGAGCAATTATTAGGAAATGGAAGACATACAAGACCACTGATAATCTCCCTCGATCTGGGGCTCCACGCAAGATCTCACCCCGTGGGGTCAATATGATCACAAGAACGGTGAGCAAAAATCCCAGAACCACACGGGGGGACCTAGTGAATGACCTGCAGAGAGCTGGGACCAAAGTAACAAAGCCTACCATCAGTAACACACTACGCCGTCAGGGACTCAAATCCTGCAGTGCCAGACGTGTCCCCCTGCTTAAGCCAGTACATATCCAGGCCCATCTGAAGTTTGCTAGAGTGCATTTGGATGATCCAGAAGAGGATTGGGAGAACGTCATATGGTCAGATGAAACCAAAATAGAATTTTTTGGTAAAAACTCAACTCGTCGTGTTTGGAGGACAAAGAATGCTGAGTTGCATCCAAAGAACACCATACCTACTGTGAAGCATGGGGGTGGAAACATTATGCTTTGGGGCTGTTTTTCTGCAAAGGGACCAGGACGACTGATCCGTGTAAAGGAAAGAATGAATGGGGCCATGTATCGTGAGATTGAGTGAAAACCTCCTTCCATCAGCAAGGGCATTGAAGATGAAACGTGGCTGGGTCTTTCAGCATGACAATGATCCCAAACACACCGCCCGGGCAACGAAGGAGTGGTTTCGTAAGAAGCATTTCAAGGTCCTGGAGTGGCCTAGCCAGTCTCCAGATCTCAACCCCATAGAACATCTTTGGAGGGAGTTGAAAGTCTGTGTTGCCCAGCGACAGCCCCAAAACATCACTGCTCTAGAGGAGATCTGCATGGAGGAATGGGCCAAAATACCAGCAACAGTGTGTGAAAACCTTGTGAAGACTTACAGAAATCGTTTGACCTGTGTCATTGCCAACAAAGGGTATATAACAAAGTATTGAGAAACTTTTGTTATTGACCAAATACTTATTTTCCACCATAATTTGCAAATAAATTCATTAAAAATCCTACAATGTGATTTTCTGGATTTTTTTTTCTCATTTTGTCTGTCATAGTTGACGTGTACCTATGATGAAAATTACAGGCCTCTCTCATCTTTTTAAGTGGGAGAACTTGCACAATTGGTGGCTGACTAAATACTTTTTTCCCCCACTGTATATAGTTGGCTAGGTCAAGCAATAGAGGCCAAGTCTAAGTGCGTGCATCCTCTAAAGATGGAGAGGGACAGTTTATGGCTTGATCAGAGGAAGGTGGTCAGGGAGATGGTTGACGAAGATGGAGTCTGGTGACGATCTTGTAGAGGGCTACTCTGGGAACCAGCCTGAGTTGTGTCGCCACTGGACCTTCACAATGTATGGCACCCACTTGGGTGATGCCTAAGCAGCTCTGGGCACCAGACAGCTCACCATGCAGTAGTAGCTAGCCAGTCATCCTCATTACGAGCCCTCATTCCTCTACTGCATCTCCCATTTCTCTCAAGCTTCAGGTGACTCTTCAATTGATACAAGCATAGGCCTACATTACACTCCAAATTAGAGGTTGACACGGGAACAGGACACAGGAATGGGAGTAATGTTTGGAGCATTTTATTAAATAAAACTGTGTAGGCCTAATATAGTTTACTTAATACAAATTAATAAAAAGTAAATGGTCATTTCCCACCTCCCCCTTCTGTCAGCGCACTCTCGTGCATCGCTCCAGTTGTAGTCAGTCCCTACCTCAGATGCACATGGAGACATACACAATTACACATGTCCATATCCATGAATTCATCTGACTGAGTGAGTACAAAGGCTGCCTTCATTGCCAAAATCTCATAATGTGGTTGTTATCAGCTGTGTTCAGGCAACTGTGAGTGATGAGCAGCAGCCAAATGGAGCAGTTGCTATGGCTACTCACACGCAGAGCGGCTGTATCACATTAGTGGAAACCAAGACTGTCCTCAGGGCAAATCTGACGGTTTTGACTAGTGGATATTACTTTTCGTAGCAGGTTAGGAGAATTAACGTGTCAGTTTAGGAGAATTAACGTGACAGTTTAGGGTAATTAGGTTAAGGTTAGGAAAAGGGTTAGCTAAACTCTTTAAATTGTCCCGACGCGACTCAAACATATCTAGCAACAACTAGGCTTGCCCTGAGAACAGTCTTGGTTTCCACTAATGTGATGGTGCAGTAGAGATGAAACAGATGAGCAGCTTACGGAGGAAGTTGTTTCTGATTTCCACGTGTAAAGATTAGCAAGATGGGAGTGATTTTTATCGGGAATGTTCAGGGTTTATAGAACTGTTGCGGGATCAGGACAAGGTGGGAGAGGAATACATTTTCTCTCCTGTGTCAACCTCTACTCCAAATATGTCATTCCAAATGCTAGCTACTTAGTTAACATTAGCCCAAAGCAATAACACAAAAGGTCACTGGGTGGGGCTACTGACGATAATTTCTGGTTCATGTGAAGCCTTAACTGATGGTGCATTCAAGACAACAGGGAACTCAGAAAGAAAATGTGCTCCGCCTGGGAAAAATTGCAAATTAATAGTTTGATATGGGTTGTTCAATTTCTCGAATGTTGTAAAAAGGAAACAATTTGTATGATGAGCAGGCTTTCAGTTTAAAGAACACTTGGTTGGTCAATCAAGAATGTTTTAATTGAGTGCAGTTCCAATACTTGTTGCTCCCACTTACATGTCCTATAACTTTCAGCTGTATTGAATTTTGGATCTGTTAAGAGAGTCTTCCAGCAATCGTCCTTTCCCTATGTCCATGACACCACAATAAATGTGTCACCAAATCAAACCAATATTTAGGGGGAAGAAGAGAGCAGAAGGAGGTGAAGAATGAAAAAGGAGAGGGGCTCTGTAACAAATGACAACAGGGGCCACAAAACTCTAACCTACACTACTTACAGTCGTGGTCAAAAGTTTTGAGAATGACACAAGTATTGGTCTTCACAAAGTTCGCTGCTTCAGTGTTATGAGATATTTTTGTCAGATGTTACTATGGTATACTGAAGTATAATTACAATAATTCCATAAGTGTCAAAGGCTTTTATTGACAATTACATTACGTTTATGCAAAGAGTCAATATTTGCAGTGTTGATCCTTCTTTTTCAAGACCTCTGCAATCTGCCCTGGCATGCTGTCAATTATCTTCTGGGCCACATCCTGACTGATGGCAGCCCATTCTTGCATAATCAATGCTTGGAGTTTGTCAGAATTTGTGGGTTTTTGTTTGTCCACCTGCCTCTTGAGGATCGACCACAAGTTCTCAATGGGATTAAGGTCTGGGGAGTTTCTTGGCCATGGACCCACAATTTCGATGTTTTGTTCCCAGAGCCACTTAGTTATCACTTTTGCCTTATGGCAAGGTGCTCCATCATGCTGGAAAAGGCATTGGTCGTCACCAAACTGTTCTTGGATGGTTGGGAGAATTTGCTCTCAGATGATGTGTTGGTACCATTCTTTATCCATGGCTGTGTTCTTAGGCAAAATTGTGAGTGAGCCCACTCCCTTGGCTGAGAAGCAACCCCACACATGAATGGACTGGATGCTTTACTGTTGGCACAGGACTGATGGTAGCGCTCACCTTGTCTTCTCCGGACAAGGTGTTTTCCGGATGCCCCAAACAATCAGAAAGGGGATTAATCAGAGAAAATGACTTTACCCCAGTCCTCAGCAGTCCAATCCCTGTACCTTTTGCAGAATATCAGTCTGTCCCTGATGTTTTTCCTGGAGAGAAGTGGCTTCTTTGCTGCCCTTCTTGACACCAGGCCATCCTCCAAAAGTCTTCGCCTCACTGTGCGTGCAGATGCACTCACACCTGGCTGCTGCCATTCCTGAGCAAGCTCTGCACTGGTGGTGCCCCGATCCCGCAGCTGAAACAACTTTAGGAGACGGTCCTGGCGCTTGCCCTGACGCCTTCTTCACAACAATTGAACCTCTCTCCTTGAAGTTCTTGATGATCCGATAAATGGTTGATTTAGGTGCAATCTAGCAGCAATATCCTTGCTTGTGAAGCCCTTTTTGTGCAAAGCAATGATGATGGCATGTGTTTCCTTGCAGGTATCCATGGTTAACAGAGGAAGAACAATGATTTCAAGCACTACCCTCCTTTTAAAGATTCCAGTCTGTTATTCTAACTCAATCAGCATGACAGAGTGATCTCCAGCCTTGTTCTCGTCAACACTCTCACCTGTGGTAACGAGAGAATCACTGACATGATGTCAGCTGGTCCTTTTGTGGCAGGGCTGAAATGCAGTGGAAATGTTTTTTGGGGATTAAGTTCATTTTCATGGCAAAGAGGGACTTTGCAATTAATTGCAATTCATCTATTCACTCTTCATGACATTCTGGAGTATATGCAAACTGCCATCATCAAAACTGAGGCAGCAGACTTTGTGAAAATTAGTATTTGTGTCATTCTCAAAACTTTTGACCATAACTGTACAGTTGAAGTCGGAAGTTTACGTACACTTAGGTTGGAGTCATTAAAACTTGTTTTTCAAAAACTCCACCCATTTCTTGTTAACAAACTATAGTTTTGGCAAGTCGGTTAGGACATCTACTTTATGCATGACACAAGTAATTTTTCCAACAATTGTTTACAGACAGATTATTTCACTTATAATTCACTGTATCACAATTCCAGTGGGTCAGAAGTTTACATACACTAAATTGACTGTGCCTTTAAACAGCTTGGAAAATTCCAGAAAATGATGTCATGGCTTTAGAAGCTTCTGATAGGCTAATTGACATAATTTGAGTCAATTGGATGTGTACTTGTGGATGTATTTCAAGGCCTACCTTCAAACTCAGTGCCTCCTTGCTTGACATAATGGGAAACCAAAAGAAATCAGCCAAGACCTCAGAAAAAAAATGGTAGACCTCTACAAGTCTGGTTCATCCTTGGGAGCAATTACCAAACGCCTGAAGGTACCACATTCATCTGTACAAACAATAGTACGCAAGTATAAACACAATGGGACCACGTAGCCATCATACCACTCAGGAACAAGATGCGTTCTGTCTCCTAGAGATTAACGTACTTTGGTGCGAGAAGTGCAAATCAATCCCAGAACAACAGCAAAGGACCTTGTGAAGATGCTGGAGGAAACAGGTACAAAAGTATCTATATCCACAGTAAAACGAGTCCTATATCGACGTAACCTGAAAGGCCGCTCAGCAAGGAAGAAGCCACTGCTCCAAAACCGCCATAGAAAATCCAGACTACTGTTTGCAACTGCACATGGGGACAAAGATCATACTTTTTGGAGAAATGTCCTCTGGTCTGATGAAACAAAAATAGAACTGTTTGGCCATAATGACCATCATTATGTTTGGAGGAAAAGGGGGGTTGTTTGCAAGCCGAAGAACACCATCCCAACCGTGAAGCACTGGGGTGGCAGCATCATGCTGTGGGGGTGCTTTGCTGCAGGAGGGACTGGTGCACTTCACAAAATAGATGGCATCATGAGGAAGTAAAATTATGTGGATATATTGAAGCAACATCTCAAGACATCAATCAGGAAGTTAAAGCTTGGTCGCAAATGGGTCTTCCAAATGGACAATGACCCCAAGCATACTTTGTGTCAAAATGGCTTAAGGACAACAAAGTCAAGGTATTGGAGTGGCCATCACAAAGCCCTGTCCTCAATCCTATAGAACATTTGTGGGCAGAACTGAAAGGAGGCCTACAAATCTGACTCAGTTACACCAGCTCTGTCAGGAGGAATGGGCCAAAATTCACCCAACTCACTGTGGGAAGCTTGTGGAAGGCTACCCGAAACATTTGACCCAAGTTAAACAATTTAAAGGCAATGCTACCAAATACTAATTGAGTGTATGTAAACTTCTTACCCACTGGGAATGTGATGAAAGAAATAAAAGCTTAAATAAATCACATTCTTAACATAAAGTGGTGATTCTAGCTGACCTAAGACAGGGAATTTTTACTAGGATTAAATGTCAGGAATTGTGAAAAACTGAGTTTAAATGTATTTGGCTAAGGTGTATGTAAACTTCCGACTTCAACTGTATACAAATTATGTGGACACCCCTTCAAATTAGTGGATTTGGCTATTTCAGCCACACCCCTTGCTGACTTGTGTAAAAAAATCTAACACACAGCCATACAATCTCCATATACAAACATTGGCAGTAGAATGGCCTTACTGAAGTGCTCAGTGACGTTCAACGTGGCACCGTTATAGGATGCCACCTTTCAAACAAGTGAGTTTGTCAAATTTCTGCCCTGCTAGAGCTGCCCCGGTCAACTGTAAGTGCTGTTATTTTGAAGTGGAAACGTCTAGGAGCAACAACGGCTCAGCCGCAAAGTGGTAAGCCACACAAGCTCACAGAAATGGACCGCCAAGTGCTGAAGCACATAGTGTGTAAAAGTCGTCTGTCCTCGATTGCAACGCTCACTACCGAGTTCCAAACTGCCTCTGGAAGCAACGTCAGCACAATAATTGTTTGTCGGGAGCTTCATGAAATGGGTTTCCGCCATTGGACTATGGAGCAGTGGAAACGCGTTCTCTGGAGTGATGAATGTGTGAGTGGTGCAAGCGACGAGTGTACATGTGCACATGTTCAAGGGTGGGAGCCTTGACAGCATCCATTCGTCCTGTAGGTCTGTTGGAACATACTGATTTGTGAGCTGTCGATGACAGAATCACGCTTCACCATCTGGCAGTCCGACGGACGCATCTGGGTTTGGCGGATGCCAGGAGAAACCTACCTGCCCGAATTCATAGTGCCAACTGTGAAGTTTGGTGGAGGAGGAATTATGGTCTGAGGCTGTTTTCCATGGTTCGGGCTATGCCCCTTAGTTCCAGTGAAGGGAAATCTTAATGCTACAGCATACAATGACTTTCCAGAACATTCTGTGCTTCCAACTTTGAGGCAACAGTTTTTGGAACGACCTTTCCTGTTTGAGCATGACAATGCCCCCGTGCAAAAAGCGAGGTCCATACAGAGATGGTTTGTTGAGATCGGTGTGGAAGAATTTGACTGGCCTGCACAGAGCCCTAACCTCAATCCCACAGAGCCCTGACCTCAAGCAAGTCCCCGAAGCAATGTTCCAACATCTAGTGGAAAGCCTTCCCAGAAGACTGGAGGCTGTTACAGCAGCAAAGGGGGGACCAACTCCATTTTTAATGCCCATGATTTTGGAATGAGATGTTCGACGAGAAGGTGTCCACAGACTTTTGGTCATGTGGTGTACAACACAATTGAAGTGGCTGGAATGTTTTTTTTCTCTGAAAACAGGACTACAGGGAAGACAGGCCTCCAAACGAATCATCAGACACGGCATTCAAAAAGTCGGCATTCGTTTTTATTATTTATTTCTATAGTTTCAATCTGCCGGGCGTATTTAGATCTGCCGGGCATATTTAGATCATCGTCGTGCAGGAGAGATGTGCGTCTCCCTAATCACAATGCATATCTTGAGTCTCCCTATTGGGGCATAAGCACATCTTGGAGGGTGAATCTCAGGCTCAAATTGAAAGATGATGAATACAGGGTTATTTTGAGGCTAGCAAAATGAGGCGGTTCCCAAATTAAAAACATGGTCGTCAAAAAAACATAATCTACTGAGACCGGGATAGAGAAACTGTAAATGACTGGGGGAGTGAGAGAAGTGGGAGGGAGAGGGGGAAGAAGAGGGATGCAGTTGGTGTCAGAAGGCACACCCAGTATCAGCACATGAGTCGATGGGATTTGTCAGTCATGCAACATGCTCAGTGTGTGTGTGCATATGTGGAGAAGATTGATTGTGCATTTGTATACTTCTGCTTGTGTGAGTGGTGCAAGCTATGAGTGTACATCTGCACATGTTCAAGGGTGGGAGCCTTGACAGTGTCCATTCGTCCTGTAGGTCTGTTGGAACATACTGATTTGTGAGCTGTTGATGACACAGCCATTTTTCGGGCCTCTGAGTGCTGAGGCCCGAGAGCCATGTAAGGGAGGGAAGAAGAGAGACAGAAGAGGGAAGAGGGAAGCAAAGGGCTGACCCGACCCACAGTCTGTCATTTTATCATTATTTTTTATCGTTCTCCACTACTCCATAAGATGAGGCATGCCTAGTCTTCCAGCTTTTCCGAGGTGTGATTTTGTGTGTCGGTTGGGTGGCGGTGGTGAGGGGGATGTGGGATGTCGACGTCGCCAGCGAACCGTATCGCATTAGGATTCCACCCTCGCCTTGTTCTGTCAGTGATGCGCACTCCCACCAGCTTCATATGTCTTCAGGTTCACCACTCTCCACCATGTCTGGCATATGCTATCTGATTTTACGGAAGTGACACCAGCCAGGAAACAACGTTGCCTCTCTTCGATCTAACCCCAGTAACAAATCACAAACATAACACTGTCAACAGTTTGACAGCCATATACACTGCCTTCAGAAAGTATTCACACCCCTTCACATTTCCCACATTTCGATGTGTCACAGCCTGAATTTAAAATGGATTAAATTGAGATTTTTGGGTCACAAAGTATCCCATAATGTCAAAGTGGAATTATGTTTTTCAAAACTTTTGCAAATTAATAACAAATTAAAGGCTGAAATGTCTTGAGTCAATAAGTATTAAACCCCTTTGTTATGGCAAGCCTAAATAAATTCAGGAGTAAAAAATAGCTTAACAACCTACATAATAAGTTGCATGGACATCATCTCTGTTCCCCACACATACAATTTTCTTTAAGGTTCCTCAGTCGAGCAGTGAATTTCAAACACAGATTCAACCACAAAGACCAGGGAGGTTTTCCAATGCCTCTCAAAGAAGGGCACTTATTGGTGGATGGGTAAAAAAAAAAGCAGACATTGAATATCCCATGACATTATTAATTACACTTTGGATGGTGTATCAATACACCCAGTTACTACAAAGATACAGGCGTCCTTCTTAACTCAGTTGCCGGAGACGATAGCCATTCGGTTAATGGCGCCGGAGAAGATGGCTGCCGTTTTACAGCCCTCTAACCAATTGTACTATTATGTGTGTTTTTCCGCGTTATTTGTAATTTATTTTGTACATAATGTTTCTGCCATGGTCTCTTATAACCAAAAAGAGCTTCTGGATATCAGGACAGCGATTACTCACCTCGTATTGGACAAAGATTTTTTCTTCAACGAGGCGGCCGCGAAGGATATCCTACAGACACCCGACAAGGCCCAAATCCCCGTCATTCGCATGAGGAAGAGACGGAGATATCGTGGACGTAGGTTGGGGTGCCTTGTAAGGATCCGACGGCGAGCGAGTAAACTGTCACTCCCATCAATCCTATTAGCCAATCTTCAATCATTTGAGAATAAATTGGATGACCTAAGATTACGGTTATCCTACCAACGGGACATTAAAAACTGTAATATCTTATGTTTCACCGAGTCGTGGCTGAACGACAACATGGACAACATACAGCTAGCAGGATATACGCTGCATCGGCAGGATAGAACGGCTGACTCCAGTAAGACAAGGGGTGGCGGTCTGTGTATATTTGTAAACAACAGCTGGTGCACAAAATCAAATACTAAGGAAGTCTCAATGTTTTGCTCGCCTGAGGTAGAGTATCTAATGATAAGCTATAGACCACACTATTTACCAAGAGAGTATTCATCTATATTTTTCATAGCTGTCTATTTACCACCACAAACCAATGCTGGCTTTAAGATTGCACTGAATGAGCTGTATAAGGCCATAAGTCAACAGGAAAATGCTCATCCAGAGGCAGCGCTTCTAGTGGCCGGGGACTTTAATGCAGGGAAACTTAAATCTGTTCTACCTAATTTCTACCAGCATGTTAAATGTGCAACCAGAGGAAAAAAAACTCTAGACCTCCTTTACTCCACACACAGAGACGCATACAAAGCTCTCCCTCGCCCTCCATTTGGCAAATCTGACCATAACTCTATCCTCCTGATTCCTGCTTATAAGCAAAAACTAAAGCAGGAAGCACCAGTGACTCGGTAAAATAAAAAAGTTGTCAGATGACTGTTTTGCTAGCACAGACTCGAACCGGACCGGGATTCTTCAGATAGCATTGAGGAGTACACCACATCAGTCACTGACTTCATTAATAAGTGCATCGATGATGTCGTCCCCACAGTGACCGTACGTACATACCCCAACCAGAAGCCATGGATTACAGGAAACATCCGCACTGAGCTAAAGGGTAGAGCTGCCGCTTTCAAGGAGCGGGACTCTAACCCGGACGCTTATAAGAAAACCCGCTATGCCATCCGACGAACCATCAAACAGGCAAAGAGTCAATACAGGACTAAGATTGAATCGTACTACACCGGTTCTGATGCTCGTCAGATGTGGCAGGGCTTGAAAACTATTACAGACTACAAAGGGAAGCACAGCCACGAGCTGCCCAGTGACACAAGACTTCCAGACGAGCTAAACCACTTCTATGCTCGCTTCGAGGCAAGCAACACGGAAGCATGCATGAGAGCACCAGCTGTTCCGGATGACTATGTGATCACGCTCTCCGTAGCCAATGTGAGTAAGACTTTTAAGCAGGTCAACATTCACAAGGCCGCAGGGCCAGACGGATAACCAGGACGTGTACTCCGAGCATGTGCTGACCAACTGGCAAGTGTCTTCACTGACATTTTCAACATGTTCCTGACTGAGTCTGTAATACCAACATGTTTCAAGCAGACCACCATAGTCCCCGTGCCCAAGAACTCTAAGATAACCTGCCTAAATGACTACCGACCCGTAGCACTGACGTCTGTAGCCATGAAGTGCTTTGAAAGGCTGGTCATGGCTCACATCAACACCATTATCCCAGAAACCCTAGACCCACTCCAATTTACATACCGCCCCAACAGATCCACAGATGATGCAATCTCTATTGCACTCCACACTGCCCTTTTCCACCTGGACAAGAGGAACACCTGCGTGAGAATGCTATTAATTGACTACAGCTCAGCATTCAACACCATAGTGCCCTCAAAGCGCATCACTAAGCTAAGGATCCTTCGACTAAACACCTCCCTCTGCAACTGGATCCTGGACTTCCTGACGGGCCGCCCCCAGGTGGTAAGGGTAGGTAACAACACACCTGCCACACTGATCCTCAACACGGAGGCCCCTCAGGGGTGCGTGCTCAGTCCCCTCCTGTACTCCCTGTTCACCCATGACTGCATGGCCAGGCACGACTCCAACACCATCATTAAGTTTGCAGACGACACAACAGTGGTAGGCCTGATCACCGACAACGATGAGACAGCTTATAGGGAGGAGGTCAGAGACCTGGCCGTGTGGTGCCAGGATAACAACCTCTCCCTCAACGTGACCAAGACAAAGGAGATTATTGTGGACTACAGGAAAAAAAAGAGGACTGAGCACGCCCCCATTCTCATTGACGGGGCTGTAGTGGAACAGGTTGAGAGCTTCAAGTTCCTTGGTGTCCACATCAGCAACGAACTATCATGGTCCAAACACACCAAGACAGTCGTGAAGAGGGCACGACAAAGCCTATTCCCCCTCAGGAGACTGAAAAGATTTGGCATGGGTCCTCAGATCCTCAAAGAATTATACAGCTGCACCATCGAGAGCATCCTGACTGGTTGCATCACCGCCTGGTATGGCAACTGCTTGGCCTCCGACCACAAGGCACTACAGAGGGTAGTGCATACGACCCAGTACATCACTGGGGCCAAGCATCCTGCCATCCAGGACCTCTATACCAGGCGGTGTCAGAGGAAGGCCCTCAAAATTGTCAAAGACTCCAGCCACCCTAGTCATAGACTGTTCTCTTTGCTACCGCACGGCAAGCGGTACCGGGGTGCCAAGTCTAGGTCCAAAAGACTTCTCAACAGCTTCTACCCCCAAGCCATAAGACTCCTGAACAGCTAATCATGGCTACCCAGACTATTTGCACTGCCCCCCCACCCCATCTTTTTACGCTGCTGCTACTCTGTTAATAATTTATGCATAGTCACTTTAACTCTACCCACATGTACATATTACATGTACACTTACTAACTGTAAGTCGCTCTGGATAAGAGCGTCTGCTAAATGACTAAAATGTAAAATGTAAAATGTATTACTTCAACTACCTCAACTAGCCGGTGCCCCCGCACATTGACTCTGCACCGGTACCGCCCTGTATATATAGCCTCCCTACTGTTATTTTATTTTACCTCTGCTCTTTTTATCTCAACACTTTTTGTTGTTTTATTTTACTTTTTTATAACAAATAAATGCACTGTTGGTTAAGGGCTGTAAGTAAGCATTTCACTGTAATGTCTGCACCTGTTGTATTCGGCGCATGTGGCCAATAAAATTTGATTTGATTTGATTTGAAACCACTCAGGGATTTCACCATGAGGCCAATGGTGACTTTAAAACAGTTAAAGAGTTTAATGGCTGTGATAGGAGAAAACTGAGGATGGATCAACAACATTGTAGTTATTCCACAATACTAACCTAATTGACAGAGTGAAAAGAAGGAAGCCTGTACAGAATAAACATTTTCCAAAACATGCAACAAGGTAATACTGCAAAAAATGTGGCAAAGCAATTCACTTTTGGTCCTGAATACAAGGTGTTATGTTTGGGGCAAATCCAATACAACACATTACTGAGTACCACTTTCCATATTTTCAAGCATAGTGGTGGCTGCATCATGTTATGGGTATGTTTGTAATCGTTAAGGACAGTAGAGTTTTTCAGGATAGAAAAAGAAACAGCATGGAGCTAAGCACATGCATAATCCTAGAGGAAAACCTGGTTCTGTCTTTTTTCCACCAGACACAGGGAGATGAGAAATCTACACTGGAGTTGCTTACCAAGAAAACAGTGAATGTTACAGAGTGGCCGAATTACAGTTTTGACTTAAATCTACTTGAAAATCTATGGCAAGACCTGAAAACTGATGTCTAGCAATGATCAACAACCATTTTGACAGAGCCTGAAGAATTTTGAAAATAATAATGGCCAACTGTTACACAATCCAGGTGTGCACAGCTCTTACAGACTCACAGCTCTAATCGCTTCCAATGGTGCTTCTACAAAGTATTGACTCAGGGGTGTGAATACTTACGTAAATTCGATATTTCTGTGTATAATTTTCAATACATTTGCTACAATTTCTAGAAACATGTTTTCACTTTGTCATTATGGGGTGTGTAGGTATTGTTCAGGCTGTAAAACAACAAAATGTGGAATAAGTCAAGGGGTATTAATACTTTCTGAAAGCACTGTAAATCTGCCGCCCAGATTACACGTGATGCATGAGTAATCTATTTTAGCGCTTTGTCATATCCACTCTTACTGAGATACAGTGATGGAATGTACAGTCACTACATGGTGTGTGAGTTTCTATGTTTTCATGTGTTTGTGTGTATTTGTGTCCATAGGAAGTAATATTCTGTATGAAGTCTAGGTCTTGAGTGAATATTTGTTGATCAAAATGTAAAACACCATAAGTATGAAGAAGTTATCCAAATCATCAAACATATTAATCTATGAATCGGAGGAAAGCGAAACCTAACAGCCCTGCTTTACATTAGATCATGCATTGACCTCTAAGATGGCTCAAAATACAGTTGACCATTCTTTTCTCTTTCTGCCCTACTGCGATTTGACCATCATCTACATTAACATTCCCAAGCCCTTCACCAGCCTTTTGAAGCCAAATAAGACGATTATAAAGTGTCTTTGACTGGACTAATAGAGAACTCATTTTCTCCAGCATCAATTAAATACTTATTTTCTTATCCTCAAGTCAGCCTTGTCCGACTGTTCTTTCTTCCTTTCAGACTTGAAAATGTCTCTCTCGTGCTCTTTTTAACCTTTTTAGCCCATGTCCGTGGACACTTCTTAGACAACCTTCAATTATACAGTATAGCCAGACTTTGATAATCAGGGGAAAGTGGCACTAAGCTGAAATTTGAGTTGCATCTAAAATGTATTCTTCATTTAGCTATCTGGATGTTAATGGTTGGGATCTATAACCTGTTGTCTGATGCAACATGATAAACCATGACAATAACTCCTGGGTTCAGTAGAAGCAAACAGGAGCAAACGTTTTTTAGCCAATAATGCGAGACCCACATGAACTTGCCCAATTAGGCAAGTCATTTTCGTTATCTGTTTCAAAACATTCTCTCAAATTCACTTCTACTGAACACAACCCAGCATGTGCTAAGGAATACGAAGGAAAAGAAGCATAACCAAAACATTGGATGTGAACAGGTTGTTATGAACAGTGCGGTGGCGGGCATCTCCTCTCCCTCCACTGAGCTTGTCGAGGTGTGGGTCATTAGGGTGTGAAACATATGCCATTCAGCATGCAAGGTTTGCTACCCAATTAAAAGACTGAACTATTCGTCTGTAGCCAAGCATGGAGAACTAGCAAAACATACACAACTATACAGACTAATTTGTCTTATATAAAGATTCATAAACACATATGATTTTAATGTCTGGTTCTCTCAGAGAAAGACAATAGAGTTGCCTGTGTCTTGAGTTGATAGCTATTGTGGCAATTGTGTCTGCATGCACACATGCAGGGTTGGGGAGTAACTGATGACATGTAATCTGATTACCAAAAAAAACTGTAACTGTAATCGGTTATGTTACCAGTAAAAATATTGTAATCAGATTACAGATTACTTCTTGGATTAGTTTCAAATTCAGAAAAGATGTTTGCGAGAAGAAGAAAAAAAACATTGACACCTTTATGTTTTCTCAATGACATTCAATTCAGCATTTCAAAAAGGCACAAGTTTAAGTTTGTTCCACCTAAGTGAGTCTGACCACAAGTCAGAGACCACTACGATGTCACACCAAATGTGTTTGATGAATCATTTTTTTCTTCTTCTAATGCCTCTTAAGGGGAAAGTAATGGAAAGTAATCAGATTACATATGATACTGAGTTTGGGTAATCCAAAAGCAGTAGTGGTACATAGGTAAAATCACTGGGGAAGCCAAGCCAGAAAAAAAGCCATATTACAACCTATGTGTTGTGGTAATTGTGTTGTTTGCTCTATAACTTGTTAGTTCATATGCCTTGCCACTGAGATATACTGTATAGGCCTAAGGCCGAGACAATAAGAAGACACAGTGGTAGAATAAATTCAAACACACCTTTGTTTCATCACAAAACCAGAGAACAACCTCTGTCCGTTGAAGTCCACAAAGCATATTGCATGTATCAAAGAGTTACATGACCTACAGCATGGTCAAGCAAGTTAATGTTTCCGACATTTTCAGACTACTAAACAACTATTGATTTAGAACCACAAAGAGTTACCGCAAGTCGCAAAGAAAACAGGAGCTGCCTCCACTATTCCAGCACCATTTCAACTTCAACATTTCAACACCATTAAATCACCTATGCTTAGTCTAATACAGTGACAACTAAAAGATACCAAAAACAATTTAGTCAATTCAACGGAAGCTAAATATGATGTGGCTGTCCATGGTTCTGATTTCTGTGTGTGTGCGTGCGTGAGTTCGCGCAAGTAGAAACTTTTAGAGAAACATCAATGCTATCCTCCTCTCTTCATGTTGACGAAATAGTCTAGGACTCTATCATACAGTACACACTTTTCGTTTTGTTGTCCTACGCTACCTGGCTAAAATGCTTGCTCGCTAGCCTAACGTGCTTTTATGGACTTCCATCCTCTCAGGCCAGGGGCACAATTTTACATGTACATTTACATTTTAGTCATTTAGCAGACGCTCTTATACAGAGCGACTTACAGTTAGTGAATGTATGAATATATGGTTGGATCAGAATCGCCGTTATAATCATTGGCCAGTATGGAGAATTAAGCAAAACCACAAGTCCAAATCCCTATCTCCATCCATGGCTAATTTAGGAAAGGGCCAATTTTAGTTAGCTAGCCTGCCACCTGAGGACAATGACACAACAAGATATAACAATTCAAGTTTTTTCTGTCATTTGATGTGATTGGTGTGAACTCAAATCCAAACTGGCTTCCCTTTACACTTTTTTTTTGCTGCACCAGGACCATTCACAGTTGAGCTCACTCAGTTTAGCGCAACACTGATTGGCTATTCTTTTATTCTTTTTTTTATCAAGGGAGGCCAAACACTCACTGGCTTCCCATACTCTTCTCATACTCTTTTTGACCAGACAGCATCAGATAGATGGGCTACACATACAGAGACAGAGGGGAGCCGTTTCGTTTGCTTGGATGCTTTCTCCGCTGAGATACATTCAGCCTCTTGAGAATAGAAGATTATAAGACACAGAAAGTCGAAATATACATTATATAATCTATTTTTCTTTTTTTCTTGGTAAATTTTTGGGCGAAGCCTGGCTTCCCTTGGCTCCATGAATACGCACCACTGACCAAAAGTTATGTTACTGATTAAAATGTTTGACAGGTAACTAGTAACTGTAACAGATTACATTTAGAAAGTAAGCTACCCAACCCTGTATGCACACACACATCACACTCACTCACATATTATCCATGCAGTCTCTATGCATGTCTCATAAATCTTTAAATTCCCATCAAGACAAACTGATGCTCCTTCACAAAGGAAATATACTGCTTCTCTGAGATGCAAAATAAAATAAAAATACATCTTCTCAAAAATCCTATTGATTTACTCTCCTTTCCCCAACCTCATATTCCCATATGTTTAATCTTCTTTATGGTTGATGATATCGAAGATCTCAGGACGTGTCACTTTGTTTTATTTGCTGTCAGAAGGAGGGATGGACTGAGAGGAGTGGAAGGGGTAAGAAGACACTGCTATACCATGAATCTCAGGCTATCCCTAGACTTTGTTATATTTAGATACATACTACGTTGTTCTACTTTGACTAATACACTATGACACCAAGCAGGGTAAATGTAGTAGATCATGATGAAGTGTATCTGAAGGTAAAACAACAAGTGACTGAACCATGCTGTGGCAGACAGGAGAAGACAAATGTTGTTCTCTCTCTAATAAAGGTACACAGACACTACCATTGACCCTTTGCTATTAAATCCACTCAATTAAAACATCCCAGCATTGTACACCTTTAGTCTCTCAAGGTGAACACAAACAGTAACAAAACAAACTAAAAACAAACAGAAGCTTTGCCGCCGTTGAGCCTCAGTTCACTTGACAAGACGATGACCTCGCCGACGCCAAGGACTGCGGCAGCCCGTCCACAGTATGACTACAGAGAAAGATGGATTCCGCCGCCTGGAATGGTTCCCAGGATTATCTCTTCAGTGCAGGAGCCGGAAGAAAGGAAGCAGCCAACCTGACGGCCATCTCATGGCCCGATGAAAAATGAGGGAGCGAGATACTATTTATCCTTTAATTCACAAGGGGTGGTCTGGCTCAGGCCACGATAAGACGCAAGTGATCAACATCCTTTTGAGATGGCTGCGACTCGTGACTTGCCTCTACCCTCCCTCCTTCCCCCCTCCAACATCTCCCTCTCAGATATTTAGGACATATTTTTGCTTTTCGAAGGGTTTACAGAACAGACAGTGAGGGATAGGGAGGAGGATGAGAGGATTCTGCTCTAAGCTGTAGACACACATATGGTGGTGGATCTGGATTTATGAATACCAGCTGCTGGAAGTACTCAATAGGGCCCTGGGGCCTCATTTATAAACGTTGCGTACGCACAAAATATGCCCAAAACATTTGTGCGCCAGTTTTCATGCAAAATCAAAAAAAGGTCTTCATAAGGCATTTATAAAAACTTAACTTGACGTGAGTGTCACGTTCGTTTAATGACGGGACAGACCAAGGCGCAGCGTGATATACGTACATAATATATAAACGTAATAAATGCTTGACAAAACAATAAAGGAAACGAAACGTGGAGTCCAAGGTAGCACACACAACATACCTTACAAGGAACAAAATCCCACCACTAGACAGTGCAAATAGGCTGCCTAAGTATGGTCCCCAATCAGAGACAACGAGCGACAGCTGCCTCTGATTGGGAACCACACCGGCCAACATAAAACTATACATACTAGATCACAACATAGAAAACGCACAACAACTCAACATTGAAGCGTCCCCTGAGTCAGGGCGTGACAGTACCCCCCTCCCCCCCCCCCCCCCCCCAAAGGTGCGGACTCCGACCGCACAACATAAACATAACAAAGTAGGGGCCGGGTGGGTATTCCGCCTTGGAGAAGGATCCGGCTCGGGGCGTGACGACCTCTCACTCTCCGCCTCCCTGTTGCGCCCCTGGTCTGGTCTGGACCTCGGTGCGCTACTTCCCCTCTCCTTCCTCCCACGATACGCCAGGCCCTGTCTGGACCCTGGTGTGGGAGACCCCTAACCTGGAGAGGGGCTGACGTCATGGTCTGGACTGGAGCCGCTGACCGGAGCTGGACTTGGCACCGGTGGAGCGGACTGCTCTGGCTCCGGAGTGGAGCCGCTGACTGGAGCTGGACTGGACCCCGGTGGAGCAGACTGCTCTGTCTCTGGAGTGGCACAGCTGACCGGAGCTGGATCAGGCATCGGTGGAGCGGACTGCTCTGGCTCCGGAGTGGAGCAGCTGACCGGAGCTGGATCAGGCACCGGTGGAGCGGACTGATCTGGCTCCGGAGTGGAGCAGCTGACCGGAGCTGGATCAGGCACCGGTGGAGCGGACTGCTCTGGCTCCGGAGTGGAACAGCTGACCGGAACTGGATCAGGCACCGGTGGAGCAGACTGCTCTGCCTCCGGAGTGGAGCAGCTGACCGGTGCCGGACCAGGCACCGGTGGAACGGGCACGGGCTGTGCCGGACTGGACAAACGCACCACTGGTCTGGTGCGAGGAGCCGGAACAGGCCAGGCCGGACTGGCGACGCGCACCACTGGCTTGGTGCGAAGAGCAGGAACAGGCCGGGCCGGACTGGCGACGCGCACCACTGGCTTGGTGCGAGGAGCAGGAACAGGCCGGGCCGGACTGGCGACGCGCACCACTGGCTTGGTGCGAGGAGCAGGAACAGGCCGGGCCGGACTGGCGACGCGCACCACTGGCTTGGTGCGAGGAGCAGGAACAGGCCGGGCCGGGCTGGCGACGCGCACCACTGGCTTGGTGCGAGGAGCAGGAACAGGCCGGGCCGGACTGGCGACGCGCACCACTGGCTTGGTGCGAGGAGCAGGAACAGGCCGGGCCGGGCTGGCGACGCGCACCACTGGCTTGGTGCGAGGAGCAGGAACAGGCCGGGCCGGGCTGGCGACGCGCACCACTGGCTTGGTGCGAGGAGCAGGAACAGGCCGGGCCGGACTGGCGACGCGCACCACTGGCTTGGTGCGAGGAGCAGGAACAGGCCGGGCCGGGCTGGCGACGCGCACCACTGGCTTGGTGCGAGGAGCAGGAACAGGCCGGGCCGGGCTGGCGACGCGCACCACTGGCTTGGTGCGAGGAGCAGGAACAGGCCGGGCCGGGCTGGCGACGCGCACCACTGGCTTGGTGCGAGGAGCAGGAACAGGCCGGGCCGGACTGGCGACGCGCACCACTGGCTTGGTGCGAGGAGCAGGAACAGGCCGGGCCGGGCTGGCGACGCGCACCACTGGCTTGGTGCGAGGAGCAGGAACAGGCCGGGCCGGGCTGGCGACGCGCACCACTGGCTTGGTGCGAGGAGCAGGAACAGGCCGGGCCGGGCTGGGAACACGCACCACTGGCTTGGTGCGAGGAGCAGGAACAGGCCGGGCCGGACTGGCGACGCGCACCACTGGCTTGGTGCGAGGAGCAGGAACAGGCCGCGCCGGACTGTGGAGGTGGACTGGACGTCTGGAGCGGAGAGCTGGCACCACCCGTCCTGGCTGAATGCCTACTTCTGCACAGTATGTGTGAGGCATCAGCACAGGACGCACTGGGCAGTCCGTGGAACTGGCGCAGGATATGCGGGACCGAGGAGGCATACTGGAGACCAGGAGCATTGAGCCGGCACACCCCGTCCTGGCTGGATGCCCATCTTCGCACGGCACGTGCGTGGTGCAAGCACAGGACGTACAGGACTGTGCCGGCACACTGGCGACACAGTACGTAGCTCCGCATAACACGGAGCCTGCCCAGTCATACGCTTCGTTGCGTGAGTACAGGGAGTTGGCTCTGCTCTGACGCCTGTCGCCTCCAGACCCAAAAGAACGCAGACGACAGCGTGCAGCAGAATGTCCTCCTGTGCCACCAGAGTGACACTGGTGCTGTCGTCCTCCACTCTCCCATATCGCCGCTCCACCCAGCTCCATCATCTCGTGATATGGGTTGGGGGGGGGGCAAGCCCCTTCCAGGACGTCCTCTAGAAGCTATCAACCAGATAGACATGTCCACAGTTGATCGAAAGACAACGTGGGGTCCCGGTAGGCTAGCTCCCTTCGGACGTCCTCTTGTAAATGGCACCGGAGGTGGTCGATGAGGGCCCGCTCGTTCCACCTGGACCCAGCCGCTAGAGCACGAAACTCCAGGGCAAAGTCCTGCGCGGTCCTCGTCCCCTGCCTCAGGTGGACTAGCCGCTCGCTCTTCGGGCGGGTGATCGAAGACGGTCAACTAGGTTCCTCCTTCACTCCAGACCACGTTGGCCCACTCCAGGGCTTTCCCCCGAGAGGCAGGAGACGAGGGCAGACACCTTCTCCCGCTCTGATGGAGCCGGGCTGATGGTCGAGAAGTATAAATCCATTTGTAGGAGGAATCCCTGGCAGAGGGCAGCTGTCCCGTCAAAATCCCATGGTCGAGATATATGAATCCCTCTGGGTGCTGGGGAGTGGGTGGCTGGATCCGGTCGGTCAGCTGGCCCTGAAAGATCGGGTCCTCTCCTCTCCAGGCATTGGACGACCTGGAGAACCCAATCCATCACTTGCCCCAAGCTGGTTAGCATAGTCGAATGCTCCCGGACCCGTGCCACGACTCCAGGCAGGTGCTCCTCTCCTGCTGACTCCATGTTTGGGTGTGTGATTCTGTGATCAGGTGATTTTGAAGGAGTCAGGCGCAGGAGGGTAAATCACAGAATAACAGGATTCATTCTGAACCACATAATTACGCAGTAATGTGTAAAAACACTCCAGGGCACAAAACAGGCACAGTGGAAAATACAAGGCACACAGGGAATATTCCCGGCAATACAAAATACACAGAGCTCCACAATAAACAATCACACACAAAGACAAGGGGGCAGAGGAAACACTTATACAGGTACTGATGAGGGGATATGAACCAGGTGTGTGTAATAAACAAGACAAAACAAATGGAATGATGAGATGAGGAGCAGCAGTGGCTAGAAAGCCGGTGACGACGAACGCCGAAGCCTACCCGAACAAGGAGAGGAGGCAGCCTCGGAGGAAGTCGTTTCAAAAACATTATTTAATTCAAACTATGTGTTTCCAGGTCTACAACAATTTGGAAATGGTCAGATACAGCAAATGTCACTGCAAAAGAAAACATTCTGCCAACACCTCGAAAGACATTATCAAGTTTGCCATTTCTGTTTCCTTTAGGTAATTTATTGACCTAATTCCAATAATTCCAAAGTATACAGCAAACAAGAGTGTTATTGTCACCATAAAAGGTGAATGCTTGGAGTTTTTCAGGTGGAGTTATAATATGTTATTCCAAAGAAAAAACTTAACCCCCAGAGAGCAAAAAAAACATGTTCCATTTTCATTATGTTGAAAATGCTCTCAGCAATTACGTAACTGCTGCGCTAAAACAAATACCTACTGTACTGTACTGTTCCCTTCGAGTCCTCTTTTATATATTGCCACTGTTAAAACTTGTGGGGCTTATAGCATAGTGAGGCTTTAAAGCCTAGAGGCTAGTGAGAATTGAGAGAAAGGGAAACATGGTTGGTAACTATTTTCCACATGCCAAGTTGGGAGGAATCCAAAACAATTAACAAAGAAATGTTGTTTCCTTATCAGAAGCCTCTATCTCCCAGGTGATACATGTTGTAATGGAAGTTCCTCCAATCCCTGTCCTCCATTTATCCTGAAACCTGATGGGGCCTACCGTTATCTCACCTTGGTCAGGAAAAACGTAAGTGATTGCCGTCTGGGCTATTTCAGGCACCGCCAGGTGAGAGGAAATGCTTGATAACTCGGCACCCAAACCTCCATCGCTACCCTTCACTCCCTTCCAAGCTCCTCCCACCTCCTAGTACCCAGTACCCACAGTTGTCACAACCAATGAGACACACAGTGGCTGTGGCCGAAATCTGGCTTGCCTACTACTTACTTAAACTGCATACTGTGTACTAATTGAACTACACACAGTTGAAGTCGGAAGTTGGTAGGTTGGAGTCATTAAAACTCGTTTTTCAACCACTCCACAAATGTCTTGTTAACGAACTATAGTTTTGGCAAGTCGGTAAGGACATCTACTTTGTGCATGACAGAAGTAATTCTTCCAACAATTGTTTACAGACAGATTATTTCACTTAAAATTCACTGTATCACAATTCCAGTGGGTCAGAAGTTTACATACACTAAGTTGACAGTGCCTTTAAACAGCTTGGAAAATTCCAGAAAATTATGTCATGGCTTTAGAAGCTTCTGATAGGCTAATTGACATCATTTGAGTCAATTGGAGGTGTACCTGTGGATGTATTTCAAGGCATACCTTCAAACTCAGTGCCTCTTTGCTTGACATCATGGGAAAATCAAAATAAATCAGCCAAGACCTCATTTTGAAAAAAATTGACCTCCACAAGTCTGGTTCATCCTTGGGAGCAATTTCCAAATGGCTGTAGGTACCACCTTCATCTGTAAAAACAAAAGTACGCAAGTATAAACACCATGGGACCACGCAGCCGTCATACCGCTCAGGAAGGAGACGCGTTCTGTCTCCTAGAGATGAACGTACTTTGGTGCGAAAAGTGCAAATCAATCCCAGAACAACAGCAAAGGACCTTGTGAAGATGCTGGAGGAAACAGGTACAAAAGTATCTATATCCACAGTAAAACGAGTCCTATATCGACATAACCTGAAAGGCCGCTCAGCAAGGAAGAAGCCACTGCTCCAAAACCGCCATAAAAAAGCCAGACTACGGTTTGCAACTGCACATGGGGACAAAGATCGTACTTTTTGGAGAAATGTCCTCTGGTCTGATGAAACAAAAATAGAACTGTTTGGCCATAATGACCATCGTTATGTTTGGAGGAAAAAGGGGGTTGCTTGCAAGCCGAAGAACACCATCCCAACCGTGAAGCACAGGGGTGGCAGCATCATGCTGTGGGGGTGCTTTGCTGCAGGAGGGACTGGTGCAATTCACAAAATAGATGGCATCATGAGGAAGGAATATGATGTGGATATATTGAAGCAACATCTCAAGACATCAGTCAGGAAATTAAAGCTTGGTTGCAAATGGGTCTTCCAAATGAACAATGACCCCAAGCATACTTCCAAAGTTGTGGCAAAATGGCTTAACGAAAACAATGTCAAGGTATTGGAGTGGCCATCACAAAGCCCTGACCTCAATCGTATAGAAAATGTGTGGGCAGAACTGAAAAAGCGTGTGCGAGCAAGGAGGCCTACAAACCTGACTCAGTTACACCAGCTCTGTCAGGAGGAAAGGGCCAAAATTCACCCAAGTTATTGTGGGAAGCTTGTGGAAGGCTACCCGAAACGATTGACCCAAGTTAAACAATTTAAAGGCAATGCTACCAAATACTAATTTAGTGTATGTAAACTTCTGACCCACTGGGAATGTGATGAAAGAAATAAAAGATTAAATAAATAATTCTCTCTACTATTATTCTGACATTTCACATTCGTAAAATAAGGTTGTGAACCTAACTGACCTAAAACAGGGAATGTTTTACTAGGATTAAATGTCAGGAATTGTGAAAAACTGACTTCAACTGTACTATTTAGCACGTACTGTTTAGTAAAAAGTATGCAGAATGTCACGACCGCAATGTGCTACTTTTGGTGCATTCAAGACAACTGGGAACTAGGAAACAATGAGCTCAGACTGGGAAGAATTGTGACATCAGTGATCTTCATGTCGGATAAGTAGGAGCTCTATGATGATGCCCTAGTTTCTGACTTATAATTCCGAGTTGGATGACCGTTAAAAAATATTTTCCCCTGTTGTCTTGAACACACCATCAGTTACGTCTACGCATAAGTTACGGCTTCCTACAGCGAAGTTCCAGAGTGTTGTTGTTTTAGGCTAACGTTAGCTAAGCAACTAGCATTTGGAACGACGTATTTGGAGTAACCTTGATTTAACCGTGGGCCAAAGCATGTATCAATTGAAAAGTCAACTGAAGCTTGAGAGGAATGGAAGATGCAGTAGAGGATGCAGTGCTGAGGCTTAGGGCTCGTAATGGGGATGACTGGCTAGCTACTACTCTGAACTGTGTGTGAGGAGCTTTCTGGCGCCCAGAGCTGCTGAGGCATCACCCAAGTGGTTGCCATACATTGTGAAGGAGAAGTTCAGTGGCTACACAACTCAGGCTGGTTTCCAGAGTAGCTAACCCTCTACAAGATTGTCACCAGACTCCATCTTCATCAACCATCTCCCTGAACACCTTCCTCTGATCAAGCCATGAACTGTCCTGCTCCATCTTTGGAGGGTGCATGCACTCAAAGACTTGGCCTCTATTTGTTGACCTAGCCAACTATAGCTAGGCTACTCATGATTAATTTATTCTTGTTTGTTTTTCCTGTGAGATAGTTAAGAGAAGTGCAATTGAAATTAAATCAATTATTATTATTATTATACCAAATATGGTTTATTTCGTTTAGAAGAGCAAAAAGCTCTGACGAAGGCCAAAAGGCATTAACGTAAGCTTCAATAAAAAAAGTTATAGATGTTTCAACTTGTCTAATTGTTACCATGCACCTGCAACAAGACAGCTCAGATGTGCGAGTGCATTTTTTTACATTGAAATGTTGAAAGTAAAACACACCAAAAGTAGATATACCGATATCTTTTTATTTATTTATTACAAACAAGAAACACTTTTCAATGAGAACAGAAATCAACTTTGGTTTCTAAAAAGGACTAAATCAAATCACATTTTATTTGCCACATGCGCCGAATACAACAGGTGTAGACGTTACCGTGAAATGCTTACTTACAGCCCTTAACCAACAATGCATTTATTATGCAATAAAAAGGTAAAATAAAACAACAACAAAAAAGTGTTGAGAAAAAATGAGCAGAAGTAAAATAAAATAACAGTAGGGAGGCTATATACAGGGGGGTACCGGTTAGTTGAGGTAGTTGAGGTAACATGTACATGTGGGTAGAGTTAAAGTGACTATGCATAAATAATGAACAGAGTAGCAGCAGTGTAAAAAGATGGGGTGGGGTTGGGGGGGCAGTGCAAGTAGTCCGGGTAGCCATGATTAGCTGTTCAGGAGTCTTATGGCTTGGGGGTAGAAGCTGTTGAGAAGCTTTTTGGACCTAGACTTGGCGCTCCGGTACCGCTTGCCGTGCGGTAGCAGAGAGAACAGTCTATGACTAGGGTGGCTGGAGTCTTTGACAATTTTGAGGGCCTTCCTCTGAATAGCTATGAATAAAATACATACATAATACATAACTACTTCTTCATCATGGACTCTAAAATGGACATAAGGCGTGTCTCCCTGGCAGTCACCTCACTCTCCCACTCCTTATCCCACTCCAGTATCTACATCTGGACCCTTCTGGGAGGTAGAGGAGCCCACAGCTGCACCTAGGGAGGATGAGGAGATGATGACCAGTGGGGTGATGGAGTGGCAGCCCCCCAGGGCCTCATCCATTACCGCATACCACTTTCATGATGAGACTGTGGCCTCCACTCCCTCCATGCTGACTCCAGTGGGGGGAGCATTCAACTCCTTAAAAACATGGAAAAGGATAGCTTTCAGCATCAAACATACTATATGCAAAGCCCTGTAAAAGGTACTATGCCAATTGCAGTACATTTCTCTGGAATACTTGCAGATTTTTAACATGTACACTACCAGCCAAAGTTTTGGACACTGCTACTCATTCAAGTGTTTTTCTTTATTTGTACTATCTTTTACATTGTAGAATAATAGTGAAGACATCAAAACAATGAAATAACACATATGGAATCATGTAGTAACCCAAAAAGTGTTAACCTGGAAGGCTTTTCCAACAGTCTTGAAGGATTTCCCACATATGCTGAGCAATTGTTGGCCGCTTTTCCTTCACTCTGCGGTCCAACTCATCCCAAACTATCTCAATTGGGTTGAGGTCGGGGGATTGTGGAGGCCAGGTCATCTGATGCAGCACTACATCACTCTCCTTCTTGGTAAAATAGCCCTTACACAGCTTTTGAGGTGTGTTGGGTCATTGACCTGTTGAAAAACAAATGATAGTCCCACTAACCCCAAACCAGATGGGATGGCGTATTGCTGCAGAATTTTTGGTAGCCATGCTGGTTAAGTGTGCCTTGAATTCTAAATAAATCACAGACAGTGTCACCAACAAAGCACCGACAAACCATAACACCTCCTCCTCCATGCTTTACAGTTGGAACTACACATGCTGAGATCATCCGTTCACCCACAACGCATCTCACAAAGACACGGCGGTTGGAACCAAAAATCGCTAAATTTGGACTCCAGACCAAAGGACACATTTCCACCGGTCTAATGTCCATTGCTCATGTTTCTTAGCCCAAGCAGGTGTCTTCTTCTTACTGGTGTCCTTTAGTAGTGTTTTCTTTGTAGCAATTCGACCATGAATCTGGCCCTTCACTGTGTTAACAAACCTCTAAACGAGCTTCAATGCCATACAACACACCTTCCGTAGCCTCCAACTGCTCTTAAACACTAGTAAAACTAAATGCATGCTCTTCGATCGAACGCTGCTGGCACCCGCCCACCCGACTAGAATCACTACTCTTGGCGGGTCTGACCTAGAGTGTGTGGACAACTACAAATACCTAGGTGTCTGGTTAGACTGTAAACTATCCTTCCAGACTCACATTAAGCATCTCCAATCCAAAGAATCAGCTTCCTATTTCGCAGCAAAGCCTCCTTCACTCATGCTGCCAAACATGCCCTCGTTAAACTGACAATCCTACCGATCCTTGACTTCGGCGATGTCATTTACAAAATAGCCTCCAACACTCTACTCAGCAAATTTGATTTAGTCTATCACAGTGCCATCTGTTTTGTCACCAAAGCCCCATATACTACCCACCACTGTGACCTGTACGCTCTTGTTGGCTGGTCCTCACTACATATGCGTCGCAAAACCCATTGGCTCCAGGTCATCTATAAATCACTGCTAGGCAAATCCCTGCCTTATCTTAGCTCATTGGTCACCATAAAAACACCCACCCGTAGTGTATGCTCCAGCAGGTATATCTCACTGGTCATCCCCAAAGCCAACACCTCCTTTGGCCGCCATTCCTTCCAGTTCTCTGCTACCAATGACTGGAACGAACTGCAAAAATCTCTGAAGCTGGAGACTCTTATCTCCCTCACTAACTTTAAGCATCAGTTGTCAGAGCACCTTACCGATCACTGCACCTGTACACAGCACATCTGAAATTAGCCCACCCAACTACCTCATCCCCATATTGTTATTTATTTTTCAAATTTGCACCCCAGTATCTCTATTTGCACATCATCTCTTGCACATCTATCATTCCAGTGTTAATACTATATTGTAATTATTTTGCACTATGGCCTATGTATTGCCTTACCTCCATAACTTGCTACATATGCACACACTGTATATTTTTGACTTTATGTTTTGTTTACCCCATATGTAACTCTGTGTTGTTGTTTTTTATTGCACTGCTTGGCTTTATCTTGGCCAGGTCGCAGTTCTAAATGAGAACTTGTTCTCAACTGGTTTATCTGGTTAAATAAAGGTGAAATAAAAAATAATAATACAGTAAATGAAGGCCTGACTCACACAGGCCTCTCTGAACAGTTGATGTTGAGATGTGTCTTTTACTTGAACTCTGAAGCAATTATTTGGGCTGCAATTTCTGAGGCTGGTAAGTCTGATGAACTTATCCTCTACAGCAGAGGTAACTCTGGGTCTTCCATGCCTGTGGCGGTCCTCATTAGAGACAGTTTCATCATAGCGCTTGATGGTTTTTGCGACTGCACTTGAAGAAACTTTTGAAGTTCTTGAAATCTTCCGGATTGACTGACCTTCATATCTTAAAGTAATGATGGACTGTCATTTCTCTTTGCTTATTTGAGCTGTTCTTGCCATAATATGGACTTGGTCTTTTACCAAATAGGTCTATCTTATGTATACCTTGTCACAACACAACTGATTGGCTCAAACGCATTAAGACAGAAAAAAATTCCACAAATGACCTTTTAAGAAGGCACTCCTGTTAATTGAAATGCATTCCAGGTGACTACCTCATGAAGCTGGTTGACAGAATGCCAAGAGTGTGCAAAGCTGTCATCAAGGCAAAGGGTGGCTATTTCAAGAATCTCAAATATAAAATGTATTTTGATTTGTTTAACACTTTTTTGGTTACTACATGATTCCATATGTGTTATTTCATACTTTTGATGTCTTCACTATTATTCTACAATGTAGAAATTAGGAAAAATAAAGAAAATCCCTGGAATGAGTAGGTGTGTCCAAACTTTTGACTGGTACTGTATATCTTCACATGTGAATATGCCGGTGAAGCGTAGGAAATAGATGGGAAAGTGTTGTTGCTCTCAGAGAAAATTTACTTTATTAGCCAAGTACAGCACAGGAATAAATGTCAAGATACGATACAGTAGCATACTGTGTATTTTTGCTTATCGTTCTCCCACTACTTTTTCACCCATGCAGGTGACAGCTGCCCCTCCAGCTCACTGTCCTTTATGTAGATCCTGAGAAGAAATCAAATGAAACTAGCTAGACCCATTCAGGCTGTAACCGTTCAGGTAGGAACTAAAATTGCATAGCATGAACATTACAATCAGCTCAACACAGATAAACCGGCATGACAAATCAGGAGAACTAGAACAAAAGAGAAGGGTTGGGACTAGCAATGCTGTAGGAAATATGAATGTAGGCTACTGCATTACTAACGTTAGCTATAGCTAGTGGCAGTGCATAGTGCAGTGGCAAGAGAGCTAGCTATGGCCACATGACTTACTCAAAACCTTTTGTTGCGGCATTTCTCCTGCCGTGTTCACCACTGAATTAAATGCCTGGTATTGTCATCAGATCCCACAACAGTTTGAACACAAACCCTGGTATTTACAACAAGTAGCTAGTTAACTGGGCTAATGTTAAAAATTAAGTTGTTGCTCAACAGCAAACAAGTAACCCTGTAGCTAACATCACTGTTTGAACAGTTATAACTCCTAGTCCTACTAAAGCACGTAGCCAGCTAGCTAAAGGCATGACAGGCAGCAGGCTGCAGATCTATTTTCAAAGATGGAATGTTATCATGAAATAGTCGTGTTCATTTTAAGGAGAACAAAAATGACTTCCATTTCAACACCACCACAGAAGCTTAGCTATTCGCTATCTTCCAAGTTGTTTTGTTGTTTACTTGAAGAGATCTAGCTATCAATGCTCGCAGCCCCCATCTTCCAATGCATTGTGGCTGTGAAATTCCCGAAAAGTGTGCAGCGAATTCTACTAGCATTTAAAAGCATACTCAATGTTTGAAAAGTCACATACTATAAAACCTTCCATTTCGCATACTGAGAATGTGTCATGCGCGATTGTGTTCTTTCCGCATCCCCATATTTAATTGATCAGCTGTTGTCAAAGCTGAAATTAGTATGAAATCCTGACATTTAAAGTATACTTGATTTTCGAAATGTCATATACTATAAAACATTGTTTTTTTCCGCATACGCAAACGGCGTACTATTTAGGATGCAAGTATGGGTATTCAGACACGGCCAGTCTCTCAAAACCACTCACCCGTGATTAAATCTCCATCCCTGACAAGATGGCGCCGATAGACATGGACGCTTTGTTTCTGGCTCCAAAGCAACTTTTTTTTTTGTCACATTATTAGCCCAGAACGTTTTTTTGCATTATTACATACAGCCGGAAATAACTTTTGGATATCAGAGCAGCGATAAGTCACCAGCATTCTGACCAGAAATACAACTTTCCTGAATTGGATCCTTTGTTCGTAACCCCCAAGGTGATTGAACGTATCCCAGAGGCTGCTCCAAGAATAAGTATTTGGAGTGGACTTTTAGTCTGACTCAGGAGGTGTGCACACCATCCACTGCTTCAGAGTATATTAATCGCTAATATTCAGTCCGTGGAAAATAAAGTAGATGAGCTCAGGGTGAGGATCTCCTTCCAGAGAGACATCAGGGACTGTAACATACTCTGTTTCAGGGAATCACAGCTGTTTTCGGATACAGCCAGCTGGGTTCTCAGTACATCGCACAGATAGGAATAAAGAACTCTCCGGGAAGAAGAAAGGTGGAGGTGTGTGTTTCATGATTAATTACTCATGGTGTGATTGTGGTAACTTACAGAAATTCAAGTCCTTTTGTTCACCAGCCCTAGAATACCTCACAATTAAATGCCGACCGCATTACCTCCTGAGATAATACTTTTCGGTCATCATCACAGCAGTGTACAGTATATTCCCCCTCAAGCCGATACCACAACAGCACTCAAGGAACTACACTGGACTTTGTGGAAACTGGAAACCGCATATCCTGAGGCTAAATGTATTGTAAATGGGGACTTTAATAAAGCAAATCTGAGGAAAACGCTACCGAAAATGCTACCAAAGTTCTATCAGTACATTGCCCGCAGTACTCGTGCTTCAAAAACTCTCGACCATTGTTACTCTGCTTCCAGGATGGCTACAAGGCCATCCCCCACCCTCCCTTTGGCAAATCAGATCACGACTCCATTCAACTCCTCCGTTCCTATAGGCAGGTCTGACTAATCGGAATACATGCTTCAAGATTACTTTGATCATGCGGACTGGGATATGTTCCGTGTTGCCTCTGAGAATAACATTGACGTATACACTGACATAGTGATTGAGTTCATTAGGAAGTGTATAGGGGAAACCAAAAATCATGGATATCCAAACCAAAAATCGTGGATAGTTGCCAGCATTCCCGCAAAACTGAAAGTACGACCCACCGCATTTAACCACGGCAAGGGACTGGGAATATGGTCTAATACAAACAGTCCAGTTATGCCCTTCCTAAGGCAATCAAATAGGCAAAACATCAGTACAGAGAAAAAAAATGGAGTCACAATTCAACGGCTCAGACACGAGACGTGCGTGGCCAGATATTCACGGATTACGAAATGAAAAACAGCCACACCTACAGTGCGGAAAAAAGTATTTGAGCCCCTGCTGATTTTGTACGTTTGCCCACTGACAAAGACATGATCAGTCTATCATTTTAATGGTAGGTTTATTTGAACAGTGAGAGACAGAATAACAACAACAACTATCCAGAAAAATGCATGACAAAAATGTTATAAATTGATTTGCATTTTAATGAGGAAAATAAGTATTTGACCCCCTCTCAATCAGAAAGATTTCTGGCTCCCAGGTGTCTTTTATACAGGTAACAAGCTGAGATTAGGAGCACACTCTTAAAGGGAGTGCTCCTAATCTCAGCTTGTTACCTGTATAAAAGACACCTGTCCACAGAAGCAATCAATCAATCAGATTCCAAACTCTCCACCATGGCCAAGACCAAAGAGCTCTCCAGGGATGTCAGGGACAAGATTGTAGACCTACAAAAGACTGGAATGGGCTACAAGACCATCGCCAAGGAGCTTGGTGAGAAGGTGACAACAGATGGTGCGATTATTCGCAAATGGAAGAAACACAAAAGAACTGTCAATCTCCCTCGGTCTGGGGCTCCATGCAAGATCTCACCTCGTGGAGTTGTAATGATCAAGAGAACGGTGAGGAATCAGCCCAGAACTACACGGGAGGATCTTGTCAATGATCTCAAGGCAGCTGGGACCATAGTCACCAAGAAAACAATTGGTAACACACTACGCCGTTAAGGACTGAAATCCTGCAGCGCCCGCAAGGTCCCCCTGCTCAAGAAAGCACATATACAGGCCCTTCTGAAGTTTGCCAATGAAAATCTGAATGATTCAGAGGAGAACTGGGTGAAAGTGTTGTGGTCAGATGAGACCAAAATCGAGCTCTTTGGCATCAACTCAACTCGCCGTGTTTGGAGGAGGAGGAATGCTGCCTATTACCCCAAGATCACCATCCCCACCGTCAAACATGGAGGTGGAAACATTATGCTTTGGGGATGTTTTTCTGCTAAGGGGACAGGACAACTTCACCGCATCAAAGGGACGATAGACGGGGCCATGTACCATCAAATCTTGGGTGAGAACCTCCTTCCCTCAGCCAGGGCATTGAAAATGGGTTGTGGATGGGTATTCTAGCATGACAATGACCCAAAACACACGGCCAAGGCAACAAAGGAGTGGCTCAAGAAGAAGCACATTAAGGTCCTGGAGTGGCCTAGCCAGTCTCCAGACGTTGATCCCATAGAAAATCTGTGGAGGGAGCTGAAGGTTCGAGTTGCCAAACGTCAGCCTCGAAACATTAATGACTTGGAGAAGATCTGCAAAGAGGAGTGGGACAAAATCCCTCCTGAGATGTGTGCAAACCTGGTGGCAAACTACAAGAAACGTCTGACCTCTGTGATTGCCAACAAGGGTTTTGCCACCAAGTACTAAGTTATGTTTTGCAGAGGGGTCAAATACTTATTTCCCTCATTAAAATGCAAATCAATTCATAACATTTTTGACATGCATTTTTTAAATTTTATTTTTTTATTCTGTCTCTCACTTTTCAAATAAACCTACCATTAGAATGATAGACTGATCATGTCTTTGTCAGTGGGCAAACGTACAAAATCAGCAGGGGATCAAATACTTTTTTCCCTCACTGTAAATGCAAATCACCTGAATGGGACAGTATTCCTCCTGCGGTCTATACCTCATTTACAAAGAGGAAAAGAAATAGGACTATCCGTACCAAACTTTAAATTGTATTTCCAGGCACTAGCATTTCGCCCCATCCTAAATTGGTTTAGACATGATTCTTCTGCCCCTGGCTGAGTATAGAGAGAAATATGGTGTCTTCTATTGCTCTGGAATAGGTGGTCTTCACTGATATATCACTTAAACAATTTAACCTACACTTTGGTCCTATTATTGTTCACACCATTTATATTTGGACAAAAAAATAAAATAGAAAATATACCTGGGAATCAAAATGGCATGCCATACTCCAATATTTCACAATAATGCCTTGCGATCTGGAGAGTGGCCTTTTTCATCCCCCCAATGATCCAAATGTGGAATCTGTACCCTTACCGATATCAGGGACAGTAATGGTCTGAGAACATTCCAAAATGTGAAAGATACATACACATTACCAGGCAACTCCTTTTTTCTATATTTACAATTTAGGTCAGTTATTTCTGGTTGATGGAGTCCCTTGGGAAACATCCAATGATGGGATTTATAAATAAATTATCTGGGCTCCCAATAGACTGATCTCTATAATATATAAACAACTTTTGTAAAGCTCATATTCTGAGCTAGCCATTAATAAAGTATGGTCCACAGATCTAATTGAATCTGAACCACCCTTAAACTGGAACAGAATATGGACAAATATGACCTTGGCATCCCGTAATCCGAACCACCTTCTTAAACATTTTAAGTTTGTTCACAGACTGTGTTTAATACCAAGGAAAAGTTTGACGATGAAATTGGCCTCAACTCCCAACTGTTCACTGTGTCCCCTAAATCAGGTAGGCACATTCCTTCATATGATGTGGGAATGCCCTGCAGTTAAATTTGCTGCTGGGGAAAAGAAAAAAATTCAAAGAGCATGAATTTAAATATTCAATGCTTTCCATCTGTTATGTTACTTAATGATGATAGCCCCTTGAATCGCTCAATCAATCAGAGAAGATTACTGCCGGCAGGAAGCACTGCTGAATATTTTGTTTTGACTCTAAGATGGCAACCACCTCACTCGCTCCCATTTAACCTGTGGATACAGTTACTATTAGAAGGTATAACAATATAATTATTGACAGCGAGAATGAATGGTACTAGTCAAGGAACAATTGAGGCCTGGACAAATATACTTGACTGTACAGAACAATCTCAGCTAAAGCCCCACACATACAAACCAATTATACATATTTATTATTTATTATTACTTTCTTTGCTTTCAGGCCCACAGGGAAGTGGTGGTACCGGGGTGGGGGGTCTCTGGTCATTGTGGGGGAGGGCGAGGGTTATTGGGGGGAATCTAATCAGGGGATGGATGGGTGGTAGGAGGAGGACTGATAAGAAACCTCGGTTGCTGGGTGGGATGGGAAGTGGTGGGAAGGATGGTTTCCGGGTAGGGAGGGAGGATGCAGGTGGGTGGATGGGGACTGGGGACGGGGGGGACGAGGAAATGGGTCTGGGTTATCTTCGTATGTATTTACTTGATTGTTATTGTACCTGTAACCCCCCTCTGAAAAAGGTTTTCTTTAAAACACTACATTGTATTTCTAACTTTTAAATTAGTTATTTTAAGAAGCATACTCTTTTTATTTAACATCCTAAATCATGCAATGAAGCCACCATCTTTTGTAAATGTGTAAATGATATCTAAAAAGTTGGTTGCTCGTTTTAAAGTTACATTACCATCTGATCAATGATATCCAAAGCTTTTTTTAAACGTGTGTTGCAAAAAGCGAGATCCCACTGATTTCTCCATGATGCCGGTGCTTTCTTCGATGCCAAGTTGCTTTCAACCACTGACCTCTACTGTACACCTTATTTACCAATAGTTTACAATACATACAACCTGAACGCTTTCTCAGCAGGTAGGGTCGAGTGTTAGGAAACATTCAGACACTATAGGCACAGGTTTGAATCCTGTCTTAAAGAGCAACTGCCCCTAAAATGCAACTTCTTGTTTTGAAAACGGCCTATGTGGCATCGATATGAGTCAGAAACCTTTATTCTAGTGTCAAATTGACTACAAAGTGTAAATAGGATAATTTTGGTCATAAAGTCAGACTCGTTTTGCGAGATGATAGGAAAACAAATACCGTAACAGTTTTCTTTATGTTGGGTTTATTTTAATCCTGCCCACATGGCTGCACCCAAGTGAACATCAGTTCAGAGCGCAGCTGCACACGACCCGATCGTAATGCTCATGGTCAATTTTGATTGACATTCGATATCCCTATGGAGCTAGTCAGGGACCATCAGTAAATTACACAATGGGACAATATTTTAAAATGTCAATAGCTCTAAATGTCAATGACTTAAAAACCTCAAACCAACTATAAATTGTAGAAATTCATATACACATATTGAAAGCATTTAATGAGACAACTAAAAGCTGCAACATGAAAATATTGTCCCATTTCATCCCTAACTAGACCCAGAGACGGACTATCCAATGTCACGGTTGCAGACCAGCCGTCTGAAGCTAATTGGTGAAAGAAGTTGGCTAGCACTAGCTAACCTAGGCAACTTCAAGACACAAGACCTGGTTAGACTGTTTCAAGTTATCTAAAGGGTTGAGTGACTTTAACTGTGTACTATTTGGCAGAGTGAATGTACAAACGCTTGCTACCACCCCCCCAAGACAACTATCGTTTGGCTTCAGTCATGGCCGCTGCATTTCTTAGTGACAATGGCGAAAAACGAGGCCAAATCAGGAAGTTCAGCACCCCTTTCATTTTTTTATTTTATTTGTCTGTGAAATCATACTATCGGCACATTGTTGTTGGAATAATTTGTTTTATTTAGTATAGCCTATGATTATATATTGTCTTCAGTATCCTAAATAATACCATGGATGCACAGTTTTTGAATAAATAGTGAACCGGGCACCAAAAAAGGTAAGCAGGATGGATAAACATCCAGCTGCAGATTATGCGTGCTGACACGCCTGGTCTGCGAATTGCAAAGCGAATCACAAAGCACATGCATATCAGATTATATTTTTGCGTCTCAGTTGGTATGTGCACACATATTCTGAACTCCTGACGTGTTCCAGGGTGTCAGTGTGCTACGCACATACCAGTCGGCACACTAGCTCTGTTCCAAGGCATTATATTATTGCGTTAGTATCGTAGTGGTCTAAGTTAGGAGAGTTAGCCACCTAGCTATGTGTTCAGGATGAATTTAGTTTTTATTATTTTGGATACAATAGCAGCGCTAGCTAGCAAAGATACTGATAGCTAACCCCTTTTGTCTGTGCTACTAATTCTAAATGAAATTTCACACCCCGTGCTGTTGGTGGCAGTAACACAACATCCTCTCTGACACCATTCGACATCCTGTCTCATCTTGCATGTCTTAGTGTCTGTGTCGTGAGAAGGTATCTGCTGGAGCTAGACCCTATTGGCAGGATGTGGAATGCGAACCTCACATTCTAACTAACTTTAGTTTCTTAAAGCTCACACCTATCCAGTGCCACAAAGTTGTGATGGATGCAGTTAAAAAAAGGTCTATATAAACATCAAAAGTGCATATATTTCTTCCCGACCAGCAGATGACACTAATGTGCATTATGTTAAAAGCTTAGAGTAATGAACCATTCTGTGGCACAATTTGGTGAAAGCCCCAAAGGTTATCAAAGGCATAAGATGCTTGCAGATTGATGGAGATTACTAAGGTACTGTATGCAGAATCAAACATGATCTTCTTCCATTAGCGAAACAAACTTCCTGTTTACTGAGGTCACATGACAGATGAGGTCAAAGAGGATGAAACTGCTTAGAGAACACCACCAGCAGGGGGAGACAAACACAGCTACATGGTACATTAATACTCATTACAACAGTAACAGGACAGTACCTCTTGTTTTAACATTCACCTTGCTATTCCCAGGTTCTCAAAAGTCACTTGCAACGTGATTAATGGCACTGGATAACTGTGGATAATTTCACCAATGGGATTTCCTCATTGAAATTTGTTTGACATTTGACCTTTCGAGGACCCCGTCCAGCCAACCCCATCTCCTAATGTCATGATCAGGCCTTTTAAAAAGCATATTTAAGAAAACAACTCACTGACATTCGAAAAGTTTCAAATTTTTCCACCAAGAATAATTAAAACATTTCTCAGGTGGAAGTGTCCATGCAGTGGCTTCTTCAGAAATTGCAAAGATGCATATCTGCTGATCTGCCAATAATGAAGCGCATGATTCATTTGAAAGATCCCCCATTCTTTTTGAATTATTGTGGATATGCCATGGTATGTGTTCCACTGAGGATCTAGCTGCCATTATCATCCTGACATTCCGGTCTTCTTATTTATTTGGCACACTTTGCCTCCATTTTAAAGGTCAATGTTGAATGACTTTAAAGCATGCAAATTACTTTGTCCACCTTAAAGTTGCCTGAGTAGAAAATAGCAAAAGAGGCTTCCAAAATGAGCCTTCTTTCTCAGTAGGGAACTCTCAGAGTCTGCCTTGGAGCGGCAAAAGTACCTCTTGTCATCTTGACAATCAATCATTCCCTGAAGGACCTCAGCCACCCGAGCCTCGTCCTGTTAACCCTGCCTGATCTCAGAGCCTTTCGTATTATTCTATACGTAAATCCAAGAAATTCCATTTAGTATGATATAGTACGTTGCGTTTCGTATGGTATGTATTAATTTGTGGATGTCCATCACCCATTTTGTATGATATGTTACGAATTACAATTCGTATTATATGTTCTGAATGTACAATATGTTACACATTTGCAAAACATATGATATATTATGAATTACAATTCGTAATATATATGTTCCGAATTTGCAATACGTACAATACGTTACGAATTTGCCAAACGTACAATATGTTACGAATTTGAAAAATGTATGATATGTTATGAATTCTAGCTAGGAGGCTAGGTGGCTAATGTTAGCTAGCTGGATAATGTTATCTAGGCTAAAGGTTAGGGGTTAAGGTTAAGTTTAGGAGTTAGTTTAAAGGGTTAAGGTTAGGGTTAGTGTTAGGGGAAGGGTTAGCTAAAAGGGTTAAGGTTAGGTTTAGAGGAAGGGTTAGCTAACAAGTATTTTCAAAGTAGCTAAAAAGTAGTAAGTAGTTGAAAAGTTGCTAATTAGCTAAAATGCTAAAGTTGTCCATGATAAGATTCAAACACGCATCCTTACGGTTGCTAAACAGCAACCTTTGGGTTGCTAGACATTCGCATTCTGCACCCACCCCGACCTTCGTTTTTGCCTTAAGTAATCATATGTCTTATGAAACCATACCAAACATAACATATCACACTAATTTGGGTGTCCCGGATTCAGGCTTACTATGTTACGTCTAGTCTATGAGACCAGCCTGGTTCAACCAGCGACCATCTAGAAGGCGGAGACAGTACAGATGCATCAAAGCTGGGACCGAGAGACTGAGAAACAGGTTCTATCTCCAGGCCATCAGACTGTTAAACAGTCACCACTAGCCGGCCTCCACCCAGTATCCTGTCCTGAATCTTAATCACTGTTCTAGCCAGCCACCACCCGGTACTCTACCCTGCACCTTAGAGACTGCTGCCCTATGTACATAGAGCCATTGAACACTGGTCACGTTAATAATGTTTAAATACTGTTTCACCGACTTTATATGTACAGTATACACTGTATTCTAGACATGGCTCATCATATAAAAAAAAAAGAATAATCTGGAATATGTGTATTGCTTTTTTTATCACTAGCTATTACTGCACTGTTGGAGCTAGAAAAACAAGCATTTCGCTGCACCTGCGATAACAGCTGCAAATCTGTGTCTGCGACCAATAAACTTTGATTTGATTTTGAAGGTATAGCTGAAAAGACTCACTTAGAATATATAAAGTGTTGAAAGTACTAAGCATCTACTCTATTCAACCTTTTGCCATGTGCATTTTCTCTATCCCTGCATAATTTTTCAATAATTTAACCGTAGAAAGACAGGCTTACAGTAGTATCTATACACACAGAGTGGTAGTGTTTTTAGTACACACTCCAAATCTGTCGGCCTGTGGGGTATAAACACTTATTACAGTAACCCACAGTCATGTAGCTGGGCCTACAGTGGGAATGGAGAGCACATTTCTGGATCCAAAGTACCCGTCATTGTTTCATATATTTCACACACATCCATCCATTTAGTAATATGCCCCAGTTGGCAGTCAGTGTCTATTTGCATATTTCATTGAAGAAGGATGGATACCTAATCTTAGCTCCAAGATGTGGCATTTTGTCACCAATCTATTTTCCCAATCAGGCGTTCTATCTACTCCATTTCTTTCTCCCTCGCTCAGTCTCTTTTCAGCTCCCTCCAACTCTACCACCCATCTTTCTCTCTCTCTCTCTTTCTGTCTCTCTCTCCCCTCCTATTTTTTTCTCTCCAGGATATATCTGCATTAGTCTAGCAGTTGAAAAGCCAAGTAAAACTCAAATGTTAAATAAAGTCTCGTAGATAGAATGTGGGACTACATATACCTGATATACTGTCCTTTAATAAGTACGACTGCTGTTCACAGGGACACTGGGGGGGACATATTCTTAGTTCGAATTAGAATCCAATTAGGAGTCTCTACATTCATCAATAAGTGATCAGAGCAGCGGGATCAAAGGTTCTCCTGGTAATTATGCATTAGAACAAGCTTATCCTAAAGATTAGATCTGTGCATTATGCTTCATTCATCTGCGGTTTGCCATAGAACAAACACAGAGTTAGAATCTCCTGTGTGAAGTCAGAAAACAATGAATTACCATGAGACTAATACAAATTATGTTAGATTTAATGTATTTGTCCTCCTACACATCAATGCAGAGGCTTTCTGCCAAATTGGCTTTTACAGCAAAGAGTTGCTTTTCGGGGATTTCAAAATGCTAACTTCATTAATAATAATATGATTCCTCTCTCAGTCAATATTCTTCATACAGATATGATTCTAGTATAACGTTAAAATGGCACTCTTTTATATTCCGAAACCAATGAATGTAATATCGCTGCTTGCTATGGTATTAGATTACATGCTAATCAAGATAAAATGTACTAGAGTAATTAGAGACTTGACACGTTCATTACGATGTGCACTCACTTTTGCCAGTCATTTTATGTTTTGATATTTGAGAGAGAGAACGTCACTGTGAGAGAAAGTAATGACTCATTCATCAAAAATGACTTATTAAAGTCCCTGTCATAGTCATCTCATTTCTCTCAATTTTTCTCTTCATTCTTTCTTCTCATTCTCTCGACATTAGACGGATCAAACCCAACTAAAACTCAAAGTGAACTCTGATAAAATTACTGAAACAACGTGTGTAAGCATGTCCTCTTTAAAGTTCAACCAAAGTTCTCAGGAGGTGTATTACAACAAACAGACAGGACTTTTTTTTTGGTAGATGTAGGATCTTAATTTGAGCCAGATTGCTACAGCAGAAAAATAATCCTGCAGCAACAGGAAATTACAATTAATGGACATTGTTGTAGGGGTTGATACATTTTTCATTAGTGCAAATAAAGTCTGACATTTCAAAGTGGAAATGACTAACTTTAGAAGCCTTTTTAAAGCTCAAATACACTACAAGGTTGCATTTCTTACTCTGCATGAAAATTATCAGCAACAAAAGAGTGATACAATTAAGATCCTACATCTCCGATGATGTGGGATCTTAATTTGCGATGATCTGATGATGTCAAACAAATCAAAACTGATATGACTGAACTGGGGAATTGTGTGGAGGAGGCCGAAACCGGCTTAACCCTGGGGAAAACCGCACGAGAAAATCTCCGGAAAACCATGGCTAAAAAAAAGACATCATTACGGGGCTTACTGAAAGATGAAATGGGATGGAGGACTTCAATCTTAATTTTGTAAATGTCCTCACATGCTGTGGAACAACCGGAATGGAAGAATTCCGGGAAAAGGTAATACCACAACTACTGGGCCAGGAGAACTTCATACGGGCTCCCACAATCGAAGGAGCACATCGAACAGGTGGCCGGAGAGGGGACACAAGCAACAAACAAAGGGGCATCATCGCAAAGTTCCTTAACTATAAGGACAAAGATAAAGTTCTACGACTGGCGGTCCAAGCCAAAAAGTCAGGAGTCGGACCTTTGATGTATGAGGGCGATCGGATCTACATCAACGGCAACATGAGCAGAAACCTCTACATGATATGGACAGAATTCAACCCTATAAACAAAAAGCTATGGGAAAAATCCAGTTCTCTCTTGTGTACCCCGCACAACTACAGGTCAAATGGAAGGAAAGAGACATCAAACTGAAATCAGAAAAATAAGCTACCCGATTCCTGGATAACCTGGACAAGGAGAACAGTGGAAATGGCAATGATTGAACTATGTAGACTAGGAAAGCCTCTCAACAGACGGTGTACGACAGATGGGGCACTAGACTATTGAACTGTTTAGGCTACTGAAATGAGGTGAATGATGAACTATTACACCCCACCACATCAAAGATACAATAGAGAAAGGTATGTGTTGTTATTGCCTTCACTTACATGACAATTGAAACAACACAATCTCATGTTCAATTCGTGCAAATATGTACAAAAAGTATTTCAGCAGATTGTGTGTGTTTTTGTGCGTTTTTGTGTGGCTTAATTCATAGGAAAATAAATTTCTGGGGGACAAACTTCAGAACAATCTTTTGAAAGTTATTTGAGCAATGCATGATGGTTAATGGTGTTCTGAATTTACACTACCAGTTAAAAGTTTGGACACAACTACTCATTCAAGAGTTTTTTTTATTTTTTACTATGTTTTACATTGTAGAATTATGGTGAAGACATCAAAACTATGAAATAGCACATATGGAACCATGTAGTAACCAAAAAAGTGTTAAACAAATTATTTTATATTTCAAATAGCCACCCTTTGCCTTGATGACAGCTTTGCACACTCTTGGCATTGTCTCAACCAGGTTCATGAGGTAGTCACCTGGAATGTATTTCAATTAACATGTGTGCCTTCTTAAAAGTTAATTTGTGGAATTAATTTCCTTCTTAATCAGTTGTGTTGTGACAAGGGGGGGGGGGGGGGTGGGTATATAGAAGATAGCCCTATTTGGTAAAAGACCATGTCCATATAATGGCAAGAACAGCTCAAATAAGCAAAGAGAAACGACAGTCCATCATTACTTTAAGACATGAAGGTCAGTCAATACGGAACATTTCAAGAACTTTGAAAGTTTCATCAAGTAAAGTCGCAAAATCCATCAAGCGCTATGATGAAACTGGCTCTCATGAGGACCACCACAGGAATGGAAGACCCAGAGTTACCTCTGCTGCAGAGGATAAGTTCATTAGCGTTACCAGCCTCAGAAATTGCAGCCCAAATAAATGCTTCACAGAGTTCAAGTCACAGACACATCTCAACATCAACTGTTCAGAGGATACTGTGTGAATCAGGCCTTCATGGTCGAATTGCTGCAAAGAAACCACTACTAAAGGACACCAATAAGTAGAAGAGACTTGCTTGGGCCAAGAAACACGAGCAATGGACAATAGACCGGTGGAAATTGGTCCTTTGGTCTGGAGTCCAAATTTGAGATTTTTGGTTCCAACCGCCGTGGCTTTGTGAGACGCGGTGTGGGTGAACGGATGAGTTGTGTAGTTCCCACCGTAAAGCATGGAGGAGGAGGTGTTATGGTGTGGGGGTGCTTTGCTGGTGACAGTCTCTGTGATTTATTTAGAATTCAAGGCACAATTAACCAGCATGGCTACCACAGCATTCTGCAGTGATACGCCATTCCATCTGGTTTGGGCTTAGTGGGACTATCATTTGTTTTTCAACAGGACAATGACCCAACACACCTCCAGGCTGTGTAAGGGCTATTTTACCAAGAAGGAGAGTGATATGAGTGCTGCATCAGATGACCTGGCCTCCACAATCCCCCGACCTCAACCCAATTGAGATAGTTTGGGATGAGTCGGACCGCAGAGTGAAGGAAAAGCAGCCAACAAGTGCTCAGCATATGTGGGAACTCCTTCAAGACTGTTGGAAAAGCATTCCAGGTGAAGCTCCTTGAGAGAATGCCAAGAGTGTGGCCAAACTCAGCAATCGGGGGAGAAGGGTCTTGGTCAGGGAGGTGACCAAGAACCTGATGGTGGAGATGGGAGAACCTTGCAGAAGGACAACCATCTCTGCAGCACTCCACCAATCAGACCTTTATGGTAGAGTGGCCAGACGGAAGCCAGTCCTCAGTAAAAGGCACATGACAGCCCACTTGGAGTTTGCCAAAAGGCACCTAAAGGACTCTCAGACCATGATAAACAAGATTATCTGGTCTGATGAAACCAAGATTGAACTCTTTGGCCTGAATGCCAAGCGTCACGTCTGGAGGAAACAAGGCACCGCTTATCACCTGGCCAATACCATCCCTACGGTGAAGCATGGTGGTGGCAGCATCATGCTGTGGCGATGTTTTTAATCGGCAAGGACTGGGAGACTAGTCAGGATTGTGTGTAGATTTAAACAATTTAATACATTTTTTGAATAAGGCTGTAATGTAAAAAAATGTATATTGAAAAGGTGAAGGGGTCTGAATACTTCCGAATGCACTGTATGACCCCTAACTTGAGTTCAGTCTTCGCCAATGAGATCCAAGAGAGGCCTTGCTTAATCATTCATGACTGGGAAAGGCCTTGGTACCAGGCGTAGAAAATCCTACATCCATCTCATTCGATCAGAACAGGATGGATCAACAGGGATTCATATTACTGTTTTGCATCCTAAAAAAATTATAGTTGTGTTTTGCTGCATAACACACTTACATTATTTGTTTAACCATATGATGTGGATCATTGTCAGGTTATTTGATATATAACCTTCAGTAACAAAAGAACACCATGGTTGTAATAACAGGTCGTTTGTAAATGTGTAGAATGTGTTTGTTTTGGGTCCACACTGGTAAGTTAACTTATGCAAATTAGACAGTCACAGAGGATTTTCTTCTGAATAACTGGTCAGGGCACAGCATTTTCCATCTAGCTTCAGGCAACTTTGATGTAAGGCTTGATCACACCTGTAGTGACTACTTCTATCCCTCATGCCCATTGTTGCTTATCCCTTGTTCACTAGATATATAAATGTAATTACACCCAACACAATGTTGAAAAACAGAATGCTTCCCACCGCTAGATCACATAACTAGACTGGACGTGATCCCAACAGAAAGTGAAAGCTGCAACAGGGACTCTAACCAGGGCTCATACGTGGCAAAGTGAGCTCGAATGGCCGTTGTCATGAAAGCCTAGTAGGCCTCTGGGCAGAGGCAGTAGGCCTACAATACTAGCAAATGCCTTGTTACAATAACCTAAGTATATAACATGATTGACACGACCGTAATAATCATAATGAAATGGCCTTGGAAGTGCCATAAGTGTAAGCCAACATAATTCATTATTTTACATTAACCTGTTGAACTGCATTGATATGGCTTAATTGATCATAGTTAAGATACTTAGCTGCCTTTACGTGACTTCCGTCTCGCTTCCGCATTGTCTCCGTGCTGCTGTGCTGTTTGTTGCTACTTGGCTACCTGCCAAACTATTCACGTTTTACTTTTAATAAACGTTTAATCAATCTCTGTGTTCAACAAATTTACCAACTTTTTAGTTTTGTCCTCACTCATCTTTTTTAGTTAAACTTTTTCACCCCGGACGTTTATCCCGAGACAGAAGAGTCATTTTCCTGTGCGTTTTAGCTGCCAACTTTACGTTATTTTCCTTTTTTCCATCGCAACTTTTTTCCCTTATTCAACTTTTTCACTCCGGACGCTTTATCTGGACATGGTTCATCAACATCTTCAACAGCCGAAGCTAAGTAGTAACATTAACATGATGTCTTCTAATTGCAGAATAGCTGTGCTACAAGCCCAGCTTCAGACGCAATCGTTAGGCAAGGGTAATCTCAGTGTAGGAAAGGAAGAAACAGCGTCTGTGCCACCAGTAAGTACAGACAGTAACGTTAGTATAAATCCCCCCGCACAGTCCCCGCAGCCGGACAACTTTCTCATGGCTTCTGGAGGGAAATACTGTTGGAATGCTCAACCGGTGTCGCTCATTCAGCCGACAGAAACCTTCAACCGGTTTTCCCCATTATGTAGCGAGTCGGAGTCTGAGTCTGAGTCTTCTCTAGTCTCTACTCCTCCCGTTACGGGGTCTGAGACGCCGAAGGCTCCCACCATTAGCTCTGACAAATTGAAAACCCTAGTCATTGGCGACTCCATTACCCGCAGTATTAGACTTAAAACGAATCACCCAGCGATCATACACTGTTTACCAGGGGGCAGGGCTACCGACGTTAAGGCTAATCTAAAGATGGTGCTGGCTAAAGCTAAAACTGGCGAGTGTAGAGAGTATAGAGATATTGTTATCCACGTCGGCACCAACGATGTTAGGATGAAACAGTCAGAGGTCACCAAGTGCAACATAGCTTCAGCGTGTAAATCAGCTAGAAAGATGTGTCGGCATCGAGTAATTGTCTCTGGCCCCCTCCCAGTTAGGGGAAGTGACGAGCTCTACAGCAGAGTCTCAGCACTTAATCGCTGGTTGAAAACTGTTTTCTGCCCCTCCCAAAAGATAACATTTGTGGATAATTGGCCCTCTTTCTGGGACTCACCCACAAACAGGACCAAGCCTGACCTGCTGAGGAGTGACGGACTCCATCCTAGCTGGAGGGGTGCTCTCCTCTTATCTACCAACATAGATAGGGCTCTAACTCCTCTAGCCCCACAGTGAAATAGGGTGCAGGCCAGGCAGCAGGCTGTTAGCCAACCTGCCAGCTTAGTGGAGTCTGCCAATAGCACAGTCAGTGTAGTCAGCTCAGCCATACCCATTGAGACTGTGTCTGTGCCTCGACCTAGGTTGGGCAAAACTAAACATGGCGGTGTTCACCCTAGCAATCTTATTAGGATAAAGACCTCCTCCATTCCTGCCATTATTGAAAGAGATCGTGATACCTCACATCTCAAAATAGGGTTACTTAATGTTAGATCCCTCACTTCAAAGGCAGTCATAGTCAATGAACTAATCACTGATCATAATCTTGATGTGATTGGCCTGACTGAAACATGGCTTAAGCCTGATGAATTTGCTGTGTTAAATGAGGCCTCACCTCCTGGTTACACTAGTGACCATATTCCCCGTGCATCCCGCAAAGGCGGAGGTGTTGCTAACATTTACGATAGCAAATTTCAATTTACAAAAAAAAAAATGGCGTTTTCATCTTTTGAGCTTCTAGTCATGAAATCTATGCAGCCTACTCAATCACTTTTTATAGCTACTGTTTACAGGCCTCCTGGGCCATATACAGCGTTCCTCTCTGAGTTTCCTGAATTCCTATCAGACCTTGTAGTCATAGCAGATCATATTCTAATTTTTGGTGATTTTAATATTCACATGGAGAAGTCCACAGACCCACTCCAAAAGTCTTTCGGAGCCATTATCGACTCAGTGGGTTTTGTCCAACATGTCTCTGGACCTACTCACTGCCACAGTCATACTCTGGACCTAGTTTTGTCCCATGGAATAAATGTTGTAGATCTTAATGTTTTTCCACAAAATCCTGGACTATCGGACCACCATTTTATTACATTTGCAATCGCAACAAATAATCTGCTCAGACCCCAACCAAGGAGCATCAAAAGTCGTGCTATAAATTCTCAAACAACACAAAAATTCATTGATGCCCTTCCAGACTCCTTCTGCCTACCCAAGGACGTCAGAGGACAAAAATCAGTTAACCACTTAACTGAGGAACTCAATTTAACCTTGCGCAATACCCTAGATGCAGTTGCACCCCTAAAAACGAAAAACATTTGTCATAAGAAACTAGCTCCCTGGTATACAGAAAATACCCGAGCTTTGAAGCAAGCTTCCAGGAAATTGGAACGGAAATGGCGCCACACCAAACTGGAAGTCTTCCGACTAGCTTGGAAAGACAGTACCGTGCAGTACCGAAGAGCCCTCACTGCTGCTCGATCATCCTACTTTTCCAACTTAATCGAGGAAAATAAGAACAATCCAAAATTTATTTTTGATACTGTTGCAAAGCTAACTAAAAAGCAGCATTCCCCAAGAGAGGATGGCTTTCACTTCAGCAGTGATAAATTCATGAACTTCTTTGAGGAAAAGATCATGACCATTAGAAAGCAAATTACGGACTCCTCTTTGAATCTGCGTATTCCTCCAGGGCTTAGCTGTCCTGGATCTGCACAGCTCTGCGAGGGCCTGGGATCGGGAGAGACACTTAAGTGTTTTAGTACTATATCTCTTGACACAATGATGAAAATAATCATGGCCTCTAAACCTTCAAGCTGCATACTGGATCCTATTCCTACTAAACTGCTGAAGGAGCTGCTTCCTGTGCTTGGCCCTCCTATGTTGAACATAATAAACAGCTCTCTATCCACCGGATGTGTACCAAACTCACTAAAAGTGGCAGTGATAAAGCCTCTCTTGAAAAAGCCAAACCTTGACCCGGAAAATATAAAAAACTATCGGCCTATATCGAATCTTCCATTCCTCTCAAAAATTTTAGAAAAAGCTGTTGCGCAGCAACTCACTGCCTTTCTGAAGACAAACAATGTATACGAAATGCTTCAGTCTGGTTTTAGACCCCATCATAGCACTGAGACTGCACTTGTGAAGGTGGTAAATGACCTTTTAATGGCGTCAGACCGAGGCTCTGCATCTGTCCTCGTGCTACTAGACCTTAGTGCTGCCTTTGACACCATCGATCACCACATTCTTTTGGAGAGACTGGAAACCCAAATTGGTCTACACGGACAAGTTCTGGCCTGGTTTAGATCCTACCTGTCGGAAAGATATCAGTTTGTCTCTGTGAATGGTCTGTCCTCCGACAAATCAACTGTACATTTCGGTGTTCCTCAAGGTTCCGTTTTAGGACCACTATTGTTTTCACTATATATTTTACCTCTTGGGGATGTTATTCGAAAACATAATGTTAACTTTCACTGCTATGCGGATGACACACAGCTGTACATTTCAATGAAACATGGTGAAGCCCCAAAATTGCCCTCGCTAGAAGCCTGTGTTTCAGACATAAGGAAGTGGATGGCTGAAAACTTTTTACTTTTAAACTCGGACAAAACAGAGATGCTTGTTCTAGGTCCCAAGAAACAAAGAGATCTTCTGTTAAATCTGACAATTCATCTTGATGGTTGTAAAGTCGTCTCAAATAAAACTGTGAAGGACCTCGGCGTTACTCTTGACCCTGATCTCTCTTTTGACGAACATATCAAGACTGTTTCAAGGACAGCTTTTTTCCATCTACGTAACATTGCAAAAATCAGAAATGTTCTGTCCAAAAATGATGCAGAAAAATTAATCCATGCATTTGTTACTTCTAGGTTAGACTACTGCAATGCTCTATTTTCCGGCTACCCGGATAAAGCACTAAATAAACTTCAGTTAGTGCTAAATACGGCTGCTAGAATCCTGACTAGAACCAAGACATTTGATCATATTACTCCAGTGCTAGCTTCCCTACACTGGCTTCCTGTTAAGGCAAGGGCTGATTTCAAGGTTTTACTGTTAACCTATAAAGCGTTACATGGGCTTGCTCCTACCTATCTTTCCGAGTTGGTCCTGCCGTACATACCAATACGTACGCTATGGTCACAAGACACAGGCCTCCTAATTGTCCCTAAAATTTCTAAGCAAACAGCGGGAGGCAGGGCTTTCTCCTATAGATCTCCATTTTTATGGAACAGTCTGCCTACCCATGTGAGAGACGCAGACTCGGTCTCAACCTTTAAGTCTTTACTGAAGACTTATCTCTTCAGTAGGTCATATGATTGAGTGTAGTCTGGCCCAGGAGTGTGAAGGTGAACGGAAAGGCTGGAGCAACGAACAGCCCTTGCTGTCTCTGCCAGGCCGGTTCCCCTCTCCACTGGGGTTCTCTGCCTCTAACCCTGTTGCAGGGGCTGAGTCACTGGCTTGCTGGTGCTCTTTCATGCCGTCCCTGGGAGGGGTGCGTCACTTGAGTGGGTTGAGTTACTGACGTGATCTTCCTGTCTGGGTTGGCGCCCCCCCCTTGGTTTGTGCTGTGGTGGAGACCTCTGTGGGCTATACTCGGCCTTGTCTCAGGATTGTAAGTTGGTGGTTGGGGATATCCCTCTAGTGGTGCGGGGGCTGTGCTTTGGCGGAGTGGGTGGGGTTATATCCTTCCTGTTTGGCCCTGTCCGGGGGTTTCTTCGGATGGGGCCACAGTGTCTCCGGACCGCTCCTGTCTCAGCCTCCAGTATTTATGCTGCAGTAGTTTATGTGTCGGGGGGCTGGGGTTAGTTGGTTATACCTGGAGTACTTCTCCTGTCTTATCCAGTGTCCTGTGTGAATTTAAGTATGCTCTCTCTAATTCTCTCGTTCTCTCTTTCTCTCTGAGAACCTGAGCCCTAGGACCATACGTCAGGACTACCGGGCATGATGACACCTTGCTGTCCCCAGTCCGCCTGGCCTTGCTGCTATTCCAGTTTCAACTGTTCTGCCTGCGGCTACGAAACCCCTACCTGTCCCAGACCTGCTGTTTTCAACTCTTAATGATCGGCTATGAAAAGCCAACTGAGAGACCTGAGCCCTAGGACCATACGTCGGGACTACCGGCCGTGGTGACTCCTTGCTGTCCCCAGTCCGCCTGGCCTTGCTGCTATTCCAGTTTCAACTGTTCTGCCTGCGGTTATGGAACCCCTACCTGTCCCAGACCTGCTGTTTTCAACTCTTAATGATCGGCTATGAAAAGCCAACTGAGATTTATTCCTGATTATTATTTGACCATGCTTGTCACTTATGAACATTTTTGAACATCTTGGCATGGTTCTGTTATAATCTCCACCCGGCACAGCCAGAAGAGGACTGGCCACCCCTCATAGCCTGGTTCCTCTCTAGGTTTCTTCCTAGGTTTTCGCCTTTCTAGGGAGTTTTTCCTAGCCACCGTGCTTCTACACCTGCATTACTAGCTGTTTGGGGTTTTAGGCTGGGTTTCTGTACAGCACTTCGAGATATTAGCTGATGTAAGAAGGGCTATATAAAATAAAATTGATTGATTGAAAATTGATTGATAGTCCAGACTCGTTATAGTTGCAAATACCATGCAGTTGCACCAGGGGAATTTTAACCAAACAGATTTTTTTGCAGGCCTCCTGTTTCCCAACATTTATTGATGAATTCATTTCCCATCATGAAAATGTATCCCCATTCCCTAATCAAATACCTTCATCGATACCACACAAAAAACTGACAAATGTAGCTTTTTACTTCAATCTGGCAACCCTCGTATAATCAAACATTGCACCAGTTTCCCAAAGTATTAAGCAAAAACAAGCATAGAAAAAAGCATTGGCATTAATAAAAAATAAAATAAAACGTAAGGCTACTATTATATTATAAGTATGTCGGTTACGACCTGGTTGATTAACAATATTGGGTTGTTGACATGTTCTTTATATATATAAATAAATGTGAGACACAAAAAAAAGGCAGCGTAAACACCATTGACCAAAATGCATTGCTCCAATACCTTTCAAAAGATTGTCCCGAAGTTTGCCCACAAAAATGTGTGTATTTTCCTACGAATTAAGTCGCACAAAAAATGTGTGTATTTTCACACGAATTAAGCCACACAAAAACTCACAAAATCTGCTGAAATACTTTTTGTACATATTTGCACGAATTGAGTGTGACATTGTGTTGCTTAAAAAGACAATCAATCACAGCACCACTCAGGTGATCTGTCTAAATGAATAACACTTTAATGAGTATTGGCTAAGCAGCCTAAATGACAACCCATTCATTGGTAGGCTGTAGCCGTGATCTATTGGTTTAAGTAACGAACTGACAAGTGAATAGGACAACATGATGATTGCTATGATCTGGACGATTATTTTCTAATGCTCCCCAGCTGACAGGCTATAAAGCCCTGAGTAGGTGTGAGGAATTGAAATAGCTCATATGTGAAAAAAGACTGGGAGAGATCAAATGTTATACAGCCTAAGACGTTGAAATTGTAAGCACACAGTACTTTTATTTCTGTTGCTCTCACTCCCTTATTTTTTCTTATTTTATTTACTTTAGCCCGATTACGGCATGACAACAGAGAAATTAATGTACTGTATGAATTGAAAAATGTGTCTTACCAATGTGGGCAACATGATATCATATATATATTTTTTATATATATATTTTTTCCTCATCATGTGTTGATTATCTTTTATTTGTATTCTCCCATAGAAAGTACAATGATTAATGTTAATGAATTGGTTGAATGAATGTTGAAGGAATATGGGCAACTGCAGAGTTTATGAAAGACTAAGACAAATATGCAGGCTACAGTGAGGGAAAAAAGTATTTGATCCCCTGCTGATTTTGTACGTTTGCCCACTGACAAAGAAATGATCAGTCTATAATTTTAATAGTAGGTTTATTTGAACAGTGAGAGACAGAATAACAACAAAAAAATACAGAAAAACGCATGTCAAAAATGTTATAAATTGATTTGCATTTTAATGAGGGAAATAAGTATTTGACCTCCTCTCAATCAGAAAGATTTCTGGCTCCCAGGTGTCTTTTATACAGGTAACGAGCTGAGATTAGGAGCACACTCTTAAAGGGAGTGCTCCTAATAAAAGACACCTGTCCACAGAAGCAATCAATCAATCAGATTCCAAACTCTCCACCATGGCCAAGACCAACGAGCTCTCCAAGGATTTCAGGGACAAGATTGTAGACCTACACAAGGCTGGAATGGGCAACAAGATCATCGCCAAGCAGCTTGGTGAGAAGGTGACAAAAGTTGGTGCAATTATTCGCAAATGGAAGAAACACAGAAGGACTGTCAATCTCCCTCTGCCTGGGGCTCCATGCAAGATCTCACCTCGTGGAGTTGCAATGATCATGAGAACGGTGAGGAATCAGCCCAGTACTACACGGGAGGATCTTGTCAATGATCTCAAGGCAGCTGGGACCATAGTCACCAAGAAAACAATTGGTAACACACTGCGCCGTGAAGGACTGAAATCCTGCAGCGCCCGCAAGGTCACCCTGCTCAAGAAAGAACATATACAGGCCCGTCTGGAGTTTGCCAATGAACATCTGAATGATTCAGAGGAGAACTGGGTGAAAGTGTTGTGGTCAGATGAGACCAAAATCGAGCTCTTTGGCATCAACTCAACTCGCCGTGTTTGGAGGAGGAGGAATGCTGCCTATGACCCCAAGAACACCATCCCCACCGTCAAACATGTAGGTGGAAACATTATGCTTTGGGGGTGTTTTTCTGCTAAGGGGACAGGACAACTTCACCGCATCAAAGGGACGATGGACGGGGCCATGTACCGTCAAATCTTGGGTGAGAACCTCCTTCCCTCAGCCAGGGCATTGAAAATGGGTTGTGGATGGGTATTCCAGCATGACAATGAACCAAAACACACGGCCAAGGCAACAAAGGAGTGGCTCAAGAAGAAGCACATTAAGGTCCTGGAGTGGCCTAGCCAGTCTCCAGACCTTAATCCCATAGAAAATCTGTGGAGGGAGCTGAAGGTTCGAGTTGCCAAACGTCAGGCTCGAAACCTTAATGACTTGGAGAAGATCTGCAAAGAGGAGTGGGACAAAATCCCTCCTGAGATGTGCGCAAACCTGGTGGCCAACTACAAGAAACGTCTGACCTCTGTGATTGCAACAAGGGTTTTGCCACCAAGTACTAAGTCATGTTTTGCAGAGGGGTCAAATACTTATTTCCCTCATTAAAATGCAAATCAATTTATAACATTTTTGACATGCATTTTTCTGGATTTTTTTGTTGTTATTCTATCTCTCACTGTTCAAATAAACCTACCATTAGAATTATAGACTGATCATGTCTTTGTCAGTGGGCAAACATACAAAATCAGCAGGGGATCAAATACTTATTTCCCTCACTGTGTGTGTGAGAAGCCCACAATTAGACACCTTTCAATTATTATTTCCAGCTCTTTGTTGGACAATTATAACGAAATTCATTAACTAAATCCCAAGGTGGAATGTACAAGAAATGTACAGTAGCTAAGCCAACTGAACATGTAGCCGATAAAAAAATGAAATTAATAAATGGACACACTCGCTTTGGCTCCACCTGTGCCCAGAGCGGAAGGCTGTTGCATTGATGTTACATGGCATTATACCACCCCCTTTTAAGGATCCGCCCGCTCTGTCCCCGGTGGGTCAAGACGAGTGCGCCTCACATATGGTTGAGTGCAGTACGATGGAAATGTAGGCTGCTCCAGTGGTTATAGGCCTGCATCTGTTTGCAATTTATTTCATTGGAGAATTATATAGAGAGTTCAACGAATTCTCTCTTCAATATACTATAATGATGCCTAACGCCTAAATAATCAATCAGTTTATTTTCAATTAACACAGTGATGGCATGTGCTTTTATGTTGTTTTTCTCTTATTATTCCTTCTCATTGGCAAAAAATAAAAATAAAAACAAGAGTTAGGCCTATCACGCTGGCCAGGGCAAATTATCAATGTATACTTTAGAAGTGTCTCATCTATCTTAGAAGTCAAAACAAGCCCTAGACAGGACTCGTTAATAATAATTACTATATTTACAAACACTAATTATACTAGTTGGCTGCACACAGCGTTGGCATATACAGTGGGGGAAAAAAATATTTAGTCAGCCACCAATTGTGCAAGTTCTCCCACTTAAAAAGATGAGAGAGGCCTGTAATTGTCATCACAGGTACGAGTCACCTATGACAGACAAATTGAGGAAAAAATATCCAGAAAATCACATTGTAGGATTTTTAATGAATTTATTTGCAAATTATGGTGGAAAATAAGTATTTGGTCACCTACAAACAAGCAAGATTTCTGGCTCTCACAGACCTGTAACTTCTTCTTTAAGAGGATCCTCTGTCCTCCACTCGTTACATGTATTAATGGCACCTGTTTGAACTTGTTATCAGTATAAAAGACACCTGTCCACAACCTCAAACAGTCACACTCCAAACTCCACTATGGCCAAGACTAAAGAGCTGTCAAAGGACACCAGAAACAAAATTGTAGACCTGCACCAGGCTGGGAAGACTGAATCTGCAATAGGTAAGCAGCTTGGTTTGAAGAAATCAACTGTGGGAGCAAATATTAGGAAATGGAAGACATAAAAGACCACTGATAATCTCCCTCGATCTGGGGCTCCACGCAAGATCTCACCAGGTGGGGTCAAAATGATCACAAGAACGGTGAGCAAAAATCCCAGAACCACACGGGGGGACCTAGTGAATGACCTGCAGAGAGCTGGGACCAAAGTAACAAAGCCTACCATCAGTAACACACTACGCCGCCAGGGACTCAAATCCTGCAGTGCCAGACGTGTCCCCCTGCTTAAGCCAGTACATGTCCAGGCCCGTCTGAAGTTTGCTAGAGTGCATTTGGATGATCCAGAAGAGGATTGGGAGAATGTCATATGGTCAGATGAAACCAAAATATAACTTTTTGGTAAAAACTCAACTCGTCGTGTTTGGAGGACAAAGAATGCTGAGTTGCATCCAAAGAACACCATACCTACTGTGAAGCATGGGGGTGGAAACATCATGCTTTGGGGTTGTTTTTCTGCAAAGGGACCAGGACGACTGATCCGTGTAAAGGAAAGAATGAATGGGGCCATGTATCGTGAGATTTTGAGTGAAAACCTCCTTCCATCAGCAAGGGCATTGAAGATGAACCGTGGCTGGGTCTTTCAGCATGACAATGATCCCAAACACACCGCCCGGGCAACGAAGGAGTGGCTTCGTAAGAAGCATTTCAAGGTCCTGGAGTGGCCCAGCCAGTCTCCATATCTCAACCCCATAGAAAATCTTTAGAGGGAGTTGAAAGTCTGTGTTGCCCAGCGACAGCCCCAAAACATCACTGCTCTAGAGGAGATCTGCATGGAGGAATGGGCCAAAATACCAGCAACAGTGTGTAAAAACCTTGTGAATACTTACAGAAAACGTTTGACCTGTGTCATTGCCAACAAAGGGTATATAACAAAGTATTGAGAAACTTTTGTTATTGACCAAATACTTATTTTCCACCATAATTTGCAAATAAATTCATAAAAAATCCTACAATGTGTATTTCTGGAGAAAAAAATCTAATTTTGTTTGTCATAGTTGATGTGTGCCTATGATGAAAATTACAGGCCTCTCTCATCTTTTTAAGTGGGAGAACTTGCACAATTGGTGGCTGACTAAATACTTTTTTCCCCCACTGTAGTACTGACATTCACTCCACAGCGGTTGCGAATAGGTATGGGAGCTGAACTTCCAGCAACCCAGACCCTTCTACTGTTGGAGACTACACATACTGACAAAAAAACAAAAACAAACATTAATAAAAGAAAAGAAAAATTTCTCATTTAGTCCTGGTTGGGCTATATATTGGATTTAGCAATGGAATCATAAATCGAATTATTATAGCTACAGTATATTTTATCTAATATTATAATATTTAAAAATATATATCTCCTTCATAATGCATCTTATTTAAAATAGGAGATTTGTGGTTGACCAAAGCACATTTAAGTCTGGCCAAGACTATATATTTTATTTGTATTTCATAGAGACATAGCCTCTGACCAATAATCTGCATGAAAGGGAATGACCACTATGGAGGCACCAATAAGGTCGCACTCTCATCTGTGCAACAGTACAGGACAGATTCATTCGGGAAGCATCTAAGGGGAAAGGGGAAGGATTTATTGTTTAGTTTTTTATGTCTTTTTATGTCTTGTTTTTTTGGTAGTGGTATTGGAGGACAACTGGAGGTCTACTTACTTGGACGAGATGGGTCCCATTATGTCTGGGAAAAGCAAACACTGCATCCCACAGTAAGAACCTCATACCAATGTTCAAGCAAGGTGGTGGTTGTGTGATGGTTTGGGGATTCTTTGCTGCCTCAGGACCTGAAAGACTTCTGCTGGAGAATGTCAGGCCATCCGTCTGTGAGCTGAAGCTGAAGCTGAAGCGCAGCTGGGTCATGCAGCAAGAAGTCTTGGTTAAAAAGCAACACATTTGACGTTTTCGAATGGCCTAGTCAAAGTCCAGACCTAATCCCAATTGAGATGTTGTGGCAGGATTTGAAATGAGCAGTTCATGCTTGAAAACCCACAAATGTCGCTGAGTTAAAGCAGTTCTGCATGCAAGAGTAGGCCAAAATTCCTCCACAGCGATGTGAGAGACTGATCAACAACTACAGGAAGCATTTGGTTGCAGTCATTGCAGCTAAAGGTGGCACAACCAGTTATTGAGTGTAAGGGGCAATTACTTTTTCACACAGGGGAATTGGGTGTTGCATAACTTTGTTAATTAAATAAATAAAATAAGTATATATATTTTTTTGTTATTTGTAAACTCAGGTTCCCTTTTATCTAATATTAGGTTTTGGTTGAAGATCTGATAACATTCTGTATACGAATATTATGGACACATTGGAATTGACGGATATTTGGAGACTTAAAAATCCAGACCTCGTAAGATATACTTGGAGGAGGCTTAATCAAGCTAGTCAAATTATTATTTTCTGCTATCCTTTTCTATGGTGCCAAAAGTGAAAAAAAGTATGGATTGAGGCTCCATGTAACTATGACATACTTTCCACAAGGGATATTAGACATTTAACCAGGGTTTATTGACTGACACTATTGTCTTAAGAAAAAAACAAAGGAATTCTTAACAGACTTTTTCTTGCACAATACAGGTTCAGCGGTCCGACTTATCATATGGGATACCTTTAAGCAGGGGCGCAACTTCACATGTCCCCCCCACATTCTGAAATAGCATTTTTGTTTCACCCAGTTTTATCATTGGAATGTGATACAAACGGTGTGCTTTAGGACCATACGGACGCCTCCGAGCGGCCGGGTAGGCTGTTTGGAGTGTTTATCCGACTGGATAAAAATCAAACAAAATATCCCCCCGCTCACTTCTAAAACCAAAGTTGTGCCCCTGCCTTTAAGGGTGCCTTTAGAGGCCGTTCAATTGAATTTTCATCAAAAAACAAAAATGGTATTGGTCAACAGAGAAAAGAACACATTACACATCAATGGTGTAGATACATATAATATAGAAGCACTGAATAATCTAGTCGCAAACCAAAAGGAGTTTGAGGAACTTATTCAGGAAAGATCGGGTTTTCTTTCATTAAAAAAAATAGCAAATTGGACGGAGAACGGCGAAAACAGTTTTTCCTAAACCTTCAATACAGAAACGTGACCAAAAATTACCTACAATTTTTTTTTACAATTGTTTGTCACAAGGCAATAAAGTAATAATGCAAAAAATGTGGCAAAGCAATTTACTTTTTGTCCTGAATACAAATTGTTATGTGTGGGGCAAATCCAATACAACACATTGCTGAGTACCACTCTCCATATTTGTAAGCATAGTGGTGGCTGCATCAGTTTATGGGTATGCTTGTAATCATTAAGGACTGGGGAGTTTTTCAGGATAACAAATAAACTAAATGGAGCTAAACACAAGCAAAATCCCAGAGGAAAACCTGGTTCAGTCTGCTTTCCACCAGACACTGGGAGATGAATTCATCTTTCAGCAGGACCATAACCTAAAACCCAAGGCCAAATCCACACCGGAGTTGCTTACCAAGAAGACAATGAATGTTCCTGAGTGGCCAAGTGACAGTTTTGACTTAAATCTACTTAAAAATCGCTAGACCTGAAAATGGTTGTTTTGTCTAGCAGTGATCAACAACCAATTTGACAGAGCTTAAAGAAGTTTGGAAATAGTAATGGGTAAATGTTGCACAATCAAATAAAATAAAAATGTATTTGTCACATACACGTGTTTAGCAGATGTTATTGCGGGTGTAGCGAAATGCTTGTGGTTTTAGCTCTGACAGTGCAGTAATATCTAACAAGTAATTTCAAAAAATGTCACAACATATACAGTAACCAATACACACAAATCTAGTAAGGAATGGAATGTAAGAATATTTACATATATGGACAAGCAATGACAGAGCGGCATGGACTTAAGATACAGTAGAATATTATAGAATATAATACAATATATACATATGAGATGAGTAGTGCAAGATATGTAAACATTATTAAAGTGACTAGTGTTCCATTTCTTAAAGTGGCCAGTGATTTCAATAGGCAGCAGTAGCCTCTAATGTGCTAGTGATGGATATTTAACAGTCTGATGGCCTTGAGATAGAAGCTGTTTTTCATTCTCTCAGTCCCAGCTTTGATGCACCTGTACCGACCTCACCTTCTGGTTGATAGCGGGGTGAACAGGCAGTTGCTCGGGTGGTTGATGTCCTTGATGATCTTTATGGCCTTCCTGTGACATCGGGTGCTGTAGGTGTCTTGGAGGGCGGGTAGTTTGCCCCCGGTAATGCGTTCGGTAGACCGCACCACCCTCTGGAGAGCCCTGCGGTTGCAGCGGTGCAGTTGCCGTACCCGGCGGTGATACAGCCCGACAGGATGCTTTCAATTGTGCATCTATAAAAGTTTGTGAGGGTTTTAGGTGCAAGCCGAATTTCTTCAGTCTCCTGAGGTTGAAGAGGCTCTGTTGCACCTTCTTCACCACACTGTCTGCGTGGGTGGACCATTTCAGTTTGTCAGTGATGTGTACGCCAAGGAACTTGAAGCTTTGCACCTTCTCCACTGCGGTACCATCGATGTAGATAGGGGGGTGCACCCGCTGCTGTTTCCTGAAGTCCATGATCATCTCCTTTGTTTTGTTGACTTTGAGTGAGAGGTTATTTTTCCTGGCATCACACTCCCAGAGACCTCACCTCCTCCCTGTAGGCGGTCTCGTCATTGTTGTTAATCAAGCCTGCTACTGTTGTGTCGTCTGCAAATTTGATGATTTAGTTGGAGGCGTGCTTGGCCACGCAGTCATGGGTGAACAGGGAGTACAGGAGGTGGCTGAGCATGCACCCTTGTGGGGCCCCAGTGTTGAGGATCAGCGAAGTGGAGTTGTTGTTTCCTACCTTCACCACCTGGGGTCGGCCCGTCAGGAAGTCCAGGACCCAGTTGCACAGGGCGTGGTTCAGATCCAGGGCCTTGAGCTTACTGATGAGCTTGGAGGGTACTACGGTGTTGAATGCTGAGCTATAGTCAATGAACAGCATTCTTTCAGAGGTATTCCTCTTGTCCAGATGGGATAGGGCAGTGTACAGTGTGATGGCGATTGCATCGTCTGTGGATCTATTGGGGCGGTAAGCAAATTGAAGTGGGTCTAGGGTGACAGGTGTGGAAAGCCCTTAGAGACTCAACCAGAAAGACTCACAGCTGTAATCACTGCCAAAGGTGCTTCTACAAAGTATTGACTCAGGGGTGAAAAATGGAGGGATGTATTGCAAAAGGAAATAGCAAAATGGCATTATACTGGGAAATATTGGTTAATCTGTGGACATCGGAGGGTTGGAGTTAAGATCAGAATGAATGGTGGATTGGCCGCTGTGGGTGAAAGAAAGATGAAATTAGGAATATATGTATAATTATTTAACTACAGGCACCGTAGATGTGAGCGAAAATAGCTGTAAGTAGCAGTAGAAGTATTGTTGTCCGTTAGTTTACTCCAATCAGGGTAGGGATGGTAGGGTAGGGGGGGAAAGTATAAAGAAAAAAGGGGGATTAGAAATGATGCAAACAATTAAATTGATAGATTGTAGGTTCTATCTGCAATATTAAAGCTGATTAAATAAATACAAATAAAGATCCTACATTATATTTTGGCGACAAAGCTTTTCAGTTGTGTTTAATTTCTAAGGTTATTACTTTTGGGGAATAGTGTTCCCTATCTTAATTAGAATAACAAGGGACAATATGAACAGAATATTAACTAAATATAATTTAGGTTGGATGTTGGTGATTTAAAGCAAACTGTAATCATTGCAGTAGCTACTAACAAAAAGAGGCTAGGATGAGGGCAGTGACGGCGAAATAATTTTTATTGAGTATTTTTGCGAATAAAACAACTAAAGAAGTTACTCATCTTGGCTTTAAATCTAGCCATAGAAGCAGTTGCATATAAAATCAAAAACACATTTTCACTTTTATAAATATAACTTGGTGTGAGAAAGTACATTTTGCCATCAACAAAAGCAATCAGCCTCACTGTAATGAACTTGTGGAAGAGGACCAAGGGCAGGTGCTTGTTTTAAATAAGATTGTGTTTCTTCTGGAGGATTTTCGAGGAGGAAAGTGAGAACTTTTCTAATCAGTCAGGTTCAGACACTTGGTCTTTATTCAGATAAGGCTTTGCTTATTCAACTCACCAATGTCTCTCTGATGAGCTTCGTAATCCACTTCGATTAACTATCAGTGCCTCATTTGGGGGGGGGGGGGGGGGGGGGGGGGGGTACTCTGGTGAGAAGCTTCCAAACAATAAGCCACCTCATTTGCAAACTCTGAGCAATGTGACCACCAGGGTGGACATTGATTTGTATGGGCAGAAAGTAACCCCCCCCCCACAAACATCTTGAGAAAGTATATATACCAACTTTATGCCATTCATTGATTGATGGGGCTTGAGCTTTTTCCACTGTTAAAGCTTTCACACCTTATGTTAAACCATCCATGTCTTAACTATGGCTCAAGAAAAAGCTAAAATGTTACGTTTTTTCTCCCCCCTGATCTTAAGCGAGGGTGACAAAGTAGCAATTAAAACCGAAGTGAGGTGTGTTGTGTATGTGAGTGCATATATTTGTGTGTGTGTGCGTGTGTACTTGTGTGTGTACCCCTGGATTGTCAGATCCTGTTAATTGCCCCATTCCTGCAGCGTTACATTTGTGACTCGCCTCACCACCCAACTGTCACTTCACTTCCATTATTTACCCATTCAAATGAGAAAAACATTTTCCATGTCGACATTAATGCCTTGAAGGGGAAATATACCTAAACTAATTAAGCAGACTGACTCACCTCGTTCAGTGCTAGGACACTTATTGGGATATTATGAGTCCCCCCTCCCTCCTCTGCATCTCTGTTAATTACTGTAAAAGTCTGGTACTTTTCAAAAGTTTTTTCGCCGTTAGGTAAACAACTGCAGTGCGGTGCGGTGAGCAGCTGCTTTGTTTCTACCTATATGGCAGGATGGGACCTTTTTGTGCCTCTTTCTCCACTCTCCGATGTGATTATTGAAGTTTGGGGACGTCTCATGGGGAGGCTGACCAGGGTTCTCGACCTGGAACAAGGAGGAAATTGAATAATAAGAGCATTATGCCTTCATAGTCACTAGTTGTGGCATAGTCTTGCCTTGCTTACTGAGCCTGAGACTGATCAAGGTGAAGCTATGAAGTCCAATGGATGTGTCCACACACTACTAGAAGTGAGTTATTTATGATTAACTTTTCTAAGTTCACTGGTTTCAAACACACTAGTTTTTCCATTCTAGGCTGAAAGCTTTATGTCTTTAACTGATTTCAGGCTTTCTCTGCCTTGAATAGATTGACTGGACACATAGTATCCCTTCAGTAATAGAATCAACAGGGAAGGGTCAGAACTGAGTGGACCAATGCATAACCCATAAATATTATGGGCTTAACTCAGGCACATCTATTTTAATGGGAGCGTGTTAAATATAAATGCCCCTGAAAGACAGATCTACTCGGTGACTTGGAGCTCATGAATAATGGCGACTGGACGGGTGTGAATGAAATGGTGATCTGAGCCCGACTCTTTGACTGATCTCTTCTTTCAGCCGCAGTGACTCCAACAGACACACCTGCTAAGCAAATTTATTTTACTCTATCCCCCCACCCACCCCCCAAATGCTCACGCCCATTTCCTCCCAGCAGTCCTTTTCAGAAAACTTCAAGACCAGCATTTTCCCCCTTAAATCACATCACTTGATTTGCAAGCCTCACGCTTTTTAAAAGGCTGGCCTTTACAGAAATTAATCTTGGTGGTAAAAAAACGGACAGGGACAATTAATAGCGACGTTGTGGACACTGAGACACCCTATCCTGGCTATTGAGCCGCTGGTAAATTGGCAATTAGTGTGTAATTCATTGTAGTGTGAGGCATATATACATGTAAGAGGACTTTCATCTATTGTACGACTGGCTGCCAGTCCAATATCACCTAGGGCGAGTTTGTATTTCATTAACTCATAATTAACGGGCACAGGAATTATGTCTTTCTGTGGGGAAGAGAGACTGTGGATTTCCATTGTGAACCAATTTCTCATTATGGAACAGTAACTCCAAAGAAATCGTGGGACAACGGTTTGAAACCAGTCCCTAATTACTAACGGTGTGTTTCTGTCACTTTTGATGAGTTGTAAAATGTGAGGTGTGTGTGTAGCCTGTGTGTGTGTGTCCATATGTGTTAGAGAGATACATACTGTGTGTGTGTATGAGGGGTGAAATGGGATCAAATTGAGCCTAACATAGCTACTGGTACTTCTGACTGTCTTGAATTAACATGGACTTTCAACGGAGACAGGTTTTTTTTCTTAGTCACATTTACACATTCACACATTCACACGTGCGTTAACACGTGCCTTGACACTGGTCTTGACTTGACTGCAGTTCAATGTTAAACGACTTCAGTGGGCAAATGCTCACCTTCAATGGCCACTGGCAGGCTGGAGAAGTGTGCTCTTCACGGATGAATCCTGGTTTCAACTGTACCGGGCAGATGGCAGACAGCGTGTATGGCGTTGTGTGGGTGTGCGGCTTGCTGATGTCAACATCGTGCCCCATGGTGATGTGGTATGGGCAGGCATAAGCTACGGATAACGAACACAATTACATTTTACCGATGGCAATTTGAATGCACAGAGATACCGTGATGAGATCCTGAGGCCCATTATCATGCTGTTCATCTGCCGCCATCACCTCATGTTTCAGCATGATAATGCACGGCCCCATGTCACAAGGACTTGTACACAATTCCTGGAAGCTGAAAATGTTCCAGTTCTTCCATGGCCTGCATACTCATCAGACATGTCACCCATTGAACATGTTTGGGATGCTCTGGATCGACATATACGATAGCGAGTACCAGTTCCCGCCAATATCCAGAAATGTTGAACAGCCATTGAAGAGGAGTGGGACAACATTGTACAGGCCACAACTGACAACCTGATCAACTCTATGCGAAGGAGATGTGGCAAATGGTGGTCACACCAGATACTGACTGGTTTTCTGATCCACACCCCTACATTTTTTAAAGGTATCTGTGACCAATAGATGCATATCTGTATTCCCAGTCATGTGAAATCCATCGATTAGGGCCTAATGAATTTATTTCAATTAACACATTTCCGTATATGAACTCTAACTCAGTCAAGTCTTTGAAATTGTTGCATGTTGCGTTTATATCTTTGTTCAGAGCAGTTTAGTGCCAATAAAAATGATTAAATATGTGTAAAGATATTTGTATAATTTCCTGATCTTTCTTATATCTCTCAGATATAGGCCAGACACTTCAAAACAAACTTACATTTTGATTTATATTTTGACTATTACAATTTTCCATGCGTTTCTATGGGCTAATAGCAGTAAGGCCAAATTCAATGTTGCATCAAATTATTTTTGTATATATATATTTTTTTATCCCTAAACGGGGCTTAAAATTCAAATGCACCAGCAACATGATCCTTGGTACGACAATCTTAAAACAATTCCCCCACTGCTCTTGATCCGTTTCAGCTACGAACATCGCCCCAACGTTGACATGTGCAGACTGACTCAACTTACAGTGCCTTGCAAATGTATTTATCCCCCTTGGTGTTTTTCCTATTTTGTTGCATTACAACCTGTAATTTAAATGGATTTTTATCGCCAAAAGGCATGTGGGAGTCTCCCTAAACATATGGAAGAAGGTACTCTGGACAGATGAGACTAAAATTTAGCTTTTTGGCCATCAAGGAAAACGCTATGTCTGGCGCAAACCCAACACCTCTCATCACCCCGAGAACACCATCCCCACAGTGAAGCATGGTGGTGGCAGCATCATGCTGTGGGGATGATTTTCATAGGCAGGGACTGGGAAACTGGTCAGAATTGAAGGAATGATGGATGGCGCTAAATACAGGGAAATCCTTGAGGGAAACCTGTTTAAGTCTTCCAGAGATTTGAGACTGGGACGGAGGTTCACCTTCCAGCAGGACAATGACCCTAAGCATACCGCTAAAGCAACACTCGAGTGGTTTAAGGGAAAACATTTAAATGTATTGGAATGGCCTAGTCAAAGCCCAGACCTCAATCCAATTGAGAATCTGTGGTATGACTTAAAGATTGCTGTACACCAGCGGAACCCATCCAACTTGAAGGAGCTGGAGCAGTTTTGCCTTGAAGAATGGGCAATGGGAATGGGCTACCATTCCTACTTCATACACTAAAATCTTGTTGTATCCCCATTCATTTCAATAGCGCAATGCAGGCTTCAACATGCTAAACTGAAATCACGGCCACAAAACTTTCAGAATGTTCAAAAAGCTCTTAAAAACACTTATGGCTTATGATGATAATATACTCACTCTAGCTTACTATACTAGCCCACTATAACCCGCTATAATAACTCCACACCTACAAATCACCCCAAAATAGCTCACTATAACTAGCCTATTAAAACCCTATTACTACCATTACTGCTGCCGTCACTACCACTACCACTACTACTACTACCAGTACTATTTCACATCCATAAATACTTCAAGACTAGCAAGCACACCACATTTACTTTATTAAATGTCCTTTTCTAGTTCATGTTAATCATGCCTTGTTTTTTTATTCACATCGATAAATGCACATGCTCTTTGTCTATTGGTTTTAAGGAAACACTTTACTTGACACCCAGCGTCATAACACGTTATGACACGGTCATAACTTGTCATAATATGGTCATAACACTGTCATGACCCATATATTTACACCTGATATATTACATTATTTTATGGCTGCTTATGACACCTACAGTGAGGGAAAAAAGTATTTGATCCCCTGCTGATTTTGTATGTTTGCCCACTGACAAAGACATGATCAGTCTATAATTTTAATGGTAGGTTTATTTGAACAGTGAGAGACAGAATAACAACAAAAAAATCCAGAAAAACGCATGCCAAACATTTTATAAATTGATTTCCATTTTAATGAGGTGTCACGCCCTGGCTCTGGGGACTCTGAAATGTTGAGCCAGGGTGTGTAGTTTCTGTGTTATTTTCTATGTTGATGTGCTAGATCGTTTAGATCTATGTTGGCCAGGGTGGTTCCCAATCAGAGGCAGCTGTATCTCGTTGTCTCTGATTGGGGACCATACTTAGGCAGCCTGTTTGGCACTATTCGGTGTGGGATCTTGTTCCGTAAAGGTTTGTTTTTGTGTAACCTAGGACTTCACGTATCGTTTGTTTGTTGTTTTGTGTCGTGTTAAGTACGTAAGAAAATGTACACTTATCACGCTGCGCCTTGGTTCCACTAATCTTTAAACGAGCGTGACAGAAGATCCCACCAAAAGAGGACCAAGCAGCGTGTCCAGGAACAGACAGCCTGGACCTGGGAGGAGATCCAGGACGGGAAGGGATCCTGGACTTGGGAGGAGATTCAGGCCGGAATGGATCGACGTCCTTGGGAGGAGACTGTGGAGGCGCGCTATAGAGAGGAGCAGCGGCAACGCAGAGGGTACCGGCCGAGGAGGAAGCCCGAGAGAGAGCCCCAAGAAATGTTTGGGTGGGGGCTAAAAGGGTGGTTGGCGGAGCCTAGGGTTAGAGCAGAGCCAACTCCCCATACTCAGGCTAGGAAGCGTGTGACTGGGCAGGCTCCCTGTAATGCGGAGCCACGTACTGTGCCGCGAGTGTTCCGGCACAGTCCTGTACGTCCTGTGCTAGCACCACGCACGTGTTGTGCAAAGATGGGCATTCAGCCAGGACGGGGTGTGCCGGCTCAACGCTCGTGGTCTCCAGTACGCCTCCTCTGTCCCGTTTATCCTGCGCCAGTGCCACGTGCTGTAGCGCCAGTACGAGTGCACAGCCCCGTACGTCCTGTGCTGATGCCTCACACGTATTGTGTGGAAGTAGGCATTCAGCCAGGACGGGTTGTGTCAGCTCTTCGCTCCAGACCTCCAGTCCGCCTCCACAGTCCGGCCCGGCCCGTTCCTGCTCCCTGCACCAAGCCAGTGGTGCGTGTTCCCAGTCCAGCCCGGCCTGTTCCTGCTCCCCGCACCAAGCCAGTGGTGCGTGTTCCCAGTCCAGCCCGGCCTGTTCCTGCTCCCCGCACCAAGCCAGTGGTGCGTGTCCACAGTCCGGCCCGGCCCGTTCCGGCTCTCCGCACCAAGCCAGTGGTGCGTGTTCCCAGTCCAGCCCGGCCCGTTCCTGCTCCCCGCACCAAGCCAATGGTGTGTGTCGCCAGCCCGGTCCCGCCTGTTCCTGCTCCCCGCACCAAGCCAGTGGTGCGCGTCGTCAGCCCGGTCCGGCCCGTTCCTGCTACCCGCACCAAGCCAGTGGTGCGCGTCGTCAGCCCGGTCCGGCCCGTTCCTGCTACCCAAACCAAGCCAGTGGTGCGCGTCGTCAGCCCGGTCCGGCCTGTTCCTGTCCCTCGCGCCAAGGCAGTGGTGCGCGTCACCAGCCCGGTCTGGCCCGTTCCTGCTCCCCGCACCAAGCCAGGGGTGCGCGTCGTCAGCCCGGTCCGGCCCTTTCCTGCCCCTTGCACCAAGCCAGTGGTGCGCGTCGCCAGCCCGGTCCGGCCTGTTCCTGCTCCCCGCACCAAGCCAGTGGTGCGCGTCGTCAGCCCGGTCCGGCCCGTTCCTGCTCCCCGCACCAAGCCAGTGGTGCACGTCGCCAGCCCGGTCTGGCCCGTTCCTGCTCCCCGCACCAAGCCAGGGGTGCGCTTCGTCAGCCCGGTCCGGCCCGTTCCTGCTCCCCGCACCAAGCCAGTGGTGCGTGTGTCCAGTCCGGCACGGCCCGTGCGAGTTCCACCGGTGCCTGGTCCGGCACCGGTCAGCTGCTCTACTCCGGAGCCAGAGCAATCCGCTCCACCGGGGTCCGGTCCAACTCCAGTCAGCGGATCCACTCCGGAGCCAGAGCAATCCGCTCCACCTGTGTCCAGTCCAGCTCCGGCCAGCGGCTCCAGTCCGGAGCCTGTACGGTTTGATACATCGTCGTCGGGTCCAGCTCCAGTCAGCGGTGCCAGACCAGATCAGGGGCGCAACGGGGAGGTGGAGAGAAAGTGGTGGTCACGCCCGGAGCCGGATCCGCCTCCGAGGCGGAATGCCCACCCGGCCCCTACCCTGTTGTGTTTGTGTGGCGCGGTCGCAGTCCACGCCATTGGGGGGGTGGGGGTACTGTCACACCCTGGCACTGGGGACTCTGAAATGTTGAGCCAGGGTGTGTAGTTTCTGTGTTATTTTCCATGTTGATGTGCTAGATCATTTAGATCTATGTTGGCCAGGGTGGTTCCCAATCAGAGGCAGCTGTATCTCGTTGTCTCTGATTGGGGACCATACTTAGGCAGCCTGTTTGGCACTAGTCGGTGTGGGATCTTGTTCCGTTAAGGTTTGTTTTGTGTAACCTAGGACTTCACGTATCGTTTGTTTGTTGTTTTGTGTCGTGTTAAGTACGTAATAAAATGTATGCTTATCACGCTGCGCCTTGGTTCCACAAATCTTTAAACGATCGTGACATGAGGGAATTAAGTATTTGACCCCTCTGCAAAACATGACTTAGTACTTGGTGGCAAACCCTTGTTGGCAATCACAGAGGTCAGACGTTTCTTGTAGTTGGCCACCAGGTTTGCACACATCTCAGGAGGGATTTTGTTCCACTCCTCTTTGCAGATCTTCTCCAAGTCATTAAGGTTTGAGGCTGACGTTGGGCAACTCGAACCTTCAGCTCCCTCCACAGATTTTCTATGGGATTAAGGTCTGTAGACAGGCTAGGCCACTCCAGGACCTTAATGTGCTTCTTCTTGAGCCACTCCTTTGTTGCCTTGGCCATGTGTTTTGGGTCATTGTCATGCTGGAATACCCATCCACAACCCATTTTCAATGCCCTGGCTGAGGGAAGGAGGTTCTCACCCAAGATTTGACGGTACATGGCCCCGTCCATCGTCCCTTTGATGCGGTGAAGTTGTCCTGTCCCCTTAGCAGAAAAACACCCCCAAAGCATAATGTTTCCACCTCCATGTTTGATGGTGGGGATGGTGTTCTTGGGGTCATAGGCAGCATTCCTCCTCCTCCAAACACAGCGAGTTGAGTTGATGCCAAAGAGCTCCATTTTGGTCTCATCTGACCACAACACTTTCACCCAGTTCTCCTCTGAATCATTCAGATGTTCATTGGCAAACTTCAGACGGGCCTGAATATGTGCTTTCTTGAGCAGGGGGACCATGCAAACGCTGCAGGATTTCAGTCCTTCACGGCGTAGTGTGTTACCAATTGTTTTCTTGGTGACTATGGTCCCAGCTGCCTTGATATCATTGACAAGATCCTCCCGTGTAGTTCTGGGCTGATTCCTCACCGTTCTCATGACCATTGCAACTCCACGAGGTGAGATCTTGCATGGAGCCCCAGGCCGAGGGAGATTGACAGTCCTTCTGTGTTTCCTCCAATTGCGAATAATCGCACCAACTGTTGTCACCTTCGCACCAAGCTGCTTGGCGATGGTCTTGTAGCCCATTCCAGCCTTGTGTAGGTCTACAATGTTGTCCCTGACATCCTTGGAGAGCTCTTTGGTCTTCGCCATGGTGGAGAGTTTTGAATCTGATTGATTGATTGCTTCCGTGGACAGGTGTCTTTTATACAGGTAACAAACAGAGATTAGGAGCACTCCCTTTAAGAGTGTGCTCCTAATCTCAGCTCGTTACCTGTATAAAAGACACCTCGGAGCCAGAAATCTTTCTGATTGAGAGGGGATCAAATACTTATTTCCCTCATTAAAATGCAAATCAATTTACAACATTTTTGACATGTGTTTTTCTGGATTTTTTTGTTGTTATTCTGTCTCTCACTGTTCAAATAAACCTACCATTAAAATTATAGACTGATCATTTCTTTGTCAGTGGGCAAACGTACAAAATCAGCAGGGGATCAAATACTTTTTTCCCTCACTGTACATGAGTGTCAAAACCCACATTTAAATCAAATGTGTTTAACTCTGCCAAGAATTTTCCTTTCGTTTGAATGTTTGTGTCTTAAATCCTTTGTTGATGTTGTAATTAATTATTTACATTCATATTTTAAATAACTTGACACTTTCATGAAGCATTTTAACCATCCTGTGTCACTTTACTTGGACTAAGAAAATATACTTTATGACACTGTCAAGAAGCATTATGACCATCCTGTGTCACTTTACTTGGACTAAAAAAATACACTTTGACACTGTCAAGAAGCATTATCAACATCATCATTTCTGCCAGATAGGCCTATCACATGCATGCCATCATGTCAGTCACCAGTCAAAAAGAGGGTGTCTTGTCGTGCTCCTAAAATCTGCTGCTGCATTCATCCTAGTCATCAGCAACAGAGCATTGGGGTTGGTGCATGTCTGACTTCAATGTGTGCGGAATTATAATGCTAATTGAATATGGTCAATTTCAGAAAATGTTATATAACATAAACATGCTGTTGACAAGTAGGCTATGATGAAATGGAATGTTTTGCCTTGTGTGGTACTGTAGGTTTTGTGGGTTTTGACATTCTTTCTGGTTATAACCTATTTCGGCAAGACAGATCTTTCAAAGTTGGTGGAATGGCAATCTTTACCAAGGAACACCTTCAGTACTTGGTTGTCTCCATCAAGTCTGTCCCCAGACAATTTGATTTGCTGGTTTTAAGCATTAAACTTTCAAATAGCTTTGTTGACTGTTGCTGGGTGTTTTCATCAACCATCAGCACCGGCCTGTACCCTACCTGCCCTAAGCTTTCTCCTGGCCCCTTACACTATGTCTGCATTTCTCCTACTAGGTGACCTAAACTGGGACATGCTTAAACCACCTGACCAAGTCCTAAAGCAATGGGACTCCCTAAATCTTTCTCAGATTATTACCAATCCCACAAGGTATGACTCCAAACACCCAGAAAAGGCTACTCTCCTAGATGTTATCCTCACAAATAATCCTGATAGGTATCAGTCTGGTGTTTTCTGTTAATGACCTTAGTGATCACTGTTTTACAGCCTGTGTTCATAATCTCTCCCTCAACGTGCTCAAGACAAAGGAGATGATTGTGGACTACAGGAAAAAAAAGAGGACTGAGCACACCCCCATTCTCATCGACGGGACTGTAGTGGAACAGGTTGAGAGCTTCAAGTTCCTTGGTGTCCACATCACCAACAAACTATCATTGTCCAAACACACCAAGACAGTCGTGAAGAGGGCACAACAAAGCCTATTCCCCCTCAGGAGACTGAAAAGATTTGGCATGGGTTTCAGATCCTCAAAAAGTTATACAGCTACAGTGGGGAAAAAAAGTATTTAGTCAGCCACCAATTGTGCAAGTTCTCCCACTTAAAAAGATGAGAGAGGCCTGTAATTTTCATCATAGGTACACGTCAACTATGACAGACAAATTGAGAAAAAAAAATCCAGAAAATCCCATTGTAGGATTTTTAATGAATTTATTTGCATATTATGGTGGAAAATAAGTATTTGGTCACCTACAAACAAGCAAGATTTCTGGCTCTCACAGACCTGTAACTTCTTCTTTAAGAGGCTCCTCTGTCCTCCACTCGTTACCTGTATTAATGGCACCTGTTTGAACTTGTTATCAGTATAAAAGACACCTGTCCACAACCTCAAACAGTCACACTCCAAACTCCACTATGGCCAAGACCAAAGAGCTGTCAAAGGACACCAGAAACAAAATTGTAGACCTGCACCAGGCTGGGAAGACTGAATCTGCAATAGGTAAGCAGCTTGGTTTGAAGAAATCAACTGTGGGAGCAATTATTAGGAAATGGAAGACATACAAGACCACTGATAATCTCCCTCGATCTGTGGCTCCACGCAAGATCACACCCCGTGGGGTCAAAATGATCACAAGAACGGTGAGCAAAAATCCCAGAACCACACAGGGGGACCTAGTGAATGACCTGCAGAGAGCTGGGACCAAAGTAACAAAGCCTACCATCAGTAACACACTACGCCGCCAGGGACTCAAATCCTGCAGTGCAAGACGTGTCCCCCTGCTTAAGCCAGTACATGTCCAGGCCCGTCTGAAGTTTGCTAGAGTGCATTTGGATGATCCAGAAGAGGATTGGGAGAATGTCATATGGTCAGATGAAACCAAAATATAACTTTTTGGTAAAAACTCAACTTGTCGTGTTTGGAGGACAAAGAATGCTGAGTTGCATCCAAAGAACACCATACCTACTGTGAAGCATGGGGGTGGAAACATCATGCTTTGGGGCTGTTTTTCTGCAAAGGGACCAGGACGACTGATCCGTGTAAAGGAAAGAATGAATGGGGCCATGTATCGTGAGATTTTGAGTGAAAACCTCCTTCCATCAGCAAGGACATTGAAGATGAAACGTGGCTGGGTCTTTCAGCATGACAATGATCCCAAACACACCGCCCGGCTAACGAAGGAGTGGCTTCGTAAGAAGCATTTCAAGGTCCTGGAGTGGCTTAGCCAGTCTCCAGATCTCAACCCCATAGAAAATCTTTTGAGGGAGTTGAAAGTCTGTGTTGCCCAGCGACAGCCCCAAAACATCACTGCTCTAGAGGAGATCTGCATGGAGGAATGGGCCAAAATACCAGCAACAGTGTGTGAAAACCTTGTGAAGACTTACAGAAAACGTTTGACCTGTGTCATTGCCAACAAAGGGTATATAACAAAGTATTGAGAAACTTTTGTTATCGACCAAATACTTATTTTCCACCATAATTTGCAAATAAATTCATTAAAAATCCTACAATGTGATTTTCTGGATTTTTTTTCCTCATTTTGTCTGTCATAGTTGACGTGTACCTATGATGAAAATTACAGGCCTCTCTCATCTTTTTAAGTGGGAGAACTTGCACAATTGGTGGCTGACTAAATACTTTTTTCCCCACTGTACACCATCGAGAGCATCCTGACTGGTTGCATCACCGCCTGGTATGGCAACTGCTCGGCCTCCGACCGCAAGGCACTACAGAGGGTAGTGCATACGGCCCAGTACATCACTGGGGCCAAGCTTCCTGCCATCCAGGACCTCTATACCAGGCGGTGTCAGAGGAAGGCCCTAAAAATGATCAAAGACTCAAGCCTCCCTAGTCATAGACTGTTCTCTCTGCAACTGCACGGCAAGCGGTACCGGAGCGCCTAGTCTAGGTCCAAAAGGTTTTTAACAGCTTCTACCCCGAAGCCATAAGACTCCTGAACAGCTAATCATGGCTACCCGGACTATTTGTATTGCCCCCACCCCACCCCACCCCACCCCACCCCACCCCAACCCCCTATTTTATGATGCTGCTACTCTGTTGATTATTTATGCATAGTCACTTTAACTATACCCACATGTACATATTACCTCAATTACCTCGACTAACCGGTGCCCCCGCACATTGACTCTGTACCGGTACCCCCTGTATATAACCTCCCTACTGTTATTTTATTTTACTGCTGCTCTTTAATTATTTGCTGTTTTAATTTTTTTTCTTAAACTGCATTGTTGGTTATGGGCTTGTAAGTAAGCATTTCACTGTAATGTCTACACCTGTTGTATTCGGCACATGTGGCAAATACAATTTGATTTGATTTGATTTAATGTCTGCTTAGTGAAACGACCTGCCCTGGTCTGTCATAGACGCTTGCTAAAATATGTTAATGAGCAAGCCTTCCTTCATGACCTGGCCTCTGTAAATTGGTATAGAATCAGCTTGATCCCCTCTGTCGAAGACGCTTGGACCTTCTTTTTTAATATTTTCAGTGGTATTGTTAACAAACACACCCCCATAAAGAAAATTTGAATTATAAACAGGTTCAGCCCCTGGTTGGACCGTGATCTGGCAGAGTTACTCCACCTCAAGAATTCAATTTGGCGAAAGGCTTGGCACATGCATACTCAGGCTGACTGGCTCTCGTTCAGGCAAATGTGAAATAAGTGCACTCAGGCTCTCCGGAAGGCCAAAGTTAGTTACTTTGTTTCTCCCTGCAGGCAGTCACTGAGTCTGAGGTGCTAAAGGAGCTCCTTAAACTTGACCCCTTTCTTCTTTAAGGTTGCAGTCCCTATCATTGCCAAGTCTGTCTCTGACCTTTTTAACCTGCCTATGCTCTCTGGGGAGGTTCCCATTGATTGGAAGGCAGCCACGGTGCATCCTTTATTTAAAGGGGAGATCAAGCTGATCCTAACTGTTATAGGCCAAATTATATTTTGCCCTGTTTATCAAAAGTGTTGGAAACACTTGTCAATAATCAACTGACTGGCTTTCTTGATGTCTATAGTATTCTCTCTGGTATGCAATCTGGTTTCCGCTCAGGTTATGGATGTGTCACTGCAACCTTAAAGGTCCTAAATGATGTCACCATTGCCCTTGATTCTAAGCAATGTTGTGCTGCTGTTGTTATTGACTTGGCCAAAGCTTTTGATACGGTAGACCATTCCATTCTTGTGGGCCGGCAAAGGAGTGTTGGTGTCTCTGAAGGGTCTTTGGCCTGGCTTGCTAACTACCTCTCTCAAAGAGCGCAGTGTCTAAAGTCAGAACATCTGCTGTTTCAGCCACTGCCTGTCACCAAGGGAGTACCTCAAGGCTCGATCCTAGGCCCCATGCTCTTCTCAATTTACATCAACAACATAGCTTAGGCAGTAGGAAGCTCTCTCATCCATTTATATGCAGATGATACAGTCTTACACTCAGCTGGCCCCTACCCGGATTTTGTGTTAAACACTGTACAACAAAGATTTCTTAGTGTCCAACAAGCTTTCTCTGTCCTTTACCTTGTTCTGAACACCTCCAAAACAAAGGACATGTGGTTTGGTAAGAAGAATTCCCCTCTCCCCACCGGTGTGATTACTACCTCTGAGGGTTTAGAGCTTGAGGTAGTCACCTCATACAAGTACTTTGGAGTATGGCTAGACGGTACACTGTCCTTCTCTCAGCACATATCAAAGCTGCAGGCTTAAATCTAGACTTGGTTTCCTCTATTGTAATCACTCCTCTTTCACCCCAGCTGCCAAACTAACCCTGATTCAGATGACCATCCTACCCATGCTACATTACGGAGATGTAATTTATAGATCGACAGGTAAGGGTGCTCTCTAGCGCCTAGATGTTCTTTACCATTTGGCCATCAGATTTTCCACCAATGCTCCTTATAGGACACATCACTGCACTCTATACTCCTCTGTAAACTGGTCATCTCTGTATACCCGTCACAAGACCCACTGGTTGATGCTTATTTATAAAACCCTCTTAGGCCTCACTCCCTCCTATCTGAGATACCTACTGCAGCCCTCATCCTCCACAACACCCGTTCTGCCAGTCACATTATGTTAAAGGTCCACAAAGCACACACATACCTGGGTCGCTCCTCTTTTCAGTTTGCTGCAGCTAGCGACTGGAACGAGCTGCAAAAAACACTCAAACTGCACAGTTTTATCTCCATCTCTTCATTCAAATACTCTTTTGGTAGGCCGTCATTGTAAATTAGAATTTGTTCTTAACTGACTTTGCATAGTTAAATGAAGGTTAAAAATTTTTTTTTAAAAATGTAGGTGTCATAACCAGCCATAAAGTAACTACTTTAGTAGGTTTTGTGGGTTATGACAATCTTATGTAGGTGTAATAACCTGCCATAAAATAACACAATATATGTCACAACAGGTGTAAATATATGTGTCATGATAGTGTTATGACCATATTATGACAGGCTATGACAAGTTATGTCATCTGTTATGACTTATTATGACATGGTTATGACTGTGTTATTACGCTGGGCAAAGAAAAATCCTTATCTCAGACTGCCCATTTTAGTATTTTCTTTTTATTGGCCAGTCTGAGAAATTGCTTTTTCTTTGCAACTCTGTCCATAAGGTCAGCATCCCGGAGTCGCCTCTTCACTGTTGACATTGAGACTGGTGTTTTGCGGGTACTATTTAATGTAGCTGCCAGTTGAGGACCTGTGAGGCATCTGTTTCTCAAACTAGACACTCTAATGTATTTGTCCTCTTGCTCAGTTGTGCACCGGGGCCTCCCTCTCCTCTTTCTATTCTGGTTAGAGCCAGTTTGTGCTGTTCTGTGAAGGGAGTAGTGCACAGCGTTGTACGAGATCTTCAGTTTCTTGGCAATTTCTCGCATGGAACAGCCTTCATTTCTCAGAACAAGAATAGACTGACGAGTTGAAGAAGAAAGTTATTTGTTTCTGGCCATTTTGAGCCTGTAATCAAACCCAAAATTGCTGATGCTCCAGATACTCAACTAGTCTCAACAAGGCCAGTTTTATTGCTTCTTTAATCAGCACATCAGTTTTCAGCTGTGCAAACGTAATTACAAAAGGCTTTTCTAATGATCAATTATCCTTTTAAAATGATAAACTTGGATTAGCAAACACAACGTGCAATTGGAACACAGGACTGATGGTTGCTGATAATGGGCCTCTGTACGCCTATGTAGATATTCCATAAAAAATCTGCAGTTTCCAGCTACAATAGCCATTTACAACATTAATAATGTCTACACTGTATTTCTGATCCATTTTATTTTAATGGACAAAAAAATTGCTTTTCTTTCCAAAACAAGGATATTTCTAAGTGACCCCAAACTTTTGAACGGTAGTGTATGTGTATAAGCCACACTCTTCATTAAGGGGCTAGTAATGCCAGGAACATGCACTGAGGTGATATGGTGTGTTGGATATGTGTAAGCTACATGTCTGGAACTCTCCCGCTACTCACACACTCTCTCATTTATAACGGCCAATAGGAGCCAAGCCCCCTCTCTTGCACCCAGGAATTCATTTTCTGCTGCAGAGTATATTTCCCCCTCTGCTCTCACCCCCTTTTCTCACTCGCTTTTTCTCTCTCTCTTTCAATCTCCCTCTCTCAATATCCCACCCTCTCTCTCACACTCTCTCTCCCTCTCTCTTTATCCCTTTCCCTCTATCCCTCCCTCTTGTATAATGGGACTGGTCAGCAGCAAAATAGGCAGGATTTATTCTTCAAAGATCAAAGGCAGTGTTGAGTGTTCCGCTATCGCCTAAAGGGAGACATGAAAAAGGGAAAGAGCTATTTTTCTGCCTCAGTCTGCATCATAAGCCATGTAATATCAAATCAAATCAAATTTTATTTGTCACATACACGTGTTTAGCAGATGTTATTGCGAGTGTAGCGAAATCCTTGTGCTTCTAGCTCCGACAGTGCAGTAATATCTAACAATTTCACAACATATACCCAATACACACAAATCTAAGTAAGGAATGGAATTTAAGAATATATACATATATGGACAAGCAATGACAGAGCGGCATGGACTAAGATACAGTAGAATATTATAGAATACAGTATATACATATGAGATGAGTAGTGCAAGATATGTAAACATTATTAAAGTGGCCAGTGATTTCAATAGGCAGCAGCAGCCTCTAATGTGCTAGTGATGGCTATTTAACAGTCTGATGGCCTTGAGATAGAAGCTGTTTTTCATTCTCTCGGTCCCAGCTTTGATGCACCTGTACTGACCTCACCTTCTGGATGATAGCGGGGTGAACAGGCAGTGGCTCGGGTGGTTGATGTCCTTGATGATCTTTTTGGCCTTCCTGTGACATCGGGTGCTGTAGGTGTCCTGGAGGGCGGGTAGTTTGCCCCCGGTAATGCGTTCGGCAGACAGCACCACCCTCTGGAGAGCCCTGCGGTTGCGAGCAGTGCAGTAGCCATACCAGGCGGTGATACAGCCCGACAGGATGCCCTCAATTGTGCATCTGTAAAAGTTTGTGAGGGTTTTAGGTGCCAAGCCAAATGTCTTCAGCCCCTTGAGGTTGAAGAGGCTCTGTTGCGCCTTCTTCACCAAACTGTCTGCGTGGGTGGACCATTTCAGTTTGCCAGTGATTTGTACGCCAAGGAATTTAAAGCTTTCAACCTTCACTGCGGTCCTGTCGATGTGGATGGGGGGTGCACCCTCTGCTGTTTCCTGAAGTCCACGATCATCTCCCAGAGCCCACCACACTCCCAGAGCCCTCACCTCTGCCCTGTAGGCTGTTTCGTCATTTTAGGTAATCAAGCCTACTACTGTTGTGTCGTCTGCAAACTTGATGATTGAGTTGGAGGCGTGCTTGGCCACGCAGTCATGGGTGAACAGGGAGTACAGAAGGGGGCTGAGCACGCACCCTTGTGGGGCCCCAGTGTTGAGGATCAGCGAAGTGGAGATGTTGATTCCTTCCTTCACCACCTGGGGGCAGCCCGTCAGGAAGTCCAGGACACAGTTGCACAGAGTGGGGTTCAGACCCAGGGCCTCAAGCTTAATGATGAGCTTGGAGGGTATTATGGTGTTGAATGCTGAGCTATAGTCAATGAACAGCATTCTCACATAGGTATTCCTCTTGTCCAGATGGGATAGGGCAGTGTGCAGTGTGATGGCGATTGCATCGTCTGTGGATCTATTGGGGCAGTAAGCAAATTAAAGTGGGTCTAGGGTGACAGGTAAGGTAGAGGTGATATGATCCTTGAATAGTCTCTCAAAGCACTTCATGATGACAGAGGTGAGTGCTACGGGGCAATAGTCATTTAGTTCAGTTACCTTTGCTTTCTTGGGTACAGGAACAAGGGTGGCCATCTTGAAGCATGTGGGGACAGCAGACTGGGATAGGGACAGATTGAATGTGATGGTTCGCGCTTTCAGTTTTGCGCAAATGCTGCCATCTATCCACGGTTTCTGGTTAGGGTAGGTTTTAATAGTCACAGTGGGCACAACATCTCCTATGCACATACTGATAAACTCAGTCACCATTTCATTGTTGTGGGCACTAAAAGGTCTCCTCTCTATGTGTGTTGTTGTTAAACTTGAATGCATCTCCATTTCATGCACCGTAAAATGGTGATATCGATTATTTGGGGGGTTTAAAGACCATTGTTTAATGTTGTGGAATAACCCAGATGAACAGAAGAAAAAAAATATCAACATTTTAATCACACACCACGTTTTCATGTCGCTGTTTTACAAGCTACAACCTCATCATCACTTCTCAGAACCGTGAAGATGTTAAAGAAAAATACTCTCTAAAGTCATCCACACTTCCACAGGCACCGATGGAAGGAGGTAGCAGAACGAATGTATTTCCACAGACTGACTATACGCCCTAAGACGAGTTAATAAAGGTTAGCATGTTTCCCCTCCGGCTCTGCACTGCGCAGGCTGCTGCTCTCCCAGATCAGATTGCTTTCTCACATAAAGCCTAATACTTACAGGGAGCCAAATGTGAAAAGGCTGTGTGCAAGTATCAAACGTCTTCACAGCAATTTAAAGGTGAACCTGAAGGTTATATTTCCCTCTCAACTCAAAGTCAAGGAGCAGGAGGGTAAACCAAAAGAAAAGCAAAAAAAAACTAAGATGTAAGCACATTGTTTGTCATCTGCCAGTACCAATTCATGTAACATTCAACGGTTGAGATGGGGTTTGACTTGTGAGATGTAACCCGACGGATTTAAATGAATCTCTCTCTACTGTTTCACAAAGACACAAACAGTTGCTCATATTTTTGAAAGGTTAGCAGGGCTTTGGGTGGGAGCAAACAGAAGAATAAATGTCATGGGAGAAAAAAAAAGAAAGAAACCACCCTTGTTGCACATGTTTAATTTAACTAGCCACAATGGCAGCAACAAAAGACAAGAGAAAGAAAAACCATGTAGAACCATGTGACTAGCCTTGTGTGGATGGTAATGGTAGGTATTGTGTTTTCTGCATAAGTGGCTCAGACGCACTCAATTCATCACACGCACGCACACACACACACACAATTCATCAGGCACACACATGCATGTACAGTATGTTACTGACCCAGATAAGTTAAGAAGTCGAACGGATGAAATATGCACCCCGCTGAGGGAGGGAGGAACAGGGGCGCCTGGAGAGAGCGAGAGAAAAGAGAGAAGAGCTCTTTAGGGGCATGAGGGAGATTTGTCACTGTCACCACCTACAATAGAGGAAAAGGGAGCCGACTGGGACGGTTGTGAATGTACTCTTTGGGTACAGTGGCGCACGCTGGGACACAGGAAGCCAACGCAGACCAATACAGACCTCCCTGATGGTAAATGTCTAGAGCCCCCACGGTCACGAGAGAGAGGAGGATGAAGGAGGAGGAGAGGAAAGGAGAGAGGGATGGCCCCCATGGTCACAAGAGAGGGGGATGAGAAGAGAAGAGGATAGAGGAAGAGCGTCTACTTTTAATATCTAGACTAGAGCCCCCCTGGTCATGAGAGAGAGGAGGATGACAGGAGGAGAGGATAAAGGGAGAGGATAAAGGGAGAGGGTCTACTTTTTAATGAGGTGTGAAGGCTGTGACAAGGTCCCTGCATTACTCATTTGAATATATTTCTAAAATATGAGTAATTAGTGATAGTCTTCTGTTCAAATCTATATATCTATCTCTACCTCTTACAGTAATGTTACTTTAACATGAACTTGAAAATTACATTATATGATATGAATATCGCTAGCTACCTACCTAGAATATTTCAGAGATGAGGTGAATCCGTTGAGATATGTCAGATACACTGTGTGTGGGTGTGGGTGTGCATGTTTGAGGCGTGTGCGTGTGTGTTTTCATGTTTGTGTGTGTCTAGGGTTGCAAAGCTACCGGTAATTTACCAAAGTTACCGGAATCTTCTGTAATTTTGGTAATAACAGGTAATTTATGGCAATCTATGGTAACTTTGGTAATTTATATTTGAATTCCTTTTAAAACGTTTTTTTTTTTAAATCTGTGTCCATATTGTCCATGCGTTTCTAGTGGATAGACCTTATGGTTCAAGAGAAAATAGTCTAATTAATGAAAATAACATTTTTATCGACAATGGCATTATTTTCAATTAGGCCTAACTCTGCAACTGTTCCAACTATTGACTTTTTTTCACAACTGCCACCAGTTTGGCGCCAAAATATTTACAACAAAGACAAAATAAAATAAATAAAAAAGTGTGTAAAAAAATATAAAGGATATTTCAAGTTGAAACCCTCATATTAAACACAACTGGTATTCACTAAATGGATGGTTTATATTCAGGATAATGTTTGACACCTTTGTCAGTCTATTTTTTTCTTTCTTTTTTTTGTGATAAGGCCACAAGGAGGGCCAGAGATAATTACAGGCACCTGTGATAATCTGAAGCACTCAAAAGGGCCACTAGTGTCTTGTGATAAATGACAAAAAATCATTGAAGGTTACCAAAATTCTGGTAGTTTACTGGTAAACTTTGAAAGTTTCCAGTAATATACCCTTCCTTTGCAACCCTATGTGTGTCAGACATTAATTTTGTCCATGAGACAAGGTAGTGTGAATGAGAATTGGAGTCAGACTTTCCTGAAAAGAGCCAGGGATTCAAATGAAATATATCTGGGGGAGGGAGTTTGTCAAAGAGATAAAAGTCTGAAAAGAAATAATCCTCAACACTTCATTCGGTTAACCAGCTTGCCCCAGATACCAGGCCCATTGTGTCTATGTGAATGATTGTTTGTATGTGTATGTGTGTGTACTTCTGTGTGTCTTTCTGCGTGTTTGCCTGTGTGTGTGTGATTGTGTTTCTCCATGCCGTATGTGTGTTTATGTATGTGTGTGATTGTCTATGTGTGCGTATGCATATGTCTGCATATTTGCATCAGATAGACAGATGCACTTCTATCTTGAGCTCTTCCTCTTTGATTCGTTGCTTGAGAGGATACAGAGTTTGAACTTTTGGAACCCATCCAAACTTTCCCCCTCTCTGACGTCTTGCTCTTCAGTCTGTCTGATCACAAACACGGCGATTGGACTCATTATCTTCAAATCGTATGCAAAAGACACAAACTATTTTTTGTCATAAGCCGGTGCAGTAATTGCGGGCGGTTTGATTATCCTTTGCTAATAGCCATGCCTGGCCTGCGATTACCATATTGTATGTTTATACTGTATTTATTCCTGCTGAATTGGCCTGGATTCAAGTGATCGTCACCCCCAAAAAATGTTTAGGTCCTCTACAGCACCCCACTTACACCTGTCCCTCTCCCTTTGCCTGCGGGAAGCGGTTACCATGACATTGCATACAGACACTAGTGAAAATGTACACACCCCTTGCACAGTCGTCACATCTTTATTTTTTATGAATTTGTCAAATGTTCTATACCTTTTCTTTCACTTTGAAAATATGTAGTAGATTGTGTAGATCTGTAGGGAATATCCAATTTAATCCCTTTTTAGATTACATTTTAAGGCAGCAGCCTGTGAAGACTGTGCAAGGGGTGTGTAGACTTCCACTAGGCACTGTATTACCTCTTTAATTCAAAAGATCGTCATCTTAACCATGGCAGTGTAATGTTTCTGTTTTGTTAGCTCTCTTCATATCTTTTTCTATCTAGATTTATGTTCTGTAATTCAGTGAGCCGTGATCAGTAAACATACCTTACACACACACATCTCCAGAAATAGATGCTCAAATTGACACACAAACAAACAGATATAGAATGTGTGCAAGCGCTATTTACTCAACTATTCCCCTAACAAGACCGAGCAGAGGAAGATGGTAGAAGGAGAAGGAGGGGTGGAGGTTTGGGGGGGGATGTGATGCAGAGGCGACAGCATCCTAACAGGCCCATTGCTTAGGTGATGTGTTCAGAGTGACAGGGCCCCATCTCTGTCAACAAAATATGTTAACTCAGTCTGCCAGCGCAGAGGATCACCGCTGCTGATACGGCAAACGGAGCCAGCGTACGCAGACACACACACACACAGCGATAAGCCTTCCCATCTCTGCCTCTATTTTAGCTCCCACATCCCTGCAATGGATTATATCAAATTGGAAACTGGCTGTTTACAAAGCTAGAGCAGTGTTGAGCACTATGTCTCTGTCAAAGACGCCTCCCACTTGGCACAGACATCAACCGTGCTTCTACACCTGCATTACTAGCTGTTTGGGGTTTTAGGCTGGGTTTCTGTACAGCACTTCGAGATATTAGCTGATGTAAGAAGGGCTATATAAAATAAAATTGATTGATTGATTGATTGATCAATTCGACGTCTATTCCACGTTGTCTCAACGTAATTTAATTGAAATGACGTGGAAACAATGCTGATTCAACCAGTGTGTGTCCAGTGGGCTGGCTCCCTGACAATGGTCCTGTAACAATGAGTTGTGGCGGCTACAGCAGCCGGCTGCAATTTTGGGGATAGAGAGCAGAAACAAGCCTAAAAGCCAATTTATGCTTGATCCGAAAATGTGGTCAGAGGCTTCATAAGGAGGGTGTGACGGAGCCTCCGGAGGCATGCAGAGGCCAAATCTAGCGCCGTACCGCATCGCCGTGCGCCTCTCACATTTTTTTACAATGCAGAGGCTCCGTATAACTCCGCATTGACATGATTGGTTGATGGTAGGTGGGGGCGGGAGGTCCTATATAAACACAAACTCACTTCCTTGACAACTTCCTTCACAACAGCTCTGCTCTGCTCTGCAATGCGCAAAAATTATGTTTGCTCTGACTTCTGCGGAGGCCGCATCTCAGTAAATGCTGTACAGCCACTGCAGACGTCAGATTGACCATGCAGCACCTTTTAAGCAGATGACGAATTAGGAAACGGATAACAGTGTCACACCATTACTCATTCGGAAATATAAAGGCAGAAGTTGTCCCCCTGTCATGATCAAAAAGTGTTTACAACATGGATGTGTCATGTGGAACTTATGCCAACATTCGCTAATTGGTGTGATGGGACAGAATAAAAAGGGACACCTCTTTGTCACGACTTCCTCCGAAGCTGCCTCCTCTCCTGGTTCGGGCAGGCTTCGGCGTTCGTCGTCACTGGCCATCTAGCCACTGCCTCTCCTCATCTCATCATTCCATTTGTTTTGTCTTGTTTATTACACACACCTGGTTCATATCCCCTCATCAGTACCTGTATAAGTGTTCCCTCTGCCACCTTGTCTTTGTGTGTGATTGTTATTTGTGAGGATAGTGAAGCTCGGTGGAGCTCCTTGTATTTTGTATTTACCGGGTTATTTTCCCTGTTTGCCTTGTTTGTTCCAGTGTGCCTGTTTTGCACACTGGACTGTTTTTATGCTTTACTGCGTACTCTGTATTCCGGAATAAATCCTGTTATTCTGTGATTTACACTCCTGTGCCTGACTCCTTCAAATCACCCATCACACTCTTCATCATTTATTTTGATTTTTTTCTCTCTAAAACTTGTCACAGCAGCCGGGATGAAAACCGACCGCAGAAATCCCTAACGTGCCACCATCACAATCTGCATTTTATTTTCATCTTGTCAGCCGCAATGCTTTGTCAGTTTTGTCGCCTCTTTGGAGAGGTCTCTGTTGTTTGGAATAATTGAAAGAGCAACTGAGTTTTTAGAATCAGTGGAAACTGTGAACGTGGTTCGGGCTTCGATAATGTTTTTCTCCATCATTTCATCCAGGGAGAAATAATGATACAAAAAGAAAGAAAATGAACGTCGTTGAAATGAAATATGACTTCAAAGTCATGACACTGATAAGACAAAGCACAACAGATCAAGCTACTACACACCTGGGGTTTGAGATGCATCATTTAAGAAGAAAAAAAAAGATTCGCCAGACAGCGACGCTGACATAGATGTTTTGTTCCTGAGTATGAGTGATGTTACCAGGGGTTAAACTCAGTGCTGGAGCAATCTTGGAGATTATTTGGCATTGTCTGAAGTCTGTAGTACAACGTATGTTGTGAGACTTCTGAAGCATACATCTACTGTACAGTATGGGCCCAACACTCAAGCCCACACGGCACCGGCATCCATAGATCATACTACTGTTCAATGACTTATATGTGCACACACACTCGCATACACATTCTCACGCACACCCCCACCACCCACATACACAAACAACACCCCCCCCCCCAGATACACACACTCCCCCACACACATACACACTCTTCCATTGACAACCACCCCTGATCCTCTCACCCTGAAACAGATCTGTCAAACACACGGGACTTGTCTGAAGTCGGTACCTACGATCTGCCAACTTCTGTCTGTAGCGTCCGAACAGTTTGGGCCACATACTATGACCCCTCTATGGAAAGGTGAGACTCTCATGAACAAGTACAGGTTGTTTTGCTCTAGGACATCCACAAGCCTCACAAGACTCATCTGAAGGTAACCCGGTACCAGTTTAAAAATGAATGGAAGTATACACTGAGTGTACAAAACATTAGGAACACCTGCTCTTTCCAATGGCATTTTAAATGTTTTGTCATTTAGCAGACACTCTTATCCAGAGCGACTTACAGTTAGTGAGTGCATACATTATTTTTTTATTTTTCATACTGGCCCCCCGTGGGAATCGAACACACAACCCTGGCGTTGCAAATGCCATGCTCTACCAACTGAGCTACATCCCTGCCGGCCATTCCCTCCTCTACCCTGGACGACGCTGGGCCAATTGTGCGCCGCCCCATGGGTCTCCCGGTCACGGCCGGCTACGACAGAGCCTGGATTCGAACCAGGATCTCTAGTGGCACAGCTAGCACTGCGATGCAGTGCCTTAGACCACTGCGCCACTCATAAACTGACCAGGTGAATCCAGGTGAAAGCTATGATCCCTTATTGATGTCACCTGTTACATCCACTTCAATCAGTGTAGATGAAGGGGAGGAGACAGGTTAAAGAAGGATTTTTAAGCCTTGAGAGATGGATTGTGTATGTGTGCCATTCAGAGGGTGAATGGGCAAGACAGAAGTTCCTTTGAACGGGGTATGCTAGTAGGTGCCAGGCGCACCGGTTTGAGTGTCAAGATGAGTGTCAGTTGTGTCAAGCTGCTGGCTTTTTCATGCTCAACAGTTTCCTGTGTGTATCAAGAATGTTCCACCACCCAAAGGACTTCCAGCCAACTTGACACAACTGTGGGAAGCATTGGAGTTAACATGGGCCAGCATCCCTGTGGAACGCTTTCAACACCTTGTAGAGTCCGTGCTCTGACGAATTGAGGCTGTTCTGAGGCCAAAAAGGGGTGCAACTTAGTAATAGGAAGGTGTTCCTAATGTCTTATGCACTCAGTATACTGTATATGGAAGTAGTTTAGTGTCCAAAAAATGTGGTTAAATGTGGGTAAAACAAATGATATCCTTATATAGGACAAACACTTTAAAACAAACTCCCTTCTGATTAATATTTTGATTATCTGTTTTTCCATGTATGAATCTGTTATTCTGTGCGTTATTTTATTAGCCCTCTGATTACAATGAAGAGCAGACCGCTCTGTTCTGGGCCAGCTGCAGCTTAGCTAGGTCTTTCTTTGCAGTACTTGACTATATCACTGGACAATAATCAAGATAAGATACAACTAGAGCCTGCAGGACATGCTTTGTGGAGTGTGGTGTCAAAAAGGCTGATAATCTCTTTATTACGGACAGGCCTATTACAGCACAGATATCCCTAAATGGGTTTATCATGGAAAAAGACATGGTAGCATGTCATAATAACTCTACGTAATAAATAATTTATAATGGATTAGTAAATAGTTTATTTATAAGTTATTAATCCTTACTCCCACAATTGTAAATGTAAGTAACCTAGTTATTCACACATTTATAAAAAAACTTTTAAAATATTTAATAATGATTCATAAGATCACTCATAAGATGCCTTCAGAAAGTATTCATACCCTGTGACTCCACATTTTGTTTTGTTACAGCCTGAATTCAAAATGGATTACATATATATTTTTCAGCCATCTACACACAATACCCAATAATGACAAAGTGAAAACTTGTTTTTTGAATGTTTGCAAATGTATTGAAAATGAAATACAGAAATATATCATATACATAAGTATTCACACCCCTGAGTCAATACTTTGTAGAAGCACCATTCGCAGAGAGGTAAGTCTCTAAGAGCTTTCCACTCCTGGATTGTGCAACATTTGCCCAATATTCCCTTCAAGCGCTATCAAATTGGTTGTTGATCATTGCTAGACACCATTTTCAAGTCTTGCCATAGATTTTCAAGCAGATTTAAGTCAAAAATGTAACTCAGCCACTCAGGAACATTCACTGTCTTCTTGGTAAGCAACTCCAGTGTAGATTTGGCCTTGTGTGTTAAGTTATTGTCCTGCTGAAAGGTGAATTCATCTCCCAGTGTCTGGTAGAAAGCAGACTGAACCAGGTTTTCCTCTAGGATTTTGCCTGTGCTGAGCTCCATTCTGTTTCCTTTTTATCCTGAAAAACTCCCCAGTCCTTAATGATTACAAGCAAACCCATAACATGATGCAGCCACCACTATGCTTAAAAATATGGAGAGTTGTACTTAGTAATGTGTTGTATTGGATTTGCCCCAAACATAACACTTTGTATTTAACTTCACCATGCTCAAAGGGATAATCAAAGTCTGTTTTGTTTTTGTTTTTTTACCCATCTACCAATTACGTGCCCCTCTTTGCGAGGCATTGGAAAACCTCCCCTGTCTTTGTGGTTGAAATCTGTGTTTGAAATTCACTGCTCAACTGAGGGACCTTACAGATAATTGTATGTGTGGAGTACAGAGATGAGGTAGTCATTCAAAAATCATGTTAAATACTATTATTGCACACAGACTGAGTCCATGCAACTCATTATGTGACTTGTTAAGCAAATATGTACTCCTGAACTTATTTAGGCTTGCCATAACAAAGGGGTTTAATACTTATTGAACCAAGACATTTCAGATTTTAATTTTAATAAAAACACAAATCATTCCACTTTGACATAATGGGGTATTGTGTGTAGGCCTGTGACAAATCATCTCAATTTAAATCATTATAAATTCAGGCTGTAACACAACAACATTTGGAAAAAGTAAAGGGGTTTGAATACTTTCTGGAGGCACTGTAGGTCCTTATAAACCATTTACAAATTATTAGTTAAGTCTTTTTGCCTGGCTTCATCTAATGTGTGGGCTATTTATACTTTACAGATACTTTAAAAATGTTTTGAGTGACCAGGGTAATTTCTCACAAACATATTAACATGCCATTGGTAGACATTCCAGTAGTACCTGATGTTCAACTCTGACACCCTCTGGTGGCATTTTCTAAATTACACTTAATATTGTATACTACTTACAAAGTTAATTTCAGTTTCAACACCATAAGTAAGAACTGTGGTTTTGTGATAAAGGTGTCAGAATCAATGTGACTTTTACAGATGTCGAGATACAGCAGGCCCAAAAAACTGAAATGTACATTTATTTACTATAATTTTTTCGGCAGGGTTCCCAAATTGTCAAATGTTGGGGAATAAGTTTGCGTTTAGACAGGCAGCCTAATTCTGATAGTTTTTCCACTAATTGGTATTTTGACAAATCATATCCGATTTTTCAGAGCTGATCTAATTGGTCAAAAGACCAATTAGTGAAAGAAAATACTAGAATTTAGCTGCCTGTGTAAAAGCAGCCTAAGAGATTTGAAAGTATACAGTTGAAGTCGGAAGTTTACATACACCTTAGCCAAATACATTTCAGCTCAGTTTTTCACAATTGCTGACATTTAATCCTAGTAAGAATTCCCTGTCTTAGGTCAGTTAGGATCACCACTTCATTTTAAGAATGTGAAATGTCCGAATAATATTAGAGAGAATGATTTATATCAGCTTTTGTTTCTTTCATCACATTCCCAGTGGATCAGAAGTTTACATACACTCAATTAGTATTTGGAAGCATTGCCTTTAAATTGTTTAACTTGGGTCAAACGTTTCAGGTAGTATCGTATCTGAAGATTATGTCTCTGTTAAATGTTTTTCATGAAGAAATGGAATGTTGTTTGTGTTAGTATCAAGAGGGAATGTTTTGGGTGTGACGCCATATACAACAGACCGGAAGTGTCTTGTAGACAGGGGAGACTGGGGATTGGCCAGAAGAGGGAGCTTCATTGTTTATAAATAGGGGGGTTAAACGAAGAAGAAGTGAGAACGAGCAGCCATTCGGAGGCGTCGCTCTCCGGGTGTCATGTCACCTGTCATTTATGCTGTAACCTCGTGATTTTAATAAAAGCCTCTAACACGATGCAGCATAGACGGACTCTTTGTTGACAGCAATAATGGCCACCATTCACCCGATACGACATAATGGCGCCCAACGTGGGGCTGGGTTTGCGTCTCTTCCTTGTTTCAGTCAACCGCCAGGCTAACTCGCTTTGAAGCATGGCCAAAAAATGGTGAGTTTTTCTTACCGCTTCGGAGTTTGTTAGATTGGATACGACTTGTGTACACTGGAGAGATGTACCATTCCGACCTTGCCTCGGGTGGCGTTATTGCGGTCGACTAGAGTCTGCTAAAATTTATTCCATTGGAAACGGCAGATAATTGGGAGTTTTTAGAGCATTAAACGGTAGGATTTAAGTATTGAAGTGACGATTAAGGCAGATATGCGCATTCTTTAGGGCACTGTACCATTTAAGACCTCCAGGGGGGGCCATTTTAGATGTTGGGCCGGCAAATCCGTTTCCACGATAGAATGGGTGGACGGTGGGTTTTTTTTTGTTAAAGAGAGCTCGGATTAATGAGGTTTATCTGATTGTGATTATGATTTGACTTTCGTCCGACGGGATGTCTGATTGGGTCTAATTTCTCGGTGTAATGCTCATTAGTCCCGGTAGCAAAAACGGTAGGATAAATATGTTTAAAAGGAAATAGGGCAGTGCAGGATATGTTTGTTTGTGTAGTAGGCCGCAGTTAGCTAGAGGCTAAGGCTAATGTTAATGCTAATTGTGTTGTGTGCTACATGCTAATGTATCCTTAGAGACTCCATTGCGATGGATTAAAGTCTCTTAAATTTGTCTCTGTGTTTAAGTCAGGTTATATGTTTTGTGAGCGCTGTTAAATGTTGTTTGACTATAAGGGGGAAACGGGAGTTACAGCTGGATTGTTAGTCTGTCTGTGTGGGGAGAGAGTCCACGGTGAAAAAGCATGGGGTTGAATGGATGTGCGCATGTGCGTGATTTTGCGAAACTACACTACAGAAAGGGGGAGTTTATGACACGAGATTAGGACACGTTTTGGTTTACGGCACTAAAACTACGACATGCGGTTGTGCTCAGCCTACAAAACAAAATGGTTGGTTGAGGTCATAGGTCCCATTTGGGAGCTGCAGGGGCAGACAGAGAAACACACGGACAAAGAGAAGATAGATTTTAGCACGATTATTTTAGTTTCAACGGCGGCTGGTTAAAGATGAAACTTGTTTTGTGACCTATTGAATTTATACATTAAATATATGTTGGCGAAGTATAATGAATTGAATTAAATAATTAAAAGACGATTAAAATTAAATAAAAATGTTTTTGAGCGATCTATTTAGTTCTGATTTTAGTCTTAGAGTGAATAATGGGTGAACGAAGGAATATTGAATATGGTTGAAATAACTCAGGGATTGCATTAACTACTAAAAGCTGTTTCTGTGTCTTTGTCCCTTGTCATGAGAGACAGGAGAGAGGGGGAGCGAGGAGATACAGGAAGTGATCACGTGACGCGGCAGAGGATCAAGTAAAAAAAAAAGGTTTTGAGACTGTTACAAGATATGTGATGTTATGACAATTTTACATAGGCTTGGCAAATACTATTTCATTAAAAATTGCATTTTGGAGGCTCTGTGCCTCACTGGGGTTTGATGGGGGTTGTGTTGGGAATCAAGGATTGACATTATTCTGTAAATTTAAGATAATTAGAGCTGATAGAGCAAGGGGTTTATGGGAATTGGAGTAATGATAGGGTTAGAGGCTTTGTTTTTGGGGGATTGCTTTGAAGTTGACTGACTTACTTGCATTTGATGGGTTGTGGTAAGATAGTCAACACTAATTGATAAATTGGTGACATAGAATATAGAAATAAAAAATTGGTTTTAAATTATTCATAATTTTTAATTGTTTTTTTAATTGGTTTTTTATTTTTAATTAAAGGGTTTTTGAATAAAACATTTAATTGAATTTTTTAATATTCATATTTTGGGTGATTTATTGGAGTTGTTAGGTTTATATTAATAATTAGAGGGGGGGAAGCCATAGGCTATACAGTCTAAAATAAAATAATTCACGATAAAGGAATATAAAAGGGTTGTTACAATGGGGAGAAAGGACAGCAAGGCTAGATGAAGGTGATTACACCGATTGATATAGGGGAAAAATAGTAATCCTTTAACTAAAGGAGTGTTAGAAAGTAGTGTTAGAAAAACTAATGGCAGATGTTAGTACACCTTTCTCACATACGGATTCAGCAAAAAAGACACCCACCTTATGAGAAGGAAGCTTTCAGTGATCATCCAGCAGGGTGATTGTTGCATCAGAGATGAAGATGAATAATAGATAGAGGACAAGCAGAAACGACGATGAAGATGGATCAAAACTCCAGAAGGAAGAAAATGAGATGTCTGGAAGAGAAGAGTGAGGTTAAAGAAGACGAGGAGGATGAAGATGAGAGTGATGATGAAGAGGTCATGCATGGGTGGATATGACTCTGTGATCAGATGGAAGTTGAAGGAAGAAGGATACACAAGATTTGATCTCTGATGGAAGTTGAAGATAAAGATTTGGAGATTAAAGGTGCTTTATGTTCAAGAGGATTTTATCCTACAATGACTAGCAAAGAAGAAATAGAAGGAGATATAGACCGATGTTTATCATGCCTGGATAAAGCAAATAGTTTAGAAGTAACACAGCTGAAGATACAGAAGAGGAGAAACTGCTGAGAGGATCCCAAGAATTGGAGAAGAAGAAGGAGAAGATAAGTTTTGGTTATGAAGAATCAGAGTGAACCAAATCAACAATCACTGTTACAGCTTCAACTGAACAATATCAAATGCAATTGTATCAGCCACCAAGGGCGACACCAGTTGATTCATATCCAAAGCCAGTTTCTGGACAGACACAGAATTGAAGAGGATGAGAAGAAATAGGAGGAGGAAGATTTCAGCTACACTTCCAGCAACTTTCAGAAGACTGTTATAATTGTGGACAGATTGGGTACTTTACCTGTTAATGCAACAAGTCAGGAGGAAACAACAGAGGAAGATAAAGGAGCAAGTGAAGATCACCTGTTAGTGCCTAGAAGATCCGGAAGGGGGGTATCAGCTGAGAGCATCGATTAGAGAAGAAGAGAAAATAGCTAACAATTGAAGTGAAAACAACCGACCATTAGAAGTGATGGTGAATAGTGGAAAAACGTATCTGTGTTCAGCCTAAAGAGGTTAAACATCTCACTAATTGATAACTAATTAGGATAGGGATTTGAGGTAGTAAAACAGTTACTTACTCTTAAGGTACTAATATTAGAAGATACTGTTATTGCAGTGTTGGGAAGAGATGCATTGTTTAAATTGAATTGTACAATAAGATGTACACTAGACGACTGTCTATTAGACAATCTGTCTGAAAAGTTAAAAGGGGGGACTGTTTATTCTGGGTTACATTCTTACACTAAGAGATTTCAGGCTAGGCTAAAAGGTGTTTAGTCGTTTGCCAAGTCTGTGTGTAATGAGTCAGAAGCAGGTGGGGAACTTTCCCAATCACATATTCTAAAAATTTGGTGGTAAGGGATTTTGTGAATAAATCAGGGGGAAAAGTTTTAAATGTTATGAGAGAAAAGATTAGATTAAAATAAGTTAGGAGTAGATTAGGGTTGAAGGAACTCTGAGACAGTAAGCTAAGTTTCAAAGTTAGTAATAAGAGAGAGAGAGAGAACAGTGATGAAGGACATTTTAAAGTTTAGTGGGAAGATATGGTAGGAGTTTAGATCTGTTAGGAGCCGATGCATTGATAAGAGAAGATTGAGGGTGATTGAGTATCTATAGTTACAGTTCCCAGCAGGGAGATCAAGGTAATTATAGGTGTATTTTTTATAATCAAAAGTTTGAAAGTCAGGGATTTAGAGAAAGGACTGAGATTTGGGGAAAAAGTGACACTAGTGGTGATAGATGGAAGTACAAGCAGAGACAACTTTTCTTTGGGGAAAATTAGGAGTAACTAAGGACATTAACACTTCAGGTTATTGGAACAACAGGGAGAAGCAATTTAACTCTTTCAACATTGATAGTTATTAAAGCCATAAATATATCGCATTTGATTATAAGGGAACCAATACAGTACCAATTTTAGGGGAAAGAATACTTATTAGGGTTAGGATGGGGACGTTCCTCCCATATGGAGAGATAATTATGGAGAATAAGTATTGTTATCAGGACCAGATGTAGAAGCGGTGTCCCCTAGTCAGAGGAGGGATAGTTTGTACAACGATATGAAGTAGAAGAGGTTAGGAGTGACTGTTCACTTATGTTGCGTAATGTTACAGAGAAAGGTCAGGGAGAATATATGTATACTTATCTAGTGCAAGCATTAGAAGTTGTTCCGGTTAAGAATTATGGGTTAAAGGGCTATGTAATTCGTAAAGTGACGCTTATAATGGAAGATTTGAGGTCTGTTGACGTTTCCACAGTCATTGAGGGAGTTCAGGAGGAGTAGATTACAGTAGTCACTCCAACAGTAGATAATACACAGAGGATAATGGGAACTTTTGCACTAGAAGTAATTAGGGTTGATACAGCAATTAAGTCAACTACTTTAATGGTAACTTTGGAAGGGATTAGTGATATGATGGCAATAGCAAATGTAGGGAGTATGACATCGATAACAACTTTTCTGAAATTAAATGGGGAATTTTAGACTCATGGGTTATGTTACGGATGGAGAGTGCTGTCAATGATAGTACGAATAGGGTTAAAATAGGAGAGCAGATAGTAGTAGAAAGAATAGAGATTCATCATGGAGGACAGGATGAGGTCTTTGATTTTAATGACAGACAAGGAGAGGTATCTGATCAGTACCGCTCGTTCTTCTGTTGTGGAAATTAGAGATAGATTAACTCATTCTGTAAGATCAGTGAGGAATCTTGAGGGTCCATGTCTGTTGAGAATTCCAGCACCAAACATGTTAGACGGTCGCGCGGCCTCTATCAGGTATGGGTCAGTCTTATGCTTTGTCATGACTGTGGTATCAGCAACAGTCATTGACAGATAAAATAATGTCGTTGTCAGAACAGTGGTTTAAGCCTAGGTTTAAGTGTTCTTGGTTAAATGAATTACCCTATGGGAATTGTTAAATGGGAAAGGAAAATCAGGTAACAACGGAACCCTGAAGTATTCAGGTGAAACATTGAGGGCTAAAAGTTGTTTTTGTTCTAATAAAACATATGAGGTAAAGGGTATGTTTATGGGAATATCAGATTGTGATGATTATAGGATGACTTTGGATAAGCATGACCTTAAGGGTAGTAATGAGAAATACGTTACTTTTTATGTACCAGGTAGTAGGAACAGCAGGACTTTGAGGGTTAAAATATTAGCTTTTGCCTGACAATGTGACTATGGAGAATTTTAGAGATATTTGGAGGAGTTGTGGTGATAAAATATATATTCTTACATTATGGATGGATAGGATTTTGTTACATGTCAACGTTGAAGCTTCCATATGAGGTTTTTACCATTATAAGAGGGATAGCACCGGACACAGCTAGAGATAGGGTTAAAAGGGCGACATGTCATAGTCTTTAAGCCTATCATTGAAGGATAAGTCTAAGGGAGAAGGGGGGACTTTTTCCATGGTATGGTATAACATTTGGGAAGATCATATGGATAATATTAGGTATACTTTGAGTCCAGATAGTTCAGATAGTTATATATGCATTAAAGAATATAAGGGATGCATTTGGGAGATATGACAAATCTTGGTTGCAAAATCAGTTAGGCCCAGTAGGGGCAGTGATGGGTCAGATTTTAGTTTCAGCTTTGATAACACTGTGTGATGTTTGTAATTTGTTACTGACCTTTGAGAAAGCTATGATATTAAGATAGGTTGGAGAGTGCCTGGAGACAACACTCAGATGCCGGTGTTGACTGTTCCTGATCTGGATAAAGATGGACCAGTGGAACTGAATGGATAAATATCATTTTTTGATTATTTGATCATTTTTCAAAGTTTTTTTTTTCAATATTGGGGTGATGTTGGTATGATTTATGAATCAAAGGGGGGAATAGGTTTATGTGATTCATGCATCATTTATATATCAGTTTATACTCTTAGTTGATATTCATGTTTAATTTGAAAGTGTTTGTTTTGCAAAAGATACTGTTTGGTCGTTTCTTTTTCTTCCAGAAGCATTTGGGGGAACATGTGGAGATTGAAATACTCAAACAAAGACAATATGAAGGGACAATATGACTGGAGGAGATGAAACAAGGAGGGTGTGGCTGATTCCATCATCAACAGTCCATTGGAAGTCGAGACTACAGGGAGATGAAGTGTAGTGGACTACATTCCAGTGTCTGCAATGAAATATAGACATGTGTAATACATAATTGTGTAATAGCCTCAGGGATTAATTTTGTAGAATGATGTTTGATGTTATTGAATACATGTGAGGATCTTAGATGTTTTTGTTTATTTCGTGAATGTTTAGGGACAGAGAGGCTAGGAAGGGAGAGTTTCATTGTACGGTCCAATGGGTTGACCAGCCTTACAATGGATATTTATTGGATAGGATTTTGTTTGCAGGGGATTACATGTGTATTTAATTGCATCATAGTTTCAAAGGCATTTACATGGTTTATGAGGTTATCTGGAGTACCGAGGTGGTTGCCTGGGGCAGAGGGACCGTGAGAGAATTTTACTGTCTTGATTGATGGATGGATATCTGAAAAGATGGCTGCCGGACAGTTTTTCGCTCTTACACTCCATAGAGATTTGTTCATAAAGATAGTAATGTATTCACACTTCATAAACAGTTATTTCATAGAAAGGTATTTACACTCTAGAGGAGAATGTTTTTGGTTTAATGTTAAAGATACTCAATAAGATAAATTGTTACTAGTCATAATCCTATTCTGTTTGTTTTCGAGACGTTTAGTTCGTCTCGAAGGGGGGAATATCGTATCTGAAGATTATGTCTCTGTTAAATGTTTTTCATGAAGAAATGGAATGTTGTTTGTGTTAGTATCAAGAGGGAATGTTTTGGGTGTGACGCCATATACAACAGACCGGAAGTGTCTTGTAGACAGGGGAGACTGGGGATTGGCCAGAAGAGGGAGCTTCATTGTTTATAAATAGGGGGGTTAAACGAAGAAGAAGTGAGAACGAGCAGCCATTCGGAGGCGTCGCTCTCCGGGTGTCATGTCACCTGTCATTTATGCTGTAACCTCGTGATTTTAATAAAAGCCTCTAACACGATGCAGCATAGACGGACTCTTTGTTGACAGCAATAATGGCCACCATTCACCCGATACGACAGTAGCCATCCACAAGCTTCCCACAATAAATTGGGTGATTTTGTCCCATTCCTCCAGACAGGGCTGGTGTAACTGAGTCAGGTTTGTAGGCCTCCTTGCTCGCACACGCTTTTTCAGTTCTGCCCACAAATTTTCTATAGGATTGAGGTCAGGGCTTTGTGATGGCCACTCCAATACCTTGACTTTTTTGTCCTTAAGCCATTTTGCCACAACTTTGGAAGTATGCTTGGGGTCATTGTCCATTTGGAAGACCCATTTGTGACCAAGCTTTTACTTCCTGACTGATGTCTTGAGATGTTGCTTCAATATATCCACATCATTTTACTTCCTCATGATGCCATCTATTTTGTGAAGCGCACCGGTCCCTCCTGCAGCAAAGCACCCCCACAGCATGATGCTCCCACCCCGTGCATCACGGTTGGGATGGTGTTCCTCAGCTTGCAAGCAACCCCATTTTTCCTCCAAACATAACATTGGTCATTATTCCCAAACATTTCTATTTTTGTTTAATCAGACCAGAGGACATTTCTCCAAAAAGTATGATCTTTGTCCCCATGTGCTGTTGCAAACCGTAGTCTGGCTTTTTTATGGCGGTTTTGGAGTAGTGGCTTCTTCCTTGCTGAGCGGCCTTTCAGGTTATGTCGATATAGGACTCGTTACTGTGGATATAGATACATTTCCTCCAGCATCTTCACAAGGTCCTTTGCTGTTGCTCTGGGATTGATTTGCATTTTTCGCACCAAAGTACGTTCATCTCCAGGAGACAGAACCGTCTCCTTCCTGAGCGGTATGACGGCTGCGTGGTCCCATGGTGTTTATACAGTGGGGGAAAAAAGTATTTAGTCAGCCACCAATTGTGCAGGTTCTCCCACTTAAAAAGATGTGAGAGGCCTGTAATTTTCATCATAGGTACACGTCAACTATGACAGACAAATTGAGGAAAAAAAATCCAGAAAATCACATTGTAGGATTTTTAATGAATTTATTTGCAAATTATGGTGGAAAATAAGTATTTGGTCACCTACAATTAAGCAAGATTTCTGGCTCTCACAGACCTGTAACTTCTTCTTTAAGAGGCTCCTCTGTCCTCCACTTGTTACCTGTATTAATGGCACCTGTTTGAACTTGTTAACAGTATAAAAGACACCTGTCCACAACCTCAAACAGTAACACTCCAAACTCCACTATGGTCAAGACCAAAGAGCTGTCAAAGGACACCAGAAACAAAATTGTAGACCTGCACCAGGCTGGGAAGACTGAATCTGCAATAGGTAAGCAGCTTGGTTTGAAGAAATCAACTGTGGGAGCAATTATTAGGAAATGGAAGACATACAAGACCACTGATAATCTCCCTCGATCTGAGGCTCCACGCAAGATCTCACCCCGTGGGGTCAAAATGATCACAAGAACGGTGAGCAAAAATCCCAGAACCACACGGGGGGACCTAGTGAATGACCTGCAGAGAGCCGGGACCAAAGTAACAAAGCCTACCATCAGTAACACACTACGCCGCCAGGGACTCAAATCCTGCAGTGCCAGACGTGTCCCCCTGCTTAAGCCAGTACATGTCCAGGCCCGTCTGAAGTTTGCTAGAGTGCATTTGGATCCTAAACACACCGCCCGGGCAACGAAGGAGTGGCTTCGTAAGAAGCATTTCAAGGTCCTGGAGTGGCCTAGCCAATCTCCAGATCTCAACCCCATAGAAAATCTTTGGAGGGAGTTGAAAGTCAGTGTTGCCCAGCGACAGCCCCAAAATATCACTGCTCTAGAGGAGATCTGCATGGAGGAATGGTCCAAAATACCAGCAACAGTGTGTGAAAACCTTGTGAAGACTTACAGAAAACGTTTGACCTGTGTCATTGCCAACAAAGGGCATGTAACAAAGTATTGAGAAACTTTTGTTATTGACCAAATACTTGTTTTCCACCATAATTTGCAAATAAATTCATAAAAAATCCTACAATGTGATTTTCTGGAGAAAAAAAAATCTCATTTTGTCTGTCATAGTTGACGTGTACCTATGATGAAAATTACAGGCCTCTCTCATCTTTTTAAGTGGGAGAACATGCACAATTGGTGGCTGACTAAATATTTTTTTTCCACACTGTACTTGCGTACTATTGTTTGTACAGATGAATGTGGTACCTTCAGGCATTTGGAAATTGCTCCCAAGGATGAACCAGACTTGTGGAGGTCTATAATTATTTTTCTGATGTCTTGGCTGATTTCTTTTCATTTTCCCATGATGTCAAGCAAAGAGGCACTGAGTTTGAAGGTAGTTCTTGAAATACATCCACAGGTACACCTCCAATTGACTCAAATTATGTCAATTAGCCTATCAGAAGTTTCTAAAGCCATGACATCATTTTCTGGAATTTTCCAAGATGTTTAAAGGCACAGTCAACTTAGTGTATGTAAACTTCTGACCCACTGGAATTATGATACAGGTAATTATAAGTTAAATAATCTGTCTGTAAACAATTGTTGGAAAAATTACTTGTGTCATGCACAAAGTAGATGTCCTAACCAACTTGCCAAAACTATAGTTTGTTAAAAATAAATTTGTGGAGTGGTTGAAAAACGAGTTTTAATGACTCCAACCATATGTATGTAAACTTCCGACTTCAACTGTAGGTTTGACATAAAATATGTCACAAATTACTTTCCAAAATTATTTTTTTTCAATGAAGAAAAAAAAGTCTGATCTTTTACCAAATGGTGTCGCTCTAAACATGCACACATTTCCATAGGAAAAACAGCCATTTTAAAAGCACAGGTCTTGTGCAATGTAATTTTCTCTCTTACAGGGATAAATGTTTGTCTTACAGGAATTATAGACATATGAGGACAAAGCTAAAATCTCTACCTATCCATTTATGTAAATATATTCCCTGTCTGATTCCCAGTTCGTCCACTAGACAGCAGTAGGAGATCAGGTTTTGCCCACTTGAAACCAGCTGTGTCTGGTTTGGGTACACTGTGTAAAATAGACTGGTTCTGAGTGAGGACATGTAAGTCAGAATATCTTTAATGATAAGAAGTAGAAGGTCAGAATAAAAACAGAGCTTGACCAGTCTTGATTAGTCGGCTCTGGAAGGTCATGGATGTTTACACATGCTAATAGCCCCTAACACCATGTCTATTGTACTCATATCACGCCCCAGTTCAGCTCAGCAGGCAATCTACTCCAAACATTTATTTAGAAGGCCTATAACCTCGTTCATACATTTTAAAAACATCTTAATAAGATGTAAATACGATCATCAATTAAAGATCCAATATCAAACTTTATTTGAAGTGCATTTAAAACAGCAACACACTTTAAAACAATAAAATGATGGCAATCAAAGAGATCAAAGGTTATCAAAGAACATAAAACACAAAGGTGTCATTGATTAAAGGCCAAGCTAAAAAGGCTGGTTGACAAATTTTAACACCTCATGCAGTTTCACAGTACAATATAAAATTCCATATAAAAAATAAAAAATGTAAAAAGTATGATACACTTTGTAAAATAAACACAAACAATGATGAAATCATCAAATGTTTATTACCTATACAATTTATGGAATAAACAGTAGCTTTGCTATTAAATTCCCAATGCTAGGCCTCTTGATTTCATATAGTTTCACCTCCAAGTAGCCTAAAGCCTAAAAAGCAGCCCTGCTTGAAACTGGTACTACCACAGGGAGGACGATAATTTTTTTAATGAGCATGGCCTTTTTTCTATTACAGCATATTGGACAACTGTTATTTATATAACATTCACCCAGCTCAATGGGACATTGATAGGTTTAAGCTACTACATGATACTCACATTTTCCATACACCCATCATGAAGTTGCTACAACGTAGCCTATGAATGAAAGTTTATAACGTAGGTGCACAGGTCGAGAGACAAATTGGAGTAATCAAGGTGACAGACAGTGACACATTCAATACCACTTTGCTCACTCTTGCCTGCATCTAGCAGATCTAGGGTGAAATAATTGGTCCAACAAGAGTTTCTATTGGACAAATTTAGGTACGTTTATCCCCGTTTCGTTCCTTTTGCTTCCGTTTAAGAAATGTTTTTCAACAGAATCGGCGGAATGAATACACCCTTGATCACACGGAATCACAGTTCACTTTCATAGCAGCCACATACAACAGCATGATCACTTTGCTTGTTGAATAATTCCTTCTCGCATCTACGTGCTCTCCTCCTCTCACCTATTGCCTTCACTTGTGGACTTCAGTGTACAACACATTAGCTGTCTGTGACCAGGCGAAGAAACCTTTCCAAGCCAAACGTTCATATCATAACCGTTAACCGCTACACACAGCCTACATCGTTGTCACCAAATTAGCTACTGTCATAGCCAACATAACTACTAGAGTTAATGCTTTAGTAAACCCGCTACAATCATGCAGTACAGCGTACAGTAAGCAGTTTAGCAGTTACACAGGTGGGCCCCAGTGGCAATACATTTATAAAACCAAAAGCTTACCTTGACTTGGAAGAGTTCCAGTGTTGGACAGCCATAGTCAGCTAGCTAACATAGCATCCCTCTCTGTTTGAGCCGGGTGTTTGAGTAGGTTAAACTAGCTAGTTGCATTTGCTAGCTAAGTAAGTGAAAGTGAAAAAATACAACTAAATATACGTAGCTAGCTCTCTCTCTCTCGCTCTCTTGCTTCTTCTTCATTTTTGAATAAATTAATTTGTTCAAAATTGTTCAACTATTGTCTTTCTCTCTCTTTGAGTCAATTATTCACCACATTATATGCACTGCAGTACTAGGTAGCTGTAGCTTATGCTTTCTTTACTATATTAATTATCTGATCGTTTGATTGGGTGGACAACATGTCAGTTCATGCGACAGAAGCTCTGATAGGTTGGAGGACGTCCTCCGGAAGTTGTCATAATTACTGTGTAAGTCTATGGAAGGGGTTGAGAACCATTAGCCTCCTAGGTTTTGTATTGATGTCAATGTACCCAGAGGAGGACGGAAACTAGCTGTCCTCCGGCTACACCATGGTGCTATCCCTACAGAGTGCTGTTGATGCTACTGTAGACCATTATTGCAAAGCAGCGTTTTTTAATCAATCATTTGGTGACATGTGAATATACAGTATATACAGTGCATTCGGAAAGTATTCAGACCCCTTGACTTTTTCCACATTTTGTTACGTTACAGTATTATTCTAAAATTGATTAAATTAAAGTTTTTCCTCATGAATCTACACACAATACCTCATAATGACAAAGCGAAAACAGGTTTATAGACATTGCAAATTTGTTCGAAATAAAAAACATACCTTATTTACACAAGTATTCAGACCCTTTGCTATGAGTCTCAAAATTGAGCTCAGGTGCATCCTGTTTCGATTGATCATCCTTGAGATGTTTCTATAACTTGATTGGATTCCACCTGTGGTAAATTCAATTGATTGGACATGATTTGTAAAGGCACACACGTGTCTATGGCAGCATCATGCTATGGGGATGTTTTTCAGCGGCAGGGAATGAGAGACTAGTCCGGATCGAGGGAAAGTTGAACGGAGTAAAGTACAGAGAGTTCCTTGATGAAAACCTGCTCCAGGGCGCGCAGGACCTCAGACTGGGGTGAAGGTTCACCTTCCAACAGGACAACGACCCTAAGCACACAACCAAGACAACGCAGGAGTGGCTTCAGGACAAGTCTCTGAATGTCCTTGAGTGGCCCAGCCAGAGCCCGGACCTGGAGAAACCTGAAAATAGCTGTGCAGTGACTCTCCCCATCCAACCTGACAGAGCTTGAGAGGATCTGCAGAGAAGAATGGGAGAAAATCCCCAAATACAAGTGTGCCAAGCTTGTAGCGTCATACCCAAGAAGATGCGAGGATGTAATCGCTGCCAAAGGTGCTTCAACAAAGTCCTGAGTAAAGGGTCTGAATACTTATGTAAATGTTATATTTCCGGGGGGGGGGGGGGGGGGGGGTTTATATAGACATTTGCAAACATTTCTAAAAACCTGTTTTTGCTTTGTAATTATGGTGTATTGTGTGTAGATTGATGAGGGGGGGGGGGGGGGAACAATTTAATTAATTTTAGAATAAGGCTAACGTAACAAAATGTGGAAATAGTAAAGGGGTCTGAATACTTTCCGAATGCACTGTTTTATAGTTTTATCTAAAAATAATAACTTTTTTTAATTTTTCACTATATACATTTTTCTGAAATTCACTGAGGAGGATGGTCTCCCCTTCCTCGTCTGAGTAGCCTCCACTGCACCACAGTTACTGTTTCTGAAGTCCTGGCAAACTGCACTTTGTACTTGCAATATACAGTATCTCACAAAAGTGAGTACACCCCTCACATTTTTGTAAATATTTGAGTATATCTTTTCATGTGACAACACTGAAGAAATGACACTTTGCTACAATGTAAAGTAGTGAGTGTACAGCTTGTATAACAGTGTACATTTGCTGTCCCCTCAAAATAGCTCAACACACAGCCATTAATGTGTAAACCGCTGGCAACAAAAGTGAGTACACCCCTAAGTGAAAATGTCCAAATTGGGCCCAATTAGCCATTTTACCTCCCCGGTGTCATGTGACTTGTTAGTGTTACAAGGTCTCAGGTGTGAATGGGGAGCAGGTGTGTTAAATTTGGTGTCATCGCTCTCACACTCCCTCATACTGTTCACTGGAAGTTCAACATGGCACCTCATGGCAAAGAACTCTCTGAGGATCTAAAAAAAAGAATTGTTGCTCTACATAAAGATGGCCTGGGCTATAAGAAGATTGCCAATACCCTGAAACTGAGCTGCAGCATGGTGGCTTAGACCATACAGCGGTTTAACAGGACAGGTTCCACTCAGAACAGGCCTCGCCATGGTCGACCAAAGAAGTTGAGTGCACGTGCTCAGCGTCATATCCAGAGGTTGACTTTGGGAAATAGACGTATGACTGCTGCCAGCATTGCTGTAGAGCAGGGGTGTCAAACGTCCGGCCCGCGGGCCGGATCAGGCCCGCAAACGGGTTTAATCCGGCCCGCGAGATGATTATTATTTGTATTTATTTTTATTAAAAAATAAATTAAAAAATTGTAAAGTATAAAAATGCGCTGCAATTTTTCAATAAAATAAACTGCTGTTCCAATTGCGTCCACTCGATGGCGCAATAGCAATTGTATTAAGCAAGCAAACTGTTTATACCGGGGCAGAGCAAGTAGGTCAAGCACGTGCAGCCAATGAGCTACTTTGTTTTGCCCGCGATATTTATTACGGCTTCTACTTTTAACATTATGTGCTTTGGCACCCTCATTGCCCCAATATGTCTCTGTCAAAAAAGAGAAAAGTGGACGCAGAGTGCAGAGTGTTCCAAGAAAAATTGTCATCCTATTTATTCACCGAATTGAATGGGAAAGCTGTATGTTTGGTGTGTTCAGAGCATGTTGCAGTGCTGAAAGAATATAACCTTCGTCGCCACTATGTGAGTCTTCATGCCGACAAATATGACAACTTTCAAGGACAGCGGAGATGAGAGAAGGTGAATGAACTGTTGGTGGGTCTGAAGAAACAGCAGTCTGTGTTTACTCACAGCCGAGACATCAGTGACGCTGCAGTGAAAGCTAGCTACCTCATTGCTAATGAAATCGCAGTGGCTTCAAAACCATTTAGTGAGGGTGAATTTGTAAAAACATGCATGATGAAGGCAGCGGAGATTGTGTGCCCTGAAAAGCGGCAGGCTTTTGCAAATATCAGCCTGACAAGAAACACAGTTGCAGACAGGATTTCCGATCTTTCAGTGGATTTGGACAGCCAGTTGAAGCAAAAAGTAAAGTCATTTATTGCGTTTTCGGTTGCAATTGATGAAAGCACGGACATTAGATGTTGCACAACTGGCCATTTTCATCCGCGGAGTTGATGACACATTGACCGTCACCGAGGAGTTGGTGGAGTTGGTGCCGATGACAGATACAACGACAGCAGCTGATATTTTTACCGCACTCGTCGGCGCGCTGGACAGGGTCGGAGTGGACTGGTCCCGCGCTGTCAGCCTGGCTACAGATTGTGCGCCCTCAATGATCGGGAAAAAAGCAGGCGTTGTGACAAAGTTCAGAGAGAAAGTGCAATCTGCAAATGGAGGACGTGATTTTTTGACTTTTCACTGTATTTTGCACCAGGAGGCTTTGTGTTGCAAGTCATTAAAGATGGATAACGTCATGAAGGTGGTCATCCAAACTGTTAATTTCATCCGATCCAGAAGCCTGAATCACCGTCAGTTTGACAGCCTTCTCAGAGAGAAAGACCACATCTATGGCCTGCCATACCACACTGAGGTAAGATGGTTAAGCCGAGGTGCTGTGCTGAGGCGTTTTTTGATTTACGAGAAGAAATTGAACAGTTCATGGAAGAAAAGGGCAAACCAGTGTTAGAATTTCATTCCGCAGAATGGATGCAGGACCTTGCATTTATGGTGGATGTTACAGAGCACCTGAATAACTTGAACAAACAGCTGCAAGGGCGCAACAAAGTTGTCACGCAGTATTATGACAGCATACGTTCTTTCAAGTTGAAGCTGTCATTGTGGGAGACGCAACTTGCCGGTGGTGATGCAGCTCACTTCCCCTGTCTGAAAAATGTGTGCGCGACCCAACATGTGGCAGACATGAAGCGGTTCAAAGATGAAATAACGGGACTGTTACGGGAGTTTGAGCAACGCTTTCAGATTTATGTTTATATGTTTTTATGTTGATGTGCTATTGTTTTTAATTGATTTTATTTTATTTGTATATTTAACCTATTCTTGACTCTGTGGTTCTTGCACTTGTTTGGGGAACAGGATTTCATTATTTGTATCTACATTTCTGCCTGAGAAATGACACCCTGATATAGTTCTGTGATCTGTGATATACTTTTGTGAATCACTGAGGCATTGTGTGTTTGTGTGTTCTTTGTCCTCAGAACTTTCAAATAACTTGAGGTGTTTTATGATTAATAGTGATTTTGTGCTTTTGGACACACTGTCCTCAGGCTCCAGCTTTATGTTTATATGTTTTTATGTTGATGTGCTATTGTTTTTAATTGATTTTATTTTATTTGTATATTTAACCTATTCTTGACTCTGTGGTTCTTGCACTTGTTTGGGGAAGAGGATTTCATTATTTTTATCTACATTTCTGCCTGAGAAATGACACCCTGATATAGTTCTGTGATCTGTGAAACAGTTCTGTTAATCACTGAGGCATTGTGTGTTTGTGTGTTCTTTTTCTTTAGAATTTTCAAATAAACTTGACGTGTTTTATGATTAATAGTGATGTTGTGCTTGTACTATTTTGGACACACTGTCCTCAGGCTCCAGCTTTATGTTATATGTTGATCGTATTAAAACAAAGAAAACAATCTGAAGTTGTTGTTTTTAAGTTATATATACCAGGATTTTTCCGGTCCGGCCCACTTGGGAATAGATTTTCCTCCATGTGGCCCCTGAGCTAAAATGAGTTTGACACCCCTGCTGTAGAGGTTGAAGGGGTGGGGGGTCAGCCTGTCAGTGCTCAGACCATATGCCGCACACTGCATCAAATTGGTCTGCATGGCTGTCGTCCCAGAAGGAAGCCTCTTCTAAAGATGATGCACAAGAAAGCCCGCAAACAGTTTGCTGAAGACAAGCAGACTAAGGACATGGATTACTGGAACCATGTCATGTGGTCTGATGAGACCAAGATAAACTTATTTGGTTCAGATGGTGTCAAGCGTGTGTGGCGGCAACCAGGTGAGGAGTACAAAGACAAGTGTGTCTTGCCTACAGTCAAGCATGGTGATGGGAGTGTCATGGACTGGGGCTGCATGAGTGCTGCCTGCATGAGCTACAGTTCATTGAGGGAACCATGAATGCCAACATGTACTGTGACATACTGAAGCAGAGCATTATCCCCTCCCTTTGGAGACTGGGCCACAGGGCAGTATTCCAACATGATAACGACCCCAAACACACCTCCAAGACGACCACTGCCTTGCTAAAGAAGCTGAGGGTAAAGGTGATGGACTGGCCAAGCATGTCTCCAGACCTAAACCCTATTGAGCATCTGTGGGGCATCCTCAAATGGAAGGTGGAGGAGTGCAAGGTCTCTAACATCCACCAGCTCCGTGATGTCGTCATGGAGGAGTGGAAGAGGACTCCAGTGGTAACCTGTGAAGCTCTGGTGAACTCCATGCCCAAGAGTGTTAAGGCAGTGCTGGAAAATGATGGTGGCCACACAAAATATTAACACATTGGGCCCAATTTGGACATTTTCACTTAGGGGTGTACTCACTTTTGTAACCAGCGGTTTAGACATGAATGGCTGTGTGTTGTGTTATTTTGAGGGGACAGCAAATGTACACTGTTATACAAGCTGTACACTCACTACTTTACATTGTAGCAAAGTGTCATTTCTTCAGTGTTGTCACATGAAAAGATATACTCATATTTACAAAAATGTGAGGGGTGTACTCACTTTGGAAATATGGAAATACAGGGGGTGGAGATCAGGGTACCTTGTGAGAATTTGTCGGTGAGAGGGTAATCCGCCTCTACCATCCGTTCTATTGGCCAACGTGCAATCATTGAAGAATAAACTGGATGAGCTCCGTTCGAGACTATCCTACCAAAGGGACATTAAGAACTGTAATATCTTATGTTTCACCGAGTTGTGGCTGAATGACGACACGGATAATATACAGTTGGCTGGGTTTTCTGTGCATCAGCAGGACAGAACAGCTAAGTCCGGTAAGACGAGGGGTGTGGGTGTATGTCTATTTGTCAATAGTAGCTGGTGCGTGATGTCTAATATGAAGGTAGTCTCGAGGTATTGCTCGCCTGAGGTAGAGTACCTCATGATAAGCTGTAGACCACACTTTCTCCCGAGAGAGTTTTCATCTATATTTTTCATAGCCGTCTATTTACCACCACAAACCGATGTTGGCACTAAGAAAAAGCCATATCTCAGACTGGCCATCTTAATCTTTTCTTTTTATTGGCCAGACTGAGATATGGCTTTTTCTTTGCAACACTGCCTAGAAGGTCAGCATCCCGGAGTCGCCTCTTCACTGTTGACATTGAGACTGGTGTTTTGCGGGTACTATTTAATGACGCTGACAGTTGAGGACCTGTGAATCGTCTGTTTCTCAAACTAGACATTAATGTATTTGTCCTCTTGCTCAGTTGTGCACCGGGGCCTCCCACTCCTCTTTCTATTCTGGTTAGAGCCAGTTTGCACTGTTCTGTGAAGGGAGTAGTCCATAGCGTTGAACGAGATCTTCAGTTTCTTGGCAATTTCTCGCATAGAATAGCCTTCATTTCTCAGAACAAGAATAGACTGACGAGTTTCAGAAGAAAGTTATTTGTTTCTGGACATTTTGAGCCTGTAATCGAACCCACAATTGCTGATGCTCCAGACACTCAACTAGTCTCAAGAAGGACAGTTTTATTGCTTCTTTAATCAGCACAACAATTTTCAGCTATGCTAACAAAATTGCAAAATGGTTTTCTAATTATTACATTTACATTTTAGTCATTTAGCAGACGCTCTTATCCAGAGCGACTTACATATATATATATATTTTTTATACTGGCCCCCTGTGGGAATCGAACCCACAACCCTGGCGTTGCAAACGCCATGCTCTATCAACTGAGCTACATCCCTGCCGGCCATTCCATCCCCTACCCTGGACGACGCTGGGCCAATTGTGCGCCGCCCATGAGTCTCCCGGTCACGGCCGGCGGCGACAGAGCCTGGATTCGAACCAGGATCTCTAGTGACACAGTTAGCACTGCGATGCAGTGCCTTAGACCACTGCGCCACTCAGGAGACGATTAATTAATTATCAATTAGCCTTTTAAAATGATAAACTTGGATTAGCAAATGCAACGTGCCATTGGAAAACACAGGACTGATGGTTGCTGATAATGGGCCTCTGTACGCCTATGTAGATATTCCATAAAAAATCAGCCGTTTCCAGCTACAATAGCCATTTACAACATGAACAATGTCTACACTGTATTTCTGATCAATTTGATGTTATTTTAAATGGACAGAAAAATTGCTTTTCTTTTGAAAACAAGGACATTTCTAAGTGACCCCAAACTTTTGAACGGTAGTGTGTGTATATATAAAAAAATAAATAAAAATAAATAAATATATATATATATATATATACATATATATATATTACACACACACACACACACACACACACACACACACACACTACAAGTCAAACGTTTGGACACACCTACTCATTCAAGGGTTTTTCTTTATTTGTATTATTTTCTACATGTATAATAATAGTGAAGACATCAAAACTATTAAATAAACATATGGAATCATGTAGGAACCAAAAAAGAGTTAAACAAATAAACATATATTTTATATTTGAGATTCTTAAAAGTAGCCACCCTTTGCCTTGATGACAGCTTTGCACACTCTTGGCATTCTCTCAACCAGCTTCATGAGATAGTCACCTGGAATGCATTTCAATTAACAGGTATGCCTTGATAAATGTTAATTTGTGGAATTTCTTTCCTTCTTAATGCGTTTGAGCCAATCAGTTGTGTTGTGATGTATGTGCAGTCGTGGTCAAAAGTTTTGAGAATTACACAAGTATTGGTCTTCACAAAGTTTGCTGCTTCAGTGGTTTTAGATATTTTTGTCAGATGTTACTATGGTATACTGAAGTATAATTACAAGCATTCCATAAGTGTCAAAGGCTTTTATTGACAATTATATTAAGTTTATGCAAAGGGTCAATATTTGCAGTGTTGACCCTTCTTTTTCAAGACCTCTGCAATCCACCCTGGCATGCTGTCAATTAACTTCTGGGCCACATCCTGACTGATGGCAGCCCATTCTTGCATAATCAATGCTTGGAGTTTGTCAGAATTTGTGGGATTTTGTTTGTCCACCCGCCTCTTGAAGATTGACCACAAGTTCTCAATGGGATTAAGGTCTGGGGAGTTTCCTGGCCATGAACCCAAAATGTCGATGTTTTTTGTTCCCTGGGCCACTTAGTTATCACTTTTGCCTTATGGCAAGGTGCTCCATCATGCTGGAAAAGACATTGGTCATCACCAAACTGTTCTTGGATGGTTGGGAGAAGTTGCTCTCAGAGGATGTGTTGGTACCATTCTTTATTCATGTCTGTGTTGTTAGGCAGAATTGTGAGTGAGCCCACTCCCTTGGCTGAGAAGCAACCCCACACATGAATGGTCTCAGGATGCTTTACTGTTGGCATGACACAGGACTGATGGTAGCGCTCACCTTGTCTTCTCCGGACAAGCTTTTTTCCGGATGCCCCAGACAATCGGAAAGGGGATTAAGAGAAAATGACTTTACCCTAGTCCTCAGCAGTCCAATACTTGTACCTTTTGCAGAATATCAGTCTGTCCCTGATGTTTTTCCTGGAGAGAAGTGGCTTCCTCGCTGCCCTTCTTGACACCAGGCCATCCTCCAAAAGTATTTGCCTCACTGTGCGTGCAGATGCACTCACAACTGCCTGCAGCCATTCCACAGCAAGCTCTGCACTGGTGGTGCCCCGATCCCTCAGCTGAATCAACTTTAGGAGACGGTCCTGGCGCTTGCTGGACTTTCTTGGGCGCCCTGAAGCCTTCTTCACAACAATTGAACCTCTCTCCTTGAAGTTCTTGATGATCCGATAAATGGTTGATTTAGGTGCGATCTTACTAGCAGCAATATCCTTGCCTGTGAAGCCCTTTTTGTGCAAAGCAATGATGCCGGCACGTGTTTCCTTGCAGGTAACCATGGTTAACAGAGGAAGAACAATGATTTCAAGCACCACCCTCCTTTTAAAGCTTCCAGTCTGTTATTCTAACTCAATCAGCATGACAGAGTGATCTCCAGCCTTGTCCTCGTCAACACTCACCTGTGTTAACGAGAGAATCACTGACATGATGTCAGCAGGTCCTTTAGTGGCAGGGCTGAAATGCAGTGGAAATGTTTTTGGGGGATTAAGATTAAGTTCATTTTAATGGCAAAGAGGGACTTTGCAATTAATTGCAATTCATCTGATCACTCTTCATAACATTCTGGAGTATATGCAAATTGCCATCATAAAAACTGAGGCAGCAGACTTTGTGAAAATTAATATTTGTGTCATTCTCAAAACGTTTGACCACGACTGTATATTGTCAACAAACTTGCGCCAGACATAGCTGGCAAATGGCTTAGCATTAGCTCATCATAATCAGTACAACCTTAAAAAAAGTATTATACACACATCACAGGTGTCCATTACAATCTATGCAAGAATCGGAATGCATTATTTGTCACCAGTACTTGAAAATGAATAAAACAGTAAATACATTATGCTCCATACATACATACATACATACATACATACATACATAATGTATGCTACAGTAGAAACGACAACACAATATACAGAAAATAAGGCACTTAATTTGATAGGAACGCACACATGTCCAATGTTATTAGTTCTAAGGAAAACAACAAGGAAGGCAATGTGAAAGCCAGCCAGAAAACGTGCCACGGAGAAAAAGACTGCGCAAATGTCTGCATACTTGATCTGCGGAAACACTGGGGATGTGCTTGGGCTCTCCTTGAAGAGAGAAGTTTGTCCAGCCTCAAACATAAATTGTCTGCAACAGTGAAATGCGCTAATTCTATGTGAATTAATGAGGATGCGGAACACACCTCAATTCAAACTCTTGTTCGAAAATACAACTTCTTAGAAAATAATTTGAAATTGACAAGTTGAAACATAGCCTATAAATATTTAGCAGGCAGTGTGTGTTAACTTTCCTGTTGCATAACAATCACATTTTGGAACAGTGAGTGCATTCTGACATCACGCGCATAAAACAACTCACTCTGGTGCGACCATTAGAGATATTTGGAACACGTGAAAAGGTTAAAGGTCTTACTCACATCGGCTACAAAGAGCGTGAGCAGACAGCCAGGTAGGATTCAATCGAATTCCTGTATTGACAGTGGTGTAAAGAACTTAAGTAAAACTACTTTAAAGTACTAGTTAAATAGTTTTGGGGGGTATTTGTACTTTACTATTTATATTTTTGACTACTTTTGCATTCCTACTTCACTACATTCCTAAAGAAAATAAAAGTGCTTGTTACAAGGAAAATGGTCAAATTCACGCACTTATCAAATCAAATTTTATTTGTCACATACACGTGTTTTGCAGATGTTATAGCGGGTGTAGCGAAATGCTTGTGCTTCTAGCTCCGACAGTGCAGTAATATCTAACAAGTAATATCTAACAATTTCACAACATATACCCAATACACACAAAAAAGTAAGGAATGGGATTTAAGAATATATACATATATGGACAAGCAATGACAGAGCGGCATGGACTAAGATACTGAAGAATATTATAGAATGCTGTATATACATATGAGATGAGTAGTGCAAGATATGTAAACATTATTAAAGTGACTAGTGTTCCATTTCTTAAAGTGGCCAGTGATTTCAATAGGTAGCAGCAGCCTCTAATGTGCTAGTGATGGCTATTTAACAGTATGATGGCCTTGAGATAGAAGCTGTTTTTCATTCTCTCGGTCTCAGCTTTGATGCACCTGCACTGACCTCGCCTTCTGGATGATAGCGGGGTGAACAGGCAGTGGCTCGGGTGGTTGATGTCCTTGATGATCTGTTTGGCCTTCCTGTGAAATCGGGTGCTGTAAGTGTCCTGGAGGGCGGGTAGTTTGCCCCCGGTAATGCGTCAAGAGAACATCCCTGGTAATCCCTACTGCCTCTGATCTGGCGGACTAACTAAACAAAATGCTTTGTTTGTAAATAATGTCTGAGTGTTGGTATACCCCTGGCTATCCGTACATTTAAATAACAATACAATTGTGCCATCTGGTCTGCTTAATATAAGGAATAAAAAATAAAAACAAACGTTTACTTTTGATACTTAAGTATTGTGGCACAGATCAGACACGGACAGAGTATGATTAGCTCGGTTTCAAGTGTGTTTATTCATAAAATAATCAAAAGAAAAGGTTAGGTCTCCCCCATGAGATCCTCTCCAGGATACCGTCTCCAACTACACGGAAGTTACCTTACTTCCCCCCGTCCTCTCCCATGTGCTGCCCTTCTGGCAGCTTTATGGGCCTTGCACAGCTGGTGAGCAATCCGCCCTTAATTACTCACCAGCTCCAAATCAACCCCAATTAGTCCTGTCCGGTGAGCCTGTCGAGACCTGGCACGTCCAGCAGATGGAGCCACCGTCTCGTGATGTATACTCCATCTATTACCAGGCCTCGACGAGTCTCCCCCTGGTGGCTGACCTGCTGTACACCACACACCCCCTCCCCTTAGCTCTGTCGGGGAGGGGACGGTCATCAGTGCAACGTCTCCTTTCTCGATAGGGCATCTGCGTTTCCATGCTTCGCCACTGACCTGTGCACAACAGAAAAAGAGAAGCGTTGAAGGGACAAGAACCACCTGGTGACCCGATCGTTTGTGTCTTTTCCCCTGGCCATCCAGACCAGGGGAGCATGGTCCGTGACCAGGGTGAAGTGGATACCTAACAGGTAATACTTGAGAGTGTCTAGCGCCCATTTCACCGCCAGACACTCTTTCTCAACAATTGAGTATTTTTTTAAATCTCTGTATCAGCTTTCGGCTGATGTACATGATGGGATGCTCCTCCCCATCGTGTATCTGGGACAGAACGGCCCCTAGAACCGTATCACATGCATCTGTCTGGACCACCATCGGCACCTGGAAATCGGGCGTTACGAGAATCGGATGGGAGCACAGCGCTTCCTTCAGACGGCTGAACGCCGCTTCTGTCTCGTCCGTCCATTTCACTGTTTTCGGGAGGCGGGCCCTGGTTAGATCGGTGAGGGGGGAAGCTATAGCCGCAAAGTTGGGGATAAAACGGCTATAGTATCCTGCCAGTCCCATGAAGGACTTGACCTGTGTCTTGGTGCGTGGAACGGGCCAGTCACGTACCGCGCGAACCTTCCTCTCCTGGGGCTTGATGTTCCCCCGTCCGATCAAATACCCCAGGTACTCCACCTCCTCGAACCCTAGCTTGCATTTCTTGGGGTTTGCGGTCAACCCGGCTTGTCTGAGTGCGTCCAGCACCGCCTGGAGGCGCGTCAGGTGCTCCTCCCAACCTTGGCTGTGGGTGATGATGTCATCCAGATAGGCCGCTGCGTACTGCTGGTGGGGTCGAAACACTCTGTTCATCAGTCACTGGAATGTGGCCGGGGCTCCGTGGAGACCGAACGGGAGCACCAGGTACTGGTACAGACCGTCTGGTGTCGAGAACGCCGTCTTCTCCCGGGAGGAGGCTGCCAATGGTACCTGCCAATATATTTTGGTCAGGTCAAGGGTGCTGATGTACCGGGCCTTTCCCAATCGGTCGATTAGCTCATCCTCCCTCGGCATGGGGTAGGCATCGAATACGCTTATGTCGTTCACACCCCGGAAATCCTTACAGAAGTGGAGGCTAATGCCCGTTTTGGGCACCAACACGATGGGGCTGCACCATGCACTGTGGAACTCTTCAACGACTCCCATCATCAGCATAGCCTCCACTTCTTGTTTCATGGCCTTCCGCCGGGCCTCCGGAATTCGATACGGCCTCTTTCTTACCGTTTCCCCTGGCCGGGTACGGATGTGGTGTTCAATGAGGGTCGTGCGGCCCGGCTTCTCAGAGAACACTGTCGTGTTCCGATCGACAAGCTCCCGGAGCTCTTGCTTCTGGGCCGGGTCGAGGTCCTCACTGCTCGGGACCACCACTGGTACCGTTGGTGTCCTGGGTCCCGACCATAACACGGCCAAGGCTGACCTCTCGTGCCACTTCAACAGGTTCACGTGGTAAATCTGTTGAGGTTTCCGTCTCCCCGGTTGCCATACGCGGTAGTTGACAGGTCCCAGTTTCTCGACCACCTCGTATGGTCCGTGCCATGTTGCCAGGAACTTACTTTCGGCCGTGGGGATCAACACCAACACCCTGTCTCCCACCTGGAATTCTCGGGGCTGGGCTCCCCGATTGAAGACCTGGGCTTGGGCGCGTTGGGCCTTCTCCATATGTTCCTTCACGACGGGCCATATGGCTGTCATCCGCTCCCGTATCGTCTCCACATGCTCTACCACGCTGCGTAAGGGGGTCGGTTGGGCTTCCCACACCTCCTTGGCGAGGTCCAGTAGGCCACGTGGCCTCCTCCCGTAGAGGAGTTCAAACGGGGAAAACCCAGTGGAGGATTGGGGTACTTCTCGGATTGAGAACATTAGGTGGGGTAGCAGCTGGTCCCAGTTTATTCTGTTTACATAAATCAAACGCCCCAAGCATCAAACGAAACTATTACAAGGGAAAACATTCACCTTGGCATAAACACAGTGAATTGTAGCTCAACCGAGCTACACGCTCTCACAACAAACAATCACTCACAAAGACAAAAGGGAACAGAGGGAACACTTATACACATACTAATTAGGGGAATGAGCACCAGGTGTGTGTGATTGACAAGACATTACAAGTGGAGTGATGAGAATGGTATCAGCAGTAGCTAGTACTCCGGTGACGAAGCCTGCCCGAACCAGGAGAGGGGGCAGCCTCCTCGCTGCCCGAATGTACTCCAGGTTACGGTGGTCTGTCCAGACGAGGAAAGGGTGTTTCGCCCCTTCGAGCCAATGTCTCCCTACCGTCAAAGCTGGGACAACAGCCAGCAGCTCCCGATCACCAACGCCGTAGTTCTGCTCTGCCGAGTTGAGTTTCTTAGAAAATAAGGCACAGCGGCGGAGCTTGGGTTGCGTGCCCGAGATTTGGGATAAGACAGCTCCCATCCCTACCTCGGATGCATCCACTTCCACTACGAACGGTAGTGATGGATCGGGGTGAGCCAGTACCGGGGCTGAGGTGAACAGACCCCGCAATCTACTGAAGGCCAAATCAGCCTCAGCAGACCAGCAGAGCCGGGACGGCCCACCCTTCAACAAGGAGGTAATGGGAGCTGCGACCTTGCCAAAGCCCCGAATAAACCTCCGATAGTAGTTGGCAAAGCCAAGGAAGCGCGGCACCTCCTTTACCGTGGTTGGAGTCGGCCAATTACGCACGGCTGCAATGCGGTCTCCCTCCATCTCCACACCTGTGGTGGTAATGCGATATCCGAGGAAGGAGATTGACTGCAGGAAAAACTCACACTTCTCTGCCTTGGCATAAAGATAATTTTCCAGCAGTCGGACCAGTACCTTGCGAACCAGGGACACATGCTTAGCGCGCGTAGCGGAATATACCAGGATGTCTTCGATGTAGACCAGCACACCGCGACCAAGCAAGTCCCGAAACACCTCGTTCACAAAGGACTGGAAAACGGATGGAGCATTCATCAAGCCGTAGGGCATCACCAGGTATTCATAATGCCCCGAGGTTGTGCTGAATGCTGTTTTCCATTCATCCCCTTCCCGAATACGCACCAGGTTGTATGCACTCCTGAGGTCTAATTTGGTGAAAAAGCGGGCCCCATGCATTGACTCAATCACTGAAGGAATGAGGGGAAGAGGATAACTAAATCGTACCGTCACATTATTCAGGGTTCGATAATCAATGCATGGGCGTAAACCGCCATCTTTCTTCTTCACAAAGAAGAAACTTGAGGAGGCAGGTGAAGTGGAGGGACGTATATACCCCTGGCGCAGGGACTGCCTGCGACAGGGGATACACATGACTCCTGGGAGGTCTCCCCGATGAGGTGGTAATTTAGTCGCTTGCGTCTTGGAAAACACAAGCGCCAGATCATGGTATTCAGGGGGAATGCGCACGGTGGGGGTACAGTCTGGACTTTCCACTGTGGTCGCACCAACGGAAACACCTAGACACCTACCCGGACACTCACGCGACCACCCCGTAAGAACCCTCTGGGGCCATGAGAAATTGGGGTTGTGAAGGGCTAACCACGGGATACCCAAGACTACAGGGTAAGCAGGAGACTCAATCATAAAGGTGATCTGCTCAACATGCTTCTCCTGCGTAATCATGGTGACTGGTGCCGTAACTTACTTAACCAACACGGACCCTAATGGTCGACTCTCAAGTGCTCTGATGGGGAGTGGAATGGTTAGGGGAACCGATGAAATGCCTTGACGGCGTGCAAATGCCCTGTCCATACATTTCCCAGCTGCGCCTGAATCGACTAGCGCCTTACACTGGGAACCTACCAAGTGATCGGGAAAGGAGATAGATAAAGTACAGTGCGCCGCAAAGGGCTCTGAACTCGTTTGGGTGTTCGTTACCTGGGGTGATGCGTGAGTACCCTGTCTACCACCTCCAGACCCAAAAGAACGTTGACTGCGACGTGAGGTGGATTGTCCCTTCGTGCCACCAGAGTGGCACTGTCGCTGTCCTCCTGCGCTCTCTCGACCGGTGGCTCCCCCCAGCTCCATCTGCTCGGGGTCAGAGTCATCCGGAGTGGGAACGGGCAGACCCCTACCAGGACGTCCTCTGGCTGCTAGCAGATTGTCCAGCCGGATGGCCATGTCCACAAGTTGGGAGAACGATAGCATGGCATCCCCGGCAGGCTAGCTCCCATCGGACGTCCTCCCTTAGGTGGCACCGGAAAATGTTGATCAGGGCTAGCTCGTTCCACCCGGACCCCGCTGCCAGCGTCCGTAACTCCAGCGCATAGTCCTGAGCGGTCCTCGTCCCCTGCCTCAGATGAACCAGTCTCTCGATCCTCAGGCAGGTGATCAAAAACGGCCCAAAAGAGGCGAGCAAACTCCCCAGAGTCCTCCAACGCCGTACCTCCCTCGTTCCACACCGTGTTGGCCCACTCCAGGGCTCTCCCACAAAGGTAGGAAACGAGGAAGAATACCTTCAACCGCTCCAGGGGCGTCGGCCTGATGCTGGAGAAATACAACTCCAGTTGGAGTAGGAATTCCTTACATCGTGCTGCCGTCCCATCAAACGCCGGTGGCCGGGATATATGGATACCTCCAGGGGCTGGGGTGTAGGTGGCTGGATCCGGTTGACCAGCTGGTCTCGATAGATCGGATCCTCTCCTCTCCAGGCTATGTACCACCTGAATAACCCGATTCATCGCTTCCCCCAAGCTGGCCAACATCGAGGAATGTTCCTGGACCCTTGCCACAACTCCAGGCATGCGGACTTCTCCTGCTGACTCCATATCAGATCAGGTGAGTGATTCTGTGACGAGGTGTGAATGAAGGAGTCAGGCGCAGGAGGTAAAATACCAAAGTCCAGAGTTTATTCCGTTTACATAAATCAAACACCCCAAGCGTCAAACGAAACTATTACAAGGGAAAACATTCACCTTGGCATGAACACAGTGAATAGTAGCTCAACCGAGCTACACGCTCTCACAACAAACAATCACTCACAAAGACAAGGGGAACAGAGGGAACACTTAAACACATACTAATTAGGGGAATGAGCACCAGGTGTGTGTTATTGACAAGACATGACAAGTGGAGTGATGAGAATGGGATCGGCAGTAGCTAGTACTCCGGTGACGACGAACGCCGAAGCCTGCCCGAACCAGGCGGAAGTCGTGACAAGAATTGAATGCAGTATATACATATGAGATGAGTAGTCCAAGATATGTAAACATTATTAAAGTGACTAGTGTTCCATTTCTTAAAGTGTTGGTAAAATGTTTCATGTGCTGAAATAAAAGATCCCAGAAATTATCCATATGCACAAAAAGCTTATTTACTCTCAGATTTTATTCACAAATGTGTTTACATCCCTGTTAGTAGGCATTTTTCCTTTGCCAAGATAATCGATCCACCTGACAGGTGTGGTGTATTAAGAAACTTATTAAACAGCATGATCATTACACAGGTGCACCTTGTGCTGGGGACAATAAAGGCCATTCTAAAATGTGCAGTTTCGTCACACAACACATGTCATGCGTCAGTGTGTAGCGGTAGGACGGAGTCAGGCGCAGGACACAGAAGTCAATGACGTACTTTACTTGTCAAAAGTAAATAAACATATCTTCCACACAGGGAAGAAAATGCTGACTCACATGTCAATGACAACAAAACAACGAACAATGACGCACAACACCATGAGGGAACCAGAGGGTAAAATAGGGAAACAAATTATCGTAATTGGAACCAGGTGTGTGCAATATAGACAAAACAAGTAGAACACAGAAACATAGATCGGTGGCAGCTAGTACTCCGGTGACGACGAACGCCGAAGCCTTCCCAAGCAAGGAGGAGGAGCAGCCTCGGCTGAATTCATGACCTATAACAAACATTGTTCAATCTCCTCAGGACTTTAAATGGCCCCACAAACTGCCGACCCAGGTTCCGGCAAGGCAGGCGAAGGGGCAGGTTTCGGGTCGAGAGCCAGACATGGTTCCCCTGGTGCATACACCGGGGCCTCACTGCGGTGGCGGTCGGCGCTCGCCTTCTGTCGCTTGATAGCCCGTTGCAGGTGTACATGGGCAGCGTTCCAGGTCTCCTCCGAGCGCCAAAACCATTCATCAACCGCAGGTGCCTTGATCTGGCTCTGATACCATGGTGCCAGGACCGGCTGATAACCTAGTACACACTGAAATGGAGACAGGTTAGTAGAGGAGTGTCGGAGGGAGTTTTGGGCCATCTCTGCCCAGGGGATGTAAACCGACCAATGCCCCGGCCGGTCCTGGCAATAGGACCTCAGAAACCTACCCACATCCTGGTTTAATCTCTCCACCTGCCCATTACTCTCGGGGTGAAACCCTTGATGTGAACTGGGGACCCCGATCAGACACTATATCCTCAGGTACCCCGTAGTGCCGGAAGACATGCGTAAACAGGGCCTCCGCAGTCTGTAGGGCCGTAGGGAGACCGGGCAAAGGAATGAGACGGCAGGACTTAGAAAACCGATCAACAATGACTAAGATCGTGTGACCCTTGTGACGGGGGAGGTCCGTAACGAAATCCACCGATAGGAATAGGTAGGGGTAGTAATTTCTCTCTGGGCAGGTGTCTAGGTGCCTTGCACTGGGCGCACACCGAGCAGGAGGAAACATAAACCCTCATGTCCTTAGCTAAGTAGGCCACCAGTACTCCCACTAAGAGAGCGCACTGTCCGACCGATGCCAGGATGACCAGAAGAGGGTGATGTATGAGCCCAATAGATCGCAAACATCTGACGGAACGTACACACGACCCACTGGACACTGGAGGGGAGTGGGCTCCGTGCGTAACGCCCGCTCGATGTTCGCGTCAACCTCCCATACCACCGGTGCCACCAGACAAGAAGCCGGAAGTATGGGAGTGGGCTCCCTGGACCACTCCTCTATGTCATACAGCCGGGACAGAGCATCTGCCTTAGCATTCTGGGAACCTGGTCTGTACGAGAGGGTGAAAACAAAATGTGTGAAAAACATGGCCCACATTGCCTTGCGAGGGTTCAGTCTCCTCGCCGCCCGGATGTACTCCAGATTGCGATGGTCAGTCCAAATGAGGAAAGGGTGTTTTGCCCCCTCAAGCCAATGTCTCCACGCCTTCAGAGCCTTAACAACAGCTAACAGCTCCCGGTCCCCCACATCATAGTTACACTCCGCCGGACTGAGCTTCTTCGAAAAGAAAGCACAGGGGCGGAGCTTTGGTGGCGTACCCGAGCGCTGAGACAGTACAGCTCCTATCCCAGCCTCGGACGCGTCCACCTCGACTATGAATGCCAAGGAGTGATCCGGATGAGCCAGCACGGGAGCCGAGGTGAACAGATCCTTCAGGTGACCAAAAGCCCTGTCCGCCTCAGCTGACCACTGCAGGCGCACCGGTCCCCCCTTCAGCAAGGAGGTAATGGGAGCCGCTACCTGACCAAAGCCCCAGATAAACCTCAGGTAGTAGTTGACAGACCCTAAGAATCGCTTTACTTCCTTAACCGTGGTTGGAGTCGGCCAATTACACACGGCTGAAATGCGGTAATTTTCCATCTCCACCCCTGACGCGGACAGGCGGTAGCCTAAGAAGGAGACGGACTGTTGAAAGAACAGACATTTCTCAGCCTTGACGTATAGGTCATGTTCCAACAGTCGACCAAGCACCTTGGGCACCAGGGACACATGCTCGGCTCGTGTAGCGGAGTATATGTTACAAGACCATGGTGCTTGCCTATGGAGCTGTGAGGGGAACGGCACCTCTGTACCTTCAGGCTCTGATCAGTCCCTACACCCAAACGAGGGCATTGCGTTCATCCACCTCTGGCCTGCTGGCTCCCCTTCCTCTGCGGAAGCATAGTTCCCGCTCAGCCCAGTCAAAACTGTTCGCTGCTCTGGCACCCCAATGGTGGAACAAGCTCCCTCACGACGCCAGGACAGCGGAGTCACTCACCACCTTCCGGAGACATTTGAAACCCCACCTCTTTAAGGAATACCTGGGATAGGATAAAGTAATCCTTCTACCCCCCCAGCACCCCCCCCCCCCCCCCCCACCCCCCCCAAAATAAAAAATAAAAAAATTAAAAAAATGGTAAAGTGGTTATCCCACTGGCAATTTGTAAGTTGCTCTGGATAAGAGCGTCTGCTAAATGACGTAAATGTAAATGTCAATATGAGAATATCATCTATATACCCACTACACCCTGTCCGTGCAGGTCCCTGAAAATCTCATCGACAAAGGATTGGAAGACTGAGGGAGCATTCATCAACCCGTACGGCATGACGAGGTATTCATAGTGCCCAGAGGTGGTACTAAATGCCGTCTTCCACTCATCCCCTTCCCGGATACACACCAGGTTGTACGCGCTCCTGAGATCCAATTTGGTGAAGAAGTGCGCCCCGTGCAATGACTCCGTCATACTAGCAATGAGAGGTAGTGGATAAATGTACTTCACCGTTATCTGATTGAGACCTCGATAGTCAATGCACGGGCGTAAACCTCCATCCTTCTTCACAAATAATAAACTTGAGGAGGCAGGGGAAGAGGAAGGCCGAATGTATCCCTGTCCCAGAGATTCGGAGACATATGTTTCCATAGCCGCTGTCTCTTCCTGTGACAGAGGATACACGTGACTCCGAGGAAGTGCAGTGCCCTCCTGGAGATTTATCGCACAATCCTCCTGTCGATGGGGTGGTAATTGAGTCACCTTCCTTTTACAGAAGGTGAGAGCCAAATCAGCATATTCGGGAGGAATGTAGTTGCACCTACGGAAACACCTACACACCTCCCCGAGCACTGACGGGACCATCCCTTGAGAGCCCTCTGTTGCCACAAAATATTGGGGTCATGAGAGGCTAACCAGGGAAGCCCCAACACCACGGGAAACAAAGGAGAATCGATCAGGAAGAGACTAATTCTCTCCTCATGACCCTCCTGCGTTTTCATCCAGAGTGGAGCTGTGACCTCCCTAATCAGGCCTGACACTAAAGGGCGACTATCTAAGGCATGTATAGGGAAGGGCACATCAACAGGCACAATAGGGATCCCTAATCTATGTGCAAATAGACAGTCCATAAAATTCCCAGCTGCGCCTGAATCTACGAGCGCCTTATGCTGGGAATGCGGGGAAAACTCAGGAAATTCTACGTGAACACACATGTGCGCAACAGGGAGCTCTGGGTGAGTCGGGTGCCTACTCACCTGGGATGGTCCACCAGTGCCCTGCCTGCTGCCTCGACTCCCTGAGGACCCTTTCCAGCACCGACCAGCACTGTGTCCTCTGCAGCCACATTTGGTGCAGGAAACAGCCCCCCTTCCGGTCACCCTTAGCTCAGCACCTCCGAGCTCCATCGGTGTAGGTTCTGAAGTAATGGGGAATGGACTGGACGGATCCTGATCCGGACATCCGTGGGTGGCCAACAGGTTATCCAGTCGTATCGATAAATCCACCAGCTGGTCCAGGTTAAGGGTGGTGTCCCTGCAGGCCAGCTCCCGACGAACGTCCTCCCGTAGGCTGCATCAGTAATGGTCGATCAGGGCCCTCTCATTCCATCCTGCGCTGGCTGCCAAGGTCCTGAAGTCCAGTGCGAAGTCCTGTTCCATCATATGCCCTCGGGAGCGAGAGACAAATCCCACTGGATCCAGGTGGTGAAGGGGTGGACAGCGGTGTGGGGTGAATAGTAGTGGAATGAGGGCATAGTCCATAGTCTGTACCACTCGATCCATGGCTGTAGCATGGTCGAGTGCTGCTGTATGCATTCCTCCACTGATCCTGGAGGAATGGATGTACCTGCTGACTCCATAAAGGTGCGTGATTCTGTCATGCGTCAGTGTGTAGCGGTAGGACGGAGTCAGGCGCAGGACACAGAACTTAGTCAACGACGTACTTTACTTGTCAAAAGTAAATAAACATATCTTCCACACAGGGAAGAAAATACCGACTCACATGTCAATGACAACAAAACAACGAACAATCACGCACAACACCATGAGGGAACCAGAGGGTAAAATAGGGAAACAAATTGTCATAATTGGAACCAGGTGTGTGCAATATAGACAAAACAAGTAGAACACAGAAACATAGATTGGTGGCAGCTAGTACTCCGGTGACGACGAACGCTGAAGCCTACCCGAGCAAGGAGGAGGAGCAGCCTCGGCTGAATTCGTGACAACACAATGCCACAGATGCCTCAAGTTTTCAGGGAGCGTGCAATTGGCATGCTGACTGCAGGAATGTCCACCAGAGTTGTTGCCAGAGAGTTGAATGTTCATTTCTCTACCATAAACCACCTCCAACGTCGTTTTAGAGAATTTGGCAGTACGTCCAACCAGCCTCAACCACAGACCACGTGTATGGCGTCGTGAGGGTGAGCAGTTTGCTGATGCTAACGTTGAACAGAGTGACCCATGGTGGTGGTGGGGTTATGGTATGGGTAGGCATAAGCTATGGACAATGAACAGAATTGCATTTTATCGATGACAATTTGAATGCACAGAGATACCGTGACGAGATCCTGAGGCCCATTTTCGTGCCATTCATCCGCCACCATCACCTTGTGTTTCAGCATGATAATGCATGGCCCCATGTTGCAAGGATCTGCACACAATTCCTGGAAGCTGAAAATGTCCCAGTTCTTCCATGGCCTGCATACTCACCAGACATGTCAACCATTGAGCATGTTTGGGATGCTCTAGATCGACGTGTACATCAGTGTTCCAGTTCCCACCAATATCCAGCAACTTCGCACAGCCATTGAAGAGGAGAAGGACAACATTCCACAGGCCACAAACAACAGCCTGATCAACTCTATGCGAAGGAGATGTGTCGCGCTGCATGAGGCAAATGGTGGTCCATTGACTGATTTCCTTATATGAACTGTAACTCAGTAAAATCTTTGAAATTGTTGTGTTTATATTTTCTCTCTCTCTCTCAAGTCAAGTCAAGTCAAGTCAAGTCAAGTTTCATAAAAGAGTCGATGAGTTAAGGCGTCCTCATGCTTCCTAGCCGAAACAGTTTTGAAGAGTTTGTGCCTATAATATGACATTTTGTGACGGTTTTGTTCGTTTTGCATTTTTGTTGGCTGTTTGGGCACACACATTTTTTTCTGGAGGCAAGGCGAATTTCGGTGCCGAAGTCTACGCCCCTTCGTCAGTGATTGGTCAACATTAGGGATTCTTCAAAAAGGCTTTGTTGTCATTCAACGAGAGACGACTCGTTTTCAGGCACATTTTTTCATCTTAGTTAGATGTAAAACTGTGCCACTAAGAACTCTTCGGCAAAAACGTCAACATTAATGACAGATTTCTTGAGATTGTTTGAAAAACAATAGTACTGTTTGTCCATTTTGAGACACCGTCAGAATTAATGTAAGACAAGGTCTTTTAAGGGAGAATGCGAGCACACTCGTTCGGTTCGGCTAGGTGTCAGCCGAACCGAAGCATGCTGACACCTTTAGGCAGCTCCCTGAAAAAATAAATATTAATACAGGGTCAGCCATAGTAGTACAGCGCCCCTGGAGCACATTAGGGTTAAGTGCCTTGCTCAAATGCACATAGACAGATTTTTCACCTTGTCGGCTCGGGTATTCAAAGCATCCCTCCTCCTTTTCTCTTTGGTCCACACCTCCACTCCTCAGTTAAACTGATTGCAGGAGGGAGCCGAAAAACGGGGACAGGGTCAATATTCTAATGCACGGAGGCTAATTTAAATCAATCATCCTGAGATGTGCATACAAATTGTCAAAGGTAGGCAGAGGGAAGGATTCTTCATGTGATTCATGTTCCCCAGGATTTCTTTTTAATGACAAATCATAATTTAATAGATTTTAAAGAACTTGGTTTGACTTCGCCGGCTGGGGGAGAAGAGGAGGAGGAGGGAGGCTGAGAGTGAATGAGTGAGGGGAGCGAGAGAGAGAAGCAAAGAGAGAGAGAGAGAAGAGAGATGAAGAAATAATGTGATATTAAATTATGGAGCACCTTAACAGTGCAATCTGTCTTGTGCAGACATGATTGCCTTACCAATGTGGAGTGAAGATCATCTGTTTGTTACAGCTGTAGTGGCTGTAATAGATTGGGGTTGGGCCTGGGCCCATGGCCCATGGCAGGTGGGTGGAGAAGAATATATTTAAGCAATAACGCCCGACGGGGTGTGGTATATGGCCAATATATACCACAGCTAAGGGCTGTTCTTATGCACGACACAACGCGGAGGACACAGCCTTTAGCAGTGTTATATTGGCCATATATCACAACCCCCCGAGGAGCTATTATAAAACTGTTTACCAGCATAATTAGAGTAGTAAAGTGAAATGTTTTGTCATACCTGTGGTATACCGTCTGATATACCATGGCTTTCAGTCAATCAGAATTCAGGGCTAAAACCAACAGTTTATAATAAGGAATATCCAACATACAGTGAGGGAAAAAAGTATTTGATCCCCTGCTGATTTTGTACATTTTCCCACTGACAAAGAAATGATCAGTCTATAATTTTAATGGTAGGTTTATTTGAACAGTGAGATACAGAATAACAACAAAATAATCCAGAAAAACGCATGTCAAAAATGTTATAAATTGATTTGCATTTTAATGAGGGAAATAAGTATTTGACCCCCTCTCAATCAGAAAGATTTCTGGCACCCAGGTGTCTTTTGTACAGGTAACGAGCTGAGATTAGGAGCACACTCTTAAAGGGAGTGCTCCTAATCTCAGTTTGTTACCTGTATAAAAGACACCTGTCCACAGAAGCAATCAATCAAACAGATTCCAAACTCTCCACCATGGCCAAGACCAAAGAGCTCTCCAAGGATGTCAGGGACAAGATTGTAGACCTACACAAGGCTGGAATGGGCTACAAGACCATCGCCAAGCAGCTTGGTGAGAAGGTGACAACAGTTGGTGCGATTATTCGCCAATGGAAGAAACACAAAATAACTGTAAATCTCCCTCGGCCTGGGGCTCCATGCAAGATCTCACCTCGTGGAATTGCAATGATCATGAGAATGGTGAGGAATCAGCCCAGACTTACATGGGAGGATCTTGTCAATGATCTCAAGGCAGCTGGGACCATAGTCACCAAGAAAACAATTGGTAACACACTACGCCGTGAAGGACTGAAATCCTGCAGCACCCGCAAGGTCCCCCTGCTCAAGAAAGCACACATACAGTGCCCTCTGAAGTTTGCCAAATAACATCTGAATGATTCAGAGGAGAACTGGGTGAAAGAGTTGTGGTCAGATGAGACCAAAATTGAGCTCTTTGGCATCAACTCAACTCGCCGTGTTTGGAGGAGGAGGAATGCTGCCTATGACCCCAAGAACACCATCCCCACCGTCAAACATGGAGGTGGAAACATTATGCTTTGGGGGTGTTTTTCTGCTAAGGGGACAGGACAACTTCACCGCATCAAAGGGATAATGGACGGGGCCATGTTCGTCAAATCTTGTGTGAGAACCTCCTTCCCACAGCCAGGGCATTGAAAATGGGTCGTGGATGGGCATTCCAGCATGACAATGACCCAAAACACACGGCCAAGGCAACAAAGGAGTGGCTCAAGAAGAAGCACATTAAGGTCCTGGAGTGGCCTAGCCAGTCTCCAGACCTTAATCCCATAGAAAATCTGTGGAGGGAGCTGAAGGTTCGAGTTGCCAAACATCAGCCTCGAAACCTTAATGACTTGGAGAAGATCTGCAAAGAGGAGTGGAACAAAATCCTCCTGTGATGTGTGCAAACCTGGTGGTCAACTACAAGAAACATCTGACCTCTGTGATTGCCAACAAGGGATTTGCCACCAAGTACTAAGTCATGTTTTGCAGAGGGGTCAAATACTTATTTCCCTCATTAAAATGCAAATCAATTTACAACATTTTTGACATGCGTTTTTCTGGATTTGTTTGTAGTTATTCTGTCTCTCACTGTTCAAATAAACCTACCATTAAAATTATAGACATATCATGTCTTTGTCAGTGGTCAAACGTACAAAATCAGCAGGGGATCAAATACTTTTTTCCCTGACTGTAGGTCAGAAGAGGACATAGGAAAGTGTGGAACTCACCCCAGGGGGTCCAAAATACAAGGGTACAGTTTGTCGGACTTGTGCCTCATCATAATAACTCATGACTTGATGCATAGGCCTAGGTTTTTGTGGATAATAATATCACCTCAAAAACATGCACAATCAAATGTACACAAGGATAAAACACGTACTGTACGTTTTACATTCACCTGCAGTAGGGTTCCCTGCCCATTGATGGCAGTGTTGAGGCTATTTCAAGCAAGGTCATCGACTAGCATGCCTGTATGCAGTAACCCCAGTTGCGTATGTGGGTGGTTGTCTGTATGTGGGTGATAAGCAGTTCCTGAGTTCTGGCTATGCCTAGAGTCACACACTGTCATTGACATAAGGCTTTGGACCTTTACTTGTCCTATCCTAGGCCTTTCCTTTATTCTATGTGGGCGTATTTCTCCTCTCTTTCTCTCTGTGAAACAACTACCCAAATCTCAGTCAGGCTGTGAGAGAGGCATGGATAGAAGGTCTCCAGGGTCTCCAGGAATCTCTGCTCTTCTGGTAACTTTTTTCATTTAATTTTTGGTCCTTTCATTTCCTCCGTCTTTTTATTTGTCACAGTCACCTCTCTTTTTATTTATTTTAATAAATTTTTTGAAATTATATATTTTTCTTTATTATTTTCCCCTAACCCTACCACCCCTCCCCTAATTGGAGAAAAGTAAAGGCAACAACACTTAAGCTTCTACTTCCAGCTTATACATACTATATACAATTTACGGACACAGTATATTTTACATTAGTTATCTTTTGTTTGTTTTTAGTCCCATCGTTCAGCTACCATCAACCACTCCCATCTATCTCTGAAGACCATCCAGTTTGCCATATATTTTTCAACTGTGCTGTGATGTTTCACAAAAGTTCTGAACCTATATACATTTTAAGGACACAGTATATTTTACATTAGTTATCTTGTTTATTTTTTATTTTTAGTACCACCCTTAAGCGCCCCTCAAACCCTCCCATCCACAGTGGCTTGTGAAAGTATTCACCCCCCTTGGCATTTTTCCTATTTTGTTGGCTTACAACCTGGAATTAAAATGGATTTTTTGGGGTTTGTATCATTTGATTTACACAAAATGCCTACCACTTTGAAAATGCAAAATATTTTCTGGTGTGAAACAAACAAGAAAAAATACAATAAAAACTGAAAACTTGAGCGTGCATAACTAGTGATCAGCTTTAATATTGCAGATAGATTGTAACTTCCATCAATATAATTGTCTGCATCACTAACAATCCCCCATATGTTTATTTTTTCTCTCGCAAATATATATATATATATATATATATATATAAATATATACACATACGTACATACATACATATATATTTCCCTTTATTACTTTCCAACCCCACCACCCCAAAGTCAATACTTTGTAGAGCCACCTTTTGCAGCAATTACAGCTGCAAGTCTCTTGGGGTATGTCTCTATAAGCTTGGCACATCTAGCCACTGGGATTTTTGTCCATTCTTCAAGGCAAAACTGCTCCAGCTCCTTCAAGGCCATTCCAAGACATTTAAATGTTTCCCCTTAAACCACTCGAGTGTTGATTTAGCAGTATGCTTAGGGTCATTGTCCTGCTGGAAGGTGAACCTCCGTCCCAGTCTCAAATCTCTGGAAGACTGAAACAGGTTTCCCTCAAGAATTTCCCTATATTTAGCGCCATCCATCATTCCTTGAATTCTGACCAGTTTCCCAGTCCCTGCCGATGAAAAACATCCCCACAGCATGATGCTGCCACCACCATGCTTCACTGTGGGGATGGTGTTCTCGGGGTGATGAGAGGTGTTGTGTTTGCGCCAGACATTGCGTTTTCTTTGATGGCCAAAAAGCTCAATTTTAGTCTAATCTGACCAGAATACCTTATTCCATATGTTTGGGGACTCCCACATGGCTTTTGGCGAACACCAAATGTGTTTGCTTATTTCTTTCTTTAAGCAATGGCTTTTTTCTGGCCACTCTTCCGTAAAGCCCAGCTCTGTGGAGTGTATGGCTTAAAGTGGTCCTATGGACAGATACTATAATCTCCGCTGTGGAGCTTTGCAGCTCCTTCAGGGTTATCGTTGGTCTCTTTGTTGCCTCTCTGATTAATACGCTCCTTGCCTGGTCCATGAATTTTGGTGGGCGGCCCTCTCTTGGCAGGTTTGTTGTGGTGCCATATTCTTTCAATTTTTTAATAATAAGGATTTAATGGTGCTCCGTGGGATTTTCAAAGTTTCTGATATTTTTTTATAACCCAACCCTGATCTCTACTTTGTCCCTGACCTGTTTGGAGAGCCCCTTGCTTAGTGGTGTAACAGACTCTGGGGCCATTCAGAACAGGTGTATATATACTGAGATCATGTGACAGATCATGTGACACTTAGATTGCACACAGGTGGACTTTATTTAACTAATTATGTGACTTCTGAAGGTAATTGGTTGCACCAGATCTAATTTAGGGGCTTCATAGCAAAGGGGGTGAATACATATTCACGCAACACTTTTCCGTTATTTATTTTGTAGCATTTTTTGAAACAAGTAATTTTTTTCATTACATGAAATCCAAATAAAAATCCATTTAAATTACAGGTTGTAATGCAACAAAATAGGAAAAACGCCAAGGGGGATGAATACTTTTGCAAGGCACTGTAATTGTCAAAGACTCGAGCCACCCTAGTCATAGACTGTTCTCTCTGCTACCACACGTCAAGCGGTACCGGAGCACCAAGTCTAGGTACAAAAGGCTTCTTAACAGCTTCTACCCCCAAGCCATAAGACTCATTTTTTAGCATTTTTTTAAACAAGTTATTTTTTTCATTTCACTTCAACAATTCTGACTATTTTGTGTATGTCCATTACATGAAATCCAAATAAAAATCCATTTAAATTACAGGTTGTAATGCAACAAAATAGGAAAAACGCCAAGGGGGATGAATACTTTTGCAAGGCACTGTATCTCCGAACACCATCCAGTTTAGATTTGTATTTGCAATATATTTTTAAACTGTGCTGTGATGTTTCACAAACGTTGTGAACCTTTCTAATCTCATAGTTTCTACATTTTTGCTAAGAGTATTATTATATTATTGATCGATTGACTATGACTTTTCAGATTACTCAGCAGTGCTAGCTCACCTCAATTAGCGACTTCCACAGCAGGTGGGGGGATGTCTAAGAAACAAGGGCCATCTCTGATCTCTGATTTTTTCTGGGGTTTTGGCTGTCACTGGATCTTAGGAGCAGCGGCCTAGAGAGGGGATACTTCAACTGCCAGAGAGACGTGGGGACTCAATTGCTCTGAAAATAAAATAATTAAAGCAGGCAGTTATCCAGTAGGGCTTTAGTCTCTTCTACTTTCTTTTTGTGTTTTATTCCACCACTCAATTTGAAGTTTGATGCTGTTGAGTTCTACTTGCTGTGAAGGAATGTTATTTGTTTAAAAGACTAGATAAACACTACCGGTCAAAAGTTTTAGAACACATACTCATTCAAGGGTTTTTCTTTATTTTAACTATTTTCTACATTGTAGAATAATAGTGAAGATATCAAAACTATGAAATAACACATATGGAATCATGTAGTAACCAAAAAAGTGTTGAACAAATCAAATAGCCACCCTTTGCCTTGATGACAGCTTTGCACACTCTTGGCTTTCTCTCAACCAGCTTCATGAGGTAGTCACCTGGAATGCAATTCAATTAACAGGTGTGCCTTCTTAAAAGTTAATTTGTGGAATTTAGTTCCTTCTTAATGCGTTCCAATCAGTTGTGTTGTGACAATGTAGGGAGGGGGGGGGGGGGGGGGGGTATACAGAAGATAGCCCTATTTGGTAAAAGACCAAGTCCAGATTATGACAAGAACAGCTCAAATAAGCAAAGAGAAACGACAGTCCATCCTTGCTTTAAGACATGAAGGTCAGCCAATACGGAACATTTCAAGAACTTGGAAAGTTTCTTCAAGTGCAGTCGCAAAAACTATCAAGCGCTATTATGAAACTGGCTCTCATGAGGACCGCCACAGGAATGGAAGGCCCAGAGTTACATCTGCTGCAGATGATAAGTTCATTAGAGTTACCATCCTCAGAAATTGCAGCCCAAATAAATGCTTCACAGAGTTCAAGTAACAGACACATCTCAACATCAACTGTTCAGAGGAGACTGTGTAAATCAGGCCTTCATGGTCGAATTGCTGCAAACAAACCATTACCAAAGGACACCAATAATAAGAAGAGACTTGCTTGGGCCAAGAAACATGAGCAATGGACATCAGACCGGTGGAAATGTGTCCTTTGGTCTGGAGTCCAAATTAGCGATTTTTGGTTGCAACCGCCGTGTCTTTATGAGACGCTGTGTGGTTGAACTGATGATCTCTGCATGTGTATTTCCCACCGTAAAGCATGGAGGAGGAGGTGTTATGGTGTGGGGGTGCTTTGCTGGTGACATTGTCTGTGATTTGGTCCTCTGTAGCTCAATTGGTAGAGCATGGCGCTTGTAACGCCAGGGTAGTGGGTTCAATCCCCGGGACCACCCATACATAAAAATTTATGCACACATGACTGTAAGTCGCTTTGGTTAAAAGCGTCTGCTAAATGGCATATTATTATTATTATTATTATTATTATTATTATTATTATTATTATTATTATTATTATATTATTTATTTAGAATTCAAGGCACACTTAACCAGCATGGTTACCACAGCATTCTGCAGCGATACGCCATCCCATCTGGTTTGGCTTAGTGGAACTATCATTTGGTTTTTAACAGGACAATGACCTAACACACCTCCAGGCTGTGAAAGCGCTATTTGACCAAGAAGGAGAGTGATGGAGTGCTGCATCAGATGACCTGGCCTCTACAATCCCCCGATATGTGGGAACTCCTTCAAGACTGTTGGAAAGCATTCCAGGTGAAGCTGGTTGAGAGAATGCCAAGAGTGTGCAAAGCTGTCTTCAAGGCAAATGGTGGCTATTTGAAGAATCTCAAATATAAAATGTATTTGTTTAACACTTTTTTGGTTACTACATGATTCCATATGTGTTATTTCATAGTTGTGATGTCTTCACTATTATTTTACAATGTAGAAAATAGTCAAAATAAAGAAAAACCCTTGAATGAGTAGGTATTATAAAACTAGAGTAAAAACACCAAATCCATCAACAAGTTGAACAGAATGTCATGCCTAACTGTGCAAACAATGCTTTTACAGGATAGACTGTATGAATATACTGTATGTGCTTTTAACAACTTGTACACATCTTTGGCAGCTCTGTGCCAAAGCGCTCTGCATTTTAGAAAATATAGCAGATTGACATATGGGCAAATTAGCCTCTCTGAAAACCTACACCACCTCACTAACACAAATAGAGCAATGTGGATTAAAAGTGAATTGTTTTATTTTTCTATTAAACTTTCAATCCTTTTCATATGTTGCAGTTTAGTAATAAAAACCCATTTTCAAGGCTAAATTAGTTTCTTTAGGACTTAAAAACTGATGTCTTGAGTTCCAGAGGTAAACACAAACAACGTTTTTTATACGAAACAATACTTTCAACTAATGTGAAAGTGCTATAAGGGTCACATTGGAGGAGATTACAACCTTCCTTTTCCCCTCACACTAAGAAAAACAACAACAATAACATCGAGAAAAAGACAAGACCAAAAAGAAAACGGAAAGTTCGAGGAACATTCTCACTTGGCCCTTGACTCTTCCTAGTGTAATATCCTCCATTAGGGATTTTCAGCACACACACACACACACACACGCACACACACTATTTCCTTTCTGTCGCTGTGCTGTGCTGGCTGGACACAAGTCTGTCACTCTAGAGCTGAAAGGGGGGAAGGAGGAAGGGGGATTGGGGCTCTGGATGAAGCCTCAGCATGGAGGATGTTCTGGGCTGAGTCCGCCACAGGGATATAGCAGCAGCCTGAGCTGGAGTGGGGGAATTATTGGGATTTTTAATGGAATGGACCAAAGACCGAAGAATGGATACAAAAAACACACGTGTGTGTGTGTGTGTGTGTGTGTGTGTGTGTGTGTGTGTGTGTGTGTGTGTGTGTGCACAGCATTCACAAACACTTCAGCCCCGCTAGCCTAACCACATCTTTAATAATATCATCATAATCAGCATTACTACGGCTGCATTGCTTTTTCAACTGCTGTTGACGATACTTATGGTAACTAGGAGGAAGGAGGAAGAGTCAGACTGCTTTGTTTCATTGTACAGTTGAAGTCGGAAGTTTACATACACCTTTGCCAAATACATTTAAACTCAGTTTTTCACAATTCCTGACATTTAATCCTAGTAAAAATTCCATGTCTAGGTCAGTTAGGATCACCACTTTATTTTAAGAATGTGAAATGTCAGAATAATAGTAGAGAGAATAATTTATTTCAGCTTTTATTTCTTTCATCACATTCCCTGTGGGTCAGAAGTTTACATACACTCAATTAGTATTTGGTAGCATTGCCTTTACATTGTTTAACTTGGATCAAACGTTTTGGGTAGCCTTCCACAAGCTTCCCACAATAAGTTGGGTGAATTTTGGCCCATTCCTCCTGACAGAGCTGGTGTAACTAAGTCAGGTTTGTAGGCCTCCTTGCTCACACACGCTTTTTCAGTTCTCCCCACACATTTTCTATAGGATTGAGGTCAGGGCTTTGTGATGGCCACTCCAATATCTTAACTTTGTTGTCCTTAAGCCATTTTGCCACAACTTTGGAAGTATGCTTGGGGTCATTGTCCATTTGAAGACCCTTTTGCGACCAAGCTTTATCTTCCTGACTGATGTCTTGAGATGTTGCTTCAATATATCCACATAATTTTCCTTCCTCATGATGCCATCTATTTTGTGAAGTGCACCAGACCCTCCTGCAATAAAGCACCCCCACTGCATGATGCTGCCACCCTCGTGCTTCATGGTTGGGATAGTGTTCTTCGGCTTGCAAGCAACCCCCTTTTTCCTCCAAACATAATGATGGTCATTATGGCCGAACAGTTCTATTTTTGTTTCATCAGACCAGAGGACATTTCTCCAAAAAGTATGATCTTTGTCCCCATGTGCAGTTGCAAACCGTAGTCTGGCTTTTTTATGGCGGTTTTGGAGCAGTGGCTTCTGCCTTGCTGAGCGGCCTTTCAGGTTATGTTGATATAGGACTCGTTTTACTGTGGATATAGATACTTTTGTACCTGTTTCCTCCAGCATCTTCACAAGGTCCTTTGCTGTTGTTCTGGGATTGATTTGCACTTTTCGCACAAAGGTACGTTCAACTCTAGGAGTCAGAAAGCGTCTCCTTCCTGAGCGGTATGATGGCTGCGTGGTCCCATGGTGTTTATACTTGCGTACTATTTTTTGTACATATGAACGCGGTACCTTCAGACGTTTGTAAATTGCTCCCAAAGATTAACCAGACTTGTGGAGGTCTACACATTTTTATCTGAGGTCTTGACTGATTTCTTTTGATTTTACCATGATGTCAAGCAAAGAGGCACTGAGTTTGAAGGTAGGCCTTGAAATACATCCACAGGTACACCTCCAATTGACACAAATGATGTCAATTAGCCTATCAGAACCTTCTAACGTCATGACACAGTCAACTTAGTGTATGTAAACTTCTGACCCACTGGAATTGTGATACAGTGAATTATAAGTGAAATAATCTGTCAGTAAACAATTGTTGGAAAAATGACTTGTGTCATGCACAAAGTAGATGTCCTAACCGACATGGCAAAACTATTGTTTGCTAACAAGAAATTTGTGGAGTGTTTGAAAAACGAGTTTGAAAGACTCCAAGCTAAGTGTATGTAAACCTCCGACTTCAACTGTAGATACCAAGGTCAACCCACACTCCAGGGCCTCACTGGAGCAGACATATTCCTGTATTACCAACAAGGCAAGGACCTGTCTCTGTTCTACGATCCCAGCAAAAGACACTGGGAAGCAATTTTTCTCAGACTTCTCTTTTAATAACGGGGTGAAAGTGTTGCATTCTGGGCAGTGGTTTCATTAAGCCACCACCAAACATCCTTGCTGGGTTTGCTCGCGTTGCATAACACTGGTGGGGCTATGGCGAGGTTCTTTAGTGTCGAATTCATTAACACCAGCACCAAAAAAAAATTATTAACCTGCAAAGCCCACATGCGTCTCCCTAGTCTATTTTGGGACATTTGCTTATTTTTTCCACTGATTTCTTCCCCTCCCTTTGTTAAGAGCAGACTTACGTTCTGAAAGGAGAAGGAGGGGAAGGAAAGAAAAAGGAGAGAACAGCCAAACATTTTGCAGTTTTACTTCGTTTTTCGTTCTACCTTTTCACTTTAAATGCATTCTGCATTGGCATGCTAAGTTGGGTTCCGGGACCATTCCTCTTTTGTGATTGGACAAGCGTCCCTCCCACCTTTCAGGGTAGAGTAGATGTTATTAATTATGGGTCATTCATTAAGTCTGGCTGTTTTTATGTTGTTGTCGTTTTTTGGCATAATTACCAGGAGGCTTCTTTCTTGATTAAAACTCATTCTTGGAGGGGAAAGGGAGGATGGAGGATGGGAAATTGCTTACCATTTTCTTTCTCGGGAAGAGAGGAGGGAACAATTGTTCACTGTTTGCTTTTGAGAGTTATTCCCCTCTTCCTTCATGTTCTGATGAATCAACTGATACCTTTGATGACGAAAATGACAATATCTTTATGAGTAAGCATATTTTTGTGTGATAAAATTACTATAAAATAATAAGAGATTTTCTCTGGCTGCGTCCTAGCAGAAATTAGTAGTAGCTCTGTGACAAATGACTGTTGTCTGGTTTGTGAAGTATGCTACACTGCATTCATGCTCTGTTCCAATTACCATACTACCACTAGAATGTAGCAATGAACTGGGTGTTCATGATTTTTAAAATAATATTTAATTGTTCATTTTCTTTTCATTTTTTCCCCACTCCAAATACAAATGTATACAAATGAACAACAACTTACAGATGCACACGAACAATGACTACATCTCATCTGCCCTGCATGCTCACACCCCCATCCCTAGTTCCTGCATTATTGTTTGCCACTTGGCCTTAAATTATACCAATTTGTTTTTCTCGGTCGCCCATGATATTTCAGTATTTCAATAAAAATTATTAGATTTTGTCACAAAAGCCTTCGCTTTGGCTCCCCTCCTGTCCAGCTCAGGCATTCGGCGTCGCAGGCGTTCTAGCTGCTGGCAAACGCCTTTCACTCATCAACCCCGGACTTGTCTCGTCATTATTACACACACCTGGTTCCAATCCCCACTCTATCACTGTAGATACAGTGGGGAAAACAAGTATTTAGTCAGCCACCAATTGTGCAAGTTCTCCCACTTAAGAAGATGAGAGAGGCCTGTAATTTTCATCATAGGTACACGTCAACTATGACAGACAAATTGAGTTTTTTTTTTCCAGAAAATCACATTGTAGGATTTTTAATGAATTTATTTGCAAATTATGGTGGAAAATAAGTATTTGGTCAATAACAAAAGTTTCTCAATACTTTGTTATGTACCCTTTGTTGGCAATGACACAGGTCAAACGTTTTCTGTAAGTCTTCACAAGGTTCTCACACACTGTTGCTGGTACGTACGTACTACCCTCTCTAGCACCTTGCGGTCTGATGCCAAGCAGTTGCCATATCAACCGGTGATGCAGCCAGTTAAGATGCTCTCAATTGTGTGGCTATATAACTTTTTGAGGATCTGAGGTCCCATGCCAAATATTTTCAGCCTCCTGAGGGGGAAGAGGAGTTGTCGTGCTCTTTTCACGATTGTTGGTGTGTGTGGACCATGATAGATCCTAAGTGATGAGGACACCGAGGAACTTGAAGGTCTTGACCCGCTCCACTACAGCCCTGTTGATGTGAATGGGGGCGTGCTTGGCCCTCCGTTTCCTGTAGTCCACGATCAGCTCCTTTGTCTTGCTGACGTTGAAGGAGAGGTTGTTTTCTGGCACCACACTGCCAGGTCTCTATACGCTGTCTCATCGTCATCGGGGATCACTGTTGTGTTATCTGCAAATGTTATGATGAAGTCGTGCACGGCCACGCAGTCGTGGGTGAACAGGGAGTACAGGAGGGGATTAAGCACGCACCCCTGAGGGGCCCCTGTATTGAGGGTCAGCGTGGCGTATGTGTTGTTGCCTACCCTCACCACCTGGGGGTGGCCCATCAGGAAGTCCAGGATCCAGTTGCAGAAGGAGGTGTTCAGTCCCAGGGTCCTGAGCTTAGTGATGAGCTTGGAGGGCACTATGGTGTTGAACGCTGAGCTGTAGTCAATGAACAGCGTTCTCACGTACCTGTTTATTTTGTCCAGGTGGGAAAGGGCAGTGTGGAGTGCAATGTAAATTGCGTCATCTGTGGATCTGTTGGGGCGGTATGTGAATTGGAGTGGGTCCAGGGTGTCTGGAATGATGGTGTTGTGAGCTATGACCAGCCTTTCAAAGTATTTCATGGCTACAGATGTGAGTACTATGGGGCGATAGTCATTTAGAAAGGTTACCATGGCATTCTTCGGCACAGGGACTATGGTGGTTGCTTGAAACATGTAGGTATTAGAGACTGGGTAAGGGAGAGGTTGAAAATGTCATTGAAGACACTTGCCAGCTGGTCAGTGCATGCTCTGAGTATATAGGACAGCAGAGTCCCTGCCCATCTTCCAAAAACATTTGAAATCCTACTTCTTCAAAGAGTATTTTAAAGAATCCCACAGCATCCATTCCCCCCTCTCGCACCTCCTCCTCCCACTCTCACAAACACAAAGGTGTTGGTTGTACTGCTCTGCGACGCACACAAGCTTCAGGAGAGTCGTTTCAAGGTAACCCAGTACCAGGCTGTAAACATTTGTAAAAGTGCATATGGGGTAATATGTGCCACGAAAAACGAGACCAAACATGGGTCACATTTTTTCTCTCAGATATAGGACACTTCAAAATCTTGTTCCTTATGATTAATTATTTGACTGTCTGTTTTGCCATATACAAATTAGTTATTCAGTTTGTTTCTATGGGCTAAAGGCCAAATTCAATGTTTCATCAAATAATTTCTTTAAAATATTATTTTTATACCTACAGGGGTCCTAAAATTCCAAATCAAATGGCTAAATGACACATTTTATGACAATCTTAAAATGTTTTATGTTAGCTTAGTAGATATTGCAATCTAAAGGCATAGATTTACAGGGGTTAAGATAAATGTAAATCGCACTGGATAAGAGCATCTGCTAAATTACTAAAATGTAAATGCAAATAACATTTCCATATCCAATTAGAGAATGCCAATTTATGATTCTATTGATTTCACATGTGTCAACGGAGGGATTAAAACCGGTATTGTAAACATCATGTAGCTTTGAAAAAGGGAAAATCATTCTATAAGCAGATAATAAATCACCATTTTATAAATGATTCACATGGAAAATACGTGGTTGAACCAAGTGGTGTGATGTAATTAGCAAGCTCATAATGTTACGCTAAGTAGCCTAACCCATGCTATATAACATTATTTCTAATAGGTTACACCTCGATTGTCCTTTACAAATGGCAGCCGTTTCCTTACATGACTCGGCTGTGGAGACACACAGTTCATAAACAGCTCATAAAATCGGTCATAAAAGGGAAAAAGGCGGGCCTCGCTAACCGTTAATAACTAATGAGTCAGAGACATGCGTGTTTCCTGAATCCTAACTAACAAGCATATCATTTTCAAAGTGCTATAATGGTGTCAAGTCAACAGGAATGATCCCTCCTTCATGAGTGAGTCGCCGGATTACCCTAAAATGATTCTTCATAATTTACCCTCACCGAGTGAGTGGAAGAAGCACAATCCCGGTTTCACGTCTATTACGCCCTGTCCTTACAGTGAGGGAAAAAAGTATTTGATCCCCTGCTGATTTTGTACGTTTGCCCACTGACAAAGACATGATCAGTCTATAATTTTAATGGTAGGTTTATTTGAACAGTGAGAGACAGAATAACAACAACAAAATCCAGAAAAACGCATGTCAAAAATGTTATAAATTGATTTGCATTTAAATGAGGGAAATAAGTATTTGACCCCCTCTCAATCAGAAAGATTTCTGGCTCTCAGGTGTCTTTTATACAGGTAACGAGCTGAGATTAGGAGCACACTCTTAAAGGGAGTGCTCCTAATCTCAGTTTGTTACCTGTATAAAAGACACCTGTCCACAGAAGCAATCAATCAATCAGATTCCAAACTCTCCACCATGGCCAAGACCAAAGAGCTCTCCAAGGATGTCAGGGACAAGATTGTAGACCTACACAAGGCTGGAATGGGCTACAAGACCATCACCAAGCAGCTTGGTGAGAAGGTGACAACAGTTGGTGCGATTATTCGCAAATGGAAGAAACACAAAAGAACTGTCAATCTCCCTCGGCCTGGGGCTCCATACAAGATCTCACCTCGTGGAGTTGCAATGATCATGAGAACGGTGAGGAATCAGCCCAGAAATACACGGGAGGATCTTGTCAATGATCTCAAGGCATCTGGGACCATAGTCAACTAGAAAACAATTGGTAACACACTATGCCGTGAAGGACTGAAATCCTGCAGTGCCCGCAAGGTCCCCCTGCTCAAGAAAGCAAATATACAGGGCCGTCTGAAGTTTGCCAATGAACATCTGAATGATTCAGAGGAGAACTGGGTGAAAGTGTTGTGGTCAGATGAGACCAAAATCGAGCTATTTGGCATCAACTCAACTCGACGTGTTTGGAGGAGGAGGAATGCTGCCTATGACCCCAACATTATGCTTTGGGGGTGTTTTTCTGCTAAGGGGACAGGACAACTTCACCGCATCAAAGGGACGATGGACGGGGCCATGTACCGTCAAATTTTGGGTGAGAACCTCCTTCCCGCTGCCAGGGCATTGAACATGGGTCGTGGATGGGTATTCCAGCATGACAATGACCCAGAACACACAGCCAAGGCAACAAAGGAGTGGCTCAAGAAGAAGCACATTAAGGTCCTGGAGTGGCCTAGCCAGTCTCCAGACCTTAATCCCATAGAAAATCTGTGGATGGAGCTGAAGGTTCGAGTTGCCAAACGTCAGCCTCGAAACCTTAATGGCTTGGAGAAGATCTGCAAAGAGGAGTGGGACAAAATCCCTCCTGAGATGTGTGCAAACCTGGTGGCCAACTACAAGAAACGTCTGACCTCTGTGATTGCCAACAAGGGTTTTGCCACCAAGTACTAAGTCATGTTTTGCAGAGGGGTCAAATACTTATTTCCCTAATTAAAATGCAAATCAATTCATAACATTTTTGACATTAGTTTTTCTGGATTTCTTTGTTGTTATTCTGTATCTCACTGTTCAAATAAACCTACCATTAAAATTATAGACTGATCATGTTTTTGTCAGTGGGCAAACGTACAAAATCAGCAGGGGATCAAATACTTTTTTCCCTCTCTATATCTTTTTCCCCCCATTTCATTGTTGTCTCTGGAGCGCCGAGGTCTATGTCTTGGAAGCTCAGAGCCTGTAAATTGGGCAATCTGGAGTTGGAAGAAAATTGAATACGCTGCTGTGTTGGTCAACCTCTGTGTTGCAGGGGAGCATGGTTGTGGCTTTTATTTGAGATGTTTTTTTTGTGTGCCTTTTTTGAATGAGTGTATTCCGACCATATTGGAGCGGCATGATGATTTATTCTGATATTTCCCATCTCAACTGTAACACACTCAAAAGGACCGGCTGTGTGGCCTTATTTATCTCCTGCCTAGTGGGTTTTGTACAAATATGGCGGCTGACGGTGATCAGGCGGAGGCTGAAAATAGAGCTGTACTGTAACACATAACTTATACCATGGCATTTTTGAAAACTTGTTGCTGATTGGCCAGAAGGGCATTCTAGAGTGGGCATTACATTTAGATATACAGGACAGTTGGAACATATATAAGACACTTCTGAAGTAGTTCCCACAATAGGCATCTTTTTACCATTCTAAAGCACTGCACCATGCAGACCATACTTACAGCTGCACCATTGAGAGCATCTTGACTGGCTTCATCGCTGCTTGGTATGGCAACAGCACCGCCCTCGATCGCATGGTGCTACAGAGGGTGGTGCGGACGAGCCCAGTACTGGGACCAAGCTCCCTGCCATCCAGGACCTCTATATCAGGTGGTGTGAAAGGAAGGCCTGGAATATCATTATAGACTCTTGCCAACCAAGCCATAGACTGTTCTCTCTGCTTCTGCATGGCAAGCGGTACTGGTGCATCAAGTCTGACACCATCAGGCTCCTGAACAGTTTCTATCCCCAAGCCATACGACTGCTAAATAGTTAGTTAAATAGTTACCCAAATAACTGACCCTTTTTGCACTAACTTTTTTGAGTTCAGTCTTGTATTTTTTATTTTTCTGCACTGTCTCTATGCACACCCAAAGGACTCTACATACTCATGCAATCTGACACTCCAACTTACACATACCATGCACAAATGTACACTGACTCTACACAAGTGCACACACACTCCAATACGATCTTCATTTATGCTGCTGCTAATGTTTATCTATCTCTTGATGCCTAGTCACCTTACCCTTACACATATCTACCTCTATCGCTCCAGTATGGTATTGGAACTGACCCTGTAAATAGCTTCTTATTTTCTTGTGTTCTTATTATTTCCTGTGTGTTTTTATTCTACTTCATGTAATGTTAAGTAGTACATCGATATTGATCACTGCATTGTTGGATTTAGAGCTTGCAAGAAAGGCATTTCACTGTACTTGTGCACGTGACACTAAAACTTGAAACTTGAAAATGGTATACATTGTAAACGCAGGTCCAACGAGGAAAAACGTAGGTAGCTAGATATCATTCATTTGTTTTTGCGGAGGTACATCTTTTCAGCATCTGATGACCTAAAGTGATGACCTGAGTGATTAACATGAATTTCTCCAGTGCTTCAATGTTGCAGTCATGATGCAAGTCGCGATATGCTGTCAAATCCTTGTTTCTAGTTTGACCAGCTGTTTTCAGCAACTGGTACTGCTGCAGTTGGTTGTTATATTGGCAGATTTGCTCGCAAATAAACTATTTAGCTAGCTTCTAGCATAGTGTTTCCTTTGCAATGTGATCTCCTATACTGTAATGAACAGTGTCCTGACGAGGGAGCAACTTTTCTACGCCAGGCAAATTGTGTATTATCAGCTCGTAATGGATGTATCTAAATAAACATAATTAAAAAACAAATGCAAATGCAGCTAGAGTACTAGTCAATAGTTTGGACACACCTACTCATTAAAGGGTTTTTCTTTATTTTTACTATTGTTTACATTGTAGAATATAGTGAAGACATCAAAACTATGAAATAACACATATGGAATCATGTAGTAACCAAAAAAGTGTTAAACAAATATATTTTATATTTTAGATTCTTCAAATAGCCATCCTTTGCCTTGATGACAGCTTTGCACACTCTTGGCATTCTCTCAACCAGCTTCACCTGGAATGCTTTTCCAACAGTCTTGAAGGAGTTCCCACATATGCTGAGAACTTGTTGGCTGCTTTTCCTTCACTCTGCCGTCCGACTCATCCCAAACCATCTCAATTGGGTTGAGGTCGGGGGATTGTGGAGGCCAGGTCATCTGATGCAGCACTCCATCACTCTCCTTCTTGGTAAAATAACCCTTTCACAGCCTGGAGGTGTGTTGGGTCATTGTCCTGTTGAAAACCAAATGATAGTCCCACTAAGCCCAAAACAGATGGGATGGCGTATCACTGCAGAATGCTGTGGTAGCCATGCTAGTTAAGTGTGCCTTGAATTCTAAATTAATCACAGACAGTGTCACCAGCAAAACACCCCCACACCATAACACTTCCTCCTCCATGGCTTACGGTGGGAACTACACATGCGGAGATCATCTGTTCACCCACACCGTGTCTCAAAAAGATTTCCACCGGTCTAATGTCCATTGCTCGTGTTTCTTGGCTCAAGCAAATCTCTTCTTATTGTTGGTGTCTTTTAGTAGTGGTTCATTTGCAGCAATTTGACCATGAAGTCCTGATTCACACAGTCCCCTCTGAACAGTTGATGTTGAGATGTGTCTGTTACTTGAACTCTGTGAAGCATTTATTTGGGCTGCAATTTCTGAGGCTGGTAACTCTAATGAACTTATCCTCTGCAGCTGAGGTAACTCTGGGTCTTCCATTCTTGTGGCGATCCTCATGAGAGCCAGTTTCATCATAGCTCTTGATGGTTTTTGAGACTGCACTTTAAGAAACTTTCAAAGTTCTTGAAATGTTCCGTATTGACTGACATTCATGTCGTAAAGTAATGATGGACTGTCGTTTCTCTTTGATTATTTGAGCTGTTCTTGCCATAATATGGACTGGGTCTTTTACCTAATAGGGCTACCTTCTGTATACCCCCCTACCTTGTCACAACACAGCTGATTGGCTCAAATGCATTAAGTTTCAAATGCAAATTTCACAAATTAACTTTTAAGAAGGCACGCCTGTTCATTGAAATGCATTCCAGGTGACTTCCTCATGAAGCTGGTTGAGAGAATGACAAGAGTGTGCAAAGCTGTCATCAAGACAAAGGGTGGCTATTTTAAGAATCTCAAATATAAAATATATTTTGAGTTGTTAAAAAAAAATTTACTACATGATTCCATATGTGTTATTTCATAGTTTTGATGTCTTCACTATTATTCTGCAATATAAAAAATAGTAAAAATGAAGAAAAACCCTTGAATGAGTAGGTTTGTCCAAACTTTTGACTGATGGTGTACTTTGCTGTTATTCTGGCTGCACTGTTTGACGTGACTGTGTTTACTATAATTGGCTAGCTAACAAGCAATGAATAAGAACGTTGACAGCCAGCATGGCAACCAAGCAAAAACAACAAACCTATGAGTCGCGTCCATAGATATAGAACATGAATAATGAATAACTGGGTCGTGTCTATAGCAACTTAACCGATAGAACTAACGTCCAGGTTTGGTGGGAGCATGAAAAAGTATGAATTTACTTATCAAAATGAAAATATTAATGAAAACATTTATATCGGTAAATATTTGCTTTATCGTTTTCTCAGCCAGGTCACCTGTGATAGTATTCAACATCAGTATTTGACGTCCATCAATGTCTGAGGATGTCGGGAGATGATGTGGAAACCGGCCACTAGGGGCAAAAGTTAGCGCTGTTACCTTCAAGTAGGTTTCTGGTTGCCAAAGGTTGCATGTTGGAATCCAGCAATAAAAAGTTGTTTTTGCAATTTTAGTTTAAACCTATCCCAAACCTTAACACTTTCCTTAACCATTTGGAGTCAATGCCAAACTTTAAGATTTCGGAGTTAATGCCTAAACAACCCTAACCTTAACAATTCAGAGTTCCTGCCTAGAACGTACTAGTTGTAGTGACTATTTCCTATGGTTGTTGATAGCAGTAAATCCATTGTTAAGGTAATAGTAGTAGTATTAGTAGGCCTAGCTACGGGGTTGAAGTCCATAGTAACCAAAGTATGTATGCATTTTGTTTACTATACTATTACTATATGTTGATTACCAATACACTGCAGAGTACATATCTGTCACGGGCGGACATGACAGGAAACGCTCAATGACATTAATATTTGCTAGTAAAGACTTTGAGGAGACCATGTAATTGGCATTAAACCCGACTGACAGCAGCATGTGTTGATATTTAGCTGCTGGGGCTCTGACGGGAAACATAGAGTCAAAGGGGGCGGTGGGATGGCGAGCCAAAATCTGAAGGGGCAGAGCATGGGCTCTATTAATAGAAGTGGTTTTCATGTCTGTGCCAAGTCCAGAGGACCCCAGAGGTCAGACACACAATACATACTGTACTGTAGTGTGTATGGGCAGAGGCAGGGGAAGTGGAAGTGAGCGATGGAGGTTACTCAGCCCGGACATATTAGGTTACTCAAGTTTGAAGTTGATCTTATACTTCTTACGTTTAAACAGAACATTTGTGTCTTCATTTGTCTTCCTAGCCTACATCCGTACATTCATTATGTAGTCTATTCTGTGTTTGTGTGTACATGTACAGTGCCTTGCAAAAGTATTCATCCCCCTTGGCGTTTTTCCTATTTTGTTGCATTACAACCTGTAATTTAAATTGATTTTTAATTGGATTTCATGTAATGGACATACACAAAATAGTCCAAATTGGTGAAATAATAATAATAATAATAATAATAATAATAATAATAATATGCCATTTAGCAGACACTTTTATCCAAAGCAACTTACAGTCATGCGTGCATACATTTTTACGTATGGGTGGTCCCGGGGATCGAACCCACTACCCTGGCGTTACAAGCGCCATGCTCTACCAATTGAGCTACAGAGGACCACATGAAATGAAAAAAATAACTTGTTTCAAAAAAATTCGAGAAAATAAATAACGGAAAAGTGGTGCGTGCATATGTATTCACCCCATTTGCTATGAAGCCCCTAAATAAGATCTGGTGCAACCAATTACCTTCAGAAGTCAAGTTAAATAAAGTCCACCTGTGTGCAATCTAAGTGTCACAAGATCTGTCACATGACAGTATATATACACCTGTTCTGAAAGGCCCCAGAGTCGGCAACACCACTAAGCAACGGGCACCACCAAGCAACCGGCACCATGAAGACCAAGGAACTCTCCAAACAGGTCAGGGACAAAGTTGTGGAGAAGTACAGATCAGGGTTGGGTTCTAAAAAATATCAGAAACATTGAACATCCCACGGAGCACCATTAAATCCATTATAAAAAAATTGAAAGAATATGGCACCACAGCAAACCTGCCAAGAGAGGGCCGCCCACCAAAACTCAAGGACCAGGCAAGGAGGTCATTAATCAGAGAGGCAACAAAGAGACCAAATATAACCCTGAAGGAGCTGCGGCGGAGATTGGAGTATCTGTCCATAGGACCACTTTAAGCCGTACACTCCACAGAACTGGGCTTTACGGAAGAATGGCCAGAAAAAAGCCATTGCTTAAAGAAGGAAATAAGCAAACATGTTTGGTGTTCGCCAAAAGCCATGTGGGAGACTCCCCAAACATATGGAAGAAGGTACTCCGGTCAGATGAGACTAAAATTGAGCTTTTTGGCCATCAAGGAAAACGCTATGTGTGGCACAAACCCAACACCTCTTATCACCCCGAGAATACCATCCCCACAGTGAAGCATGGTGGTGGCAGCATCATACAGTGGGGATGTTTTTCATCGGCAGGGACTGGGAAAATGGTCAGAATTGAAGGAATGATGGATGGCGCTAAATACATGTAAATTCTTGAGGGAAACATGTTTCAGTCTTCCAGAGATTTGAGACTGGGACGGAGGTTCACCTTCCAGCAGGACAATGACCCTAAGCATACTGCTAAAGCAACACTTGAGTGGTTTAAGGGGAAACATTGAAAGGTTTTGGAATGGCCTAGTCAAAGCCCAGACCTCAATCCAATTGAGAATATGTGGAACCCATCCAACTTGAAGTTGAAGGAGCTGGAGCAGTTTTGCCTTGAAGAATGGGCAAAAATCCCAGTGGCTAGATGTGCCAAGCTTATAGAGACATACCCCAAGATACTTGCAGCTGTAATTGCTACAAAAGGTGGCTCTACAAAGTATTGGCTTTGGGGGGAGTGAATAGTTACAGTTGAAGTCGGAAGTTTACATACATTTAGGTTGGAGTCATTAAAACTTGTTTTTCAACCAAACTATAGTTTTGGCAAGTCTGTTAGGATACCTACTTTTTGCATGACACAAGTAATTTTTCCAACAATTGTTTACAGACAGATTATTTCACTTATAATTCACTGTATCACAATTCCAGATGGTCAGAAGTTTACATACACTAAGTTGACTTTGCCTTTAAACAGCTTGGAAAATTCCAGAAAATGATGTCATGGCTTTAGAAGCTTCTGATAGGCTAATTGACATCATTTGAGTGAATTGGAGGTGTACCTGTGGATGTATTTCAAGGCCTCTTTGCTTGACATAATGGGAAAATCAGAATAAATCAGCCAAGACCTCATAAAAAAATGGTAGATCTCCACAAGTCTGGTTCATCCTTTGGAGCAACTTCCAAACGCCTGAAGGTACCACGTTCATCTGTACAAACAATAGTATGCAAGTATAAACACCATGGGACCACGCAGCCGTCATACCGCTCAGGAAGGAGACGCGTTCTGTCTCCTAGAGATGAACGTACTTTGGTGCGAAAAGTGTAAATCAATCCCAGAACAACAGCAAAGGACCTTGTGAAGATAATGGAGGAAACAGGTACAAAAGTATCTACAGTGGGGGAAACAAGTATTTAGTCAGCCACCAATTGTGCAAGTTCTCCCACTTAAAAAGATGAGAGAGGCCTGTAATTTTCATCATAGGTACACGTCAACTATGACAGACAAATTGAGATTTTTTTTTCTCCAGAAAATCACATTGTAGGATTTTTAATGAATTTATTTGCAAATTATGGTGGAAAATAAGAATTTGGTCACCTACAAACAAGCAAGATTTATGGCTCTCACAGACCTGTAACTTCTTCTTTAAGAGGCTCCTCTGTTCTCCACTCGTTACCTGTATTAATGGCACCTGTTTGAACTTGTTATCAGTATAAAAGACACCTGTCCACAACCTCAAACAGTCACACTCCAAACTCCACTATGGCCAAGACCAAAGAGCTGTCAAAGGACACCAGAAACAAAATTGTAGACCTGCACCAGGCTGGGAAGACTGAATCTGCAATAGGTAAGCAGCTTGGTTTGAAGAAATCAACTGTGGGAGCAATTATTAGGAAATGGAAGACATACAAGACCACTGATAATCTCCCTCGATCTGGGGCTCCACGCAAGATCTCACCCCATGGGGTCAAAATGATCACAAGAATGGTGAGCAAAAATCCCAGAACCACACGGGGGGACCTCGTGAATGACCTGCAGAGAGCTGGGACCAAAGTAACAAAGCCTACCATCAGTAACACACTATGCCGCCAGGGACTCAAATCCTGCAGTGCCAGACGTGTCCCCCTGCTTAAGCCAGTACATGTCCAGGCCCGTCTGAAGTTTGCTAGAGTGCATTTGGATGATCCAGAAGAGGATTGGGAGAATGTCATATGGTCAGATGAAACCAAAATATAACTTTTTGGTAAAAACTCAACTGGTCGTGTTTGGAGGACAAAGAATGCTGAGTTGCATCCAAAGAACACCATACCTACTGTCAAGCATGGGGGTGGAAACATCATGCTTTGGGGCTGTTTTTCTGCAAAGGGACCAGGACGACTGATCCGTGTAAAGGAAAGAATTAATGGGGCCATGTATCGTGAGATTTTGAGTGAACACCTCCTTTCATCAGCAAGGGCATTGAAGATGAAACGTGGCTGGGTCTTTCAGCATGACAATGATCCCAAACACACCGCCCGGGAAACGAAGGAGTGGCTTCGTAAGATGCATTTCAAGGTCCTGGAGTGGCCTAGCCAGTCTCCAGATCTCAACCCCATAGAAAATCTTTGGAGGGAGTTGAAAGTCTGTGTTGCCCAGCGACAGCCCCAAGACGTCACTGCTCTAGAGGAGATCTGCATGGAGGAATGGGCCAAAATACCAGCAACAGTGTGTGAAAACCTTGTGAAGACTTACAGAAAACGTTTGACCTGTGTCATTGCCAACAAAGGGCATATAACAAAGTATTGAGAAACTTTTGTTATTGACCAAATACTTATTTTCCACCATAATTTGCAAATAAATTCATAAAAAATCCTACAATGTAATTTTCTGGAATTTTTTTCCTCATTTTGTCTGTCATAGTTGACGTGTACCTATGATGAAAATTACAGGCCTCTCTCATCTTTTAAGTGGGAGAACTTGCACAATTGGTGGCTGACTAAATACTTTTTTCCCCACTTTATATCCACAGTAAAACGAGTCCTATATCGACATAACCTGAAAGGCCGCTCAGTGTAACACTCTGGCTCCAGGGACTCTGATTGTTGAGCCAGGGTTGTTATTTTCATTTAGGGTGTCTTTTGTTTTGGTTTTGTATTTCTAGGTTTGCCTTTCTGTTGGTTGTATTTCTAGGTTTGTCTATGACTCCCAATCGGAGGTAACGAGTGTCAGCTGTTCGGCTCGTTATCTCTGATTGGGAGCCATATTTATGCTGTATGTTTCCTGTGGGGTTGGTGGGTTTTTGTTTCCTTGATGCTGTTAGTTTATTTCAGTATTGGAACTTCACGTATCGTTCTTTGTTGTTTTCTCGTGTTGCACTTTAATTAAATAAAGTCATCATGTTTATCGGAACACGCGCTGCGCTTTGGTCTCATCATTCACACGACCGGGACAGAAAAACCCACCATACCAGGACCAAGCAGCGTGTCCAGGAGCCGAGGGTCTGGACATGGGAGGAGTTATTGGACGGAGAGGATCCTTGGGCACAACCGGAGGAATATCACCGCCCTCGGGAAGAGCTGGAGGCAGCCAAAGCCGAGAGGAGGTGGTACGAGGAGGCAGCGCGAAGGCGAGGCTGGAAGCCCGTGGACGTGAGGCAACCCCAAAAAGTTTTTGGGGGGGGGCACATGGCTTGGGCGGCTGGGCAGCAGGAAGCTGCCACAGGGAGTATAGGTGAGAGGGCTAACGGAGTACGGGAGCCATTGGCGAGAAGAGGCAGGGATGTGTGTGTGGCACGGCGTGAAGGACTGAGGTATGTTGCCAGTCCGGTCCGGCCCGTTCCTGATCCTCGGTTGAGGCCAGTGGTGTGTGTTCCCGGTATGGACCGGCCTGTTCCTACTCCACGCACCAGGGATACGGTGCGCTTCGCCAGCCCGGCCCGGCCTGTTCCGGCCACTCGCACCAGGGATACGGTGTGCGTCGTCAGCTCAGCCCTGCCTGTTCCTACTCCACGCACCAGGGATACGGTGCGCTTCGCCAGCCCGGCCCGGCCTGTTCCGGCCACTCGCACCAGGGATACGGTGTGCGTCGCCAGCCCAGCCCGGCCTGTTCCTACTCCACGCACCAGGGAAACGGTGCGCTTCGCCAGCCCGGCCCGGCCTGTTCCGGCCACTCGCACCAGGGATACGGTGCGCGTCGCCAGCCCAGCCCGGCCTGTTCCTGCTCTCCGCACTAGGCGTGAGGGGAGTCCCCAGGGTCCAGCATGCCCTGTTCCGGCTCCCCGCACTAGGCGTTATGGGAGTCCCCAGGGTCCAGCATGCCCTGTTCCGACTCCCCGCACTAGCCTTGTGATGCGTGTCCTCAGCCCGGTACCTCCAGTTCCGGCACCACGCATCAGGCCTACGGTGCGTCCCCAGGGCCAAGCATGCCCTGTTGCTTCTCCCCGCACTAGCCCTGTGATGCGTGCCCTCAGCCCGGTACCTCCAGTTCCGGCACCACGCATCAGGCCTACGGTGCGTCCCCAGGGCCAAGCATGCCCTGTTGCTTCTCCCCGCACTAGCCCTGTGATGCGTGTCCTCAGCCCGGTACCTCCAGTTCCGGCACCACGCAACAGGCCTACGGTGCGCCTCAGACGGCCAGAGTCTGCCGTCTGCCCAACGGGGCCTGAACTGTCCGTCTGCCCAACGGGGCCTGAACTGCCCGTCTGCCCAACGCCGTCTGAACTGCCCGTCTGTCCAACGCCGTCTGAACTGCCCGTCTGCCCAACGCCGTCTGAACTGCCCGTCTGCCCAACGGCGCCTGAACTGCCTGTCGGCCCAACGCCGTCTGAGCTGTCCGTCTGCCCAACGCCGTCTGAACTACCCGTCTGTACAGAGCCTACAAAGCCGCCCGTCTGCCATGAGCCTTCAGAGCCGTCCGCCAGATCGGAGCCGCTAGAGCTCTCCACCAGACAGGATCAGCCAGAGCCTTCCGCCAGACAGGATCAGCCAGAGCCTTCCGCCAGACAGGATAAGCCAGAGCCTTCCGCCAGACAGGATCAGCCAGAGCCTTCTGTCAGACAGGATCAGCCAGAGCCTTCCGCCAGACAGGAGCAGCCAGAGCCTTCCGTCAGACCGGATCAGCCAGAGCCTTCCGCCAGACGGGATCAGCCAGAGCCTTCCGCCTGCCATGAGCAGCCAGATCCGTCAGCCAGCCATGAGCAGCAGGATCCACCAGAGCCAGCCTGCCAGGATCCGTCATTCAGTCCGGAGCTGCCCCTCAGTCCGGTGCTGCCACTTAGTCAGGTACTGTTCCTTAGCCTGGTGCTGGTCCTTATCCCGGTGCTGGCCCTTAGCCCGGTGCTGCCCCTTAGCCCGGTGCTGCCCCTTAGCCCGGTGCTGCCCCTTATCCCGGTGCTGGTCCTTAGTCCGGTGCTGCCCCTTAGTCCGGTGCCGCCCCTTAACCCAGTGGGGTGTAGTTGGGGGGTGGTAATGTGTAGGAGGCTAAGTAAGTGGGTAATGACTATGGTGGGGTGGGGACCACGACCTGGGCCAGAGCCGCCACCTGGACAGACGCCCACCCAGACCCTCCCCTAGACGGTATGCTGGTGCGCCCGGAGTGCGCACCTTTAGGGGGGGGTACTGTAACACTCTGGCTCCAGGGACTCTGATTGTTGAGCCAGGGTTGTTATTTTCATTTAGGGTGTCTTTTGTTTTGGTTTTGTATTTCTAGGTTTGCCTTTCTGTTGGTTGTATTTCTAGGTTTGTCTATGACTCCCAATCGGAGGTAACGAGTGTCAGCTGTTCGGCTCGTTATCTCTGATTGGGAGCCATATTTATGCTGTATGTTTCCTGTGGGGTTGGTGGGTTTTTGTTTCCTTGATGCTGTTAGTTTATTTCAGTATTGGAACTTCACGTATCGTTCTTTGTTGTTTTCTCGTGTTGCACTTTAATTAAATAAAGTCATCATGTTTATCGGAACACGCGCTGCGCTTTGGTCTCATCATTCACACGATCGTGACACTCAGCAAGGAAGAAGCCACTGCTCCAAAACCGCCATAAAAAAAGACTACGGTTTGCAACTGCACATGGGGACAAAGATCATAATTTTTGGAGAAATGTCCTCTGGTCTAATGAAACAACAATCGAACTGTTCGGCCATAATGACCATCGTTATGTTTGGAGTAAAAAGGGGGTTGCTTGCAAGCCGAAGAACACCATCCCAACCGTGAAGCACGGGGGTGGCAGCATCATGCTGTGGGGGTGCTTTGCTGCAGTAGGGACTGGTGCACTTCAAAATATAGATGGCGTCATGAGGAAGGAAGATTATGTGGATATATTGAAGCAACATGTCAAGACATCAGTCAGGAAGTTAAAGCTTGGTCGCAAATGGGTCTTCCAAATGGACAATGACCCCAATTATACTTCCAAAGTTGTGGCAAAATGGCTTAAGGACAACAAAGTCAAGGCATTGGATTGGCCATCACAAAGCCCTGACCTAAATCCTATAGAAAATCTGTGGGCAGAACTGAAAAAGCGTTTGCAAGCAAGGAGGCCTACAAACCTGACTCAGTTACACCAGCTCTGTCAGGAGGAATGGGCCAGAATTCACCCAACTTATTGTGGGAAGCTTGTGGAAGGCTACCCGAAACGTTTGACCCAAGTTAAAAAATGTAATGTCAATGCTGCCAAATACTAATTGAGTGTATGTAAACTTCTGACCCACTGGGAATGTGATGTAAGAAATAAAAGCTGAAATAAATTATTCTCTCTACTATTATTGTGACATTTCACATTCTTAGAACAAAGTGGTGATCCTAACTGACCTAAAACAGGGAATCTTTACTAGGATTAAATGTCAGGAATGGTGAAAAACTGAGTTGAAATGTATTTGGCTAAGGTGTATGTAAACTTCCGACTTCAACTGTATGCACGCTCAAGTTTTCTGTTTTTTTGTCTTATTTCTTGTTTGTTTCACCCCCAAAAAGTATTTTGCATCTTCAAAGTTGTAGGCATGTTTGTAAATCAAATGATACAAACCCCCAAAAACTCAATTTTAATTCCAGGTTGTAAAGTAATAGGAAAAATGCCAAGGGGTTGAATACTTTCACAAGCCACTGTATTCTGTATGGATATATGCACCAAGAAGGCCCATTGGGGCATAATAGGTGATTGAAACATGAGGTGGTTAAACCCAAGGTAACTCATGCAGATTAGGCACTAATGTCCTCTGTACATCTGTTCCCTAATACAGTACATATGTCACCCATGCAAACCCTGCTGCGCTAGGGAAACCATATTTTCCACTCATCCCAAAATCCATTGAATAGTGCTCATTGTATAGTTTTTTTGGTCCATTTGTCTTGTCTTTATCAAGGTTTGTTACTAGGGTTGTTGCTTCATAGGGTTATCTGAGGTATATCGTTCAACGGCTCCACAATAAATTAAATTTCTTGATTTGCAATTGATTATTTATATGTTATCAGGTAGTCATTTTTTTGTTGCCGTTCCAGGCCCGAGCCATCTGTTAATCAGAGACAGTTACATTTAGAGGCATATGTTGCCAGTCAGAGTTTATGAAAGCGTGTACAATGCATTCCAGAAAGTTCTGCATTAACTTGCTAATCTAAGCACCTTATAGCTTCCAGACACAATTACTCCAACAGAGGGTGGGAGAGGGGGATGACTGACGGGGGGAAAGAGAATCAATTTACTCCCGAACTATTGACTTTCCCTTCTTCGCCGAGTCAGATAAAAAAAAGAAAGACCTGCTGATTTCAATGTGTAATAAAAGAAAGGGTGAAAAAACGTCCCTCCTCTTCTTTCTGACTTCACTAAGCAGTGCAGAGAGGGCTGGCTAGGAGAGGACTTAGTGGAAGTTGATATTCTGCCAGAGCACTTCTCATTGAAATCAATAGCGAAAATGTAAATGGCTCATTTATATCCCTTCAAACCGGCACTGATGTGAATGTATATTTATGTCAGAGGCATACTGTATGTCATTTGATTTCCAAAGTCAAATATATTGTATTGTGAAGGTCACGTTGCAGTGGATCCAAGCAGATTAGAAGTATGGGTTGGATTGTATACTTTATGTGGACACTGAAGTGGCGGCTGTGAAGTTTCGACGCCCAGGCAGTAAATTAAATTAAATGTAAAAACCCCAAGCCGTGATGTGAAATTATGGAAACCAACCTGCGGATACACCAGACAGCCCATGCCAAGCCGGGGAAAATAAAAACTGATTTCTGAACATTATTATTTTTCAGATGGAGTCGGAAGCGTGTGTTCCCTCAGCACAATGTCCTTTGGATTTTATTCCATCTATTTTTCCTGTCTATTTGTAAATGTGTCCCTTACTATCTATCCTCTGCCAATATCTGCTGCGGTTTGTCCATTTCCTGTAACAAACCAGTGAGATTCTGGCACAGTCTGTGCTTTGCCACACAATTGGTGGGGTTTCCATTTACTACAACACACTTAGTGGCTTTAGAAACTAGCTCTCACAGTAAATCATTCTGTGGCCTCTTAGCAAACTACAGACAACCTTTAACCAAGAGTAGGAATTTACTCTGTCAACTATTTTTTACCAAAACCATAGAACCATGTTTTACATCATAAACTCTCTAAGCAATATGATTAACAGTTAAGCGCATGAGAGACTTGACTTATCTATTTAAGTGTAAGCATATGGAACATAAAGGCTATGAATGAATTATTAGGCAAACATACCATGGAGTCACAGCCAACATAACTCTGCTCTGGCTCAGAAAAATTATATAGACCTCAGTCCAGACAGTCATTAGTTCAAACCCTTCATGTCAAACACTGTTTTTCATGCTCTCGACTTAGAGTTCCTCGCTCTGGCAAATAAATACAAGTTTTATAGACGAACGTGGAGTTATTATTGTGTCTTTACGAGACTCCCGATTTCACAGCTCTAACATCGCCCACCATGGCAAAGAAAGGAATCTCCAGCCCTTGAGCAAGTGAGAGGGGGTTCTTGAAAAATCTAAGCAGGAAATAAAACCAACCAATATTAAAGGGAAAAGGGCAATATGCTCCTGCCTGCCTGACGACTCTGCCATGCCTTGCCAGGCTTCTTTCTTTTATTTTCCTCCTGAAAAGAGAGAGAACTTCATGCTGTGATTTTTTGCCACCGATTAAAGTGTAAAGAAAAGCTTCTCTACATCCCGTGGCATGGAGTGTGGAGTGCTTAGTAGAGCCGGTGCGGTGAGATGATCAATGGATGCCACATTGGCAGATGTCACAGAGAAACGTCTCTCTTCGAGGACCCCGCCACCACTCCGCCGGGTTGGCAGTTTTGCAAATGTTGTGACCCCCGCTGACCCTTCATCCCTAGCCAGAGAGAGGCGCTGCGTCTTGGAGGGAAGGGGTGCTGCAACCTTGGCATCTAATTTAAGAGATACGTGTCATAGAGCCTTGTGATACAGCAGGGAGTTGAGACATTCACAGAGGATCAGACTAGATTGTAAGCCGCCACTTTTCTTCAGTTTATCATCCTACAGTCAATCTCTCTATAGGAGTGATGTTCTCCCACAGCAGACAACTACTGAACCATCAGTGCCGATGTGTTATTTCAAACCAACAGTGCCTTGTAACTTAGAACTAACAATGGTGCATTGCATGTAGTTAGTAAAGTACCTTGCAGTTTAGAACTTACACTGAACAAAAATATAAACGCAACATGTAAAGTCCAAGATGGCGTAGCAGTGCGGTCGTGTACTCTATTGTGTGTCCGTGGAAATAGCCTGTTTTTTGTATGTTTTTGTATTTTGCGTATATATTTCCCTATCACACTTTTCATCCTTCTACTAAATATACTTTCCTGCAACCCGCCTCACTCAATGTGGAACGGATTCTATTATTGACTTACCTTTTATCTAGAATCTCCAGTTGAAACAAGCTAGCCAGCAAACTAGCTACTTACTATTAGGCACCGTTAGTGGTTTTCACCCAGAACATCAGATTTTCTGCCGGAATAACTGAATCACTGGACCTTAACACCGGATCGCAACTAGCTAGCCACAACCGAATGGATGTTGCTGTTGGCTAATCAACACTGTCCCCGAAGCAGGCACCAGTTAGCCTTGAGCTAGCCTCGAGCCAGGCCCATATCCCGGCTATCTACCTCTCTGTCTACCGGATGGGAGTAGCCAGCTAACTAGCTACTTGCTATTAGCCACCGTTAGCGGATTTTCACCATTGTCCGTGGCCTGCACTACCTACCAGCCAGCTCTAGCCTGGACTATTATCGGCCAGTCTGCACTGTCTGCACAGCGCATTATCGACCCAGAACATATCGGATTTTCTGCCGGAATCACTGGACCTTTAACACTGGATCATCGCAACTAGCTAGCTGCAACCAAATGGAAGTTGTTGTTGGCTAATCAGCCTTGAGCTAGCCTCGAGTCAGGCCCATCTCCCGGCTATCTACCTCTCTGTCAACCGGACGGGACCTCCTAGAGTCGACACGGAGCCCCGCCGATCCATCACGACTGGTCTGCCGACGTAATCGTCTGTGGTTTCAACAGGCTTCCCGTTGCGACGACCACGAAGATCCATCTGCCAACCCCGGCCCGCTAGCACACACAAACAACAGCCGTGCTTCCTGCTCGCCTGTGCTGTAGCACCAATTCGAACTGCTCTCGGACTCACATATTGCTGTTCACTGGACCTTATGATCAATCAGCTGCACAGCTGATGCCTGCTGGACTGTTCCTTTACACGGTACCCTGTCCTGTTTATCTGTTTAGCCTCAGCCCAAACTTTCATTGCCATTACCAGTTATTGTCTTAGCTCTCTCGAATAACACCTGTGATTGCTTTATGCCTTTCTCCCATGTCAATATGCCTTGCCTATTGCTGTTCCAGTTAGTTCTTATTATACAATTTCACTGTAGAGCCCCAAGTCCCTCTCAAACTGCTTCAAATAGCTCCTTTGTTCACCCCCCATACACGCGGAGACCGGCTCAATCGGTGCCTCCAGTGATGCTATCTCTTTCATTGTTACCCAATGCTTAGGTTTACCTCCACTGTACTCATATCCTTCCATATCATTGTCTGTACATAATGCCCTGAATCTATTCTACAACTCCCGGATATCTGCCCCCTTTATTCTCTGCCTTTAGCCGTATCCTTATTCTAGTCCTCCTCTGTTCCTCTGGTGATGTAGAGGTTAACCCCTGCAGCCCCCAGTATCACTCCTACTCCTCAGGAGCTATCATTTGTTTACTTCTACAACCGTAAAAGCATTGGATTTCTGCATGTTAACATCAGAAGCCTCCTCCCTAAGTTTGAGTTATTCACTGCGTTAGCACACTCCGCCAACCCTGATGTTCTAGCAGTGTCTGAATCCTGGCTTAGGAAGGCCACCAAAAATTCAGAAATGTCCATCCCCAACTACAACATTTTCCATCTAGATAGAACTGCCAAAGGGGGTGGAGTTGCAATCTACTGTAGAGAGAGCCTGCAGAGCTCTATCATACTATCCAGGTCTGTGCCCAAACAGTTTGAGGTCCTACTTCTAAAAATCCACCTTTCCAGAAATAAGTCTCTCACTGTTGCTGCTTGCTACAGACCCCCCTCAGCCCCCAGCTGTGCCCTGGACACCATATGTCAATTGATTGCCCCCCATCTATCCTCAGAGTTCGTACTGCTTGGTGACCTAAACTGGGATATGCTTAACACCCCGGCCATCCTACAATCCAAACTAGATGCCCTCAATCTCACACAAATTATCAAGGAACCTACCAGGTACAACCCTAAATCCGTAAACATGGGCACCCTCATAGATATCATCCTGACTAATTTACCCTCTAAATACACCTCTGCTGTCTTCAACCAGGATCTCAGCGATCACTGCCTTATTGCCTGCGTCCGTAACGGGTCCGCGGTCAAATGACCACCCCTCATCACTGTCAAACGCTCCCTAAAACACTTTAGCGAGCAGGTCTTCCTAATTGACCTGGCCCAGGTATCCTGTATGGATATCGATCTCATTCCGTCAGTAGAGGATGCCTGGTTGTTCTTTAAAAGTGCTTTCCTCTCAATCTTAAATAAGCATGCCACATTCAAAAAATGCAGAACTAAGAACAGATTTAGCCCCTGGTTCTCCTCAGACTTGACTGTCCATGACCAGCACAAAAACATCCTGTGGCGTACTGCATTAGCATTGAATAGCCCCCGCAATATACACATTTTCAGGAAAGTTAGGAACCAATATACACAAGCAGTTAGGATAGCAAAGGCTAGCTTTTTCAAACAGAAATTTGCATCCTGTAGCATTAACTAACTTGGGACACTGTAAAGTCCATGGAGAATAAGAGCACCTCCTCCCAGCTACCCACTGCACTGAGGCTAGGAACCACTATCACCACCGATAAATCTACAATAATCGAGAATTTCAACAAGCATTTTGCTACGGCTGGCCATGCTTTCCACCTGGCTACCACTACCCCGGCCACCAGCTTTGCACCCTCCGCTGCAACTTGCCGATGCCCCCCCCCCCCCCCCCCCCCGCTTCTCCAGCACACAAATTCAGACAGCTGATGTTCTGAAAGAGCTGTAAAATCTGGACCCCTACAAATCATCTGGGCTAGACAATCTGGACCCTTTCTTTTTTAAATTAGCCGCCGAAATTGTCGCAACCCCTATTACTAGCCCGTTCAACCTCTCTTTCGTATCGTCTGAGAAACCCAGAGATTAGAAAGCTGCCACGGTCATCCCCCTCTTCAAAGGGAGTGACATTCTAGATCCAAACTGTTACAGACCTATATCCATCCTGCCCTGCCTTTTGAAAGCCAAGTTATCAAACAGATCACCGACCATTTCGAATCACACCGTACCTTCTCCGCTATGCAATCCGGTTTCTGAGCTGGTCATGGGTGCACCTCAGCCACGCTCAAGGTCCTAAACGATATTATAACCGCGATCGATAATAGACAGTACTGTGCAGCCGTTTTCATCAACCTGGCCAAGGCTTTCGACTCTGTCAACCACCGCATTCTTATTGGCAGACTAAATAGCCTTGGTTTCTCAAATGACTGCCTCGCCTGGTTCACCAACTACTTCTCAGATAGAGTTCAATGTGTGAAATCGGAGGGCCTGTTGATTGGACCTATGGCAGTCTCTATGGGGGTGCCACAGGGTTCAATTCTTGGGCCGACTCTTTTCTCTGTGTATATCAATGATGTCGCTCTTGCTGCTGGTGACTCTCAGATCCACCTCTACGCAGACGACACCATTTTGTATACGTCTGGCCCTTCATTGGGCACTGTGTTAACAAACCTCCTAACGAGCTTCAATGCCATACAACACTCCTTCCGTAGCCTCCAACTGCTCTTAAACACTAGTAAAACTAAATGCATGCTCTTCAATCGAACGCTGCTGGCCACGCCCACCCGACTAGAATCACTAGTCTCGACAGGTCTGACCTAGAGTATGTGGACAACTACAAATACCTAGGTGTCTGGTTAGACTGTAAACTCTCCTTCCTGACTCACATTAAGCATCTCCAATCCAAAGTTAAATCTAGAATCGGCTTCCTTTTTCGCAACAAAGCCTCCTTCACTCATGCTCTCAAACATGCCCTCGTAAAACGGACTATCCTACCGATCCTTGACTTCGGCGATGTCATTTACAAAATAGCCTCCAACACTCTACTCAGCAAATTGGATGTAGTCTATCACAGTGCCATCCGTGTTGTCACCAAAGCCCCATATACTACCCACCACTGTGACCTGTACGCTCTTGTTGGCTGGTCCTCACTACATATTCGTCGCCAAACCCACTGGCTCCAGGCCATCAATAAATCACTGCTAGGCAAATCCCCGCCTTATCTTAGCTCATTGGTCACCATAGCAACACCCACCCGTAGTATGCACTCCAGCAGATATATCTCACTGGTCATCCCCAAAACCAACACCTCCTTTGGCCGCCATTCCTTCCAGTTCTCTGCTGCCAATGACTGGAACGAACTGCAAAAATTTCTGAAGCTGGAGACTCTAATCTCCCTCACTAACTTTAAGCATCAGTTTTCAGAGCACCTTACCGATCACTGCACCTGTACACAGCCCATCTGAAATTAGCCCACCCAATTACCTCATCCCCATATTGTTATTTATTTTGCTCATTTGCACGCCAGTATCTCTATTTGCACATCATCTCTTGCACATCTATCTTTCCAGTGTTAATACTAATTGTAATTATTTTGCACTATGGCCTATTTATTGCCATACCTCCATAACTTGCTACATTTGCACACACTGTATACATATATATTTTCTGTTGTATTTTTGACTTTATGTTTTGTTTTACCTCATATGTAACTCTGTGTTGTTGTTTTTATCGCACTGCTTTGCTTTATCTTGGCCAGGTCGCAGTTGTAAATGAGAACGTGTTCTCAACTGGCTTCCCTGGTTAAATAAAGGTTAAAAAAAAAAAAAAAATTGTTGGTCACATGTTTCATGAGCTGAAATAAAAGATCCCAGAAATGTTCCTTACTCACAAAAAGCTTATTTCTCTCAAATGTTGTGCACAAATTTGTTTACATCCCTGTTAGTGAGCATTTCTATGCCACACCTGTCAAGTGGATGGATTATCAAGAATCTGATTAAACAGCATGATCATTACACAGGTGCACCTTGTGCTGGGGACAATAAAAGGCCAGTTTTGTCACACAACACAATGTCACAGAGGGAGCGTGCAATTGGCATGCTCACTGCAGGAATGTCCATCAGAGCTGTTGCTAGAGAATTTAATGTTCATTTCTCTTCCATAAGCCGAGACACAACGTCATTTTTGAGAATTTGGCAGTACATCACACCGGCCTCACAACTACAGGCGTCATGTGGGCGAGCGGTTTACTGATTTCAACGTTGTGAACAGAGTGCCCCATGGTGGCGGTGGGGTTATGGTATGGGCATGCATAAGCTACGGACAACGAACACAATTGCATTTTATCGATGGCAATTTGAATGCACAAAATTACAGAGGCGAGATCCTTAGTCCCATTTTGAAGCCCATTTTTTTAAAGGTATCTTTGACCAACAGATGCATATCTGTATTCCCAGCCATGTGAAATCCATAGATTAGGGCCTAATTAAATTATTTCTATTGACTGGTTTCCTCTAATGAACTGTAACTCAGTAAAATCTATGAAATTGTTGCATGTTGTTCAAGCCCAAAAAACTCATGCTGGTTTCACAGACACATAACAAGTTTCACTGCTATTGAACTAAAAAACATGGTTCAAGGAGATTCTCCTTTGAAAGTGTTCAGAGACTAGGGTAATAGTAAGTCCCCCTGAAAGTCACATTTCTAGTAAGGGCGATGCCGTGTAGACTCAACATCCCAGATGGCAGCCAGCCGACGGTGGAAACCCCTGTGGTATGGAGTCATGGCTGGCATGTTGCGGAGGAAGCAATTGTGTGGAGTATGAATAAAACCTCCTAATCTTCCAATCCAATCTGCAGAAAATCAAGATTGGATCCACTGAACTGAAGCTTTGTTTTCTCTGATTCCCCCAGTGCTCCTGAGGAGAGAAGCTTTCTAAGATGTGGAGAGAGTAGAGGGAGGGAGGGAGGGAGGGAGGGAGGGAGGGAGGGACCATACTGAGGGGCTGTGGATGTTTGTGAAGATGAAGAGATGACCGGAGAGGGAGGTCTGAGAGTGAAGGAAGGAGGGAGGAAGATCTAGAAAGAGAGAGAGAGGGAGAGAGATAAAAACAAGAGAGAATCCTACTGAAAACAGATGGTATTGCTAAGCAGTAAGGGGTGTCATCTGTGCTCCATCATTGTACTTTTGCTGAGAGTACTAAATAAGGGGAAGATGCAGAGTAGAGAAACAATGTAACAGCTAACCTCTGGGAGAGAGTGCCAAAAAACTGTCAACAGCAGGGTAATCAATTGGAATGAGGCCCTTACTTTGGATGTGAACTGTTCATTTCAGATGCAATCCTTTTTGGGACACCCCTTTTTCAGAACATCGACCATGCTTAAAGGCCTTGAGTGACATCTGTGTCGTGACAAGTCTAGTAAATCTGCATCTGGACAGTTGTCCTTCATTTTACCACTCTCCTATCAAAACCAATCAAATGGAATTACAAGGGTATAACATGGCCGTAATGCTGCCAATAACTGTATAGCAATGTGTCCTTTCTGATAAATCTAGTCGGAATCCAACAATGCTACGAGGTACAACATATCCGACTTGCAACCACCTCACACTGTTGCCATTATGCAATGTGTTTTGTAAGTGGTTCACCTCTAGTGGCTACTCCTCTTTCTTGGTTCACAAAATAAAATCCACAGCAGTTGTCAGAATAACTGTGGCAGCATACTGCCTGCTGTTCTCTCCTCCATTTTCCCAAATCTGACTTTCATGAAAAGAGACAGAATTTGCACTAGTGTGTAGGCTAGGCCGGCTAGGCACCTCCGGGGGCTGCAAATCCTTATTTCTTTGCCACCCTAGTGGTCCACAACAGCAGACGTTAACTCAATTTCACACCCGGAACCCTTAGAGACACTCAGGTATACATAGCAACTGGCACCAGAGGCTTGGTGGAAGTGCAGGTACTTTTATGAACACCCAAACTCCTGCTGTTGCCACACTCCCTAATGTTTCCATAGCACTGTGCTAATATGATGTTAATTGCGATATTCTCAGCAACAACTCCAGTTTGTTATGAAAGGATGTAAATGTTTGCCTGTTTTTCAAACAGATGTGGGTCACAATTAGAGTGGAGGAAACCAACAGTGAGGACGAGACTGAAAGGTGATGGGCACATTTTAGGTAACACATTACATAAGGTACAGTATACTTAAAAAGTATACAGAAAATAATGTATAAAGGGGTGTGTAAGTAATTTAGGCTAAACTGTTCATAATGTTTTTATAGATTGTTAATAAATCTAGTTTTCTTGGCCTAAGCCATATTCCATCGATACATGGGTGGAACAGGCGAGGAGAAGAACTATATAACATGCATGCTTTATAGTGTAGTAAATGTGTACGTTTGGACAGGAACCAGATAGTGGGAGATTTTCAGGATTTTCAAGGATCTTCTACTTTACCAGGTATCTGAAATCAGTGTGGCAGTGATGATATTCAGTAAGTAGGCCCTGAATGCTGACAAAGGAGAAGTTTAATATAATCCTTCTACAGGTAAAACCAGAAGGCCACTATCTGATCTGAGCGAATGCTACCGTACCTGTAGACTTCCAGGCATTGCACTAACGCTAGTCAGCATTGGTTCGCAAAACTACATCTAACTTCCATTATACTGAATGCAGATATATGGTATCCACGAGTTCATCTGACTCTTAATTGCCAGAATCTCACAGTATCACTTTAAGTGCTGCCGATTTAAATATGAATCTTACTAGATTTGATGAATTATTTACTTATTTACCTATATATATCCGATAAATGGTTGATTTAGGTGCAATCTTACTAGCAGCAATATCCTTGCCTGTGAAGCCCTTTTTGTGCAAAGCAATGATGACGGCAGGTGTTTCCTTGCAGGTAACCATGATTAATAGAGGAAGAACAATGATTTAAAGCACCACCCTCCTTTTAAAGCTTCCAGTCTGTTATTCTAACTCAATCAGCATGACAGAGTGATCTCCAGCCTTGTCCTCGTCAACACTCTCACCTGTGTTAACGAGAGAATCACTGACATGATGTCAGCTGGTCCTTTTGTGACAGGGCTGAAATGTAGTGGAAATGTTTTTGGGGGATTAAGTTCATTTTCATGGCAAAGAGGGACTTTGCAATTAATTGCAATTCATCTGATCACTCTTCATAACATTCTGGAGTATTTGCAAATTGCCATCATAAAAACGGAGGCAGCAGACTTTGTGAAAATTAATATTTGTGTGATTCTCAAAACTTTTGACCACAACTGTACAGTATGTGCAAATGTGAGTAAAGTAGCCTAAATAGCCAGGACCCACAGTGTGGGCTATACAGCGGTTGAACAGATCACAGGAATTAGTATTCCACGGCTACATCTAAACAAGGTGGCACAGTCTATTTTCCCCAGTGTGCTGTATTTTTATCTACACAAACAAAACCTCCCAGGTGAGAGCACATTCCCCCACAGAAAAAGAACTCCAGAAACTTGCTTTAAGCCCTTTCCCTTTTTAATTTCCTCTCTCCCCCCTATTCTTCCAAGTAATTGGTTCCTTCCAAGGTGCACTACTGAGCAAAAATATTCAAGTTAGATACTCTAGTGCATGCAGACAGTACCGTCAGTGGAGGAGAGAGAGTGTAGAGTGACACACACAGTGTTTGATTAGATTTTCTCTGCCGGTGATGGGCAGTACTTGCAGGAGGTATGTTTGTAAATGAATGTAATGGCATTACTGTATGTAGCCTATTGATTCCTTCTTAATTAATAAATAAAACATTTTTTTTAGTTTTTTCTCTTTAATACTAGCCACCTAGCAATTTTATGAAGTTGGCTTTAGCTAGTCAGATAGATAGGTTCCCAATCTCCCAACCTCATAACTAGCTACCAAGCCATTTCAGGCTATCAATCAAGTTAGAGTAGCTTGTCTTACTATCTTAGCTGGCATGCCCGCTGACAAGGTTGCTAGACTTTAGAAAAGCAAGTAATTACTAAATGTACTGAATAAGACTCAAATTCCTTTCAATGAGTTTCTTAAAAATAAATAAACACCTGTCAGACGGATACAGACAGCTCAAGAGTAATGCTTAGACATGCAGGAAAATACTTGGTTTAAAAATAATCTGGCACCTTAAGATAATATCATGATATTTGTGTAATAATTATGATGGCATGATATGTGCCTGTATTGATGATGGATGTAATATCCTAGGCATGTTAGTGCAGTATATTGAGATGTGTGATTTACAACAGAATGTCACAGTCATTAAAATGACAATTGAACAGGTGAAGAGGTATTATTAAATAACCTATGCAGAAAAATAAACATATTTCTTTACAAAGAATTGGGCATAACGATCATGGCCCTAGATTGCAGGAAAAAGCCAACTTCCGGAGGTCCCCTCCAGACCATCTCCCTTCATTCTCACATACTCCATGCCCCCTCTAAAATAATGGGTGCACCCCTGTCTGTGTGTGTGCTCTGTGCACAGAGGCTAAATGGTGTGTGCAACGGCGGTGCAAGTGTGTGTGTGCGAGTGTGTGTCTGCTGGTGACAGATGTTCTGCTGACTGCGGTGATCTACGGTGAGCACCACTGGCTTTCGTACCAGGCTATTACTTAATTCATTGACATTTTGTGTAATTGCCTCGGGGCAGTTTGTAGAGGAAGTATGGGGCTCTAACAGGATTGGATTAGAAATATACAATTACCATTTCAGAGTTAAGGGGAATAATCTTTGAGGAGGCGGGGAGAGGTGGCTCGAGGTGGTCATATCGGTAGGAGGTTGAATTTCACAGGAAATTCAAATGTGCTAAGGTTTACCAGGAGAGAGTGTGACGGAGGTGTGTGTGGTGGGGAAAGGGGGGATGGGGTTTATATTTTCTTGCCGGTGGTTTATCACAGCGGCTGGCCATGGCAGCCTCAGAAATGGCCTGTCAGGCTTCTTGGAGATGTCGATGGGGAGATAATGACATGTTGAAAGACTCTGAACCACCGCCTTGTCACCCACTTGGTAATTGCTTCTTCTTCCAGTTTACTGTCTCCAGCTGCCCTTCTCATCACTGATATTCTCTATTTTTATCATCTAGATTTGTGTGCGTGTGTGAGAGAGAGAGAGAGAGAGAGAGAGAGAGAGAGAGAGAGAGAGAGAGAGAGAGAGAGAGAGAGAGAGAGAGAGAGAGAGAGAGAGAGAGAGAGAGAGAGAGAGAGAGAGAGAGGAGAGAGAGAGAGAGAGAGAGAGAGAGAGAGAGAGAGAGAGGAGAGAGAGAGAGAGAGAGAGAGAGAGAGAGAGAGAGAGAGAGAGAGAGAGAGAGAGAGAGAGAGAAAAAAAAATCTGTGCCTGTGTGAGAGTGAGATAATGTTGTAACTGTTACCCAATAATCTCTTTACATGATGTCAAAAAGAGCAAGACATTAGAGAAAACCTTAATTAAGCAGCCAAGTCAGTTAAAAATGTTTAGGTATAAACAGTATGACATAACTTATTTGTCCAGTTAATTTGTAATCTAAGATGTGATATTACTGAGTGTGTTTTTAGTTTCACATCCTGATTAGATTTAGGCCAGTAGTGCAACTCACAGAGATACAAACTGAGAGCCAGAGACCACTGCTTTATGGATCCATCTTTAAACCTCCTAATGAGTTGTGGTTAAATACATTTACATTGTATAATACATTTACATCGGACAATACAGTCACTGTTCAGTCCGATGTCTAGCAACATTAAGTGTGTCCATTACTATACCAGTCTTAAAATAAGTTCAATATGATTGTCTGCCCTTGGTTCATGAAAGAGTGTTTACAGTATATTGATTGCTATGAATGAAACATTTGACAAAACATACACTTTCATAGACAGTCCATTATTGATGAGCGATTGGTGCTTACCAACTTTTCGTAGCTAACTCGAGGTGGGAGAGCATTCTTTTTTCTTTCCTCAAGGTTTGCACCCATGAAAGGATGATTTATTGATTGTGAAAGATGTGTGTGGGGAACATTAAACATTTTGCTCCAATGTCCAGGACAATGGAGATGTGCTATTCAGCCCGGCAACAGGTGTTGGTAGAGATTAAATGTCATAATCGAGATACGTTTCTACCTTTCAGAGTGACCTTGTAGTCAACATTTGTCTCTATCTGAGGGCAAGTCCTGGCAGGCACTTCTGTGATTTTGTCAGAGGATAGTCTCACAGATGATTTATCAGGCATAATATACATTTTTCAAACACAAATGATACTCATGAATCATGCTGGACTGTGGCCACCCCTCCCTGACCTTTGGCCAACCTTTTCGTAGTTTTGAATGGATAATTTGCTGGCACAGGGAAGTTAGGCCTTGTCCACAAGCTTCGTCATGCCTTTCTACTCTTGGTAACTTTGCTGGACGTCCTTGCATTTTTGAGGGATAACATTCTAAGGAACAATATTCATTTTAAATTAACTGAATGAATGTAGGACAACAAATATGAATTCATAAAAAAACCAGGCATGGTGAACTACGTTTCGTCACAAACCCAGTGAACTCTTCATAACATCTTGCCCCTTTCCTTAGCAGTAAACATTTCCCAATGACGCTGATGATTGGATTCTTAAGCAGTTCTTGACCTTTCAGTGGTTCTGTATGGTTCTTGTTTAAGAAGCGTCATAATGTCTGTTGCTTGCATCAAAAATAAAATAATTACGAGGGCGAAGACCTTCTCAAAATGTCAGTTTCCCGAAGACTAACTAATGATGGAATGCATAAAGGTTATGACGGGGGTAGCCGGTCGTATTTCACAACATTTCAGTATTTCATCCATCCTGTAAGGACGTAAATGTGTCAATGACTGCTGCTGGCAGAACCTGACTTTTAACTGGCTTCCATTACAGTTTCCTGATTTATCTCTTCATTTTCACCATTGGACAAAAATTACTTATTTCCCTCTCCTGAGGGGTACTGGAGTCGTGATGTTCCAGTCATGACCAAGGTGTTACAAAACACTTACTGTTCTTCAGTATTCACATTCTGTGCACACATCCCTGTACTTTAAATCTCCTACCTACATCCTAAAATTCTATGGATTTGGGCTCAAAAAGTGTAGGCTCTCTGTACCAGTTGCAGTGTCTTATCACTAGCTCGTATCATTTGGATGTGATACATTCTGTAACCTTTAAAGCACAAGAGGTTGGTGGCCCCTTAATTGGGGAGGACAGGCTCGTGGTAATGGCTGGAGAGGAATGAGTGGAATGGTATCAAATACAGCAAACACATGGTTTCCATGTGTTTGATGCCATTTCATTCGCTCCGTTCCAGCCATTATTACGAGCCATCCTCCCCTCAGCAGCCTCCACTGCTTTAAAGAACTTTCTCCAAAATGGCCGCCAAGATTATTCATGTATTTACATAACAAGTCCCTTGGAAAGCTTGCTTCTTTACATCTTACCCTTTTATCGACCTTTCCTGAGGCTTTTATGTTATTAGATGTGGACTTCCAAAGGAAAATGCAGACTCATTAGTTTGCTCTTCTTCTCACCTTCCTGTTTGGTATAATCTCTCTCCCATCCCACTGGGCACAGACATCTATTCAATGTGTATTCCACGTTAGTTCAATGTAATTTCATTGAAATGACGTGGACACAACGTTGATTCAACCAGTGTGTGCCCAGTGGGAGGTAACCACATCATGTCTGGTAGATTCAATTACTCAAGCGCTCCTGTTCTCCACTTCACTGTCTCAGCAAAACTTGATCCCCATGTCCCACTTTACCACTCACAGAGACCATCTCTCTATCTTTTTCCCTTTCTCTGGTTCTCTCTTTCACCATTAGCAAAACTGTCAGGAGACAAAACTCTGCTGCTCTGCTCCTCAAAAGCCACCTCATTTCAAATAACTTCAAAGGTTTTGTTGTTGATGTTGTTGATTCTTTTTTTGACGAGTCGGGATAATGTTCCAGATGACTTCATATCAAGGTTAAGCCTATTCATATGAATAATGTGAGTTCTGCTGGGTCATGATGGGGATAAAATATACTGTTTACATAACACACACGAATACAAAGTGGCAATACACTCGCCTCACAATATTTTATAAAGTTTAGATTCAGTCAACAACATTTCCCATTCACTCCAACCTTGGTTATTTCCCCCCTCCTTTTTGCCCTTCCTATTTAGCATCTAATTCATTGACTCTGCGGCAGTGGCAGTTGCATTATCTGCCCAACTCTGAAATTCATTGAACATTTAACAAAATGTACTGTATGTATTTGTGATTGTGCGAGCGGCGGGGTGCACTGATATCTGCCACACTCAGCAGAGCAGCAGGGCTTTGTTTGGCGGCTCCAAAAGGTGTTGCGTCTCCGAGCCTCGACACCTCTGTAAGCGAGACATTCACAGTCAGTCTCCCTCCTGATAAGCTCACGTGAAATCCCCCTATAGAGGGGATTTGATTAAAATAATCAACAGGGAGTGAAATATATCCATGTTGCTGTGTGTACTGTAGCTAGCTACCCGTGTCGCCGAGACGCACTGTACGGTACTGACAGACACAGTAGCAGTCAAAAGTTTGGACTCACCTACTCATTCAAGGGTTTTTCTTTATTTTTACTATTTTCTACATTGTAAAATAACATCACAGCTATGAAATGACACATATGGAATCATATAGTAACCAAAAAAGTATTAAACAAATCAAAAAATATTTATTATTTGAGATTCTTCAAATAGCCAGCCTTTGCCTAGACAACTTTGCACACTATTGGCATTCTCTCAACCAGCTTCACCTAGAATGCTTTTCCAACAGTCTTGAAGGAGTTCCCACATATACTGATCACTTGTTGGCTGCTTTACATTCACTCTGCCGTCCAACTCATCCCAAACCATCTCAATTGGGTGATGTCAGGGGATTGTTGAGGCTAGGTCATCTGATGCAGCACTGCATCACTCTTCTTCTTGGTAAAATAGCCCTTACACAGCCTGGAGGTGTGTTGGGTCATTGTCCTGTTGAAAAACAAATGATAGTCCCACTAAGCCCAAACCAGATGGGATGGCGTATCGCAGCAGAATGCTGTGGTAGCCATGCTGGTTAAATAAATCACAGACAGTGTCACCAGCAAAGCACCCCAACACCATAACAGCTCCTCCTCCATGCTTTACGGTGGGAACTACACATGCGGAAATCATCCGTTCACCCACACTACGTGGCACAAAGACACGGCGTTTGGAACCAAAAATCTCCAATTTGGACTCCAGACAAAAGGACAAATTTAACCCGGTCTAATGCTCATGTTAACCGGGTCCATTGCTCATGTTTGTTGGTCCAAGCAGGTCTCTTCTTATTATTGGTGTCCTTTAGTAGTGGTTTCTTTGCAGCAATTTGACCATGAAGGCCTGATTCACATAGTCCCCTCTGAACAGTTGCTGTTGAGATGTGTCTTCGACTTGAACTCTGTGAAGCATTTCTTTGGGCTGCATATTCTGAGACTGGTCCTCCATTCCTGTGGCAGTCCTCATGAGATCCAGTGTCATCATAGCGCTTTATGTTTTTTGCGACTGCACTTGAAGAAACTTTCAAAGTTCTTGAAGTGTTCCGGATTGACTGACCTTCATGTCTTCAAGTAATGATGGATTGTCATTTCTCATTGCTTATTTGAGCTGTTCTTGCCATAATATGGACTTGTTCTTTTACCAAATAGGGCTATCTTCTGTATACCCCCCCTACCTTGTCACAACACAACTGATTGACTCAAACACATTAAGAAGGAATGAAATTCCACAAATTAACTTTGAAGAAGACACACCTGTTAATTGAAATGCATTCCAGGTGACTACCTCATGGTTGAGAGAATACCAAGAGTGTACAAAGCTTTCATCAAGGCCAAGAGTGTACAAAGATGTCATCAAGGCAAACGGTGGCGCAGCATCTAAGGCACTGCATCCTAGTGCTTGAGGCATCACTACAGACACCCTGGTTTGATTCCAGGCTGTATCACAACCAGCCGTGATTGGGAGCCCCATAGGGTGTCTCACAATTGGCCCAGCGTGGTCAGAGTTTGGCCAGTGTAGGCCGTCATTGTAAATAAAGGTTAAATAAATAAAACAATATCAAATATAAAATACATTTTGACTTGTTTAACACTTTTTGGTTACTACATTATGCCACATGTGTTATTTCATGGTTTTGATGTCCACTATTATTCTACAACATAGAAAATAGTAAAAATAAAGAAAAACCCTTTTCTTTTTAGGTGTGTCCAAACCTTTGACTGGTAGTGTTCATTCAGTTTTGTTGTCATGTGAGGTTGTGAAGAGAATCACTGCCATCTCTTTTCTATGTACTAACAACACACTAACGTCTTCATCAGTGTTAGAGGTAACGCGTTACAGTAATAATATTACTTTTAGTGGTAACTGTTCCAATTTGAGTAATAATCAAATCAAATTGTATTTGTCACATGCGCTGAATACAACCTTACCATGAAATGCTTACTGACAAGCTCTTAACCAACAATGCAGTTCAATAAATAGTTCAACAAATATTTACTAAATAAACTAAAGTAAAAAATTAAAAGTAACACAATAAAATTACATAAAAATAACAAGGCAATATTCAGGGGGTACCGCTACCGAGTCAATTTGCAAGGGGTACAGGTTAGTCGAGGTAGTTTGTACTTGTAGGTTGGGATAAAGTGACTATGCATAGATAAACAGCGAGTAGCACCAGCTCTGACGTTTGTCGGATGTGTCAGGGCTTGCAAACTATTACAGACTACAAAGGGAAGCACAGCCACGAGCTGCCCAGTGACACGAGACTACCAGATGAGCTAAATCACTTCTATGCTCGCTTCGAGGCAAGCAACAGTGAAGCATGCATGAGAGCATCAGCTGTTCCTGATGACTATGTGATCACGCTCTCCGTAGCCGATGTGAGAAAGACGTTTAAGCAGGTCGACATTCACAAGTCCGCATGGGCCAGACGGATTACCAGGACTTCTACTCCGAGCATGCACTGACCAACTGGCAAGTGTCTTCACTGACATTTTCAACATGTCCCTGACTGTGTCTGTAATACCAACATGTTTCAAGCAGACCACCATAGTCCCTGTGTCCAAGAACAGTAAGATAACCTTCCTAAATGACTACCACCCCGTAGCACTCACATTGGTAGACATGAGGTGATTTGAAAGGCTGGTCATGGCTCACATCAACACCATTATCCCAGAAACCCTAGACCCATTCCAATTTGCATACCACCCCAACAGATCCACAAATGATACAATCTCTATTGCACTCAACGCTGCCCTTCCCACCTGGACAAGAGGAACACCTACGTGAGAATGCTATTTATTGACTACAGCTCAGCGTTCAACACCATAGTGCCCTCAAAGCTCATCACTAAGCTAAGGACCCTGGGACTAAACACCTCCCTCTGCAACTGGATCCTGGACTTCCTGACAGGCCGCCCCCAGGTGGTAAGGGCAGGTAACAACACATCTGCCACGCTGATCCTCAACACGGGGGCCCCTCAGGGGTGCGTGCTCAGTTCCCTCCTGTACTCCCTGTTCACCCATGACTGCATGGCCAGGCACGACTCCAACACCATCATTAAGTTTGCCGACGACACAACAGTGGTAGGCCTGATCAACGACAATGATGAGACAGCCTATAGGGAGGAGGTCAGAGACCTGGCCGTGAGGTGCCAGGATAACAACCTCTCCCTCAACGTGATCCAGACAAAGGAGATGATTGTGGACTACAGGAAAAAAAAGAGGACTGAGCACGCCCCCATTCTCATCGACGAGGCTGTAGTGGAACAGGTTGAGAGCTTCAAGTTCCTTGGTGTCCACATCACCAATAAACGTTCATGTTCCAAGCACATCAAGACAGTCGTGAAGAAGGCACGACAAAGCCTCAGGAGACTGAAAGGATTTGGAATGGGTCCTCAGGTCCTCAAAAAGTTATACAGCTGCACCATCGAGAGCATCCTGACTGGTTGCAATCCTGCCTGGTATGGCAACTGCTCGGCCTCCGATCGCAAGGCATTACAGACGGTGGTGCGTACGGCCCAGTACATCACTTGGGCCAAGCTTCCTGCCATCCAGGACCTCTATACCAGGCAGTGTCAAAGGAAGGCCCTAATACAGTCGATTGCGAAAGTATTCAGCCCCCTTGACATTTTTCCTATTTTGTTGCCTTACAACCTGGAATTAATCAGAAAACAGAAAACTTGAGCGTGCATAACTATTCACCACCCCCTCCTCCAAAGTCTATACTTTGTAGAGCCACCTTTTGCACCAATTACAGCTGCAAGTCTCTATAAGCTTGGTACATCTAGCCACTGGGATTTTTGCCCATTCTTCAATGCAAAACTGCTCCAGCTCCTTCAAGTTGGATGGGTTCCGCTGGTGTACAGCAACCTTTAAGTCATACCACAGATTCTCAATTGGATTGAGGTCTGGACTTTTACTAGGCCATTCAAAAAAAAATTGGGGGGGGGGGTAGATCAGCTTAATATTGCAGATAGATTGTAACTTCCATCAATGTAATTGTCTGCATCACTTCCAATCCCCCATGTTATGTATATACAGTGAGGAAAAAAAGTATTTAGTCAGCCACCAATTGTGCAAGTTCTCCCACTTAAAAGATGAGAGAGGCCTGTAATTTTCATCATAGGTACACGTCAATTATGACAGACAAATTGAGATTTTTTTTCTCCAGAAAATCACATTGTAGGATTTTTTATGAATTTATTTGCAAATTAGGGTGGAAAATAAGTATTTGGTCACCTACAAACAATTAAGATTTCTGGCTCTCACAGACCTGTAACAACTGCTTTAAGAGGCTCCTCTGTCCTCCACTTGTTACCTGCATTAATGGCACCTGTTTGAACTTGTTATCAGTATAAAAGACACCTGTCCACAACCTCAAACAGTCACACTCCAAACTCCACTATGGCCAAGACCAAAGAGCTGTCAAAGGACACCAGAAACAAAATTGTAGACCTGCACCAGGCTGGGAAGACTGAATCTGCAATAGGTAAGCAGCTTGGTTTGAAGAAATCAACTGTGGGAGCAATTATTAGGAAATGGAAGACATACAAGACCACTGATAATCTCCATCGATCTGGGGCTCCACGCAAGATCTCACCCCGTGGGGTCAAAATGATCACAAGAACGGTGAGCAAAAATCTCAGAACCACACGGGGGGACCTAGTGAATGACCTGCAGAGAGCTGGGACCAAAGTAACAAAGCCTACCATCAGTAACACACTACGCCGCCAGGGACTCAAATCCTGCAGTGCCAGACGTGTCCCCCTGCTTAAGCCAGTACATGTCCAGGCCCGTCTGAAGTTTGCTAGAGTGCATTTGGATGATCCAGAAGAGGATTGGGAGAATGTCATATGGTCAGATGAAACCAAAATATAACTTTTTGGTAAAAACTCAACTCATCGTGTTTGGAGGAAAAAGAATGCTGAGTTGCACCCAAAGAACACCATACCTACTGTGAAGCATGGGGGTGGAAACATCATGCTTTGGGGCTGTTTTTCTGCAAAGGGACCAGGACGACTGATCCGTGTAAAGGAATGAATGAATGGGGCCATGCATCGTGAGATTTTGAGTGAAAACCTCCTTCCATCAGCAAGGGCATTGAAGATGAAACGTGGCTGGGTCTTTCAGCATGACAATGATCCCAAACACACCGCACGGGCAACGAAGGAGTGGCTTCGTAAGAAGAATTTCAAGGTCCTGGAGTGGCCTAGCCAGTCTCCAGATCTCAACCCCATAGAAAATCTTTGGAGGGAGTTGAAAGTCTGTGTTGCCCAGCGACAGCCCCAAAACATCACTGCGCTAGAGGAGATCTGCATGGAGGAATGGGCCAAAATACCAGCAACAGTGTGTGAAAACCTTGTGAAGACTTACAGAAAACGTTTGACATGTGTCATTGCCAACAAAGGGTATATAACAAAGTATTGAGAAACTTTTGTTATTGACCTAATACTTATTTTCCACCATAATTTGCAAATAAATTCATTAGAAATCCTACAATGTGATTTTCTGGATTTTTTTTCTCATTTTGTCTGTCATAGTTGACGTGTACCTATGATGAAAGTTACAGGCCTCTCTCATCTTTTTAAGTGGGAGAACTTGCACAATTGGTGGCTGACTAAATACTTTTTTCCCCACTGTATATATATATATATATATATATATATATATATATATATATATATATATATATATATATATATATATACACATACACACATAATTTTAATGGTAGGTTGATTTGAACAGTGAGAGACAGAATAACAAAAAAAGAAATCCAGAAAAACACATTTCAAAAATGTTATAAATTGATTTGCATTATAATGAGGGAAATAAGTATTTGACCCCTCTGCACACATACATACATACATATATACGTATACATATATGGAAGTGTAATGAGTTTCTTGTAAACAATAGATATTATATTCCTTCTCTTTGAGCCATGTAAATATTGTTCTTCTTTTGTCATTATCATCTAAGCCATTACAATTATAACTGGCTATACTTATTTCACCATACACCATAATGAGATACAAGTTTCAAGTCTATTTATCATTATATATGTTTGTAAATTTACCAATAAAAAATACCGTAATGATTGAGTGTCCATATAGCTGTACCATGATATTTGCATTGCTACTAAGTATCCATTCAATTGTTCTCCACTAATTCCCCTGCTAAAGCCCCTCCCCATCCCAAGTTGAGCCGTCATCCCAGTGATCGGCATCGCACCCACATCCCTCCGGATCCCTAAGGCCCCGAGAGGCCAGGACCCATCCATCGAAAATAGCACACAGTGCCACGCATAAAACAGAAGCAGATTAACCGCCAAAAGCATTTCCAATGCTGTCACCTCTATATATAACTATTAAAACATATATATCCATTCAAATATCTTGCATATCTTATTTTCCATCATTATCAATTAATATGTGTAATAATGTTGGCAGTTCATACGTAGGATTTTAACATATAACCCGGATTGCCATTGTATTACATTTAATTTATTGACAAGCAATTATTATCCTAGCAAATAATTACCGTGGTCCATCCCATACCCCCACAACATCACATACCCCACAACAGATGCTGGACAAAAACACATGCACATACTCACATACTCCAACACACTCAACCCCCCTCCTCCACAATCCACCATAAAATCAGATACTCAACGGTTGTTATATCCCAGAGCCAAACTCAAGAAAGGACCTGATTTAAATATTTCTCCTTAAACCACTCAAGTGTTTCTTTAGCAATATGCTTAGGGTCATTGTCCTGTTGTAAGGTGAACCTCCGTCCCAGTCTCAAATCTCTGGAAGACTGAAACAGGTTTCCCTCAAGAATTTCCATGTATTTTGCGCCATCCATCATTCCTTCAATTCTGACCAGTTTCCCAGTCCCTGCCGATGAAAAACATCCCCACAGCATGATGCTGCCACCACCACGCTTCACTGTGGGGATGGTGTTCTCGGGGTGATGAGAGGTGTTGGGTTTGCACCAGACATGGCGTTTTCCTTGATGGCCAAAATGCTCAATTTTAGTCTCATCTGACCAGAGTACCTTCTTCTATATGTTTGGGGAGTCTCCCACATGGCTTTTGGCAAACACCAAACGTGTTTTCTTTTCTCTTTCTTTACGCAATGGCTTTTTTCTGGCCACTCTTCCGTAAAGCCCAGCTCTGTGGAGTATGAGGCTTAACGTAGTCCTATGGACAGATACTCCAATCTCCGCTGTGGAGCTTTGCAGCTCCTTCAGCGTTATCTTTGGTCTCTTTGTTGCCTCTCTGATTAATGCCCTCCTTGCCTGGTCCGTGAGTTTTGGCGCGCGGCTTCTCTTGGCAGGTTTGTTGTGGTGTCATATTCTTTCCATTTTTAAATAATGGATTCAATGTTGCTCCGTGGGATGTTGAAAGTTTCTGATATTTTTTTATAACCCAACCCTGATCTGTACTTCTCCACAAGTTTGTCCCTGACCTGTTTGGAGAGTTCCCTGGTCTTCATGGTTCCGCTTGCTTGGTTGTGCCCCTTTCTTAGTGGTGTTGCAGAATCTGGGGCCTTTCAGAACAGGTGTATATAAACTGAGATCATGTGACAGATCATGTGACACAGATTGCACACAGGTGGACTTTATTAAACTAATTATGTGACTTCTGAAGGTAATTGGTTGCACCAGATCTTATTTAGGGGCTTCATAGCAAATGGGGTGAATACATATGCACGCACCACTTTTCCGTTATTTATTTTTTAGCATTTTTTTGAAACAAGTAATTTTTTTCATTTCACTTCACCAATTTGGACTATTTTGTGTATGTCCATTACATGAAATCCAAATAAAAACCCATTTAAATTACAGGTTGTAATGCAACAAAATAGGAAAAATGCCAAGGGGGATGAATACTTTTGCAAGGCACTGTAATTGTCAAAGACTCGAGCCACCCTAGTCATAGTCTGTTCTCTCTGCTACCGCACGTCAAGTGGTACCGGAGTGCCAAGTCTAGGTACAAAAGGCTTCTAAACAGCTTCTACCCCCAAGCCATAAGACTCCTGAACAGGAGTCCCCCACTCCACCCAACCCCCTCTTTTACACTGTTGCTACTCTGTTTATTATCTATGCATAGACATCGTGTACCAGCTGTTAATGACAAATAGACACACACCCCCGCCCCGTGTCTTAATAGATGTAGCTTCTCTGTCCAGCCGATGCGCGGAAAACCCAGCCAGCTCTATATTATCCGTGTCGTCGTTCAGCCACGACTCGGTGAAACATAAGATATTACAGTTTTTAATGTCCCATTGGTGATTATTATTCCCTCTCTGTTGGCTCAATATGAAAAAATACCAACACCCCAGATTCTATTCATTTTTGTCCTCTCACCAAGTTCCTGTTTATGCACAGTTATGATGTATTTTCATAGTGTTGTGGGAACAAGGTTAAATCTATTAGATAGGTGACTCTTGGTGTGACAGAGTCTGGATGCCAAGGATTCCATTATGTTGAGGGAGCTTACTGGTGTTTATCTTAGAATGATTGATATCTGGAATATACTGACTTGGGGTACAAGGTAATACCATCAAAGAAGGGAGTGCCAACTGATGGTTACCAGATGTTGTGGAAGCAATATGTAACATGGACTATAAGAAGATAGATATTTTCTTTGTCTAGTAGTTTGGATGACAAGAGGCAAAGTACGCGCCTTTTGTTAGACGAACCCGGTACCGTACTCAAATAAATACTTTGTATCAACTCTCCATATAACTGTATTCTTACATCCTGTAGTACTCAATACCAGAGAAACTTGTCATAACATATTGGCATCTAAACGAACAGGATGCAGTTTACAGCCGAACTAACAGGTAAGCAGACCTTCTTTTTTTTGATTATGTCAAATTCTTCTTATCTGTGGTAAAGCTGAGCTGTAACGAACGTGTACAATTCAATATTTTTAAACGGGGACGCTGAGTGGTGTTGAGTTGTGTAGAAGGGATATAAGGAGAATGATCAAATTAGACAATAACATGGTGCTATGTTTCTAAGAAGGGTTTGTTCAGAGTAATGACTAAAAACAACAGAGGAGAAGGAGAATGGGTTTAACAAGATTTGGCGTAGGGTCTATTAATGTGTACAACATTATAAAGATAGAAGTTTGAGTCCTTTAATGTGAAAAATCATTATAATGTTGTTGAGGTTCAAGTCCTTAACAAGACGAGATTATAAAGATAGAGGTTGTGAGGTTTGAGTCCTGTGGTGTGTAAGAATCATCATAAAGTGTTAGATTTGTCATGAGGTTCAAGTCCTCAACAACATTTGTTAAAAGTTGTAGTCATTTTGTTAGAGGTTTGAGTCCTGTGGTGTTTATAAACATCATAAAGAATGGATTTGAGGCCTATGTTCAGTCCTCTGAGAGTTAGAGTACCTTGATGATGGGATAATTACTCCTTTGTGAATTACTCAAAATGCCCAGGAGAGAGAGCAGATACAATGAGCATGTTGAATCATGGCACCAATGACAAAATAGGAAAAATAAATTTTAATAAAGATCAAGTTGGGGATTTGATTCAAATATTTAATTACTAACATTGCATGAACTAATAAAAACAAATAGGAGTCAACAGAATTAGGTCATAGAATATCAATGAGTGGTATGGAGAGTGTGATGTTGTTTTAGAGAATAGTGGAAAAGTCTGTATTTTCTGGGAGGATCATGGAAACTAAAGTCTGTTTTTTTGTTCCGCTGGGAGTATGTTTGTAGAAGTTGATTTATGTCGATTGAGAATTGGTTAAAAACACGAAGGGATTGTTTGATGTGAGTACCTAGGAGTTCTAACGTTATATATGGTTATGTGAATATATGAAGAAATGATTAATTGTATGTGTGTGTAGGCGATTACTAGAGATTTCATAAAGTAATAATTGGAATAATATTTATATATTAACTTGCTCACCCAAACGTAGATGTACGTTGGGTGTGAATAACAGTAAATAAAAGTGTTTGGAGTTGGTGTCGTTTATAGATCATGTGATAGAGATAAGGTTTAAGGAATAAACTGCACTTAAGGAGTGGAAGTTATAGACATAACTTATAACATAGTACAAAGCCAATTTAGGGTTTCCATTAAACCAGGGGTGTCAAACGTCCGGCCCGCAGGCCGGATCAGGCCCGCAAACGGGTTTAATCCGGCCCGCGAGATGATTTAAAAAAAATAAAAATAAAATAAAAATAATAATAATTTTGTAAAGTATAAAAATGCACTGCAATTTTTCAATAAAATAAACTGCTGTTCCAATTGCGTCCACTGGATGGCGCAATAGCAATTGTGTTAAGCAAGCAAACTGTTTATACCGGGGCAGAGCAAGTAGGTCAAGCACGTGCAGCCAGTGAGCTACTTTGTTTTGCCCGCGATATTTATTACGGCTTCTACTTTTAACATTATGTGCTTTGGCACCCTCATTGCCCCAATATGTCTCTGTCAAAAAAGAGAAAAGTGGACGCAGAGTGCAGAGTGTTCCAAGAAAAATTGTCATCCTATTTATTCACGGAATTGAATGGGAAAGCTGTATGTTTGGTGTGTTCAGAGCATGTTGCAGTGCTGAAAGAATATAACCTTCGTCGCCACTATGTGAGTCTTCATGCCGACAAATATGACAACTTTCAAGGACAGCGGAGATGAGAGAAGGTGAATGAACTGTTGGCGGGTCTGAAGAAACAGCAGTCTGTGTTTACTCACAGCCGAGACATCAGTGACGCTGCAGTGAAAGCTAGCTTCCTCATTGCTAATGAAATCGCAGTGGCTTCAAAACCATTTAGTGAGGGTGAATTTGTAAAAACATGCATGATGAAGGCAGCGGAGATTGTGTGCCCTGAAAAGCGGCAGGCTTTTGCAAATATGAGCCTGACAAGAAACAGAGTTGCAGACAGGATTTCCGATATTTCAGTGGATTTGGACAGCCAGTTGAAGCAAAAAGTAAAGTCATTTATTGCGTTTTCGGTTGCAATTGATGAAAGCACTGACATTACAGATGTTGCACAACTGGCCATTTTCATCCGCGGAGTTGATGACACATTGACCGTCACCGAGGAGTTCGTGGAGTTGGTGCCGATGACAGATACAACGACAGCAGCTGATATGTTTACCGCACTCGTCGGTGCGCTGGACAGGGTCGGAGTTGACTGGTCAATGATCGGGAAAAAAGCAGGCGTTGTGACAAAGTTCAAATGTCTGCAAATGGAGGACGTGATTTTTTGACTTTTCACTGTATTTTGCACCAGGAGGCTTTGTGTTGCAAGTCATTAAAGATGGATAATGTCATGAAGGTGGTCATCCAAACTGTTAATTTCATCCGATCCAGAAGCCAGAATCACCGTCAGTTTGACAGCCTTCTCAGAGAGAAAGACCACATCTATGGCCTGCCATACCACACTGAGGTAAGATGGTTAAGCCGAGGTGCTGTGCTGAGGCGTTTCTTTGATTTACGAGAAGAAATTGAACAGTTCATGGAAGAAAAGGGCAAACCAGTGTTAAAATGTCATTCCGCAGAATGGATGCAGGACCTTGCATTTATGGTGGATGTAACAGAGCACCTGAATAACTTGAACAAACAGCTGCAAGGGCGCAACAAAGTTGTCACGCAGTATTATGACAGCATACGTTCTTTCAAGTTGAAGCTGTCATTGTGGGAGATGCAACTTGCCGGTGGTAATGCAGCTCACTTCCCCTGTCTGAAAAATGTGTGCGCGACCCAACATGTGGCAGACATGAAGCGGTTCAAAGATAAAATAACGGGACTGTTACGGGAGTTTGAGCAACGCTTTCAGATTTATGTTTACATGTTTTTATGTTGATGTGCTATTGTTTTTAATTGATTTTATTTTATTTGTATATTTAACCTATTCTTGACTCTGTGGTTCTTGCACTTGTTTGGGGAACAGGATTTCATTATTTTTATCTACATTTCTGCCTGAGAAATGACACCCTGATATAGTTCTGTCATCTGTGAAACAGTTCTGTTAATCACTGAGGCATTGTGTGTTTGTGTGTTCTTTGTCCTCAGAACTTTCAAATAACTTGATGTGTTTTATGATTAATAGTGATGTTGTGCTTGTACTATTTTGGACACACTGTCCTCAGGCTCCAGCTTTATGTTGTATGTTGATCGTATTAAAACAAAGAAAACAATCTGAAGGTGTTGTTTTTAAGTTATATATACCATGATTTTTCCGGTCCGACCCACTTGGGAATAGATTTTCCTCCATGTGGCCCCTGAGCTAAAATGAGTTTGACACCCCTGCATTAAACTAATTATCATTGAGAAGCTATGGTGAGGAAGTGAAGGAATTTCATTATGGATCAGATGTTAAGACGACAAACCATTGTAATTGCGCTATTTGTGGGATTTCTGTGTCATTTCAATAGCATTGGGGCAATGGCATAGAGTAAACACATCTGGGTTTCTGAGTGTAATTCTACTGTTGGTATGTGCTGCTTAGACAGATACTACAAAGTATTTGGTTTGGTGATGTAGAATGGAAGGTTTGTAGTGTGCTTGGTTCAATTGGAAAGACTCACTTATTTAACAGGAATAGCTAGACAATTTCGTGGTAGTCATTTTTTGTGTGTTGCCTAATGGTTTGCTAGATAAACGATTGAGAATGGTGGCATAATGTCAATCAATAAATTGGATATTAATACTGTGGATATAAATTCAATATCTGTTTGTCAACTACAGCAAAAGGTTTGGTTTATTACTTGTAGCCTACATAGAAAGGACAGTTACCAGATCTGATGACTTCTAGTAATGGCGGATTGGTATTATCTTCATTGATAAAGGGGATAATAATAGTATAGTATAGGGACGACGCAAAGGGAAGTGAGTGTCTTATCTTAATGGGAAGTGAAGCAAGGGGACAAAGAGAATAACTAGAGTATTAGAAATACAACAGGGATTATGAAGCAGTATTGGAAGGGAGCAGAGTATGAAAGATAACATTAACTGAGGAATATAGGAACTTGTAGCTGAGGTCACAACATAAATATTGCTGACACAATTTCGTAACAGATAAACTGAACCAAACATGAAGCTACTACAGCAATGGATTGTTAATGTTGTTAAGTTCGTTTTTAAACCCTACGACAGAGGTAAATGCAGAACGCTTTTTGAGAATGGTTATTTGTTGTCTGGAGAATTTCTAGGTGTTGATCTGCAGGTGTTAGCAACTGGGGCTCGCTGAACGTGAGAGAGCTGTAAGTGTCATAATGGGTTAAATGTAGTGTACCCGGATCACTGGTTGCTGTGAAAAAGGAGGAAGTCAAAGGGGGGTGAATGTTACTGGTATGGAAGGGCTAGCTAGTTATTGGTGTGAACTAGTAGCGTTTCGATTGGTGACGTAACTTGCTTTGAGACCTTGATGTAGGTGTTTAACTTGTTCTGCAAGGATTGCGGATTTTGTGGACCGATGGGTAACGGTGCTTCGAGGGTGACTGTTGTTGATGTGTGCTGAGGGTCCCTGGTTGAAGCCCATGTAGGGAAGGAAGCAAAACTGTTACATTGATGCTATTGACCTAGATCACTGGGTGAATTGATAAGATTATACGAAAGAGATTGTCCTACCAACCCATGGCGGCATAGGATAACATAGTAATTCAAGTGGCATACCTGTGAATAGATGTTGTTTGTTTTGACTATAACTTCACAATAATTTGTCACCTGCTAATGTACCGTTAGATGGAAAGTCAGTGGTAGAGGATAATAGATATTGTAGAGGGTTTTCTGTATTAGAAGGAAAGAAGGTTAATTTGGAGATGAGAAATGTTGAATTGGATTGTTTGAGTAGACTGATATTCAAATAATGCTTTCTAGTTATGTGAATGCAAATATGTTAGTACGTAGTAGTGGTTTGTGGATAGAATTTACTAATGCCATGATTTAGTAAGAGGGTGAAAGAGAATAGTGCTCGTTGGGCTATATTGGGATGTAAAGGACGCAGAGGGTAATGTGAAGCAGATGTCTGAATAGTTGAATATGGAACGTTCTTTGACAATTTTATTATTATTATTAAATTCTATAGTTTGTTTAAACAACAGTGAGTTATGCAGACAGTTCATTAATTATAAAAATGATAATCTGTTTTTGGTACATTGAACAATGGGAGGTAGTTTTTACTATTTAGCTGATGAAGAAGTAAAAATGTTTTTGTAAGTTCTGAATGTATTAAATAATATGTTTTTGTTTTAACAAGTGGAGAAGATTACATTACTGAAAAGGGGTTATAGGTTTATATTAGTAGGTGTAGTAAACTTAATTAAACATGGTATTATCTGATGAGTTATAGGATTGGGATCACATCTCAAAACAACTTTTTAATGGACGCTTAGAATCAAGTCTCATTGATTATTTATGCGAAGTAATTTAGTATATTTGTGAATGTCTCAAATATTACACTTAAAGGGGTGACAGGAACGATCTAAGGGGTGAGTCATCCAGTAACGATACCATGATGATTTGATATTGTCACACCCTGGCTCTGGGACTCATTATGTTGAGCCAGGGTGTGTGCATTTTATGTGTTCATGTTCTATGTTGGGTGTCTAGGTTGTCGATGTCTATGTTTGTATGGAGTGACTCCCAATCGGAGGTAACGAGTGTCAGCTGTCGGCTCGTTATCTCTGATTGGGAGCCATATTTAAACTGTGTGTCTTCACCTTGTGTTTGTGGGTTTTTGTTCCGTGACGGTATGTTTAACCGTGGACTTCATGAATCGTGTTTTGTTTTGGTTTTCGTGCTTTAATTAAATAAAGTCATGTTTATTTCACACGCTGCGCCTTGGTCTACTACTCCTTACCCAGACGATCGTGACAGAAAAACCCACCTCAAAAGGACCAAGCAGCGTATACAGGAACACCCGCAGGAGAGAACCCTGGTGGATGTCCTCCTCGGCTGGGGACATATTACGCAGGAGGAGGCCGTCCGGTACCGGAGGGCGATGAAGGTCAAGGCCCTGGCGAGAGAGGAGCAACGGCGTCAGCAGGGCCATCGTCGGAAGGACGAGAGGCAACCCCAAAAAGTTTTTTGGGGGGGGCACATGGCTTGGGCGGCTGGGCAGCAGGAGGCTGCCACAGGGAGACGTGGAGAGAAGGCTACCGGATTACGGGAGCCATTGGCGAGTAGAGGGAGGGAAGTAGTGGAGGCACGGCGTGAGAGACTGAGGTGTGTTACCAGTCCGGTCCGGCCCGTTCCTGATCCCCGGTTAAGGCCAGTGGTGTGTGTTCCCAGTATGGACCGGCCTGTTCCTACTCCACGTACCAGACCTACGGTGTGCGTCGCCAGCCCAGCCCGGCCTGTTCCTGCTCCACGCACTAAACCTACGGTGTGCGTCGCCAGCCCAGCCCGGCCTGTTCCTGCTCCACGTACCAGACCTACGGTGTGCGTCGCCAGCCCAGCCCGGCCTGTTCCTGCTCCACGCACTAAACCTACGTGTGCGTCGCCAGCCCAGCCCGGCCTGTTTCTGCTCCACGCACTAAACCTACGGTGTGCGTCGCCAGCCCAGCCCGGCCTGTTCCTGCTCCACGTACCAGACCTACGGTGTGCGTCGCCAGCCCAGCCCGGCCTGTTCCTGCTCCACGCACTAAACCTACGGTGCGCGTCGCCAGCCCGGTCCGGCCTGTTCCTGCCACCCGCACCAAGTCTACGGTGCGCGTCGCCAGCCCGACCCGGCCTGTTCCTGCCACTCGCATCAAACCTACGGTGCGCGTCGCCAGCCCGGTCCGGCCTGTTCCTGCCACCCGCACCAAGACTACGGTGCGCGTCGCCAGCCCGGTCCGGCCTGTTCCTGCCACCCGCACCAAGTCTACGGTGCGCGTCGCCAGCCCGGTCCGGCCTGTTCCTGCCACCCGCACCAAGTCTACGGTGCGCGTCGCCAGCCCGACCCGGCCTGTTCCGGCCACTCGCACCAAACCTACGGTGCGCGTCGCCAGCCCGACCCGGCCTGTTCCTGCCACTCGCACCAAACCTACGGTGCGCGTCGCCAGCCCGGTCCGGCCTGTTCCTGCCACTCGCACTAAGCCAGGGGTGCGAGAAGTCAGCCTGGTAAGGCCCGTTCCTCCTCCACGCACAAAGCCAGGGGTGCGAGTCGTCAGCCTGGTAAGGCCCGTTCCTCCTCCACGCACCAAGCCTACGGGGTGCGTCGTCAGCCCTGTCCGGCTCGTTCCTGCTCTCCGCACCAAGTCTGTGGTGCGCGTCGCCAGCCCAGCCCGGCCTGTTCCTGCTCCACGCACTAAACCTACGGTGTGCGTCGACAGCCCTGTCCGGCCTGTTCCTGCTCCACGTACCAGACCTACGGTGTGCGTCGCCAGCCCAGCCCGGCCTGTTCCTGCTCCACGCACTAAACCTACGGTGTGCGTCGCCAGCCCAGCCCGGCCTGTTCCTGCTCCACGTACCAGACCTACGGTGTGCGTCGCCAGCCCAGCCCGGCCTGTTCCTGCTCCACGCACTAAACCTACGTGTGCGTCGCCAGCCCAGCCCGGCCTGTTTCTGCTCCACGCACTAAACCTACGGTGTGCGTCGCCAGCCCAGCCCGGCCTGTTCCTGCTCCACGTACCAGACCTACGGTGTGCGTCGCCAGCCCAGCCCGGCCTGTTCCTGCTCCACGCACTAAACCTACGGTGCGCGTCGCCAGCCCGGTCCGGCCTGTTCCTGCCACCCGCACCAAGTCTACGGTGCGCGTCGCCAGCCCGACCCGGCCTGTTCCTGCCACTCGCATCAAACCTACGGTGCGCGTCGCCAGCCCGGTCCGGCCTGTTCCTGCCACACGCACCAAGACTACGGTGCGCGTCGCCAGCCCGGTCCGGCCTGTTCCTGCCACCCGCACCAAGTCTACGGTGCGCGTCGCCAGCCCGACCCGGCCTGTTCCTGCCACTCGCACCAAACCTACGGTGCGCGTCGCCAGCCCGGTCCGGCCTGTTCCTGCCACCCGCACCAAGCCTACGGTGCGCGTCGCCAGCCCGACCCGGCCTGTTCCGGCCACTCGCACCAAACCTACGGTGCGCGTCGCCAGCCCGACCCGGCCTGTTCCTGCCACTCGCACCAAACCTACGGTGCGCGTCGCCAGCCCGGTCCGGCCTGTTCCTGCCACTCGCACTAAGCCAGGGGTGCGAGAAGTCAGCCTGGTAAGGCCCGTTCCTCCTCCACGCACAAAGCCAGGGGTGCGAGTCGTCAGCCTGGTAAGGCCCGTTCCTCCTCCACGCACCAAGCCTACGGGGTGCGTCGTCAGCCCTGTCCGGCTCGTTCCTGCTCTCCGCACCAAGTCTGTGGTGCGCGTCGCCAGCCCATTCCGGTCCATTCCTGTTCCACGCACCAAGCCAGGGGCGCGTGTCGTCAGCCTGGTAAGGCCCGTTCCTCCTCCACGCACCAGGCCAGGGGTGCGAGTCGACAGACTGGACCAGGGGCGCATTGGGGGGTGTATTGTAGGGTGGTGGTCAAGGCCGGAGCCAGAACCGCCACCGAGGAGGTATGCCCGCCCAGCCCTCCCCTGTTTGGGGTTTTTGAGGTGCGGTCGCAGTCCGCGCCTTTAGGGGGGGGTACTGTCACACCCTGGCTCTGGGACTCATTATGTTGAGCCAGGGTGTGTGCATTCTATGTGTTCATGTTCTATGTTGGGTGTCTAGGTTGTCGATGTCTATGTTTGTATGGAGTGACTCCCAATCGGAGGTAACGAGTGTCAGCTGTCGGCTCGTTATCTCTGATTGGGAGCCATATTTAAACTGTGTGTCTTCACCTTGTGTTTGTGGGTTTTTGTTCCGTGACGGTATGTTTAACCGTGGACTTCATGAATCGTGTTTTGTTTTGATTTTCGTGCTTTAATTAAATAAAGTCATGTTTATTTCACACGCTGCGCCTTGGTCTACTACTCCTTACCCAGACGATCGTGACAGATATGGGATAAAATGAAGCTGATTTTGGAGGTGATGATCATTGTGAGACTTAAAAGGAATGAGGTATAAAGAGTAATCATTTAAAAATACTAATTGTAAACTCAAAGAACCTTGAGTGGTTTTCATCTTTTGAGAGATGTTATGTAATCTTCTTCTGGAGTAGTTATGAGGAATTAGATTGAAACAAACAATTATTTATGTGAGGTAGGACAGGGTATATCTGCATCATGTTTTGTGTGAAATTAATATTGTTGGTTTGCTGATTATAATTGAATATTAACGAAATATATACTTTCTCTTCCAGGAAAATGGGAATTTCCTTATCTCTCATTGGGATGTTTTCTAAGTCTGTGGGCTAGGGGGAGCAGTTGGTAAAATTCAACAGTCTTATAATAAGGCCATAAGAGGGAGCTACCAAATTAAATAAGGCCTGGCCATTTTTGTTTGTTGTTTTATTATATGATTGTTTTCAAATAAACACACACAACCCACCTAGTATGATGTTTATATAGGGTTTTATTGTGATTTTAGGGGGTTTTCACAGGTGATAGAGATGATAAGTCTTAAAGAGGCACACACTACATTTTCGGAAGTTCTCTGAGTGAGTTTTCGATAAACACGTGATTTATTTTGAGAAGAAATTAAATGAGGACTTACTGTACACTTGGGATACAACATGTTTTAAATGGTTTGACTGTTGTTAATGATTAGTCTAGTATAGAATGAAACACTTCTTTGAAGGGTTTGAATGACCTCTAAACTCTGTCCTGACTTTCTAGTGTGAATTGATCACCCACACTGGAAAGCCTAGAGGCATGGGATGAGGAATTTAAGGTAATTTATTATACCGGGTTGAGGGTAATTTATAATACTGATAATTATGAAGAAGTTTATAATTTGGCAACAGTCATATATATGATTCAGACCATAATAAGGTCAGAGTGAGAGATCTAGTCCTGAATGAGGGATACCTGTCACTACCTAATTTTGCTATTCCTTGATTAATCTTATGGGATACAATTAGGTTAAGATATTATCAAAGGTTGTCATTTTAATTTCATTTATTATTTTGGTTTAACAGGGAATGTTGTTGTTGTTTTGCTTTTTGAACACATGAATCACGATGTGAGTCATATGTCCAAAGGGGGGAAGTACTGCTCGCATGAGGCTTTTTGGTAAAATGCAAATTGTATTAAGAATATGAGCAGTGGTAATTAATGTGTTATGGGTTATATTAAATGTTTTAGGTGAAAATGTATTTGTGGAATAAGGCAGGATGTAGAAGAGGCCTGTCTATGAAACTAGTGATCTATAACAAGATGCAAAAATGTGCACTTCCTAATATCAAGGCTTCTCCTGACTGATGAGAAGACAGGGTATGGTAGCATATGGTGTCTCACCTAACAATGTTGCTAAGACTTTCTTCCCAAGGGTGAAGGCTTCTCTGCCAAACCTAACAGGAGAATCTGGGCGTTGTACGCACATGGGAGAGTGGCGGTAAATGATTAAAGAAGTAATAGATGGACAAAACCCAGGTGGGGAGGTCAGTACTAGGTGTTGCTGGCTACCTCGATGGAGGGGAAAGTAGCAGAGAGAGATAGCTGCATCTATTTGTCCCACTGTAGGAGTGTTCCAACCCAGAGGAGGAAGATGGCGTCACCACTGCGGAGCATTGTTTTCTTTTGTGTCTGTGTCTGTGTGTTTTTGCAGCAGGGACTCTCAACTTCCATATTGGTATGCTGCAAGAAGCACACACTCCACAGAGCGATGTTGATAAATGGAGAAGGACTCTGCATGATCCTAGACCCTAGTGACGGAAGAAGGTTCAGAGCTAAAAGGACCATACATTGGCACCCAGTCAACACCAACGGATGTATGGATAGAGGGGAGATCGACCTGGTATCATGGCGCAGCGGTCTAAGGCACTGCATCTCAGTGCTTGAGGTGTCACTACAGACCCCCTGGTTCGATTCCAGGCTGTATCACAACCGGCCGTGATTGGGAGTCCCATAGGGCAGCGCACAATTGGCCCAGCGTCGTCCGGGTTTGGCCGGTGTAGGCCGTCATTGTAAATAAGGATTATCTGACTATATTATAATCTCCATGTAATTTAGAAATTGTCATGTATCATTGTATTTGTGTGGTAAATGTCATGATGTTAAGAATGTATTTATATGTATGTTTTTCTTGGTACCATGTCTAAGATGATGGGTATATTTGAAAATTATGTATACAAGGGTGTCATTTAAAACATAGGGATGGTCTATGTGGGATTTATTCCTTATACATGAGTAAGGTGTTGACTACATAGATTTTTAGTATGAATATATAGAAGTTAATCATGTATCTATCTTTTACTTAGACTGAGTCCATAGCGGTTTGAGATGTTTGATTGTGTATGACCAGGAGAATGTATACCTTTGTTGATTAAATATATTGAGAATCTGGTTGGATTCAGGTATAGAATGTAGGTGGGAGATGAATTCTCAGTTATCTAGCATAGTTTAGACTCTAATCATATACAGTTGAAGTCAGAGGTTTACATACACTTAGGTTGGAGTCATTAAAACTTGTTTTTCAAACACTCCACACATTTCTTGTAATTTTTCCAACAATTGATTACAGACAGATTATTTCACTTATAATTCACTGTATCACCATTCCAGGGGGTCAGAAGTTTACATACACTATGTTGACTGTGCCTTTAAACAGCTTGGAAAATTCCAGAAAATGATGTCATGGCTTTAGAAGCTTCTGATAGGCAAATTGACATAATTTGAGTCAATTGGATGTGTACTTGTGGATGTATTTCAAGGCCTACCTTCAAACTCAGTGCCTCTTTGCTTGACATAATGGGAAAATCAAAAGAAATCAGCCAAGACCTCAGAAAAAGAATTGTAGACCTCCACAAGTCTGGTTCATCCTTGGGAGCAATTTCCAAATGCCTAAAGGTACCACATTCATCTGTACAAACAATAGTACACAAGTATAAACACCATGGGACCACGCAGCCGTCATACTGCTCAGGAAGGAAACGCGTTCGGTCTCCTAGAGATGAACATACTTTGGTGCGAAAAGTGCAAATCAATCCCAGAACAACAGCAAAGGACCTAGTGAAGATGATGGAGGAAACAGGTACAAAAGTATCTACACTGCTCAAAAAAATAAAGGGAACACTTAAACAACGCATCCTAGATCTGAATGAATGAAATAATCTTATTAAATACTTTTTTCTTTACATAGTTGAATGTGCTGACAACAAAATCACACAAAAATTATCAATGGAAATCAAATGTATCAACCCATGGAGGTCTGGATTTGGAGTCACCCTCAAAATTAAAGTGAAAAACCACACTACAGGCTGATCCAACTTTGATGTAATGTCCTTAAAACAAGTCAAAATGAGGCTCAGAAGTGTGTGTGGCCTCCATGTGCCTGTATGACCTCCCTACAAAGCCTGGGCATGCTCCTGATGAGGTGGCGGATGGTCTCCTGAGGGATCTCCTCCCAAACCTGGACTAAATCATCCGCCAACTCCTGGACAGTCTGTGGTGCAACGTGGCGTTGGTGGATGGAGCGAGACATGATGTCCCAGATGTGCTCAATTGGATTCAGGTCTGGGGAACGGGCGAGCCAGTCCATAGCATCAATGCCTTCCTATTGCAGGAACTGCTGACACCCTCCAGCCACACAAGGTCTAGCATTGTCTTGCATTAGGAGGAACCCAGGGCCAACCGCACCAGCATATGGTCTCACAAGGGGTCTGAGGATCACATCTCGGTACCTAATGGCAGTCAGGCTACCTCTGGCGAGGACATGGAGGGCTGTGCGGCCCCCCAAAGAAATGCCACCCCACACCAAGACAGACCCACCGCCAAACCGGTCATGCTGGAGGATGTTGCAGGCAGCAGAATGTTCTCCACAGCGTCTCCAGACGCTGTCACGTCAGTCACATGTGCTCAGTGTGAACCTGCTTTCATCTGTGAAGAGCACAGGGCGCCAGTGGCGAATTTGCCAATCTTGGTGTTCTCTGGCAAATGCCAAACGTCCTGCACGGTGTTGGGCTGTAAGCACAACCCCTACCTGTGGACGTCGGGCCCTCATACCACCCTCATGGAGTCTGTTTCTGACCGTTTGAGCAGACACATGCTCATTTGTGGCTTGCTGGAGGTCATTTTGCAGGGCTCTGGCAGTGCTCCTCCTGCTCCTCCTTGCACAAAGGCGGAGGAAGCGGTCCTGCTGATGGGTTGTTGCTCTCCTACGGCCTCCTCCACGTCTCCTGATGTACTGGCCTGTCTCCTGGTAGCGCCTCCATTCTCTGGACACTACGCTGACAGACACAGCAAACCTTCTTGCCACAGCTCGCATTGATGTGCCATCCTGGATGAGCTGCACTACCTGAGCCACTTGTGTGGGTTGTAGACTCCGTCTCATGCTACCACTAGAGTGAAAGCACAGCCAGCATTCAAAAGTGACCAAAACATCAGCTGAGAAGTGGTCTGTGGTCACCACCTGCAGAACCACTTCTTTATTGGGGGTGTCTTGCTAATTGCCTATAATTTCCACCTGTTGTCTATTCCATTTGCACAACAGCATGTGAAATGTATTGTCAATCAGTGTTGCTTCCTAAGTTGACAGTTTGATTTCACAGAAGTGTGATTGACTTGGACTTACATTGCGTTGTTTAAGTGTTCCCTTTATTTTTTTGAGCAGTGTATATCCACAGTAAAACAAGACCTATATCGCCATAACCTGAAAGGCCGCTCAGCAAGGAAGAAGCCACTGCTCCAAAACCACCATAAAAAAGCCAGACTACGGTTTGCAACTTCACATAGGGACAAAGATCGTACTTTTTGGAGAAATGTCCTCTGGTCTGTTGAAACAAAAATAGAACTGTTTGGCCATAATGACCATCATTATGTTAGGGGGGAAAAGGGGGTGGCTTGCAAGCCGAAGAACACCATCCCAACCGTGAAGCACGGGGGTGGCAGCATCATGCTGTGGGGGTGCTTTGCTGCAGGAGGGACTGGTGCACTTCACAAAATAGATGGCATCATGAGGAAGGAAAATGATGTGTATATTTTGAAGACATCAGTCAGGAAGTTAAAGCTTGGTCGCAAATGGGTCTTCGAAATGAACAATGACACCAAGCATACTTCCAAAGTTGTGGCAAAATGGCTTAAGGACAACAAAGTCAAGGTATTGGAGTGGCCATCACAAAGCCCTGACCTCAATCCTATAGAAAATGTGTGGGCAGAACTGAAAAAGCGTGTGTGAGCAAGGAGGCCTACAAACCTGACTCAGTTACACCAGCTCTGTCAGGAGGAATGGGCCAAATTTTACCCAATTTATTGTGGAAGGCTACCCAAAATGTTTGACCCAAGTTAAACAATTTAAAGGCAATGCTACCAAATACTAATTGAGTGCATGTAAACTTCTTGTCACGCCCTGACTCAAGGGACTTGTATTTGTTGAGTCTGGGTGTGTATTTTCTGTGTTGTGTTTGGCTATGTTGATTGTCTGTTAGATTCTAGTATGTCTAGATGTATGTTGGCCTGTGTGGTTCCCAATCAGAGGCAGCTGTCGCTCGTTGTCTCTGATTGGGGACAATACTTAGGCAGCCTTTTGGCACCTGTTAGTTGTGGGATCTTGTTCCGTGTAAGGTATGTTGTTTGTATGCTACCTTGGACTTCAAGTTTCGTTTGTTGTTTTATCGTGTGTTTAGCCGTAAATAAATATGAATGCATATCACGTTGCGCCTTAGTCCTTCTCGTCCGTAAACGATCGTGACAGAAGATCCCACCAAAATAGGACCAAGCAGCGTGTCCAGGAGCAGACAGCCTGGACCTGGGAGGAGATCCTGGACAGGAAGGGATCCTGGACTTGGGAGGAAATTCAGGCCGGGATGGAACGCCGTCCTTGGGAGGAGACAGTGGAGGCGCGATATAGAGAGGAGCAGCGGCAACGCGAACGGCGCCAACAGTGCCGATGACGGAGACCCGAGAGGCAGCCCCGACCCATTCCTGCTCCCCGCCCTAAGCCGGTGGTGCGCGTCGCCAGCCCGCTCCGGCCTGTTCCTGTCCCTCGCACCAAGCCAGTGGTGCGCGTCGCCAGCCCGGTCCGGCCTGCTCCTGCCCCTCGCTCCAAGCCAGTGGTGCGCGTCGGCAGCCCGGTCCGGCCTGTTCCTGCCCCTCGCACCAAACCAGTGGTGCGCGTCGCCAGCCCGGCCCGGTCTGTTCCTGCCCCTCGCACCAAACCAGTGGTGCGCGTCGCCAGCCCAGTCCGGCCTGTTCCTGTTCCTCGCAAGAGCTAGTGGTGCGCGTCGCCAGCCCGGTCTGGCCTGTTCCTGCCCCTCGCAACAAGCTAGTGGTGCGCGTCGCCAGCCCGGTCCGGCCTGTTCCTGCCCCTCGCACCAAGCCAGTGGTGCGTGTCGTCAGTCCGGCCCGGCCTGTTCTTGCTCCCTGCACCAGGACAGTGGTGCGCGTCGCCAGTCCGGTACAGCCCGTTCCTGCTCCCCGCACCAAGCCAGTGGTGCGCGTCGTCAGCCCGGTCCGGCCCGTTCCTGCTCCCCACACCAAGCCAGTGGTGCGTTTGTCCAGTCCGGCACGGCCCGTGCCTGTTCCACCGGTGCCTGGTCCGGCACCGGTCAGCTGCTCCACTCCGGAGCCAAAGCAATCCGCTCCACCGGGGTCCAGTCCTACTCCGGTCAGCGGATCCACTCCGGAGCCAGAGCAATCCGCTCCACCGGGGTCCAGTCCAGCTCCGGTCAACCGCTCCACTCCGGAGCCAGAGTTGTCCGCTCCACCGATGCGTGATCCAGCTCCGGTCAGTGGCTCCACTCCGGAGCCAGAGCAGTTCGATCCACCGTCGTCGGGTCCAGCTCCAGTCAGCGGTTCCAGTCCAGACCCAGACGTCAGCCCCTCTCCAGGTTCGGGGTCTCCCACACCAGGGTCCAGACAGGGCTTGGTACGTCGTGGGAGGAAGAAGAGGGGAAGCAGTGCGCCGAGGTCCAGACCAGACCAGGGGCGCAACAGGGAGGTGGAGAGTAAGTGGTGGTCACGCCCGGAGCCGGATCCGCCTCCGAGGCGGAATGCCCACCCGGCCCCTACCCTGTTAGGTTTATGCGGCGCTGTCGGAGTCCGCACCTCTGGGGGGGGGCACTGTCACGCCCTGACTCAAAGGACTTTTTGTTGAGTCAGGGTGTGTATTTTCTGTGTTGTGTTTGGCTATGTTGATTGTCTGTTAGATTCTAGTATGTCTAGATCTATGTTGGCCTGTGTGGTTCCCAATCAGAGGCAGCTGTCGCTCGTTGTCTCTGATTGGGGACCATACTTATGCAGCCTTTTGGCACCTGTTAGTTGTGGGATCTTGTTCCGTGTAAGGTATGTTGTTTGTATGCTACCTTGGACGTTTGTTGTTTTGTCGTATGTTTAGCGGTAAATAAATATGAATGCATATCACGCTGCGCCTTGGTCCTTCTCGTCCGTAAACGATCGTGACACTTCTGACCCACTGGGAATGTGATGAAATAAATAAAAGCTGAAATAAATCATTCTCAATACTATTTTTCTGACATTTCACATTCTTAAAATAAAGTGGTGATCCTATTTGACTAAAGACAGGGAATTTTTACTAGGATTAAATGTCAGCAATTGTTAAAAACTGAGTTTAAATGTATTTGCCTAAGGTGTATGTAAACTTCCGACTTCAACTGTATCTATACTATTGATTGGGGAACATTTTAGTTGATATTAAGTTTTATGTGAAATGTTGGGTTTAAGTAATGTTATATCTGAGGAATATTACTTACCACAAAGAAAATAAAATGAAGGATTGTTATGATGTATTTTCATAGTGTTGTGGGAACAAGGTCACATCTATTAGATAGGTGACTCTTAGTGCCACAGAGTCTGGATGCCAAGGATTCCAGTATGTCGAGGGAGCTTACTGGTGTTTATCTTAAAATGATTGATATATGGAATATACTGACTTGGGATACAAGGTAATACCATCAAAGAAGGGAGTGCCAACTGATGGTTACCAGATGTTGTGGAAGCAATATGTAACATGGACTATAAGACGATACATATTTTCTTTGTCTAGTAGTTTGGATGACAAGAGGCAATTCACGCGCCTTTTGTTAGACGAACCCAGTACCGTACTCACATAAATACTTTGTATCAACTCTCCATAGAATTGTTTAAGTATATTCTTAGCCCCATTACTTTGATTTGGTAGGACAAAATGACAAGAATATACAGTAACTGTAAAATATAATCTGCCCAGGCGAGAAACACCTCTCCACACGACTTCCAATCTCTTGAAGCACCTGCAAAGGCAACAAGCCAACACAAAACTCATAGCAAAAGACTCCCTTAGACCTGACCACTACTGCTGAAGATGACTGTAGACCTACCTCATCAAACCAACCAAAGCTGGATTTGAATCATTCAGGAGGTCAGGCTGTAACCCAGGGAGAGCTGAACTTGTAGCTGGGTATGTAGTAGAGGAAATACATTGAGTGAGGACACGCAACGTTTTGGGGTGTAAGCAAAAGTAATATAACGAGTAGTGTAGCGAATTACTTTTCCCAGGGAGTAATAAGTAAAGTAATTTGTTATTGTTGAAAGAGGTAACGAGTAATAGGTAATATATTACTTTTTTGGAGTAATGACCCTTACACTGGAGTTACCACCACCCATCCTCCAAACACCCCACAAAGTGACACAAAGTGGCTGATCTCTTCTTGAACAAGTCACAGAGAAAAGGCCATACACCTGCAAAACCTCCATCTTATCACATTTAGCGTCAGTTTTAACAGCTCTAATTCCCTTAGATGTATTCCCTCGAAAGGCTGCCACATCAAGGGGTAAACAGATCCAAACTCAGCTAAAGTCACACTGTAAGCACACTCGTCATACAGCCTTCTCTCTTTATAAAAGGCCCTGGCACAACATATATGGGCTAACATACAGTTGTGACCAAATATCTTGGCACTCTGGCACTTTTGTTAAATAATTCCCTATTTCTTCAAAAATAAGTTGAAACTGAACATAACTTTTTGTCTCCACACCTTGTTATTGTATTTTCAACATTGCAGAACCTATATTATTTGTGTAAACTTAAGATTACAATTTTAATTGAGAAAATAAAGACAAAAGGCATGGGCAAACTTGTTGGAACCCCGGAGCTAGTACTTGGTTGCACAACCTTTGGCCAAGATAACTGCTGACAAATGCTTATTATAGCAATCAATGAGCTTGCTGCACCTTTCTACTAGCAATTTGGTCCACTCTTCAGCAGCAAATTGCTCTAATTCTTCAATGTTTGAGGGGTGCCCTCCACTGACTGCTGTTTTCAGCTCTCACCATAGAGATCTGGACTCTTCCCTGGCAACTCCAGAACAGTACAAAGTTTCTTCTTGAACCATTCCAGGGTGCTTTTGATGTGTGTTTGGGGTTGTTGTCCTTCTGGTAAACCCACAACCTATAACATAGACAGTTTTTGGACACTGGGTAGAACATTGCACTCCAAAACATCTTGATAATCTGCTGATTTACAGTGGGGAGAACAAGTATTTGATACACTGCCGATTTTGCAGGTTTTCCTACTTTCAAAGCATGTAGAGGTCTGTCATTTTTATCATAGGTACACTTCAAATGTGAGAGACGGAATCTAACACAAAAATCCAGAAAGTCACATTGTATGATTTTTAAGTAATTAATTTGTATTTTATTGCATGACATAAGTATTTGATCACCTACCAACCAGTAAAAATTCCGGCTCTCACAGACCTGTTAGTTTTTCTTTAAGAAGCCTTCCTGTTCTCCACTCATTGCCTGTATTAACTGCACCTGTTTGAACTTGTTACCTGTATAAAAGACACCTGTCCACACACTCAATCAAACAGACTCCAACCTCTCCACAATGGCTAAGACCAGAGAGCTGTGTAAGGACATCAGGGATACAATTGTAGACCTGCACAAGACTGGGATCGGCTACAGGACAATAGGCAAGCAGCTTGGTGAGAAGGCAACAACTGTTGGAGCAATTATTAGAAAATGGAAGAAGTTCAAGATGACGGTCAGTCACCCTCGGTCTGGGGCTCCATGCAAGATCTCACCTCGTGGGGCATCAATGATCATGAGGAAGGTGAGGGATCAGCCCAGAACTACACGGCAGGACCTGGTCAATGACCTGAAGAGAGCTGGGACTACAGTCTCAAAGAAAACCATTAGTAACACACTACGCCGTCATGGATTAAAATCCTGCAGCGCACGCAAGGTCCCCCTGCTCAAGCCAGCGCATGTCCAGGCCCGTCTGAAGTTTGCCAATTACCATCTGGATGATCCAGAAGAGGAATGGGAGAAGGTCATGTGGTCTGATGAGACAAAAATAGAGGTTTTTGGTCTAAACTCCACTCGCAGTGTTTGGAGGAAGAAGATGGATTAGTACAACCACAAGAACACCATCCCAACCGTGAAGCATGGAGGTGGAAACATCATTCTTTGGGGATGCTTTCTGCAAAGGGGACAGGACGACTGCACCGTATTGAGGGGAGGATGGATGGGGACATGTATCACGAGATCTTGGCCAACAACCTCCTTCCCTCAGTAAGAGCATTGAAGATGGGTCGTGGCTGGGTCTTCCAGCATGACAACGACCCGAAACACACTGCCAGGGCAACTAAGGAGTGGCTCCGTAAGAAGCATCTCAAGGTCCTGGAGTGGCCTAGCCAGTCTCCAGACCTGAACCCAATAGAAAATCTTTGGAGGGAGCTGAAAGTCTGTATTGCCCAGCGACAGCCCCGAAACCTGAAGGATCTGGAGAAGGTCTGTTTGGAGGAGTTGGCCAAAATCCCTGCTGCAGTGTGTGCAAACCTGGTCAAGACCGACAGGAAACGTATGATCTCTGTAATTGCAAACAAAGGTTTCTGTACCAAATATTATGTTCTGCTTTTCTGATGTATCAAATACTTATGTCATGCAATAAAATGCAAATTAATTACTTAAAAATCATACAAGATGATTTTCTGGATTTTTGTTTTAGATTCCGTCTCTCACCGTTGAAGTGTAACTATGATAAAAATTACAGACCTCTACATGCTTTGTAAGTAGGAAAACCTGCAAAATCGGCAGTGTATCAAATACTTGTTCTCCCCACTGTATATGATGTCTTGCACACATTCTAGGCATATAATACGCAGCAAAGCAACCCCACAGCATTATCAAACCTCCACCATGTTTGATTGTAGTGAAACCAACTTCAGATAGCACCCCAGAAGAACGTCACACAGACTCCCACACTTCAGGTTGACTTTGATTAATCTGCAGTAAAATATATCAAACAGTGATGACAGGCATTGACAGGATGTTCACAGCCACACTTTCACTGGTTGGATAAAAAACTAGATATATTTTATATAGGAGCAATAGTAATGATACATGCCATACATACACCCTCAATGTGAAGTGACATAAATCCATAAATACAGAGCACAAGTACAACTGTTTTTAACATTTTAAGATGGTAAGAAAATAAACGTTCACTTATTAATATTTCATTAAAGAACCCTTGGAATACCAATACATCACCTGCCAACAATAGCTAGAGTGATATTACAGTTTACTGGCTGACGGTGCTAGTTAGCTCATCATTGACATGGCTAGCTAAGCCATCAAACACTTGATTAACTTGCCGAAATAGGATTTAAAAACGTTAACGGCAACATAAAAATATACATAGTCACATTCACTAATGACTTTGGGATATATCAACCAGTTTTCAAAAGATACTATTGTGTTAAACATTTAAAAAAATTAAATTAAATGGTGCAGTGGCGCAGCGGTCTAAGGCACTGCATCTCAGTGCTTAAGGCGTCACTACACACCCCCTGGTTCGATTCCAGGCTGTATCACAACCGGCTGTGATTGGGAGTCCCATATGGCGGTGCACAATTGGCCCAGCGTTGTCTGGGTTTGGCCGGTATAGGCCGTCAATGTAATTAATCATTTGTTCTTAACTGACTTGCCTAGTTAAAATAAAAAATAAAAATAAAAAAATAAAAAAATGTACAGATGAAGGCATAAATTAACCTGTTCTCAGAATGTCTCTCTCGGACACCCCCTGGTTCGATTCCAGGCTGTATCACAACCGGCTGTGATTGGGAGTCCCATAGGGCAGTGCACAATTGGCCCAGCGTTGTCTGGGTTTGGCCGGTGTAGGCCGTCAATGTAAATAATAATTTGTTCTTAACTGACTTGCCTAGTTAAAATAAAAAATAAAAAATAAAAATAAAAAATATAATGTACAGATGAAGGCATAAATTAACCTCTTCTCAGAATGTCTGTCTCGGACTGAAGAGCAGGCGGACCAACTCTCCAAATAGGGGAGACACACTAAAAACCAGATTAGTTGTTATTTTAAGGAAAGCAATATTAAAAGGTAAGTATGAGACACACCTCATATTGCCAGCCTTACTACAATCGCAATACATATTTTTTATGAATTCGACAACACATAATGAAACCTTATTAATATCACACAATTTTCTGAAGTGATTGGTTTCACCCACTACTCTGCCTTTGAACAGGGGTGTTCTTTGATATTACACTGCACACAGTGCAAGTGAGGTTGATGGAATCTCTACATTTTCACTCTGTCACACTCACCCCCTCAGAATTCCATCAACCCATATCAAAGATGGGTAACCACTACAAGTGTGAAATGGAAATGTGTTTTTTTTTGCATATTCCAACTCATCCTGAGAGTGGGGTCTCAGCAATTATTGACAGCAACCCTGGAGCAATTAGAGTTAAGTGCCTTGCTCAAGGGCAGATCGACAGACTTTTCACCTTGTCGGCTCAGGGATTCAAACTAGCAGCCTTTCAGTTACTTGCGCAATGCTCTAACCGTTAGGCTACCTACAGACCTTAAAGACACATTACTACGACAGGCATTTTAAACTTGTTGAATACATTCCTGAAGAGTAAACCTAAGCTATGGGCTGTCCATAGAACTGTAGAAAACATACAAATAATGTGCCTTTTACACATCACCTTTACCCTTTCTTGCCTGTAACCGGAACTGTCTCATGCACTCAACACTGAATACACATAGCCTACTTAATACTCAGCATCACTGACACCAATTACTCTTAACAGGACATCTAAGAGTGTTGCTATGCCCTCTGACATGTCAGGCTCTCTTGGTCAAACAATCCTTCCGTATCATGCACGTGTAAAACTACCCTCCCCTGAAGGATTCTTAGAGCTTTGTGAATGGACTGTATCGTGGGATTTGTCCTGAGCACTGACTTTTATGGGAGATAGTCTGCTGCTTCGGGCCTGCTCATTTGGGCCAACTACACTGGTACTATTCTGGGTGAGTGATCTACTTGTTTGAACTTATTCACATGGGGCACTGTCACTGACCCTTATACTGCTCTGGGAGGGTGTTTCTATCTCATCAGCCAAGGGCTGCAAGCTATCATCCTCAGAGTGGGAAGGGTCTCCTGGGTGTCTGTCACTCAGAGCCACTACTTTGGGATTCAGGCTCACTTTCAGCATATCCCTTCGACTCGGTTTCTCCATGACTATCTTGTCCTATCAATGAGGACCCAGAGGAGTCCTTAAAGTCATTGCCTTCTTTTGGACTTCGACTGCGGAGGACCCAGACTGATGTTGTCTGGACATCACTGTCCTCATTCACATCTGATAGTGGGTTTAGTCTCATAATATGGCGTTTGCAAGGCTTTCCTCTGAAAGTATGGAGGGGACAGTGTATCCTCTTCAGCCTCTCTGATTGGAAGAAAGTTCACAGGAAGTAAGAAGTTGCAGTGTACAACCTTGCTCTGTTGAAGGGTTGACTACTCTGTAGATGTGCAAAGGGGAGCCAGCAGGCCAGAGGTGGATGAACGCAATGCCCTCGTTTGGGTGTAGGGACTGATCAGAGCCCGAAGGTACAGAGGTGCCGTTCCCCTCGCTGCTCCAAAGGCAAGCACCATGGTCTTGTAACGGATGCGAGCTTCAACTGGAAGCCAGTGGAGTGTGCGGAGGAGGGGGGTGACGTGAGAGAACTTGGGAAGGTTGAACACCAGACGGGCTGCGGCATTCTGGATGAGTTGTAGGGGTTTAATGGCACATGCAGGGAGGCCAGCCAACAGCGAGTTGCAGTAATCCAGACGGGAGATGACAAGTGCCTGGATAAGGACCTGTGCCGCTTCCTGTGTAAGGCAGGGTCGTACTCTCCGAATGTTGTAGAGCATGAACCTGCAGGAGCGGGTCACCGCCTTGATGTTAGCGGAGAACGACAGGGTGTTGTCCAGGGTCACGCCAAGGCTCTTCGCACTCTGGGAGGAGGACACAACGGAGTTGTCAACCGTGATGGCGAGATCATGGAACGGGCAGTCCTTCCCCGGGAGGAAGAGCAGCTCCGTCTTGCCAGGGTTCAGCTTGAGGTGGTGATCCGTCATCCATACTGATATGTCTGCCAGACATGCAGAGATGCGATTCGCCACCTGGTTATCAGAAGGGGGAAAGGAGAAGATTAGTTGTGTATCGTCAGCGTAGCAATGATAGGAGAGGCCGTGTGAGGATATGACAGAGCCAAGTGACTTGGTGTATAGGGAGAAAAGGAGAGGGCCTAGAACTGAGCCCTGGGGGACACCAGTGGTGAGAGCACGTGGTGCGGAGACAGCTTCTCGCCACGCCACTTGGTAGGAGCGACCGGTCAGGTAGGACGCAATCCAGGAGTGAGCCGCGCCGGAGATGCCCAGCTCGGAGAGGGTGGAGAGGAGGATCTGATGGTTCACAGTATCAAAGGCAGCAGACAGGTCTAGAAGGACAAGAGCAGAGGAGAGAGAGTTAGCTTTAGCAGTGCGGAGAGTCTCCGTGACACAGAGAAGAGCAGTCTCAGTTGAATGACCAGTCCTGAAACCTGATTGGTTTGGATCAAGAAGGTCATTCTGAGAGAGATAGCAAGAGAGTTGGCTAAAGACGGCACGCTCAATAGTTTTGGAGAGAAAAGAAAGAAGGGATACTGGTCTGTAGTTATTGACATCAGTGGGGTCGAGTGTTGGTTTTTTGAGAAGGGGAGCAACTCTCGCTCTCTTGAAGACGGAAGGGACATGGCCAGCGGTCAAGGATGAGTTGATCAGCGAGGTGAGGTAGGGGAGAAGGTCACCGGAGATGGTCTGGAGAAGGGAGGAGGGGATGGGGTCAAGCGGGCAGGTTGTTGGGCGGCCTGCAGTCACAAGTCGCAGGATTTTATCTGGAGAGAGAGGGGAGAAAGAAGTCAAAGCATAGGGTAGGGCAGTGTGAGCAGGACCAGCAGTGTCATTAGACTTAACAAACGGGGATTCAGGAGTGAGGAAAATGTGGCAAACACATACTACATCAAATAAAATCAAAGTTTATTTGTCACATGCACAGGAGGTGTAGTGAAATGATTATTTGCATAGTGGAGTCTTTTGTTTAGACGTGTAGCTAGCTAGGTAAACAATAAACCATAATCCCAACTCATAACGTTACTACCGTGCATGAATCTGCAGTTAGCTAACCAACCAGGTTCAATGTTAGCTAGCTAGCTAACATTAGGTTGTAACTAGCAATGCAAATGGTTCTGAGATACGAATACTATTACATGTAACGTTAGCAAGTGAGCCAGCCATATAATGTTAGTTAGCTAGCTAATTGTACGCTTAATCTTGAAATGAAAACAACTTTCTGGCAAAATTAGAAACATATAATATCTGAAAATGTAGATAGCTAGACTATCTTACCCGAATACATGGATGGACGCTTCTCCCTCTCTGTCACAGATGCCATGGTTGCCCTTAGTTTGAAGATGTAATCCGGAGACAGGTGTTTTAAACAACAGCCTTCTGAGTTCTCTTTTCGACTCCCTCTGCATATTTGCAATCAAATGCCAGAATTTTCTCCATCTCCGTAGCTATCATACTTTATTTCCACCGGGCATTCCACTGATTTCAAAACTTGGTCCACCAGAAAGTGGAGAGCAACACTTTTCCAGTTCTACTACGTGATATCTTTCAAAAAAGCCGGGTTAGAAAGGATTACCTACACATACTGACCAGCTCATGTTATAGATAGAAGCATGCTACATCGCAGAACAAGCCAAACTAATCTCTCGGCATGTCCAGGCCAACCATTATATCAACCAGTCATGGCTAGCGGGAAGGTTCCTATCTTTTTTCCGTGGCTAAACCAACTAGGCTCATAATTGAACAATTTTATTCGTATTTACAGATGGCATACACGTTTGTTATAAAGGCACATTAATGTTCACATGTTCCAGAAGGCATTTCTGCCAAAAAACACAATAAACCTATTATTTTACCCATTGTCAAAATTTGTGTTTTTGATTGGACACCCTAAGATAAATCACATTTGTGTCGCCTTGATTTATGTCTTTGTATGAACAGAGTTGTATTTCAGGATCAGTTTAATTTAAGGGGATTTACTGTAGTCTTTAGCTGCACCTTCCCTCTCAACGTGCATACTGTACCTATTTTTTAAAAGTTGGACCTTGATTTTGTGGCTGCTGCTTGACTGGCCTCTATTCTAACCTCCTGCTTTTATGAGCAGACTACGGTTTGATGGCCAGGGTTGTGACATGTGAAGCACACACAGGCGGTCATTAAGACAGTGAGACTGAGTGGAGTGAGCCACATCTTTACATACAGCACATGGGAAGGAGGGAGACGGCTGTGAAGTTCTGCATGGGCCTCGTGGTGGGGTGGGCAGAGTTTTAGTTTATGAGAAACTGTTCTAGCAGGGTTAAGAGTTTTGTCATTGTCACCTGATCATTGCCACTCTGAATTCCCTGAGGTAAGGACAGGGCATTTTGAGATTTTTATTATTCTAAATAATAAACACCCCATAGTGACAAAGTGAAAACAGGTTATTAGATTTCTTTGCAAAGGTATTAAACAGAAAAAAACATAAATACGTATTCAGACCCGTTGGTATGAGATTCGAAATTGAGCTTAGGTGCATCCTGTTTCCATTGATCATCCTTGATATGTTTCTACAACTTGATTGGAGTCCACCTGTGGTAAATTCAATTGATTGGACATGATTTGGAAAGGCACACACCTGTCTATATAAGGTCCCACAGTCGACAGTGCATGTCAGAGCAAAAACCAAGCCATGAAGTCTAAGGAATTGTCCGTAGAGCTCCGAGACAGGATTGTGTCGAGGCACAGATCTGGGGAAGGGTACCAAAAAATGTCTGCAGCATTGAAGTTCCCCAAGAACACAGAGGCCTCCATCATTCTTAAAAGGAAGAAGTTTAGAACCACCAAGACTCGGCAAAACTGAGCAATCGGGGGAGAAGGGCCTTGGTCAGGGAGTTGACCAAGAACCGATGGTGACTCTGACAGAGCTCCAGAGTTCCTCGGTGGAGATGGGAGAACCTTCCAGAAGGACAACCATCTCTGCAGCACTCCACCAATCAGGTCTTTATGGTAGAGTGGCCAGACGGAAGCCACTACTCAGCAAAAGGCACATGACAGCCCGCTTGCAGTTTGCCAAAAGGCACCTAAAGGACTCTCAGACCATGAGAAACAAGATTTTCTGGTCTGATGAAACCAAGTTTGAACACTTTGGCCTGAATGCCAAGCTTCATGGGTGGAGGAAACCTGGCACCATCCCTACGGTGAAGCATGGTGGTGGCAGCATCATGCTGTGGGGACGTTTTTCTGCGGCAGGGACTTGGAGACTAGTCAGGATCGAGGGAAAGATTAATGGAGCACAGAGAGATTCTTGAGGAAAAACTGCTCCAGAGTTCTCAGGACCTGAGACTGGGGGCGAAGGTTCACCTTCAAACAGGACAACAACCCTAAGCACACAGCCAAGACAACGCAGGAGTGTCTTTGGGACAAATCTCTGAATATCCTTGAGTGGTCCAGCCAGAGCCCGGATTTGAACCCGATCTAACATCTCTGGAGAGACCTGAAAATAACTATGCAGCAACGCTCCCCATCCAACCTGACAGAGCTTGAGAGGATCTGCAGAGAAGAATTGGAGAAACTCCCCAAATACAGGTGTGCCAAGCTTGTAACATCATACCCAAGAATACTCGAGGCCGTAATTGCTGCCAAAGGTGCTTCAACAAAGTACTGAGTAAAGGGTCTGAATATTTATGTAAATGTGATATTTCAGTTTATTTGTTATTTTTTTTGTTGCTAAAATGTCTAAAAAACTGTTTTTGCTTTGTCATTATGATAAGGGTACCAAATGAATCCATTTTAGAATAAGGCTGTAACATAACAAAATGTGGAAAAAGTAAAGGGGTCTGAATACTTTATGAATGCACTGTACATTAGCTAGATCTGCTATTCTGTTAAGCTACCCGGTAGTCTAAGGTACTCTCCCCATGACAAGGTTTTGTTTCATAAAAATCTTGAAGAGGCGTAGTGGAGGAGATAGCCTCATCAAAATGGTGTTTCAAAATACTGAAAATAACCTTAGGGTCTCTGCTGATGTTTATAAGGCGGTTGCTGCGGATCCTATCGTGAATCTTCAACACAGGAACGCTACCAAAAATAATTCGCAAAAACTACTAAAGCTGGAGTCGTCCATGACTCTCCAAATGATATTTTTATAAAGACGAAGGAATGTATTTTCTGTCTCCTCCTCACCCACTGAATTACGATTACTTTAAGGATTTCTTTCCTAATAATTAAACCATTTAAAATAGCAAATGCTGCTTTTGTGCGAAGGCAAAATTACAAAGGAATAACTTTTTGAGGCTGTTAAATCCTTTCGGTCTGGAATAACCTTAGGTACACTGAACAAAAATATAAACGCGACATGAGTTACAGTTCATATAAGGAAATCAGTCAATAAAAAAAAATATATATTAACATGACTGGGAATACAAATATGCATCTGTTGGTCACAGATACCTTAAAAAAAAGTAGGGGTGTGGATCAGAAAACCAGTCATTATCTGGTGTGACCACCATTTGCCTCATGCAGCGCGACACATCACCTTTACATAGAGTTGATCACGCTGTTGATTGTGGCCTGTAGAATGTTGTCCCACTCTTCTTCTTCAATGGCTGTGCGAAGTTGCTGAATATTGGCGGGAACTGGAACACGCTGTCGTACACATCTACAGTGGGGAAAAAAAGTATTTAGTCAGCCACCAATTGTGCAAGTTCTCCCACTTAAAAAGATGAGAGAGGCCTGTAATTTTCATCATAGGTACACGTCAACTATGACAGACAAAATAAGACAGAAAATTCCAGAAAATCACATTGTAGGATTTTTAATGAATTTATTGGCATATGATGGTGGAAAATAAGTATTTGGTCAATAACAAAAGTTTCTCAATACTTTGTTATATACCCTTTGTTGGCAATGACACAGGTCAAACGTTTTCTGTAAGTCTTCACAAGGTTTTCACACACTGTTGCTGGTATTTTGGCCCATTCCTCCATGCAGATCTCCTCTAGAGCAGTGATGTTTTGGGGCTGTCGCTGGGCAACACAGACTTTCAACTCCCTCCAAAGATTTTCTATGGGGTTAAGATCTGGAGACTGGCTAGGCCACTCCAGGACCTTGAAATGCTTCTTACGAAGCCACTCCTTCGTTGCCCGGGCGGTGTGTTTGGGATCATTGTCATGCTGAAAGACCCAGCCACGTTTCATCTTCAATGCCCTTGCTGATGGAAGGAGGGTTTCACTCAAAATCTCACAATACATGGCCCCATTCATTCTTTCCTTTACACGGATCAGTCGTCCTGGTCCCTTTGCAGAAAAACAGCCCCAAAGCATGATGTTTCCAACCCCATGCTTCACAGTAGGTATGGTGTTCTTTGGATGCAACTCAGCATTCTTTGTCCTCCAAACATGACGAGTTGAGTTTTTACCAAAAAGTTATATTTTGGTTTCATCTGACCATATGACATTCTCCCAATCCTCTTCTGGATCATCCAAATACACTTCAGACGGGCCTGGACATGTACTGGCTTAAGCAGGGGGACACGTCTCGCACTGCAGGATTTGAGTCCCTGGCGGCGTAGTGTGTTACTGATGGTTGGCTTTGTTACTTTGGTCCCAGCTCTCTGCAGGTCATTCACTAGGTCCCCCCGTGTGGTTCTGGGATTTTTGCTCACCGTTCTTGTGATCATTTTGACCACACGTGGTGAGATCTTGCGTGGAGCCCCAGATCGAGGGAGATTATCAGTGGTCTTGTATGTCTTCCATTTCCTAATAATTGCTCCCTTAGTTGATTTCTTAAAACCAAGCTGCTTACCTATTGCAGATTCAGTCTTCCCAGCCTGGTGCAGGTCTACAATTTTGTTTTTGGTGTCCTTTGACAGCTCTTTGGTCTTGGCCATTGTGAAGTTTGGAGTGTGACTGTTTGAGGTTGTGGACAGGTGTATTTTATACTGATAACAAGTTCAAACAGGTGCCATTAATACAGTTAGCGAGTGGAGGACAGAGGAGCCTCTTAAAGAAGAAGTTACAGGTCTGTGAGAGCCAGAAATCTTGCTTGTTTGTAGGTGACCAAATACTTATTTTCCACCATAATTTGCAAATAAATTCATTAAAAATCCTACAATGGGATTTTCTGGATTTTTTTCTTCTCAATTTGTCTGTCATAGTTGACGTGTACCTATGATGAAAATTACAGGCCTCTCTCATATTTTTAAGTGGGAGAACTTGCACAATTGGTGGCTGACTAAATACTTTTTTTCCCCACTGTATCTAGAGCATCAGGATCTCGTCACAGTATATCTGTGCATTCAAATTGCCATCGATAAAGTGCAATAGTGTTCATTCTCCATAGCTTATTCCTGCCGATACCATAACCCCCACTGTCACCATGGGGCACTCTGTTCACAATGTTGACATCAGCAAACTGCTCACCCGAACGAATGTCTGCCATCTGCCCGGTACAGTTGAAACCGGGATTCATCCGTGAAGAGCACACTTCTCTAGCGTGCCAGTGGCTATCGAAGGTGAGCATTTGTCCACTGCATTCAGGTCAAGACCCTGGTAAGGACAACGATCACACAGTTAAGCTTCCCTGAGATGGTTTCTGCAAATCCACAGTTTTGCAAACCCACAGTTTCATCAGCTGTCCGGGTGGCTGGCCTCAGACGATCCTGCAGGTGAAGAAGCCGGATGTGGAGGTCCTGGGATGGCGTGTTTACATGTGGTCTGCGGTTGTGAGGCCGGTTGGATGTACGGCCAATTTCTCTCAGCTAATGGTAGAGAAATTAACATTCAATTCTCTGGCAACAGCTCTGGTGGACATTCCTACACTCAGCATGCTAATTGCACGCTCCCTCAAAACGTTAAACATCTGTGGCACTGTGTTGTGTGACAAAACTGCACATTTTAGTGGCCTTCTATTGTCCCCAGCACAAGGTGAACCTGTGTAAACATTATGCTGTTTAATAAGCTTCTTGATATGCCACACCTGTCAGGTGAATTATTATCTTGACAAAGGAGAAACACTCACTAACAGGGATGTAAACAAATGTGTGCACACAATCTGAGATAAACAAGCTTTTTGTGCATATGGAACATTTCTGGGATCTTTTATTTCAGCTCATGAAACACTTTACATGTTGCGTTCATATTTCTTTTCAGTGCACAGTACCAATCAAAAGTTTGGACTCACCTACTCATTCCAGGGTTTTTCTTTAGTTTTACTATTTTCTACATTCTACAAGAACCTGGTTGAGAGAATGTCAAGAGTGTGCAAAGCTGTCATCAAGGCAAAGGGTGGGTACTTTGAAGAATCTCAAAGATAACATATATTTTGATTTGTTTAACACTTTCTTAGTTACTATATGATTCCATATGTGTTATTTCATAGTTTTGATGTCTTCACTATTATTCTACAATGTAGAAAATTGTAAAAAGAAAAACCCTTGAATGAGTAGGTGTGTCCAAACATTTGACTGGTACTGTACAGTCATGGTCAAAAGTTTTGAGAATGACACAAATATAAATTTTCACAAAGTCTGCTGCCTCAGTTTTGATGATGGCAATTTGCATATACTCCAGAATGTCATGAAGAGTGATCAGATGAATTGCAATTAATTGCATGAAAATGAACTTCATCCCCAAAAAAACATTTCCACTGCATTTCAGCCCTGCCACAAAAGGACCAGCTGAGAGTGTTGACGAAGACAAGGCTGGAGATCACTCTGTCATGCTGATTGAGTTAGAATAACAGACTGGAAGCTTTAAAAGGAGGGTGGTGCTTGAAATCATTGTTCTTCCTCTTAACCGTGGTTACCTGCAAGGAAACACGTGCCGTCATCAATGCTTTGCACAAAAAGGGCTTCACAGGCAAGGATATTGCTTCTAGTAAGATTGCACCTAAATCAACCATTTATCGGATCATCAAGAACTTCAACGAGAGAGTTGAAACATTTATAATATTAATAATAATATGCCATTTAGCAGACGCTTTTATCCAAAGCGACTTACAGTCATGCGTGCATGCATTTTTGTGTATGGGTGGTCCCGGGGATCGAACCCGCTACCTTGGCGTTACAAGCGCCGTGCTCTACCAGCTGAGCTACAGAGGACCACGTACCAGTACAGAGTCAATGTGCGGGGGCATCGGCTAGTCGAGGTAATTGAGGTAATATGTACATGTGGGTAGAGTTAAAGGGACTATGCATAAATAATAAACAGAGTAGCAGCAGTGTAAAAGAGGGGGATGGGGTGGGTGGGCAGTGCAAATAGTCCGGGTAGCCATGATTAGCTGTTCAGGAGTCTTATGGCTTGGGGGTAGAAGCTGTTGAACCTAGACCTTTTGGACCTAGACTTGGCGCTCCGGTACTGCTTGCCGTGCGGTAGCAGAGAGAACAGTCTATGACTAGGGTGGATGGAGTCTTTGATAGTTTTTAGGGCATTCCTCTGACACCACCTGGTATAGAGGTCCCGGATGGCAGGAAGCTTGGCCCCAGTGATGTACTGGGCCGTACGCACTAGACTACATAATGTAATACTGTTGTCAAATGGGCACTGTACATACAAGCAGTTTCATGTGACAAAGATAAAAATATCCTTTAGAAATGTAGAAAGAGAGGAGCTCTACACTGAACATAAATATAAACACAACATGTAAAGTGTTGGTCCCATGTTTTATGAGCTGAATAAAAGATCCCGGAAATGTTCTACATGCACTAAAAGCGTATTTCTTTCAAATTTTGTGCACAAATTTGTTTACATCCCTGTTAGTGTGCATTTTTCCTTTGCCAAGAAAATCCTCCACCTGACAGGTGTGACAAATCAAAAAGCTGATTAAACAGCATGAACATTACACAGGTGCACATTGGGCTGGGGACAATAAAAGGCCACTCTAAAATGTGCAGTTTTGTCACACAACACAATGTTTCAAGTTGTGAGGGAGCATGCAATAATTTAATGTTAATTTCTCTACCATAAGCTGCATCCAACCTCTTTTTAGAGAATTTGGCAGGACGGGCGAGCGGTTTGCTGATGTCAATGTTGTGAACAGAGTGTCCCATGGTAGCGGTGGGGTTATGGTACGGGCAGGCTTAAGCTACGGACAAAGAACACAATTGCATTTTATCGATGGCAATTTGAATGCACAGAGACATGTCTCATAATATTTATAAAAAATGTCAGGTTTCAAACAATTAAGTATGTTTTCAAAATTCAAACTGCCTCCAGCTCATTGCAAAGTGGTGTGAGATGTGCTGATGAAGCCTGCCGTTTGATGCTGCGTTCAAAACAACTGTGAACTCGGAAACCTCCGACTTCCAATTTCAGTGCGTTCAAGACAACTGGGAACTGGAGAAAAAAATGAGCTCCAACTGGGAAAAATAGTTTTGAATGGTCATTCAACTCAGAATTCCAACTCAGGAACTCAAGCCTCTTTCTAGAGCTCCAACTTTGTGACCTGAACATCACTGACGTCATGATTTGAACTCGTATTTTTCAGAGTTCCCAGTTGTCGTGAAAGCACCACATGATTATTTTCCACTCAAAGGCTCTGTATCTGTATGCTGTACGCATGTGATGAATTAGATGCGTAATGAATATACTGTACACACGCGCCATTTTAATTCCACTAAATTATGCAAAGGAACCTATAGACCAATAAGCATGACCAGTCAAGTGTATTTATATTAACTGGTATTTCCATCAATGAATAGGCTAAAAAGCATTATTTCACAATGGGATTTTTTTCTTCTGTAATTTGATATATCAGCTTTTTTTTGTTTTATATCGGACAAAACCCTTACAGTGCTATGAAAAAGTATTTGCCCCCTTCTAATTTTATCTACTTTTGCATATTTGTGATACTGAATGTTATCAGATCATCAACCAAAACCTACTATTAGATAAAGGGAACATAAGTGAAGGTTTTATTTTCAATGAACCGAAAATGAGAAGTGGCAATCTGCATAAAGGCAAAAAGGCCACGTCTGAACAAGGAATAGGCTTTTCTTACAAATCTACTTGAGAACAATTTTGTGTTTAAGTAAAACGTTTGTATACAGTTGAAGTCGGAGCTGGTTACAATTAAAATGTAATCCCCCAGAAAAGACAAAACATGTGACTCGTTTCAGGAAACTAAGCGTATATCGCGCGTCACTACTTCACAGGAGCGCCATTTGAACGCAAACATATATTTTTTAATCAAAATGCATTTTTTGGCAGAAATGCCTTCTGGAACATGTGAACTTTAATGTGCCTTAATAACAACCTTGTATACCATCTGTAAATACGAATACAATTGTTAAATTGCGAGCCTAGTTCGTTTAGCCATGGAAAAAGACAGGAACCATCCCACTAGCCATGATTGGCTGACATAATGAGTGGGCTGGACATGCCGAGAGATGAGTTCGGATTGGTCTGCCATGTAGCATGCTTCTGTCTGTAATATAAGCTGGTCAGTATGTGTAGGTAATCCTTTCTAACGTGGCTTTTTTAAAAGATATCATGTAGTAGAGCTGGGTAGGTGTTGCTCTCCACTTTCTGGAGGACCGAGTTTTGAAATCAGTGGAATTAGAATATGATAGCTAAGGAGCTGGATAAAATTCTGGCGTTTGATTGCAAATATGCAGAGGGAATCGAAAAGAGAACACACAGAAGGCTGTTGTATAAAACACCTGTGTCTGCATTACATCTTCAAACTAAGGGCAACCATGGCATCCTTGATAGAGAGCGAGAAGCGTCCATCCATGTATGCAGGGAAGAGAGTCTAGTTAGCTACATTTTCAGATATTACACGTGTCGTGACTTTCATTAATGTGATGACTGTTATTTATGGAATCAACTAATAATGTTTAATTGTTACCCGATTAAATTAATCATGTAACAATTAACTTATTAGGAAGAAATTGTTTATAGAGCTACCATCTCTCGAATTTAACTCTAAAATATATATGTGTTATATATATCGAAAACAGTCACTTATTAATCATTACCTCATATCAGTTTCATTCTGAACGTCGCAAACTCCTTGGATTCGCAAGAACCCCACTTTACTTATGATTCAGCAATACACAAATTAATTTAATTATTTATTTACTAGCTAAATAAATAATAACACAGAATAAATACATACTTTTTATGCACTCTGGTAAAAGGGGCGTTCCTACTTGCTGACAGGGTCTTTGCTAGCACAGACTGGAATATGTTCCGGGATTCTTCCGATGGCATTGAGGAGTACACCAAATCAGTCACTGGCTTCATCAATAAGTGCATTGATGATGTCATCCCCACAGTGACTGTTCGTACATACCCCAACCAGAAGCCATGGATTATAGGCAACATCCGCACTGAGCTAAAGGGTAGAGCTGCCGCTTTCAAGGAGCAGGACTCTAACCCGGAATCTTATAAGAAATCCCGCTATGCCGTCCGACGAACCATCAAACAGGCAAAGCAGGACTAAGATCGAATCGTATTACACCAGCAGGGCTTGCAAACTATTACAGACTACAAAGGGAAGCACAGCCGCGAGCTGCCCAGTGACACAAGCCTACCAGACAAGCAAAATTACTTCTATGTTCGCTTCGAGGCAAGTAACACTGAAACATGCATGAGAGCATCAGCTGTTCCGGATAACTGTGTGATCACGCTATCCGTATCCGTAGCCGATGTGAGTAAGACCTTTAACCTCCTAGGGCTTAGTGGTCACATACGTGGACAGCACTTTTTAGCTCTTATGTCCACAATTGTGTAGAAGTTCTGTCATATTTCATGGCTTATTCTGATTTAGATATTTATAAAAGCCTTGTATATTTGTCATGACATGCAAATTTGAAAAAAAAAGTGTAAAACTAGCAACTTTGTAGGTCGCTAAACATGAAGTACACGTAAGTGTACTTATGGACTGAGGCTCCTCGAAACAGCTAATATGCTTGTAAACATGCACACACGTAAAATGGGAAAAAAGCTAGCTCTGATGCAGCTAAAAAGCTGTACATGGTCCCAATGAAATAAATAACAATTAAATCACTAAATACATACATACATACTTAAATTAGTTGTGTTGAAAATGTTAGCCTAATGCAATTCGGACCATGAATCCACATATGTGGACATCATTTTTCTCTAAAAGTACATCATATCAAAAGATGATACTTAGTTTTTATTCTAATTAGGTTCCAATAAGCCCAAATAGCAAAGAGAAATTAAAAATGCATGTAAAAAAACAGCTTGGGCCTTAAGAGGTTAAACAGGTCAACATTCACAAGGCCGCAAGGCCAGACGTATTACCACGACGTCTATTCCGAGCGTGCGCTGGCCAACTGGCAAGTGTCTTCACTGACATTTTCAACCTCTCCCTGTCTGAGTCTGTAATACCAACATGTTTCAAGCAGACCACCATAGTCCCTGTACCCAAGATCACTAAGGAAACCTGCTTAAATGACTACCAACCCGTAGCACTCACCTCTGTAGCCATGAGGTGCTTTGAAAGGCTGGTCATGGCTCACATCAACACCATTATCCCAGAAACCCTAGACCCACTTCAATTTGCATATCGCCCCAACAGATCCACAGATAATGCAATCTCTATTGCGCTCCACACTACCCTTTCACACCTGGACAAAAGGAACACCTATGTGAGAATGCTATTCACTGACTACAGCTCAGCGTTCAACACCATAGTGCCCTTAAAGTTCATCACTAAGCTAAGGACCCTGGGACTAAACACCTCCCTCTGCAACTGGATCCTGGACTTCCTGACGGGCCGCCCCCAGGTGGTAAGGGTAGGTAACAACACATCCGCCACGCTGATCCTTAACACTGGGGCCCCTCAGGGGTGCGTGCTCATTCCCCTCCTGTACTCCCTGTTCACTCATGACTGTATGACCAGGCACGACTCCAACACCATCATTGAGTTTGCCAATGACACAACAGTGGTAGGCCTGATCACCGACAACGACGAGACAGCCTATAGGGAGGAGGTCAGAGACCTGGCCGTGTGGTGCCAGGACAACAACCTCTCCCTCACCGTGATCAAGACAAAGGAGATGATTGTGGACTACAGGAAAAAGAAGAGGACCGAGCACGCCCCCATTCTCATCGATGGGGCTGTAGTGGAGCAGGTTGAGAGATTCAAGTTCCTTGGTGTCCACATCACCAACAAACTAACATGGTCCAAGCACACCAAGACAGTCGTGAAGAGGGAACGACAAAACCTATTCCCCCTAAGGAGACTGAAAAGATTTGGCATGGGTCCTCAGATCCTCAAAAGGTTCTACAGCTGCACCATCGAGAGATTACTGACTGGTTGCATCACTTTCTGGTATGGCAACTGCTTGGCCTCCGACCGCAAGGCACTACAGAGGGTAGTGCGTACGGCCCAGTACATCACTGGGGCCAAGCTTCCTGCCATCCAGGACCTCTATACCAGGCAGTGTCAGAGGAAGGACCTAAAAATTGTCAAAGACTCCAGCCACCCTAGTAATAGACTGTTCTTTCTGCTACCCCACGGCAAGCAGTACCGGAACACTAAGTCTAGGTCCAAGAGGCTTCTAAACAGCTTCTACCCACAAGCCATAAGACTCCTGAACATCTAATCAAATGGATACCCAGACTATTTGCATTGCCCCCACACCCCTCTTCTACACTGCTGCTACTCTCTGTTTATTATCTACGCATAGTCACTTTAATAACTCTACCTACATGTACATATTACCCCAATTACCTCGACTAACCGGTGCCCCCGCACATTTACCCAGTACCGGTACCCCCTGTATAGAGCCTCACTATTGCTATTTTTACTGCTGCTCTTAAATTTTTTTTATTTTTTTTATTTTTTTGTGATTTGTTTTGGTATTCTTTCTTAAAACTTTATTGTTGGTTAAGAGCTTGTAAGTAAGCATTTCACTGTAAGGTTTACACCTGTTGTATTGGGCGCATGTGACAAATAACATTTTATTTGATTTGAGCTCACTCGGGGCGTGGCTACTGACAATTATTTCATTAGAAAACTAAAATCACATTCCTATCTTTACAAAAACACTCTCAGAATTCTCCTGTGAAGAGTACTGAGTATACGAAGAGGCAGGACGCAGACGCAGGAATAAACAAGGTCAAGGTTTACTTAACAATGATAAAGAGAAATAACAAAGATAGAGTAAATGACACGAAGCTTAACAATCACACACAACATCATATAGAACAGTACAGGGCTAAATAGGGGTGGTGATGAGATGATGAGGTGCAGGTGCGCTGGAGGTGATTAGGGTGCATTGGGTTTCCATTCCGGTGTTGCCGAGGTGGTGCGCTCAGACCGGTGGCTCAGTAGACCGGCGAATCAGAGAGCCGGAGGGGTGCAACGGGAGGAGACATGACAGTACCCCCGCCTGGATGTGCGTGGAATAACTTGTCGACAGCGGGCGAATTGGTCTGGCTGGTTATTCAAGAGGCCAGGGCCGGCTGGTACCCCAGGATGCACTGGAAGGGAGTGAACCCCGTGGAGGAGTGAATGAGGGAGTTCTGGGCATATTCTACCCAGGGAAGAATCCTCACCCACTCACCCTGCCGGTCCTGACAGTGGCAACGAAGAAACATCCCCAGCTCCTGGTTCATGTGCTTCACCTGCCCATTCGACTGAGGCCTATACCCAGAAGTGAGGCTAGCCGTGGCCCCGATCTTCTCCAGGAAAGCCCTCTAAACTCGGGAGGTGAATTGGGGGCCACGGTCCGAGACGATGTCCTCCGGAAGTCCATAATGCAGAACTTCCTGTTGGAACAGGACCTCAGCGACCTGGAGAGCAGAAGGAAGACCAGATAGTTGCAAAAAACGGCATGATTTGGAGAACCGATGACAAAGTCTATGGACAGGTGTGACCAAAGTCGCTGAGGCCCTGTGAGAGGAACTAGTTTGCCTGCTGGGGCGTTCCGAGGTGTCTTCGTTTGGGCACATACGGAACAGGAGTTGACATAGCGGGAGACATCAGAAGCCAAAGTGGGCCACCAGTATTTATGGGCTAGAGAATGCAGGGTGCGTGTAATATCAGAGTGCCCTGCCGTAAGGGTAGTGTGCGCCCAGATCAGCAGGCAGTCATGGACACTGGTGGGTACATACACGCGACCCGGAGGGGCGTTGGCAGGTGCTGGATCCTCCTGAGCTGCCAGGCTGATATCTTCGTCCACATTCGAAAAGACAGGTGCAAAGATGAGAGACGAGGGAGGATAGGACCCCCCAGATCCTTCCTTTCTCCGGTATGGTGCATCCTGGAGAGTGCGTCAGCCTTCACATTTTGGGATCCTGGGAGGTAAGATAGAATGAATTGGAAGTGAGTGAGAAATTGGGCCCACCTGGCTTGACGAGAGTTCATCCATTTCGCTGCCCGTAGGTGCTCCAAATTCCGGTGGTCAGTAAGAATCCGAAATGGATGGACTGCGCCCTCCAGCCAGTGTCTCCATTCCTCCAGAGCGAGGACCACCGCCAACAGCTCCCTGTCTCCAACTCCATAATTCCTCTCTGCGGGGGTAAGCTTTTTAGAGAAAAAGGCACAGGGATACATTTTCTCTGGCTTACTGTGCCGCTGGGAGAGGACCGCACCCACGATGCGTCCACCTCCAGGAAGAAAGGACGAGAAGGATCTGGGTGTTTTAGGAGGGGCGCTGTGGTGAACCTCTCCTTCAGCCTCATGAAGGCAGCGTCAGCCTCAGGGTTCCAGGCCAGCTTCTGAGACCCACCCTTAAGGAGAGAGGTGAGTGGGGCGGCTATGGAGCTGAAGGAACTGATGTAACGCCAGTAGAAATTAGCGAAGCCCAGGAAGCTATGTAGGCCCTTGATGGTGGTGGGAACTAGCCATAATAATAATAATAATAATAATATGCCATTTAGCAGACGCTTTTATCCAAAGCGACTTACAGTCGTGCGTGCATACATTTTTGTGTATGGGTGGTCCCGGGGATCGAACCCACTACCTTGGCGTTACAAGCGCCGTGCTCTACCAGCTGAGCTACAGAGGACCACATGACCTGACGGTGTCCGTATTCACTCCTTCCATGAACACCCCCTGAGGACTGATCTGGTATCCCAGGAAGGAGATGGTCTGTTGGTGGAATTCGCATCTCTCCCCCTTCACCAACAGGCTGTGTTCCCGGAGGCGGAGTAGGACAGCTCGGATGTCCCTGACGTGCTCCTCGAACGTATCCGAGTAGATCAGGATATCGTCGATGTACACCACCACCTGTCTACTCAGCATGTCCCGGAACACGTAATTGATGAAGGACTGGAACACAGAAGGTGCGTTGGCGAGGCCGTAGGGCATGACGCAGTATTCATCGTGGCCTGAGGTAGTGCTGAATGCCGTCTTCCACTCGTCTCCTTCCCGGATTCAGATCAGGTTGTAGGCACTCCTCAGGTCCAAATTGATGAAGTACCGGGCCCCTCATAGCTGCTCGATGGCCGACGGAACCAGAGGGAGGGGGTACCAGTACTTGGTGGTGACTGCGTTCAGCCCCCTGTAGTCAATGCATGGTGTCAGTCCTCCATCTTTTTTTGGTCACAAAGAAGAAGCTGGCGGAGGCAGGAGAGTTAGAGCGTCAGATGAACCCCTGTTTCAGGGTCTCCGCCACATACTTCTCCATGGCCTCAGTCTCCGCCATGGAAAGGGGGTAAATGCGACTCTTTGGTGGGTGTTGTCCCTCCAGCAGGTCAATGGTGTAGTCCCAGGGCCTGTGAAGAGGGAGACACATAGCCTTTTTTTAAACTTTTTTTTGGGGGTAGATCAGCTTAATATTGCAGATAAGATTGTAACTTCCATCAATGTAATTGTCTGCATCACTTCCAATCCCCCATGTTTATATATATGTATGTGTATGTATATATATACACACATACACATACACATACACATACACACCCACATACATACAAACATACATACATACATACATATATACAGTGGGGAGAACAAGTATTTGATACACTGCCGATTTTGCAGGTTTTCCTACTTGCAGGGTTTCCTACAAAGCATGTAGAGGTCTGTAATTGTTATCATAGGTACACTTCAACTGTGAGAGACGGAATCTAAAACAAAAATCCAGAAAATCACATTGTATGATTTTAACTAATTAATTTGCATTTTATAGCATGACATAAATATTTGATCACCTACCAACCAGTAAGAATTCCGGCTCTCACAGACCTGTTAATTTTTCTTTAAGAAGCCCTCCTGTTCTCCACTCATTACCTGTATTAACTGCACCTGTTTGAACTCGTTACCTGTATAAATGACACCTGTCCACACACTCAATCAAACAGACTCCAACCTCTCCACAATGGCCAAGACCAGAGAGCTGTGTAGGGACATCAGGGATAAAATTGTAGACCTGCACAAGGCTGGGATGGGCTACAGGACAATAGGCAAGCAGCTTGGTGAGAAGGCAACAACTGTTGGCGCAATTATTAGAAAATGGAAGAAGTTCAAGATGACAGTCAATCACCCTCGGTCTGGGGCTCCATGCAAGATCTCACCTCGTGGGGCATCAATGATCATGAGGAAGGTGAGGGATCAGCCCAGAACTACACGGCAGGACCTGGTCAATGACCTGAAGAGAGCTGGGACCACAGTCTCAAAGAAAACCATTAGTAACACACTACGCCGTCATGGATTTAAAATCCTGCAGCGCACGCAAGATCCCCCTGCTCAAGCCAGCGCATGTCCAGGCCCGTCTGAAGTTTGCCAATGACCATCTGGATGATCCAGAAGAGGAATGGGAGAAGGTCATGTGGTCTGATGAGACAAAAATAGAGGTTTTTGGTCTAAACTCCACTCGCCGTGTTTGGAGTAAGAAGAAGGATGAGTACAACCCCAAGAACACCATCCCAACTGTGAAGCATGGAGGTGGAAACATCATTCCTTGGGGATGCTTTTCTGCAAAGGGGACAGGACGACTGCACCGTATTGAGGGGAGGATGGATGGGGCCATGTAACGCGAGATCTTGGCCAACAACCTCCTTCCCTCAGTAAGAGCATTGAAGATGGGTCGTGGCTGGGTCTTCCAGCATGACAACGACCCAAAACACACAGCCAGGGCAACTAAGGAGTGGCTCCGTAAGAAGCATCTCAAGCTCCTGGAGTGGCCTAGCCAGTCTCCAGAACTGAACCCAATAGAAAATCTTTGGAGGGAGCTGAAAGTCCGTATTGCCCAGCGACAGCCCCGAAACCTAAAGGATCTGGAGAAGGTCTGTATGGAGGAGTGGGCCAAAATCCCTGCTGCAGTGTGTGCAAACCTGGTCTAGACCTACAGGAAACGTATGATCTCTGTAATTGCAAACAAAGGTTTCTGTTATATCAAATACATATGTCATGCAAAAAAAGAAAATTAATTACTTAAAAATCATACAATGTGATTTTCTGGATTTTTGGTTTAGATTCCGTCTCTCACAGTTGAAGTGTACCTATGAAAAAATTACAGACCTCTACATGCTTTGTAAGTAGGAAAACCTGCAGAATCGGCAGTGTATCAAATACTTGTTCTCCCCACTGTACATACACATATCCTTTAAAAAATATATATACATTCCCCTTTATTACTTTCCAACCCAGCAAACCCTTTCCCCACTTGGAGTAAACTAGTGAACAACAACGCCTAGGCCTCTACTTCCAGCCCATACCCACTATCTACATTTTATGGACACAGTCAATTTTACAATAATCACATTTTTTTTTGTTCTTTCTTCTGAACTTCTTCTATTTCTATTCTTTCTATATCTTCAGATTGTGAATTGAAAATAAACATTTTTGCTAATAGTATTATTTTGTTATTGATCGATTGACTATGACTTTTCAGATCACCCAGTAGTGCTATCTGCAGGGTTAGCTCCAGGTAAATATTGCAATCCTTTAGCCATTCCTGGACCTGTGTCCAAAAACAAGCTACAAATGGACAGTACCAAAACAAATGATCTAATGATTCTGTCTCTTTGCGGCAAAATCTGCAGAGCTGGGTAGATTGTATTCCCCCATACAGTGGGGAAAAAAAGTATTTAGTCAGCCACCAATTGTGCAAGTTCTCCCACTTAAAAAGATGAGAGAGGCCTGTAATTTTCAGCATAGGTACACGTCACGTATGACAGACAAATTGAGAATTTTTTTTCCAGAAAATCACATTGTAGGATTTTAAATGAATTTATTTGCAAATTATGGTGGAAAATAAGTATTTGGTCACCTACAAACAAGCAAGATTTCTGGCTCTCACAGACCTGTAACTTCTTCTTTAAGAGGCTCCTCTGTCCTCCACTCGTTACCTGTATTAATGGCACCTGTTTGAACTTGTTATCAGTAGAAAAGACACCTGTCCACAACCTCAAACAGTCACACTCCAAACTCCACTATGGCCAAGATCAAAGAGCTGTCAAAGGACACTAGAAACAAAATGGTAGACCTGCACCAGGCTGTGAAGACTGAATCTGCAATAGATAAGCAGCTTGGTTTGAAGAAATCAACTGTGGGAGCAATTATTAGGAAATGGAAGACATACAAGACCACTGATAATCTCCCTCGATCTGGGGCTCCGCGCAAGATCTCACCCCGTGGGGTCAAAATGATCACAAGAACGGTGAGCAAAAATCCCAGAACCACACGGGGGGACCTAGTGAATGACCTGCAGAGAGCTGGGACCAAAGTAGCAAAGCCTACCATGAGTAACACACTACGCCGCCAGGGACTCAAATCCTGCAGTGCCAGACGTGTCCCCCTGCTTAAGCCAGTACATGTCCAGGCCCGTCTGAAGTTTGCTAGAGTGCATTTGGATGATCCAGAAGAGGATTGGGAGAGGTTTTTTTTGGTAAAAACTCATCTCGTCGTGTTTGGAGGACAAAGAATGCTGAGTTGCATCCAAAGAACACCATACCTACTGTGAAGCATGGGGGTGGAAACATCATGCTTTGGGGCTGTTTTTCTGCAAAGGGACCAGGACGACTGATCCGTGTAAAGGAAAGAATGAATGGGGCCATGTATCGTGAGATTTTGAGTGAAAACCTCCTTCCATCAGCAAGGGCATTGAAGATGAAACGTGGCTGGGTCTTTCAGCATGACAATGATCCCAAACACACCGCCCGGGCAACGAAGGAGTGGCTTCGTAAGAAGCATTTCAAGGTCCTGGAGTGGCCTAGCCAGTCTCCAGATCTCAACCCCATAGAAAATCTTTGGAGGGAGTTTTAAGTCCGTGTTGCCCAGCGACAGCCCCAAAACATGACTGCTCTAGAGGAGATCTGCATGGAGGAATGGGCTAAAATACCAGCAACAGGGTGTGAAAACCTTGTGAAGACATACAGAAAACATTTGACCTGTGTCATTGCCAACAAAGGGTATATAACAAAGTATTGAGAAACTTTTATTATTGACCAAATACTTATTTTCCACCATAATTTGCTAATAAATTCATTAAAAATCCTACAATGTGATTTTCTGGATTTTTTTTCCTCATTTTGTCTGTCATAGTTGACGTGTGTCATGCCGTGGCTCTGGGGACTCTGTTATGTTGAGCCAGGGTGTGTAGAGTCTATGTTTTGTGTTTCTATGTTCAGCATCTAGTTCATTGTGTTTCTATGTTGGCCGGGGTGGTTCTCAATCAGAGGCAACGAGAATCAGCTGTTGCTTGTTGTCTCTGATTGGGAACCATACTTGGGCAGCCTTGTGTGCATTTGGTATTTTGTGGGATCTTGTTCCGTGTTGGTTTATTTGTTAACTGAGGACTTCACGTTTCGTTTTGTTATTTAGTTAGTTGTGTAAGTACTCTAATAAAAGATGGACACATTCCACGCTGCGCCTTGGTCTACTCCTTTTGACGATCGGGACAGAAGATCCCACCAAAACAGGATCAAGCAGCGTGTTTCGGAGCTAACGCCGGGTAAGGAGATGGAGAAGTTGGCGATGGCCCAGGTGGGCCAATGGTGATCCTGGGAGGACATGTTCGAGGGCAAAGGACCGTGAGCAAAAGTTAAAGCCTTGGCGAGAGAGGAGGTATGGCGCCAACAGTGTCGTCGTCGGACAGGCGAGAGGCAACCCCAATACATTTTTAGGGGGGGGGGGGGGGGGCACATGGCATGGATGACGGGGCTGCTGGAGGCAGATAAGGGGCGAGTTTGTGGACGAGGAGAGAAGGCCACCGGGTTAGGGGAGCCATTGGTGATTAGAGGGAGGGAAAGTGTAGAGGCACGGCGAGAGGTACTGAAGTGTGTTGCCAGTCCGGTCCGGCCCGTTCCTGATCCCCGTATAAGGCCAGTGGTGTGTGTTCCCAGTGCGGCCCGGCCTGTTCCTGCCCCTCGCACCAAGCCAATGGTGCGCGTCGCCAGCCCGGCCCGGCCTGTTCCTGCTCCCCGCACCAAGCCTATGGTGCACGTCGCCAGCCCGGCCCGGCCTGTTCCTGCTCCCCGCACCAAGCCAATGGTGCGCGTCACCAGCCCGGCCCGGCCTGTTCCTGCTCCCCGCACCAAGCCAATGGTGCGCGTCGCCAGCCCGGCCCGGCCTGTTCCTGCTCCCCGCACCAAGCCAATGGTGCGCGTCGCCAGCCCGGCCCTGCCTGTTCCTGCTCCCCGCACAAAGCCTATGGTGCGCGTTGCCAGCCGGCCCGGCCTGTTCCTGCTCCCCTCACCAAGCCTATGGTGCGCATCGTCAGCCCGGTCCGGCCCGTTCCTGCTCACCGCACCAAGCCAGGGGTGCGCGTCGTCAGCCCGGTCCGGCCCATTCCTGCTCCCCGCACCAAGCATGTGGTGCGCATCGTCAGCCCGGTCCGGCCCGTTCTTGCTCCCCGCACCAAGCCAGGGGTGCGCGTTGTCAGCCCGGTCCGGCCCATTCCTGCTCCCCGCACCAAGCCTGTGGTGCGCGTCATCAGTCCGGCACAGCTCGTGCCCGTTTCACCTGTGCCTGGTCAGGTACCGGTCAGCTGCTCCACACCGGAGCCTAAGCAATCCGCTCCACCGATGTCCAGTCGAGCTCCAGCCAGCGGGACCAGATCAGGGGCACTACGGGGGGGTTATTAGAGGGTGGTGGTCACGCCCGGAGCCGGATCCGCCTCCCCGGAGGAATGCCCACCCGGCCCTCCCCTGTTCGGTTTATGTTTGGCGTGGTCGCTGTCCACGCCTTTGGGGGGGGGGGGGGGTACTGTCACGCCCTGGCTCTGGGGACTCTGTTATGTTGAGCCAGGGTGTGTAGAGTCTATGTTTTGTGTTTCTATGTTCAGGATCTAGTTCATTGTGTTTCTATGTTGGCCGGGGTGGTTCTCAATCAGAGGCAACGAGAAACAGCTGTTGCTTGTTGTCTCTGATTGGGAACCATACTTAGGCAGCCTTGTGTGCATTTGGTATTTTGTGGGATCTTGTTCCGTGTTGGTTTGTTTGTTAACCGAGGACTTCACGTTTCGTTTTGTTGTTTTGTTAGTTGTGTAAGTACTCTAATAAAAGATGTACGCATTCCACGCTGCGCCTTGGTCTACTCCTTTTGACGATCGTGACAATGTGTACCTATGATGAAAATTACAGGCCTCTCTCATCTTTTTAAGTGGGAGAACTTGCACAATTGGTGGCTGACTAAATACTTTTTTTCCCCACTGTAGGTTGGATGGGCTGAGGGAAACCGAGGGTTGGAATTTGGAACCGGAGATGAGGGAGTGAAGTTGCTGAGTGAGGTGTAAAATGACGATAAAAAAATTAAGAAAAATAAACACAAATATATATATTTTTTTATGACACCAAAAATGAAGGTTGTTGTTACATCCAATGCCTATTTGCCTGGGGCTGATGCCACGCAATGGTTCGCAAGCACACACGCACTCGCATTCAAGCTCACTAATACATGTAAATAGTGCCACACATGCAAGCAAACACACACAGTTGGCCTTGCTGTTTAAAAGGTATTGTCTCTGATGTCTTTTGTTTTACATTGTTGTTTTGTTGTTGTTTTCTTTAGTTTTTATCAGTTTTTCTCTGTTTTTCTTGTTAAATTATTGTTCGTTGGTACATTGGGTAGGTAGTTGTTTGGTTGGGTTGGGCAGGAATGGTGGCTCGGAGGGTGTGGAGATGGGGGGGAGGTTTGGGAGGGAGGATGGAGGGGAGGTTTTCAGGGGGGACTGTGGGCGGGTCTTGGATAGTATGGATTGTATGTTTAAAAAATGTAAAAGAAGAGGGCTATTCTACTGAGCGGTGTGGGCACGAAAACCTACAAGTTGATGAGGACCAGAGGAAAAGACATATGAAGAGTTGGTGGGTCTACTGAAAATGCAATTTAACCCAAAACCCAGTGAAATCGTACAAATATGGAATAGGAATAGAAATCAGGAGGAAAGTGTGTCAGAATATGTGGCAGGGCTAAGGAGGCTTGCACAGGACTTCATTTTCGGTAACACCCTCACGATCATGCTAAGAGACAGGTTAGTGTGTGGAATCAATGATGATAGGATGCAGCACAGGTTACTTTCGGAGGACGGGTTAACTTTTGAAACAGCGCTAAAAAGGTAGGCTTGGTGTGGGGTTGGTTAACAAGATGGCGGACACCGGTGCAACACAGCAGCAGCCCGGGAAATGTTTCAGATGTGGCGAGAGCAGCCATTTTGCAAATGAGCAGCCATTTTGCAAATGGAGCACATAAAGAAGGCCTGCAAAGTAAAACCGACGGAGAAAAAGAGCTCTCATGGAGCTAAAAAGACTGACAGCGTGAAATAGTTGCTCATTTCTTAAAGTAGGAGGAAGACGTTTGTGATGAGGAGGTTTTCACAATCTACAGCATGTCAGACAAAACCATTATTTTTTTATTTTTTTATTTTTTTATTTCACCTTTATTTAACCAGGTAAGCCAGTTGAGAACAGGTTCTCAAATACAACTGCGACCTGGCCAAGATAAAGCAAAGTAGTGCAATAAAAACAACACAGAGTTACATATGGGGTAAAAAAAAACATAAAGTCAGAAATACAACAGAAAATATATATACAGTGTGTGCAAATGTAGCAAGTTATGGAGGTAAGGCAATAAATAGGCTATAGTGCAGAATAATTACAATAGTATTAACACTGGAATGGTAGATGTGCAAGAGATGATGTGCAAATAGAGATACTGGGGTGCAAAAGAGCAAAATAAATAACAATATAGGGATGAGGTAGTTGGGTGGGCTAATTTCAGATGGGCTGTGTACAGGTGCAGTGATCGGTAAGGTGCTCTGACAACTGATGCTTAAAGTTATTGAGGGAGATAAGAGTCTCCAGCTTCAGAGATTTTTGCAATTCGTTACAGTCATTGGCAGCAGAGAACTGGAAGGAATGGCGGCCAAAGGAGGTGTTGGCTTTGGGAATGATCAGTGAGATATACCTGCTGGAGCGCAGACTACGGGTGGGTGCTGCTATGGTGACCAATGAGCTAAGATAAGGCGGGGATTTGCCTAGCAGTGATTTATAGATGGCCTGGAGCCAGTGGGTTTGACGACGAACATGTAGTGAGGACCAGCCAACAAGAGCGTACAGGTCACAGTGGTGGGTAGTGTATGGGGCTTTGGAGACAAAACGGATGGCACTGTGATAGACTACATCCAATTTGCTGAGTAGAGTGTTGGAGGCTATTTTGTAAATGACATCGCCGAAGTCAAGGATCGGTAGGATAGTCAGTTTTACGAGGGCATGTTTGGCAGCATGAGTGAAGGAGGCTTTGTTGCGAAATAGGAAGCCGATTCTAGATTTAACTTTGGATTGGAGATTCTTTATGTGAGTCTGGAAGTTGAGTTTACAGTCTAACCAGACACCTAGATATTTGTAGTTGTCCACATACTCTAGGTCAGACCCGTCGAGAGTGGTGATTCTAGTCGGGTGGGCGGGTGCTAGCAGCGTCGATTGAAAAGCATGCATTTAGTTTTACTAGTGTTTAAGAGCAGTTGAAGGCTACTGAAGGATTGTTGTATGGCATTGAAGCTCGTTTGGAGGTTTGTTAACACAGTGTCCAATGAAGGGCCAGATGTATACAAAATGGTGTCGTCTGCGTAGAGGTGGATCTGAGAGTCACCAGCAGCAAGAGCGACATCATTGATATACACGGAGAAAAGTGTCGAACCAAGAATTGAACCCTGTGGCACCCCCATAGAGACTGCCATAGGTCCAGACAACAGGCCCTCCGATTTGACACACTGAACTCTATCTGAGAAGTAGTTGGTGAACCAGGCGAGGCAGTCATTTGAGAAACCAAGGCTATTTAGTCTGCCAATAAGAATGCGGTGGTTGACAGAGTCGAAAGCCTTGGCCAGGTCGATGAAGACGGCTGCACAGTACTGTCTATTATCAATCGTGGTTATAATATCGTTTAGGACCTTGAGCGTGGCTGAAGTGCACCCGTGACCAGCTCGGAAACCGGATTGCATAGCGGAGAAGGTACGGTGGTATTCGAAATGGTCGATGATCTGTTTGTTAACTTGGCTTTCGAATACTTTCGAAAGGCAGGGCAGGATGGATATAGGTCTGTAGCAGTTTGGATCTAGAGTGTCACCCCCTTTGAAGAGGGGGATGACCGCGGCAGCTTTCCAATCTCTGGGGATCTCAGACGTTATGAAAGAGAGGTTGAACAGACTAGTAATAGGGGTTGCGACAATTTCGGCGGCTAGTTTTAGAAAGAAAGGGTCCAGATTGTCTAGCCCAGCTGATTTGTAGGGGTCCAGATTTTGCAGCGCTTTCAAAACATCAGCTGTCTGAATTTGTGTGAAGGAGAAGCGGGGGGGGCATGGGCAAGTTGCAGCAGAGGGTGCAGAGTTGGTGGCCGGGTTAGTGGTAGCCAGATGGAAAGCATGGCCAGCTGTAGCAAAATGCTTGTTGAAATTCTCGATTATTGTAGATTTATCGGTGGTGATAGTGTTTCCTAGCCTCAGTGCAGTGGGCAGCTGGGAGGAAGTGCTCTTATTCTCCATGGACTTTACAGTGTCCCAAAACTTTTTGGAGTTAGTGCTACAGGATGCAAATATCTGTTTGAAAAAGTTAGCCTTTGCTTTCCTGACTGCTTGTGTATATTGGTTCCTAACTTCCCTGAAAAGTTGCATATCGCGGGGGCTATTTGATGCTAATGCTGTACGCCACAGGATGTTTTTGTGCTGGTCAAGGGCAGTCAAGTCTGAGGAGAACCAGGGGCTATATCGGTTCTTAGTTCTGTATTTTTTGAATGGGGCATGTTTATTTAAGATTGAGAGGAAATTACTTTTAAGGAACAACCAGGCATCCTCTACTGACGGAATGAGATCTATATCCATCCAGGATACCTGGGCCAGGTCAATAAGGAAGGCCTCCTCGCTAAAGTGTTTTAGGGAGCGTTTGACAGTGATGAGGGGTGGTCGTTTGACCGCGGACCCGTTACGGACGCAGGCAATAAGGCAGTGATCGCTGAGATCCTGGTTGAAGACAGCTGAGGTGTATTTAGAGGGTATGTTAGTCAGGATGATATCTATGAGGGTACCCATGTTTAAGGATTTAGGGTTGTACCTGGTAGATTCGTTGATAATTTGCGTGAGGTTGAGGGCATCTAGCTTGGATTGTAGGATGGCTGGGGTATTAAGCATATCCCAATTTAGGTCACCAAGCAGTACAAACTCAGAGGATAAATGGGGGGCAATCAATTCACATATGGTGTCCAGGGCACAGCTGGGGGCTGAGGGGGGTCTGTAGCAAGTGGCAACAGTGAGAGACTTATTTCTGGAAAGGTGGATTTTTAGAAGTAGAAGCTCAAACTGTTTGGGCACAGACCTGGATAGTATGATAGAGCTCTGCAGGCTATCTCTACAGTAGATTGCAACTCCACCCCCTTTGGCAGTTCTATCTAGACAGAAAATGTTATAGTTGGGGATGGAAATTTCAGAATTTTTGGTGGCCTTCCTGAGCCAGGATTCAGACACTGCTAGAACATCAGGGTTGGCAGAGTGTGCTAACGCAGTGAATAACTCAAACTTAGGAAGTAGACTTCTGATATTTATGTGCAAGAAACCAAGACTTTTGCGATTACAGAAGTCATCAAATGATAGCTCCTGGGGAGTAGGAGTGATACTGGGGGCTACAGGGCCTGGGTTAGCCTCTACATCACCAGAGGAACAGAGGAGGACTAGAATAAGGATACGGCTAAAGGCTTTAAGAACTGGTCTTCTAGTGCGTTGGGTACATAGAATAAAGGGGGCAGATTTCCGGGTGTTATAGAAAAGATTCAGGGCATTATGTACAGACAAGGATATGGAAGGATATGAGTAAAGTGGAGGTAAACCTAAGCGTTGGGTAACAATGAAAGAGATAGTATCTCTAGAGGCATCAATTGAGTCGGTCTCTGAGTGTATGGGGGGAGGGACAAAGGAGCTAACTAAGGCAGGTTTAGCTAGGCTGGGGGGTCTACAGTGATATAGTACAATTAGAAATAACCGAAACAACAATAAACTAACCATGTTTGGGCTGAGGCTAAACATAAACAGGATGTAGTACCGTAAAAAGGAACAGGTGCCATTACTAAGGTGCCACCCCTCAGACAGGTCATAACAATAAACGGAGGTAAAGTGAACTTTGAGATTGATACTGGCTGTAGTATAACACTAATGTCTAAGTCAGAGTATTCCAAGTTATGGGGAAAAGGTACCTGACCTGTCCCATCATTCTGAAACGTATACAGGGGAAAAAGTGGACATTCTAGGTGTAGCCAAGGTAGCAGTAGAACACAGTGAAATAGTCAAAAATCTGAAAATCAATGTGGTGCCAGGGTCAGAACCAAACCTGCTGGGGCGAGGGTGGATTACAGAGTCAAATGTGGACTGGACTTTTTTTTAGTACTTTTCTTTTAGGGGGTAGATCACCTTTAATATTGCAGATAGATTGTAACTTCCATCAATGTAATTGTCTGCATCACTTCCCATCCCCCATATTTATTTTTCTCGCAAATATATATATATATAATTTATATATATACAGTGAGGGAAAAAAGTATTTGATCCCCTGCTGATTTTGTAAGTTTGCCCACTGACAAAGAAATGATCAGTCTATAAATTTAATGGTAAGTTTATTTGAACAGTGAGAGACAGAATAACAACAAAAGAATCCAGAAAAACGCATGTCAAAAATGTTATAAATTGATTTGCATTTTAATGAGGGAAATAAGTATTTGACCCCCTCTCAATCAGAAAGATTTCTGGCTTGCAGGTGTCTTTTATACAGGTAACAAGCTGAGATTGGGAGCACACTCTTAAAGGGAGTGCTCCTAATCTCAGTTTGTTAAGTGTATAAAATACACCTGTCCACAGAAGCAATCAATCAATCAGATTCCAAACTCTCCACCATGGCCAAGACCAAAGAGCTCTCCAAGGATGTCAGGGACAAGATTGTAGACCTACACAAGGCTGGAATGGGCTAATGGAAGAAACACAAAATAACTGTCAATCTCCCTCGACCTGGGGCTCCATGCAAGATCTCAGCTTGTGGAGTTGCAATGATCATGAGAACGGTGAGGAATCAGCCCAGAACTACACGGGAGGATCTTGTCAATGATCTCAAGGCAGCTGGGACCATAGTCACCAAGAATACAATTGGTAACACACTACGCCGTGAAGGACTGAAATCCTGCAGCGCCCGCAAGGTCCCCCTGCTCAAGAAAGCACATATACAGGGCCGTCTGAAGTTTGCCAATGAACATCTGAATGATTCAGAGGAGAACTGGGTGAAAGTGTTGTGGTCAGATGAGACCAAAATCGAGCTCTTTGGCATCAACTCAACTCGCCGTGTTTGGAGGAGGAGGAATGCTGCCTATGACCCCAAGAACACCATCCCCACCGTCAAACATGGAGGTGGAAACATTATGCTTTGGGGGTGTTTTTCTGCTAAGGGGACAGGACAACTTCACCGCATCAAAGGGACGATGGACGGGGCCATGTACCATAAAATCTTGGGTGAGAACCTCCTTTCCTCAGCCAGGGCATTGAAAATGGGTCGTGGATGGGTATTCCAGCATGACAATTACCCAAAACACACGGCCAAGGCAACAAAGGAGTGGCTCAAGAAGAAGCACATTAAGGTCCTGGAGTGGCCTAGCCAGTCTCCAGACCTTAATCCCATAGAACATCTGTGGAGGGAGCTGAAGGTTCGAGTTGCCAAACGTCAGCCTTGAAACCTTAATGACTTGGAGAAGATCTGCAAAGAGGAGTGGGACAAAATCCCTCCTGAGATGTGTGCAAACCTGGTGGCCAACTACAAGAAACGTCTGACCTCTGTGATTGCCAACAAGGGTTTTGCCACCAAGAACTAAATCAAGTTTTGCAGAGGGGTCAAATACTTATTTCCCTCATTAAAATGCAAATCAATTCATAACATTTTTGACATGCGTTTTTCTGGATTTTTATTTGTTGTTATTCTGTCTCTCACTGTTCAAATAAACCTACCATTAAAATTATAGACTGATCATGTCTTTGTCAGTGGGCAAACGTACAAAATCAGCAGGGGATCAAATATTTTTTCCCCTCACTGTATATATATACATACACATACAAATACACATACATACATATAAATACATATACATACAGTGGGGAAAAAAAGTATTTAGTCAGCCACCAATTGTGCAAGTTCTCCCACTTAAAAAGATGAGAGAGGCCTTTAATTTTCATCATAGGTACACGTCAACTATGACAGACAAAATAAGAAAAAAAAATCCAGAAAATCACATTGTAGGATTTTTTATGAATTTATTTGCAAATTATGGTGGAAAATAAGTATTTGGTCAATAACAAAAGTTTCTCAATACTTTGTTATATACCCTTTGTTGGCAATGACACAGGTCAAACGTTTTCTGTAAGTCTTCACAAGGTTTTCACACACTATTTTGGCCCATTCCTCCATGCAGATCTCCTCTAGAGCAGTGATGTTTTGGGGCTGTCGCTGGGCAACACAGACTTTCAACTCCCTCAAAGATTTTCTATGGGGTTGAGATCTGGAGACTGGCTAGGCCACTCCAGGACCTTGAAATGCTTCTTACGAAGCCACTCCTTCGTTGCCCGGGCAGTGTGTTTGGGATCATTGTCATGCTGAAAGACCCAGCCACGTTTCATCTTCAATGCCCTTGCTGATGGAAGGAGGTTTTCACTCAAAATCTCACGATACATGGCCCCATTCATTCTTTCCTTTACACGGATCAGTCGTCCTGGTCCCTTTGCAGAAAAACAGCCCCAAAGCATGATGTTTACACCCCCATGCTTCACAGTAGGTATGGTGTTCTTTGGATGCAACTCAGCATTCTTTGTCCTCCAAACACGACGAGTTGAGTTTTTACCAAAAAGTTCTATTTTGGTTTCATCTGACCATATGACATTCTCCCAATCCTCTTCTGGATCATCCAAATGCACTCTAGCAAACTTCAGACGGGCCTGGACATGTACTGGCTTAAGCAGGGGGACACGTCTGGAACTGCAGGATTTGAGTCCCTGGCGGCGTAGTGTGTTACTGATGGTAGGCTTTGTTACTTTGGTCCCAGCTCTCTGCAGGTCATTCACTAGGTCCCCCTGTGTGGTTCTGGGATTTTTGCTCACCGTTCTTGTGATAATTTTGACCCCACGGGGTGAGATCTTGCGTGGAGCCCCAGATCGAGGGAGATTATCAGTGGACTTGTATGTCTTCCATTTCCTAATAATTGCTCCCACAGTTGATTTCTTCAAACCAAGCTGCTCACCTATTGCAGATTCAGTCTTCCCAGCCTGGTGCAGTTCTACAATTTTGTTTCTGGTGTCCTTTGACAGCTCTTTGGTCTTGGCCATAGTGGAGTTTGGATTGTGACTGTTTGAGGTTGTGGACAGGTGTCTTTTATACTGATAACAAGTTCAAACAGGTGCTATTAATACAGGTAACGAGTGGAGGACAGAGGAGCCTCTTAAAGAAGAAGTTACAGGTCTGTGAGAGCCAGAAATCTTGCTTGTTTGTAGGTGACCAAATACTTATTTTCCACCATAATTTGCAAATAAATTCATAAAAAATCCTACAGTGTGATTTTCTGGATTTTTTTTTCTTGATTTGTCTGTCATAGTTGACGTGTACCTATGATGAAAATTACAGGCCTCTCTCATCTTTTTAAGTGGGAGAACTTGCACAATTGGTGGCTGACTAAATACTTTTTTTCCCCACTGTACATATATATATATACATATCCTTTAAAAATATATATTTCCCTTTATTACTTTCCAACCCCACCACCCCTCCCCTAATTGGAATAAACTAGTGAACAACAATGCTTAGGCCTCTACTTCCAGCTAATACATACTATATACATTTTATGGACACAGTCAATTTTGCAATGATTCTATTTTGTTTGTTTTTACTCCTGAACTTCCTCTACCCTCAACCTCTCTGATCATTTTCATGATGTTCATCCGGTTTGCTTCTATATGCCATATCTTTCTAACTGTGCTCTTTCACAAAAGATCACAACCTGTAACCTATATACTTATTATGGACACAGTGTGCTTTACATTAGTTATCTTGTTGTTATTAGTTGCTGTTAGTTGTTATTAGTCCCATCCTTCAGCTCCATTCAACACCTCCCATCTATCTCTTCACACCATCCATATTGGATTTCTATTTGCCATATATTTTTCAACTGTACTGTGATGTTTCACAAAAGTTCTGAACCCTTCTATTGTCATTGTTTCCACAGATTGCAAATTGAAAATAAACATTTTTGCTAAAACTGTTATTATATTATTGATCGATTGACTATGACTTTTCAGATCACCCAGTAGTGCTATCTGCAGGGTTAGCTCCAGGTAAATATTGCAATTCTTCAGCCATTCCTGGATCTGTGACCAAAAACAAGCTACAAATGGACAGTACCAAAACAAATGATCTAATGATTCTGTCTCTTCGCAGCAAAATCTGCAGAGCTGGGAAGATTGTATCCCCCATAAAAATAAAATTATATTTGTAGCAAGAATTTTGTATAATTCAAACTGAACAATTCTAAATTTTGAATCCGGCGTTGTTTATCATATCAGTTCATAAACACTATGCCATGGAATTGGTACGTCAAAAATCTATTTCCAACTATTTTGCAATCTATATGGGACGGCTGTCAATCCTTTGGTCCTTAAATGAAACTGGCATACTTTTTTATTTATCACAATTTTCTTGAACCAATTATGGTCTTTAATGCTGGACCAACAGACAAGTTCCTTACTTTTTCCCCCTTCCACTTTCCTCTTCCATTTTTGCGGTAATGCTGCAATTTTTTTGGTTGTAATTTTGGGTTGAGCAGATATTTCCATATGTTTTTGTTAGCTGCATGAGCGACATAACACCAGTCCTACCTATGATATCATTTAAGAAGATTATACCTTTTTAAAACATTTTTATCTATTTTTGCTAACTTTCTATTCAAATGTATTGGAGTGAGATCATTTATTTCATTTGGGATATGTATTCAGAGTATATCCACATCACAATCAGACCATTTTATTGGTAAACTACATTTATTTTATTTTTTGTGATCCAATACGTAACATAGTACATTTATCATAATTTGGTTGTAAACCAGAGAGGTTAGAAAATGTATTTAGATCCTCTATGGAGGGATTCAAGTTGTGGATTTAAAAGAGAACATGAATCATCAGCGTACAATGATACCTTTGTTTTTAAGCCCTGGATTTTTAATCCCTTGATATTATTGTTGGATCTGATTTTAATAGCTAACATTTCGATGGCCATCATAAATAGATATGCCGATAGTGGACAACCTTGTTTTACTCCTCTTGACAGTTTTAAAACTTTCTGAGAAATAGCCATTATTGACTATTTTACACCTAGGGTTACTATGCATGATTTTAACCCATTTTTATAAGAGATTCTCCAAAATTGAAATGCTCCAGGCGTTTATATATAAACTCCAGTCGTACTTTATCAAATGCCTTTTCAAAGTCTGCTATGAATAGCAGGCCTGGTTTCCCAGATTTTTCATAGTGTTCTATTGTTTCCAGCACTTGCCTTATATTATCTTCAATGTATCGTCCATTTAAAAACCTGTCTGATTAGAATGAATAATGTCCGACATTACCTTTTTAATTATATGCGCTATACATTTAGCTAAAATGTTTGCATCACAACACTGAAGTGTAAGAGGCCTCCAATCTTTTTTATGGACTGGATCTTTACATTTCCCACTATCCTGTTTCAGTAATAATGAAATCAGACCTTCTTCTTGAGTGTCTGGTAATCTACCATTTACATATGAGTGGTTAAAACATGCTAATAACGGTCCTCTGAGTATATCAAAAAAGGTTTGGTATACCTCGACTGGTATGCCAGCCAACCCTGGAGTTTTCCCGGTCTTAATGTCTTTATATACATCCAGAAGTTCCTCCTATGTAGTTTCACCTTCACTGGAAGGAGTGTTAATCAAACATCAAATAAAATAAAATTTTATTTGTCACAAGCTTCATAAACAACAGCAGTAGACTAACAGTGAAATGCTTACGGCCCTTCCCAACAATGCAATTTTTTTTTTTGAAAGAATAGAAAGATAATAACACGAGGAATAAATACATAATGAGGAACGATAACTTGGCTATATATTTGGGGTACCAGTACTGAGTCGATGTGCAGTTGTAATAGGTAATTGAGGTAGATATGTAGATATACTGTAGGTAGCGGTAAGGTGACTGGGCAATAGGATAGATAATAAGCAGTAGCAGTAGCATACGTGATCGACCTCCTTGATTCGGTCTTATGTAGCAAAATTTAAAATTGTGTTTTTTACATTGGATAAAAGTAGAGACTCAGAGCTAGGTTGGATTACAGAGTTAAGGAAAAATTGGAAAGTAATTCTGCTTTGAATGTTGATAAACTTGTAACCCCACTTTTGAGAAAATGGCCCTTCAATGTTTTGGTACACATCCTGAAGATCTCTTCTTTGTCTACACCCATTCAGCATCGTTCACACACTCTTAAGCCTTAGCCCCACCCATCTCTTTAAGGATTCACATGTGATGCCATGTGGTAAACACACGCTATATCAAATAAAATCTAAGTTTATTTGTCACATGCACAGCATACAAAAGGTGTAAACGGAAAAGTGAAGTGGTTACTTGCATAGTAGCTATATCAAAAACATAAAGTGTCCGGATACAAATATTGTATAAATATTTTATCATTATTAGATGACGCTTACCCGACACACTTGTCTAAATTGATGGGTCATGTGAAGGAAATGCTATAACCACCTCCCAGCCAAATCTAGCTAAGTGGATGGGTCACTATTGTTTAGACATGTACACATGTTCATGAAATAAAATAGATGGCCGTTATCACCCCCAGACACACCTGGCTAATTTGATGGGTCATGTAATAATCTGTCTGAAATTGAGTCTTTTGTTTAGACATGTAGCTAGCTAGGTAGCTAGCTAGCTAAAAAATTAACCGGCATAATCCCAACTCATACTACTACCAATACAAAAATTGTCATAACTGTAGTATGAATCTGTAGGTAGCTAAAGCTAACAAACTAGGTTCAACGTTAGCTAGCAAACATTAGGCTATAACTAGCAATGCAAATGGATTTCTGATTCAAATAATATTACTACACAGATCATACAAGTAACATTAGCTAGCGAGCCAGAAAGCTAAAGTTTGCTAGCTAACTAACAGTACGCTTTAACTTGAAATAAAAACGACTTTCTGACAAATTTAGAAACGTATATCTGAAAATGTAGCTAGACTCTTACCCACATACATGGATTAATGCTTCACGGCAGACTGGAACCATTTAACTCTGTTTTGTTTGTAGCTTAGCTACATCTTGTTTGGCCAGCTTTGTGTCAAGTCACTCCGGTTCACACTGACCGTGGCGTGTGCAGAAAGTAGCACATCACTTTTTCCAACTGATCTGTCGATAGCGCCTGCTAAATTCAGGGCATCAATGTTGTTGAGAAAATTATCAAAACTTTTGTAGTTCATGATGGCTAACATTAAATCTTTCAAAAATGGTGCAGTAGAAAGGACTGTCAACACATACTGAACAGCTCACGTTATAGACAGACGCAACCTACATGGCAGACCAATCCAGACTCATCTCCCGGCATAGCCAGTCCATCCGTTATCTCATCCAATCATGGCTAGCGGGATGGTTCCTGTCTTTTCCGTGGCTAAACCAACTATGCATGTAATTTAACAATTTTATAATTTTTTATGAATGGCATACAAGTTTGTTATTAAGGCACATGAAAGTTCACATGTTCCAGAAGGCATTTCTGCCAAAAAACACATTTTGATTAAAATAAAAGTTTACGTTCAAATGCACTCCAGTGAAATAGTAATGTGAGACATACGCCTAGTGTCCTGAAACAAGTCATATATGTGATGAGTCAAAAGAGTTAGTGCAAACGGGTCAATGTAGATAGTCCTCGTAGCTATTTGGTTTACTATTAAGCAGTCTTATGGCTTGGGGGTAGAAGCTGTTCAGGGTCCTGTTGGTTCCAGACGTGTGTGGTAGCAGAGAGAACAGTCTATGACTTGGGTGGCTGAAGTCTTAGAACATTTTTAGGGCCTTCCTCTGCATGGAATGACATGGAGCATCTGCAAAAACTGGACAAGGAACTGCTGAGACTGGAGGAGGCTTGCACTTAAAAATAATTATGTGCAGCTTCATGGAAAAGGAAGTGACTTTTCTGGGACACAGGGTAGATGCAGCAGTCCTACAGACTGTGCTGGAAAAGGTGAAAGCATTACAGGAGGCAGTGGCAGAACTGAAATCCTATTTGGGACTTTTGAATTACTAGTTTGGGTCTGTACCCAAACATCTCCACACTACTTGCACCTCTGCACAAGCTGTTGAGGAAAGAAGAGCCATTGAGTTGGGGCCCCGAGCAGGAAAGGGCCTTCGGAAAGTCAAAAGAGATGTTACTGTCAAGCAGTGTGTTAGTGCATTATGATGAGAACAAGGAACTCATTCTCTCATGTGATGCATAACCCTACGGGGTGGGAGTGGTGCTGTCCTATCGCACACTAGATGGGGCAGAGAGTCCAATCAGGTTTGTATCACGCACACTCCCCCCTGCTGAAAATAACTATTCACAGCTAGACAAAGAGGGTTTTAAGTATCATATTTGGGGTGAAGTTATTTCAAAAGTACATTTGTGGGAGGAAGTTCACAATTTGCACTGATCACAAACCCCTCGTTTCACTGTTTAATGAGATGTAAGGAGTGCCACAGAGTAATGTGGTGGGCAGTAACACAATACAGTATGAGTATGTGATTGTCTACAAAGCAGGAAAAGACAACGGCAACGCTGACGCTCTAAGCCACCTCCCTCTCCCCGTGTGTCCGAGCAGTCTCACTCCTGAGGAGTGAGTGTTGTTGCTAGACACGGTGAGCAGTCAACTGATGACCTCAAAGCAAATCCAGACGTGGACAACAAAAGATCCAGTGCTGTCGAGGGTGCGTGAGTATACCATGAGGGGATGGCCAGAACACAGTGAAGAGACAGAGTTGGCTCCTTACAGACAGAAACAGCACGAGCTAAGCATCCACGACGGAACTGTGCTGTGGGGAGCTCACGTCATTATTCCAGAGAGAGGGCGCACATCAATGATGGAACAACAGCACCAGTCACACCCCAGAATGACTCAGATGAAAGGACTGGCCAGGAGCTACCTTTGTGGCCTAATATTGACACAGACATTGAAAGGAAGGTAAAATCATGCACCACATTCCAAGAGCACAGGAAAGCACCTGCAAGTGCACCACTTCATCCCTGGGAGTGGCCAGACAAGCCATGGATAAGGCTACACATTGACTATGCAGGTACTTTGGGTAAAATGTTTCTGGTGATAGTAGACGCACACTTAAAGTGGATTCACGTTTATCCAGTGAATACTGCTACAGCTGCAGTCAACATTGAGTGCCTGAGGAAGAGCTTCAGTACACTAGGTCTTCCTGAAATGTGTGTGTCTGATAATGCAACATGCTTCAAAAGTGACCGTTTCAGAGAATTCATGTCTAGTAATGGATTCACTCACGTGACATCGGCCCCATTCTTTCCATTGTCGAATGGATTAGCCGAGAGGGCGGTGCAAACTTTCAAAGAGCTGATAAAAAAAGAGTTCAGGAGACACACTGGATACCAGACTAAGCAGAGCCTTGTTAAGTTAAAGGGTCACTCCATAGGCCAACTACAGGACTGTCACCAGCAGATGCAGCAGGGTAGGAAGTTGAGGTCAACTTTAAATTTGATTCACCCAGATTTAAAAAGCAAAGTAAAAGCAGGGAGCTCACAAGATACTACAAATGGCATTAAAAGTATAATATATGACATTTAGCAGACGCTTTTCTCCAAAGCGACTTACAGTCATGTGTGCATACATTTTACGTTTGGCATTTTACAGTATTACATTTTACAGTACATTACAGTAGAGCACAGTAGAGTACAGTACTGTCCAGTACAGTAAAGAAAAATATAGTATAGTTCAGTACAGTACAGTCCTGTACTGTACAGTAGAGTAGAATAGAGAGGAATACAGTTTAGAACACATTAGAGTACACTAATGTACTGTACTGTACTGAACTATACTCCATTTTACTGTACTGTACTGTACTGAACTCTACTCTAATGTTCTGTACTGTAGTGCACCGTACTGTACTCTACTGAGCTCTACTGTGCTGTACTTCGATGTCCAAACTTGTGAAACATACTGTAGTTGTCTATGATTGGTTCAGATTTGGTCTGGTCTGGACCAACCAAATTTCGTCTTGTTTGATGGCGTAGCTCATTAAAATAATAGCCAGTGAGTAGAATAACACCCAAATATGCAAAGGAGAATATTCCATATTTCTACCTTTGTGTACCAGAGTTTTGGTAAAACGTGGTCACATAATCTGAGTGAGATTATACCAAAATTATGTTACCAAACTTTGCATCTGCACAGTTCTTCCAGTAAATGTGTGTCTTTGTAAAATGTTTAGTGTAAATTGTTAAAAGTAATCATATTGCTGTATGGTTTGTTGAACTTTGAAATTATTGTTTTTTGTTTGGCATACTGTTTAAGTGAGTCTCAGCACAACTCCATTACTGTAGAATTGCCCATGTCGAAATCTGAAAACAGCACTTGGTGGAAGGCCCATGAAACATTGAAGAATTAGAGCAGTTTGTTACTGAAGAGTGGGCCACATTGCCAGTAGAAAGGTGCAGCAAGCTCATTGATATCTACAAGAAGCATTTGTATGCAGTTATTTTGGCCAAAGGCTGTGCAACCAAGTACTAGCTCCAGGGTGCCAATAATTTTGTCCATGCCATTTCTCTATATTTTCTCAATTAAATTGTAAACTTAAGTTTACAAAAATACAATTGGTTCTGCAATGTTGAAAAACGAATATATATAGCTTATTTTAGAAGAAATAGGGACTTATTTAAGAAAACTGCAAGGTGCCAATATATTTAGTCGCATCCAGGCTCTGTCGTAGCCAGCCGCGACCGGGAGACCCATGGGGCGGCGCACATTTGGCCCAGCGTCGTCCAGGGTAGGGGAGGGAATGGCCGGCAGGGATGTAGCTCAGTTGGTAGAGCATGGCGTTTCCAACGCCAGGGTTGTGGGTTCGATTCCCACGGGGGGCCAGTATGAAAAAAATAAAAAATAATGTATGCACTCACTAACTGTAAGTCGCTCTGGATAAGAGCGTCTGCTAAATGACAAAAATGTAAATGTAAAATGTAACTGTACATCAGATGATACCCTGAAAAATATTATTTTCTCCTTTGCACTTACTCCTATGCCAACACTATAATTCAGAGGGTTTCGGCAAGCATGAAAACAGCCATAAATTAACTGCAGTAAATGTTACAACTTGAAATGAGAACAGTAAAACCCCAGTAAGTTGACAGACATTGTACATAATTTAGCAGACGCTCTTACCCAGAGGGACTTACAGTAAGTAGTGAAGGCATACATTTTCATACTGGTCCCCCGTGGGAATCAAACCCACAACCCTTGAGTTGCAAGCACCATGCTCTACCAATTTAGCCACACAGACCAACCAGAAACCCTCAAAATAGCTACAGTGCCTTCAGAAAGAATTCACACCCCTTGACTTTTTCCATCATTTGTTGTGTTACAGACTGAATTTTAAATGGATTAAATTGAGATGTTGTATCACTGGCCTACACGCAATACCCCATGATGTCAAAGTGGAATTATGTTTTTAGAAATGTGTATAAATTAATTAAAAATGAAAAGCCAAAATGTCTTGAGTCAATAAGTATTCAACCCCTTTGTTATGGCAAGCCTAAATACATTCAGGAGTAAAAGTCACATAATAAGTTGCATGGACGCTGTGTGCAACAGTAGTGTTGAACATTACTTTTGAATGAGAACCTCATCTCTGTACCTCCAGTGCCTCGCAAAGAAGGGCACCTATTGGTAGATAAACAAAATAAACAAACACTGAATATCTCTTTGAGCATGGTGAAGTTCTTAATTACACTTTGGATGGTGTATCAATACACCCAGTCACTACAAAGATACAGGTGTCCTTCCTAACTCAGTAGCGGGAGAGGTAAGGAAACCGCTCAGGGATTTCACCATGAGGCCAATGGTGACTTTAAAACAGTTACAGAGTTTATTGGCTGTGAATTGAGAAAACTGAAGATGGATCAACAACATTGTAGTTACTCCACAATACTAACCTAATTGACAGAGAGAGAAAAAGGAAGCCTTTACAGAATACAAATATTCCAAAACATGCATCCTGTTTGCAACAAGGCACTAAAGTAAAACTGCAAAAAATGTGGCAAAGAAATTTACTTTATGTCCTGAATACAAAGCATTATGTTTGGGGCAAATCCAACACAACACATCACTGAGTACCACTCCTCATATTTTAAAGCATAGTGGTGGCTCCATCATATTATGGGAATGTTTGTCATTGGCAAGGACCAGGGAGTTTTTTTAGGATAAAAATAAATGGAAAAGAGCTAAGCACAGGCATAATCCTAGAGGAAAACCTGGTTCAGTATGCTTTCCAACAGACAATGGGAGACAAATTCACCTTTCAGCAGGACAATAACCTACATTTACATTTTACATTTTAGTCATTTAGCAGACGCTCTTATCCAGAGCGACTTACAGGAGCAATTAGGGTTAAGTGCCTTGCTCAAGGGCACATTTACGTCATTTAGCAGACGCTCTTATCCAGAGCGACTTACAAATTGGTGCATTCACCCTATAGCCAGTGGGATAACCACTTTCCAATATTTTTTTTTTTATTATAATTTTTTTTTTTTGGGGGGGGGGGGGTTACTTTATCCTATCCCAGGTATTCCTTAAAGAGGTGGGGTTTCAAATGTCTCCGGAAGGTGGTGAGTGACTCCGCTGTCCTGGCGTCGTGAGGGAGCTTGTTCCACCATTGGGGTGCCAGAGGAGCGAACAGTTTTGACTGGGCTGAGCGGGAACTATGCTTCCGCAGAGGAAGGGGAGCCAGCAGGCCAGAGGTGGATGAACGCAATGCCCTCGTTTGGGTGTATGGACTGATCAGAGCCTGAAGGTACGGAGGTGCCGTTCCCCTCACTGCTCCATAGGCAAGCACCATGGTCTTGTAACGGATGCGAGCTTCAACTGGAAGCCAGTGGAGTGTGCGGAGGAGGGGGGTGACGTGAGAGAACTTGGGAAGGTTGAACACCAGACGGGCTGCGGCATTCTGGATGAGTTGTAGGGGTTTAATGGCACAGGCAGGGAGCCCAGCCAACAGCGAGTTGCAGTAATCTAGACCGGAGATGACAAGTGCCTGGATTAGGACCTGTGCCGCTTCCTGTGTAAGGCAGGGTCGTACTCTCCGAATGTTGTAGAGCATGAACCTGCAGGATCGGGTCACCGCCTTGATGTTAGCGGAGAATGACAGGGTGTTGTCCAGTGTCACGCCAAGGCTCTTCGCACTCTGGGAGGAGGACACAACGGAGTTGTCAACCGTGATGGCGAGATCATGGAACGGGCAGTCCTTCCCCGGGAGGAAGAGCAGCTCCGTCTTGCCAGGGTTCAGCTTGAGGTGGTGATCCGTCATCCATACTGATATGTCTGCCAGACATGCAGAGATGCGATTCGCCACCTGGTTATCAGAAGGGGGAAAGGAGAAGATTAGTTGTGTATCGTCAGCGTAGCAATGATAGGAGAGGCCATGTGAGGATATGACAGAGCCAAGTGACTTGGTGTATAGGGAGAAAAGGAGAGGGCCTAGAACTGAGCCCTGGGGGACACCAGTGGTGAGAGCACGTGGTGCGGAGACAGCTTCTCGCCACGCCACTTGGTAGGAGCGACCGGTCAGGTAGGACGCAATCCAGGAGTGAGCCGCGCCGGAGATGCCCAGCTCGGAGAGGGTGGAGAGGAGGATCTGATGGTTCACAGTATCAAAGGCAGCAGACAGGTCTAGAAGGACAAGAGCAGAGGAGAGAGAGTTAGCTTTAGCAGTGCGGAGAGCCTCCGTGACACAGAGAAGAGCAGTCTAAGTTGAATGACCAGTCCTGAAACCTGACTGGTTTGGATCAAGAAGGTCATTCTGAGAGAGATAGCAAGAGAGTTGGCTAAAGACGGCACGCTCAATATTTTTGGAAAGAAAAGAAAGAAGGGATACTGGTCTGTAGTTGTTGACATCAGTGGGATCGAGTGTTGGTTTTTTGAGAAGGGGTGCAACTCTCGCTCTCTTGAAGACAGAAGGGACATAGCCAGCGGTCAAGGATGAGTTGATCAGCGAGGTGAGGTAGGGGAGAAGGTCACCGGAGATGGTCTGGAGAAGAGAGGAGGGGATGGGGTCAAGCGGGCAGGTTGTTGGGCGGCCTGCAGTCACTAGTCGCAAGATTTTATCTGGAGAGAGAGGGGAGAAAGAAGTCAAAGCATAGGGTAGGGCAGTGTGAGCAGGACCAGCGGTGTCATTAGACTTAACAAACGAGGATCGGATGTGGTCAACCTTCTTTTCAAAGTGGTTGACGAAGTCATCCACAGAGAGGGAGGAGGGGGGGGGGGGGGGGGGGGGGGGGGAGGGGGAGGATTCAGCAGTGAGGAGAATGTGGCAAAGAGCTTCCTAGGGTTAGAGGCAGATGCTTGGAATTTAGAGTGGTAGAAAGTGGCCTTAGCAGCAGAAACAGATGAAGAAAATGTAGAGAGGAGGGAGTGAAAAGATGCCAGGTCGGCAGGGAGTTTAGTTTTCTTCCATTTCCGCTCAGCTGCCCGGAGCTCTGTTCTGTGAGCTCGCAATGAGTCGTCAAGCCACGGAGCTGGAGGGGAGGACCGAGCCGGCCGGGAGGATAGGGGACACAGGGAGTCAAAGGATGCAGAAATGGAGGAGAGGAGGGTTGAGGAGGCAGAATCAGGAGATTGGAGGGAGAAGGATTGAGCAGAGGGAAGAGATGATAGGATGGAAGAGGAGAGAGTAGTGGGAGAGAGAGAGCGAAGGTTGCGGCGGCGCGTTACCATCTGAGTAGGGGCAGAGTGAGTAGTGTTGGAGGAGAGCGAGAGAGAAAAGGATACAAAGTAGTGGTTGGAGACATGGAGGGGAGTTGCAGTGAGATTAGTAGAAGAGCAACATCTAGTAAAGATGAAGTCAAGCGTATTGCCTGCCTTGTGAGTAGGGGGGGACGGTGAGAGGGTGAGGTCAAAAGAGGAGAGGAGTGGAAAGAAGGAGGCAGAGAGACATGAGTCAAATGTAGACGTAGGGAGGTTGAAATCCCCCAAAACTGTGAAGGGTGAGCCATCCTCAGGAAAGGAACTTATCAAGGCGTCAAGCTCATTGATGAACTCTCCAAGGGAACCTGGAGGGCGATAGATGACAAGGATATTAAGCTTAAATGGGCTAGTGACTGTGACAGCGTGGAATTCAAATGAGGAGATAGACAGATGGGTTAGGGGAAAAATTGAGAATGACCACTTGGGAGAGATGAGGATTCCTGTGCCACCACCCCTCTGACCAGATGCTCTCGGGGTATGCGAGAACACATGGTCAGACGAGGAGAGAGCAGTAGGAGTAGCAGTGTTTTCAGTGGTAATCCATGTTTCTGTCAGCGCCAGGAAGTCGAGGGACTGGAGGGTAGCATAGGCTGGGATGAAGTCAGCCTTGTTGGCAGCAGAACGGCAGTTCCAGAGGCTGCCTGAGACCTGGAACTCCAGGTGTGTGGTGCGTGCAGGGACCACCAGGTTAGAGAGGCAGCAGCCACGCGATGTGAGGCGTTTGTGTAGCCTGTGCGGAGAGGAGAGAACAGGGATAGGCAGAGGCATAGTTGACAGGCTGTAGCAGATGGCTACAATAATGCAGAGGAGATCGGAATGAAATGAACTAAACATCTGGGAAAGGAGAGAGCAAGGCCTCCCTCACCAAAAAAAATATAACTCTCCCAACTTCCACCTCAGAAACTATAATTGTTTCACTGAACCACCCGAATAAAACTCTCCCAACTTCCACTTTAGAAATTAGAATTGTTGTAAACTACAGCGGTTCAATGTTTCAAGGACTAGACTCAACTTACTTTATTCAGCTAGCTAACTATGACGCCATAGCTAACTAGCATGCTAGCATCCAATAACACACAGTTTAGCACCAATACTTGGTTACAACAAACTACCAATAGTGTGTTAACACACTAAACAGATAATTCGTGTCCGTGTCTAGTTCTTTCATAACGCAGCAATGATTAAACGTTGGCTAGCTAGCACAAAGATATTGTATTTAGCTACCACAGTACAGCCAGCTGGTAGTGTTGGCTAGCTAGCAATGGCTGCTGTGTTGACTTTGTTTGAAAAACGGCGTCGCTGCGAACGAATGTAGCTGGCTAAAAGGATATTGTATTTAGTTGCTACCGTTGCTAATAGCTACTAGCCAGCTAGTCCAGGAGGTGAGTTAGCTAGCTAGCTTCGTGCTACACCCGGCACCGCCGAATACAAAAGTAACCTAAAATAACTACATACAACAACTACCCACAACAGCCCACGATGCCTACCTATAATACCTAATAATATACAGCCCACGATGCCTACCTATAATACCTAACTACAATCTAAATACATAGTTTAAGCCTTACTCGACAAAGCCCAAGCTATGTATAAAGCCAAACTTACCCAACGCCAAGCTTACCTCCTGCTAGAGAAAACACAACCTCTCCCGACCAACAGCTCATTCTCAACCTAAAACACAAGGCCAAATATACACTGGAATTGCTTACCAAGACGACATTGAATGTTCCTGAGTGGCCTGGTTACAGTTTTGACATAAATCTACCAATGATCAACAACCAATTTGATAGCGCTTGAAGAATTTAAAAAAGAATAATGTGCAGATATTGTGCAATCCAGGAGTGCAAAGCTCTTAGAGACATACCCAGAAAGAACATGTATTGACTCATTCAATGTTGTCTTGGTTATGTAAATGAGATATTTCTGTATTTCATTTTCAATAAATGTGCTAAATATTCTAAAAACATGTTTTCACTTTGAAATTATGGGGTATTGTGTGTAGATGGGTGAGAATGTTTTATTTATTTCATCCATGTCGAATTCAGGCTGTAACTCAACAAAATGTGGAATAAGTCAAGGTGTATGAATACTTTACAAAGGCACTGTACACTCCAGCGTGAGACATTTGTTGAAAAGATCAGGATGAAGTTAACACTGTCATACTGTATAAAACATCACAGTCGAAATGCTGTTCCTCACCTTGACATGAGAGAAGATAAAGACGTGTGAAGGTGTAAATGCAGGCTGCTGTAGTTTTATTTTAAAAACCGCAGCTGAAGCTTCCTCCTATCTGTATCAAGGTGTGAAACATCCTTGCGCTAAATATTGCACAACGGTGTGACATACCTGTAGAGAGACAGATAGGGAGATGTGTGACTGTGTGTGTGTGTGTGTGTGTGTGTGTGTGTGTGTGTGTGTGTGTGTGTGTGTGTGTGTGTGTGTGTGTGTGATGAATTGGGTGCATCTGAGTCACTTAATGCAGAAAACATTAAAGCCAGAAGTTGTGGGAGTGAGTCTGAGCGAAGAATGGGATTTTGAAAGGCAGTTGTTTATAACAAACAGCTTCATATGAGCTTCATAACCAAGTCAACTATCACAGCCAAATCAACACTCACAGTTAGCTTTCCAGTATCCTCAGTGCCCAGGATTCTATCATAGATAATATTTGGAAGGAAGACGCGAGACTAGCAATCCGGTAGTAGGGGTATTTGGAATTACAAATGCTGCATTGGGCCAATTAATCAATCAAAATTATTTTATAAATCCCTTCTTAAATCAGCAGTTGTGGGTCATTTGGAGTGGAAATCTATTTGCTCTTTGTGATGCCTTGTCTAAGAACTCAGGGTCTGTTCTGTGTATGTCTGCTATACTATGTGTCCACTGGGGGGCTTAGTCTAGTCTGGATCAGGGCCACACTGTCATAAGGCATCAGGAGAGAGACAGTAGAAAGGAGACATAAAGAGAAGCACACCACCTTGTGTTGGCTGATTTGACCCCCATATTGTGTTTTTTTGTTATTGTCAGATGTTCTACTGTGCCTCCTGTGATTTTGATTTATCTGTTTACACTTCGGCAATTCCATGATAACAGAGTGAAGCTGAGACTCAGATTTTTCACTTTAAAATGTATGCCAAACAAAAACCAATTATTGTAAAGTTAAACAAACCATGAAACTATATGCACAAGGACTACTTTGAACAATTTCCACTGAACGTTTTACAAAAGCACATTTACTTGAAGAACCGTGCAGATGCAGAGTTTTGTAACAGACTGACGGCACAAACAGCACAAACCGTCATTCTGTTACCAAACTTTGCATTTGCACTATTCCTCAAGTATTATTATCTGCCTCCCATACTATAGTGGAAAGCTTTACCTTCGGTTTTTAATCATGTGATAAGTGATAAGAGCATATTGAATGCTATTCATAATTTACACTATCAGTGTGTGCATGTTTGCTTTATGATGCTTCTGAAACAACCATCTGTTACATTTTCAGGCCCTTCAGCACTCATACTTTCATACAATCTAAGGGCATCACCAGCCTCTGTACAGGTGTCATTCACATTACAACAGTTTCTATCAACCAAGACAAGATATCAGATCTAGCTGTCTCTAACCGCTGTTCTATGCTATTTAAAGAAGGCATTCAGCCTGCTAAGAGACCCACCACCATATCCCCATTGCAGCTTGACTGAGAGGAGGGAAGCTGCATGGAGAGACGGGATGGGAGTGTGCGAGCATGCTCCCAAGGGGAATAGGACAAACAGTGACCTGAGTGAACTCATTCTAAATCTGTCCCTTACCCAAATAGGAAAACAAACAAGCTAGCAGGAACCGGAGACAAGCCTTGCTCGACATGACAGAGAAATAGATAGAGGAGACAGTGAGAGAGAGATGGGTAGGGAGAGAAAGGGGGAGAGATAGGTAAAAGAGGGAGAGAGCAGAGATGAGAGAGGTGGGGACTGGGAGAGAATGTGAGGGAAGAAAGGGGGAGAGAGAGAAAGAGACAAAAGAGAATGAGAGAGTGTTACGGATACAGGTATCCTGTGTTTTTGTGTGTTTCTCTCCTTCTGCCCTAATCACAGGTGTCCTGTATGTTCCTGATTGGTGGTCGTTGAGGTGTCTGCTGATTGGACCAATCAGGGAACATTCCTGTGAATAGCACCACCTGTTACTCGTTTGTTCAATCACACATCCCATCTTATAAACACCAAACTTGTGTTTGTTGAGAGAGAGAGACTTTTTCCATATGTGAGTATGGACACGGTGGTGTCCTGTGTGTTGTGTACTCACTAAGTTGTTGGTTACCCTATTGGTAACTTTATTAGAATATATTTCTTTACCTGAGTGTGGATACTGTTGTATCCTGTGTGGTGTGTACTTATATAATTGCTGATTACCCTGTTTGGTAGCTTTGTGTGTTTCTGGGAAAAGGGGAGTTTAAGCTAGTTGCCCTTGGGCGTACATTACCCGTAGGAAGAACTCTGTCTATAAACATTAGTGAGACCTGAGCGGACCACCCACTGTATTTTTGTATGGTAGCAGTAGCCTAGCGGTTCTTGAGGCAGGCAAGATCAGTTTAGGGGGTTTTACACTATTGTTTCATTTCTTGGGTCCTGCTCAGCCCTTTTTCCCAAACCCTTACCGTGTGTTCAGCAATAAACACTTTGTGTTTGACGGTAGTGCATGGTTGTTGTGTCATTTTTGGTTCTCACTGTTCCCTGCCACACTTATAATTTACATGAATTTATGTTACGGGTCTCATGTCCATCCACCCTAGATGTTTAGAGCCACGGGGTTCGTAACATAAAGTGGGTGCTCGTCTGGGATACTATCTATCCCATGCTACTCATGTAAATTAGTTAGTGTCTGGTTCAGTGTTGAGCTTGGCAGCTGTACTACCTGTTTTTTGTGTGTTCAGTAGTCGACGGCTCGTGTTGCTAGTAGGATGGCTACTTTTGAGTTGGAGGCATTTTTGGAAAACCCTACGTGGGAGGTTTTTGATAATTGCCGTAGAGTGGATCTACAGGTTTTGGCTGACCACTTTTCTGTACCCATACCGAGGGGTTTAGTGAAAGCAGAAGTTAGGGAAGTAGTGTTAGCAATATTGTTAAACGAGCGAGTGCTTGAGTTACCGCCGCCTGAGTCTGCTGCTCCTGTAGGGGATGTGGTTGCTGTTCCTGTAAGCCCATCAGTGTCTGAGGACGAGGCTAAGGCTCCAGCCACATTGCCCCGTTATGACCCACTCTCCCCACTGACTGACAGTGATGCCAGGATCGATGTCCGCTCGACACGGCTCCAAATGGAGGCGGAAGAGCGGGCACAAATCAGGCAAGACAAGCTGGAGATGCGTAAGCTAGAGGCAGAACTGGAGACGCGTAAAATGGAGATGCGTAAGATGGAACTGGAGGTGCGTAAAATGGAACTAGAGGCAGAAACAGCGAGGTTAGTCTCTGCTAATACTATGCCTGCTAGTGAGCCATCCTCACCAGCTGTGTCATCTGCTACGTTTGATATTAGTAGACAGATCACCTTGGTACCTGTGTTCAGGGAGTCAGAGGTTGATTCCTATTTCAGTGTTTTTGAACGTATAGCGGTAGCATTGAAATGGCCCGACGAGGTATGGTGCCTATTACTTCAGTGTAAGCTAACAGGTAAAGCCCAAGAGGTTCTGGCAGCGCTACCTCTTGAAGACAGTTTGAATTATGACGTGGTCAAAGCTACTGTTCTTCGTGCCTATGAGCTTGTTCCTGAGGCATATCGACAGAGATTTAGGTCTCATAAAAAGTCTCCTACTCAGACTTATGTGGAGTTTGCTAGAGACAAAGGAAATCTGTTTGACAAATGGCACAGTGCTAGTAAGGTAACTGATTTTAACTCTCTACGGGAGTTAATCTTGTTAGAAGAGTTTAAAAATTGCTTACCGGAACGCATTGTAGTTTATCTGAACGAACAGAAAGTATCCTCACTGTCGGAAGCGTCTGTATTGGCAGACGAGTTTGTGTTGACGCATAAGAGCGTGTTTTCGGCTCGTACGGAGAGCAGGGCTGCGGAGTTGCTAACTTTTAGTCCTAGTCGACCAGCAGTACATCCAGCACGCCCAAAATATGTGCGTCACTGTTTCTATTGTCATAAGGTGGGACATATGGTTAATGATTGCTTTCTGCTTAAACGCAAACCGGGGATGCCTCAGCACGCCAGGCCACCAACGGGTGTTGGGCTGATTCGTACGGTTGTAAGGCCGGAATCAAGACAGAAGCCTCATAGTGAATGTGGTTTGAAAGTCCCTGTCCCAGATCACAGTTATGAACCGTTCATTTTTGAGGGGTTTGTTTCTATATCAGATGATGAAGCGTCTCAGCGTCCAGTTAGAATCCTCAGAGATACTGGTGCGGCGCAGTCGTTCATACTCGCTGATGTGTTGCCCTTGTCCAGTAATACATATTGTGGTTCCAGTGTGTTAGTACAAGGAATTGAAATGGGTTTCGTCCCAGTGCCATTGCACTTTGTGAACGTACACTCTGAGTTAGTCAGTGGATTGTTCAGAGTTGGCGTACGTCCTATGTTGCCAGTAAAAGGTGTGACATTTATAATGGGCAACGATATTGCCGGAGGAAAGGTGATACCCGTATTGGAGGTAATGGATAAAAGTGACCAGTCTCTCTCCGAGGAGCTGGCACAGGGTTATCCAGATGTGTTCCCCGCTTGTGCTGTCACACGTGCTCAAGCACGACAAGTGGGTGAAGTGGTAGATTTGTCAGACACGATTCTATTCAGAGAGTGTGACCCAGAGGATAGTTCGGGTGCTACCTCTGGTAAGCTGGTGCAGTCTGACCAACAGCCCAGAGAAAGGAAGAAGGATGTGGAACTTGTTGCTGAGGCAATACAGTTACCAGTTACTCGTGAGCAGCTGATCGCTAACCAACAGGTTGACATTAGCCTGGCTAAATGTTTTTCTAGTGTTGTCTCAGAGGACGAGCTAAAGAAGAAAAACATGGCATACTTCATTGATGGTAATCTCCTCATGCGTAAATGGACATCCCATGTTGACGCTGGCGGAGATTGGAATGCTGTTTACCAAATAGTGATTCCTACAGCCTTTCGACAAAATGTTTTATCCCTCGCTCATGATCACCAGTGGTCCGGACATCTGGGAGTCACCAAGACTTATGATCGTGTTTTGCGACATTTCTTTTGGCCTGGCTTAAAACAAGATGTGGCTCAGTTCTGTCGGACTTGCCACACCTGTCAAGTAGTTGGGAAACCGAACCAGGTTATTTCCCCCGCGCCTCTTTGTCCCATACCGGCCATAGGTGAACCATTCGAACATGTGATGGTTGATTGTGTTGGACCATTACCAAAAACAAAATCTGGTAACCAGTTTATGTTGACAATTATGTGTGTGGCCACCAGGTACCCAGAGGCAATTCCTCTGCGAAGGATTACTGCTCCGGTGGTGAGTAAAGCGTTGATCAAATTCTTCTCAACTTTTGGATTACCTAAGGTGATACAAACTGATCAGGGTACGAATTTCCTTTCTAAACTTTTCAAACAAGTGTTAAAATCCTTGTCAGTTATACACCGTGTGTCAAGCGCATATCACCCAGAGTCTCAGGGTGCGCTTGAACGTTGGCATCAGACCCTGAAGTCTATGCTCCGTAAATATTGCTTGGAATCTGAGAAAGATTGGGATGAGGGAGTTCCTCTAGTGTTGTTTGCTGTCCGTGAGACAGTACAGGAATCCCTAGGGTTCAGCCCAGCTGAACTGGTGTTTGGACACACCATGAGAGGACCTATGAAAGTCCTTAAGGATCAGTTTTTGTCACCAGAGGTGTGTGTGAAAGAAAATGTGTTGGACTACGTTAGTCGCTTTCGTGAGCGCCTACATGCTGCCTGTGCTCTAGCAAAGGAAGCGCTGTCTTCCTCACAGAAACGGATGAAACGACACTATGACACACAGGCTGTTTCTCGTTCACTGCAGCCAGGTGACCGAGTTCTTGTGTTGTTGCCTGTGCCAGGAGCGTCATTGTCAGCACGTTTCGCTGGTCCTTATGTCATTGAAAAGAAACTAACTGAAACTGACTATGTGATACAGACTCCTGATAGAAAACACCAATCTCGTGTGTGCCACGTTAACATGTTGAAGACATACCACAACAGACCCGTTACTCAGGTAGACAGTCCAGAGAAACTGGCCGAGTCGGCTGTCTCTGTTGCTGCTACGGCTGTAGTGGGAGGTCATGTTAATGATGTGGACGGAGATGGTTTGGAGTTGCGCAATACTCAGCAGCAGTGTGCTAGATTGCCCAATTCAGAGATGCTGCTGTCTCTCCCGTCAAGCCTGATTCATTTAACGGACAGACAGTCAGATGATATTGTGAGACTATTACACAGTTTTCCGTGTCTTTTTAACGATGTTCCTACAGGTACAAATGTGTTAGAACATGACATTAATGTTGGAAACGCTGCTCCTATCAAGCAACATCCTTATCGTACCAACGTCGCTAAGAGAAAGATAATGAGGGGTGAGGTCGGTTATTTGCTGGAGAATAACCTGGCTATGCCAAGTTCAAGTCCTTGGAGTTCTCCGTGCATTCTGGTTCCTAAACCTGATGGGACATCCAGATTATGTACGGACTATCGGAAAGTCAATGCGGTCACAGTGCCCGACTTGTTCCCGTTACCCAGACTGGATGACTGTATTGATACTGTTGGTGCTGCTACCTATGTAACCAAATTAGATATTCTAAAAGGTTACTGGCAGGTGCCGTTAACCCCACGTGCCTCCGACATCTCTGCATTTGTGACCCCAGATCACTTCCTACAATATGCTGTCATGGCATTTGGGATGCGGAACGCACCAGCCACTTTCCAACGCCTGGTTAACACAGTATTGGCTGGAGTTCCTAATTGTAGTGCTTACCTTGATGATCTGGTAATTTATTCAACTGAGTGGGCTGATCATGTTAACACTCTAAGGGTAGTGTGTGAACGTCTAGCAACCGCTTCTCTAACCCTGAACTTAGCAAAGTGCGAGTTTGGGAAGGCCACTGTTACTTATCTTGGTAAACAGGTCGGCCATGGTCAGGTGCGCCCTGTAGATGCCAAGGTCTCAGCTATAAACGCATTTCCCGCACCTACCACCAGAAGAGAGCTACGCCGTTTTTGAGGGATGGTTGGCTACTACCGTAGTTTCTGTAAAAATTTCTCTGCGGTAGTTGCTCCATTAACGGATTTGCTCAGTCCGGCGAGAAAATTTGTATGGTCTGAAGATTGTTGTACTGCTTTCAACACTGCTAAAGCACTCTTGTGTAGTACTCCTGTTCTTGCTGCCCCAGATTTTGAGCGGCCGTTTAAACTGGAGGTAGAGGCAAGTGCCAGAGGTGCTGGTGCTGTTCTACTGCAGCAAGACCAGAGTGGAGTGGACCATCCTGTCTGTTATTTTTCACGGAAATTTAACAAATGTCAGACAAACTATTCCACCATTGAACAAGAAGCTCTAGCTTTGTTGTTAGCTCTGCAGTACTTTGAAGTTTATGTTGGTTCCAGTGCATTACCAGTGGTAGTGTATACTGACCATAACCCCTTAGTTTTTCTCCACCGGATGTACAACCAGAACCAACGCCTTATGCGTTGGGCACTTGTCGTGCAAAATTATAATTTGGAGATCCGCCACAAAAAGGGGTTAGATAATGTGATGGCAGATGCTTTGTCTCGTGTTTGATGATCTAGGTTTTTTTTTGTTATCCCGACAGGATGATTATTGAATTTTGGGTGTTGTGATAGTACGTGTGTCGCAAACCATTTTGGTTTGCTCTTTTAAGGGTGGGAGTGTTACGGATACAGGTATCCTGTGTTTTTGTGTGTTTCTCTCCTTCTGCCCTAATCACAGGTGTCCTGTATGTTCCTGATTGGTGGTCGTTGAGGTGTCTGCTGATTGGACCAATCAGGGAACATTCCTGTGAATAGCACCACCTGTTACTCGTTTGTTCAATCACACATCCCATCTTATAAACACCAAACTTGTGTTTGTTGAGAGAGAGAGACTTTTTCCATATGTGAGTATGGACACGGTGGTGTCCTGTGTGTTGTGTACTCACTAAGTTGTTGGTTACCCTATTGGTAACTTTATTAGAATATATTTCTTTACCTGAGTGTGGATACTGTTGTATCCTGTGTGGTGTGTACTTATATAATTGCTGATTACCCTGTTTGGTAGCTTTGTGTGTTTCTGGGAAAAGGGGAGTTTAAGCTAGTTGCCCTTGGGCGTACATTACCCGTAGGAAGAACTCTGTCTATAAACATTAGTGAGACCTGAGCGGACCACCCACTGTATTTTTGTATGGTAGCAGTAGCCTAGCGGTTCTTGAGGCAGGCAAGATCAGTTTAGGGGGTTTTACACTATTGTTTCATTTCTTGGGTCCTGCTCAGCCCTTTTTCCCAAACCCTTACCGTGTGTTCAGCAATAAACACTTTGTGTTTGACGGTAGTGCATGGTTGTTGTGTCATTTTTGGTTCTCACTGTTCCCTGCCACACTTATAATTTACATGAATTTATGTTACGGGTCTCATGTCCATCCACCCTAGATGTTTAGAGCCACGGGGTTCGTAACATAAAGAGAGAAGGAAGTATTTTAACCATGGCCTTGCTCATTAAGCACAAATACCTTTTCACAGCCGGCTGGGCTTATATGATGAAAATTAATTAAATAGAAACTCTCAAGGAAAGTTTCAGCGATCGCCCCAGACACAAACAGGTCATCCAGCCCCTCATGTAAGAACACACTGGAGGATTGTTGATAACCTCTCTTCTCCAGCTAAAACAGTCCATAACATATCATTATTGAGTGGGGAACTATATACTGAATATACTGCGTAACATAAAGTTAATGCATTGTCGTTGTCCTGCTTTACTTTGTAAGTGCATACAGCACAATACAGGACAGTATTTGATAAAGAATTACTTTGACTACATATCCATAACGCATTTATTACACACCTATAAGCATTTCATGAACATGTTATAACAGGTCCCAACCTCATTATTAAAGGTTAATTAAATATATCCCTAGCATATCTATAGCGCATTCATGTCATGCTATGCAAGAGCTCATATTTAGGTACCTTAATTGATGTATCATTACAATGACAGTGTAGCGTCGTCATTATGGCTGTTTTTTAAAGTTTGCTTCTGCCATACCAGTGTTAGTGAATATGTCAAATGGCCAAACCATGTTTTGAAAATAATGCTTATATATAGCCTGTATCAGCCCCATTTCCTCCAACAGCCAGTAGAGGTCTGTGACTTACCTTCTTCTTACTGAGGTCAATGGTCCATCAAGATCCCCACAGGGTTGAATCCTCATGGCAAATTTTACAGATAAAACCATGTAGTTGAGGGTCATATCATAACTCTTTAGTAATTAATTAACAGCCCTCCTCCACATCACAATTAAGTTGGTCATACTGGTCTATGACACACACATGAAGGGTCTATGTATGAATTCTATGCAGTCAAAGTAAAGTCTAACCTATTTTCCCTTTCATAAAGCATTTATTGCTAAGCACTTCATGGTTATTAACTGTTCAGTTTGCCAGTCTGATCGATAACACCAACATTAAAGGTCTATTCATGAATTCTATGCAGTGAAGTCATTTCTATTTCCCCATTCATGAAGCATTTATAAACATGCCTCACTTATCAAAAAGAATACGGACACAACACAGAATATTAAAGTAAATATGAACATTTTATTTAGCTATATTTTCCAGATATAGCTAACCCAGAAAACAATTGCTGAGGACATCGCCGAAGAATCCTACTATTGACATTTTTGACTTTTCTTTAATAGATTTAACAAAGATTAACATTCAAAGCATTCAAATTAAATTCCGCATTTCAGACTCATAGCAATAACTATTTTTATTGAGTAAAACATAATAAAACAGATTGGTAAAGCCGGCTGGTATTTCTCCCTTATTCACTAGCTAATGTATCTAGCAGCTAGCTAAGCACCTGGCACAATGTCAACACGTTTTCAAAATCAGTCAATAAACATTACAAAATTGTCATAAAACTCATGAAACATTTAGTTAACAATGTTAGCTAGTTATTTCACTATTTACATTGTACTTTAGCACATAACAAACATTTTAAAACATGACACGCTAAGAGACAGAAACCAGTTGCTTTCATTTTCACTGCAGAGGAGAGGTGAGAGGTCAATGTGACATCACTTCCAGGTGACAGCCCATCATTCTTCTGGCTTCTTATTAGCAATTTTTGTTATTTTAAATGTGCAGATGTACAATGTCAGTCATGAAATAGTGAACAAAAAGGTTAACTAAATGTTTAATCCGTTTTATTTAACAATTGTTGTAGAATCAAGGTCACCAGGAAGTGACATTTCAATGACCTCTCACAGTCTCCTCCTGTGCAGTTAAAATGGAAAGAACATCATTATGCTTCTGTCTCTTACATTTTTCCAGTTGTTAAAGGTTTGTAATGTGCAAAAGTACAACATAGGTCTTAAAATAGTGAGATAGCTACAATTGCTAACTAAATGTTTCATTCGTTTTATTAAGATATAATTAATAGTTGCCCCTATTATTATGTAACTAACACAGTAATAACTGTGTTAACAATATAGGAGTTACATAGGTTTTACTATGTAATCACATGGTAATAGGGTTGCTGCGCCATCAGTTATTACACAATTCGAACAAGGAATGTGAAATTACACATTCACTTGCTGAATGTTATTCCACATGTGTAACTACTGATATTATTACACATTCTCTTGTTCCACTATGTAACTAATGTTTTGTAATTACACATTTGAAAGTCACCTGTTAATTACCATGTTAATAACTCGAAACAAAATATGACCTTGGTAACTAAAAGGTGCCACAACCATTGAATCCATTGAATCAGACAACAACCTCTCCCTCAACGTCAGCAAGACAAAGGAGCTGATTGTGGACTACAGGAAACAGAGGGCAGAGCACGCCCCCACCGTTGAGCCCTTTACACTCGTACCTGTATACGGGTTGAAAATGGCAGATTTGGACACTGATAAGTGCCTAAATTGAAACGCAGTGGCTGTACAGTCAAATGCTATACATGACGTCAGAGCTCAGGGTCTTCGCTTCACAGCTCTGTATAGGTTTTGACGTTTTAAATTACGAGGACCCTATGTATTTCGAAAGATGAGATGTTGAGGATTATAATAAACACCACTTTGATGTCATACAAGCAAGCCAAACATCCGTCCAAATGTGCACTTCACATTTTCATATCATCAAACTCATGTAATATACAGTGTCAACGTTTATGATCACAATGTTTGATGTACAGTTACAAGATGACATGACGTTACACCCTGGGTTGTCCTGAACAGTATGTTGTATTGTGAAGAAAATCAGCTTCGTACCACACATCTAAATCAAATCAAATTATATTTGTCACATGCGCTGAATACAACAGGTGTAGACCTTACCGTGAAATGCTTACTTACAAGCCCTTAACCAACAATGCAGTTCAAGAAAGAGTTAAGAAAATATTTACTAAATGAACTAAGGTAAAAAAGAATAAAAAGTAACACAATGAAATAACAATAATGCCGCTATATATAGGGGGTACTGGTACCGAGTCAATGTGCGGGGGTACAGGTTTAGTCGAGGTAATTTGTACATGTAGGTAGGGGTAAAGTGACTATGCATTGATAATAAACAGCGAGTAGCAGCAGTGTAAAAACAAATGGAGGGGGTGGGTGTCAATGTAAATAGTACGGGTAGCCATTTTATTAATTGTTCAGCAGTCTTATGGCTTGGGGATAGAAGCTATTAAGGAGCCTTTTGGTCCTAGGCGTTCCGGTACCGCTTGCCGTACGGTAGCAGAGAGAACAGTCTATGACTTGGGTGACTGGAGTCTTTGACCATTTTTTGGGCCTTCCTCTGACACCGCCTACTATATCGGTCCTGGATGGCAGGAAGCTTGGCCGCAGTGATGTATTGGGCCGTACGCACTACCCTCTGTAGCGCCTTACGGTCGGATGCCTAGCAGTTGCCATACCAGGTGGTGATGCAACCGGTCAGGATGCTCTCGATGGTGCAGCTGTAGAACTTTCTGAGGATCTGGGGACCCATGCCAAATATTTTCAGTCTCCTGAGGGTGAAAAGGTGTTGTCGTGCCCTCTTCATGACTAGCTTGGTGTGTTTGGACCATAATAGTTTGTTGGTGATGTGAACACCACTACAGCCCCGCCGATGTTTATGGGGGCCTGTTCGGCCCGCCTTTTCCTGTAATCCACATTCAGCTCCTTTGTCTTGCTCACATTGATGGAGAGGTTGTTGTCCTGGCACCACACTGCCAGGTGTCTGACCTCCTCCCTATAGGCTGTCTCATCGTCTCAGCACTCATGACTCCATTTTATGCGAACCAAAATTACGATCTAATTCTCTAAATTGCCTTGTGAAAACCTAACACTGTAAGATCGTATTTTATAATTTAGCTAGTCATGTTGGCAATAGAACAAGCTTTCAAATTATGCCCAAATAACACAGTTTGCGATTTATAATGGGCAGTTTTTGGATTGCATAAACAACAACACTAATTGTGTAAAGGCTGAATGCAGGGCTGTGTTCCAAACAAAACAACCACAAGTGTGCTTGATCTAGTTCCTCAACGGAACAGGTAGATAACCTTATAGTTGAAGACTCTTCTTTGAGTCATAAAAATGCATTGAAATTACTTAGGACATTTGGAGAGGTGTGTGGCCACTTGGAGACACCAGTTAGACCTCTCACTCACCTTAGTCTAATCATTTTACCATGATCTCCAAACTGTTCCATTTTAATTGCTACCATGGTTATGCATATGCTTTCCATATTTCTTCTGTAAGAAATATTTCAATTTAGCCCTATCCATATAGGCCAATTCCCACGAGTGTAAGGGGTTAATTTATTTATTCACTGCCTTCAACCTCATGATACCAATGGTGCCTTGAATTAAATAGAATGTCAGTGTGTCTCTCGGAGGGCTAAAGGAAGCAATTGGACACTTATGCAGGATTATTTGCAGGGGTTGGGGTCTTGAGAAGTGGTGAAGGTTAGCTGAATTTGATTCAAAACAATAATAAACAGTTATGATGCGTGTGTGGGACCTATTTTAAGTAGGTGGGAGTCTTAATACGAGCAGATATTACAAACATTTTCAATTAAGTAAACCTTGCACATCTCACTCCTAACAGCCTACTCCCTGAACCAAGGTCTTCCAAAGCATCAATCCAAACTCTCACAGACCCAACAGACTGACTTCAAATTGGAGAATGTTTTTGAATTGAAATCCGAGAAAGCCGTGCTCAATGTAAAAAACATTGCACAATCTGCCACTTGTTTTTATTACAACACCTCCCTTTTTATTTCTTTCCGTTTTAATTCTCGCTCTCCCAATAGCACTCCTTTTTTTGTTCTCTCTCCACCATTACTTCTATCTTAACATTACTTCTATTACTTCTAGCTATTTTAACAGTATGAAGCCCAGAGGCTGGTAGCTCTCCAAGGTCAAGGATTGGTACATCTGGAGGAGGTGATTAAAACAGTGTTATCACAGAAAGATGAGGTCTCTGGGATCAGCGCTAGGTGGTAATGAGCAGGTGCTGGTTTCATGTCTATTTTACACTTCCATGCACCTATGAATGTATGGCCCTCGCCCACACATACCAACTCAGTACTTTGTGTCCCTCACAATGCTGTTTGATTGAGTGGCTCTGGCAACAATAGAAGTGGGAGTAGAGAGTGGACAGGATACAGTGGTGTGTGATGTGTGTGACGCTCCTTGCGGTATCTTCAAAGAAATGAGAGGGTCGACCTTCTGAAGTGTGTGTGTGTGTGCATGTTACACTATAGGCTTACAGGATATTTACGACCTACAACTAACTATCTTAAAGGCCCAATGCTGCCATTTTTATATAAAAATCAAATAATTTCTAGGTAACAATTAGGTACCTTACTGTAATCTTTTTCCATTATAATGGACACAAATATATTTTTTGCAAACACCTATTTCTCAATCAAGAATTTAGCTAGGACTGTCTGGGAGTGGTCTGAGTGGGGAGGGGAAAAGGGAAAACTAGCTGTTATTGGCAGAGAGGTTTGGAACTCTATGTTATTGCTCTATAAACTAATTTACCGCCTGGTGATGTCACTAGGCAAGCCGAAACACCACCCATGCAAAACCTGCTGATTAGAAGGTCCTGTGCACAGTCGTGGTCAAAAGTTTTGAGAATGACAAAAGTATTGTTCGCTGCTTCAGTGTTATGAGATTTTTTTGTCAGAGGTTACTATGGTATACTGAAGTATAATTACAAACATTCCATAAGTGTCAAAGGCTTTTATTGACAATTACGTTAAGTTTATGCAAAGAGTCAATATTTGCAGTGTTGACCCTTATTTTTCAAGACCTCTACAATCAGCCCTGGCATGCTGTCAATTAACTTCTAGGCCACATCCTGACTGATGGTAACCCATTCTTGCAAAATCCTGCTCTCTGAGGATGTGTTGGTACCATTCTTTATTCATGGCTGTGTTCTTAGGCAAAATTGTGAGTGAGCCCACTCCCTTGGCTGAGAAGCAACCCCACACATGAATGGTCTCAGGATGCTTTACTGTTGGCATGACACAGGACTGATGGTAGCGCTCACCTTGTCTTCTCCGGACAAGGTGTTTTCCGGATGCCCCAAACAATCGGAAAGGGGATTCATCAGAGAAAATGACTTTACCCCAGTCCTCAGCAGTCCAATCCCTGTACCTTTTGCAGAATAACATCTGTCCCTGATGTTTTTCCTGGAGAGAAGTGGCTTCTTTGCTGCCCTTCTTGACACCAGGCCATCCTCCAAAAGTATTCACCTCACTTTGTGTGCAGATGCACTCGCACCTGCCTGCTGCCATTCCTGAGCAAGCTCTGCACTGGCGGTGCCCCGATCCTGCAGCTGAATCAACTTTAGGAGACGGTCCTGGCACTTTTAATTGAAGAGGGAAGTCCATAGGAACAGACGAAGGATATCAAGGATCTGGAAATATTATCTATGGAGGAATGGTCTAAGATATCTCCCAACGTGTTCTCCAATCTCATAAAACATTTGAGAAAAAGGGAAAATGTCGTTATTCTCACAAGGGCAGGGTGCTAGAGTATTTTCTATTACTTGTTAAATAAAATCTCTTTCTCTGAGCAATTTTTTTTGTATAAAATAACATAATTTCCCCCCCAAAAAATGTTTGACTTACAATATAGCTCAGTATTTGTATTATTTATTTTATAGTCTTTTTTTGCAAATTTTTATCAAGGGTGCCAATAATTATGGACCTGACTGTATGTAATTTTTGGGTGTATGAACTACCAACCCTTTTCATTACGAAGACAGGTATGTACACTGCTCAAAAAAATAAAGGGAACACTTAAACAACACAATGTAACTCCAAGTCAATCACACTTCTGTGAAATCAAACTGTCCACTTAGGAAGCAACACTGATTGACAATAAATTTCACATGCTGTTGTTGCTAAATAGGCAATTAGCAAGACACCCCCAATAAAGGACTGGTTTGCAGGTGGTGACCACAGACCACTTCTCAGTTCCTATGCTTCCTAGCTGATGTTTTGGTCACTTTTGAATGCTGGCGGTGCTTTCACTCTAGTGGTAGCATGAGACAGAGTCTACAACCCACACAAGTGGCTCAGGTAGTGCAGCTCATCCAGGATGGCACATCAATGCGAGCTGTGGCAAGAAGGTTTGCTGTGTCTGTCAGCGTAGTGTCCAGAGCATGAAGGCACTACCAGGACACAGGCCAGTACATCAGGAGACGTGGAGGAGGCCGTAGGAGGGCAACAACCCAGCAGCAGGACTGCTACCTCTGCCTTTGTGCAAGGAGGAGCAGGAGGAGCACTGCCAGAGCCCTGCAAAATGACCTCCACCAAAGCCACGTTGCACCACAGACTGTCCAGGAGTTGGCGGATGCTTTAGTCCAGGTCTGGGAGGAGATCCCTCAGGAGACCATCCGCCACCTCATCAGGAGCATGCCCAGGCGTTGTAGGGAGGTCATACAGACACGTGGAGTCCACACACACTACTGAGCCTCATTTTGACTTGTTTTAAGGACATTACATCAAAGTTGGATCAGCCTGTAGTGTGGTTTTCCACTTTAATTTTGAGGGTGACTCCAAATCCAGACCTCCATGGGTTGATACATTTGATTTCCATTGATCATTTTTGTGTGATTTTGTTGTCAGCACATTCAACAATGTAAAGAATAATGTATTTAATAAGATTATTTCATTCATTCAGATCTAGGATGTGTTATTTTAGTGTTCCCTTTATTTTTTTGAGCAGTGTAGTTAGTATATATGGTTGCTAGCCTATGTCCCCAGCCATTCAGCTAACTCACAATCTCATCCGGTGCCCCACAACTCTTTCGGCTCAATTCAATCTGTAACGCTGAAGAGTTACAGATTCCGCAATAGAAAGGTAAAGGTAATTTCCGATTAAGCCGACATAAGCAGTGTTTACCATAAAAGCAGTCTCCGCTTAAGCGGGAACATTGCGTTTAAAATTCAATCACGCTATAAAGCAGAATTTCCGCGATGAAGATTGAATAGAGCCCTTTATCATTAGTGGAGGGGACTGAGGTGATTTAACAGCTCACACCCCACCCCAGGCTCCACACCTCCCTCTCTCAGTGCCCTTTCAACAACATGGTCTCCTCGGATATCTCCGCTAATGGGGAATTCTCTGAAAGGTCACATTAGGAAAGCAAGCCAAACAGGGAGAAAGGATGATAATCCCTCTCCAGGCATTTAATCTGAAACGCTCTCTCTTACACACACTAGAGTGCACACACTGGAGCACACACGTGAACGCGCACACACAGAGACACACACACGCGCGCACGCACACACAATGATCCCTTAAGCGTTGAGAGCTTTCCACCTTGCATTCAGACACAGCCGCCTTCCCCTGCTTGTAAGTGGAAACCCAACTTGAGTCATTGTCAATCATTTCTCCATCCAAAATGAAATACAAAAACCTAGTAAGTGAGTGAGACTCATTTACACAAAGACATTTATACAAAGATAAATACAATAGTTGCACCATTGAGATGGATATGGAATTGGACGCTGCATAGACTCAATGATCACTAACGGGTCCCAGAGGGCCCTTAGGAACCACAGAGGCAGATATGGCCCTGTGCCTAGAGTGAAGGAGTGAAGTCAGTAGAGACCTATTAGCTAACGATAATGGCTGCCATTGTACATCAGAACGATATCCAAATGTATGCTGTAGTGATAATGAGACAGCTGGGGAGATCAGCACCTCTGCATTACGCTCTGATCTCCAAGTGACACATCATCATGTCATTCAGAGTAAAATTTCCTAGAAAGGCTGAACGCTGATACAGTGAGTTATACAGGTGAGAACTCGGAGTGCGATTTTATGAGATTGCCTTAAGGGCGAGAGACAGGGTAAAGGTGTCAGAGTGTGCTAAAGTTGTCTTCCGATCACACCTGAAGTAACTGACAGATTAGACACAATCAAAGTCACATTTTTGTTGAGAAGACAAGAACAATCTAGTCTGCTCTTTTTAGAGATAAGACTCAACCAAATGAGAGGCATCTGCACTTCTGCACTACCGGTGGATATAATACCGTTTTTTTCAATTGTTTAAGCACAATTTTGAAAACAGGGCCCGGTTTGTCAAAACACTACACACAATTAGCACAACCCTACACCAAAGTAGCACAACACATCAGATCATTTGCAAAATGGAACACTTTTGTCAAAACTATACACGACTTCATAAAAACAATATTTTGTTACCATACGAAACACACACATTTCATATGACTTCAATCTTTTTGAACCAGTTACACACTGCTGTTGCTAACCTAAAACACTTTTAGCAAGTCTAATTCTCAGTGATTAGATTATTGTAAATGAAGTACACAGAGAAAGTGCAACTATACAAACACTACACAAGACCAATGCTGCAGACTGAGGAAAATATTATTTATACCCAAATATATATACCATATACCCAAATCAGTCAACATGTCAACATGGAGAATCACAACAAAACATGTCCCAGTTTTCATGCTACTACAGTAGTGTGCATACCACTGTTAGCTCAGCAAACAACATACAAACGTAAAATACTGTATCCAGTACAGGTTACAATTACAGTAAATAACAACAACAACAAACATAAAAAATAATCTGAAAAAAACTGACAATATTGTACAGAAAATACTACAGTAAACATACTATACATTATCTCTTCGCCTAGCTGGATCTGGCCAGAGAATTTCATCAACATCACAAGCAATATCCTCATTAGCAAGACAACGCGGGAAGAACCGTCTTGAATGTCGAATCCATCCTTGCACAGCTGCGGCGTCGACTTGGTCACAGGCGTCCTCCATGGCCTGAATGAGGGGTACCTGAGCCTGGGGCTGGAGATCGTAAACCTTCCACCGCCATGCAGAGAAAAACTCTTCGATAGGGTTTAAAAACGGAAAGTATGGTGGAAGGTATAGTACTGTCAACTGTGGATGGTGTTGAAACCAGTTCTGGACCAAAGCAGAGCGGTGGAATAACACATTGTCCCAGATGACAGTGTATTGCATCTGGTGCATTTCATTACCTGCTGTGACGATGTGGTGCAATCGGTCCAAAAATGCGAGAATATGAGGTGTGTTGTAAGGTCCATTTTTGGCATGACGGAGGAGAACCCCATGCTGTGAAATGGCAGCGCAAAGAGTGATGTTACCCCCACGTTGCCCTGGGACATTGATTATAGCCCTGTGGCCAATGATATTTCTGCCTCTCCTTCTTGCTTTTGTGAGGTTGAACCATGCCTCATCAATATGTATGAATTCATGCAGGATTTCCTCAGCATCCATCTGCAAAACTCTCTGAAATACAGTGAAAGACAAGATTGTGTAGTTCAGGATAGGTCTAGCATACAGTCAATGTAAACAAGTCATGTGTACAGTATGCAACATCACAGTGCTAAGGTGAACAATACAAACCTCCACATACTCATGCCGCAGCCATTTGACCCTCTCTGAATTCCGCTCAAAAGGCACTCGATAAAGTTGTTTCATTTGAACCTGATGTCTTTTCAGGATGCGTGCCAGTGTTGACTGAGAGACCTGATGGACATTATTGAAAATGGCATGGTCACCGATAATGTTGGCTTGTAGTTCTCTGAGCCTGATAGCATTATTGGCCAAAACCATGTTTATTATCTCTCTGTCTTGTTCTTGCGTGAATATGGGCCCCCTTCCTTCTTGTCGTTCCCGACCCTCAATCCTATGTAGAGAATAATACATGTAACTTACTGTACAATGTCACAGGAAGGGGTATCACAAGTGCTGATATGGTGCATACAATAAGCGGCTGATTACTGTAACTGTAGACAGATCTTCTTTTACCTGTTTTCCTGACGAAAAGTCCTTATGACAGATGACACTGTATATCTGCTAAGATTTGGCTGAACTCTTTTGTCCAGCCTCCCTCAGCGTCAAATCGTGGTTCACAACATGGTCCACTAGTGTTGCTCGAATTTCATTTGATAGGTTTGGTCCTCTTCTTCTTTGTGCACGTTTTCCTCCTGCTTCAGGTCTTCCTCGACCTCTGGCTCGGCCTCTGCCTCTTCCTCTACCTCCTTGTCCTCCTCTGTGTACTCCTCCTCTCACCCTCACTCTTCTTCTGACTCCTTCCATTTTGGTTGAAGGCAGGTGAACCTACCTGCTGCATTTTTATAGTGCTAAACCTGATTGGTGTGTCTACAATTTAGCAATCATGTGTTTGTGCACCTGATGGCTGTGTTTAACAGATTGGCTCATAGGTGTGGTAATTTGACAGTCAGTGCTTTGGAATTGCAAGGAAGTGACATCATGATATACTTCTGTGTCTGATGTATACAAGTGTGTTTAGTGTTTTGCAAATAGTGTGAAGCTGACAATGTGCTTACAGTTGTGCAAATCTAGCCTTATGTTTTGCTCCTTGAGTGTAAGGTTTTGCTAATTGTGGGAAAAGTTTAATTTTAGTATGTAAGCAATCGTAAAAAACTGTAATAAATTATCCCAAGTCAGTCTATTGTATTACTTCAATTTAGTTGAGTAGTCTGTAACACTAAATACATATCCCTCGGAAGTCTACAGTTCACAGACGTGACCCTTGTAAGTGTGGTTTGGTCGGCAAGTGCAGCCAAGTGATTTCTGTCACTACAAACCTTCCTGTTAGATCCACAGTTTGGGGCCTTGGGTCCGGAGCCAGCCCAGCCTTATTCAGGGGTCACCTCGCTTTAAGGGCCGCCGGGTAGGAGAGACGAACTTCCACAGTGCTACTGACTGGATTAATATCCTGTCATGGACGGATGGACATCGCGGTTGGAGGTAGGGATGGAGGGGTTTCTATCACATTTTACCTCTCCGCCCCATTCATGACTAGACCACCCGCCAGAGTTCAGCTAAATGCTGTCTGCCCTCCAACATCCCAGCATGCAGCTGTGTTGCCCACGCTCTTGGCCCCGTTCCGATCCCTTCACATCACTGAATTGTCAGAGCCACGCTCCGCCTACACAAGGTCCTGCTGATCACACACCTGTGTCATCACCACTCTGTGTACCCACAGCCCACGGCTACCGGATGGGTTAACCAGTTTAATTAACCTCAGGCCTAAATGGAAGCGATTCTACAGACCCTGGCATCTGGGTGGCCTGGAGGGTTGAGGTAATAAGCAACACTCACAGCTATGCACCTGGCCAGCTTTTACTTTAACAGCATCAGTGAAGAGAGAGAAAGGGGGTGGCAAGGTTGCCGCTCTGAATAGCCATTGGATATCTACTTGTGGAAGGGTATCTGGTGAAACATGATGTAGAGCATTTGCCCATTTTCTGAAAGAGTAGGTTCCTGTCGTAGTTTTTCTCTTTCACTCTGGACTGTTCTCTCTGCTACCGCACGGCAAGCGGTACTGGAGCGCCAAGTCTAGATCCCAAAGGCTCCTTAACAGCTTCTACCCCCAAGCCATAAGACAAATTGCCACCCGGACTATTTACATTGACCCCCCCCCCCCCCCCCCTGTTTATTATCTATGCATAGTCACTTTACCCCTACCTACATGTACAAATTACCTCGACTAACCTGTACCCCCGCACATTGACTCGGTACTGGTAGCCCCTATATATAGCCTCGTTATTGTTATTTTATTGTGTTAATTTTTTAGATTTCTTGAACTGCATTGTTGGTTAAGGGCTTGTAAGTAAGCATTTCACGGTAAGGTCTACACCTGTTGTATACTTATCTATACAAAATATAATTGGTTAATTGGTTTGACTGGATTATGTACACCTTCGGCAATGGACATTCAGGAGAATGGACATTAACAAAATCTTCACAGAGAAATGTATTGTGCAGATCAACTATGACTGTCAGATAGATTTGAGTAGTATATAATATTGTGTGAGCTCTATTCATTGTATTTATATCTTCAACATTCATTTCCAGATACAGCCCTTTCATTAGTTGAAGGCAGCCAATCCAATAGTTTCAGAAAAGTTTTCAGAAAAGTAGTCCCTCCCTGCATCTGCATAAAACAAAAACAAAAACGAGTTGCTTTCTCAGATCTGTATTCAAAGTTTTAAAAAGTAGTTACTTTCTGAGATCTGTATTCAATAGTAGTAATTTTTTGGGATCTATATTCAAATAGTTGTAGTAATCTCCAAAGTAACGGTTACCCCCACAAAGCGTAGTTAAAACTATAGTTATCCCATTTCTGCAGTGTTTCCATTATGTCATGATGTCAATGACCATGATTTGGGTTTCCTTAACAAATCCTGACTTTGATTAATGAGATATTTGCTCTTGTACATTTCATTTTAGCTACACTAATGATGTCATTTTGTGTAATTTTTGTCTCTTTAAACAGAAATCTATCATGACTTCTCTTTAGTTGTATCGTCTATGCATATCTAACCACGTGGCTAGTTTGGAACGATTGTTCCACAGACTTATAACTTTCAGCTTGGATCTTTCATGGCAGGTGGAGGCTCAATTACGACAGTCTGTAAAGTGAAAAAGGAAAAGGGAGAAATGTAAGTGCTATGTCAGCTTCACACAGAATATGCCAGAGTGCTACAGTGAGGGAAGAAAGTATTTGAGATTATGCTTTGGGGGTGTTTTTCTGCTAAGGGTACAGGACAACTTCACCGCATCAAAGGGACGATGGACGGGGCCATGTACCGTCAAATCTTGGGTGAGAACCTCCTTCCCTCAGCCAGGGCATTGAAAATGGGCCATGGATGTGTATTCCAGCATGACAATGACCCAAAACACACGGCCAAGGCAACAAAGGAGTGGCTCAAGAAGAGGCACATTAAGGTCCTGGAGTGGCCTAGCCAGTCTCCGGACCTTAATTCCATAGAAAATCTGTGGAGGGAGCTGAAGGTTTGAGTTGCCAAACGTCAGCCTCAAAACCTTAATGACTTGGAGAAGATCTGCAAAGAGGAGTGGAACAAAATCCCTCCTGAGATGTGTGCAAACCTGGTGGCCAACAACAAGAAACGTCTGACCTCTGTGATTGCCAACAAGGGTTTTGCCACCAAGTACTAAGTCATGTTTTGCAGAGGGGTCAAATACTTATTTCCCTCATTAAAATGCAAATCAATTTATAACATTTTTGAAATGCGTTTTTCTGGATTTTTGTTGTTGTTATTCTGTCTCTCACTGTTCAAATAAACCTACCATTACAGTTATAGACTGATCATTTCTTTCTCAGTGGGCAAACGTACAAAATCAGCAGGGGATCAAATACTTTTTTCCCTCACTGTACCTTAGAGATCTTGTCACCACTGTCACGCATCAATGTCTCATGAAATTGGAAACATGGAAAAAGCATATCTTTACATTGTGTAAATCTGTGTGACATTCTGTCCGTCAAACTATGTGTACGTATCTGTCTCTCTCTGTGTATGTGTGTGCGCGTACACGGGCAGGCATGAGCATGGGTGTGTTTGAGTCAGAGAGAGCGTTTACAACCATTAGCAACAGTGTAATATAAATATTTTTTTTTGAATTATGACCCTATCTGTTATTATTACTATTCCAAATCTGCATTTTACTTCACCTCTCTGAGTGTCGTAAGATGGCCATGCATTAATGATACATCCCCTGCCAGGTTTTGGCTCGGGGCCATAAGATGCCATAGGACAGGGGGAATTATTCATAGCATTACCATGGCGATGGGACCCTGTGGGTAAGGGGAGCTGTAGGTGAAGGCGTGGGGTGGTCGGCCCCCGGAACACCTCCGACCGGCAGTGAACCTGCACTTAGGAGGCCTTTCGCTAGCTACCTCTTTTCCTCCTTCCTTCTTTTCCCTCCCTCTCTTCCCCCCATCTCTGCTGGATGTCAAGGGTGAGAGGAGGAGTGTAAGATACATATCTCTTTCTATCTCTTTCTCACTCTCTCTCAGTGGGACGTCCTCTTAGACTCAGTGCCCTCCTGTCTGTTATTATTCCAACGAAATCCCCTTCAGTCTCTTTAGCGTCCGGAGTCTCATTCTCTCTCTGTCTCTCTCTCTCCGTCTCCCTCTCACAATCCCGTCCCTATGGCTGCGAAGAGGCTCCTATGCAGGGGGTTGAGGGGGTCGAGGGAGGGGGAGAGATGTAGGAGGGGGAGTCTTCTTAAATGCATCGGAAGTCTTCCGCAGCGCGGTGCAGGCGTCTATCTTAACGATCGCCATAAGTGCGTGGTTCTCTGAGGTTAATTTTCTCCCGTCAGACCTCTCCTTCACCCCAACTGACACCAGCAGAAGACACACTTGAGAGGGAAAAGTGAATTGGAGAGGTTTTTCACAGAGCGCCACCATTTTGAGGTCTGTGTGAGAGTCTGACTGACATAAAGAAGAGGATTTACAATGGGGCCTTATGGGACAACTGGGCCACGCTAGGCTCAGGGCTCAGGTCACTGCCTATAGCATGAATGACAGCAGATGAGATGTATAAGATCAAAATAATCCCTATGATATTATTTTATTCGAATTGGTTTAAGGATTATTGTCTTTTCAGGTATTTGAACAACAAACAAATTAAGCATGCAAAGGAAACGCATAGAAATTAGACCATAAAAGCACATTCAATGTCTTTTGTTTATCAACATTATTATAAGGATGGGTTGTATACAACACCTCTGGTTATTAGCACGAATTAATCAAATCCACCACCATTTCCCTACAGTGTCCTTCCACCTCAAAAAGCAAAAGAAAGAGGATTTTATGAAATATAATTTGATCTCTGAGAAATTAAGCTAAATGATTGCACACAATTATTTGGGTGAACTACCCCTTTAACACTGAAGGTTTATGTCCCATCCTGCACTTAATAGCAGGAACAGCGCCATCTAGTGGTCAGAACCTGGTAATATCAGGATACAGGATGGGACATAAACCTTAAAACTTAAATGACTAATTACGGGGGGGGGGGGGGGGGGGGGGGGTACATCACTAAAGTAACCGAGAACACATTACATAGGATGAAGAAACAATACTTCGAGCCACAGCTCCATACTACTTGTCAGACAAAGATAACTGATACTGTATACTCGATGTTGGCGTGGCTTTGGGGGGTCCGTGGGTTGGTTTTGACAATTTCTTTGGATTCTTCATGTCTTACTCATTGTTAGAAAAATGTTTGGTCCAAATCGGATTTTAAGGACTATATTTATTGAATATTATATGAATCCTATAAATACATTTAATAATGTTGCAGTAATAGTAATCCTATCTGTTTCTAACTACATAAACGATTTCAGAACAATCTGAGATGGTGGGTGTCTTGGCTTGCTGAAATGACATCGAATTACCCTACATGGGTTTGTGAGCTCAACCAGCTGATCTGGCCCGCAGGCTTGGGCAGCACAGTCATCAGAGTCATTATAAACTCATCAGCACTTTCTGGAGCCGCAGCCTAGCTCATTTTCCATGACCATGCTTGGTTTATCCTAGAAATGAGGGCTTCAGGGTTCTCTATTTCACTCCATCCTTGTTTTCAGTTAAATTAATATGTTTACATTGCCAAAGCAAGTGAAATAGATAATACAAGATGTGAAATAAACAATCAAAAATGAACAGTAAACATTACAGTCATATCAAAGGAATAGTGACTTTCAAATGTCATATTATGGCTATGCACAGTCTTGTAACGATGTGCAAATAGTTAAAGTATAAAATTGAAAATAAATCAACATAAATATGGGTTGTATATACAATGGTGTTTGTTCTTCACTGGTTGCCCTTTTCTTGTGGCAAAAGGTCACACTTCTTGCTGCTGGGATGGCACACTATGATATTTCACCTAACAGATAGGAGTTTATAGAAATTGGATTTGTTTTCAAATTCTTTGTGGGTCTGTGTAATTTGAGTGAAATACAGTATGTGTCTCTAATATGGTCACACATTTGGCAGGAGGTTAGGAAGTGCAGCTCAGTTTCCACCTCATTTGGTGGGAAGTGTGCACCTAGCCTGTCTTCTCTTGAGAGCCAGGTCTGCCTACAGTGGTGTCTCTGAATAGTAAGTCTATGCTCACAGAGTCTGTACATAGTCAAAGCTTTCCCTAAGTTTGGTTCAGTCACAGTGGTCAGGTATTCTGCCACTGTGTACTCTCTGTTTAGGGCCAAATCGCATTCCAGTTTGCTCTGTTTTTTGGTTAGTTCTTTCGAATGTGTCAAGAATTATCTTTTTGTTTTCTCATGATTTGCTTGGGTCTAATTGTGTTGCTGTCCTGGGGCTCTGTGGGGTCTTTTTGTGTTTGTGAACATAGCCCCAGGACCATCTTGCTTAGGGGACTTTTCTCTAGGTTAGTCTCTCTTTAGGTGATGACTTTGTTATGGAAGGTTTGGGAATCACTTTCATTTAGGTGGTTGTAGAATTTAACAGCTCTTTTCTGGATTTTTTGAATTAGCGGGCATCATCCTAGTTTCTGCTCTGCATGCATTATTTGGTGTTATACGTTGTACACGGAGGATGTTCTTTGCAGAATTCTGCATGCAGTCTCAATTTGGTATTGTGAATTCTTGGCTTGTGAGCGGACCCCAGACCTCACAACTATAAAAGACAATGGGTTCTATAACTGATTCAAGTATTTTTAGCCAGATTCTAATTGGGATGTCGAATTGTATGTTCCTTTTGATGGCGTAGAAGGCCCTTCTTGCCTTGTCTCTCAAATGTTCACAGCTTTGTGGAAGGTACCTGTGGTGCTGACGTTTAGGCTGAGGTATGTATAGTTTTTGTGTGCTCTAAGGCAACGGTGTCTACATGGAATTTGCATTTGTGGTACTGGCAACTGGACAACATTATTTTTGTCTTACTGTGATTTACTCTCAGGGCCCAGGTCTGACTAAATCTGTGCAGAATATCTAGGTGCTGCTTTAGGCCCTCCTTGGTTGGGGACAGAAGCACCAGATCTTCAGAAAACATTAGACATTTGACTTCAGATTCTAGTAGGGTGAGGCTGTGTGCTACAGACTGTTCTAGTGCTGTCACGACTTCCTCCGAAGCTGCCTCCTCTCCTGGTTCGGGCAGGCTTTGGCGTTCGTCATCACCAGCCTTCTAGCCACTGCCGCTTCTCATCTCATCATTCCATTTGTTTTGTCTATTACACACACCTGGTTCATATCCCCTCATTCCTACGTGTTCCCTCTGCCCCGTTGTCCTGGTGGGTGATTGTTTATTGTGAGGAATGTATTATGTGTATGAAAATATATGCACTAACTGTAAGTCGCTCTGGATAAGAGCGTCTGCTAAATGACTAAAATGTAAATGTAAAATGAGGAGAGTGTAGCTCGGTTGAGCTCCGTGTATTTTGTATTGCCGGGGTATATTTTTCCCGTGTGGCCGTTTGGTTCCGGTGTGTCTGTTTTGCGCATTTCTGCGTAACTCTGTATTCCGGAATAAACTCTGTATTCTGTGATTTACCCTCCTGCGCCTGACTCCTACAAATAACCCATCACAGAATCACCCACCCATCATGAGTCAGCAGGAGAGGAGCGCATGCCTGGTGTCATGGCACGGGTCCAGGAGCATTGCTAGCCAGCTTGGAAGAAGCGATGGATCGGGTTCTCCAGGTCGTCCAACGCCTGTCGGTACCAGCTGGGCGACCGGATCCAGCCACCCACACCCCAGCACCCAGAAGGATCCATATATCCCGACCACGGGATTTCGACGGGACAGCTGCTCTCTGCCAGGGATTCCTCCTCCAACTGAAGCTCTACTATTCCAGCATCAGCCCGGCACCTTCGGAGCGGGAGAAGGTGTCCGCCTTCATCTCCTGCCTCTCGGGGAAAACCATGGAGTGGGCCGCGTTGGACAACTACGGGGACTTTGCTCGCCTCTTTCGGGCTCTCTTCGATCACCCGCCCGAGGGTCGAGAAGCAGGCGAGTGGCTGGTCCACCTGAGGCAGGGGACGAGGACCGCGCAGGACTTCGCCCTGGAGTTCCGGACTCTAGCAGCTGGGTCCGGGTGGAACGTGCGGGCCCTCATCGACCACTTACGGTGCCATCTACGGTAGGACATCCGAAGGGAGCTAGCCTGCTGGGACATCATGTTGTCCTTCACTCAACTGGTGGACATGGCCATCCGGTTGGACAACCTGCTGGCTGCTAGAGGATGTCCTGGAGGGGGCCTGCCTGTTCCAACCCCGCCCGACTCGGATCACGAGCTGATGGAGCTGTGTGGAGCAACGACGACAGCGCCAGTGTCACTCTGGTGGCACGAGAGGACATTTCACTGCACGATGTCATCAGCGTTCTTTTGGGTCTGGAGGTGGCAGGCAGGGCACTCTCGCATCACCCCAGGTATCGAACACCCACACTTGTTCAGAGCCCTCTGCTGCACACTGTACCCTACCCATCCACTTTCCAGATTACATTGTAATTCCCCAGTGTAAGGCGCTGGTCGATTCAGGCGCAGCTGGGAACATTATGGACAGGTCATTTTCACACAGTCTAGGCATTACATTGGTTCCCCTATACATTCCACTCCCCATCAGAGCACTTGTCAGTCGACCATTAGGGTCCGGGTTTGTTAGGGAGGTTACAGCACCAGTCACTATGGTTACACACAAGACTCATCGCGAGCAAGTCACTTTTTTTTTTTATTATTGAGTCTCTTGCTTTCCCTGTTGTGTTAGGTATTCCCTGGTTAGCACTCCACAACCCCACCTTTTCATGGCCACAGAGGGTTCTCACGGGGTGGTGTTGAGAGTGTCAGGGTAGGTTTCTCTGTGTTTCCGCTGGTACAACCACGGTGGAAAGTCCAGACAGTACCTCCACCGTGCGCATTCCCCCCGAATATCTTGATTTGGCGCACGCGTTTTCCAAAACGCAGGCGACCAAATAACCACCTCATCGGGCGGGGGATTGCGCGATAAACCTCTGGGTAGACGCTGTGCCTCCCATAAGAGTCATGTGTATCCCCTGTCACAGGCTGAAACGGACTCTATGGAGACATACGTCACCGAGTCCCTGCGTCAGGGGTGTATACGTCCCTCCACTTCGCCCGCCTCCTTGAGTTTCATTTTTGTGAAGAAGAAAGACAGAGGTCTGCGCCCTTGCATTGATTATAATCACTGAACAAGGGGACAATGTGATTTAGTTATCCTCTCCCCCTCATTCCATTTGTGATCGAGTCAATGCATGGGGTGCACTTCTTCACAAAATCAGATCTCCGGAGTGCGTACAACCTGGTGCGTGTCCGAGAGGGGGACGAGTGGAAGACAGCATTCAGCACAACCATGGGGCATTACGAATACCTGATGATGCTTTATGGTTTGATGAATGCTCCATCTGTCTTCCAGTCCTTTGTGAACGAGGAGTTTCGGGACATGCTTGGTCATGGTATAGTGATCTACAATGATGACATTCTGGTGTATTCCACTATGTGCGCTGAGCATGTGTCCCTGGTTCGCAATGTGCTGGCCCGACTGTTGGAACATGACCTTTATGCCAAGGCAGAACAGTGTCTGTTTTTCCAACAGTCCATCTCCTTCCTTGGATACCGCATTACCACCTCAGGTGTGGATATGGAGTGAGTTCGCATTTCAGCCGTGCGTAATTGGCCGACTCCAACCATGGTAAAGGAGGTGCAGCGCTTTATTGGCTTTGCAAACTACTATCGGAGGTTTATCCGGAGCTTTGGCAAGGTCGCAGCTCCCATCACATCTCTGATGAAGGGTGGGCCGTCCCAGCTCCGCTGGTCTGCTGAGGCTGACAGGGCCTTCAGTAACCTGAAGGGTCTGTTCACCTCAGCCCCGGTACTGGCCCACCCCGATCCATCGCTACCGTTCGTAGTAAAGGTGGATGTGTCCGAGGTAGGTATAGGCGCTGTCCTATCTCAACGCTCGGGTATGCCAACCAAGCTCCGCCCCTGTGCCTTCTTCTCCAAGAAGCTCAGCCCGGCGGAGAAGAACTATGAAGTTGGTGATCGGAGCTGTTGGCTGTTGTCTGAGCCCTGACCGTGTGGAGGCACTGGCTCGAAGGGGCGAAACACCCTTTCCTCGTCTGGACGGACCACCGTAATCTGGAGTACATCCGGGCATTGAGGAGGCTGAACCCTCGCCAGGCCAGGTGGGCCCTATTCTTAATCCGTTTTGATTTTACACTATCATACATCCCGGGTACGAAGAATGTGAAGGCAGACACACTGTCAAGGCTGTACGACACAGAGGAGAAGCTCAGAGACAACACCCCCATACTCCCGGCCTCCTTCATTGTGGCGGCGGTAGTATGGGCAATGGACGCGGATATAGAGCAGGCGTTATGCACAGAGCCATCTCCACCTCAGTGTCCAGCTGGGCTGCAGTACATGCCTGCTCTTGTCTGTGACCGTCTGATCTACTGGTCATCCAGGTATCGGTCGGGCAGTGCGCTGCCTGACTGGAAATGCCTGATGGCCTACCTTGGCTAAGGGTCTCTATGTTTTTGGTTGGATAGGTTTCTCAATTTCTTTCGTAGGTTTTTGCATTCTTCATCAAACCATTTGTCATTGTTGTTAATTTTAGGTTGTCTGCTTGAAATGTTAAAATTTCAGAGGGAAAGGTCAAAAATGACTGCTTAGGCTTTCTACTATCAAGTCTATGCCTTCACTATTACAGTGAAATGTTTTGTCCAGGAAGTTGTCTAAAAGGGATTGAATTTGTTGTTAACTCATTGTTTTTTGGTAGGTTTCTACACTACTTTCCTTCCATCTATAGCATTTCCTAATATTATGCAGTTCCTTTGTAGACTGTGATTTTGCTGTGATCTGATAGGGGTGTCAATGGGCTGACTGAACGGTCTGAAAGACTCTGGGTTAAGGTCAGTGATAAAGTAATCTACAAATCAAATCAAATGTTATCTGTCACATGCACTCAACACAACAGGTGTAGACCTTACTGTGAAATGCTTACTTACAGACGATCTCTCTCTCTCTCTCTCTCTCTCTCTCTCTCTCTCTCTCTCTCTCTCTCTCTCTCTCTCTCTCTCTCTCTCTCTCTCTCTCTCTCTCTCTCTCTCTCTCTCTCTCTCTCTCTCTCTCATCCCCCTTGCTCTCTCTTTCCCTCTTTTTATAGTCTAGTGCTATCACTTGACTTCTCTCTACATTTTAAGGGCCTAATTTGTGGGTTTATGTAGTGATATTTTAATGGACATGTAGTGATATTTTCTTTGGGTTTGAGCCTCTGAGTGTTAGGGATATTCAAAGAATATAGTATGCATCATTTTCAAACTGTTTTGGTTCAAGGGGCTGATTGTGAGTCTGTCCACAAGTTTGGTGGAATTACATTTTTGCGTGATTGGTTTTTATCACTGTATGAATCTATAAGTGATAGAGCTCCAGGTCATGGCAGAATGCATACTTAAGAGAAATATACAAACGTGTATCATGGTTTTGCCTTCTGCAGCTAAGATGATACTGAAAACTGAGAGACAGGCATTTGCCTAAGGCTATCTATCCTTAGTCAAACGCTAGAGGAAAAGCAAGCTTGTCTTTCATTCCTTCAGGGCATTAAATTGGCCGACTCCACAATATGTAAGGGTCTGGTTTCTACTTTTTGTTTTTTTGTACACTTTCTGAAGCAAAGAAACCTTCTCCATTGTCTGACTTCTCAGTCAAAACTATCAGATTTTCTAGGCGATTCAGGGGCACTCAAGGACTCAGAAATGCAATTAATTATATGCAAACAGGATAAAATGTCACATTCTGTGAGATATCTGATGTATCCTGGCACTGCAATCTGTCTGTGGGTGCTGCTTTGTCCTCCAATAACACAGGCCTTGTCACGGTTTCGGCCGAGGCTGCTCCTCTTCCTTGTTCGGGCAGGCTTCGGCGGTCGTCGTCTCCGGAGTACTAGCTGCCACCGTTCTATGTTTCATGTTCATTTGGTTTTGTCTGTTCATAACACCTGTCCCTTATTTGTGTCTTAATTGTTCCCTTATTTAGTTTCGTGTGTTTGGGTCAGGTGTTATGCGTGATTGTTGATGTCAGCCTGCCTCTAAGAGTTTGTTCTCTCGTTATTGTGTATTTTCGAGAGCTCGCACTGTGTGCGCTTTTCTTGTTGTTTCCGCACTGTGTTTTCGTGCGTAATTGTTCGCGCCACCCGGTTGGGTTGGCGACTGATATTTGTGTTTGGACTTTAGTAAAGTTCTGTTGAAGTCCTCCTGGTTTCCTGCGCCTGATTCCTACTCATCCACCTACACCACTCTGACAGGCCTATTCTAAATGGCACCATTTACATGCATTTGGGATTGGAGAGAGATAGACAGACAGACCATAGATTTGACGGCAACACCATACAATCAATAGAGAGGAGATCATTTCCAGTTTCTGATGCAAACTATTTGTCCTCTCACCAGCCACACTAACTACAATACCCACAATACCCAGAGTTGACCTATGACCTCATATTTACCTATTTTCCTCAAGGTCATCCCTGTCTATATATGATTGTCTGTACCCTCAATTAACTACTAGACGAATGTTCTTCCAGTTAGTTTCACTGTGTGAAATATTAAAGTCATGGATTTGGACAGGGCTTTAACCGCTGTGAGCAGATGCTCCATGCTTTTAATCACTGAATAATACATTTTCGTTCAATGTCTCTGGCTCCATTAATGTCTCTAAATGCTGCCCTGATTCAGCACAGGCAATATTTCGCATAAATGCTCACACACATACACATACACACATACACTCAAATGATCATGCACACACAGACACACATAGGCCTACACGCATATGTGCACAGAAAGGACTCTATCTGTGCAGAGCACATGCCCCTTTGCCCTTCCAGTCTCCAAAGTGCCCTTTCGGGTGGTGGAATAATTTCCCCAAAAATATCTATATTTTTGTATACAATGTTTGTCATTGTTGTTCGGAACCCACTGCCCCCAAGTCGTCATGACCTTGTCAAGTTCGCCACCCCCACTCTGTCCGATGGTGCGCCTGTCGTGTATGGAGCTCACGCACTGTTGGACAGTCTGCTCTGTATTGAGATTGCACACTCCCGGTTTCCAAACATGCATGGCTTGAGAGATGCTATCACCAATCGAGTGTGTGTAGCTAGCTACCTAGTTTAAATATCAACTGTAAAGCCACAGCAGCAGACAGGAATAAATATCTCTCCGGGAAGCAGAAGGGCGGAGGTGTGTGTTTCATGATTAACGACTTATGATGTAATTGTAGTAACATAGAGGAACTCGAGTCATTCTCTTCACCCGACCTAGAATACCTCACAATTAAACGCAGACCGTATTATCTCCCAAGATAATTTTCTTCGGTTATAGTCACGGCCGTGTATATCCCCCCTCAAGCCGATACCACGACGGCCCTCATAGAACTTCACTGGACCTTATGCAAACTGGAAACCACATATCCTGAGGCTGCATTTATTGTGGATTTTAACAAAGCAAATTTGAGGACTAGGCTGCCGAAGTTCTATCAACATATCGACTGTTGTACTCGCGCTGCTAAAATCCTCGACCATTGCTATTCAATCTTCCGGGATGGTTACAAGGCCCTCCCCCGCCCTCCTTTCGGCAAATCTGACCACGACTCCATTTTGCTTCTCCCTTCCTATAGGCAGAAACTCAAACAGGAAGTACCCGTGCTAAGGACTATTCAACGCTGGTCTGACCAATCGGAATCCACGCTTCAAGATTGTTTTGATCACACGGACTGGGATATGTTCCGAGTAGCTTCCGAAAATAATTTTGACATATACTCTGAAATGGTGACGGAGTTTATCAGGAAGTGTAAATGTGATGTTGTGCCCACTGTGACTATTAAAACCTACCCTAACCCGAAACCGTGGATAGACGGCAGCATTCGCGCAAATCTGAAAGCGCGAACCACCGCATTCAACCATGGCAAGGTGACTGGGAATATGGCAGAATACAAACAGTGTAGCTACTCACTCCGCAAGGCAATTAAACTGGCAAAACATCAGTATAGAGACAAAGTGGAGTGGCAATTCAACGGCTCAGACACGAGACGTATGTGGCAGGGTCTACAGACTACAAAAAGAAAACCAGCCACGTCGCCGACACCGACGTCTCGCTTCCAGACAAGCTAAACACCTTCTTTGCCCGCTTTGAGGACAACACAGTGCCAATGACGAGGCCCACTACCAAGGACTGTCGCCTCTACTTCTCCATGGCCGACGTGATTAAGACATTTAGGCATGTTAACCCCCGCAAGGATGCCATCCCTAGCCGCGTCCTCAGAGCATGTGCAGACCAGCTGGCTGGTGTGTTCATGGACATATTCAATCTCTCCCTTTCCCAGTCTGCTGTTCCCACATGCTTCAAGATGGCCAAGATGTTCCTGTACCCAAGAAAGCAAAGGTAACTGAACAAAATTAGTATTGCCCTGTAGCACTCACCTCTGTCATCATGAAGTGCTTTGAGAGTTAAGGATCATATCACCTCTACATTACCTGTCACCCTAGACCCACTTCAATTTGCTTACCGACCCAATAGATCCACAGACGATGCAATTGCCTTCACACTGCACACTGCCCTATCCCATCTGGACAAGAGGAATACCTATGTAAGAATGCTGTTCATTGACTATAGCTCAGCATTCAACACCATAGTACCAACCAAGCTCATCATTAAGCTCGAGGCCCTGGGTCTGAACCCCGCCCTGTGCAACTGGGTCCTGGACTTCCTGACGGGCCGCCCCCAGGTGGTGAAGGTAGGAAACAACATCTCCACTTCGCTGATCCTCAACACTGAGGCCCCACAAGGGTGCGTGCTCAGCCCCCTCCTGTTCACCCATGACTGCGTGGCCAAGCACGCCTCCAACTCAATCATCAAGTTTGCAGATGACACAACAGTAGTAGGCTTGATTACCAACAATGACGAGACCGCCTACAGGGAGGAGGTGAGGGCTCTGGGAGTGTGGTGCCAGGAAAAAAATCTCTCACTCAACATCAACAAAACAAAGGAGATGATCGTGGACTTCAGGAAACAGCAGAGGGTTCACCCCTCAAATAGAAACTCTCGTTTGCAACTGTTGGATGATTACACCCAAGATTAGCTATATGCAGGCAAGAGTGTGCAAGGCAATATTGAAATTGTCACTGTCTGTCACCTTGATTAATCAAATTTGTCTCTTGACCTGTGCACCTACGTTGTAAACTTTAATTCATAGGCTAGGTTGTACCAACCCCATTGTGGGTATAAGGATAAATGTTGTATCATGTAGTAGCCTAAACCTTTTAATGTTACATTGACCTGGGTGAATGGAATATGAATGACAGTCATCCACTATGCTGTAAAATAGGGCCATGCTCATAAATAGAATAATCGTCCTCTTTCATCTTAAACGACACCGATCGCCACTGCAACACAAGTAATCTACACTCTAGCTAAGATCCATATATTAAACTATCCACACAAGCCACTACTAAGCCAGCCTTATATGAGTTAGGGAGTGAATGTTATTTATAATAGGCTACTGTAAGGGTTACATGGAGATAATCTGACCTCTCTAAAATGAAAATGGATGGACCTCCCTTCAACAAAATATATTATACTTAACCCTGCCTGAACGCTTGAAAAACAACAAGTGACCCTCCCCTATACCCAAAATAAGTGGATAGCAGAGAACATGCCTACCATTTACCCTCACTTCTTGGACAGACCAGGATTAGACCCATAATGTGAAGGAGAAGTTCAGTGGCTGGTTCCCAGAGTAGCCCTCTACAAGATCGTCACCAGACTCTTCATCAACCATCTCCCTGACCACCTTCCTCTGATCAAGCCATGAACTGACCCTCTCCATCTTTGGAGGATGCATGCATTCAAAGACTTGGCCTCTATTGGTTGACCTAACTAACCCATGATGATGTATTGCTTGTTTGTTTTTTGCTTTAGAACCGCTTTGAGATTGTTATGAAAAGCGCTATAGAACTGTAATAAATAATAATAATTATTATTATTACATTATCATATTTCTCCAATGCCAAATCAGTGTGTCTTGTTTGCAACGAAACTGTCCCTGTTTGCAAATAATTCAATCTAAGAAGTAATTACGAATCTGAGCATGGTACTTTCAAAAGTTAGGCCTACCTTTCCACCCCAGACAGAGTAGGCCTACCGACGCAGAAAAATGTAAGCTTTAACTGCTGGCTATTCTCCTTCCGTGGCTTAACCCAACGAGAGAAGGTCACAAGTGTTTCTCTAAAGCTGTCTAGGTTTAAACATCTTCTATTGTACAGAAAGTGAATATCTTAATCAATTGATTGTGACAGAATTAGATTACTTCCCAAGAAAATTACATTTTTTGTCTCCTCGGCTATAGAAGGCTATAGAAGGTTGTAGCTCAGTCTCTGAATGTCCAATAAACTAAACAATGATATGCCCATATGCATCGGAGTCACATCCTTCCTAGGTATTTTACAGCTTGTCTCTAGCATAAAGCATCACAAACCAAAGTGCTGTTATAGATCACTTTATATAATCAGGTCTATTTTATTTTCTTCAAAATCTTAAGCTAACATGGGGTAGGCCTGTGCTTTTTGCCATTTTCTTTAATAAAAGGTAGACCTATGGCATACCCTCTCATACCCCCTCATTCACTGGTTTTAACTTAACAACCCTTCACTGACACGGCGGTAGGCTATTTAAAGAGTGATTGGTCGGTGGAGGAATTGGCCAACAACATTTCACCTGTCAAACAGGTAGGCATACCTCTTATTTCTTAAATAGGAAGAAATAGGCTCAAACACAAAAGGCAATTTTTTGGACTAGGCCTAATCAAATTATTTTCAGAAGAAGCCTTTGACTCTCCTCCTGAACTACCACTGTAGGGCTACACAGCACAGCAAAAAGGTTTTGATCAGCAATAACAGGCCGGGGCTCAGGGTTGGAATATCCATTGCACAGTGTAATGCAGACTAGTTTTATTTACACCTTCCCAGCAGATAGCTTAGAAATATAACTTTGCTCTGTGCTTCTCCGAGCATGCACTTCGTAGCCTATAGGCTATGGATCATTTGATTGAGACCACACTAAATAGCCTATATGCACACTTGATAGTGGAGAATCCGAGATGAGGGGCAGCATCGGGCACACATTAACATATAGCCTAATAAGCAAATAATTCTGAAACACTGAGAAATATAGACATTTCATCAATTACAAATTACACTACCCTCCCCTGGACTAGATTTAAAAAATACTAAACCATCCCCTTGACTGAAATTGAAAAAACGTTTTCCTCCAGGTACCCATTTTGTAAATTTAGATCCCTTAGAACAGCGTTTCCCAAACTCGGTCTTCGGGACCCCAAGGGGTGCACGTTTTGGTTTTTGCCCTAACACTACACAACTGATTCAATTGATCAAAGCTTGATGATTAGTTGATTATTTGAATCAGCAAAAACCTAAATGTGCACCCCCTGGGGTCCTGAGGACCGAGTTTGGGAAACCCTGCCTTAGAAGATTATGAATATTATATTATGAAGACGATAAATCACAATCAGTAAAATAAAAGAAGCTAGATAACTAGCAGAATTACATAAATCATCAACATCAATGATCGGCTGATAGCCCACCCTCCTTTACCATGTCAGTCATGTGTTTAGGAGGCACTGTAACAAGCTTATTTCTAGGACGTGCATGGCCCTGCACAGACACTCTTACAATCATGCAGGCACACACAAACATTGACACACACACACACACACATACACACACGCACATCAGGCTGAAATTACCCGCTGCTCAAAAGAACATTAAACTTAATTTTAAGAGTAATGGATCTCATCAGTCAGTGAACCTAAAGCATTATACTTCTACAAGCGTGGCTGCACCGTCATTAATCCATGCATTGTGATACCTTCTCCTAAGCACTGACTAGCCGCTAATAATTAGGGGCTCAATGTAGAATTCAGTAAATTTATACATCGTTTTTTAGCTGAGTTCAAACTTCATTCAACCTTTATGATTTGTTTAAAGAATATAGGAATATATAGGTATAGCAGCTTGGCAATAATGTCATTAGACCTGATGCTCTGGAGTATCCATTCCGTATGATTTGGTTCAGTTTCATTTGACTTAGGAAGTTAATATTCAAAGTTGACACATTGCTAAGTCAATGTGTTCTGCTTACATAGACAGCACTGTAGTGTAAACATTCCTGTAGCCTAGCATTGACCTGACTCTGTCAACCTACAATATTCCACCCTAATAAGTTGTATAAAGTCATGTGTCATTTTCTATTAGGCCATACTGACAAGCCCCTCTGCCTCAAACCCCTCAGTAAATGGATTGCATGTATCAACGTGAGTGTATAGACTTGTTTGAGCGACACGTCTCTACAGTAAATGTACACTCTCCATGCCTGTGCCATCTTAGATCGATTCGATTCACAACACTGAGAGCTTCTGAGAGCTTCCAGGAGACTGCAGGTTTTCACGGCCAAGATTCCGTGAAAGCTGAGAGAAATGATCCCCGGTTCTGTCGAGGTTTCCCTGAGACAAACAGTAGAACAGCAACCCCCTGTAAAAGCTTTAATCCTGCCCTAACAGGGTCGATCACAGGCTTGTCAAATCAATGGGAATTGGCAGGTTGAATTGATTTCTGTGGGAAAGGAGGAAAGGTAGAAGGGAAGAAACCCCATATCTGCTAAAAGCCTGGTTGTCACTTGACAACATACCCTCACAATGTGAGGGTATGCGCTACTGGTGTCTCTGCTGCCTCCAATGGCCTTCAACTATATAACAAAGGATTGTCAGAGTGACCCATGAAGCGTTCATGACAGTCAAACTTCTTGGTTTGGTCAATGATGTGGGAAACGGTACTAACATGTGAAAATGAAATGATTGACGGATGATTCCATGCTCTGCTTACACATACTGTGCAACAATTAAGTACTGCATGCTCTTTAGTCTAGGGGTAGGTGGGAAAGCAGACCTGTAATGAACAATAAAGCAATCCATTGACTGCAGTGATATACAGTAATAACGTCTGAGTGCACTGGGTTCTGCCTAAGACTTATTCATGGGTTCTATTCCCCATAATTAAGCCACAGGTGATAGATAAAGTTACTAAAATATTCTTCTTTGTCACCATCCTTTACTTATTTCCTTCCGACTCTCTTTTAAAATGTAAATATTAAACACGGTTTTAAATCAAATTGCATTGTAAGTGGTTGAAAGAAATAGAATAGGTTTGCAATTATCCTTGCAATAATGTTTTAATCTAAGCTTCGGAAGCATGCCTTTAAGGACATTTAATTTGCCTTCTGTAATTGCATTAGGTTTCGCAGGTTTAAATCTTCTGCGGCATAACTTGTTGATTAGAAAGTGAAAATCCTGGCAGTGAATTCTAGCATTATCATACATTATTTCATATTTTCCAGATATTGTCCCCCCTCATCTCCCTCCCACCAATATAAATTGCATCCGACAGTGAATAATAACGTTTCCTCTCACACAACAGTAGGAGTCTCACTTATCTGTTAGTTCCATTGTTCAGAAAATACTTCCTCTGACTTCTAAACAGCCCTAATTTGTTGCCAATTTAGAGAAGAACTTAATGTCCTTTGGTGTCAGGGTTTTGTTTTTCACAGAGGGTAAAGAGAGAATAAAGAGTTGAAGTCTGTTCAAAACCTAATATATCTTATTTGGTTGAAGCTGGTCACCATCAGTAGGCCATGGTGAATGGCACAGAGTGTACAGACATCACCGGTTACACCAACATGTGTGTCTTCAAACTCTTCATCCATTGATCTATGTCAACACCAGCCAACCACCCATCAGAGCATCTATCCAGTCAGTACTTCAGCTCCTGGCATCATCTCTCTTCACTCTTTCCACTGGAGCTAGCTAGATCCTAGATTCACTGCTTGGTATTCTGAAGGGTGTCCAGGCCATTTTAAAGAATTGCTCTGGCCTGTCTGCCAGGCTACCTTCCTTTTCTGCTCCCACAGTACCCATGTCCATTAGAGCTGATCGAGGCACACGGCCCGGCCCCACGGCCTCCCCCTCCACCCCGCTGTTCAGTTAGCTGACTCACACACCCCCCTGGGGATTCTGGGTAGGGCTCTCTGTGTCTTCACAGAGTTTGATGGATGAAATCAATGTCAGTACAAAAAACTAGATGAAAACGAGTCTGGGTCCAGTTTCACGACTGATAAAGAAATACAGCACCCACAATGATCCATGTTGTTTTATTTTGAAGAGTCACAGACGATCTGTCTCAAACTTTGCAGCAGGTAATAGAGTATTCTTTGTGTATCTTACTCAGCTCACCGTATGCGCTCTGTAAACTTGGTGAATTAACTGACATGAAGACTATACAAATCTGTTGGGGGTAAACATTTTAAACTCCTGGTAGGCAGGAAGGAGAGGTCACTCAAAATGCAACCGGCAGCCTTCTCCCTTCTTTATGACGGCTCAAAGTGAGGGCTAATCTTTCCCCCTACTAACTATTGTTGATTGCGTTCATTATGTCATGTCCCGGTATCTCCAACCCGCTGTTGGTGGTGTGAGTAAATGGCAGCAATGGGGGAGCTGTATCTCAAAGCTAATTGGGCACCACTTTTGAGAGGCACTTCTAAATCAGCAGACTGTCCCTCTTCACATGCATTTTTTATGAGACTCCCAAACCCCCTATGGCGGAGGGAGAGTAGACCGTTTTTTTTGTTGGTGTTTCATGAGATGTCAAGTGCGTTTTTGCCAAACCCCCACAGTGCGTTTTAAGCAAATTACAGGCCTTTTTGTAAAGTGTATTTCTTTTTAAAGACACTGCTCTGAGCTACGACATGCCACTGAACTCTGCCTCAGATATGGACTAGATTTGTTTTAATACATGTATGCAGGAGGTCAGTAATCTCAGAGCTAATGGAGATTAAAAAGAGTATTCAATATTTACATTTAAATTTACTATCTGGCATCATATACTTTCTGGCTCAGCGTTTCCACATGTATTACTATTAAGCTATATTAAAAATATATGAATTATACAATCCATAAATTAATTTGAGGGTACAGTTGGGAGATATTTTGTCCATGGAATACAGAACCCCTGTAAAGGGAAGAAGTATAGATTGCTGAAGCACTCTGGGAGCAATTCTACATAAAGAAATCAACAGCACAAGGGACAGTCAAGCTGACTACAGAGATATGGAGACACAATGGTTAATCACACCCACCTGACCAACTACACAACACAACAGCACACGCATCAACAAACACATCCATGTGATCACACACACAGGCACACTGCTACAGTCAGAACTGAACTGAGCCAGAGGCAACAGATGTTGGAACGGATGCTCAGTGATGTTCAGTATCCATTTAGGCAAAATATTTTGGATAATATTGTAAGCCAATTAAGCACACCTGACATTGTGAAAATCCACATAATCTAACAATTAATCACAATGAGACAAAAATGCATGAGCAACAAAAGGTATCACTCCATGAAACATTTAAATAAATGCACCAAAATCGTCATAGTGTGAAACTAATAAACCGAAGTCCCCAGTAATAATCGCTGCAATTAAATGCAACTTAAAATACATTTTCTGCCACCATCATTTCCTCTCCATTTCCTAAGCCGCCATTATAGATTAGTTTATGCGGTGAACCAACCGATTTCTCTCTCCAGTCACAGCAGTGCTTATTTGAAAAGGCCCAGTTCCTTTTTTCTCCCCTGGTTTTGCCCATCGGCTTACTTCTAAAGCAAAATCTCCTCTGTCTCCTTAATGCAGCTTTTTGCTTGAGTCTGCACATAAAAGAGCTAAGGGCTTTTCACTGCTTTACTTTGAGATTGCAGAGAAGAAGCCATCCAGAGCAGTCGTGAGCCCACTCCATCACACAAACACAAACATGCATAGACACATTAGAGATGCAGAGTATACAGACATATTTGCAGACATTTGGAAACTGCATGCAAAACATATTGCATAGATGTAAAAAATGATGTCTCATGCATACAGGTGCACACATGTGAACACACACACACACACACACACACACACACACACTCTCTCTCTCTCTCCTGGGACCACAGATGTGACGATTACACTCATTACTAGTAAACAAATGAATGCCCCTAGAGAGAGAAACGATGTTTGCCTTGTGTCTAAAAACCAACACCACAATACAAACACAGCACAGTGTTAAGATTGCATCTTCGTTTTGAGAGATACCAACCCACAATATTTGAATTCTCAACTCAGCATAGAGTGCCTATTTGAGCTATATGAGTACAGACAAAGCCACACATAGCCACATGGCTCCTGTCAGTGCCCATTTGACATTTCGGACGGGCCCTTCCCTCCTTCGACTGTTAATGGGGAGAGAGATGTATTGCAGGTAGCATTTAAAGTCGGGCCCTTGACACACAGCACATCATTAACACCTAGTTGAAGGCCCTTCTCTGGCCCACTTCCAGATAGTCTTCCAGAGGAGAAGTTCACAACTGTTCTCTTCTCAACAGTACCCAGCAATCCTGTCTCCCTCTCTGCCCGCCTGCCTCTCTCCCTTCCCTGCATGACTACCTCCCGCCATGTTGTCTCCCGCTATGTTTGGAGCACCATGCAAAGTCAGCACTCTTCTGACTACCTTGTTACAAGTCCTCAAACACTTGCCCACTGGCCCCTTTCAAGCCAGAGAAAACAACGTCAAAATGTGGAGAAAAGTTGGTTGCAGGAGTACTGGTAGCTAACACTGTTTCTATCAGTCCTTATGAGTGGTGGTCTCTGCCTGCCTCACTGTCTGTGGGATGAAGATTTGATGTTGTTTGAATGTCTGAATGTGCTGTGAGTTGAGTTCATTAATAGCAAAGACATGTTGTTTGTATACATTTCTCTTTATGTTTTTCACAAGGCCTCTATCCCTCAAGCAATACAACTGTAATATCAATCCAGCGGAGAGATATTTGTGGATTCGCATTGGAAAAAGCATAGTCATATACTGTAGCTGAAATCTATACAAAAGCTCTAATAACCATAGTCCCCTGAAATGACCAAACAATGGCCTGGGTTTTCTTATTACATTCGATCGTTGCATTCCAGGCCGACTACATTACAGATGTTGCAATGCATCAATCAAAAGTTGCATGCCACATCATCAACTGTGCCGCCGGGCATCATATTGCTATATCATATGATGTGGTTAGCTGATATTTTAAACACCTATTTATATGTTGTGAAATCTGGCATGCGTCTGCAATGTACTCAGTCTGGAACGCGGCCCTTGAGTCAATCCAAGGGGTTGCTTCTGTTTCCCATCACCAGTTCCTATTGAAATAACAATATATTATCTGTACAATAAACAGTGATATGAGTAGATGTTGCATTAATGTCTAAGCCTTTAAATTGCAATATCTACTAAGCTAACATATGGAATTGTTTTAAGATTGTCAGAAAATGTATAATTTAGCAATTTGATTTGGAATTTTAGGACCCCTGTAGATATATATAAAAAATATATACTTTTTTTGTAATGAAACACTGAATTTGGCCTTCACTGCTATAGCCCATAGAAACGCATTGAATAACACATTAATAAATAGCAAAAGAGAAAATCTAAAAATAAATCATAAGCAACAAGGTTTTGAAGTGTCTGTCCTATATCTGAGAGATATATGAAAATGTCGGAATTCAAAAAAAAATGTTTTATGTTTGGTCACGTTATTTTTGGCACATTTGACCCGATATGCACTTATTGCCATTTTTACAGCCCAGTACTGGGTTACCTTCGGAAAAACACCCCTGAAGCGTGTGTGTGTAGTAGAGCAGAACAACAGACACCTTAGTGTTCGTGAGTCTCCTATTTCGATATTGGTGACATATTAGTTTGCATCTCCAACGGTTCGGCCCGGACAGTCGGTTTTGTGAGACAAACTCTTTGAAATGAGGACATCCACAACCTAGAGTTCAGACAACTGTCATAATACTTCTCGATGTGATAGAGCAAAAAAACTGGAACTGTCATGTTCGAGAGAGTCTCCCCTGTCGATATTGGTGACATATTAGTTTGTAGCTCACACGGTTTGGGTTTTACAGACAATTTCACAAGCCCCATGTTATGGACTAGGCGCAAACTTTATATAGGCGGAAAGAGGGGAGATTGAGCTGCAGCCAACGGTAAGTCTCTAGCATAAACACATGGGGAGCTATTCAATATTCAAAATGACATCACTGTGTGATGCATGGGTGCGTCAATCGACTCTAGTTCAAGCCCATATGAGAATGCACGCTAAGCAGTATATCATAATTGAACAACTAAGCGGGGTCACAACAGGGCGAACCTCCAGCAGTACCACGAGTGGGCTCAAATCACTTATTATAATTATCATTAGTCAATCACCCCACCAACACCCCTCCTCTCCAGCTCTTCTTCTCCATAAACCCCCTTCATTCACAAATGATGAGTGTACATGAACCAAAGCACCGCTTAAATGCCACTGTACCTGACTATTGTCAATTAGGAAATTGAGAGAGGACAGAGGAGAGAGTAAACAGGGGTAAATAAAGAATGATAGCGACCCAAAGGTTAGGTGTGTGATAGCATGCGATGATTAGAGAGGTAGACCTGTGTGGGCCGTTAATGAGATGCAGCTGGACAGCGAGATAAAATGACTGAGGTGGGAGGGATGGAGGGATGGAGTAAAGGAGGGAGGAGACAGGGGCTGTAACCCTAACAGATTTATGGGGGGCTTCAGATGTGCGTCTTTGGAGATAGGGCCAAGCTTACCGGCCGATATGTTTTATGACCCCTGGCACACCCCGTCAAAAGATATTACAGGGGTGTTAGCCAGTAACCTAAGAGCGAAACCTCCCATCCAATTATTTTTCTGACGCTATAGCTCCAGCTGTAGCCTGCCAGCTTCGTCTCTTTCATATAGCAGCTCGAATCCTCATTGTTTTCAATCTCAGCTGCACATCTCGAGCTGAGTCGTGTGTGTTCACCCATCTAAAGTCTATCGTGCCTCCTTAATCTGCTAATATCCTTTCCCTGTGGTGTGTATCTCATGTCTACATTTCACACAGTGTCACGCTCACGCACACACACACACACGCACACACTCCTTTCGGGAGCATTGGTATAGCATTGGTATAGAAATAAGAGCCAACTGTTGGCGGTGGGAAAGTTGACAGGCTCAGTGGTCATCTGATAATATGTCTCTTTAATCGCTCCACACTCCAAGGCTGCTCCATCAGTGAGGTGTGTGTGTGTGTGTGAGTGCCTATGCCACACACATCTCTTTCAGACCAATTTAATACATCAAAGCTAAAGGGTGTGTGTTTGTCTTACAGAAAGGCTGTTTACCTGGTTCTAGCAATGAAGATAGCATGTGTGTGTGCGTGTGTGTGTGTTTGTGTGTGTGCGAGTGCATGTGCCTGAGAGTGTATGTGTGCGTGAGAGTGTGTGTTTGTGTGTACAGTGCCTTCGGAAAGTACTCAGACCCCTTGATTTTTTCCACAATTTGTTACAATACAGCCTTATTCTAAAATTGATTAAATAAAAATAAATCCTCCGTAATATACACACAATACCCCATAATGACAAAGAGAAAACAGGTTTAGACATTTTTGCAAATGCATTAAAACAAAAAAACAGAAATACATTATTTATATACAGTACCTGTCAAAAGTTTGGACACACCTACTCATTCAAGGGTTTTTCTTAATTTTTTACTATTTTCTGCATTGTAAAAATAATAGTGAAGACATCAAAACTATTAAATAACACATATAAAATCATGTAGTAACCAAAAAAGTGTTAAACAAATCAAAATATATTTTATATTTGTCACGTTCGTTGAGAGACGGGTCAGACTAAGGTGCAGCGTGGTATGCGTACATGTTTATTAAGATGAATAAACACTTGAAAAAATAACAAAAGAACGAAAACGTGAAGTCCTATGGGCTATACACACAACAAGCCTAACAGGAACACAAACAAGATCCCACAACTAAGGTAGGCAACATGGCTGACTAAGTATGATCCCCAATCAGAGACAACGATCGACAGCTGCCTCTGATTGGGAACCACACCCGGCCAACATAGAAATACAATGACATAGAATGTCCACATAGAAATTACCACACATAGATATTCACATATTCACACCCTGACTAAACCAACTAGCCAACTCTGTCAGGGCGTGACAGTACCCCCCCCCCGAAAGGTGTGGACTCCGGCCGCAAAACCTAACTTAACAGGGGAGGGTCCGGGAGGGCATCTAGCCTCGGTGGCGGCGCCGGCTCCGGGCGTGACGTCCTCTCCCTCTCTGCCTCCTCGTTGCACCCCTGGTCTGGTCTGGACCTCGGCGCGATGCTTCCCCTCTCCTTCCTCCCACGATGCACCAAGCCCTGTCTAGACCCTGGTGTGGGAGGCACCGAACCTGGAGAGGGGCTGACGTCTGGGCCTGGATCGGCAATCCTTACGCGATGCACCAAGCCCTGTCTGGACCCTGGTGTGGGAGGTACGGGGTGTACCGGGCTGGCGACACACACCACTGGTTTGGTGCGGGGAGCAGGTACGGGCCGTACCGGACTGGATACGCGCACCACTGGTTCTTGAAATGTTCGTTATTGACTGACCTTCATGTCTTAAAGTAATGATGGACTGTCATTTCTCTTTGCTTATTTGAGCTGTTCTTGCCATAATATGGACTTGGTCTTTTACCAAATAGGGCTATCGTCTGTATACCCCCCCCCCCCCCCCCCCCTACCTTGTCACAACACAACTGATTGGTTCAAATGCATTAAGAAGGAAATAAATTCCACAAATTAACTTTTAAGAAGGCACACCTGTTAATTGAAATGCATTCCAGGTGACTACCTCATGATGCTGGTTGAGAGAATGACAAGAGTGTGCAAAGCTGTCATCAAGGCAAAGGGTGGCTATTTGAAGAATCTCAAATATTGTCACGCCCTGACATAGAGTAGGCTAGTTGGTTTAGTCAGGGTGTGAATATCTATGTGTGGGAATTTCTATGTGGACATTCTATGTCATTGTATTTCTATGTTGGCCGGGTGTGGTTCCCAATCAGAGGCAGCTGTCGATCGTTCCATATGTGTTATTTCATAGTTTGATGTCTTCACTATTATTCTACAATGTAAAAAATAGAACAAATTAAGATAAACCCTTGAATGAGTAGGTGTGTCCAAACTTTAGATTTGTAGTGTAAGTATTCAGACCCTTTGCTATGAGACTTGAAAATTGAGCTCAGGTGCATCCTGTTTCCATTGATCATCCTTGATATGTTTCTACAACATGATTGGAGTCCACCTGTGGTAAATTAAATTAATTGGACATTATTTGGAAAGGCACACACCTGTCTATATAAGGTCCCACAGTTGATAGTGCGTGTCAGAGCAAAAACCAAGCCATGAGGTCGAAGACAGGATTGTGTCAAGGCACAGATCTGGGGAAGGTTACCAAAATATTTCTGCATTATTGAAGGTCCCCAAGAACACAGTGGCCTCCATCATTCTTAAATGGAAGAAGTTTGGAATCACGAAGACTCTTCCTGGAGCTGGCCGCCCAGCCAAACTGAGCAATCGGGGGAGAAGGGCCTTGGTCAGGGAGGTGACAAAGAACCCGATGGTCATTCTGACAGAGCTCCAGAGTTCCTCTATGGAGATGGGAGAACCTTCCAGAAGGACAACCATCTCTGCAGCACTTCACCAATCAGGCCTTTATGGGCCAGAGTGGCCAGATGGAAGCCACTCCTCAGTAAAAGGCATATGACAGCCCGCTTGGAGTTTGCCAAAAGGCACCTAAAGGCTCTCAGACCATGAGAAACAAGATTCTCTGGTCTGATAAAACCAAGATTGAACTCTTTGGCCTGAATGCCAAGTGTCACGTCTGGAGGAAACCTGGCACCATCCCTAAGTGAAGAATGGTGGTGGCAGCTTCATGCTCTGGGGATGTTTTTCAGCGGCAGGGACTGGAAGACTAGTCAGGATCGAGGAAAAGATGAACGGCGCAAAGTACAGAGAGATCCTTGATGAAAACCTGCTCCAGAGCGCTCAGGACTTCAGACTGAGGCCAAGGTTCACCTTCCAACAGGACAACGACCCTAAGCACACAGCCAAGACAACGCAGGAGTGGCTTTGGGACAAGTCTCTGAATGTCCTTGAGTGGCCCAGCCAAAGCCCAGACTTGAATCTGATCGAACATCTCTCGCTTGAGAGGATCTGCAGAGAAGAATGGGAGAAACTCCCCAAATACAGGTGTGCCAAGCTTGTAGTGTCATACCCAAAAAGATTTGAGGCTGTAATCGATGCCAAAGGTGCTTTAAAAAAGTACATTTACATTTTAGTCATTTAGCAGACGCTCTTATCCAGAGAGACTTACAGTTAGTGAATACATATTTTTTATACTGGCCCCCCGTGGGAATTGAACCCACAACCCTGGCGTTGCAAACACCATGCTCTATCAACTGAGCTACATCCCTGCCGGCCATTCCCTCCCCTACCCTGGACCAATTGTGCGCCGCCCATGAGTCTCCCGGTCGCGGCCGGCTGCGACAGAGCCTGGATTCGAACCAGGATCTCTAGTAGCACAGTTAGCACTGCGATGCAGTGCCTTAGACCACTGTGCCACTCAGGAGTTAAAGTATTGAGTAAAGGGTCTGAATACTTATGTAAATGTTACATTTCTAAAAACCTGTTTTTGCTTTGTCATTATGGGGTATTGTGTGTAGATTGATGAGGATTTTTTAAATTTAAATTAATTTTATAATAAGGCTGTAATGTAACAAAATGTAGAAAAAGTCAAGGGGTCTGAATACTTTCCGATGGCTCTGTATTTTCCCCATTACCGCAATGAGAGAGTTTTACAGGCTGCTGGACAGAGGGTCATTAAAAATGACGTCCTGTTTTTAATTGACTTCTCCACTCCACTGGTCGTAGTATCACAGTTAAGCAGCGAGGACAGTTAAACAAATAAATTGCTGGTGTCTATTGAACTTTTAAAACTCATTGGACTGCCTCTCTCCTTATATAGAGTGCGTGCCTGTTATATACAGTTCAAGTGAGGGCCCCGTGTAGCTCAGTTGGTAGAGCATGGCGCTTGCAACACCAGGGTTGTGGGTTCGATTCCCACGGGGGTCCAGTATGAAAAAAAAAAAATGTATATAAACATGTATGCACTCACTAACTGTAAGTCGCTCTGGATAAGAGTGTCTGCTAAATGATTAAATGTAAAAATGTAAGCTGCCTAACTCAAGCCCTATTACAGTTATTGAGCTATTGGTGCAGATAGGCATTCACATGTTAACATATACAGCACACCAATGTGCATGATTTAGTCTACCCATATAATGCCTGATTTGGTTTTATCCATCACTACACACCACGGCTATCCACTACCCAGCTCGGGCTAATTATTTCACAACCCTCGATTGGGCTATCACAGAGAAAGAGAAAGTGCTAACTCCCCAAACCCCTGTTTCTCTCTCTCCTAGGCCCTGGCTGTCTCTGTTTGGTTGGTGGTTGCCACACTCCAGTTCCTTTTGGACCATCTTGCTAGAATCAGCATTGATTCTAGTGAGCGCAGGACTTGCTAAGAGACCCTTGACTGTTTGTTAGGGCTAACAAGGTGAAACATAATAATGTGCAACTGGGGGAGAGGCTGGGTTCGCGCCGGGGTCTTTTCTGACCTTAGCACGCCGCAGGGGATCGACACCTAGCTGCCTCCATTCTTTCTCCCCTTCTCTCTCACTGCCCTTTTCCCTTCCTCTCTCCTTCCTCATCCTATTTGTTAAAGGGACAATCTGCAGTTGCTACATCCATTTTTGGACTTAAAAATGTGCCCATTGATTCTTGAAGAATATAACTTATAAATGCCTCATGAGCTAGTTCAACAGTCGTACCCCATCGGAACCCAAAACATACAGTGAGCTTGTTTTACTCCAATGCTTATAAACAAAGTACATTCAAACAAACAAAACATGGTTAAAATCATGATTAAAACTATAATTTGGATCATAGATGGTCTATCCTTGCATCCATAGATCTGTCTATGAATTTCTCCAGCCCCATCACTCAGCTTTTTACCGAAACAGGAGCGTGGAGGCTCTTAGTTATTGTTTCAATTAAGGATTGCCGCTTTAAGTCAGTTAGGTCCATCAATAAAATGTCTGGGAGAGAGCCAGAGTGGTGGAGTTTATGTCATTATGAGCTTTCTGAATGTACTGATTTGGGGAAATTTCCTGGAGCTTTTGAAGATTCACAGTAAGCAAGTATTTACTCTCTGAGGCAGTGCACTTTTATATCATCCCTTTAAGGAATCAGGGCTGAGGGAAGGTGAGAGAGAGGTCTTCTATTGTTTTTAGACTCATGTTTGGGCGAAAACAACATAGACTTACTGAATAAAAAGCCTTTATAAAGCCCTTTTTACATAAGTTGTCACAAAGTGCTTTACAGTAACCTGTCATATGAATTTTAGCCTCCTATTTACATTTCTGATAGAGCCCTCGATAGAAAGATGTAAGTATCTCAACACTTATACTTTCTAAAATTCCCATTATCTGTGCATGTTGATCTAAAGGAAGTCTGTTGTATAACCATAGGAACTCCTTATCCACAATCTCAGCGGTCCCAACAAGTTGGTGTTCTTTTGGTCAAAGTTTTTCGTAATAACTGTTCTTCCAATAACAAATGTCACAGAGAAAGGATGTGGATTTGAACAGGTTCGGATTGGCCATCCAGCTGTGCTGACTATAGCACTACATGCTTGTTGCGTCTGACACTGTTCAAGCGGTACGAATAACGCTCATCTTCTCTATTTATGAGGGAAACCATCCAATGTTTGTGTTGTTGAAAAGTTTTAAATTCACTTTCAACCAGAGAGAGAGAAAGAGAGCGAGAGAGAGAGAGAGAGGAATGGGGAACAATGATTATTAATCAATTCATTATCCCTATGTGAAGAGGAACCATTGAAACAGGATATCCTCTTTAGTCAAGCAGCGGATCCAAAATGAAGCACTGATTAGAGACCATCCTTTCAGTGTCTTTTTAATTAGATTAATAATAATACGAGGGGGATATTTTTGTAAAGGAATAAACCGTGGCTTTGACTGTAAATGGGCATGATTGGCCCGTCATTACAATGTGACAAGCAGCAAGGGGAAGATGGGAGCGGAATGCACTTCATCACACAATGACTCTGATTTGAATAGATCAAAAGAAAGAATGGAAAGACATTCTATCATTAGGGTAGAGCACTTAGGGGCTTAGGGTAGAGAGGTAGAGCGAAAGAGGTGGAGAGAGAGGTAGAGCGAGAGAGAGAGAGAGAGAGTGCGAGAGAGAGAGAGAGAGTGTGAGAGAGAGAGAGTGAGAGAGAGAGAGTGAGCGTGGCCGGCTTGTCTATAATATATTGTAAAAAGTCAGGCAAATAGTAAGGTGACCAAACATTTTATTTTTCAAACTATTCTCTCTCTAATGACTTAGGGAAGACTTAGAAGTGACAAACTCAAAAAATGTTAGGTTCACTACAATTCATCACATAACCCCATGTAACGCCATATTACCTTTGAGACCCAGTGAAAGAGGCCTGAAAAATGGGTGCTACCCTAACATTGACTCTGAGGACATCACAATCGCTGATTACAAATTGATTTTCTTTAGGTTCAATTATCAGAGTATACGATCAATGGAAGCATAATTGTGCCTGTCTTCGAAACTAACCCATTAGGGATCGGATAATCTAGTTTTCCCCTCCATCAAGTTTGATAGTGTGATAATTGATTTACTAATTGTGTTTAATCTAATAAAATAAAAAGAATGCCCCTCTTTCACTCAGTGAATGATCTATTCCAGGGTTCTTCAATTCCGGTCCTGGAGGGCTGAAACACCTCTGTTTTTCATCCTCTCCTTCTAATCAGGGGCTAATTCAGACCTGTGACACCAGGTGAGTGCAATTAACTACCAGGTAGAAATAAAAAACAGAAGTGTTTTGGCCCTCCAGGACCGGAATTGAAGAACCCTGATCTATTCTGTCGCAATCAAACGGGAAGTTAATAAAACAGCTTATAGGGTTAATATATATATATATATATATATATATATATATATATATATATATATATATAGACAATGAATGCTGCATATTCTAATTAGGTCTTGATTCACATTCAAATGGATTTACTCTCAGTGCAAATAATTGCTTTAAAAGAAAGAAAAAGAAAAAATCTGACACAAATTCAATTTTAATATTTAATTAATACAAAAAACTATGTTAAATTAAATATTACCTTTTGTATGAAGCCGAAAAAGACAGGAAATTATACATCTTATTTGACTCATGCACAAACAAGGCTTTTCAACATACGCAGCTAGACACCTGCTAGAGTACTGTAGCTTTATTGATCTACTGTACTTCAACTACAGATGTACTCACATTGGATGTGTTGATTAGGATTCAAACCTTCTCTCAAACAGCCTAATACATATTCTTAGAGTAGGTTTACACCATGAATGTACTTGGTAATGTAAACATGTTTTTTCATATAAGACATCATCCCATATTCCACTCATTTAAACATTATGGGGAGGCCTTCCCGGAAACAGATTAAGCCTAGTCCTGGACTAAAAAGCAAGATCAATGGAAAATCTACAGCGGAAATGATTTCCTACATGTGACCTAGCCTAATACATAGGCCTACTCAAATGGGAAATGGACAAGGTAGTTCACAGCTTATTACATATCTTGAAGCTATTTTAAATTTGTAGTCATATAGCAGACGCTCTTATCCAGAGCGACTTACAGTTAGTAAGTGCATACATTATTCATACATGGTGTATGTTCCTGTTATAAACAATGTAGTAATGAAACCTTATATTTTGGGTTATGATAGTGTAAGACAGTTGTGCTATGCTCTTGAGACAGTTCTAATTTATTTTATTTAAAGGGTCAATCTATGATTCGAAAAAAATATTTTACATTATTTACACAAACCCATTGATTATTGACTAATATCATTTATATAATGAAGGCCTCATGACCTTAGTCCAATTGTCTTACCCCATCAGAACCCAAAATATACAGTGGGGAGAACAAGTATTTGATACACTGCCGATTTTGCAGGTTTTCCTACTTACAAAGCATCTAGAGGTCTGTAATTTTTATCATAGGTACACTTCAACTGTGAGAGACGGAATCTAAAACAAAAATCCAGAAAATCACATTGTATGATTTTTAAGTAATTAATTTGCATTTTATTGCATGACATAAGTATTTGATACATCAGAAAAGCAGAACTTAATATTTGGTACAGAAACCTTTGTTTGCAATTACAGAGATCATAAGTTTCCTGTAGGTCTTGACCAGGTTTGCACACACTGCAGCAGGGATTTTGGCCCACTCCTCCATACAGACCTTCCCCAGATCCTGTCGCTGGGCAATACGGACTTTCAGCTCCCTCCAAAGATTTTCTATTGGGTTCAGGTCTGGAGACTGGCTAGGCCACTCCAGGACCTTGAGATGCTTCTTACGGAGCCACTCCTTAGTTGCCCTGGCTTTGTGTTTCGGGTCGTTTTCATGCTGGAAGACCCAGCCACGACCCATCTTCAATGCTCTTACTGAGGGAAGGAGGTTGTTGGCCAAGATCTCGCGATACATGGCCCCATCCATCCTCCCCTCAATACGGTGCAGTCGTCCTGTCCCCTTTGCAGAAAAGCATCCCCAAAGAATGATGTTTCCACCTCCATGCTTCACATGTATGCATTTCACGCTGCGCCTTGGTCTGACCCGTCCTTCAACGTCCGTGACAAACATTTTATTCTAGCCACTGTCGTTCCTCATCTCATCATTCCATTTGTTTTGTCTTGTTTATTACACACACCTGGTTCATATCCCCTCATCAGTACCTGTATAAGTATTTCCTCTGCCCCCCTTGTCTTTGTGTGTGATTGTTTATTGTGGAGGTTACTATAGCTCAGTGGAGCTATATCATATTGTGTATCGCCGGGATATTCACCCGTGTGCCTTGTTTTCCCCAGTGCGACATTTTACCGAACTGGAGTGTTTTACGCATTGCTGCATACCGCTGTATTTCCGAATAAACCATTTATTCTGTGATTTACCCTCCTGCGCCTGACTCCGTCCAAAATCACCCGCTACAGAATCACATACCCAACAGCATGGAGTCAGCAGGAAACGGGAATATGCCTGGAGTCGTGGAGCGGGTCCGGGAGCATTCCAACATTCTAGCCAGTTTGGGCGAAGCGATGGATCGGGTTCTCCAGGTCGTCCAATGCCTGGAGAGAAGAGGACCCGACCCTTCAGGACCAGTTGAGCGACCGGATCCAGCCACCCACACCCCAGCTCCCAGAGGGATTCACCTATCCCGACCGAGGGAGTACGAAGGGACAGCGGCCCGCTGCCAGGGATTCCTCCTCTCGGGGAAAGCCCTAGCACCTGCTGGCTTCCAGAGGACGTCCTGGAAGGGGCCTGCCCATTTCACCCCCCTGCAACCTGGATTACGTTTCCAATGGAGCTGGGTGGTGCAGCGATCCGGGAGAACGTAGGACGACAGATCCAGTGTCACTCTTGTGGCAAGAGAGGACATTCTGCTGCACGCTGTCGTCAGAGTTCTTCTGGGTCTGGAGGCGGCAGGCAGGGCACTCTCGCGTCACCCCAGGTAGCGCAAACCCACACTCGTTCAGAGCCCTCTGCTGCGCACTTCACCATACACATCAACTTCCCTGAGCACACGGTAGTTCCCCAGTGTAAGGCGCTGGTCGATTCAGGCGCAGCTGGGAACTTTATGGACAGGTCTTTAGCTAATAGGTTATGTATTACATTGGTTCCCCTACCCATTCCATTGCCCATCAAAGCACTTGACAGTCAACCATTAGAGTCAGGTTTTGTTAGGGAGGTTACAGCACCAGTCACGATGATTATGCAGGAGACGCATAGGGAGCAAATCACCTTTTATAGTATTGAGTCCCCTGATTTCCATGTTGTGTTGGGTCTTCCCTGGCTCGCACTACGCGACCCCACCTTTTCATGGCCACAGAGGGTTCTCACGGGGTGGCCGCGAGAGTGTAAGGGTAGGTGTCTCGCTGTTTCCGTTGGTGCAACCACGGTGGAAAGTCCAGACACTACCTCCACTGTGCGCATTCCCCACGAATACCTCGACTTGGCACACGCATTTTCCAAAACGCAGGAGACCAAATTACCACCTCATCGGGCAGGGGATTGTGCGATAAACCTCCGGTTAGACGCTGTGCCTCCCAGGAGTCATGTCTATCCCCTGTCGCAGGCTGAGACGGAGGCTATGGAGACATACAGTATATAAAGTTTAATATTGGTATTCACTCTCAAAATTGAACACATTTCAACTATATATCTGACATGGTAAAGGTATATTATTTTATTTTGCCCATAACCATGTTTGTGAGGTGTATAATTTGGTTTCAAAGTAGATTTGTTTAACATGCTGACTACACCGGGCATGCGCATGCGTCCACGTGTGCCATCACGCGCATGTTGATTTTGTCCATCCACAACAGACATGATCAGGATATGTAGGTTGAAATATCAAAACAAACTCTGATCCAACTATATTAATTTGGGGACAGGTCGATACACATTAAACATTCATGGACATTTAGCTAGCTAGATTGCTATTGTTAGCTATTTTGTCCTGGGATATAAACACTGGGTTGTTATTTTACCTGAAATGAACAAGTTCTTTTTTTTCCTGGATGTTTGTAGAATTCTGACCCATTTTGAATCACACAAAATCGTGTGTTCTCTACTCTGACAATTAATCCACAGATCAAAGGGGAAACTTAGTTAGTTTCTAGTTATCTCTCTCCTCCTTCAGTCTTAGTCTTCTTCTTCTTCTTTTTCTTCTTCTGTGGACTTTATATGGCGGTTGGCAACCAACTTTAAGGTGCATTACCACCATCAACTGGACTGGTGTGTGGACCTCACTATAGCTTTCAATCACCCACGTGGGTATATGCTCCTAAAAACCAATGAGGAGATGGGAGAGGCAGGACTTGCAGGGCATCAAGCATCAAAAATAGAACCAAGTTCTATTTCAGTGCCTAGCTATGCAGACACTCGTTGACACGGGCTAGCAGTTTGGATGAAATTATTGAATAACCTGTAGGTGTAAATTCATTTTGCAACGCGTGTGCACGTAACGCAAACAGTATGCTCAGCATGTAAGACTACCAAGAAACACTCTGTGTGACCCTGATTTAGCCCACTGCAGCAAAAGTTTAACCACTTCAAAAAATGGAAATACAGTTGAAGTCTGAAGTTTACATACACCTTAGCCAAATACATTTAAACTCAGTTTTTCACAATTCCTGACATTTAATCCTGGTGAAAATTCCCTGTCATAGGTCAGTTAGGATCACCACTTTATTTTAAGAATGTGAAATGTCAGAATAATAGTAGGGAGAATTATTTTTTTCTGCTATTATTTCTTTCATCACATTCCCAGTTTGTCAGAAGTTTACATACACTCAGTTAGTATTTGGTAGCATTGCGTTTAAATAATTTAACTTGGGTCAAACATTTCGGGTAGCCTTCAACAAGCTTCCCAAAATAAGTTGGGTGAATTTTGGCCCATTCGTCCTGACAGAGCTGGTGTAACTGAGTCAGATTTGTAGGCCTCCTTGCTCGCACACGTTTTTTCAGTTCTGCCCACACATTTTCTATAGGATTGATGTCAGGGCTTTGTGAAGGCCACTCCAATATCTTGACTTTGTTGTCCTTAAGCCATTTTGCCACAACTTTGGAAGAATGCTTGGGGTTATTCCATTTGGTAGACCCATTTGTGACCGAGCTTTAACTTCCTGACTGATGTCTTGATATGTTGCTTCAATATATCCACATAATGTTCCTTCCTCATGATGCCATCTATTTTGTGAAGTGCACCATTCCCTCCTGCAGCAAAGCACCCCCATAGCATTATACTGCCACCCCCATGCTTCACGGTTGGGATGGTGTTCTTCGGCTTGCAGGCTTCCCCCTTTTTTCTCCAAACATAACGATGGTCATTATGGCCAAACAGTTCTATTTTTGTTTTATCAGACCAGAGGACATTTCTCCAAAAAGTAGGATCTTTGTCCCCATGTGCAGTTACAAACCGTAGTCTGCCTTTTTTTGGGCGGTTTTGGAGCAGTGGCTTCTTCCTTGCTGAGCAGCCTTTCAGGTTATGTCGATATAGGACTCGTTTTAATGTGGATATAGATACTTTTGTACCTGTTTCCTCCAGCATCTTCACAAGGTCCTTTGCTGTTGTTCTGGGATTGATTTGTACTTTTTGCACCAAAGTGCATTCATCTCTAGGAGACAGAACGCGTCTCCTTCCTGAGGTGTATGACGGCTGCGTCGTCCCATGGTATTTATACTTGCGTACTATTGTTTGTACAGATGAACGTGGTACCTTCAGGCATTTGGAAATTGCTCCCAAGGATGAACCAGACTTGTGGAGCTCTGCAATTTATTTTCTGAGGTCTTGGCTGATTTCTTTTGATTTTCCCATGATGTCAAGCATTTGAATTTGAAGGTAGGCCTTGAAATACATACACAGGTACACCTCTTCTAAAGCCATTACATAATTTTCTGGAATTTTCCAAGCTGTTTAAAGGCACAGTCAACTTAGTGTATGTAAACTTCTGACCCACTGGAATTGTGAAACAGTGAATTATAAGTGAAATAAATTGTTGGAAGAATTACTTGTTTCATGCACAAAGTAGATGTCCTAACCGACTTGTCAAAACTATAGTTTGTTAACAAGACATTTGTGGAGTGGTTGAAAAACAAGTTTAAATGTCTCCAACCTAAGTATATGTTAACTTCCGACTTCAACTGTAAATGTTTCCCCTTAAACCACTCGAGGGTTACTTTAGCATTATGCTTAGGGTCATTGTCCTGCTGAAACAGGTTTCCCTCAAGAATTTCCCTGTATTTAGCGCCATCCATCATTCCTTCAATTCTGACCAGTTTCCCAGTCCCTGCCGATGAAAAACATCCCCAAAGCATGATGCTGCCACCACCATGCTTCACCGTGGGGATGGTGTTCTCGGGGTGATGAGAGGTTTTGGGTTTGCGCCAGACATAGCATTTATCTTTGATAGCCAAAAAGTCAATTTTAGTCTCATCTGACCAGAGTACCTTCTTCCATATGTTTGGGGAGTCACCCACATGCCTTTTGGCGAACACCAAATGTGTTTGCTTATTTTTTTCTTGAAGCAATGGCTTTTTTCTGGCTGCTCTTCCGTAAAGCCCAGCTCTGTGGAGTGTACGGCTTAAAGTGGTCCTATGGACAGATACTCCAATCTCCGCTGTGGAGCTTTGCAGCTCCTTCAGGGTTATCTTTGGTCTCTTTGTTGCCTCTCTGATTAATGCCCTCCTTGCCTGGTCCGTGAGTTTTGGAGGGCGGCCCTCTCTTGGCAGGTTTGTTGTGGTGCCATATTCTTTCCATATTCTAATAATGGATTTAATGGTGCTCCGTGAGATGTTCAAAGTTTCAGATATTTTTTTATAACCCAACCCTGATCTGTACTTCTCCACAACCTTGTCCCTGACATGTTTGGAGAGCTCCTTGGTCTTCATGGTGCCACTTGCTTGGTGGTGCCCCTTGCTTAGTAGTGTTGCAGACCCTGGGGCCTTTCAGAACAGGTGTATATATACTGAGATCATGTGACAGATCATGTGACACTTAGGTTGCACACAGGTGGACTTTATTTCACTAATTATGTGACTTCTGAAGGTAATTGGTTGCACCAGATCTTATTTAGGTGCTTCATAGCAAAGGGGGTGACTACATATGCAATTTTTTGAAAAAAGTTTTTTTTTTCATGTCACTTCACCAATTTGGACTATTTTGTGTATGTCCAATACATTAAATCCAAATAAAAATCCATTTAAATTACAGGTTGTAATGCAACAAAATAGGAAAAATGCCAAGGGGGATGAATAATTTTACAAGACACTCTATATATGTCTTGGTGTCATAGTTGGCTAGCTGAATAAAGTGGGTTGAGTCTATTCCTTTAAACATTGAACCGCTGTGGTTCACAACAATTCTGATTTCTAAAGGCGGAAGTTGGGAGAGTTTTTGTTCGGGTGGTTCAGTGAAACAATTTTAGTTTCTGAGGTAGACGTTTTTGGTGAGGGAGGCCCTGCTCTCTCCGCTCCCAGATGCTTAGCTCATTTCATTCCGATCTCCTCTGCATTTTTGTAGCCATTTGCTACAGCCTGTCAGCTATGCCTCTGCCTATCCCTGTTCTCTCCTCTCTGCACAGGCTACACAAACGCACCACACCGCGTGGCTGCTGCCTCTCTAACCTGGTGGTCCCTGCACGCACCACCCACGTGGAGTTCCAGGTCGCAGGCAGCCTCTGGAACTGCCGTTCTGCTGCCAACAAAGCTGACTTCATCCCAGCCTATGCCAACCTCCAGTCCCTCGACTTCCTGGCGCTGACGGAAACATGGATCACCACTGAAAACACTGCTACTCCTACTGCTCTCTCCTCGTCTGACCATGTGTTCTCGCATACCCCGAGAGCATCTGGTCAGAGGGGTGGTGGTACAGGAATCCTCATCTCTCCCAAGTGGACATTCTCAATTTTTCCCCTAACCCATCTGTCTATCTCCTCATTTGAATTCCATGCTGTCACAGTCACTAGCCCATTTAAGCTTAATATCCTTGTCATCTATCGCCCTCCAGGTTCCCTTGGAGAGTTCATCAATGAGCTTGACGCCTTGATAAGTTCCTTCCCTGAGGATGGCTCACCCCTCACAGTTTTGGGGGATTTCAACCTCCCTATGTCCACATTTGACTCATTTCTCTCTGCCTCCTTCTTTCCACTCCTCTCCTCTTTTGACCTCACCCTCTCACCGTCCCCCCCTACTCACAAGGCAGGCAATACACTTGACCTCATCTTCACTAGATGCTGCTCCTCTACTAATCTCACTGCAACTCCCCTCCATGTCTCCGACCACTACTTTGTTTCCTTTTCTCTCTCGCTCTCCTCCCACACTACTCACTCTGCCCCTACACAGATGGTAATGCGCCGCCGCAACCTTCGCTCTCTCTCTCCCACTACTCTCTCCTCTTCCATCCTATCATCTCTTCCCTCTGCTCAATCCTTCTCCCTCCAATCTCCTGATTCTGCCTCCTCAACCCTCCTCTCCTCCCTTTCTGCATTCTTTGACTCTCTGTGTCCCCTATCCTCCCGGCCGGCTCGGTCCTCCCCTCCAGCTCCGTGGCTTGATGACTCATTGCGAGCTCACAGAACAGAGCTCCGGGCAGCGGAGCGGAAATGGAAGAAAACTAAACTCCCTGCCGACCTGGCATCTTTTCACTCCCTCCTCTCTACATTTTCTTCATCTGTTTCTGCTGCTAAGGCCACCTTCTACCACTCTAAATTCCAAGCATCTGCCTCTAACCCTAGGAAGCTCTTTGCCACATTTTCCTCCCTCCTGAATCCTCCCCCCCCCCCCCCCCTCCTCTCTCTCTGTGGATGACTTCGTCAACCACTTTGAAAAGAAGGTTGATGACATCCGATCCTCGTTTGTTAAGTCTAATGACACTGCTGGTCCTGCTCACACTGCCCTACCCTATGCTTTGACTTCTTTCTCCCCTCTCTCTCCAGATAAAATCCTGCGACTTGTGACTGCAGGCCGCCCAACAACCTGCCCGCTTGACCCCATCCCCTCCTCCCTTCTCCAGACCATCTCCGGTGACCTTCTCCCCTACCTCACCTCGCTGATCAACTCATCCTTGACCGCTGGCCATGTCCCTTCCGTCTTCAAGAGAGCGAGAGTTGCTCCCCTTCTCAAAAAACCAACACTCGACCCCACTGATGTCAACAACTACAGACCAGTATCCCTTCTTTCTTTTCTTTCCAAAACTATTGAGCGTGCCGTCTTTAGCCAACTCTCTTGCTATCTCTCTCAGAATGACCTTCTTGATCCAAACCAATCAGGTTTCAGGACTGGTCATTCAACTGAGACTGCTCTTCTCTGTGTCACGGAGACTCTCCGCACTGCTAAAGCTAACTCTCTCTCCTCTGCTCTTGTCCTTCTAGACCTGTCTGCTGCCTTTGATACTGTGAACCATCAGATCCTCCTCTCCACCCTCTCCGAGCTGGGCATCTCCGGCGCGGCTCACTCCTGGATTGCGTCCTACCTGACCGGTCGCTCCTACCAAGTGGCGTGGCGAGAAGCTGTCTCCGCACCACGTGCTCTCACCACTGGTGTCCCCCAGGGCTCAGTTCTAGGCCCTCTCCTTTTCTCCCTATACACCAAGTCACTTGGCTCTGTCATATCCTCACATGGCCTTTCCTATCATTGCTACGCTGACGATACACAACTAATCTTCTCCTTTCCCCCTTCTGATAACCAGGTGGCGAATCGCATCTCTGCATGTCTGGCAGACATATCAGTATGGATGACGGATCACCACCTCAAGCTGAACCCTGGCAAGACGGAGCTGCTCTTCCTCCCGGGGAAGGACTGCCCGTTCCATGATCTCGCCATCACGGTTGACAACTCCGCTGTGTCCTCCTCCCAGAGTGCGAAGAGCCTAGGCGTGACCCTGGACAACACCCTGTCGTTCTCCGCCAACATCAAGGCGGTGACCCGCTCCTGCAGGTTCATGCTCTACAACATTCGGAGAGTACGACCCTGCCTTACACAGGAAGCGGCACAGGTCCTAATCCAGGCACTTGTCATCTCCCGTCTGGACTACTGCAACTCGCTGTTGGCTGGCCTCCCTGCCTGTGCCATTAAACCCCTACAACTCATCCAGAATGCCGCAGCCCGTCTGGTGTTCAACCTTCCCAAGTTCTCTCACGTCACCCCCCTCCTCCGCACACTCCACTGGCTTCCAGTTGAAGCTCGCATCCGCTACAAGACCATGGTGCTTGCCTATGGAGCAGTGAGGGGAACGGCACCTCTGTACCTTCAGGCTCTGATCAGTCCCTACACCCAAACGAGGGCATTGCGTTCATCCACCTCTGGCCTGCTGGCTCCCCTTCCTCTGCGGAAGCATAGCTCCCGCTCAGCCCAGTCAAAACTGTTCGCTGCTCTGGCACCCCAATGGTGGAACAAGCTCCCTCACGACGCCAGGACAGCGGAGTCACTCACCACCTTCCGGAGACATTTGAAACCCCACCTCTTTAAGGAATACCTGGGATAGGATTAAGTGTTCCTTCTAACCCCCCCCCCCCCCAAATTGTAAAGTGGTTATCCCACTGGTTATAGGGTGAACGCACCAATTTGTGAGTCGCTCTGGCTAAGAGCGTCTGCTAAATGACGTTAATGTGCCCTTGAGCAAGGCACTTAACCCTAATTGCTCCTGTAAGTCGCTCTGGATAAGAGCGTCTGCTAAATGACTAAAATGTAAAATGTAAATGTAATATATTCTCCAGACTTGCCCAGGGGGAAATGTTGATACTGTATGTTGCACATTTCTTATTCTAGATACATTTTTAGTTGGAAACATTTGCCAAAAATGCTTTTTACTTACATTGTAATACAAAAAAAGTATGATATTTCTGTCTATATTCACCTAGTAAAATTTGATTGTGATTTGATTGAGGGAAAAAAATTAACCAATGAGGGTGTGGTGCCTGGCCTTAAGATACTGTATTGATCAATTGCACACAAGACTAGTGTTTGTATTTGGTGTTAGGAATGACAGTGTTTGCCGGGAGGATGATGAAAAATAATCAGTATTGCTAAAGGTGGAGATATGAGGACTTTGAGGTTTAGGTAAGCGGCAGCAATCTAAACCAGTTGAAATGGGAACAAATCCCATTTTGATACTGTATCACAAGCTATAGAGGCACCATCACCATGGCCCTAGTGTGTTTTCCTTTACACTGAGGTTATTAAAGGAAGAAACATAGAATGGGAAAATGTTGTTATTATTTTTTTCACCTGTGCTGATAGATTCAATAACAGAGGAGGCTGTGGCCTGCGCTGCGTTAATTGATGTCCAAAAGTGCTCCTGGCCTCAAAAAGTAATGCATCTTAAACACTATTGAAGTTGAGCATAGCTTTTAACGTAATACAGCCACAAAGAACACGGATGAAAATGATTAACTATGAGAGACGGAGAGAGAGAGAAAGAGAGAGAGAAAGAGAACGAGCGAGTAGCTTGAGAGATAGAGGGTTGGTTGGAGGTGTGTGGAGCGAAAGCAAACTTTCCAAATCCAAAGCAAACTGCCATGAATATTGTTTTGTTATTCATTCAAAGTGTTGTGTTTCTGTGATACTCAGAGGCTGAGAAGTTGGCGATTTAGCAAATCTGACGTACCAGTATGCAACATTTCCTTCCATAGGAAGGCGGGGGCAATTTAATGAATATTCATGAGTCTCGACATAGACCCAGTCGGGTGATTGATTGAGCCTTCTTGAGTGCGTGACTTCACACAGATGCTCTACATGAGCAGATAGAGAAGGAATGACTTTGGAAACCCAGCTTCAGCGTGATCACCAAATTAATTGGGGAATAAATGAAAGCCGCACCAGCTAGCTACCAATCTATTTTAGTTTCACTCTCCGATCAATCAAAAAATGAGCTAGTTATATTTCAGTAATTAGCTATCCTTCTAAAATGTGGTGGTCAATGGATAAACTAGTTTGAGTTTAACATATTTGTCTGAAAACCTATGTCCTCATGAGCTCCCGAGTCTAGCTAACGTTAGCTAGCTAGCATTGTGAATTAGCATTTCGCTAGCTAGCTGAGCTGTTTTATGAGAAAACGGCTGATATGGATCAAACACTGTAGCTAGCTAGCAAGCCTTCCTCTACACAATGTTATTGGGGCGCGGGAATGTCAGATACCTATTTTAACTTTATGTTAACTGTCATTGAAGTTGGTGGTTACTACTGGTTTCAGATCCGAGGCGAGAGAAATTGTCCGCCATGTTTTGTGTTTTGGTATGGGCTCAGAGTGACGTCACACACTCAAGAAGGCTCAAGCAATCACCCAACAGGTTCTATGTCGAGAAACATTAATATTCATGAAATTGCCTCCTGATATGGCTGGTGCCATCAGACTTTTAGCTCTAACTTTGGAACGTTATATGGGCTATCTGTGATGAGGTGATTTTGAAGGAGTCAGGCGTAGGAGGGTAAATCACAGCATAACAGGATTTATTCTCAACCACAGTTATGCAGTAATGTGTAAAAACACTCCAGTGCGCAAAACAGGTGCACTGGAAAATACAAGGCACACAGGGAATATTCCCGGCGATACAAAATACACAGAGCTCCACCGAACTTCTCTCTCCTCTACAATAAACAATCACATACAAAGACAAGGGGGCAGAGGGAACACTTATACAGGTACTGATGAGGGGATATGAACCAGGTGTGTGTAATAAACAAGACAAAACAAATGGAATGATGAGATGAGGAGTGGCAGTGGCTAGAAGGCCGGTTTCGATGAACGCCGAAGCCTGCCTGAACAAGGAGAGGAGGCAGCCTCGGAGGAAGTCGTGACAGTGCCCCCCCCCCTTGATGCGCAGCTCCAGCAGCGTGCCGACACCGGCCTTGGGGACGACCAGGAGGACGCGGAGCAGGGCGAGCCGGATGGCGACGGTGGAAATCCCGCAACAGGGAGGGATCGAGGATATCCCTCACCGGGACCCAGCACCGCTCCTCTGGACCATACCCCTCCCACTCCATGAGGTTCTGAAGGCCCCCCCACCCGACGCCTCGAATCCAGGATGGAACGGACGGAGTACGCCGGGGCCCCTCGATGTCCAGAGGGGGCGGAGGGACCTCCCGCACCTCAGACTCCTGGAGCGGACCACCCACCACCGGCCTGAGGAGAGACACATGGATTGATGGGTTAATGCGGTAATCTGGAGGAAGTAGTAACCTATAAGAAACCTTGTTTATTCTCCTCAGGACTTTGAACGGCCCCAAAAAGAATTGGCTCAGCTTCCTGGCCTGCTCAGGGCAGGCGGAGGGGTAGATTCCTGGTCGAGAGCCAGACCCGATCACCCGGTACAAAGACCGGGACCTCACTGCGGTGGCGGTCAGCATTGGCCTTCTGGCGACGCAAGGCTCGTTGGAGGTGGACGTGAGCAGCATTCCATGTCTCCTCCGCACGCCAAAACCAGTCATCCACCGCAGGAGCCTCGGTCTGGCTCTGATGCCACGTTGCCAGAACCGGCTGATAACCTAAAACACATTGGAATGGCATTAGGTTAGTGGAGGAGTGGCGGAGAGAGTTCTGGGCATATTCGGCCCATGGCAAGAACACCGACCACTCCCCCGGCCCACCCCGGCAGTAGAACTGCAGGAACCTACCCACATCCTGATTCACCAGTTCCACCTGCCCATTAGACTCAGGGTGAAAACCAGAGGTCAGGCTGACCGAGACCCCCAGACGTTCCATGAACGCCTTCCAGACCCTGGATGTGAACTGGGGACCCCGGTCAGACACTATGTCACACCCTGTAGTGCCGGAAGATGTGTGTAAACAGGGCCTCTGCAGTCTGCAGGGCTGTGGGGAGACCGGGCAGAGGAAGGAGGCGGCAGGCTTTGGAAAAGCAGTCCACAACGACCAGGATGGTGGTGTTACCTTGAGAGAGGGGAAGATCAGTAAGGAAGTGAATTCACAAGTGGGACGATGGCCGTTGTGGAACTGCTAAGGGCTGTAACTTACATGCTGGGAGGTGCCTAGGTGACTTACTCTGGGTGCACACCAAGCAGGAGGAGACATACACCCTCACGTCCTTAGCCAAGGTAGGCCACAAGTACTTTCCGGTCAGGTAGCGCACTGTACGACTGATACCTGGGTGACCAGAGGAGGGGGACATGTGTGCCCAATAGATCAGACGGTCACGGACAAGAGAAGGCACGTACTGCAGCCCAGCTGGACACTGAGGTGGAGATGGCTCTGTGCGTAACGCCCGCTCTATGTCCGCGTCCATCGCCCATACTACCGGCGCCACAATGCAGGAGGCCAGGAGTATGGGGGTGTTGTCTATGGGCCTCTCCTCTGTGTCGTACAGCCGTGACAGTGTGTATGCCTTCACGTTCTTCGTACCCGGGATGCAAGATAGGTTAAAATCAAACCGGGTGAAGAATAGGGCCCACCTGGCCTGGTGAGGGTTCAGCCTCTTCGCTGCCTGGATGTACTCCAGGTTACGGTGGTACGTCCAGACGAGGAAAGGGTGTTTCGCCCCCTCGAACCAGTGCCTCCACACGGTCAGGGCTCGGACAACAGCCAACAGCTCCCGATCTCCAACGTCGTAGTTCTGCTCCGTCGGGCTGAGCTTCTTGGAGAAGAAGGCACAGGGGCGGAGCTTAGGTGGCGTGCCCGGGCGTTGAGATAGGACACCGCCTATCCCTACCTCGGACGCATCCACCTCCACTACGAACTGGGCCAGTACCAGGGCTGAGGTGAACAGAACACTCAGGTTACTGAAGGCCCTGTCAGCGTCAGAAGACCAGTGGTGCCGGGACGGCCCTCCCTTCAACAGTGAGAGTCTAATCTTTCCAAATTATTTTGTAGGCCAAACTGTTCAGACGCTACAAATTTTTTTTGAGAAGACAGATTTTCGGGATATCTCTTGGTCTGACAAACAGCGCTGTTGCTCTGCCACTTTCCACTGCAGATGCAAAATGCCGACATGGGCAGATTCGGTGGATTGAGACTCATACAAAAAACAGATACTTACACAACTAGCTCTGGCTCCGAATTTTTGTTTCTTGACAGTTTTCTAATGTTTTCTAATCCACAGGTCTGGTTCCAGGCATAAGCGGTCGCTTAAGACCCCAGGCCGCCCCAACTAGGGCTGTTGCGGTGACCGTATTACCGCCACACTGGCGGTCACGAGTCATGAGGGCAGTCAAATACCAAGTGACCATTTAGTCAAGGTAATTAGGCTTCTCCAAGGTCTGATGCTACTGTTGGTCATTAGTAGCCTACCAAACTTGCTAACTGCCTGGTACTCAGCACTCTATTGTCCCTGTAATCACTCTGACATCAATGCAAATGTAATCTAAAATCTAATGAAACACTTCATGATAGCCCATGAGCTCATGTTGCGCAACATTTCTGTAGGCTATGCAATTGCGCAAGAAAACAGAGTGATGGCCTCTACTAAAAAGAGGAGGATCCCATCAGCTTTCTATAGGCTAGGCCTAGTATATTTATTTCTCTAATTTCCTAATATTAAGCACATTGCTTATATTTACAACAGAAGTATAGCCTACCTGGCCGGGATGAAAATGAACCATGCGAAAAGAGTCCTACATTCGCTATTTAAGTGCATAGATAACTTATTTTTTTTGTTGCTGCCCCTGTTTTGACATAGGTGCATGATAATGGACCATTCTAAATCAAAAGAAATTTCACATATATATTATTTAGTATATGTAAAGACAAGGTTAAATCAAGAATAGTCTGATGGGTGACAGTATTAGTCTATCACGTGTGAATTATTTATTATCACTTGTGAATGATTCCCAGCATAAGAAACAATGCCTTTTTTTTGCTACTTTTTCTAATCATAGTCGCACACCTCATGTAGCCAAGCCCACATGCCTATATGTTTTGATAAGGTTTGTATCACAACTAAAGTGGCCAAATAACTTAATCCGCTTTTCAATGGGTGTAGAGCCTAACTGGCATAGATAAGCAGCGCATGAGTTTCCAGTTTGGGGAAGATCATTTTCACCATAAAAATAATGGTGTTTTCCGCTAATGGAACATTCGCGCTTATAGCCTACTACCATGTGCGCATTGCTGTGCTTATAATGTGAAGAAATAGCCTTATAGTTTATCAACATTTTAAGCTAAACGTTCTGATCTGTTGCGTCAGCCACATTGCGTAAAAAATGTTTTTTTAAGCTAGTGGTTATATTAATTTGGGATCTATCGCATACCACACCTGTCCCAGACTATGTATGGAATATTTATTTCTCGCACAGAATAGAATAGGTAGATGTTTGTACTATGGGGGATAGTAGATTGACATAGGCTAGTGCTTTTGCTGTTCGTTAGGCCTACTCATCTTGTTGGCTGACGAAAAGTAAATGTGGACAGTTCTTCCAATATCTTCAATATGCACCTCGGAATTGGATAAGGACGTGCAGTTGCGTCCCCGATGTGTCTGTCTTCACTTCTTGCCTGTGAGAAAGACCTGATCACGTGAGAGGTGAGCACTCAGCACTCAGGGAGAAGGGCACAACGGCCACTGGCCGCAAAAGGCATGATTTTTGGGGGGGTATTTATGTTAATTAACGGTCAATTACAATGAGACCGACAGTTGTTTGCTTGACACTTACTGTCTGACAAAATGTTGTGACCGCCACAGCCCTAGCCACAGACCTAGCCCCAACCCCCCGGTAGTTAGTCTAGCCAGCTATCTGGCCTCCTGTAGCTCAGTTGGTAGAGCATGGTGCTTGCAACGCCAGGGTTGTGGGTTCGATTCCCACGGGGGGCCAGTATGAAAAATGTATGCACTCACTAACTCTAAGTCGCTCTGGATAAGAGCGTCTGCTAAATGACTAAAATGAAAATGTATCTAAACTTGTAGTAATCATTGCCAAATATTGACCGGACATGCAGGGCATGTGCCCAGTGGCTCTGACCTTCAGGGTGCCCCCATTGATTTTGTTAGTCATTCTTACTCAGATATCATATTAACATGGCATAAGTCATTACAAAATGTGTAGAATTGCAGAAAATGTGCTTTAAAACTGCAAACAATGTCTCTCCATCCCATGGCAAAATGGAATAGAATTGCTGGGAATTAGCTGTAAAACTAAAATGTTCTCTACATCTCATGGCAAAATATGTAGAATTGCAGGAAATGAACTTTAAAACTAAAATATCTCTCCACCGCCAAGATGGAGGGCCACTAAAATGTTTTTCCGCAAGATGGGGGGCCCCACAACCAAATCTCGCTTAGGGCCCCCAAAAGTTTAGAGCTGGCCCTGGCTACTGATGCCACAATAATCATACTGACACACAACAAATACTAGGAAGAGATACATCTGGGTCTACGGAGATGCATTATGTAGTTTGACATAACATTTTTGTTTAGGACCTGTTCAGGATTTAATTTAGGAAACGTTGTATTTTTTAAACTTTGGGTCTCACAGGGTTAAACAGAAATGTCTCCATTGGAAGATAAGATGGCAGGCTTTGGCACAGGCATTTACATGATTATTACCTGATACAATTTCACGTAATTTATTATAATCTTAATTTTTTCATGAAGACAATTTTCGTTTTGGCTGGACAGCTGACAAAAAAGATCACCCCTAATTTTGTTGTATAACTCATAGTAAAGCAAGGGATGAGCTTCAGTTTCAATGGAATCATCGTTACAAAAAATGCACATTTATCTAGGGGATTGTTTGTGTATCGACCAGTGTTAATAGCGAGAGGGGGGTGCGCCACTCCACATCTACATGTTGCAAAAGAGCTTCAATATAGCTTGGATAAAACAGTACATACATCAGTAGCGATGCGTGGGTAAAATCACTGGGGAAGCGAAGGCCCCCCAAAAAAGCAACCTAAAGGCATTGACAATAAGAAGACACAGTGGCAGAATAAATTCAACAACACTTTTGTTTAATCACAAAACCAGATAGCAACCTCTATCCAGTGAAGTCAACAAAGCATATTGCATGTACAGTAACAGACAGTTACATGACCTACAGCATGGTCAAGCAAGTTAATGTTTCCGATATTTTCGGACCACTAAACAGCTATGGATTTAGAACCACAGAGTTACCGCAAGTCGCAAAGCAAACAGGAGCTGCCTCCACTATTCCAGCACCATTTCAACTTCAACATTGCAACATATTCAAATCACCTCTGCTTAGTCTAATACAGTGACAACTAAAAGATACAAAAAACAATTTAGTCCAATCAATGTAAGTTAAATATGATGTGGCTGTCCATGTTTCTGATTTCTGTGTGTACGTGTGTGTGCGTGTGTGCGTGTTCGTGCAAGTAGAAAAACATGTTGACTCACCCTACTTGTAGAGAAATGACAATGCCATCCTCCTCTCTTTCATGTTGATGAAACGGTCTATCACTCTGTCATACAGTACACACTTTTATTTTTTGTTGTCCTAGGCTACCTGGCTAAAATGCTTGCTCGCTAACCTAACTTCCATTCATGGGCAATGTTAGCTTGTAAACATTAGCCTTCTACATCTAGCTACATATTGAACGTCCATCTTCTCAGGCCAGGGGCACAACAATGTACAGTGGGGAGAACAAGTATTTGATACACTGCTGATTTTGCAGGTTTTCCTACTTACAAAGCATGTAGAGGTCTGTAATTTTTATCATAGGTACACTTCAACTGTGAGAGACGGAATCTAAAACACAAATCCAGAAAATCACATTGTATGATTTTTAAGTAATTAATTTGCATTTTATTGCATGACATAAGTATTTGATCACCTACCAACCAGTAAGAATTCCGGCTCTCACAGACCTGTTAGTTTTTCTTTAAGAAGCCCTCCTGTTCTCCATTCGTTACCTGTATTAACTGCACCTGTTTGAACTCGTTACCTGTATAAAAGACACCTGTCCACACACTCAATCAAACAGACTCCAACCTCTCCACAATGGCCAAGACCAGAGAGCTGTGTAAGGACATCAGGGATAAAATTGTAGACCTGCACAAGGCTGGGATGGGCTACAGGACAATAGGCAAGCAGCTTGGTGAGAAGGCAACAACTGTTGGCGCAATTATTAGAAAATGGAAGAAGTTCAAGATGACGATCAATCACCCTCGGTCTGGGGCTCCATGCAAGATCTCACCTCGTGGGGCATCTATGATCATGAGGAAGGTGAGGGATCAGCCCAGAACTACACGGCAGGACCTGGTCAATGACCTGAAGAGAGCTGGGACCACAGTCTAAAAAAAAAACATTAGTAACACACTACGGCGTCATGGATTAAAATCCTGCAGCGCACGCAAGGTCCCCCTGCTCAAGCCAGCGCATGTCCAGGCCCGTCTGAAGTTTGCCAATGACCATCTGGATGATCCAGAGGATGAATGGGAGAAGGTCATGTGGTCTGATGAGACAAAAAAATAGCTTTTTGGTCTAAACTCCACTTGCCGTATTTGGAGGAAAAATAAGTATGAGTACAACCCCAAGAACACCATCCCAACCGTGAAGCATGGAGGTGGAAACATCATTCTTTGGGGATGCTTTTCTGCAAAGAAGACAGGACGACTGCACCGTATTGAGGGGAGGATGGATGGGGCCATGTATCGCAAGATCTTGGCCAACAACCTCCTTCCCTCAGTAAGAACATTGAAGTTGGGTCGTGGCTGGGTCTTCCAGCATGACAACGACCCGAAACACACAGCCAGAGCAACTAAGGAGTGGCTCCGTAAGAAGCATCTCAAGGTCCTGGAGTGGCCTAGCCAGTCTCCAGACCTGAACCCAATAGAAACTATTTGGAGGGAGCTGAAAGTCCGTATTGCCCAGTGACAGCCCCGAAACCTGAAGGATCTGGAGAAGGTCTGTATGGAGGAGTGGGCCAACATCCCTGCTGCAGTGTGTGCAAACCTGGTCAAGACCTACAGGAAACTTATGATCTCTGTAATTGCAAACAAAGGTTTCTGTACCAAATATGAAGTTCTGCTTTTCTGATGTATCAAATACTTTTGTCATGCAATAAAATGCAAATTAATTACTTAAAAATCATACAATGTGATTTTCTGGATTTGTGTTTTAGATTCCGTCTCTCACAGTTGAAGTGTACATATGATAAAAATTACAGACCTCTACATGCTTTGTAAGTAGGAAAACCTGCAAAATCGGCAGTGTATCAAATAATTGTTCTCCCCACTGTATAAATTAATGGTTGGATCAGAATCGGCGTTATAATCATTGGCCAGTACGGAGAATTAAGTAAAACCACAAGTATAAATCCCTATCTTCACCATGGCTAATTTAGGAAAGGGACAATTTTAGCTAGCTAGCTAGCCACCGGAGGACAACAACAAAATGAGATGCAACAATTCAAGTCTTTCTGTCAACGACGTATGCACTCAATGGGATTTAATAGGAGTGACACCAAGTTGACTTCCTTTGAAACTTTTTTTGGTGACCCAGGACCATTCACAGTTGAGCTCGCTCAGTTTAGCTCAACGCTGATTGGCTAATTTTGTATACTTTTTTTTTTGTCAAGGGAAGGCCAGATGTTCGCTGGCTGCCCTTGCCTTCAATGCTACGGGCGGCAACAATGTCATACTCGTTTGGACCAGACAGCATCAGATAGATGGCCTACACGTAGAGAGACAGCGGGGCACTGTTTTGCTTGCTCAGATGCTTTCTCCTGTGAGATACATTCAGCCTCTTTCGAATTGAAGGAAAATTATGAAACACAGAGAGACGAAAGATGAATTATTTAATTTTTTTTCTTTTGCCATGAATACACGTCACTGACGTACATAGGGTTCTGTCCCAAAAGTGCATTTAAAAAGGCATTAGGTGCGCAGTTTGTTACTTTCAGGTTTGTTTATCAGTTGGTACCACATTATTTCATTGCTCTCTAAAAGTGCTGATTCAAAAGCATTACTATCATTTCTAGAATACACTGTATCAGTGAGCTGAGTCATATGGATGGAGTTAAAAAGGCTCTGACATGGTATTTACACATTTACTTTGCGGTAGCAATATCGCAAGCCCATACAAAATATATGTTTACAGTGAGGGAAAAAAGTATTTGATCCCCTGCTGATTTTGTATGTTTGCCCACTGACAAATACATGATCAGTCTATAATTGTAATGGTAGGTTAGTTTGAACAGTGAGAGACAGAATAACAACAAAAAAATCCAGAAAAACGCATGTCAAAAATGTTATAAATTGATTTGCATTTTAATGAGGGAAATAAGTATTTGACCGCTCTTCAAAACATGACTTAGTACTTGGTGGCAAAACCCTTGTTGGCAATCATAGAGGTCAGACGTTTCTTGTAGTTGGCCACCAGGTTTGCACACATCTCAGGAGGGATTTTGTTCCACTCCTCTTTGCAGATCTTCTCCAAGTCATTAAGGTTTCGAGGCTGACGTTTGGCAACTCAAATCTTCAGCTCCCTCCACAGATTTTCTATGGGATTAAGGTCTGGAGACTGGCTAGGCCACTCCAGGACCTTAATGTGCTTCTTCTTGAGCCACTCCTTTGTTGCCTTGGCCGTGTGTTTTGGTTCATTGTCATGCTGGAATACCCATCCACAACCCATTTTCAATACCCTGGCTGAGGGAAGGAGGTTCTCACCCAAGATTTGACGGTATATGGCGCCGTCCATCGTCCCTTTGATGCGGTGAAGTTGTCCTGTCCCCTTAGCAGAAAAACACCCCCAAAGCATAATGTTTCCACCTCCATGTTTGACGGTGGGGATGGTGTTCTTGGGGTCATAGGCAGCATTCCTCCTCCTCCAAACACGGCGAGTTGAGTTGATGCCAAAGAGCTCCATGTTGGTCTCATCTGACCACAACACTTTCACCCAGTTCTCCTCTGAATCATTCAGATGTTCATTGGCAAACTGCAGAAGGCCCTGTATTTGTGCTTTCTTGAGCAGGGGGACCTTGCGGGCGCTGCAGGAGTTCTTCACGGCGTAATGTGTTACCAATTGTTTTCTTGCTGACTATGGTCCCAGCTTCCTTGAGATCATTGACAAGATCCTCCCATGTAGTTCTGGGCTGATTCCTCACCGTTATCATGATCATTGCAACTCCACGAGGTGAGATCTTGCATGGAGCCCCAGGCCGAGGGAGATTGACAGTTCTTTTGTGTTTCTTCCATTTGCGAATAATCGCACCAACTGTTGTCACCTCATCACCAAGCTGCTTGGCGATGGTCTTTTAGCCCATTCCAGCCTTGTGTAGGTCTACAATCTTGTCCCTGACATCCTTGGGGAGCTCTTTGGTCTTGGCCATGGTGGAGAGTTTGGAATCTGATTGATTGATTGCTTCTGTGGAGAGGTGTCTTTTATACAGACAACAAGCTGAGATTAGGAGCACTCCCTTTAAGTGTATAAAAGACACCTGGGAGCCAGAAATCTTTCTGATTGAGAGGGGGTCAAATACTTATTTCCCTCATTAAAATGCAAATCAATGTATAACTTTTTTGAAATGTGTTTTTCTGGATTTTGTTGTTGTTATTCTGTCTCTCACTGTTCAAATAAACCTACCATTAAAATTATAGACTGATCATTTCTTTGTCAGTGGGCAAACGTACAAAATCAGCAGGGGATCAAATACTTTTTTCCCCACTGTACATAGATGTTTAGTCTAAGTCAAGATATGTCTTGCTACGTCTTCTGCCACTGAAAGAAGCTCAATAATCCAGAAATTAAAATGTCTCCATCAACTTCAGGTGATGGCGATCACCAATTGTTGAAACAAAGAATGATAAATCACTTGGTGGGTTTGTTCCTCAATTGGATTTCAATCTGTTATCTCATTTGTGTGGCTGATGAGAATGTTAGGCCTTTCCAGGAGAGGGGTTAGAGTTCAAATTGGAATAAAGATACTGCTGTTACCCAAATGTGTTTCTAAAATAATAATGATCACAGAATAGAATATATGGTATAATGATTACAGAATATAAGGTACATGATAAGTGTAAGCAATAAATACCAATATTGTAATGTTTGTGATATTCATTTTGATTTAAGGCAACAGCCCAAATAGAAGGAAGATAATAAAGAAACATTAAAAAAATATCTATGAAGGGCATTACAAGGCAAGAACCAATTCATCCCTGACGACCAGCGCTCTAAATGTGTTTGATAAATCACCATGAGGGAGATCATTTGGCCCCGCCATGAGAAAGCAGCAGCACTAGCGTATTTAAACCCATTAAGGGCTAAAGTTAGCTCCCACCCTCCTGCCTATCTATAATGGGGCCTGCATTCTTTAGCTAAAGCTAACAGGCAGCCTCAAAGCTGCCTGAGAACAAATGTTACATTTTCATTAGAGACCAGGTCCCGGTTTCCCAAAAGCATCTTAAGGCTAAGTTCATCGTTAGAACGTTAGTATGAGCATTGTTAATTCTCCGAGCTGTTTCCTAAAACCATCGTTATTAACATTGCACTTAAACACTCGTAATCTAACGCCTGCCTCAGACCACTCATAGAACAGCTAAGTGTGTTGTTAGATGCTTTTTTGCCCTCCCATGTCACTTTATACACAGAAGATCTCCGCTGAACATAGAATCACGTGGTTTATCCGTCTCTCTGTGACAGCTGGTAACTTCAGAACAAAGCTGACTACAAATACAAAGTTGCCCATGTCTATGCAATTGATACAGACATATAAAAAGATGCTTCAAATGAAAACTGAGATGATAGCATTAAAATATAAATAGCCTACAGTAGGCTACAGGCCTATTTAATTCATATTGAAATAAATTTCATGTTCATTAAATTGAGTTTTATTTTGCTACTTGTAGGCTAATGTCTAATTTGTCTCAATATATTAAATAAATGTTCATGATGTGTAGCCTAACATGTGCGCAATGATGTGCCAAATCAGATATTTTGCGGCTTTTTATTGGGTAAGCATTAGAATAAGCCGCCTCAATATTTGCAGCTGTAGGTGGTAATATCTCTCTATGAGCTGAACCGTATTCAGTATTGTGAAATAATTATGATGTTAAGGTAAGATTTGAAATGAGAAAGCTGATCCAGGAGCAGAGCTGTCTTTCCTTAGAGACTATCAGTATTGGACAGATGCTCCAAAGATGCACGTAGCGACTGTTCTCTCTGCGTGGTTTGAGGAAATGCATGTTACATCTTCGGTCGTTGTAGCAAAGATGCATGGTTAAAACACTCGTAAGCCTAAGTTCCATCGCTATCCAACGTAATTGTTTAGAATTTGGAAGTACGTCTAATGGGCCACACAACCGCAGACCACGTGTAACCACGCCAGCCCAGGACATCCACATCCAGCTTCTTTACCTGCAGGATGGTCTGAGACCAGCCACCCGGACAGCTGATGAAACTGTGGGTTTGCACAACCAAATAATTTCTACACAAACTATCAGTTCGCCATTGTAACCAGCTTCAGTGGGCAAATGCTCACCTTCGATGGCCAATGGCACGCTGGAGAAGTGTGCTCTTCAAGGATGAATCCCGGTTTCAACTGTATCGGGTTGATGGCAGAGAGTGTGTATTGCGTAGTGTGGGCGAGCGGTTTGCTGATGTCAACCTTGTAAACAGAGTGCCCCATGGTGGCGGAGGGGTTATGGTATGGGCAGGCATAAGCTACGGACAACGAACGCAATTGCATTTTATAGATGGCAATTTTAATGCACAGAGATAGCGTGACGAGATCCTGAGGCCCATTGTCGTGTCATTCATCTGCCGCCATCACCTCATGTTTCAGCATGATAATGCACGACCCCATGTCGCAAGGATCTGTACACAATTCCTGGAAGCTGAAAATATCCTAGTTCTTCCACGGCCTGCATACTCACCAGACATGTCTCCATTGAGCATGTTTGGGATGCTCTGGATTGACGTGTACGACAGGAGATGTGTCGCGATGCATGAGGAAATTGTTGTCACACCAGATACTGACTGGTTTTCTGATCAATGCCCCTACCTTTTATTTAAGGTATCTGTGACCAACAGATGCATATCTGTATCCCCAGTCATGTGAAATCCATAGATTATGGCCTAATTTATATATTTCAATTGACTGATTTCCTTACAGTACCAGTCAAAAGTTTGGACACACCTACTCATTCAAGGGTTTATCTTTATTTTTACTATTTTATACATTGTAGAATAATAGTGAAGACATCCAAACTATGAAATAACAGATATGGAATCATGTCGTAATCAAAAAAGTGTTAAACAAACAATATTCTTCAAATAGCGACCCTTTGCCTTGATGACAGCTTTGCACACTCTTGACATTCTCTCAACCAGCTTCACATGGAATGCTTTTCCAACAATCCTGAAGGAGTTCCCACATATGCTCACCACTTGTTGGCTGCTTTCACTTCATTCTGCCATCCGACTCATCCCAAACCATCTCAATTGGGATTGTGGAGGCCAGGGCATCTGATGCAGCACTCTCATTCTTGGTAAAATAGCCCTTACACAGCCTGGATGTGTGTTTGGTCATTGTCCCGTTAAAAACAAATGATAGTCACACTAAGCCCAATCCAGATGGGATGGCGTATCGCTGCAGAATGCTGTGGTAGCCATGCTGGTTAAGTGTGCCTTGAATTCTAAATAAATAACAGACAGTGTCACCAGCAAAGCACCCCCACACCATAACACCTCCTCCTCCATGCTTTACGGTGGGAACTACACATGCGGAGATCATCCGTTTCCCCACACCGCGTCTCACAAAGACACAGCGGTTGGAACCGAAAATCTCAAATTTGGACTCCAGACAAAACCACACATTTCCACCGGTCTAATGTCCATTGTTCGTGTTTCTTGGCCCAAGCAGGTCTCTTCTTATTATTGGTGTCCTTTAGTAGTGGTTTCTTTGCAGCAATTCAACCATGAAGGCCTGATTCACACAGTCCCCTCTGAACAGTTGATGTTGAGATGTGTCTGTGACTTGAACTCTGTGAAGCATTTATTTGGGCTGCAATTTCTGAGGCTGGTAACTCCAATGAACTTATCCTCTGCAGCAGAGGTAACTCTGGGTCTTCCATTCCTGTGGCGGTCCTCATGAGAGCCAGTTTCATCATAGCGCTTGATGGTTTTTGCAACTGCACTTGAAGAAACTTTGAGTGACCTTCATGTCTTAATGTAGTTACAAAATCAGCAGGGGATCAAATACTGTTTTCCCTCACTGTAGCTGTACGAGTGGTCTGAGGCAGTTTGTAAATTACGAGCGTTTTCAAGTGTAACTGACAATGGTTTTGGGAAATGGCTCGGAGATTTAAAGATGCTCCTACAAAGGTTCTAACGATGAACTTAGCCTTCAAATTATTTTGGGAAACCGGGTCCTGGTCTGATCGAGAGTTGGGAGTCTCAATGAGAAAAATAACAGTTATGAGAAATTATTTTGAGAAGATTTTATGCTCTGGAATAGTATCAATATTGGCCTCACTTTCAACTCATATTATGGATTGTAACCATATGTGTTTTATGTGATTCTGTCCTGTGTGTAAATATGAAATTCATAAATTTGAAAAAGTTTGTTTGGTATCTGTTCAAAATTGAGGTAGAAATTAAAGAAGGATTGATCGTACCTGCTCACCCACTGGGCACACACTGGTTGAATCAACGTTGTTTCCACGTCATTTCAATGAAATTACGTTGAACCAACAAGGAATAGACATTGAATTGACGTCTGTGCCTAGTGCACAGTTGTTAGGCTGTGCTATAATCCAAAGGAAAGCAGTCCACATGAGAAAACCCCAAAATATGTAAGCAGGGCTAACCAAGCAGGCTCAAACCTCAGCGGCATGTCTAAAGCTTGTGTGAGAATAAAGGAGAATGAAGGAAGAGAATGGAAATATCGCTAAGTAAAGGTAGGTTGAAAATGTTTCCCCATCCATAATAAATCCTACGCTAGAAACCTGTACAAAGTATCAGAGATCTAACTAGAGATAAAGTAGGCCTTGGAAATATTATTCCACACTTTGGAAGTCAAAAGTACTCACAAAGGAAACTTCTCTTGATGATCAATATACAATTTCCCTTACAAGTCTTTAAAAAAGATCTCACTTGTATGGAGTGAGAAAACTACACTTTAAAATGATAAAGTTTCCTAGTTGCAAACATTTCAATCCACTACAAGCAGTCAAGATGGCTTCTCCTTCACTTAAACCATAAAATGACTATGAGTGTGGCTAGGGGGTGAATGGGGCAGAGCTCACAGCCTATACCAAGGGTCTCCCATGGGTAGATCACGTACTAATGAAATCACATTTTTTTTTAAGTATTTAGTCAGCCACCAATTGTGCAAGTTCTCCCACTTAAAAAGATGAGAGAGGCCTGTAATTTTCATCATAGGTACACGTCAACTATGAGAGACAAATTGAGAAAAAAAAATCCAGAAAATCACATTGTAGGATTTTTAATGAATTTATTTGCAAATTATGGTGGAAAATAAGTATTTGGTCACCTACAAACAAGCAAGATTTCTGGCTCTCACAGACCTGTAACTTCTTCTTTAAGAGGCTCCTCTGTCCTCCACTCGTTACCTGTATTAATGGCACCTGTTTGAACTTGTTATCAGTATAAAAGACACCTGTCCACAACCTCAAACAGTCACACTCCAAACTCTACTATGGCCAAGACCAAAGAGCTGTCAAAGGACACCAGAAACAAAATTGTAGACCTGCACCAGGCTGGGAAGACTGAATCTGCAATAGGTAAGCAGCTTGGTTTGAAGAAATCAACTGTGGGAGCAATTATTAGGAAATGGAAGACATACAAGACCACTGATAATCTCCCTCGATCTGGGGCTCCACGCAAGATCTCACCCCGTGGGGTCAAAATGATCACAAGAACGGTGAGCAAAAATCCCAGAACCACACGGGGGGACCTAGTGAATGACCTGCAAAGAGCTGGGACCAAAGTAACAAAGCCTACCATCAGTAACACACTACGCCGTGCGGTGCAGTGCCAGACGTGTCCCCCTGCTTAAGCCAGTACATGTCCAGGCCCGTCTGAAGTTTGCGAGAGTGCATTTGGATGATCCAGAAGAGGATTGGGAGAATGTCATGTGGTCAGATGAAACCAAAATATATAACTTTTTGGTAAAAACTCAACTCGTCGTGTTTGGAGGACAAAGAATGCTGAGTTGCATCCAAAGAACACCATACCTACTATGAAGCATGGGGGTGGAAACATCATGCTCTGGGGCTGTTTTTCTGCAAAGGGACCAGGACGACTGATCCATGTAAAGGAAAGAACGAATGGGGCCATGTATCGTGAGATTTTGAGTGAAAACCTCCTTCCATCAGCAAGGGCATTGAAGATGAAACGTGGCTGGGTCTTTCAGCATGACAATGATCCCAAACACACCGCCCGGGCAACGAAGGAGTGGCTTCGTAAGAAGCATTTCAAGGTGCTGTTGTGGCCTAGTCAGTCTCCAGATCTCAACCCCATAAGAAATCTTTGGAGGGAGTTGAAGGTCCGTGTTGCCCAGCGACAGCCCCAAAACATCACTGCTCTAGAGGAGATCTGCATGGAGGAATGGGCCAAAATACCAGCAACAGTGTGTGAAAACCTTGTGAAGACTTACAGAAAACGTTTGACCTGTGTCATTGCCAACAAAGGGTATATAACAAAGTATTGAGAAACTTTTGTTATTGACCAAATACTTATTTTCCACCATAATTTGCAAATAAATTCATTAAAAATCCTACAATGTGATTTTCAGGATTTTTTTCCCTCATTTTGTCTGTCATAGTTGACGTGTACCTATGATGAAAATTACAGGCCTCTCTCATCTTTTTAAGTGGGAGAACTTGCACAATTGGTGGCTGACTAAATACTATTTTCCACACTGTATTTTACAGATGTTATCGCAGGTGCAGCTAAATGCTTATGTTTCTAGCCGTGCAGTAATACCTAACAATACAGAACAATACACACAAATCCCCAAAATAAGAATAAAGTAATTAAGAAATATCAGAACGAGCAATGTCAGAGTCCGCAATATAAATATACTGTATATGTATATGATGGTGTGTATAGAAAGTATGGACAGGATATGAATAGGAAAGGTGTGTACAGCAGTAGTTACATAGGATGAGCCTTGACTAGAAAATACAGTTGAAGTCGGAAGTTTACATACACTTAGGTTGGAGTAATTAAAACTCGTTTTTCAATCACTCCACACATTTCTTGTTAACAAACTATAGTTTTGGCAAGTCGGTTAGGAAATCTACATTGTGCATGACACAAGTAATTTTTCCAACAATTGTTTACAGACAGATTATTTCACTTATAATTCACTGTATCACAATTCCAGTGGGTCAGACGTTTACATACACTAAGTTCACTATGCCTTTAAACAGCTTGGAAAATTCCAGAAAATGATGTCATGGCTTCAGAAGCTTCTGATAGGCTAATTGACATAATTTGAGTCAATTGGAGGTGTACCTGTGGATGTATTTCAAGGCCTACCTTTAAACCTAGTGCCTCTTTGCTTGACATCATGGGAAAATCAAAATAAATCAGCCAAGACCTCAGAAAAAAAAATGTAGTCTGTTTCATCCTTGGGAGCAATTTCCAAATGCCTGAAGCTACCACATTCATTTGTACAAACAATAGTATGCAAGTATTACTACCATGGGACCATGCAGCCGTCATACCGCTCAGGAAGGAGACGCGTTCTGTCTCCTAGAGATGAACGTACTTTGGTGCGAAAAGTGCAAATCAATCCCAGAACAACAGCAAAGGACCTTGTGAAGAAGCTGGAGGAAACGGGTACAAAAGTATCCATATCCACAGTAAAACGAGTCCTATATCGACATAACCTGAAAAGCCGCTCAGCAAGGAAGAAGCCACTGCTCCAAAACCGCCATAAAAATGCCAGACTATGGTTTGCAACTGCACATGGGGACAAAGATTGTGCTTTTTGGAGAAATGTCCTCTGGTCAGAAACAAAATATAACTGTTTGGCCCGCCGATCCAACACGACTGTTCTGCCGACGAAATCGTCTTATGTGATTACAACAGGTTTCCCATTACGACGTCAACCACGAAGATCCATCTGCTAGCCCCGGCCCGCTAGCACACGCTAGCCGTAGCCTCTTGCTCGCTAGTGCTATAGCAGCCCCCGAACTACCTCCGAACTCTCCTATTGCTGTTCACTGGACCTTATGATAACTCAGCTATACAGCTGATGCCTGCTGGACTGTTCCTTTATACGGTACCGCATCCTGTTTATGTTTAGCCTCAGCCCAAACTTTGTCGCCATTACCAGCTGTTGTCTTAGCTCTCGAATAACACCTGTGATTGCTTTATGCCACTCTCCCATTTCAATATGCCTTGCTTATTGCTGTTCCTACTCCCCAGGCGTTATCATTTGTTGACTTCTGTAACCGTAAAAGCATTGGTTTCTTGCACGTTAACATCCGAAGCCTCCTCCATAAGTTTGAGTTATTCATTCCTTTAGTACACTCTGCCAACCCTGATGTCCTAGCAGTGTCTGAATCCTGGCTTAGGAAGGCCACCAAAAATTCTGAAATGTCCATCCCCAACTACAACATTTTCCGTCTCGATAGAACTGTCAAAGGGGGTGGGGTTGCAATCTACTGTAGAGATAGCCTGCAGAGCTCTATTGTACTATCCATGTCTGTGCCCAAACAGTTTGCGCTTCTACTTCTAAAAATCCACCTTTCCAGAAATAAGTCTCTCACTGTTGCCGCTTGCTACAGACCCCCCTCAGCCCTGAGCTGTGCCCTGGACACTATATGTGAACTGATTGCCCCCCATCTATCCTCAGAGTTTGTACTGCTTGGTGACCTAAACTGGGATATGCTTAACACCCCGGCCAACCTACAATCTAAACTAGATGCCCTCAATCTCACACAAATTATCAACGAAACTACCAGGTACAAACCTAAATCTGTAAACATGGGTACCCTCATAGATATCATCCTGACAAATTTACCCTCTAAATACACCTCCGCTGTCTTCAACCAGGATCTCAGCGATCACTGCCTTATTGCCTGCGTCCGTAATGGGTCCGCAGTCAAACACCACCCCTCATCACTGTCAAACGCTCCCTAAAAGACTTTAGCGAGCAGGCCTTTCTACTTGACCTGGCCCGGGTATCCTGGATGGATATTGACCTCATTCCGTCAGTAGAGGATGCCTGGTTGTTCTTTAAAAGTGCCTTCCTCTCAATCTTAAATAAGCATGCCCCATTCAAAAAATTCAGAACTAAGAACAGATATAGCCCCTGGTTTTCCTCAGACTTGACTGCCCTTGACCAGCACAAAAACATCCTGTGGCGTACTGCATTAGCATCGAACAGCCCCCGCGATATGCAACTTTTCAGGGAAGTCAGGAACCAATATACACAATCATTTAGGAAAGCAAAGGCTAGCTTTTTCAAACAGAAATTTGCATCCTGTAGCATTAACTCCAAAAAGTTTTGGGACACTGTAAAGTCCATGGAAAATAAGAGCACCTCCTCCCAACTGCCCACTGCACTGAGGTTAGGAAACACTGTCACCACCGATAAATCTACAATAATCGAGAATTTCAACAAGCATTTTGCTACGGCTGGCCATGCTTTCCACCCCGGCCAACAGCTCTGCACCCTCCGCTGCAACTTGCCCATGCCCCCCCCGCTTCTCCTTCACACAAATTCAGACAGCTGATGTTCTGAAAGAGCTGAAAAATCTGGACCCCTACAAATCAGCTGGGCTAGACAATCTGGACCCTTTCTTTCTAAAATTAGCCGCCGAAATTGTCGCAACCCCTATTTCTAGCCTGTTCAACCTCTTTTGTAACATCTGAGATCCCCAGAGATTGGAAAGCTGCCGCGGTCATCCCCCTCTTCAAAGGTGGTGACACTCTATCCAAACTGTTACAGACCTATATCCATCCTGCCCTGCCTTTCGAAAGTATTTGAAAGCCAAGTTAACAAACAGATCACTGACCATTTCGAATCCCACCGTACCTTCTCCGCTATGCAATCCGGTTTCTGAGCTGGTCATGGGTGCACCTCAGCCACAGTCAAGGTCCTAAATGATATTATAACTGCGATCGATAAAAGACAGTACTGCGCAGCCGTCTTCATCGACCTGGCCAAGGCTTTCGACTCTGTCAACCACCACATTCTTATTGGCAGACTAAATAGCCTTGGTTTCTCTAATGACTGCCTCACCTGGTTCACCAACTACTTCTCAGATAGAGTTCAATGTGTCAAATCGGAGGGCATGTTGTCTGGACCTCTGGCCATCTCTATGGGGGTGCCACAGGGTTCAATTCTCGGGCCGACTCTATTCTCTGTGTATATCAATGATGCTGCTCTTGCTGCTGGTGAAGCTCGGATCCACCTCTATGCGGACGACACCATTTTGTATACATCTGGCCCTTCATTGGACACTGTGTTAACAAACCTCCAAACGAGCTTCAACGCCATACAACACTCCTTCCGTAGCCTCCAACTGCTCTTAAACACTAGTAAAACTAAATGCATGCTCTTCAACCGAACGCTGCTTGCACCCACCCGACTAGAATCACTACTCTCGGCGGGTCTGACCTAGAGTATGTGGACAACTAAAAATACCTTGGTGTCTGGTTAGCCTGTAAACTCTCCTTCCAGACTCACATTAAGCATCTCCAATCAAAATTTAGATCTAGAATCGGCTTCCTATTTCGCAACAAAGCCTCCTTCACTCATGCTGCCAAACATGCCCTCGTAAAACTGACTATCCTACCGATCCTTGACTGCGGCGATGTCATTTACAAAATAGCCTCCAACACTCTACTCAGCAAATTGGATGTAGTCTATCACAGTGCCATCCGTTTTGTCACCAAAGCCCCATATCCTACTCACTATTGTGAGCCAAACCCACTGGCTCCAGGTCATCTATAAATCACTGCTAGGCAAATCCCCGTCTTACCTTAGCTCACTGGTCACCATAGCAACACCCACCCGTAGTCTGCGCTCCAGCAGGTATATCTCACTGGTCATCGCCAAAGCCAACACCTCCTTTGGCTGCCATTCCTTCCAGTTCTCTGCTGCCAATGACTGGAACGAACTGCAAAAATCTCTGAAGCTGGAGACTCTTATCTCCCTCACTAACTTTAAGCGTCAGTTGTCAGAGCAGCTTACCGATCACTGCACCTGTACACAGCCATTCTGAAATTAGCCCACCCAACTACCTCATCCCCATATTGTTATTTATTTTGCTAATTTGCACCCCAGTATCTCTATTTGCACATCATCTTTTGCACATCTATCATTCCAGTGTTAATACGAAATTGTAACTGTTTTGCACTATGGCCTATTTATTGCCTTACCTCCATAACTACATTCGCACACACTGTATGTATATTTTCTGTTTGTATTTTTGACTTTATGTTTTGTTTACCCCATATGTAACTCTGTGTTGTTGTTTTTAATCGCACCGCTTTGCTTTATCTTGGCCAGGTCGCAGTTGTAAATGAGAACTTGTTCTCAACTGGCTTACCTGGTTAAATAAAGGTGAAATAAATAATTACAAATAATGACCAACATTATGTTTGGAGGAAAAAGGGGCAAGCTTAAAAGCCGAAGAACACCATCCCAACCGTGAAGCACGATGGTGGCAGCATCATGCTGTGGGGTTGCTTTGCTGCAGGAGGGACTGGTGCACTTCACAAAGTAGATGGCATCATGAGGAAGGAAAATGATGTGGATATATTGAAGCATCATCTCAAGACATCAGTCAGGAAGTTAAGGCTTGGTCGCAAATGGGTCTTCCAAATGGACAATGACCCCAAGCATACTTCCAAAGTTGTGGCAAAATGCCTTAAGGACAACAAAGTCAAGGTATTGGAGTGGCCATCACAAAGCCCTGACCTCAATCCTATAGAAAATTTGTGGGCAGAACTGAAAAAGCGTGTGCGAGCAAGGAGGCCTACAAACCTGATTCAGTTACACCAGCTCTGTCAGGAGGAATGGGCCAAAATTCACCCAACTTATTGTGGGAAGCTTGTGGAAGGCTACCCGAACCGTTTGACCCAAGTTAAACAATTTAAAGGCAATGCTACCAAATACTAATTGAGTGTATGTAAACTTCTGACCCACTGGGAATGTGATGAAATAAGTGAAGCTGAAATAAATAATTCTCTCTACTATTATTCTGTCTTTCACATTCTTAAAATAAAGTGGTGATCCTAACTGACCTAAGACAAGGACATTTTACTAGGATTTAATGTCAGGAATTGTGGAAAACTGAGTTTAAATGTATTTGGCTAAGGTGTATGTATACTTCCAACTTCAACTGTAGTATATACATATGAAGTGGGTAAAGAGTACAAAATCAGCAGGGGATCAAATACTTTTTTCCCTCACTGTATGTAAACATTATTAAAGTGACCAGTGTTCAATGATAGGGCAGCAGTCTTTAAGGTGCAGGGTAGACTACCTGGTGCTAGCCGGCTAGTAACAGTGACTAAGTTCAGGGCAGGGTACTGGGCGGAGGCCGGCTAGTGGTGGCTAGTTAACGGTCTGATGGCCTGGAGATAGAAGCTGTTTTTTAGTTTCTCGGTCCCAGCTTTGAAGCACCTGTACTGTCTCCACATTCTAGATGGTAGCGGGTTGAACAGGCCGTGGCTCGTGTGGCTGAGGTCCTTGATGATCTTATTGGCCTTACTGTGACACCAGGTGCTGTAGATGTCCTGGAGGGCAGGCAGCGTGCCCCCGGTGATGCATTGGGCTGACCGCACCACCCTCTGTAGAGCCCAGTAGCTCGCAGCCCACCCATGAGTAGCTCGCCAAGCAATTCTGAAAGTAAACATAAAGCTCCCGGCTACTATTCAATCAAAGCCACATTGACATTATCCCACCCTGGTTAGCAACTATTGGCTTAAAATGCCAAATGTAACACAATATCTGCCAATTAATTTCAGCAATATTGCTTGTTTGTCTGTTTGGTGCGTGCATTTGTCTATCACTCCGTATTCAGCCAGTTAGCGATGCTAGTAATGATGACCGTCTTGTGGGAAGACAGAAATACTTTCCCCAAAAACCTTCTCAATTAAATGTTAAAGAGCGACTGCCTTTAAAAAGCAATAAATCCCTTTGAAAACAGCCTATGTGGCATCCATATGAGTAAGAAACAGTTATTCTAGTATCAGAATTGACTACAAAGTGTAAATAGGAAATGTTTTGTCATAAAGTCTGTCTCGTCTAAAACAGAATTTGGAACATCCATGCATCACAACGGGTAAATTAAGGTTGGGTACTGATTTGACAATGTCTATTTGCCCACTAACAAGGAGGGAACAGTTCCGGTGATTGCTCTCTATCCAATAGCATGCTGCTCAGCAGCTCCAAATGTTTACATAAGACAACATGTCGCATTTATTTTACTTGGAATACTGCACCAAACAACTTACTTAGATTAAAAATTGCAGAACTAAAACATCCTTGGCAAAAACGTCTAAATGAAAAACAGATTTCTCTAGTTATCTTAGATTCATTCTGGGGATTTTGAGGAAGTAAAATAGGCTTCCGTGTCTACAATTGGTTTTTTCTTTGCAACTAGAAGGTCAGCATCCCGGAGTTTCAACAGGGTTTTCTAATGATCAATTAGCCTTTTAAAAGGATAAACTTGTATTAGCAAACACAACGTGCCATTGGAACACAGGACTGATGGTTGCTGACAATGGGCTTCTGTATGCCTATATAGATAATCCATTAAAAATCGGACGTTTCCAGCTACAATAGCCATTTACAACATGAACAATGTCTACACTCTATTTCTGATCAATTTGATGTTATTTTAACGGACAGAAAAATAGCTTTTCTTTCGAAAACTAGGACATTTCTAAGTGACCCCAAACTTTTGAACGGTAGTGTATATATTTTTTAAGTAGCTCTCATGCTAGAAAAGGTTGGAGACCCCTGGCCTATACACATCAAGGAACCTTGTGGGCTACAATATTGACTGGCTTTTCCTTGTAAAATGTTTGTTAACTCCCGATCAAAAGCTATAAAACATTAATTATCACTAGTAAATGTAATTTCATTGAACTGTATCTGTTTATGTAAAGTACGTGTTAATGATTTATGTGTATAATTTAGACAGTAAGTCATTCGTTTGTGGATTTATGTCACAAATACTTTATGAACCCTAATCTCCTTCATAAAGGGTACCGGGATATGCTGTGGACTTTTATACCTGTATCATCTCCAATTTCAAAATAGTATTTCCCGGTCATCAGTCAGTACCCTTTTTACTACAATGACATATACAGTAGCCTATCCTACTGTTCCGCCCTGCTGCCCTTTACTGTTCCCTGTAATTTAGCTCATATCATACAGCCCAGACGCTCATGAAGACCCTATTACTCCACCAGGGGCATCTCATGAATCATATTTAAGCTGTATGATATTCCTGGCCTCGGGAGAATCCTCATTAATTATTTTTCATTAAAAACTGCAGCCAATCAGAATCCTTGTTCATTAATTTAATTAAACACACAGTCAACCAAAACTGAGCTCAAGTTGATGTTACAGGTTCTCTCTGATGTTACAGGCTCATTCATTGAACCCACAGCCTATCAGGGCTGTGCTGGTGTCGATGAAACAGGCCCTTTCTGCGTACAGTGGATCTCTCCCATCGCTGTCTTTTTTGTGAATCTGTCCACAGGGTCCTTTTTGGAGAGTACTCTTCTGGCTTCAGGGCCATATTTAAATGATAAAAATGACTGCAATTTGAGCAAACACACATTTGAGACAAAACCCCTCTTTCGGCAGCCTGAGTCCCTTTGCCCGAAAAAGATTATCTTGTGATGAAGTAGAGAATCTCTGCTGGGGGATTCTGATAGCTTTAGATGCAGAGGGCTTTGCATGTCCTCTTAATTTTCTCTGTGTTTACCTGCTCCCGACCTTGCTGATGTCACCTGATTTGTCATCTTGTAAATGCACTAACCTTGGGGACAAAAAGGTATGTTGTGGTGTCAGAGATTGTTGCTATAGGTCTGGTTTACTATGTCCTCCTATAACTATATTTATCCTTCTGAAGTATAATGTCACATGGTCAGATTTTTTAAACCTACATCATTGGTATCTGATTAATCTGAAAATATCAAAAGAGGAGGAGATGGGTTTAACTGATAGTGCTTGATGTTCTAAGCTAATAAAAAATTAATCGTGAAAGAACATAATCAGTGACCGTGGCAACTCTCTATTAGATACTTAACACCTTCAAACCACACTTTATTAGGCCATTAGGAATTGTTGGAGAGTGAACTTCAGCAGGGGGACTGCACTTCCAGATTCAATTTACCTACACATTTTGAAGCTAATCATATTCATACTATCATATAAAAGAAAATACTGTCAAAACATTGTTAAACATTTAATTGACTTTACTAGTGATTATGAATGTTTTATAGCTGTTGATCGAGGAGAAAACAGTCAATATTGTAACTCACAAGATTTGATTACAATGACGAGATCAATGATTTATGGGGAAAAAAAGTATTTAGTCAGCCACCAATTGTGCAAGTTTTCCCACTTAAAAAGATGAGAGAGGCCTGTAATTTTCATCATAGGTACACGTCAACTATGACAGACAAAATAAGAAAAATAAATCCAGAAAACCACATTGTAGGATTTTTAATGAATTTATTTGCAAATTATGGTGGAAAATAAGTATTTGGTCAATAACAAAAGTTTCTCAATACTTTGTTATATACACTTTGTTGGCAATGACACAGGTCAAACGTTTTCTGTAAGTCTTCACAAGGTTTTCACACACTGTTGCTGGTATTTTGGCCCATTCCTCCATGCAGATCTCCTCTAGAGCAGTGATGTTTTGGGGCTGTCGCTGGGCAACACGGACTTTCAACTCCCTCCAAAGATTTTCTATGGGGTTGAGATCTGGAGACTGGCTAGGCCACTCCAGGACCTTGAAATGCTTCTTACGAAGCCACTCCTTCGTTGCCCGGGAGGTGTGTTTGGGATCATTGTCATGCTGAAAGACCCAGCCACGTTTCATATTCAATGCCCTTGCTGATGGAAGGAGGTTTTCACTCAAAATCTCACAATACATGGCCCCATTCATTCTTTCCTTTACACGGATCAGTCGTCCTGGTCCCTTTGCAGAAAAACAGCCCCAAAGCATGATGTTTCCACCCCCATGCTTCACAGTAGGTATGGTGTTCTTTGGATGCAACTCAGCATTCTTTGTCCTCCAAACACGACGATTTGAGTTTTTACCAAAAAGTTCTATTTTGGTTTCATCTGACCATATGACATTCTCCCAATCCTCTTCTGGATCATCCAAATGCACTCTAGCAAACTTCAGACGGGCCTGGACATGTACTGGCTTAAGCAGGGGGACACGTCTGGCACTGCAGGATTTGAGTCCCTGGCGGCGTAGTGTGTTACTGATGGTAGGCTTTGTTACTTTGGTCCCAGCTCTCTGCAGGTCATTCACTAGGTCCCCCCGTGTGGTTCTGGGATTTTTGCTCACCGTTCTTGTGATCATTTTGACCCCACGGGGTGAGATCCTGCGTGGAGCCCCAGATCGAGGGAGATTATCAGTGGTCTTGTATGTCTTCCATTTCCTAATAATTGCTCCCACAGTTGATTTCTTCAAACCAAGCTGCTTACCTATTGCAGATTCAGTCTTCCCAGCCTGGTGCAGTTCTACAATGTTGTTTCTGGTGTCCTTTGACAGCTCTTTGGTCTTGGCCATAGTGGAGTTTGGAGTGTGACTGTTTGAGGTTGTGGACAGGTGTCTTTTATACTGATAACAAGTTCAAACAGGTGCCATTAATACAGGTAACTAGTGGAGGACAGAGGAGCCTCTTAAAGAAGAAGTTACAGGTCTGTGAGAGCCAGAAATCTTGCTTGTTTGTAGGTGACCAAATACTTATTTTCCACCATAATTTGCAAATAAATTCATAAAATATCCTACAATGTGATTTTCTGGAGAAAAAAATTCTCAATTTGTCTGTCACAGTTGACGTTTATCTATGATGAAAATTACAGGCCTCTCTCATCTTTTTAAGTGGGAGAACTTGCACAATTGGTGGCTGACTAAATAATTTTTTCCCCCACTGTATATACACTAGATCAGGGGTTCCCAACCTTTTTCACTCAGGCCCCCCTTCCAGCATTGGGGAACATCCCGTACCCCCCGTCGTCCATTTCTGTGGGCACAAGCACTGTTCATTACACAAACTGTTCACACCCCTCTTGTTGGTGGAGGGAAAATATTGCAGGTTTAAAGCTTAATTCCTGCAATTCTATACATTTTGTCATGGGTAATGTGTATTCATGTGATATTTGAGTGACTCAAACATTACAACAAAATATATGGCCTAAAAACCTAGCTAACTTAGCTGACATTGGCTAGTTGATCTGGATATTTCTGACAAGTTATAATTGGCTCTCTAAGGTATCCAATGACTGACATGACAAGATGAATACTGATGATGCACTACCCAATTTCAAAATCGCAAATTGTGCATTCTGTTATTACAACTTTCAAGAGCAAGTGCTATATCTAAGTGGACTTGACAGAGACCACTGTACTAGATGACTGATAGGGGGTGATGAGTTGAAGCCACCGTGCCTCCATCTTGGCACTCCCCCACCATTGTAAAGAATATTTCAGATGCTAGATAAATGCATTTAATAATGTCTACATTTGTTTTTGCCACATTCATTCTATTACAGACACCTTAATGCATACTTTTAAATTATATTATGTGAATAAACATATATTTTTTTAAAGGGAGCGCGCAATTGGCATGCTAACTGCAGGAATGTGCACCAGAGCTGTTGCCAGAGAATTGAATGATACTTTCTCTACCATAAGCCACCTACAATGACCTCACAACTGCAGACCACGTGATACCGCGCCATCCCAGGACCTCCACATCCGGCTTCTTAACCTGTGGGATCCTCTCAGACCAGCCACCTGGACAGCTGATGAAACTGTGGGCTTGCACAAACCAAATAATTTCTGCACAAACTGTCAGAAACCGCATCAGGGAAGCTCATCTGCATACTCATCGTCCTCACCAGGGTCTTGACCTGACTGCAGTTCGGCGTTGTAACCGACTTCAGTGGGCAAATGCACTCTGGAGAAGTGGACTCTTCACGGATGAATCCTGGTTTCAACTCTACCGGGCAGATGTCAAAAGCATGTACTGTATGATGTCGTGTGGGCAAGCGGTTTGCTGATGTCAACGTTGTGAACAGAGTGCCCCATGGTGGTGGTGGGGTTATGGGACAGTATGGGCAGGCATAAGCAATGGACAACAAACACAATTGCATTTGAATGATCAGAGGTACCGTGATGAGATCTTGAGGCCTGTCATGCCAAATGATGTCCCCCAGCCAAAAAGTGTCTCCCCTGCGTCACAATGGAATTCAATAAACTATTAGCGTCTGTTGCTATATCAACGGTGTGATGACCTAAATGACATTCTTATCATCATCGCTTGACACATTAAAGTGACTTACCTTACAGATCACAAAGTCAGCTCATTTCCATTCCATTCATTTCCATTCCAAAATATATGCAAATTCGTTTGATTCATACACTGGCTTGTCTGGCTGTCATGATTTTATTTAAACCTGCCCTTCCCTTATCTACACTGACATAATATAATTTCAGTCGCCCTCTATTATGATTCATTTTTTTCTATCTCGCTTAGCTCATTAGTACACCCTTGTGTTTGAATATATACACTACCAGTCAAATGTTTGGAAACACCAACTCATTCAAGGGTTTTTCTTTATTTTTACTATTTTTTACATTGTAGAATAATAGCGAAGACATCAAAACTATGAAATAACACATATGGAATCATGTAGCAACCAAAACAAATCAAAATATATTTTATATTTGAGATTCTTCAAATAGCCACCCTTTGCCTTGATGACAGCTTTGCACACTCTTGGTATTCTCTCAACCAGCTTCATGAGATAGTAGTCACCTGGAATGCATTTCAATTAACAGGTGTGCCTTGTTAAAAGTTCATTTGTGGAATTTCTTTCCTTCTTAATGTTTTTGAGCAAATCAGTTGTGTTGTGACAAAGTAGGGGGGGGGGGGGGGGGGGGGGGTATACAGAAGACAGTCCTATTTGGTAAAATACCAAGTCCAGATTATGGCAAGAACAGCTCAAATAAGCAAAGAGAAACGACAGTCCATCATTACGTTAAGACATGAAGGTCAGTCAATACGGAACATTTCAAGAACTTTGAACGTTTCTTCAAGTGCATTCGCAAAACCCATCAAACGTTATGATGAAGCAGGCTCTCATGAGGACCGCCACAGGAATGGAAGACCCAGAGTTACCTCTGCTGCAGAGGATAAGTTCATTAGAGTTACCAGCCTCAGAAATTGCAGCCCAAATAAATGCTTCACAGAGTTTAAGTCACAGACACATCTAAACATCCACTGTTCAGAGGGGACTGTGTGAATCAGGCCTTCATGGTTGAATTGTTGCAAAGAAACCACTACTAAAGGACACCAATAAGAAGAAGAGACCTGCTTGGGCCAAGAAACACGAGCAATGGTCATTAGACCTGTGGAAATTTGTCCTTTGGTCTGGAGTCCAAATTGGAGATTTTTGGTTCCAACCGCCGTGTCTTTGTGAGACGCGGTGTGGGTGAACGGATGATCTCTGCATGTGTAGTTCCCACCGTAAAGCATGGAGGAGGAGGTGTTATGGTGTGGGGGTGCTTTGCTGGTGACACTGTCTGTGATTTATTTAGAATTCATGACATACTTAACCAGCATGGCTACCACATCATTCTGCAGCGATACGCCATCCCATCTGGTTTGGGCTTAGTGGGACTATCATTTGTTTTTCAACAGAACATGACCCAACACACCGCCAGGCTGTGTAAGGGCTATTTTACCAAGAATGAGAGTGACGGAGTGCTGCATCAGATGACCTGGCCTCCACAATCCCAATTGAGATGGCAGAATGAAGTGAAAGCAGCCAACAAGTGGTGAGCATATGTGGGAACTCCTTCAGGATTGTTGGAAAAGCATTCCATGTGAAGCTGGTTGAGAGAATGTCAAGCGTGTGCAAAGCTGTCATCAAGGCAAAGGGGTGGCTATTTGAAGAATCTCAAATATAAAATATATTTTTGTTTGTTTAACACTTTTTTGGTTACTACATGATTCCATATGTGTTATTTCACAGTTTTGATGACTTCACTATTATTATACAATGGAGAAAATAGTACAAATAAAGAAAAACCCTTGAATGAGTACTTTTTGTATCAATTTTAGGTCCTAGGATACAACAATGAATAATGTGGAACAAATAAATACCATCAAAGGATACCTTACAACTTACAATAGTGAACACCTTGTGAAACAGTTGTGAAAATCAGCCTGGCAATATTTAAGATTTTAATACATAAAGTTTGATATTTTGTTAGTACAGTTGTGTCATTATTTTATTTTTCACCGATTTTCTGGACACTCACATGGCAATCATAGACTAAAATACAGAATTCTGGTGTGTGGAATATTGAGGAGGTAGTTGATGTGTGGGTGGGAGGTTCTGCCTGTCACTTGAACTAACAGGCTCTGTTGGATGGGATACCTCTTGGGGGGCTCGGACAGTTGATAGTCCTAAAGTAATTTGGAGAGGTAAATTGAAGAGGTACATTTGTATAAACTTAGCATAACTACAATTTCTTGCTTTCTCAAATGTCAACCAAAGCTTAACATACTTTGTCTATTGGGCTTCACCGAAGTGTAGGGCATCAGGGCTTTCAGTGGTCGACCATCCAACTGCTCCAACTGGAGCATAATCCACCATAATTTGCAAATAAATTCATTAAAAATCCTACAATGTGATTTTCAGGATTTTTTTCCCTCATTTTGTCTGTCATAGTTGACGTGTACCTATGATGAAAATTACAGGCCTCTCTCATCTTTTTAAGTGGGAGAACTTGCACAATTGGTGGCTGACTAAATACTTTTTTCCACACTGTATTTTACAGATGTTATCGCAGGTGCAGCTAAATGCTTATGTTTCTAGCCGTGCAGTAATACCTAACAATACAGAACAATACACACAAATCCCCAAAATAAGAATAAAGTAATTAAGAAATATCAGAACGAGCAATGTCAGAGTCCGCAATATAAATATACTGTATATGTATATGATGGTGTGTATAGAAAGTATGGACAGGATATGAATAGGAAAGGTGTGTACAGCAGTAGTTACATAGGATGAGCCTTGACTAGAAAATACAGTTGAAGTCGGAAGTTTACATACACTTAGGTTGGAGTAATTAAAACTCGTTTTTCAATCACTCCACAAATTTCTTGTTAACAAACTATAGTTTTGGCAAGTCGGTTAGGAAATCTACATTGTGCATGACACAAGTAATTTTTCCAACAATTGTTTACAGACAGATTATTTCACTTATAATTCACTGTATCACAATTCCAGTGGGTTAGAAGTTTACATACACTAAGTTCACTATGCCTTTAAACAGCTTGGAAAATTCCAGAAAATGATGTCATGGCTTCAGAAGCTTCTGATAGGCTAATTGACATAATTTGAGTCAATTGGAGGTGTACCTGTGGATGTATTTCAAGGCCTACCTTCAAACCTAGTGCCTCTTTGCTTGACATCATGGGAAAATCAAAATAAATCAGCCAAGACCTCAGAAAAAAAAATGTAGTCTGTTTCATCCTTGGGAGCAATTTCCAAATGCCTGAAGGTACCACATTCATTTGTACAAACAATAGTATGCAAGTATTACTACCATGGGACCATGCAGCCGTCATACCGCTCAGGAAGGAGACGCGTTCTGTCTCCTAGAGATGAACGTACTTTGGTGCGAAAAGTGCAAATCAATCCCAGAACAACAGCAAAGGACCTTGTGAAGAAGCTGGAGGAAACGGGTACAAAAGTATCCATATCCACAGTAAAACAAGTCCTATATCGACATAACCTGAAAAGCCGCTCAGCAAGGAAGAAGCCACTGCTCCAAAACCGCCATAAAAATGCCAGACTATGGTTTGCAACTGCACATGGGGACAAAGATTGTGCTTTTTGGAGAAATGTCCTCTGGTCAGAAACAAAATATAACTGTTTGGCCCGCCGATCCAACACGACTGTTCTGCCGACGAAATCGTCTTATGTGATTACAACAGGTTTCCCATTACGACGTCAACCACGAAGATCCATCTGCTAGCCCCGGCCCGCTAGCACACGCTAGCCGTAGCCTCTTGCTCGCTAGTGCTATAGCAGCCCCCGAACTACCTCCGAACTCTCCTATTGCTGTTCACTGGACCTTATGATAACTCAGCTATACAGCTGATGCCTGCTGGACTGTTCCTTTATACGGTACCGCATCCTGTTTATGTTTAGCCTCAGCCCAAACTTTGTCGCCATTACCAGCTGTTGTCTTAGCTCTCGAATAACACCTGTGATTGCTTTATGCCACTCTCCCATTTCAATATGCCTTGCTTATTGCTGTTCCTACTCCCCAGGCGTTATCATTTGTTGACTTCTGTAACCGTAAAAGCATTGGTTTCTTGCACGTTAACATCCGAAGCCTCCTCCATAAGATTGAGTTATTCATTCCTTTAGTACACTCTGCCAACCCTGATGTCCTAGCAGTGTCTGAATCCTGGCTTAGGAAGGCCACCAAAAATTCTGAAATGTCCATCCCCAACTACAACATTTTCCGTCTCGATAGAACTGTCAAAGGGGGTGGGGTTGCAATCTACTGTAGAGATAGCCTGCAGAGCTCTATTGTACTATCCATGTCTGTGCCCAAACAGTTTGCGCTTCTACTTCTAAAAATCCACCTTTCCAGAAATAAGTCTCTCACTGTTGCCGCTTGCTACAGACCCCCCTCAGCCCTGAGCTGTGCCCTGGACACTATATGTGAACTGATTGCCCCCCATCTATCCTCAGAGTTTGTACTGCTTGGTGACCTAAACTTGGATATGCTTAACACCCCGGCCAACCTACAATCTAAACTAGATGCCCTCAATCTCACACAAATTATCAACGAAACTACCAGGTACAAACCTAAATCTGTAAACATGGGTACCCTCATAGATATCATCCTGACAAATTTACCCTCTAAATACACCTCCGCTGTCTTCAACCAGGATCTCAGCGATCACTGCCTTATTGCCTGCGTCCGTAATGGGTCCGCAGTCAAACACCACCCCTCATCACTGTCAAACGCTCCCTAAAATACTTTAGCGAGCAGGCCTTTCTACTTGACCTGGCCCGGGTATCCTGGATGGATATTGACCTCATTCCGTCAGTAGAGGATGCCTGGTTGTTCTTTAAAAGTGCCTTCCTCTCAATCTTAAATAAGCATGCCCCATTCAAAAAATTCAGAACTAAGAACAGATATAGCCCCTGGTTTTCCTCAGACTTGACTGCCCTTGACCAGCACAAAAACATCCTGTGGCGTACTGCATTAGCATCGAACAGCCCCCGCGATATGCAACTTTTCAGGGAAGTCAGGAACCAATATACACAATCATTTAGGAAAGAAAAGGCTAGCTTTTTCAAACAGAAATTTGCATCCTGTAGCATTAACTCCAAAAAGTTTTGGGACACTGTAAAGTCCATGGAAAATAAGAGCACCTCCTCCCAACTGCCCACTGCACTGAGGTTAGGAAACACTGTCACCACCGATAAATCTACAATAATCGAGAATTTCAACAAGCATTTTGCTACGGCTGGCCATGCTTTCCACCCCGGCCAACAGCTCTGCACCCTCCGCTGCAACTTGCCCATGCCCCCCCCGCTTCTCCTTCACACAAATTCAGACAGCTGATGTTCTGAAAGAGCTGAAAAATCTGGACCCCTACAAATCAGCTGGGCTAGACAATCTGGACCCTTTCTTTCTAAAATTAGCCGCCGAAATTGTCGCAACCCCTATTTCTAGCCTGTTCAACCTCTTTTGTAACATCTGAGATCCCCAGAGATTGGAAAGCTGCCGCGGTCATCCCCCTCTTCAAAGGTGGTGACACTCTAGATCCAAACTGTTACAGACCTATATCCATCCTGCCCTGCCTTTCGAAAGTATTTGAAAGCCAAGTTAACAAACAGATCACTGACCATTTCGAATCCCACCGTACCTTCTCCGCTATGCAATCCGGTTTCTGAGCTGGTCATGGGTGCACCTCAGCCACAGTCAAGGTCCTAAATGATATTATAACTGCGATCGATAAAAGACAGTAATGCGCAGCCGTCTTCATCGACCTGGCCAAGGCTTTCGACTCTGTCAACCACCACATTCTTATTGGCAGACTAAATAGCCTTGGTTTCTCTAATGACTGCCTCACCTGGTTCACCAACTACTTCTCAGATAGAGTTCAATGTGTCAAATCGGAGGGCATGTTGTCTGGACCTCTGGCCGTCTCTATGGGGGTGCCACAGGGTTCAATTCTCGGGCCGACTCTATTCTCTGTGTATATCAATGATGCTGCTCTTGCTGCTGGTGAAGCTCGGATCCACCTCTATGCGGACGACACCATTTTGTATACATCTGGCCCTTCATTGGACACTGTGTTAACAAACCTCCAAACGAGCTTCAACGCCATACAACACTCCTTCCGTAGCCTCCAACTGCTCTTAAACACTAGTAAAACTAAATGCATGCTCTTCAACCGAACGCTGCTTGCACCCACCCGACTAGAATCACTACTCTCGGCGGGTCTGACCTAGAGTATGTGGACAACTAAAAATACCTTGGTGTCTGGTTAGCCTGTAAACTCTCCTTCCAGACTCACATTAAGCATCTCCAATCAAAATTTAGATCTAGAATCGGCTTCCTATTTCGCAACAAAGCCTCCTTCACTCATGCTGCCAAACATGCCCTCGTAAAACTGACTATCCTACCGATCCTTGACTGCGGCGATGTCATTTACAAAATAGCCTCCAACACTCTACTCAGCAAATTGGATGTAGTCTATCACAGTGCCATCCGTTTTGTCACCAAAGCCCCATATCCTACTCACTATTGTGAGCCAAACCCACTGGCTCCAGGTCATCTATAAATCACTGCTAGGCAAATCCCCGTCTTACCTTAGCTCACTGGTCACCATAGCAACACCCACCCGTAGTCTGCGCTCCAGCAGGTATATCTCACTGGTCATCCCCAAAGCCAACACCTCCTTTGGCTGCCATTCCTTCCAGTTCTCTGCTGCCAATGACTGGAACGAACTGCAAAAATCTCTGAAGCTGGAGACTCTTATCTCCCTCACTAACTTTAAGCGTCAGTTGTCAGAGCAGCTTACCGATCACTGCACCTGTACACAGCCATTCTGAAATTAGCCCACCCAACTACCTCATCCCCATATTGTTATTTATTTTGCTAATTTGCACCCCAGTATCTCTATTTGCACATCATCTTTTGCACATCTATCATTCCAGTGTTAATACGAAATTGTAACTGTTTTGCACTATGGCCTATTTATTGCCTTACCTCCATAACTACATTCGCACACACTGTATGTATATTTTCTGTTTGTATTTTTGACTTTATGTTTTGTTTACCCCATATGTAACTCTGTGTTGTTGTTTTTAATCGCACCACTTTGCTTTATCTTGGCCAGGTCGCAGTTGTAAATGAGAACTTGTTCTCAACTGGCTTACCTGGTTAAATAAAGGTGAAATAAATAATTACAAATAATGACCAACATTATGTTTGGAGGAAAAAGGGGCAAGCTTAAAAGCCGAAGAACACCATCCCAACCGTGAAGCACGATGGTGGCAGCATCATGCTGTGGGGTTGCTTTGCTGCAGGAGGGACTGGTGCACTTCACAAAGTAGATGGCATCATGAGGAAGGAAAATGATGTGGATATATTGAAGCATCATCTCAAGACATCAGTCAGGAAGTTAAGGCTTGGTCGCAAATGGGTCTTCCAAATGGACAATGACCCCAAGCATACTTCCAAAGTTGTGGCAAAATGCCTTAAGGACAACAAAGTCAAGGTATTGGAGTGGCCATCACAAAGCCCTGACCTCAATCCTATAGAAAATTTGTGGGCAGAACTGAAAAAGCGTGTGCGAGCAAGGAGGCCTACAAACCTGATTCAGTTACACCAGCTCTGTCAGGAGGAATGGGCCAAAATTCACCCAACTTATTGTGGGAAGCTTGTGGAAGGCTACCCGAACCGTTTGACCCAAGTTAAACAATTTAAAGGCAATGCTACCAAATACTAATTGAGTGTATGTAAACTTCTGACCCACTGGGAATGTGATGAAATAAGTGAAGCTGAAATAAATAATTCTCTCTACTATTATTCTGTCTTTCACATTCTTAAAATAAAGTGGTGATCCTAACTGACCTAAGACAAGGACATTTTACTAGGATTTAATGTCAGGAATTGTGAAAAACTGAGTTTAAATGTATTTGGCTAAGGTGTATGTATACTTCCAACTTCAACTGTAGTATATACATATGAAGTGGGTAAAGAGTACAAAATCAGCAGGGGATCAAATACTTTTTTCCCTCACTGTATGTAAACATTATTAAAGTGACCAGTGTTCAATGATAGGGCAGCAGTCTTTAAGGTGCAGGGTAGACTACCTGGTGCTAGCCGGCTAGTAACAGTGACTAAGTTCAGGGCAGGGTACTGGGCGGAGGCCGGCTAGTGGTGGCTAGTTAACGGTCTGATGGCCTGGAGATAGAAGCTGTTTTTTAGTTTCTCGGTCCCAGCTTTGAAGCACCTGTACTGTCTCCACATTCTAGATGGTAGCGGGTTGAACAGGCCGTGGCTCGTGTGGCTGAGGTCCTTGATGATCTTATTGGCCTTACTGTGACACCAGGTGCTGTAGATGTCCTGGAGGGCAGGCAGCGTGCCCCCGGTGATGCATTGGGCTGACCGCACCACCCTCTGTAGAGCCCAGTAGCTCGCAGCCCACCCATGAGTAGCTCGCCAAGCAATTCTGAAAGTAAACATAAAGCTCCCGGCTACTATTCAATCAAAGCCACATTGACATTATCCCACCCTGGTTAGCAACTATTGGCTTAAAATGCCAAATGTAACACAATATCTGCCAATTAATTTCAGCAATATTGCTTGTTTGTCTGTTTGGTGCGTGCATTTGTCTATCACTCCGTATTCAGCCAGTTAGCGATGCTAGTAATGATGACCGTCTTGTGGGAAGACAGAAATACTTTCCCCAAAAACCTTCTCAATTAAATGTTAAAGAGCGACTGCCTTTAAAAAGCAATAAATTCCTTTGAAAACAGCCTATGTGGCATCCATATGAGTAAGAAACAGTTATTCTAGTATCAGAATTGACTACAAAGTGTAAATAGGAAATGTTTTGTCATAAAGTCTGTCTCGTCTAAAACAGAATTTGGAACATCCATGCATCACAACGGGTAAATTAAGGTTGGGTACTGATTTGACAATGTCTATTTGCCCACTAACAAGGAGGGAACAGTTCCGGTGATTGCTCTCTATCCAATAGCATGCTGCTCAGCAGCTCCAAATGTTTACATAAGACAACATGTCGCATTTATTTTACTTGGAATACTGCACCAAACAACTTACTTAGATTAAAAATTGCAGAACTAAAACATCCTTGGCAAAAACGTCTAAATGAAAAACAGATTTCTCTAGTTATCTTAGATTCATTCTGGGGATTTTGAGGAAGTAAAATAGGCTTCCGTGTCTACAATTGGTTTTTTCTTTGCAACTAGAAGGTCAGCATCCCAGAGTTTCAACAGGGTTTTCTAATGATCAATTAGCCTTTTAAAAGGATAAACTTGTATTAGCAAACACAACGTGCCATTGGAACACAGGACTGATGGTTGCTGACAATGGGCTTCTGTATGCCTATATAGATAATCCATTAAAAATCGGACGTTTCCAGCTACAATAGCCATTTACAACATGAACAATGTCTACACTCTATTTCTGATCAATTTGATGTTATTTTAACGGACAGAAAAATTGCTTTTCTTTCGAAAACTAGGACATTTCTAAGTGACCCCAAACTTTTGAACGGTAGTGTATATATTTTTTAAGTAGCTCTCATGCTAGAAAAGGTTGGAGACCCCTGGCCTATACACATCAAGGAACCTTGTGGGCTACAATATTGACTGGCTTTTCCTTGTAAAATGTTTGTTAACTCCCGATCAAAAGCTATAAAACATTAATTATCACTAGTAAATGTAATTTCATTGAACTGTATCTGTTTATGTAAAGTACGTGTTAATGATTTATGTGTATAATTTAGACAGTAAGTCATTCGTTTGTGGATTTATGTCACAAATACTTTATGAACCCTAATCTCCTTCATAAAGGGTACCGGGATATGCTGTGGACTTTTATACCTGTATCATCTCCAATTTCAAAATAGTATTTCCCGGTCATCAGTCAGTACCCTTTTTACTACAATGACATATACAGTAGCCTATCCTACTGTTCCGCCCTGCTGCCCTTTACTGTTCCCTGTAATTTAGCTCATATCATACAGCCCAGACGCTCATGAAGACCCTATTACTCCACCAGGGGCATCTCATGAATCATATTTAAGCTGTATGATATTCCTGGCCTCGGGAGAATCCTCATTAATTATTTTCATTAAAAACTGCAGCCAATCAGAATCCTTGTTCATTAATTTAATTAAACACACAGTCAACCAAAACTGAGCTCAAGTTGATGTTACAGGTTCTCTCTGATGTTACAGGCTCATTCATTGAACCCACAGCCTATCAGGGCTGTGCTGGTGTCGATGAAACAGGCCCTTTCTGCGTACAGTGGATCTCTCCCATCGCTGTCTTTTATGTGAATCTGTCCACAGGGTCCTTTTTGGAGAGTACTCTTCTGGCTTCAGGGCCATATTTAAATGATAAAAATGACTGCAATTTGAGCAAACACACATTTGAGACAAAACCCCTCTTTCGGCAGCCTGAGTCCCTTTGCCCGAAAAAGATTATCTTGTGATGAAGTAGAGAATCTCTGCTGGGGGATTCTGATAGCTTTAGATGCAGAGGGCTTTGCATGTCCTCTTAATTTTCTCTGTGTTTACCTGCTCCCGACCTTGCTGATGTCACCTGATTTGTCATCTTGTAAATGCACTAACCTTGGGGACAAAAAGGTATGTTGTGGTGTCAGAGATTGTTGCTATAGGTCTGGTTTACTATGTCCTCCTATAACTATATTTATCCTTCTGAAGTATAATGTCACATGGTCAGATTTTTTAAACCTACATCATTGGTATCTGATTAATCTGAAAATATCAAAAGAGGAGGAGATGGGTTTAACTGATAGTGCTTGATGTTCTAAGCTAATAAAAAATTAATCGTGAAAGAACATAATCAGTGACCGTGGCAACTCTCTATTAGATACTTAACACCTTCAAACCACACTTTATTAGGCCATTAGGAATTGTTGGAGAGTGAACTTCAGCAGGGGGACTGCACTTCCAGATTCAATTTACCTACACATTTTGAAGCTAATCATATTCATACTATCATATAAAAGAAAATACTGTCAAAACATTGTTAAACATTTAATTGACTTTACTAGTGATTATGAATGTTTTATAGCTGTTGATCGAGGAGAAAACAGTCAATATTGTAACTCACAAGATTTGATTACAATGACGAGATCAATGATTTATGGGGAAAAAAAGTATTTAGTCAGCCACCAATTGTGCAAGTTTTCCCACTCAAAAAGATGAGAGAGGCCTGTAATTTTCATCATAGGTACACGTCAACTATGACAGACAAAATGAGAAAAATAAATCCAGAAAACCACATTGTAGGATTTTTAATGAATTTATTTGCAAATTATGGTGGAAAATAAGTATTTGGTCAATAACAAAAGTTTCTCAATACTTTGTTATATACACTTTGTTGGCAATGACACAGGTCAAACGTTTTCTGTAAGTCTTCACAAGGTTTTCACACACTGTTGCTGGTATTTTGGCCCATTCCTCCATGCAGATCTCCTCTAGAGCAGTGATGTTTTGGGGCTGTCGCTGGGCAACACGGACTTTCAACTCCCTCCAAAGATTTTCTATGGGGTTGAGATCTGGAGACTGGCTAGGCCACTCCAGGACCTTGAAATGCTTCTTACGAAGCCACTCCTTCGTTGCCCGGGAGGTGTGTTTGGGATCATTGTCATGCTGAAAGACCCAGCCACGTTTCATATTCAATGCCCTTGCTGATGGAAGGAGGTTTTCACTCAAAATCTCACAATACATGGCCCCATTCATTCTTTCCTTTACACGGATCAGTCGTCCTGGTCCCTTTGCAGAAAAACAGCCCCAAAGCATGATGTTTCCACCCCCATGCTTCACAGTAGGTATGGTGTTCTTTGGATGCAACTCAGCATTCTTTGTCCTCCAAACACGACGATTTGAGTTTTTACCAAAAAGTTCTATTTTGGTTTCATCTGACCATATGACATTCTCCCAATCCTCTTCTGGATCATCCAAATGCACTCTAGCAAACTTCAGACGGGCCTGGACATGTACTGGCTTAAGCAGGGGGACACGTCTGGCACTGCAGGATTTGAGTCCCTGGCGGCGTAGTGTGTTACTGATGGTAGGCTTTGTTACTTTGGTCCCAGCTCTCTGCAGGTCATTCACTAGGTCCCCCCGTGTGGTTCTGGGATTTTTGCTCACCGTTCTTGTGATCATTTTGACCCCACGGGGTGAGATCCTGCGTGGAGCCCCAGATCGAGGGAGATTATCAGTGGTCTTGTATGTCTTCCATTTCCTAATAATTGCTCCCACAGTTGATTTCTTCAAACCAAGCTGCTTACCTATTGCAGATTCAGTCTTCCCAGCCTGGTGCAGTTCTACAATGTTGTTTCTGGTGTCCTTTGACAGCTCTTTGGTCTTGGCCATAGTGGAGTTTGGAGTGTGACTGTTTGAGGTTGTGGACAGGTGTCTTTTATACTGATAACAAGTTCAAACAGGTGCCATTAATACAGGTAACTAGTGGAGGACAGAGGAGCCTCTTAAAGAAGAAGTTACAGGTCTGTGAGAGCCAGAAATCTTGCTTGTTTGTAGGTGACCAAATACTTATTTTCCACCATAATTTGCAAATAAATTCATAAAATATCCTACAATGTGATTTTCTGGAGAAAAAAATTCTCAATTTGTCTGTCACAGTTGACGTTTATCTATGATGAAAATTACAGGCCTCTCTCATCTTTTTAAGTGGGAAAACTTGCACAATTGGTGGCTGACTAAATAATTTTTTCCCCCACTGTATATACACTAGATCAGGGGTTCCCAACCTTTTTCACTCAGGCCCCCCTTCCAGCATTGGGGAACATCCCGTACCCCCCGTCGTCCATTTCTGTGGGCACAAGCACTGTTCATTACACAAACTGTTCACACCCCTCTTGTTGGTGGAGGGAAAATATTGCAGGTTTAAAGCTTAATTCCTGCAATTCTATACATTTTGTCATGGGTAATGTGTATTCATGTGATATTTGAGTGACTCAAACATTACAACAAAATATATGGCCTAAAAACCTAGCTAACTTAGCTGACATTGGCTAGTTGATCTGGATATTTCTGACAAGTTATAATTGGCTCTCTAAGGTATCCAATGACTGACATGACAAGATGAATACTGATGATGCACTACCCAATTTCAAAATCGCAAATTGTGCATTCTGTTATTACAACTTTCAAGAGCAAGTGCTATATCTAAGTGGACTTGACAGAGACCACTGTACTAGATGACTGATAGGGGGTGATGAGTTGAAGCCACCGTGCCTCCATCTTGGCACTCCCCCACCATTGTAAAGAATATTTCAGATGCTAGATAAATGCATTTAATAATGTCTACATTTGTTTTTGCCACATTCATTCTATTACAGACACCTTAATGCATACTTTTAAATTATATTATGTGAATAAACATATATTTTTTTAAAGGGAGCGCGCAATTGGCATGCTAACTGCAGGAATGTGCACCAGAGCTGTTGCCAGAGAATTGAATGATACTTTCTCTACCATAAGCCACCTACAATGACCTCACAACTGCAGATCCACGTGATACCGCGCCATCCCAGGACCTCCACATCCGGCTTCTTAACCTGTGGGATCCTCTCAGACCAGCCACCTGGACAGCTGATGAAACTGTGGGCTTGCACAAACCAAATAATTTCTGCACAAACTGTCAGAAACCGCATCAGGGAAGCTCATCTGCGTACTCATCGTCCTCACCAGGGTCTTGACCTGACTGCAGTTCGGCGTTGTAACCGACTTCAGTGGGCAAATGCACTCTGGAGAAGTGGACTCTTCACGGATGAATCCTGGTTTCAACTCTACCGGGCAGATGTCAAAGAGCATGTACTGTATGATGTCGTGTGGGCAAGCGGTTTGCTGATGTCAACGTTGTGAACAGAGTGCCCCATGGTGGTGGTGGGGTTATGGGACAGTATGGGCAGGCATAAGCAATGGACAACAAACACAATTGCATTTGAATGATCAGAGGTACCGTGATGAGATCTTGAGGCCTGTCATGCCAAATGATGTCCCCCAGCCAAAAAGTGTCTCCCCTGCGTCACAATGGGATTCAATAAACTATTAGCGTCTGTTGCTATATCAACGGTGTGATGACCTAAATGACATTCTTATCATCATCGCTTGACACATTAAAGTGACTTACCTTACAGATCACAAAGTCAGCTCATTTCCATTCCATTCATTTCCATTCCAAAATATATGCAAATTCGTTTGATTCATACACTGGCTTGTCTGGCTGTCATGATTTTATTTAAACCTGCCCTTCCCTTATCTACACTGACATAATATAATTTCAGTCGCCCTCTATTATGATTAATTTTTTTCTATCTCGCTTAGCTCATTAGTACACCCTTGTGTTTGATCTTGGCCATAGTGGAGTTTGGAGTGTGACTGTTTGAGGGTTTTTCTTTATTTTTACTATTTTTTACATTGTAGAATAATAGCGAAGACATCAAAACTATGAAATAACACATATGGAATCATGTAGTAACCAAAACAAATCAAAATATATTTTATATTTGAGATTCTTCAAATAGCCACCCTTTGCCTTGATGACAGCTTTGCACACTCTTGGTATTCTCTCAACCAGCTTCATGAGATAGTAGTCACCTGGAATGCATTTCAATTAACAGGTGTGCCTTGTTAAAAGTTCATTTGTGGAATTTCTTTCCTTCTTAATGTTTTTGAGCAAATCAGTTGTGTTGGGGGGGGGGGGGGGGGGGGGGGTATACAGAAGACAGTCCTATTTGGTAAAAGACCAAGTCCAGATTATGGCAAGAACAGCTCAAATAAGCAAAGAGAAACGACAGTCAATCATTACGTTAAGACATGAAGGTCAGTCAATACGGAACATTTCAAGAACTTTGAACGTTTCTTCAAGTGCATTCGCAAAACCCATCAAACGTTATGATGAAGCAGGCTCTCATGAGGACCACCACAGGAATGGAAGACCCAGAGTTACCTCTGCTGCAGAGGATACATTCATTAGAGTTACCAGCCTCAGAAATTGCAGCCCAAATAAATGCTTCACAGAGTTTAAGTCACAGACACATCTAAACATCCACTGTTCAGAGGGGACTGTGTGAATCAGGCCTTCATGGTTGAATTGTTGCAAAGAAACCACTACTAAAGGACACCAATAAGAAGAAGAGACCTGCTTGGGCCAAGAAACACGAGCAATGGTCATTAGACCGGTGGAAATTTGTCCTTTGGTCTGGAGTCCAAATTGGAGATTTTTGGTTCCAACCGCCGTGTCCTTGTGAGACGCGGTGTGGGGGAACGGATGATCTCTGCATGTGTAGTTCCCACCGTAAAGCATGGAGGAGGAGGTGTTATGGTGTGGGGGTGCTTTGCTGGTGACACTGTCTGTGATTTATTTAGAATTCATGACATACTTAACCAGCATGGCTACCACATCATTCTGCAGCGATAAGCCATCCCATCTGGTTTGGGCTTAGTGGGACTATCATTTGTTTTTCAACAGAACATGACCCAACACACCGCCAGGCTGTGTAAGGGCTATTTTACCAAGAATGAGAGTGACGGAGTGCTGCATCAGATGACCTGGCCTCCACAATCCCAATTGAGATGGCAGAATGAAGTGAAAGCAGCCAACAAGTGGTGAGCATATGTGGGAACTCCTTCAGGATTGTTGGAAAAGCATTCCATGTGAAGCTGGTTGAGAGAATGTCAAGCGTTTGCAAAGCTGTCATCAAGGCAAAGGGGTGGCTATTTGAAGAATCTCAAATATAAAATATATTTTTGTTTGTTTAACACTTTTTTGGTTACTACATGATTCCATATGTGTTATTTCACAGTTTTGATGACTTCACTATTATTCTACAATGGAGAAAATAGTACAAATAAAGAAAAACCCTTGAATGAGTAGGTGTGTCCAAACATTTGACTGGTACTGTTTGTATCAATTGTAGGTCCTAGGATGCAACAATAAATAATGTGGAACTAATAAATACCATCAAAGGATACCTTACAACTTACAATAATGAACACCTTGTGAAACAGTTGTGAAAATCAGCCTGGCAATATTTAAGATTTTAATACATAAAGTTTGATATTTTGTTAGTACAGTTGTGTCATTATTTTATTTTTCACCGATTTTCTGGACACTCACATGGCAATCATAGACTAAAATACAGAATTCTGGTGTGTGGAATATTGAGGAGGTAGTTGATGTGTGGGTGGGAGGTTCTGCCTGTCACTTGAACTAACAGGTTCTGTTGGATGGGATACCTCTTGGGGGGCTCGGACAGTTGATAGTCCTAAAGTAATTTGGAGAGGTAAATTGAAGAGGTACATTTGTATAAACTTAGCATAACTACAATTTCTTGCTTTCTCAAATGTCAACCAAAGCTTAACATACTTTGTCTATTGGGCTTCACCGAAGTGTAGGGCATCAGGGCTTTCAGTGGTCGACCATCCAACTGCTCCAACTGGAGAAGATTGTTGGCTTCCACCGAGGTAACCCTAAGAAGACAACGAGAAAAATATCAGTGTCAGGGAAACTAAAACTAGCTTCAGGTTATTTTGTGTGCAAATGCAAATAGTTATTATCTGAGATGTTTTATATTCTCCTTAACAGATGGTGACCCCAGCTAGGAGTGAAAGAGCAGTGAGGTTTCCAAGTTCTTGCCTTCCTTCCTCCTGCTTCCAAACCAAGCAATTTGCCCGGATGTCGTAGCACTTGGTCCCCTTCTTGATTCTTCTCCGGTAGTTTCTCCAATGTTCAGTCTCACCTTGATTGATAACAGGAATAAATGCAATTATATTTCATATTACAAATACATTTCTTACATATCTCTTGGAGAGCCAGAAAATAAATTAACAGCAGACAATAATTTTTACCTGGTCAAGAACCTCCACATCCTTCTCAGACCGTGCTTGGAGGTGGCCTCGCCAGTCTCATCCTTGGTGTGTATCATAGAAAACGAAAATCCATTTTTGGTTCCAAGCACCCTTTTTAATGGGTTACAGAAGGGAATTAAGAGTTAATCACGTTCTCTTCCTTTACTGACCTTAATGGGTATTTCCTCCACCCACTTGGTAAAGTGATCGGTCACCGTCAGACACCAGCTGTTGCCATTCCTGGATTACGTGAAGGGTCCGATGAGCTCCACCCCTAACATTTAAAGTGATAGAGAGAAGATTACTTTATTCTTACCCGTATCTGTGTCATACAGTATGCAGAATTTCATATTTGTAAGGATACTGACACACACACACATTCTATAATATTGAACTCAAAATTTGAATTGGGACACTTACCGATCATGTGCCAAGGTGAAACAACTTCGACGGGCTTCAACTCCAGTCCTACAGTCTACACCCTCTCAAACCTCTGGCAGATTAGACAGGGTACTGACCTTTAAGCAACAATAGACTAATTGAAACATTGTGTGTTCTCTGACATGACATTCATTGAAATCATAATAATTTGATAAATTGATAAACAAAAGGTTATTTCACTTGCCCAGCTGTCCACCTCCTTGACAATTCCCCATCAGAAGAAGCGTAGGTTGATTTTGGCAATCACGCGCTTCACTCCGAAATGGCCAGCATGCATCTCGGTCAGCACGGCCTCCTTCTCCTCCTTAGTAAAAATCACCCTCCTGTGTGGCTGGCCATCCTTCCCCCGTAGATACATGTGATTGCCTAACAAGTTGGAAGAGATTAGTTGTTGAAATACTCAAGTCTAAGTGCATTTGCATCTCTCTCTCTCTCTCTCTCCCTCTCTCTCTCTCTCTCTCTCTCTCTCTCTCAGTTAAGGGCATTTGGAATTACCATAATTGCTTACACCTATCCATTTGATTGATCAGGTTTAACTTATAGCTAGACACATGGAAACCACGTGTTCGATACCATTCCATTGACTCAATTCCAGACAGTATTATGAGCCATCCTCCACTAAACTATATGTATAGCGAGCAACATGTAGATAACCAACTAGCTAGATGGAAAATGGTTGTACATAGCTAAATCCGTCCAGTTATCTAATAGAAGTTAACTGCCTAACGTTACCCTGAATTGTAAATTTCTCTGAATGTTGCGCCTCTTGTCGAGATCAGTGGTGCCTTCATAGTACTTCGCCTGGTTGGAAAGATAAAATAAAATCTCCTCAAGGGATGCCATTGAATTGCAAGCTACATACTAACAGAAAGCTACAATAACAGTTACAGTAGCTAGCTAGCTAACGTTAGCTAAGTTAAACTGTCTGGCTAGCTAGAAGCTGAGCATGTCCCAGTTCTTCCATTGCCTGCATACTCAGCAGACATGTCACCCATTGATCATGTTTGGGATACTCTGGATCGACGTGTGCGACAGGAGATGTGTCACGCTGCATGAGGCAAATGGTGGTCACCAGATACTGAATGGTTTTCTGATCCATGCCGTTACCTATGGTCATAAATGTTTGTAAACAGAAAAACTGTTTTTAATGGAAAACTGCACCGGAGCCTGGGCAAAGGCACATGATGGGAAGATGGCGGAAGCGGATGCTATGTTTGAAACTGATGGCGCGTCGAGTGGAGATGAGAGTGAGAAGCAATGGATTACAGTGGCGTACAAAAAAGGAGCGGAAGGAGAGTGGTTTGCACATGAAAAAGATATTGGATTGGAATGTGTCATGTGTGGATCTGTGAAGCAGGGTGTCTATCAAGGGGATTAACTCTGGAGTGGCTCAATAAGTAAGTGCAAAGGATGTAACTGAAGAAGTAGCTGCAGTGGTTGGTGCACACTGACTGACCCGTATGGTGGATGGAGAGAGCCCACTCCATCCATTCTTTAGTTCTTTGAAGAAGAGTCTCTCCCTCACCCGTATATTTGGGTTATATGAGATACCTTGTACGAGCCTTCGTTCCCAAACCAATGCAGTATGATAAATGTAAAATATTTGGACGTGTCAGGTGTATGTAGACGGGAGAAGTATCATATGCCAGTTGAGGCGAAATGCTGCAATTATGGTGGCGAACATGCGCCCAAATTCCTGAAGTGGCCTGTTAGGGTCAAGGAGACTCCTATCCGGAGGCGATGAGAAGGGAATAACGATAAAGAAACCATGGTAGTTGGATTAGAGACACCAATAAATGTTCCTTGCCAATAGGATCTTGACATGTTGCATGGTAAAAAGGTGGACTTTGTGTCATTTATTGCATTGGTTATAAACTGCACAGTACCAACGAAGAGGAAATTTGAGAAAATCGTTCTGAGAGCGGCTGAATGTTTTTTTGGGACTCATGGACTTTACAGCAGAGTCATTACAAGGAATCCTGTCAACTGATGTGTAGGGACTATGACTAAATAAGTGGGATGGTTCGGGGGATTTATTTTATTTTTTTATGGTATATGATGTATTTCTTTTTTCCTCTTTCCCACAATGGATTTATTTAGTTTTTGTTCACTACTCATACAGTAGGTGGCGGCAATACACCTTATCGGTTGTAGTCTGCCAATAAACCTCAAAGAAGAAGAAGAAGATTTACCAGTGAGTTTTTCTCATTCCGTTCAAGTGACAACTTTCTCAAAGATTTGTAAAGGATTTTGTATTGATCAATCAAGTTTCCTTTGTGTGGTCTTTTGACTTCCAAGGATCAATGTGTGGAACGTTATTTCTACGGTCTACATATATATTTTGGATTTTTCTCTGTGGACTATATTTCCTTTCTAACAACTGAACAGGTCAATCCACATTTAATTTATCATGATACATTAGAATAATAAACTGCCTCATTTCATGAAGGCATTCTGTACACAAATCACTGTGGAATGATTGTGGCCTTGTCACAAAACTTGGATCTGTAAATTGTCTCCACAGCTGTCATTTCGGAGTGTGGTAATTGCAAAAAGGCAATAGGGCATTTTGACAGTTCCATTCCAGCCAATCAACAGTTGTGTTATGCACTTTGCAAATGTGCGAACAGCGGTTTTAGGGAGGACCATTTGACCTCACTGCTCATTTTGATAGGAGTAAAGAAAAATGTCCGCTTTGAGGCCTGTTATGCTAGGGATATTTTTTTATTGTGTGGTTGTGATCCATTATCAGACATAAATATGATACGTCTAAGATGGGGGTTTCAAAAGGTCTCAACAAAGCAGTAAGAGAAGAGGATCATTGAGAAAAATATATACTGTGTGGAGTAAATTGATTAATAACGTGTCGAGACCCTGATTGTCACTTTGACACGCCGTTGATTATTGATTGGCTGGAATGGAACTGTCAAAATGCCCTATTGCCTTTTCGCAATTACCACACTCCTTTGATATTGAACGTGGATAAAACTCATGTTGGACGGGCCCTTATAATATTAGGCTTTCAGGATCCATCGTATTGCGCAATTCTACTTCCGGTGGATTGCTGACCACTTACTATTGAATTTTTTTATACCCTCTGCCCCACTTGTCCTTGTGGGTGATTGTTTATTGTGAGAGTAGTGTAGCTCGGTGGAGCTACTCCCACTTTGTATTGCTGAGGTAGATATTTCCCCTGTGCCTGTATATTGTTGGAGTATCCCGTACCGTGTATTGCCAGGGTAGATAGTTTCCCCTGTGCCTGTTTTTGTGTGTCGCTATCCAGCGCAATTGTGTACGACGGAATAAACTCTGTATTCGGTGGTCCAGACGGTACCTCCACTGTACGCATTCTCCCCGAATACCTCGATCTGGTGCACAAGTTTTCTAAGACGCAGGTGACAAAATTACCACCTCATCTGGCGGGGGATTGCGCGATAAACCTTCGGGTAGACGCTGTACCTCCCAGGAGTCATGTGTACCCCGTCACAGGCTGAAACGGAGGCTATGGAAACATACGTCACCGAGTCCCTGGGCCAGGGGTATATACGTCCCTCCACTTCACCCGCCTCCTCGAGTTTCTTATTTGTGAAGAAGAAAGACTGCGGTCTGCGCCCGTGCATTGATTATCAATCACTGCACAATCCCCCTCATTCCTTCAGTGATTGAGTCAATGCATGGGGCGCCCTTCTTCACCAAATTAGATATCAGGAGTGCATACAACCTGGTGCGTGTTCGGGAGGGGGATGAGTGGAAGACAGCATTCAGCACAACCACGGGGCATTATGAATACCTGGTGATGCCCTATGGTTTGATGAATGCTCCATCCGTCTTCCAGTCCTTTGTGAACGAGGTGTTTCTGGACATGCTTGGTCGCGGTGTGGTAGTCTACATCGATGACATCCTGGTGTATTCCGCTACGCGCGCCGAGCATGTGTCCCTGGTTTGCAAAGTGCTGGCCCGACTGTTGGGAAATTAACTTCATGCCAAGGCCGAGAAGTGTATGTTTTTCCAGCAGTCTGTCTCCTTCCTCGGATACCGGAGATCGCATTTCAGCCGTACGTAATTGGCAGACTCCAACCACGGTTAAGGAGGTGCAGCGCTTCCTTGGCTTCGCCAACTACTATTGAAGGTTTATCCAGGGCTTTGGCAAGGTCGCAGCTCCCATTACATCCCTGTTGAAGGGTGGGCCGTCCCGGATCCGCTGGTCTGCTGAGGCTGACCTGGCCTTCAGTAGACTGCGGGGTCTGTTCACCTCAGCCCCGGTACTGGCCCACCCCGATCCATCACTATCGTTCGTAGTGGAGGTGGAATGCGTCCAAGGTAGGGATAGGCGCTGTCCTATCTCAACGCTCGGGCACGCCACCCAACTTCCACCCCTGTGCCTTCTTCTCTAAGAAGCTCAGCCCGGTGGAGCAGAACTACGACGTTGGTGATCGGGAGCTGTTGGCTGTTGTCCGAGCTTTGACCGTGTGGAGGCATTGGCTCAAAGGGGCGAAACACCCTTTCCTCGTCTGGACGGACCACCGTAACCTGGAGTACATTCGGGCAGCGAGGAGGCTGGATCCTAACCAGGTTTGATTTTACACTGTCATACATTCCGGGTACGAAGAACGTGAAGGAAGACGCACTGTCCCGGCTGTATGATACAGAGGAGAGGCCCAGAGACAACACCCCCATACTCCCGGCCTCCTGCATTGTGGCGCCGGTAGTATGGGTGGTGGACACAGATACAGGGCAGGCATTATGCATAGATCCATCTGCACCTCAGTGTCCAGCTGGGCTGCGGTACGTACCTGCTCTTATCCGTGATCATCTGATCTTCTGGGCACACATGTCACCCTCCTCTGGTCACCCAGATATCGGTCGTACAGTGCGCTGCCTGACCGGAAAGTAGGCCTACCTTGGCTAAGGACGTGAGGGTGTACGTCTCCTCCTGCTCGGTGTGCACCCAGAGTAAGGCACCTAGGCACCTCCCAGCGGGTAAGTTACAACCTTTACCAGTTCCACAACGACCATGGTCTCACCTGTTGATTTTTTGACTGATCTTCCCCTCTCCCAAGGAAACACCACCATCCTGGTCGTTGTGGACCGCACTTCCAAGTCCTGCCGCCTCCTTCCTCTGCCCGGTGTCCCCATGGCCCTGCAAACTGTGGAGGCCCTGTTTACTCACGTCTTCCGGCACTACGGGGTACCAGAGGATATAGTGTCCAACTGAGGTCCCCAGTTCACGTCCAAGCTCTGGAAGGCGTTCATGGAACGTCTGGGGGTCTGGGTCAGCCTGACCTCTGGGTTCCACCCCGAGTCAAATGGGCAGGTGAAACGGGTAAATCAGGATGTGGGTAGGTTCCTGCGGTCCTACTGCCAGGACCGGCCAGGGGAGTGGTCGGTGTTCTTGCCATGGGCCGAATATGCCCAGAACTCTCTCCGCCACTCCTCTACTAACCTAACGCCATTCCAATGATTTTAGTTTACCAACCGGTTCTGGCACCTTGGCACCAGAGCCAGTACGAGGCTCCTGCGGTGGATGACTGGTTTCGGCACGCGGAGGAGACATGGGACGCTGCCCACGTTCACCTCCAGCATGCTGTGTGTCGTCAGAAGGCCAACGCTGACCGCCACCGCAGTGAGGCCCTGGTCTTCGTACCGGAATCTGCCCCTCCGCCTGCCCTGCTGGAAGCTGAGCCCGCGGTTTGTGGGGCCGTTCAAAGTCTTGAGGAGAATCAACGATGTCACTTATAGGTTATTACTTTCCCCTGATTACCGTATTAACCCCTCGTTGTGTCTCTCCTCAGGCCGGTGGTGGTTGGTCCGTTCCAGGAGTCTGAGGTGCGGGAGGTTCCTCCACCTCCTCTGGACATCGAGGGGGCCCCGGCGTACTCTGTCCGTTCCATCCTGGATTCGAGGCGTCAGGTAGAGGGCCTTCAGTACCTCGTGGAGTGGCAGGGGTACGGTCCTGAGGAACGGTGCTGGTTCCCGATGAGGGATATCCTCGATCCCTCCCTGTTGCGGGATTTCCACCGTCGCCATCCGGCTCGCCCTGCTCCACGTCCTCCTGACCGTGCCCGAGGCCGGGGTCGGCGCGCTGCTGGAGCTGCGCGTCAAGGGGGGGGGGGGTACTGTCACGACTTCCGCCGAGGCTGCCTCCCCTCCTTGTTCGGGCAGGCTTCGGCGTTCGTCGTCATCGGCTTACTAGCCACTGCCGCTCCATATATCATAATTTGTCTTGTCTTGTCAATTACACATACCTGGTTCTTATCCCCTCATTAGTCCGTATATAAGTGTTCCCTCTTCCCCCCTTGTCCTTGTGGGTGATTGTTTATTGTGAGAGTAGTGTAGCTCAGTGGAGCTACTCACACTTTATATTGCCAGGGTAGATATTTCCCTTGTGCCTGTATATTGTTGGAGTATCCCGTACCGTGTATTGCCAGGGTAGATAGTTTCCCCTGTGTGTCACGGCCGTCTACGGAAGGAGTGGACCAAAGCGCAGCGTTTGTAGCGAACATGACTTTATTAAAGTTAAAGTGCACGAACGAGAAAACAATAAACAATGACGGATAGTGAAGTCCTCAGTACACAGACTGAAACATGGAACATCAACAGGAATGAGGGGAATCCCTAACGCTAAACAAAACTTTTTATCAATAAAATTCCCAGCCGCGCCTGAATCTACCAGCGCCTTATGCTGGGAATGAGGTGCTACCTGTGGAAAACGTACAGGCATACAAAAATGGGCAACAGTGAGCTCTGGGTGAGTGGGGCGCCTACTCACCTGGAGGGAATCCCCAGTGCGGGACCTGTCGTCATCTCCCCTAGGAGGCCATTCCCAGCACCTAGCCGCGGTGTGTCCTCCCCGACCACAGTTGGTGCAGTGGATGGACCCCCTAGCCTGCCGACTCCTCTTCTCTCTAGCGCCAGCGCCCCCGAGCTCCATAGGACACGGCTCGGAGGCGCTGGAGGGTGAAATGGACGGACCCTCCGCAGGACGTCCGCGGGTAGCCAGTAGGTTATCCAGCCTGATGGACATGTCAACCAGCTGGTCGAAAGAGAGGCTGGTGTCCCTACAAGCCAGCTCCCGACGGACGTCCTCTCGTAGGCTACATCTGTATAGATCGATGAGGGCCCGATCATTCCACCCTGGATCTGCCGCTAGAGTACGGAATTCGAGCGCGAATTCCTGGGCACTTCTCCTCCCCTGCCGAGGAAGACCAGACGCTCCCCCGCCGCTTTCCCCTCCGGGGGATGGTCAAACACCGCCCTGAAGCGGCGGGAGAACTCGTTGTATGTAATCGTCGTGGCGTCGATCTTCCTCCACTCCGCGTTGGCCCACTCCAACGCTTTTCCGGCAAGGCAGGAGATCAGGGCGGACACGCTCTCATGCCCTGAAGGTGCCGGGTGCACTGTGGCCAGGTATAGCTCCACCTGGAGTAGGAATCCCTGACACCCAGCCGCGGTTCCGTCGTAGGCCCTCGGGAGAGATAGTCGGACTCCTCGAGGTTCCGGCGCTGGAATGGGCGGGCTGGCCGATGGTGCTGGCAGGGCGGGAGGCGGTGGAGGCGTACCCCAGCCTCGGAGGGTGGAAATCACCTCCTGCAGGGCGGTCTCCATCTGCAGGAGCTGCTCTTGTTGGTCCCGAACCTGGGCCTCCAGTCTCGTCTGGGCTGCTTCGGCTCCTGCTGATTCCATTGATGGTGTGTATTTCCGTCAGTATTGTGTTTTGCTCGGTTGAGCTTATTCTCCACTGCGCTGGAGCATTTTCGCACCTGTGTGTGCACAGTTACATTTTGTCGCACCTGTTTGTGCGCAATTACCTTTCGCCTTCGTGCGTGTTTTTTCGCTTTCGGGCTAAGTTGTCCTGTTGCCTTAGTTTGGCCAGTAATACAGCCTTTGGAACATTCAGTCTGAGTCCTGCGTTTGATTCCTACATTACACCTACAACACGCCCTGACACTGTGCCTGTTTTCGTGTGTCGCTATCCAGCGCAATTGTGTACGATGGAATAAACTCTGTATTCAGTGATTTACCCTCCTGCGCCTGACTCCTTCTATCACACTCATCACACCTGTGTAACACGTCAAATAACAAAAAAGAAAACCACCCGGGCATAAATACATTTCAATGTATAGTGGTGGGGGTTTGTTGGTAAAACTAATCTCTCCTGTGTGTTTCTATATTTACAGCTCTGTATACCTCTTGTCTCAGACAACAGTAGAACTTACCTCAGAGCCCGCTCCTATGGGGACTTTTAACCATCACCCTCCAGTTGTGATTACTAATTTGAATCACTGAGCAAGAGCTAGAGAGGGGGAGAGAATGTGTATGTGTGTTTGTGTGTGTGTGTGTGTGTGAGACAGATAATCCATTTGAAGACACTCTCATGGGAGATTCTGTTTTGTTTGTGCTTCTTTTTATTTATTTTTAGAAAAGGCACACCCCTCTATCTGTTCATGCTATAGGCCTTTGGTGAAAATTACATTGACACGGCTAGGTTTTGAATAGGTAGAGGAAGGGGAGGGGGTAATGCAACCCTACGGACCCAAGCTTTAGTTTCGTCATTCGTCATGTATAATGCATTGTGGGATAGCCTTTATTTATTGGATTCTGCATGAACTCCTGACTCGGTAGAGAGTCAACAAGGTGGTTATTTCAAAAGGAATAAACTTGACATTTCAAAGCCATATGAAAAAAAAAACACTATGGAAAAAATCATGATTGGCTGAGTGGTCTTCAGAGGACAACAAAAATCTGAAGACATATCATAGATCTATTTTTCCTGGAAAATGACGTTCATGATTGTGTCAAGTGAAGAATCGCTGATGTGTTTCTTGGCACTCAGGAGAGGAAATGGTGATGTACGCTTTCACAAAGGTTAAGCATTGTCAACCAACCATGTTGTTGTGTTTACCAAAAAAATATTGTTTTATCTATCTGCCTTTTCAAAGAGAAAATGTATTTCCCCATCTCCAGCACCTGCTACAAATGCAAGACCCAATACATATTTCATCTTCACAAGATAAAAATTAAAAAACTTGCAATCTCTTGCTTTAGGCTCTACCTGTTTTAGAGCATGTAGGAATGTTCCGTAATTGCATTTATAGAACCCTTTGCAAATTGTTCCAGAAAATGGGGCTTCAGATGAATACCAAAATTGTTGTCAAATCACTTTTCTTCTGCTCAGACTAATGGCATGGTTCACCGGAGGATTGTTCAACAGACTCATATCTGCTTCCATAGCAACACCTATCTGCACTCTGTTCTGCTCATATTATTCACCCTTTCTGGCCCTGGTACTTCATCTGTGGACAGAGAAAGCTTGTACACCTGATTATCAGATTACACAAGCCACATACATTTGATCCAGAGACACAGTCAGGTCAACAAGCAACATTTGCCTTGGCATATAGAAGATAACCACTGGGCACAGACGTCAATTCAACTTCTACGTTAGTTCAACATAATTTCATTGAAATGACTTGGAAACAACGTTGATTCAACCTTGAGTTTAGTTGAGGTTCAGTGCAGAATTGCTTAGATTTTGTTAGAGGTACTGTACATAAGATAGTGGTTTTACATTATATCACCTGTAACATCCATATACTTGGCCACACTTAGACAAATAGACATAAAGGTAACTGCCAATAAGGTGTTAAGCCACCACGAGCCAGAACAGCTTTAATGCACCTCGGCATAGATTCTACAAGTGTCTGGAACTCTTTTGGAGGGATGTGACACCATTATTCCACAAGACATTCCATCATTTGGTGTTTTGTTGATGGTGGTGGAAAACACTGTCTCAGGCACCGCTCCAGAATCTCCCATAAGTGTTCAATTGGGTTGAAATCGGGGGCCTCATTTATAAATGTTGTGTATGCACAAAATATGCCCCAAAACATGCATGTGGCAGTTTTCACGCAAAAGTTGGCATTTATGAGTCTCCTGAGTGGCGCAGTGGTCTAAGGCACTGCATCGCAGTGCTAACTGTGCCACTAGAGATCCTGGTTCGAATCCAGGCTCTGTCGCAGCCGGCCGCGACCGGGAGACTCATGGGCGTCGCACAATTGGCCCAGCGTCGTCCAGGGTAGGGGAGGGAATGGCCGGCAGGGATGTAGAGCAGTTGATAGAGCATGGCGTTTGCAACGCCAGGGTTGCGGGTTCGATTCCCATGGGGGGCCAGTATATAAAAAAAATGTATTCACTAACTGTAAGTTGCTCTGGATAAGAGTGTCTGCTAAATGACTAAAATGTAAAAATTTAAATTTATAAAAATGGAACTTGATGTCAGAATGTGCTTATCTTCCCACAAACATTAGACCATGCATACGCACAGTTTATAGTAGTTGAGTGTTGCATTGCAAGAATGCAAAAGTAGCCTAGTGCAAATGGGGAACATATATGATTACTTATTCATAACAAAAAAACAAGTAGCTAAATATAATAACAAGATGCAATCATTTGCTGTTAATGCGAAGAGCGACAATCTATTTATTTTATCTTTTGCATTCTAAAATAACTTCAAATATATTTCTGATTATTTATTTCATTTCCATGATCATTGCAGAATAAATTCCTCGTCTTTTCTGACTCTAATGATTTCACTCGTGAAATAGCCTATGGGCCTACAACAACTGAAGATGGGCTACCATTTGAGATCAGCTCTCATTTAATTGGACCCACCTCACAGTAGTAAATACATAATCTACCATTATTTAAATGTGATCCGATCTGAAGCGCAGTTTAACGGTAGAACAGACGGTTCACCATTTCCACTGACGTTTGTATGCTATGTCTGAATAATGTAATGTCAAATTTCTCGAGTAGCCTAGACAACATTTAATTTATAAACATAATACATACACCGAGTGTACAAAACATTAAGGACACCTTCCTAATATTGACTTTTACTATCCCATTTTTCCCTCAGAACAGCCTCAATTCGTCGAGGCATGGACTCTACAATGTGTCGAAAGTGTTCCACAGGGATGATGGCCCATGTTGAGTGAAATGCTTCCCACAGTTGTGTCAAGTTGGCTGGATGTCCTTTGGTGAACCATTCTTGATACACACAGGAAACTGTTGAGCGTGAAAAACCCAGCAGCATTGCTGTTCTTGACACAGACTGGTGCGCCTGTCACCTACTACCATACCCTGTTCAAAGGCACTTATATATTTTGTATTGCCCATTCACCCTCTGATTGGCACACATACACAATCCATGTCTCAAAAAAAATGAAAAGTGGCAGAGTTAAAGTTTTGACTTAAATCAACTTGAAAATCTATGGCAATGGTTGTCTAGCAATGAGCTTGAAGAATTTTGAAAATAATAATGAGCAAATGTTGTTCAATCCATGTGTGGAAACCTCTTAGAGACTTACCCAGAAAGGCTCACAGGTCATATGTTTTTTTTTTTTTACTACTGGAAACACTCCTGGCCCTTGAGAGGATGAAAGTATTAAAACCCTTAACAAAGACAAAGAGACAACAACTGCGATTGGACAAAAACAAACAGAGCTCACTGTATACAGTGTTGCATCGTGTAGGCATTTTCATCTGTAAATGAAAAGATACTCATGCAGTATTTCATCACTATTGAGTTGATTGATTAATTACAATATATATTTTTAGATAAAACAGACCTAGGTCGCCTAGCCACCCGAAGTGTGATTATAAACCAAATTTGATCATGTTCACATTTCTCAGAACACAAATAAATGGGCCTATTTTAGTCTATAAATACATAGCTTAGGCTATAAAACATGATGTTGCATTTCCCCTGGTCAGGCCCAGATGGAATCAGAGCGCATAGGCTTCTGTCGGCTACCTGCAGCTGTGGTTGTTATCAGTAGGCTGCAGTTGATCAGATTGAAGCACAGACTAATTGTGCACGTTGAGAAATCATGAGGCATTATTATTACTTTTTTTGGCAGGTATGAGCTTCCACATAAAACAGATAATTGCAGTGAATTCACTTGTGCCCATGTTTTTAGTCGCAATTTGCTTTTACCACATGTAATGATATGCATGATATTGATAGAAATTAAACCTGGTCATTTAAAAAAATAATTTTATGAGAGGGTTAATCATTCATTTTTGATAGGCTAACGTTACTTGATGAAGAAAATAAACCCTTAAATTGTCTTCACATACATGCTTGTGAATTGTTGCATTATTCAAGAGTGTAATATGGTTTGGTTGCATTACTCAATAATGTAATATGTTTTAGAAGAAAACGTTTCTGTCATTGTTGAATAGCTTGTGCTTACTGGCTAGTGGCTACTGTGATATTTACAGTGGCTTGCAAAAGTATTCAAGCCCCTTGGCATTTTTCCTATTTTGTTGCCTTACAACCTGGAAATAAAATTGATTTTTTGGAGGTTTTATCATTTGATTTACACAACATGTATAACACGTTGAAGATGCTAAATATTTTTTATTGTGAAACAAACAAGAAATAAGACAAAAAACTGAAATTATAGCTGCAAGTCTCTTGGGGTATGTCTCTACTGTATAAGCTTGGCACGTCTAGCCACTGGGATTTTTGCCCATTCTTCAAGGAAAAACTGCTCCAGCTCCTTCAAGTTGGATGGGTTCCGCTGGTGTACAGCAATCTTTAAGTCATACCACAGATTCTCAATTGGATTGAGGTCTGGGCTTTGACTAGGCCATTCCAAGACATTTCAATGTTTCCCCTTAAACCATGCTTTAGCAGTATGCTTAGGGTCATTGTCCTGCTGGAAGGTGAACCTCCCTCCCAGTCTCAAATCTCTGGAAGACTCAAACAGCTTTCCCTCAAGAATTTCCCTGTATTTAGCGCCATCCAACAATCCTTCACTTCTGACCAGTTTCCCAGAAAAACATCCCCACAGCATGATGCTGCCACCACCATGCTTCACTGTGGGGATGGTGTTCTTGGGGTGATGAGAGCTGTTGGGTTTGTGCCAGACATAGCGTTTTCCTTGATGGCCAAAAAGCTCAATTTTAGTCTCATCTAACCAGAGTACCTTCTTCCATATGCTTGGGGAGTCTCCCACATGCCTTTTGGCGAACACCAAATGTGTTTGCTTATTTTTTTCTTGAAGCAATGGCTTTTTTCTAGCCACTCTTCCGTAAAGCCCAGCTCTGTGGAGTGTACAGCTTAAAGTGGTCCTATGGACAGATACTCCAATCTCCGCTGTGGAGCTTTGCAGCTCCTTCAGGGTTATCGTTGGTCTCTTTGTTGCCTCTCTGATTAATGGCCTCCTTGCCTGGTCTGTGTGTTTTGGTGGGCGGCCCTCTCTTTGCAGGTTTGTTGTGGTGCCATATTCTTTCAATTTTTAAAATAATGTATTTAATGGTGCTCCATTGGATGTTCAAAGTTTCTGAAATTTTTTCATAACACAACTCTGATCTGTACTTCTCCACAACTGTCATAAACCGTCGTGGATGTGGTGGAGGAGTCAAGCGCAGGAAGCAGAGGTTAGTCCAACAAGACTTTTAATAGTGTCCAAAGCAAGTGTACAAGCCCCGACCTCGAAAACACGAAGAGACGAGGAACATTACGCACACGCGTAAAACAGTTCAACAAGGAAAAATGACACGGAAAAATAAACACGTATCATAAAAACGTGGCAACGGACAACAACACACAAATACCCTAGATTACAACATGGAACTTATAAGACACGTAATCAACTCTAAAACAAACACAGGTGTGACAGACAGACAAAAGCAATGGAACACAGAAACATAGAGCGGTGGCAGCTAGTACTCCGGGGACGGCGAACGCCGAAGCCTGCCCGAACCAGGAGGAGGAGCAGCCTCGGCTGAAACCGTGACAACAACTTTGTCCCTGACCTGTTTGGAGAGCTCCTTGGTCTTTATGGTGCCGCTTGCTTGGTGGTGCCCCTTGCTTAGTGGTGTTGCAGACTCTGGGGCCTTTCAGAACAGGTGTATATATACTGAGATCATGTGACAGATAATGTGACACTTAGATTGCACACAGGGGGACTTTATTTAACTAATTATGTGACTTCTGAAGGTAATTGGTTGCACCAGATCGTATTTAGGGGCTTCATAGCAAAGGGGGTGAATGCATATGCATGCACCACTTTTCCGTTATTTTTTTCCATTTCATTTCACAATTTTTGACTATTTTGTGTATGTCCATTACATGAAATCCAAATAAAAATCCATTTAAATGACAGGTTGTATTGCAACAAAATAGGAAAAACGTCAAGGGGGATGAATACTTTTGCAAGGCACTGTACAATCGGTTTGAGCTGCGGACCAAGAATGTCGTGATGGGAGCTACAAAAAAAGGTAAGGCAAGGATTTAATGTGAATTGAAATTAGAAGTATCTTTCGTCCCTCCGCTCCTCAGAATCTCCTTCATATCTCATAGTGGGAATAGGGCCTACGATTTATTAAATTGATTGAGATACAGCCTATATTGGGCCTATATGAATTCTAATGACTTTTGAAGCCCAAGAAACTAATATGTAACATTTGTTTATTATAAAAGCAAAAATGTTGATACGAATACCTGTCATTGAAATTACAGTCATTTGTGGAATATTAGGTTTCTACAATGTGTAAAAGCACTTTTTTCCTATTGAAAATTGTACACTGGTTCTTCATTCATTGCTATGATCGTTGATCTTCTGAAGAAGATAACCCTTTTCCTTTCATTCTGTGCCACCAAATGTTTGGATATGCTGGTAAAGTTACTAGGTTGTTAGCAACAGTGAGGGAAAAAAGTATTTGATCCCCTGCTGATTTGGTACGTTTGCCCACTGACAAAGAAATTATCAGTCTATCATTTTAATGGTAGGTTTATTTGAACAGTGAGAGACAGAATAACAACAACAAAAATCCAGAAAAACGCATGTCAAAAATGTTATAAATTGATTTGCATTTTAATGAGGGAAATAAGTATTTGACCCAATCTCAATCAGAAAGATTTCTGGCTCCCAGGTGTCTTTTTTAAAGGTAACGAGCTGAGATTAGGAGCACACTCTTAAAGGGAGTGCTCCTAATCTCAGTTGGTTACCTGTATAAAAGACACCTGTCCACAGAAGCAATCAATCAATCAGATTCCAAACTCTCCACCATGGCCAAGACCAAAGAGCTCTCCAAGGACATCAGGGACAAGATTGTAGACCTACACAAGGCTGGAATGGGCTACAAGACCATCGCCAAGCAGATTGGTGAGAAGGTAACAACAGTTGGTGCGATTATTCGCAAATGGAAGAAACACAAAAGAACTGTCAATCTCCCTCGGCCTGGGGCTCCATGCAAGATCTCACCTCGTGGAGTTGCAATGATCATGAGAATGATGAGGAATCAGCCCAGAACTACACGGGAGGATCTTGTCAATGATCTCAAGGCAGCTGGGACCATAGTCACCAAGAAAACAATTGGTAATACACTACGCCGTGAAGGACTGAAATCCTGCAGCGCCCGCAAGGTCCCCCTGCTCAAGAAAGCAAAGATACAGGCCCGTCTGAAGTTTGCCAATGAACATCTGAATGATTCAGAGGAGAACTGGGTGAAAGTGTTGTGGTCAGATGAGACCAAAATGGAGCTCTTTGGTATCAACTCAACTCACCGTGTTTGGAGGAGGAGGAATGCTGCCTATGACCCCAAGAACACCATCCCCACCGTCAAACATGGAGGTGGAAACATTATGCTTTGGGGGTGTTTTTCTGCTAAGGGGACAGGACAACTTCACCGCATCAAAGGGACGATGGACGGGGCCATGTACCGTCAAATCTTGGGTGAGAACCTCCTTCCCTCAGCCAGGGCATTGAAAATGGGTCATGGATGGGTATTCCAGCATGACAATGACCCAAAACACATGGCCAAGGCAACAAAGGAGTGGCTCAAGAAGAAGCACATTAAGGTCCTGGAGTGGCCTAGCCAGTCTCCAGACCTTAATCCCATAGAAAATCTGTGGAGGGAGCTGAAGGCTCAAGTTGCCAAACGTCAGCCTCGAAACCTTAATGACTTGGAGAAGATCTGCAAAGAGGAGTGGGACAAAATCCCTCCTGAGATGTGTGCAAACCTGGTGGCCAACTACAAGAAACGTCTGACCTCTGTGATTGCCAACAAGGGTTTTGCCACCAAGTACTAAGTCATGTTTTGCAGAGGGGTCAAATACTTATTTCCCTCATTAAAATGCAAATCAATTTATAACATTTTTGACATGCGTTTTTCTGGATATTTTTGTTGTTATTCTGTCTCTCACTGTTAAAATAAACCTACCATTAAAATTATAGACTGATCATTTCTTTGTCAGTGGGCAAACATACAAAATCAGCAGGGGATCAAATACTCTTTTCCCTCACTGTAGCTAGTCAATGAGGTAACATGACTGAACAAAGTGTAAACAAATGGTTAATGACGAGTGAGTAGTTTTAGAATGGCCCATGACATGCTTCATGAATGTCAAATGCGGTCCCAGCGATCCGCTATAGGAAAATAAAAATGTTGTGCGGCTAATATGGGTCAGATCTTTTGACCTGGTTGGTCTAAAACTGGGTTTCCCAAACTCGGTCCACGGGACCCCAAGGAGTACACGTTTTGTTTTTTGCCCTAGTACTACACAGCTGATTCAAATAATCAACTAATCGCGAGGACCGAGTTTGGGAAACGCAGGTCTAGATGCAAGCAGTTTTCGCTGTAGTAATGGTGCAACCATGATGCTATCAAATCTGCACTCTCTTTTTCTCCAGGGCACTCAGAAACAACAGTACAGTGAAGCTCTTATGATTACAATTATTATCTGGGAGATTTTTTTCATAGTCGCACAGTGCTCCCAAAAGAAAATTCCTGATCGCACAGCAAAATAATTTGTCACATATGTGACCAAATTGGTTGCACTTTTGAGCCATGCCCCCCCTCCATCCTCACGTACTTTGTGCCCCCTTTAAAAAAAAATGTGCATGACGCCCTAAGAGAGAAAACTGTGAGTGTGTAGATAGACTGTGTTATAGAGCCACATCTTAAAATAAAGGCCCTTTCCTGGTTTCATGGCAGGAAGGAGTGTTGTAACACAACAGATGGGCTAGTTTATTTAGCTCTTATTTGGCAAACAACTAGCTTCCAGCAGATACATTCAGTAGACTTTTACAAACTCATTAAATTGTGACATCGCTTCTGGGCTTAGAAAGAGTCCTTTTACTTTTCACTTTCTGGTTGATTGCATCTGATGTTGATCTAGGCTGAACAGTTTGCAAACGCTCCTTCGGTGTGCCTGAATAGATTGCTGGACAAACACTTCATGATTTCTTGTAGGATCCAACAACCAAATTGATTTAGTTGATAACAACTTATCTTGATAAACAGCAGATCTATAATTCTAAACCTAGGCACACGATCTTGATATGCCTGAATGACAAGGATAGATATTAGAAGAAGCATTACAATGCATCACCAATGCTTCTCTATTCTGTACAATTAATCCAAGTTGGGGACAGATCAGAAGCAGTCTTCGCTCGCAAAGAAATCTCAATTTCTGAATGAGCCATATGAGCTTTCAGAGGCACCCATCGAATCCATCGCTATCCCATAATACCATGGTGTGTAGAGTACCATAAGCATCCATCATTGTCCCCTAATGCACCAGCTAAAGCCTCCACCAGCGCTCAGTGGGAGTTGATTAATGGAGAGGATTTCCAGCTATCAAACTGGGCTCAAACTGTTTCCATTATGCATCCTGAAATCTCCTCAGATCATGTTTTTGAAACCCAGATCTTTTTAAGTGTTTCGAGATCAAGCATTTTCATCTGTGTATTTCAGGAATCTTGGTGTGTGATGGTAGAGCAGGGAGAGACGAATATCATAAGGCAGCCGCAGGTTTTTTAATTTGTCTACATGAGATGATTTCTTTCAGTGGGAATGGATGAAATTAGTCAATTTATCTTTTATGAGGACTACGGCGGGGTTGTCATAATGATTTTGGCGCGAGCCGGATCGCATATTTAAAGTTAATCACAATGCATGGCAGGGGCAAATCAAGCAGTCGGCTGACTTGCGCTGGAAACAGTACGCCAGCCTGTCACAAACAGCTGTTGTTGTCAAGCACAGCTGGTCTGAGACTGCCTTACGATTGTTTGTTTGCTCAGACAGACACACTTGCACTATGGTAACTTTCATATTTTACACTCGTAGTCATATGCAATTTGTTTTTACAGCTGTTTAGTGTAGTCATTGAGACAACTTAACTGTTTAAGCCTTTGGACATGGTTTCCCATACAAAAGGGTGGTAATGCAATAACATTGTAATAACATTGCTACTACTAGTGAAAAGTGATTGAACTTTCCATGTTTCTGGTCGGATTCATATAACTCCAAACTCCACAATTCCCCATGTTGGCTCAGGAGCAGAGATCAGCAGCAGGCTTATTCATTCTACAATTTATTAGCGTTTCCGTCAACCCTCATATTACTTAGCCTGGCACTGTGATGAAGAGCCTTCATGTGTAAAAGTGTGATGTCAAGGTCTGCTGGGATGAAATACATCTTAATGCCGTTCCATTTATTCTTTCATCAATACAATGTCAAAAGCCCCCCTTCCAAAATAATAAAAGTATTATTTGTGAGATTGAGGTACATTTCAGTGCTAGGTGCTTAAGGGGATGGCGCCAACCTATTTTTAACACTGGAAAAAGTCAGACTGACTGTGAGCTCAGTGATGCATGTTAGCCGATGCATGTTAGAGTGAACATTGAAAATACCAAGCTTGCTATAAACTATACTAAGCATGAAAACATGTTATACAGTGGGGGAAAAAAGTATTTAGTCAGCCACCAATTGTGCAAGTTCTCCCACTTAAAAAGATGAGAGAGGCCTGTAATTTTCATCATAGGTACACGTCAACTATGACAGACAAAATTAGAAAAAAAAATCCAGAATTTAACATTGTAGGATTTTTTATGAATTTATTTGCAAATTATGGTGGAAAATAAGTATTTGGTCAATAACAAAAGTTTGTTGGCAATGACACAGGTCAAATGTTTTCTGTAAGTCTTCACAAGGTTTTCACACACTGTTGCTGGTATTTTGGCCCATTCCTCCATGCAGATCTCCTCTAGAGCAGTGATGTTTTGGGGCTGTCGCTGGGAAACACAGACTTTCAACTCCCTCCAAAGATTTTCTATGGGGTTGAGATCTGGAGACTGGCTAGGCCACTCCAGGACCTTGAAATGCTTCTTACGAAACCACTTCTTCGTTGTCGGGCGGTGTGTTTGGGATCATTGTCATGCTGGAAGGAGGTTTTCACTCAAAATCTCACGATACATGGCCCCATTCATTCTTTCCTTTACACGGATCAGTCGTCCTGTTCCCTTTGCAGAAAAAAAGGCCCCAAAGCATGATGTTTCCACCCCCATGCTTCACAGTAGGTATGGTGTTCTTTGGATGCAACTCAGCATTCTTTGTCCTCCAAACACGACGAGTTGAGTTTTTACCAAAAAGTTCTATTTTGGTTTCATCTGACCATATGACATTCTCCCAATCATCTTCTGGATTATCCAAATGCACTCTAGCAAACTTCAGACGGGCCTGGACATGTACTGGCTTAAGCAGGGGGACACGTCTTGCACTGCAGGATTTGAGTCCCTGGCGGCGTAGTTCGTTTCTGATGGTAGGCTTTGTTACTTTGGTCCCAGCTCTCTGCAGGTCATTCACTAGGTCCCCCCATGTGGTTCTTGTGATCATTTTGACCCCACGGGGTGAGATCTTGCGTGGAGCCCCAGATCGAGGGAGATTATCAGTGGTCTTGTATGTCTTCCATTTCCTAATAATTGCTCCCACAGTTGATTTCTTCAAACCAAGCTGCTTACCTATTGCAGATTCAGTCTTCCCAGCCTGGTGCAGGTCTACAATTTTGTTTCTGGTGTCCTTTGACAGCTCTTTGGTCTTGGCCATAGTGGAGTTTGGAGTGTGACTGTTTGAGGTTGTGGAGAGGTGTCTTTTATACTGATAACAAGTTCAAACAGGTGCCATTAATACAGGTAACGAGTGGAGGACAGAGGAGCCTCTTAAAGAAGAAGTTACAGGTCTGTGAGAGCCAGAAATCTTGCTTGTTTGTAGGTGACTAAATACTTATTTTCCACCATAATTTGCAAATAAATTCATAAAAAATCCTACAATGTGATTTTCTGGATTTTTTTTCATCAATTTGTCTGTCATAGTTGACGTGTACCTATGATGAAAATTACAGGCCTCTCTCATCTTTTTAAGTGGGGGAACTTGCACAAATTGTGGCTGACTAAATACTTTTTTCCCCACTGTACTTTACCTTAGGCCACTTGGATGAAATTAGGAAAACTTTACTATAGACCTTGATGACGACAGCTAGTCTATATATATAGAAACATACAGAGACCTCTGCCCACATATAAAATAATGATTGTAGTAGGCAACATACATTACAATGCATGTAACACATTCGTTAGAAAGTCAAAGGCCAAATATTTTCCTTTCCTGTGCGGCTGCATAATCATGCCAGATATAGCAGATATAGCGACACCTGCTGAGGCTCGGTCTAGGTAGTTAACATTGCTTTGAAAGGTAAATTAAAATACATTGTATTTCTGAGTCGCTGTCCTTTTCATAGCAGGAATGATTCCCTAGTGTGTAACAGGTGGAAAGAAGGACAAAGCCAGGATGAAATCAATAGTTTCACCCTTCCTCTAATTGCGCTGTTGAAGCCAAAGGTTTTTATTAGAGAACCTGGTCAAACATTTAATATACCTTGAGCCCCCATGAGCATATTGTTTCCCCCTGTCTGCTGGGGATGCTATTGTCTAAAAACAAAGCATTCTGGGAAGGTCTTGCGCACACTCATTTTCTTCTAGTCAACCCTGGCTACACGGATTTTCAGAAGAATGGTTTACAAACGGCACTGAATGTAATGAAGTCACAGCGTCTGCATTAAGCTGCTTATAAGATTAGGTTATTTAACATACCTTCTCGAGTGAAGAAATTATTAAAATCAAAAGGTTAGTGCAGCACAGAGATTTGAGACAAACTGGAGATTTTCCTCCTGACTTCGAAATTGATGCATTGGAGAAAATAATGCAATTTCAGATTTAATCAAATGTGTGAATGAAAGAGTGAGGTTCAAGCACATTCTAAATTCTAGACCAAGTTTTTATGTGTGATTGATGGAAAAATATGAAATATGAACTATGAGTGTTATGTTAATATCGGGTTTTGTGCTAGATGCACAAACTGATGCACAAGAATGTTGATATCTGAAAGTATATTATAGCTTACCAATTTTCAGCATGTTTATAAAGAATATGGCTACCTCTCAACCTTGCAAAGGCAGCATATTATCTTTCAATTGTATATCATAAAACAAAAGTAATCTAAAAATTGTGTGAGACCAATCTATGGTGTTATGCCTCAGGATTGCTGTACCAAGAGCGCTAACTATTATCAACACTGAACCAAAACACAATATAACATTCTAGTCAGATTGAATAAAGAATTAAACTGCATATCATACAGTTACACCAACAGCCAGACATATGCAGTTTCCTACCAAGTCGTTGCCATCGGAAGATGCTTCTCACACTAAGGTAATAAACTGGTTATCCACTGTAAACCAGGCCTAAATTGCAACCTTCTAATATCTCTGCTCTGATGGCCCTGTGTCAATCCAGTTATCCCCACATCAACTAACATAGCTCCTGAGTGTGTCTATGGACTGCAGAAAAAAAGACAAACAAAACACTTTCTGGGGGCAGAGAGACACTTTTCTGATGTTTCATTTGTTACCCAAGATAATATAGAATATGCACAATGTTTAAAGTAATAGTAATATGAAATTGAAAGGAGAAGAATGATCAGCTGACTAATGTGCCTAGTACGCATTTTCCACTCAGAGTTTGTTGAATAGTTCAAGCCAATCAGAATGCTTCTCTCATTAAACAAAACAAACTTGTTTTACACAGTAAGAGTAGCTTTGTGGAAATCCCAGTCACACTTGAATTAGCAGCCTCAAAAAGAACATTGCGTTTGAAACACAATGATTGTGCTTGTATTAACTCAAAGCATTAATTTACAGAGCGGTACAGGGATTCTACACTCAGAATATTTAACAAGTCCCTTCGGTGCAGAGGTCAAAGATGAGTAAACGATGATTGAAACAGAAGCTGCTTTTAAAACAGACATAAAATAATCATAGCTTCTGAAGTCTACCACTGAGACATTTGTAATTTTAATGAGTAATAATACTTTGACTGTCAGATGTGGTCATGGCAAAATTCCTAGTCAGTCAAACAGAGGACTAAGACAGTGCTTTTTGATATAAGCACTTCAGTTAACCACAATTTAAATTGAAACAGGTGAAATATCAAAAGTATTATTGCGTCGTAACAATATGCCTCATACACTACTGTAGTTTATGAGGTAACTTCCTGTTCCATTTGACATAACCCATGGGTTTTGGCCTTTACCTCTGAAGACTGGCATCTCAGTGGGTAATGGAAGCATCCAGATGTCCCCAGAGCTCTGTTTACATCCCGCCCTCTGTATGTGTGGGCCAGCTGGGTGAAGAAAACAACCTCCTAAGCCCAAGTATATTTTTTAAAAATATATGTTTAAGTATACTTAAATATATTACAAATTCATATGATATACTGTACTTCAAATACGATATGTATTTTTGTAGTATATCTTTATGTATACTATAAATATTCTGTCATTTCACTAAAACACACTTATTAAAAGTGTATTTTAAATTAATAGTTTTTCATATTTTTTAGTATACTATGGCTCTATTTTCGGCTGCTGTTAAGCCAGAGCAATTGTCAAACGCACTCTTGTTTGCAATTTCTACCTGTCAAAGTACCACAAGAGCGGAAATTCCATTTTTTCATCTGAAAGACGATGCCAAAAGCTTACCCATGATGTTTCTCCATGATTGAATTCAATAAATCATAGTTTTAGTCAAAGTATGATGTATTTGGGCTTAAAGTGGGAAGTCCGAAGTGGGGATTTTTTTGGTGTCAATGGCGTGTGTTCCCCCTGTGATATGACGTGCTAATACTTTTCAGTCTGTTTCTTTTCAGGGGTGGGTTTTATTTTAACGTTACCACCCACCAGCATGGCATTGTAGCTGACGTAAAATGTAGCAGGCATTAATGAAGAAAACTGAGCAGAGTTCCCACACACATTTTTCAGAGGAAATGGAAGTTAGATTGAAAAATACTGTATCCCTGAAAAACATGTTAGCGGTTTTCTGATGACCCCTTACAGGCTAATTAATCAGAAACACCTGCAAAGTTGTTCCTCTTCTCAAGTCGCGACTGATCAAAACAGCTTTTCGCCGTAGCCTACACATGGCCGCCTGAGCCATGGAACAAATTAAAATAGGGGGTGCAAATTGTGTTTCCCCACCCCACCTGACAATTAACATAATCCTTTAGATAATTTGTCAATGTTCACATATTTTTTTGCAATATACAGCACCAGTCAAAAGTTGACACACTTACTAATTCCAGGGTTTTTCTTTATTTTGACTATTTTCTACATTGTAGAATAATAGTGCAGACAAAAAAGTGTTTTATATTTGAGATTCTTCAAAGTAGCCACCCTTTGCCTTGATGACAGCTGTAAGGGTTGGTGTGAGGTATGACCCAGGTGCGGTGCAGGATAGACAGTAGGCAGAGTTGGTGAAACAAGGATCTTTACAGGTGGTCCCAAAACCAGGATTCAGAATAACGGACTTGTCACAATAAAATAAAGGAGGAGCAAATTGGACTCCAAAAACAGGCTGACAGCAAACATATGAAATACTAACTACGACTGAAAACATCAATGAAACAGGGAGAACACTTCTCAAGTACCTGTACATACGTCTCACGATCAGACACTGATTAGTACTGTTAGGCATCGAGAAACTAGCAGAGAAAACAGAGCAAGGGAACACAGGGAAGTGAGGGCATAAATACACAGGTGAACAGGTAGACACAGGTGAAACCAATAGGATAATGATTAGTCCAGATTGTGAGTGAGGAGGTGCCTAAGATTGTCGGAAGATGACACCTAGTGGATCGCTCTGGAACTGCGACCCCCTCCTGTAACAGACAGTTTTGCACACTCTTGGCATTCTCTCAACAAGCTTCATGAGGTAGTCACCTAGAATGCATTTCAATTAACAGGTGTGCCTTGTTAAAAGTACATTTGTGGAATTTCTTTCATTCTTAATGCGTTTGAGCCAATCAGTTGTGTTGTGACAAGGTAGGGGTGATATACAGAAGATAGACCTATTTGGTAAAAAAACAAGTCCATAATATGGGAATAACAGCTCAAATAAGCAAAGAAAATTGACAGTCCATCATTACTTTAAGACATGAAGGTCAGTCAAACCGGAAAATGTCAAGAACTTTGAAAGTTTAAGTTTAAGTGCAGTCACAAAAACCATCAAGCGCTATGATGGAACTGGCTCTCACGAGGACCACCACAGGAAAGGAAGACCCAGAGTTACCTCTGTTGCAGAGGATAAGTTAATTAGAGTTAACTTCACCTCAGATTGCAGCCCAAATAAATGCTTCACAGAGTTGAAGTAACAGACATATCTCAACATCAACTGTTCAGAGGAGCCTGCAAGAATCAGGCCTTCATGGTTGAATTGCTACAAAGAAACCACTATTAAAGGACACTAATAATAAGAAGAGACTTGTTTGGGGCAAGAAACACGAGCAATGGACATTAGACCGGGGGAAATCTGTACTTTGGTCTGATGAGTCCAAATTTGCGATTTTTGGTTCCAACCGCCGTGTCTTTGTGGTTCCCACCACGAAGCATGGCGGAGGAGGCGTTATGGTGTGGGGGTGCTTTGCTTGTGACACTGTCTGTGATTTATTTAGAATTCAAGGCACACTTAACCAGCATGGCTACCACAGCATTCTGCAGCGATATACCATCCCATCTGGTTTGCGCTTTATGGGACTATCATTTGTTTTTCAACAGGACAATGACCCAAAACACACCTCCAGGCTGTGTAAGGGCTATTTGACCAAGAAGGAGAGTGATGGAGTGTTGCATCAGATGACCTGGCCTCCACAATCGCCTGACCTCAACCCAATTGAGATGGTTTGGGATGAGTTGGACTGCAGAGTGAAGGAAAAGAAGCCAACAAGCGCTCAGCATATGTGGGAACTCCTTCAAGACTGTCGGAAAAGCATTCCTCATGAAGCTGGTTGAGAGAATGCCAAGAGTGTGCAAAGCTGTCATCAAGGCAAAGGGTGGCTACTTTGAAGAATCTCAAATGTAAAATATATTTTGATTTGTTAAACACTATTTTGGTTACTACATGATTCCATATGTGTTATTTAATAGTGTTGATCTCTTCAATGGATTACATTTATATTTTGTGTCACTGGCCTACACACAATACCCCATAATGTCAAAGTGGCATGTTTTTACAGATTTTTACAAATTAATAAAACATTTAAAGCTGAAATGTCTTGACTCAATAAGTTTCATCCCCTTTGTTATGGCAAGCCTAAATAGGTTCAGGAGAAAAATGTACTTAACAAGTCACATAATAAGTTGCATGTTCTCACTCTGTGTGCAATATTAGTGTTTAAGATGATTTTTGAATGACAACCTTATCTCTGTACCCCACACATACAATGATCTGTAAGGTCCCTCAGTCGAGCAGTGAATTTCAAACACAGATTCAACCACAAAGACCAGGAAAGAAGGGCACCGATTGGTAGATGGGGGGGGGGGGGGGGGGGGAAGCAGGCATTGAATATCCCTTTGAGCATGGTGAAGTTATGAATTACACTTTGGATGGTGTACTACAAAGATACAGGTGTCCTTCCTAACTCAGTTGCCGGAGAGGAACGAAACCGCTCATGGATTTCACATTGAGGCCAATAGTGACTTTAAAACAGGTGAGAAAACAAATTCAATTTAATCCATTTTGAATTCAGGCTGTCACACAACAACAAGTGGAATAATTCAAGGGACGTCCTCTCACTGTTTTGCTGCAGCCAAACTTGATCTTTTAATAAAGCTTTGATGATTAAGATTTATTTCAAAGAGGTCTCACAAACCCTTTATCGATAGTCTTTACTACTTGGTGAATGCATTGGGCATGACAAAAAAAACTGCCTTCATTTTGTTTGCTTGGTTTTTATTCAAATTAAACAAAATGGGAAAAAAACATTAGTTTTTTTATGTTTCTAAATGCAAAGGTTTATGGCACAAAAAGAACATTTCTCTTGTTTCATATGCATATGTGTCCTGTGTGTCACACCTGGATAGGCTGTGCTTGCATTGTCAAAATCCATGCCATAACCAACCGCGTTACCGCATACACACCTCAGATATTGCCACCCCTCCCACCTCAGCGAAGCGAGCTCATATAAGACAAGTAAATACCAATCCTGGCTTTAGGGTTTGAAAATAGAAGAGCGCCACCTTTAACAGGTCATAAACAAGCGTGCGTTTGACAATTACACTGGCTTATGTTCACATTACACTTAAACACACTTATTAAAAGTGTACTTTAATTTCATAATCTCTAATTGTAATTTAGTATATTCATTCAAAATACACTTGGAGTTGTTTTTAAGTTGAAGCATTGTATTTGTTTTTCATGAAACTGCTCGTTATTAAGTACACTATAAGTATAGTTTCAATGGCACTTTCAAATTATTTTCTGTTCAGGAGAAGGCAGAGTGAGAAAGTTGACAATGATAATGATTATTACACATAATGGAACATGCACAGGTGAGGAACATGCTTCCTGAGAGTATACTTTTTCATACACAACCAGTCAAATGTTTGGACACATTTTTACAACTATTTTTTACATTGTAGAATAATAGTGAAGACATCAAAACTATGAAATAACACATATGGAATCATGTAGTAAACAAAAAAGTGTTAAACAAATCAAAGTATATTTTACAGTGGCTTGCGGAAGTATTCACCCCCCTTGGCATTTTACCTATGTTGTTGCCTTACAACCTGGAATTAAAATTGATTTTTTGGAGGTTTTATCATTTGATTTACACAACATGCCTAACACTTTGAAGATGCTAAATATTTTTTATTGTGAAACAAACAAGAAATAAGACAAAAAACTGAAATTATAGCTGCAAGTCTCTTGGGGTATGTCTCTACTGTATAAGCTTGGCACGTCTAGCCACTGGGATTTTTGCCCATTCTTCAAGGCAAAACTGCTCCAGCTCCTTCAAAGTTGGATGGGTACCGCTGCTGTACAGCAATATTTAAGTCATACCACAGATTCTCAATTGGATTGAGGTCTGGGCTTTGACTAAGCCATTCCAAAACATTTAAATGTTTCCCCTTAAACCACTTGAGTGTTGCTTTAGCAGTATGCTTAGGGTCATTGTCCTGCTGGAAGGTGAACCTCCGTCCCAGTCTCAAATCTCTGGAAGAGTGAAACAGGTTTTCCTCACGAATTTCCCTGTATTTACCGCCATCCATCATTCCTTTGATTCTGACTAGTTTCCCAGTCCCTGCCGATGAAAAACATCCTCATGGCATGATGCTGCCACAACCAAGCTTCACTGTGGGGATGGTGTTCTCGGGGTGATGAGAGGTGTTGGATTTGCGCCAGACATAGCGTTTTCCTTGATGGCAAAAAGCTCAATTTTAGTCTCATCTGACCAGAGTACCTTCTTCCATATGTTTGGGGAGTCTCCCACATGGCTTTTGGCGAACACCAACCATGTTTGCTTAGTTTATTTTTTAAGCAATGGCTTTTTTCTGGCCACTCTTTCGTAAAGCCCAGCTCTGTGGAGTGTATGGCTTAAAGTGGTCCTATGGACAGACAGTCCATTCTCCACTGTGGAGCTTTGCAGCTCCTTCAAGGTTATATTTGGTCTCTTTTTTGCCTCTCTGATTAATGCCCTCCTTGCCTGGTCTGTGAGTTTTGGTGGGCGGCCCTCTCTCGGCAGGTTTGTTGTGGTGCCATATTTACATTTACGTTTACGTCATTTAGCAGACACTCTTATCCAGAGCAACTTACAGTTAGTGAGGGCATACATTTTCATACTGGCCCCCCGTGGGAAACGAACCCACAACCCTGGCATTTCAAGCGCCATGCTCTACCAACTGTGCTACAGGGGACTGTATTCTTTCAATTTTTTTATAATGGATTTAAATGGTGCTCCGTGGGATGTTCAAAGTTTCTGATATTTTTTTATAACCCAACCCTGATCTGTACTTCTCCACAACTTTGTCCCTGACCTGTTTGGAGAGCTCCTTGGTCTTCATGGTGCCGCTTGCTTGGTGGTGCCCCTTGCTTAGTGGTGTTGCAGACTCTGGGGCCTTTCAGAACAGGTGTATATATACTGAGATCATGTGACACTTAGATTGCACACAGGTGGACTTTATTTAACTAATTATGTGACTTCTGAAGGTTATTGGTTGCACCATATCTTATTTAGGGGCTTCATAGCAAAGGGGGTGAATACATATGCATGCACCACTTTTCCGTTATTTATTCTTTAGAATTATTTGAAACAAGTTATTTTTTTAATTTCACTTCACCAATTTGAACTATTTTGTGTATGTCAATTACATGAAATCCAAATAAAAATCCATTTAAATGACAGGTTGTAATGCAACAAAATAGGAAAAATGCCACGTGGGATGAATACTTTTGCAAGGCACTGTATATTTGATAATCTTCAAATATCCACCCTTTGCCTTGATGACAGCTTTGCACCAAATTGCCACTCCATGTCACGATCGTTGACTGAAGACACGGACCAAGGCGCAGCGTGATAAGCGTACATACTTTTATTTAACGTACTTAACGACAAAAACAACAAACAAACGATACGTGAAGTCCTGAGGTTATAACACAACAAACCTTTACGGATCAAGATCCCACAAACTAACTGGTGCCAACAGGCTGCCTAAGTATGGTCCCCAATCAGAGACAACGAGCTACAGCTGCCTCTGATTGGGAACCACCCTGGCCAACATAGATCTAAACGATCTAGAAACAAAACAAAACAAAAACTAAACATAGCAAATCCACACCCTGGCTCAACATTTAAGAGTCCCCAGAGCCAGGGCATGACACTCCAGCCACAACTGCCATGTAAATAGCATGTTGTAATATTGGCTGAGAGGATGCCTTGTTCAATTAAGGTAACCTTGACATGGTTAATTACAATAGCCAATGTGGTTAATGAGTAGAAGTATATTTGTAAAACTATACTAGTAACACATTATAAGTACCCTTTATTCATAAAGAATGTACAGTCATTCTAATTTGAATATAATTTACTTGATCATGCTAGTATACTAATAATATAACTACATCAAACTTACATATATACTGAATTAGAATTTTAGTATACTTCAAATGTATAAAAAATATACATAAAGTGTATTCAAATAATAATTATACTATCTAATATATTAAGAATATACTGTACTTAAGCACAAAAAAATGTCCCAATTTAGATACATTTACATATATTTAATATACTTCAATGTTAATAAAACACTAATAAAGTTGACACTAAATGCATTAAATATATATTTTAAAAAAGAATCGTTCATTTCATATTTATCACGGACATACTTCTATATACTTAAATGTATTAATGAAGTATGATGTAAGTATATTTTAATATATACACTGAGTATAGAAAACATTAAGGACACCTGCTCTTCCATGACATGGATTGACCAGGTAAATTCAGGTGAAAGCTGTGATCCCTTATTGATGTCACTTGTTAAATCCACTTCAATCAGTGTAGATCAGTTGTCACCAACCGGTCAATCGCCAAACATTTCTGTTGAAAAGCCAACAATAAAGGCTGTGATAAAGGCTTGTGCTCTTCTTTTTATATTCGTGTTGCGTTGTTGGCGGTAGGTGCACTTGATTCAGAAGCCCTGCGTACCGGGGAAGCAAAGTGTTCCCATTTTTAACCATTTAATTTGTTTGAAAAGACAAACTCAGCCTACCCGTCGGCCTGGTACATCTGTTGCTAAATCGAGTGCACCTACTGCACTGGTCAATCTGATAGATCAAATCCCCTTGCCTACAGAGCTTCCACGACCCCGGCCACAGCAAAGTTTGATACTAGCCTACGTAAGATTTAATTACTTTTAAAACCGTGACCACAGAGAGACTGTCAAAGATTACAGCAAAGAGCTCCTGTTTTTATGAGTGAGTTCATGTTAAATGTATTATTCTCCCGCCCTGCAGCTGCAATGAGAAAGAGCAGCCAAGTGTATCAATAGCCCTTAGTTTTTGTTATTATTAGCAGCTTGTTATCTATTTTAATATCAAGAAACATTTCACTTTCTCTGGTCAAATGAACAACATACATTTGTGCATGAGGCAGATGCGGTGTGACTCAAGTTTCGCCATCAGGTGGAAAACTCTGGTCAGTCTCACCGGAGGAAAGGAAGTAGAGAGCTGGGACTATAAGAGGGGGATCCTCTGCTCTTCTCTCCCTCCCTCTGCTGAGTTCCCAGTTGTCTTGAACGCACTGAAGTCGGAAATCTCCGACTTCAGTGTGTTCAAGACAACTGGGAACTCAGACAGAAACGAGACCCGACTGGGAAAAATAGTTTTGAACTGTCATCCAACTCGGAATTCCAAGTCGGAAACTCTGGCATCATTCTAGACTTCCGACTTTCCGACCTGAAGAACACTGATGTCATGATTTGACCTAGTTTTTTTTCGAGTTTCCAGTTGTCTTGAAAGCAAAATGACCATCAGATGCAGGTACCATCAGTCCAGTAAAATAAAAAAGCAAATTATTAGCAAATTATTTGAATGTACAGTGAGGGAAAAAAAGTATTTGATCCCCTGCTGATTTTGTACATTTGCCCACTGACAAAGACATGATCAGTCTATAATTTTAATGGTAGGTTCATTTGAACAGTGAGAGACAGAATAACAACAACAAAAATCCAGAAAAACGCATGTCAAAAATGTTATAAATTGATTTGCATTTTAATGAGGGAAATAAGTATTTGACCCCTCTGCAAAACATGACTTAGTACTTGGTGGCAAAACCCTTGTTGGCAATCACAGAGGTCAGACGTTTCTTGTAGTTGACCACCAGGTTTGCACACATCTCAGGAGGGATTGTGTCCCACTCCTCCTTGCAGATCTTCTCCAAGTCATTAAGATTTTGAGGCTGACGTTTGGCAACTCGAACCTTCAGCTCCCTCCACAGATTTTCTATGGGATTAAGGTCTGTAGACAGGCTAGGCCACTCCAGGACCATAATGTGCTTCTTCTTGAGCCACTCCTTTGTTGCCTTGGCCGTGTGTTTTGGGTCATTGTCATGCTGGAATACCAATCCACGACCATTTCCAATGCCCTGGCTGATGGAAGGAGGTTCTCACCCAAGATTTGACGGTACATGGCCCCGTCCATCGTCCCTTTGATGCGGTGAAGTTGTCCTGTCCCCTTAGCAGAAAAATACCCCCAAAGCATAATGTTTCCACCTCCATGTTTGACGGTGGGGATGGTGTTCTTGGGGTCATAGGCAGCATTCCTCCTCCTCCAAACACGGTGAGTTGATGCCAAAGAGCTCAATTTTGGTCTCATCTGACCACAACACTTTCACTTAGTTCTCCTCTGAATCATTCAGATGTTCATTGGCAAACTTCAGACTGGCATGTATATGTGCTTTCTTGAGCAGGGGGACCTTGCGGGCGCTGCAGGATTTCAGTCCTTCACGGCGTAGTGTGTTAATTGGTGAATTGTTTTCTTGGTGACTATGGTCCCAGCTGCCTTGAGATCATTGACAAGATACTCCTGTGTAATTCTGGGCTGATTCCTCACCGTTCTCATGATCATTGCAACTCCACGAGGTGAGATCTTGCATGGAGCCCCAGGCCGAGGGAGATTGACAGTTCTTTTGTGTTTCTTCCATTTGCGAATAATCGCACCAACTGTTGTCACCTTCTCACCAAGCTGCTTGGCGATGGTCTTGTAGCCCATTCCAGCCTTGTGTAGGTCTACAATCTTGTCCCTGACATCCTTGTAGAGCTCTTTGGTCTTGGCCATGGTGGAGAGTTTGGAATCTGATTGATTGATTGCTTCTTTGGACAGGTGTCTTTTATACAGGTAACAAGCTGAGATTAGGAGCACTCCCTTTAAGAGTGTGCTCCTAATCTCAGTTTGTTACCTGTATAAAAGACACCTGGGAGACAGAAATCTTTCTGATGGAGAGGGGGTCAAATACGTATTTCCCTCATTAAAATGCAAATCAATTTATAACGTTTTTCTGGATTTTTGTTGTTGTTATTCTGTCTCTCATTGTTCAAATAAACCTACCATTAAAATTATAGACTGATCATTTCTTTGTCAGTGGGTAAACGTACAAAATCAGCAGGGGATCAAATACTTTGTTTTCCCTCACTGTATGCTCAGCTGTGCCTTGCAAGTGCCAAACCAGCTGACATATTGTGTAATCAAAGCTCGAGCTTTGAAATATAATATGGTCTGAGAAGAACAATGTTGGCAGGCCAGGCATATAGCCAGTGGTGGAAAAAGTACCCAATTGTCATACTTGAGTAAAAGTAAAGATACCTTAAAAGAAAATGATTCAAATAAAAGTGAAGGTCACCCAGTAAAATACTACTTGAGTAAAAGTCTAAAAGTATTTGGTTATAAATGTACTTAATAAAAAGAAAATGTAAAAGTAAAAATAAAAATAAAAATAAATTAAAAATGCTTTATATTAAGCAAACCAAGATCTTCTTGTTTCTTTTTATTTACGGATAGCCAGGGGCATATTTCAACACTCAGACACAATTTACAAACAACATTTGTGTTTAGTGAGTCTGCCAGATCAGAGGCAGTAGGGACGCCCAGGGATTTTCGCTTGATAAGCGCGTGAATTAAGACAACATTCCTGTCCTGCTAAGCATTCAAAAGGGAACAAGTACTTTTGGATGTCAGGGAAAATGTAAGGAGTAAAAAGTGCATTATTGTCTTTAGGAATGTAGTCAAGTAAAAGTAAAAGTTGTCAAAAATATAAATAGTAAAGTACAGATACCTCAAAAAACTACTTAAGTAGTACTTTAAAGTATTTCGACTTAAGTACTTTACACCACTGCATATACCCAATATGCTGTGATAATGTATTAGGTCTACTGAACAAACCTCATTGTTGCAGAACTGTTTTTAGGTTAATGTTACATCTCGGCTTGCTTTTTGACTGTGAATTTGATCTTGACTCAGAAAAAGTTGGTGTAGATGAAGGGGGGGAGACAGGTTAAAGAAGGATGTGTAAGCATTGAGAGAATTGAGACATGGATTGTGCATGTGTGCCATTCAGAGGGTGAATGGGCAAGAATTAAAATGTAAATGCCTTTGAACGGGGTACGGTAGTAGATTCCAGGTGCACTGGTTTGTGTCAAGAACTGCAACGCTGCTGGGTTTTTCACGCTCAACAGTTTCCTGTGTGCATCCACCACCCAAAGGACATCCAGCCAACTTGACACAACAGTGGGAAGCTTTGGAGTCAACATAGGCCAGGTAGGGAAAGAGGGGGGCAGTCCAGTCCACTGCAGTGCCATTATGCTAGCACCAGCTCTACCTATCCATCATAGTTAAGTACCAGAAGCTTCAGCCCATTTCACTGAGCAGTACGTCCAGCCACTGAGCATCCCTCGCTTTCCCAGGGAACAGTTACATACAGTTGAACCCGGAAGTTTACATACACTTAGGTTGGAGTCATTAAAACTTGTTTTTCAACCATTCCACAAATTTCTTGTTAACAAACTATAGTTTTGGCAAGTCGGTTAGGACATCTACTTTGTGCATGACACAAGTAATGTTTTCAACAAATGTTTACAGACAGATTATTTAACTTATAATTCACTGTATCACAATTCCAGTGGGTCGGAAGTTTACATACACTAAGTTGACCGTTCCTTTAAACAGCTTGGAAAATTCCAGAAAATGATGTCATGGCTTTAGAAGCTTCTGGTAGGCTAATTGACATACTTTGAGTCAATTGGAGGAGTACCTGTGGATGTATTTCAAGGCCTACCATCAAACTCAGTTCCTCTTTGCTTGACATCATGGGAAAATCACAAGAATTCTGCCAAGACCTCAAAAAAAAATTTGTAGACCTCCACAAGTCTGGTTCATCCTTGGGAGCAATTTCCAAACGCCTGAAGGTACCACGTTCATCTGTACAAACAATAGTATGCAAGTATAAACACAATGGAACCACGCAGCCGTCATACCACTCAGGAAGGAGACGCGTTCTGTCTCCTAGAGGTGAACGTACTTTGTTGCGAAAAGTGCAAATCAATCCAAGAACAACAGCAAGGGACCTTGTGAAGATGCTGAAAAAAACAGGTACAAAAGTATCTATATCCACAGTAAAACGAGTCCTATATCAACATAACCTGAAAGGCCGCTCAGCAAGGAAGAAGCCACTGCTCCAAAACCGCCATAAAAAAGCCAGACTACGGTTTGCAACTGCACATGAGGACGAAGATCGTACTTTTTGGAGAAATGTCCTCTGGTCTGATGAAACAAAAATAGAACTGTTTGGCCATAATGACCATCATTATGTTTGGAAGAAAAAGGGGGGTGTTGCAAGCCGAATAACACCATCCCAACCGTGAAGCACAGGAGTGGAAGCATCATGCTGTGGGGGTGCTTTGCTGCAGGAGGGTCTGGTGCACTTCACAAAATAGATGGCATCATGAGGAAGGAAAATTATGTGGATATATTGAAGCAACATCTCAAGACTTAAGTCAGGAATTTAATGGGTCTTGCAAATGGACAATGTCATATCTAATTATAACTCTAATTATAACTCTTAATCAGGCCTGGGTTTGATTTGTTTTAACTGATAACTAAATGGCCAGGCAATCAGCCTTGTTGTTATCACAGCCGGGCTGGTTTTTAAACAAATTTGAAATGTGCTACGTGAGCGTCCTCACAAGGTGATGAGGGATAGCGGGGCGATCATGCAGCAGGGCCCGGCTCACTTTGTACTTTTTTGGCTTTTGTTCTTTTATTTAAATAGGCAAATATTTGATAACCAGGGGCCTTTTTTGATGGGCTTCCAGTTTCTTTCTTAAACTCTACCCGATGACTTTTCCTCTCCTTTCATGCCAATACACTTTTCCTGACTATCTTCCTGAGTGATCAAGACAACACGTTTTAAGGATGTTCCAGTGTTAAGAGCCACTCCCACTGGGGAGAGGTCTGCTCATAACATTTCTTTTGAGGAAATTTGGCAGGGCTAGTTGGGAAGACGTGGGTGTATTATTGAAGCTCTTTTCTCTCCCTTTATATCACTTCAGGTCGTGTTAGTGTTGCTGTCGTGCGACTACCAGGGGAGGAGGGAGCTAGTCTGCTACATCTTAATGATGCAAAATCATCACCACTATGCAAAAACATGTCAATCCCATAACTGTGCCCATTAAACTTTGACAAGCCTAAAGGCAGGTGGCTATCATATATCATCATCATCATCTCTCTCTCTCTCTCTCTCACTCTCTCTCTCTCGTATGTTTCTGACAGACACTTTCGCCTTTGAGCAGTATAATGTGACATCATTTGAACCTAATATTTGCAGAAACAGTTGAAAATGCAGCTTTTTATTAAGTAAATATTGTCATTTTATTGATCAAGTACTGATTATATAAGTATATGAGTGCAATCATGTATGCACTACAGGAGAGAGAAGAAGGGAGAGATACAGAGAACGGGGTATGGATAGAAAGCGATTGGTGTGTCTTTTTCCTGGAAAAGCCTGTTCAAATTCAGGAGCTCTTATTATAGAAGCACGATATATTAGGTTTTGATTGGCCAATGCATGTTAAAGTGAGTTTTTCCCTTCCTCTTTTCTCTGTCAATACTCCATATTCCTGAACAGTGGCGGCTCCTGAAAAAATTCTCAGGAGGGGCAATTTTTCTGATGATTTAGGTGACCTACACACGTGCACGAGTCCGTGCACGCGATTCCAGATATCTTTACCTCTGAATAAACTGCCTTTATTATACCATATCCACCCTGTCCAAAGTCTCTACTTGGTCTCAGTTCTCCAGTAAACTTGTGATTATCAACAGTACACAATGGTAACAAACAATTGGGGGAACTCACGGGGCAGATAGTAACCACTTAAAAGGAAGCGATTCCCAAACCTTCCATAACAAAGCCATCACCTACAGAGAGATGAACTTGGAGAAGAGTCCCCTAAGTAAGCTTGTCCTGGGCCTCTGTTCACAAACACAAACAGACCCCACACAGCCCCAGGACAACAACAACAACAACAACAACAACACAATTAGACCCAACCAAATCATGAGAAAACAAAAAGAGAATTACTTGACACATTGGAAAGAACAAACAAAAAAACAGAGCAAACTAGAATGCTATTTGGCCCTAAACAGAGAGTACACAGTGGCAGAATACCTGACCACTGTGACTAACCCAAACTTAATGAAAGCTTTGACTATGTACAGACTCAGTGACCATAGCCTTGCTATTGAGAAAGGCCGCCGTAGGCAGACCTGGCTCTCAAGAGAAGACAGGCTATGTGCACACTGCCCACAAAATGAGGTGGAAACTGAGCTGCACTTCCTAACCTCCTGCCAAATGTATGACCATATTAGAGACACATATTTCCCTCAGATTACAGCGATCCACAAAGAATTCGAAAACAAACCCAATTTTGATAAACTCCCTTATCTACTGGGTGAAAAACCACAGTGTGCCATCACAGCTGCAAGATTTGTGACCTGTTGCCACAAGAAAAGGGCAACCAGTGAAGAACAAACACCATTGTAAATACAACCCATATTTATGTTTATTTATTTTCCCATTTGTACTTTAACTATTTGCACATTGTAACAACACTGTATATATACATAATATGACATTTGAAATGTCTTTATTCTTTTGAAACTTCTGAGTGTAATGTTTACTGTTAATATTTATTGTTTATTTCACTTTTGTTTACTATCTACTTCCCTTGCTTTGGCAATGTTAACACACGTTTCCCATGCCAATAAAGCCCTTAAATTGAATTGAATTGATAGTAAGGTCGCAATGACACAGAAAGCAGTTCAATGTCGGGGTACAGAGTCGCTCTCTTACCAGGATCGCGGTCCGCTCTGACCAGGGTGAAGGTGGCCGGCTCCACTTCTCTGTCCGGGACTCATCCAGCCAAGTCTCCCAGCTGTATTGGGATTCAGCTGCCAGCAGCGTTTTCATTATTTAGTCCGTTCGTAGCGGGTATGTACACGATCAACAAGATCAGTCCAAAACCAACCACTGGAAATCCATGGTTGGCAGAATGTTTGTAAACTAAGTCTACAAATTAAAAACATAAAATAACGCGCACTGCAGGTCGCAACAGAGACGCTTCTAGCCGCCATTGTCTTAGTTACGTTCAACGTTACGTCACGTATGACGAAAGCGCGTAAGTGCATGCCCACAGACACCCATAGAGAATGTATTGAAAGCTTTGAAATGTGAAAAAAATAGATTTTACATGACAGGCTATGAGAGACTTCTGGGCGATTTTCAACTTGACTGAAATCGCCCCAAAAACGGGCGGGGCCATTTGAAGCACGACTTTAGCCTGATTTGACATTTAGTGGCTGGCAGATCAGACGTGAACACTGATAACTGCTGTTGCCGTGATATAATTGATTAGAAAAAAAATCCCTTCCTTTTCCCGTTTGGCAGTGCGTCGCCCATATCGCCCTATTGAACAAGCCGTCCCTGTTCCTGAAAGACATTTGGGACCTCAGCTGTGAACTCCATTCCCTAAATAGTAACCAGATGGGGCCGCGATCGGTTTGCTTATTTTCTTGCAAAAAGGGGGTATCATTTATTAGCATTATCCAATAGGCACTTTTTGAAATAACCTCCAAGAAATTCCACATAGTTGTCAACAGTGACACTCGAACCACAGAGAATGATTAATTATAACCACTTCCTTACATCTGAATTTTCGAGAAAGGTGTTGTTGATTTAATTATAAACAATATTTTCTCTGCTATCTTTTACTGCAAAACAATGAAGGAAAGCTAACTAATTAAATGGGGGCTGACAGGCTAATATGTCATTTTTGTTGAAGGAGAAACAGAAAAGGATGGACAGAATTAGGATTACAGATCATACAGTCTCATTCAAAGTGAGAAATGCAGCATGTCCTCATTGGAGATCTATCTGTTTTAGGTACGGAGCTGTAATGCAAAACTGAAACCTAGCCACTCTCTCATATCTTAGCAACAGTAGCTAGCTACACATGGTTTTAGCTAGCTATTGTTACATCCCGACAACATTGACACTCAATATATTTTTGTTCTCTATCATATCGAAGCCATGTTCAAAATTGAATTCAAGCCAGATAGCCTTTATTGAAATTGTATCTTGTTTTGTTAGATGACGTTGTAAAGTTAGCCAGGCTCCCGTGTTTGCAGCATCGCATTAGTGGAAACCAAGACTGTTCTCAGGGCAGGCTGGTTGTAGCTAGATATGTGCGAGTCGCGTCAGGGACCTATTGTAGCATTTTAGCTAACCATCACCTTAACCTAATTATCCTAACCTGCCATATTAATTACCCTAACCTGCTGCTTAAGTTCTCCTAACCTGTGCTACGAAAAGTCACTTTGGCTAGTCAACACTGGCAAACCTGCCCTGAGAACAGTCTTGGTTTCCACTAATACGGTGCAGCCCCAGGTTCACGTCTCGTCCAAGCATCCCAACGGTAGCACAAGTTGGCTAGCTTGCTAGCTAACTCATTTTACCTTCACAACATTGACCCTCGACATACTTCCTTTGTTCAATTAACTCAGCCATAATCACAATTAAATTCAAGGCAGATTAACTATCTAACAGGCATGAGATGAGATCGGCTACAAATGTTCATTTGTTGCATCAAATCGACCTCTCCACCATACGTTAGCTAATCAAACCAATGGTCAAATCCATACAATAGCATAATGCTGTGACAGTTTCATCAAACAGAAGTAGAACGTTATGGCTATGTCTATTCTTACCTTGATCGTTGGTATTAGCTACTCTTTGCCCATATCTCCATTATTATTTTGAGTCTTAGCCCAGGCAATGTTGCTCTGCACTAAGATGGCTGTTGACTGATGTTGCAGTATCTTACCCGACTTTCTGACAATTGTGTAATTTATAAACAATTTAGCTATTTACATGCAAGCAGCAGGTGATGAGACCAGTTACAGAAAGTATTACAATACCAAAACATAAAAAGCATAACAATATTTCACTCAAGTCAACCTTTTCAACATGATTGTAATACAGTCATCAGTACTATTCATATTAACCTACTGGACCTACTTAGCACAAAAAAAACCAAGAACATGAAACAAAGATTATTCCTTTTATTTTAAATGATGATGTAATGGTGAATGGATCACACATTTATAAATTTGGTAGCTGCAGGCTGTCTGTGTTTACATCCCTCTCAGTCCAATCACCAAAGAGATAGAGGGAGAGAGGTTACATTAGAAAAGGGTGGGGGGACTAGGTGGAGGTTCAGATCTGCTGGAGAGTTACCGTCCTATAGCTTATCAACCAGCTAGTTATTAGAATCAGGTGCACTAGATTGCGTTTGGAGAAAACCTAAAAGACGGTAACTCTCCAGGAAAGACCTGTATCAGATCATGCTGGATCTTGCATCGAGTCTGTTGATTCCATCTCGATCTGGTAATCCTCAACGTGGTACTCCAGCCCTCTGGGGCCTGATTGATGTCACACTTTTTCCCCAACCCCAGCTAACACACCTGATTAAATTAATTGCATTCCGAGGACCAGAGTTGCCCATCTCTATGATAAGACTGTCACCATGATAATCTGAAAAACATAAATAGTGTCACAATTACTTTGTTTGCAAACTGTAGCAACACTAAAACTTCTTAAAAAATAAGTAAAGCTCTCATATGTAATCTACATGCAACCTGGTACACGTAAAACAAACATTAATTGAAGTATAGTCAATGTGATAACAGAGTTGGATCATGTATACAGACGGTAGCCAGTGAGAAGTGAGGTGGGGAATGTGATTAGTCTAGATAGAACAGCATGTCTTAATCCTGGTCCTGGGGACCCAAAGGGGTGCATTTTAGTTTTTGACCTAACACTACACAGTTGATTGAAATGATCAATTTATCATCAAGTGTTGATGATTTTAATTAGGTGTGTAGTGCTAATGCTAAACCAGTATACCTTCCTCCACTGTCCCTGTCCCACACTGGGCTCGAACCAGTGATCCTCTGCTTCTAAACACACTTGACCGTCCTCCTTGACAACTTATCAATGGTTTGAGCCACCCAAAAGGTACCAATTGGATGGCTCAATCCGCTACATTTCAAGCTAGCTGTGGAGTGAGTTTATAGCACTTTCTAACTCTTTTACACGTTCGTATGTGATCATGTATTAGTGTATGTCTGTGATTCCTCTCGTGATCAACCTGCCCTCTGCACTACTCATTCATGTCTCATCTCTCTCTTAGATCATGATACTGTACTTGTACTCCTCAAAAAAATAATTTTTTTAGGGGGTAGATCAGCTTTAATATTTGAGATAGATTGTAACTACCATCAATGTAATTGTCTGCATCACTTCCAATCCCCCATATGTTTTTTCTCTCTCGCATATATATATATATAACTGGCCTCCTGTAGCTCAGTTGGTAGAGCATGGTGCTTGCAATGCCAGGGTTGTGGGTTCGATTCCCACGGGGGGCCAGTATGAAAAATGTATGCACTCACTAAAAACTGTAAGTCGCTCTGGATAAGAGTGTCTGCTAAATGACAAAAATGTAAATATAGACATATATATATACACACATACAGTACCTTGCAAAAGTATTCATCACCCTTGGTGTTTTTCCTATTTTGTTGCATTACAACCTGTAATTTAAATGGATTTTTATTTGGATTTCATGTAATGGACATACACAAAATAGTCCAAATTGTTTAAGTGGAATGAAAAAAATAACTTGTTTAAAAAAATTCTAAAGAATAAATAATGGAAAAGTGGTGCATGCATATGTATTCACCCCCTTTGCTATGAAGCCCCAAAATAAGATCTGGTGCAACCAATTACCTTCAGAAGTCACAAAATGTGTTCAATAAAGTCCACCTGTGTGCAATTAAGTGTCACATGATCTGTCACATGATCTCAGTATGTATACACCTGTTCTGAAAGGCCCCAGAGTCTGAACACCAATAAGCAAGGGGCACCACCAAGCAAGCGGCACCACGAAGACCAAGGAGCTCTCCAAACAGGTCAGGGACAAAGTTGTGGAGAAGTACATACAGTGGGGAAAAAAAGTATTTAGTCAGCCACCAATTGTGCAAGTTCTCCCACTTAAAAAGATGAGAGAGGCCTGTAATTTTCATCATAGGTACACGTCAACTATGACAGACAAATTGAGAAAAAAAATCCTGAAAATCACATTGTAGGATTTTTAATGAATTTATTTGCAAATTATGGTGGAAAAAAAGTATTTGGTCACCTACAAACAAGCAAGATTTCTGGCTCCCACAGACCTGTAACTTCTTCTTTAAGAGGCTCCTCTGTCCTCCACTCGTTACCTGTATTAATGGCACCTGTTTGAACTTGTTATCAGTATAAAAGACACCTGTCCACAACCTCAAACAGTCACACTCCAAACTCCACTATGGCCAAGACCAAAGAGCTGTTAAAGGACACCAGAAACATAATTGTAGACCTGCACCAGGCTGGGAAGACTGAATCTGCAATAGGTAAGCAGCTTGGTTTGAAGAAATCAACTGTGGGAGCAATTATTAGGAAATGGAAGACATACAAGATCACTGATAATCTCCCTCGATCTGGGGCTCCATGAAAGAGCTCACCCCGTGGGGTCAAAATGATCACAAGAACGGTGAGCAAAAATCCCAGAACCACACGGGGGGACCTAGTGAATGACCTGCAGAGAGCTGGGACCAAAGTAACAAAGCCTACCATCAGTAACACACTACGCCGCCAGGGACTCAAATCCTGCAGTGCCAGACGTGTCCCCCTGCTTAAGCCAGTACATGTCCAGGCCCGTCTGAAGTTTGCTAGAGTGCATTTGGATAATCCAGAAGAGGATTGGGAGAATGTCATATGGTCAGATGAAACCAAAATATAACTTTTTGGTAAAAACTCAACTTGTCGTGTTTGGAGGACAAAGAATGCTGAGTTGCATCCACAGAACACCATACCTACTGTGAAGCATGGGGGTGGAAACATCATGCTTTGGGGCTGTTGTTCTGCAAAGGGACCAGGACGACTGATCCGTGTAAAGGAAAGAATGAATGGGGCCATGTATCATGAGATTTTGAGTGAAAACCTCCTTCCATCAGCAAGGGCATTGAAGATGAAACGTGGCTGGGTCTTTCAGCATGACAATGATTCCAAACACACCGCCCGTGCAACGAAGGAGTGGCTTCGTAAGAGGCATTTCAAGGTCCTGGAGTGGCCTAGCCAGTCTCCAGATCTCAACCCCATAGAAAATCTTTGGAGGGAGTTGAAAGTCCGTGTTGCCCAGCGACAGCCCCAAAACATCACTGCTCTAGAGGAGATCTGCATGGAGGAATGGGCCAAAATACCAGCAACAGTGTGTGAAAACCTTGTGAAGACTTACAGAAAATGTTTGACCTGTGTCATTGCCAACAAAGGGTATATAACAAAGTATTGAGAAACTTTTGTTATTGACCAAATACTTATTTTCCACCATAATTTGCAAATAAATTCATTACAAATCCTACAATGTGATTTTCTCAATTTTTTTTCCCTCATTTTGTCTGTCATAGTTGACGTGTACCTATGATGAAAATTACAGGCCTCTCTCATCTTTTTAAGTGGGAGAACTTGCACAATTGGTGGCTGACTAAATACTTTTTTTCCCCACTGTATCAGGGTTGGGTTATAAAAAAATATCAGAAACTTTGAACATCCCACGGAGCTCCATTAAATCCATTATTAAAACATTTAAAGAATATGGCACCACAAAAAACCTGCAAAGAGAGGGCCTCCCACCAAAACTCACGGACCAGGCAAGGAGGGCATTAATCAGAGAGGCAACAAAGAGACCAAAGATAACCCTGAAGGAGCTGCAAAGCTCCACAGCGGATATTGGAGTATCTGTCCATAGGACCACTTTAAGCCGTACACTCTACAGAGCTGGGCTTTACGGAAGAGTGGCCAGAAAAAAGCCATTGCTTCAAGAAAAAAATAAGCAAACACATTTGGTGTTCGCCAAAAGGGATGTGGGAGATTCCCCAAACATATGGAAGAAGGTACTCTGGTCAGATGAGACAAAAATTTAGCTTTTTGGCTATCAAGGATAACGCTATGTCTGGCGCAAACCCAACACATCTCATCACCCCGAGAACACCATCCCCACAGTGAAGCATGGTGGTGGCAGCATCATGCTGTGGGGATGTTTTTCATCGGCAGGGACTGGGAAACTGGTCAGAATTGAAGGAATGATAGATGGCGCTAAATACAGGGAAATTCTTGAGGGAAACCTGTTTCAGTCTTCCAGAGATTTGAGACTGGGACGGAGGTTCACCTTCCAGCAGGACAATGACCCTAAGCATACTGCTAAAGCATCACTTGAGTGGTTTGAGGGGAAACATTTAAATGTCTTGGAATGGCCTAGTCAAAGCCCAGACCTTAATCCAATTGAGAATCTGTGGTATTACTTAAAGATTGCTGTACACCAGCTGAACCCATCCAACTTGAAGGAGCTAGAGCAGTTTTGCCTTGAAGAAAGGGCAAAAATCTCAGTTGCTAGATGTGCCAAGCTTATAAAGACTTTACATTTATGTCATTTAGCAGACGCTCTTATCCAGAGTGACTTACAGTTAGTGAGTGCACACATTTTCATACTGGCCCCCCGTGGGAAACAAACCCACAACCCTGGCGTTGCAAGCGCCATTCTCTACCAACTAAGCTACAGGGACATACCCCAAGAGACTTGCTGCTATAATTGGTGTAAAAGGTGGCTCTACAAAGTATTGACTTTGGGGGGGGGGGGGGTGAATAGTTGTGCATGCTTAAGTTTTCTGTTTATTTGTCTTATTTCTTGCTTTTTTCACAATAAAAAATATGTTGTATCTTCAAAGTGGTAGGCATGTTGTGTAACTCAAATGATACAAACCCCCCAAAAATCAATTTCAATTCCAGGTTGTAAGGCAACAAAATAGGAAAAATGCCAAGTTGGGTGAATACTTTCGCAAGCCACTGTATGTTCGGTTTCTGCCCGGGTCAGAAGTAAATGTCAAGTACACCTTATATATCATCACAAGTCAAATGATGTGAATTCATCAGTCACGGTGGGGGAAGTCCGAATTTGAGCTCAGAAACAGTGAGAAGGAACCGGTAGATATGTATTCTCCATTGAGACTACAGAGCCAGCCTGCTATACAGTAACACACTTACTGGCCTATTGTACAACTCATCAACAGCAGAATATAATGAAAGTGGTGACTTGAATTGTTAAAGTGAATCAATAGAAGTAAACTTTGAAGATGTTCAAGCAGACTCATTTAATAAAGCATGGATGTTTCCAAGGGATTTATCTTATTGGAATACAGGAAGAAAATCCACAATGTACAGTATATGTATAGTACATGCGTGCCCACACAGAAATGGTCCAAAATAGAGCAAATAATATGGATGAATGTGGACAGCTTTAAAAACCAACTAAATGCCCAAGGATGAGTTATTATGTCCCTGACATGTTCCTGATGCATCTGCGATCCTGTATCTCTTTGCCCATGTGCAATCGTCTTGGGACATCATTTACACAAGCAAATCTAGAGGCAGCAGCATCAGAGAAGCGCACTAATGGTTCATCCTTGTTAGGCCCACGCAGGTCAAATCGATTGGACTCTCTCGCTACCAGCCTTCGTCTAATGTACTGCCAAGGGTCTTAAAATGTCTCCTAATTTACTGCGTTGGAGCACTTAGAGATCGAGATGAGAATGCCTCAGGTTTCTGTTGACTTAACCTTGGTTCTTTTCATCCCCAAATATATCATAATAGAAGATAAAAAAAATACAATTAACGCCATGATCAAAGGATACAATTTTGCTTTTAGGAGAAGTACAAGTTAAATTATGTCTGTGTTTGCAACATTTGTCTTTTTTTTTTTTTTCTGTTTGTTTGCCAACTACATTAGTAGCCCACTGACAAAGATTTTCCTCATAAATACAATATCTGAAATTCAAAGTATGTTTCTACTCCCAAGTGCTTGCACGTGAGCGCGTCTATTTGCAGCTATTTGTGTATGGAAGTGCCATAGATCATAGACATACAGGTAAAAATAAAGGAAACGTGGTGCCAAAATAGTGTTTTAATAGGGTGTTGTGCCACGACGAGCTGCCAGAACAGCTTTAATGCGCCTTGGCATAGATTCTACAAGTGTCTGGAACTCTGTTGTAGGGATGCGATACCATTCTTTCACGAGAAATTCCATAATTTTTGTTTAGTTGAATCTCCCATAAGTGTTCAATTGGGTCGAGATCTGGTGACTGAAACACGCACACACACTTTAAACCCCCTATGCTCCAATGAGACACCTCTTTCAAAGTCACTGAGATCTCTTCTTCCAGTCATGATAGCCAAAATAATGGGTAACTGGGCATTTTTATACATTGCCTTCAGATAGTAGTCACACCCCTTGACTTTTTCCACATTATGTTGTGTAACAAAGTGGCATACAAATGGATTGAATTTTAATTGTTTGTCAACGCTCTACACAAAGTATTCTGTAATGTCAAAGTGGAAGAAACATTGAGAAACATTGAAAAATAAAACAATAATATATCTTGATTAGATAAGTATTAAACCCCAAGGCACTACGTTAGAATAATCTTTGGCAGCGATTACAGCTGTGAATCTTTCTGGGTAAGTATTGGATTTGCCCCAAAAATGAAACTTTGTATTCAGGACAAAAAGTGAATTGCTTTGCCACATTTTTATATTTGTATTCTGTACAGGCTTCCTTCTTTTCACTATGTTAATTAGGTTACTATTGTGGAGTAACTACAATGTTGTTGATCCATCCTCAGTTTTCTCCTATCACAACCATTAAACTGTTCCTTAAAAGTCTATTGATGCACCCATGCGTCAATGTAAGTAACATAATAAAAAAATCCCCATCAAAATCTGTCAGTTTAAGCTAGAAACATTTTTTGCATGGATTGCGTCTCAATCCACAGCATCTGCCTATGTTGGCCTTCCGCATCTGCGGTGGAAGGTGGCCGAGCTACAGCTGTGTTTGTCAGACCATCAGACATCCCGAAAATCGGTCTTCTCACAAAAACTTCTGTAGCATCTGAACGTTTTGGGTTACAAACTAATATAACCACTCTGGAAAGATGATATTGGCACGAACACGATGGTGTTCTCTGTTTTGCTCTACGAAACCTACAATTGTCATGGGAATCATCTGAAGGTAACCCGGTACCGGTTTAAAATATGAATGGAGGTATGGAGGTAGATTAATTTTTTTACCGTCTGTTTTGCCATTCAAAATCTAAACATAACATGTAAAGTGTTGGTCCCATGTTTCATTAGCTGAAATCAAAGATCCCAGAAATGTTCCATACCCACAAAAAGCGCATTTCTCTCACATTTTGGGCAGGAATTTGTTAACATCCCTGCTAATGAGCATTTCTCCTTTGCCAAGATAATCCATCCACCTTGACATGTGTGGCATATCCAGAAGCTGATTAAACAGCATGATCATTACACAGGTGCACCTTGTGCTGGGGACAATAAAAGGTCACTCTAAAATGTGCAGTTTTGTCACACAACACAATGCCACAGATGTCTCAAGTTTTGAGGGAGCATGCAATTGGCACGCTGACTGTCCACCAGAGCTTTTGCCAGATAATTGAATGTTAATTTCTCTACCATAAGCAGCCTCCAAAATCGTTTTAGAGAATTTGGCCTCCACAGCCGGCTTCTTCACCTGCGGGATCGTCTGAGACCAGCCACCTGGACAGCTGATGAAACTGTGGGTTTGCACAGTTTCATGGAAACTGTCTCAGGGAAGCTGAGGGGTCTTGACCTGACTGTAGTTCGGCGTCGTATCTGACTTCAGTGGGCAAATGTTCACCTTCGATATGCTGGAGAAGTGTGCTCTTCATGGATGAATCACGGTTTCAACTGTACTGGGCAGATGGCAGACAGCATGTATGGTGTCGTGTGGGCGAGCGGTTTGCTGATGTCAATGGTGGCGGTGGGGTTGATGCCCCATGGTGGCGGTGGGGTTATGGTATGGACAGGCATAAGCTACGGACAATAAACACAATTGCATTTTATCGATGGCAATTTGAATGCACAGAGATACCGTGACGAGATCGTGAGGCCCATTGTTGTGCCATTCATTCGCTACCATCACCTCATGTTTTAGCATAATAATGCACAGTCCCATGTTGCAAGGATCTGTACACAATTCCTGGAAGCTGAAAATGTCCCAGTTCTCCTATGGCCTGCATACAAACCAGACATGTCACCTATTGGGGATGTTTGAAACTTTGCACAGCCATTAAAGAGGAGTGGGACAATATTCCACAGGCCTCAATCAACAGCCTGATCAACTCTAAGTGAAGGAGATGTGTCTCACTGCATGAGGCAGATGGTGGTCACACCAGATACTGACTGGTTTTCTGATACACGCTCCTACTTTTCTTTTAAGGTATCTGTTACCAACATAGGCATATCTGTATTCCCAGTAATGTGAAATCCATAGATTAAGGCCTAACACATTTATTTCAATTGACTTACAGTATTTCCTTATATGACTGTAACTAAGTAAAACCTTTGAAATTGTTGCATCTTGTGTTTATATTTTTGGTTGACTGTAATTAGTAACATTTTCAACAACAACAAAAAATCCACTTAGACATTATGGGGTATTGTGTGTAGGCCAGTGGCAAAAATCGCAATTTAATCCAATTTATGTTTAGGCTGTAACACAACAACATTTGGAAAAAGTCAAGGGGTGTGAATACTTTCTGAAGGCACTGTACATACCCTAAGCACGATGGTGTGTTAATCGCTTAATTCACTCAGGAACCACACCTATGTGGAAGCACCTGCTTTCAATATACTTTGTATCCCTCATTTCCTTTATTTTGGCAGTCACCTGTACATACATACATACATGCATACATACATACATACATACATACATACATACATACATACATACATACATACATACATACATACATACATACATACATACATACATACATACATACATACATACATACATACATACATACATACACACACACATACAGTTGAAGTCGGAAGTTTACATACACCTTAGTCAAATATATTTAAACTCAGTTTTTCACAATTCCTGACATTTAATCCTAGTAAAAAATCACTGTTTTAGGTCAGTTAGGATCACCACTTTATTTTAAGTATGTGAAATGTCCCCATGTAGCTCAGTTGGTAGAGCATGGTGCTTGCAACGCCAGAGTTGTGGGTTCGATTCCCATGGGGGGCCAGTATGAAAATTAAAAAAAAGTATGCTAAATGACTATAATGTAAATGTCAGAATAATAGTAGAGAGAATGTTTTATTTCAGTTTTTATTTCTTTCATCACATTCCCAGTGGGTCAGAAGTTTACATACACTCAATTAGAATTTGGCAGCATTGCCTTTAATTTGTTTAACTTGGGTCAAACGTTTCAGGTAGCCTTCCACAAGCTTCCCACAATAAGTTGGGTGAATTTTGGCACATTCCTCCTGACAGAGCTGGTGTAACTGAGTCAGGTTGTAGGTGTAACAGTCTTGCTTCCGTCCCTCTCCTCGCCCCTACCTGGGCTTGAACCAGGGATCCTCTGCACACATCAACAACAGTCACCCTCGAAGCACCATTACCCGTCGCTCCACAAAAGCCACGGCCCTTGCAGAGCAAGGGAAACAACTACTTCAAGGTCTCAGAGCGAGTGACGTCACCGATTGAAACGCTACTAGTGCGCACCGCTAACTAGCTAGCCATTTCACACCAGTTACATAGGCCTCCTTGCTCGCACACGCTTTTTCAGTTCTGCCCACACATTTTTATAGGATTGAGGTCAGGGCTTTGTGATGGCCACTCCAATACCTTGACTTTGTTGTCCTTAAGCCATTTTGCCACGTCTTTGGAAGTATGCTAGGGGTCATTGTCCATTTGGAAGACCCATTGTGACCAAGCTTTAACTTCCTGACTGATGTCTTGAGATGTTGCTTCAATATATCCACATAATGTTCCTTCCTCATGATGCCATCTATTTTGTGAAGTGCACCAGTCCCTTCTGCAGCAAAGCACCCCCACAGCATGATGCTGCCACCCCCGTGCTTCACGGTTGGGATGGTGTTCTTCGGCTTGCAAGCATCCCCCTTTTTCATTCAAACATAACGATGGTCATTACGGCCAAACAGTTCTATTTTTGTTTCATTAGACCAGAGGACATTTCTCAAAAAAGTACGATCTTTGTCCCCATGTGCAGTTGCAAACCGTAGTCTGGCTTTTTTATGGCAGTATGACAGTGGCTTCTTCCTTGCTGAGCGGCATTTCAGTTTATGTCGATATAGGACTCGTTTTACTGTGAATATAGATACTTTGGTACCTGTTTCCTCCAGCATCTTCACAAGGTCCTTTGCTGTTGTTCTGGGATTGATTTGCACTTTTCGCACCAAAGTACGTTCATCTCTAGGAGACAGAACGTGTCTCCTTCCTGAGCGGTATGACGGCTGCGTGGTCCCATGGTGTTTATACTTGCGTACTATTGTTTGTACAGATGAACGTGGTACCTTCAGGCTTTTGGAAATTGCTGCCAAGTATGAACCAGACTTGTCTACCATTTTTTTGTCAAGCAAAGAGGCACTGAGTTTGAAGGTAGGCCTTGAAATACATCCACAGGTACACCTCCAATTGACTGAAATTATGTCAATTAGCCTATCAGAAGCTTCTAAAATCATGACATCATTTTCTGGAATTTTCCAAGCTGTTTAACGGCACAGTCAACTTAGTGTATGTAAACTTCTGACCCACTGGAATTGTGATACAGTGAATTGTAAGTGAAATAATCTGTCTGTAAACAATTGTTGAAAAAATTACTTGTGTCATGCACAAAGTAAAGTTCCTAACCGACTTGACAAAACGATAGTTTGGTAACAATACATTTGTGGAGTGGTTGAAAAACAAGTTTTAATGACTCCAACCTAACTGTATGTAAACTTGCGACTTCAACTTTACATATATACAGGTAAGTGTACATGCAGTATGTTTCCCTCCACCCCCATAGCACTTAACTATCACTCTTCTCGGTTACATTTCAAGTTTCCTATTTTCCTTCAAACACCCAAAGGGGCCCAGAAAACCTGTGGTTTATGTACACTTCATATCTTTGTTGAAATCTTCTGGGGATCTAGGAGGAGTTCTCCCGCCGGAGAACAACACATAATCTTCCCCTCCTGTCATGGGCTTCTGTTTGGCTTCATCACAGAGCAAGCACTCAGGATCATTGGTATTATTAGTCTCCAGGGCTTGGCTTGTTCATAAAATGTTCCCTTCCACATAGCACTGTACTGTATCTCCTACAGTGGTAGAAAAAAAAGAGAGGTTGGAGGTAGAGCTGTGAAAATGTAGTCTGTAAATGTGTATCCTGCCTACAAGGCTGTGCACTCTGCAGGATATGTTGGTGGAGCTGTGTTCCCACCGTTCACACATCATGGAGGCTCATATTAATACTGTAGATGTGAGAAATGTTGTTTTTGCTTTTGTTGGTGTTTGTGTGTGTGCGTGTTTAGATTTTTTTTAGTTTATGGAGAAGTGAGACTGACTCGTTTGGCAGAAGACTACCAGACATGATACAACATTACCATTTGCACCCCAGGTGATCTGCAGGTTTTTTCATAATAACTCCGTAAACAAAGGGAAGGTGATTTTGCGAGCATGTAGACAGGCCCAATCTAAAGCAACCAGGCACTGGAGAAAGGTGCTTCGGCTGTACTTTCAGCAGGGGCTGCAGAGTTCAATCCCGCTCCACTCACAAATCCCAAGGCTTAATCCCCTCACCGGCGAGGCGTTTGTTTGAGGATCGCCCTAACCGCTGGCTCTAATGTCGCCTCACCGTCCTTTGCTCGCCCTTCAAAGAAACACTGTCCAATCTTCACTCAGGAGCAAACTGTCTCAAGTTGTTAATCAGGCCAAGGCAATTCCACGATAACAGAATTGCGCTGAGACTCAGATTTTTCACTTAAAATGTATGCCAAACTAAAGCTATTGATTTCAAAGTTTAAGAAACCATCTATGCACAAGGATTACTTTTAACAATTTACACAGAACATTTTACAAAAACACATTTACTAGAAGAACTGTGCAGATGCAAAGTTTAGTAGCAGAATATCGGTAAAATGTTTTCCAAAAACTCTGATAACCTATTCATGCTTGAGTTCCAAATATCTCTAATGGTCGCCCCAGCCTGTGATCTTTTATGCATGTGATGTCAGAATGCACTCATTGTTCCAAAATGTGATTGTTACACAACAGGACAGTTAACCCATGCTGCCCCCAAACCAAGACACGTTACCTGCTAATTATCTAAAGACTATGTTTCAACTTGTCAATTTCAAATTTCAAGTTTTATTTTCTAACAACAGTTTTAATTGAGGTGTGTTCCCCTCTTCATTAATTTTCCGGTTTGGATGATTGTGTTATACTGTCGCTACTTCTGTGAATATCTGAACATTGCATCCAAAAATAAACTAGTCACATTCAGGACATAACTTTGTAAGGGATGTGTTTGTGCAAAATGTTTCTGTGAAAAAATCGATCGAAACTGGACGTTCTAAATAAGCATTCTAATCAAACTGGTTTGATCGTACACTGCAGGGACCACTGTAAAATGATCACACCCGTTTGTTGGTACGTGTCAAAGGGTTACATATCTGCTCCAAATTAAGATTCAATGATGTCTGCAGAATGAATGGGGTGTCAGCTATGAAAAAATAACTACATATTTTGGGGTTATTGAACTACAGTAAGTGAAGTGGATTTACACCCTTTAACTGAATTGCGGTAATATAATTTCATCATGGGGTCCCTGATCTGTACACAGACATGCATAATTATGGATATGAAAGTCATTCTCTTCATGGTTATGTATCCTAAATAGGTACACAAATGTATAGATATGCAATATCCACCTTTGCATATTCCACACACTGGCTATTATTTTAATGAGCTCTGCCCCCAAACAAGACCAAATCTGAAGCAATCATAGATGTCTACACTACAAGTCAAAAGTTTAAACACACCTACTGATTCAAGGGTTTTTCTTTATTTTTGCTATTTTTTACATTGTAGAATAAAATTGAAGACATCAAAACGATGAAATAACATTTATGGAATCATGTAGTAACCAAAAACGATTCTTCAAATAGCCACCCTTTGCCTTGATGACAGCTTTGCACACTCTTGGCATTCTCTCAACCAGCTTCATGAGGTAGTCACCTGGAATGCATTTGAATTAACAGGTGTGCCTTGTTAAAAGTTAATTTGTGGAATCTTACTGTGTTTGAGCCTATTTGGTAAAAGACCAAGTCCATATTATGGCAAGAACAGCTCAAATAAGCAAAGAGAAACGACAGTCCATCATTTCTTTAAGACATGAAGGACAGTCAATACGGAACATTTCAAGAACTTGGAAAGTTTCTTCAAATGCATTCGCAAAAACCATCAAGCACTATGATGAAACTAGCTCTCATGAGGACCGCCACAGTAATGGAGGACCCAGAGTTACCTCTGCTACAGAGAATAAGTTAATTAGAGTTACCAGCCTCAGAAATGGCAGGCCAAATAAATTATTCACAGAGTTCAAGTCACAGACACATCTCAACATCAACTGTTCAGAGGGGACTGTGTGAATCAGGCCTTCATGGTCAAAATGCTGCAAAGAAACCACTACTAAAGGACACCAATAAGAAGAAGAGACCTGATTTGGCCAAGAAACACGAGCAATGGACAGACCGATGGAAATGTGTCCTTTGGTCTGGAGTCCAAATATACGTTTTTGGTTCCATCCACCGTGTCTTTGTGAGACGCGGTGTGAGTGAACGGATGATCTCTGCATCTGTAGTTCCCACCGTAAAGCATGGAGGAGGAGGTGTTATGGTGTTGGGGTGCTTTGCTGGTGATACTTTCTGTGATCTATTTAGAATTAAAGGCACACTTAACCAGCATGGCTACCAAAGCATTCTGCAGCGATATGCCATCCCATCAGGTTTGGGCTTAGTGGGACTATCATTTGTTTTTCAACAGTGACCCAACACACCTCCAGGATGTGTAAGGGCTATTTTACCAAGAAGGAGAGTGATGGAGTGCTACATCAGATGACATGGCCTCCACAATGCCCTGACCTCAACCCAATTGAGATGGTTTGGGATGAGTCGGACGGCAGAGTAAAGGAAAAGCAGCCAACAAGTGCTCAGCATACGTGGGAACTCCTTCAAGACTTGGAAAATCATTCCAGGTTAAGTTGGTTGAGAGAATGCCAGGTGTGTGCAAAGCTGTCATCAAGGCAAAGGTTGGCTATTTGAAGAATCTGTAATATAAAATATATTTTGATTTGTTTAACACTTTTTTGGTTACTACATGATTCCATATGTGCTATTTCATCGTGTTGATGTCTTCACTATTATTCTACAATGTAGAAAATAGTAAAAATTAAGAAAAACCTTTGAATGAGTAGATGTGTCCAAACTTTTGACTGGAACTGTATGTTTCACAAGTTTGAACATCAAGACAGAGCACAGTAGAGCTCAGTAGAGTAGTGTACATTACAGTAAAGCACAGAACAGAACACTAGAGTTGAGTTCAGAACAGTAGCGTACAGTAGACAATGAGTAATGATAATTTGGCTATATACAGTGGGGGGGGAAAGTATTTAGTCAGCCACCAATTGTGCAAGTTCTCCCACTTAAAAAGATGAGAGAGGCCTGTAATTTTCATCATAGGTACACGTCAACTATGACAGACAAAATAAGAAAAAAAAATACTGAAAATCACATTGTAGGATTTTTTATGAATTTATTTGCAAATTATGGTGGAAAATAAGTATTTGGTCAATAACAAAAGTTTCTCAATACTTTGTTATATACCCTTTGTTGGCAATGACACAGGTCAAACGTTTTCTGTAAGTCTTCACAAGGTTTTCACACACTGTTGCTGGTATTTTGGCCCATTCCTCCATGCAGATCTCCTCTAGAGATTTTCTTTTCTCATTTTGTCTGTCATAGTTGACGTGTACCTATGATGAACATTACAGGCCTCTCTCATCTTTTTAAGTGGGAGAACTTGCACAATTGGTGGCTGATTAAATACTTTTCCCCACTATACAAGTTGATGTGCAGGGGTACGAGTTAATTGAGGTAGTGTACATATACTGTACGTAGGTAGGGGTAATGTGACTAAGCAACATGATGGATAATAAACTGTAGAAGCAGCGTATGTGTTTGCTGACGACACAACGATGGTAGTCCTGATCACAGATGACGATGAAACAGCCTATAGGGAGGAGGTCAGTGACCTGGCAGTGTTGTGACAGGACAACAACCTCTCCCTCAACGTCAGTAAGACAAAGGAGCTGATTGTGGACTACAGGAAACGGAGGGCCGAGCATTCCCCCATCCACATCGATGTGGCTGTAGTGGAGCGGGTCAAGAGCTTCAAATTCCTCGGTGTCCACATCACTAAGGAATTAACATGGTACACACACACCAACACAGTTGTGAAGAAAGCACGACAACGCCTCTTTGCCCTCAGGAGGCAGAACATTTGGCATGGGCCCTCAGATCCTCAAAAAGGACTACAGCTGCACCATTGAGAGCATCTTGACTGGCTGCATCACGCTTTTGCTTATTTAAAATAAAAACATAGACTTAGCATTCATTTGACACCCAATTTGAAAAGCTCCTCTGAACTTCACATGGGTCCTTTTACATGAAACAAAACACCATTAAAATAGTTGGCAACAAACAGCCACATCATCAAATCTCTTCACTCAGAACACTACAAGGAAAGCACTCCAGGTCTTCAACGACAATGGACATTTTCAATTTTGTGCAAACCTAGTGGACAATAAAGTTTTATATCTTTAAAAGCTCTCTCACTCTCCCAAGCCTCTTGTTCCTCATCCTCATCCTTCGTTCTATTCTTCGTCTTTGTCTTGCCACCCTCTTTTCTTATCCTTGGCACTTGGCTTGTGTTTGTTTTATCAGGCAACAAGTGGCCAATGGATCGCCCTGTTGAATGTTGAATAAGGATTAAACTACAGTGAAGTCGGAAGTTTACACACACTTAGGTTGGAGACATTAAAACTTGTTTTTCAACCACTCCACAAATGTCTTGTTAAAAAACTATAGGTTTGGCAAGTCGGTTAGGACATCTACTTTGTGCATGACACAAGTAATTTTCCCAACAATTGTTTACAGACAGATTATTTAACTTATAATTCACTGTATCACAATTCCAGTGGGTCAGAAGTTTGACTGTGCCATTAAACAGCTTGGGAAAATGATGTCATGGCTTTCGAAGCTTCTGATAGGTTAATTGACATCATTTGAGTCAATTGGAGGTGTACCTGTGGATGTATTTCAAGGCCTACCTTCAAACTCAGTGCCTATTTGCTTGACATCAAAGGAAAATCAAAAGAAATCAGCCAAGACCTCAGAAAGAAAATTGTAGACCTCCACAATTGTAGACCTTTCCAAATGCCTGAAGGTACCACGTTCATATCTACAAACAATAGTACGCAAGTATAAACACCATGGGATCACTCAGTCATCATACCGCTCAGGAAGGAGACGCGTTCTGTCTCCTAGAGATGAACGTACTTTGGTGCGAAAAGTGCAAATCCATCCCAAAACAACAGCAAAGGACCTTGTGAAGATGCTGGAGGAAACAGGTACAAAAGTATCTGTATCCACAGTAAAACGAGTCCTATATCGACATAAACTGAAAGGCCGCTCAGCAAGGAAGAAGCCACTGCTCCAAAACCGCCATAAAAAAGCCAGACTACGGTTTGCAACTGGACATGGGGATAAAGATCGTACTTTTTGGAGAAATGTCCTCTGGTCTGATTAAACAAAAATAGAACTGTTTGGCCATAATGACCATCGTTATGTTTGGAGGAAAAAGGGGGATGCTTGCAAGCCGAAGAACACCATCCCAACCGGGAAGCACGGGGGTGGCAGCATCATGCTGTGGGGGTGCTTTGCTGCAGGAGGGACTGGTGCACTTCACAAAATAGATGGCATCTTGAGGAAGGAAAATTATGTGGATATATTGAAGCAACATCTCAAGACATCAGTCAGGAAGTTGAAGCATGTTCGCAAATGGGTCTTCCAAATGGACAATGACCCCAAGCATACTTCCAAAGACGTGGCAAAATGGCTTAAGGACAACAAAGTCAAGGTATTGGAGTGGCCATCACAAAGACCTGACCTCAATCCTATAGAAAATGTGTGTGCAGAACTGAACAAGCGTGTGCGATCAAGGAGGCCTACAAACCTGACTCAGTTACACCAGCTCTGTCAGGAGGAATGGGTCAAAATTCACCCAACTTATTGTGGGAAGCTTGTGGAAGGCTACCCGAAATGTTTGACCCAAGTTAAACAATTTAAAGGCAATGCTACCAAATACTAATTGAGTGTTTGTAAACTTCTGACACACTGGGAATGTGATGAAATAAATAAAAGCTGAAATAAATTATTCTCTCTACTATTATTCTGACATTTCACATTATTTAAATAAAGTGGTGATCCTAACTGACCTAAAACAGGGAATTTTTACTAGGATTAAATGTCAGGATTTGTGAAAAACTGAGTTTAAATGTATTTGGCTAAGGTGAATGTAAACTTCTGACTTCAACTGTACACAGAGTAATTACTCAGCCACTGAGAGATTCTGTCCTCTGTGTCAACAGGGATAATGCTTCATAGAACACCGAATGTGTTGGTGTTACGTCAATAACTCCAAACTTAATTTCTGAAAGGAAGATTTTAAATGTTCTCATTTATCATGTTATATTACGGAGGAGATGAGATGATGAGTGTGGCCTTCACCACTAACTGTGAACTGGCATTAAGGGACAGTTTTCAATCAGAACCAATCACCTGTTTCTAAAGAGCAATAGTTTTTCCATTACAAAGACATTTGAAGCAATGCGAGCTGACCTTTATTTTTTAAAACCATTAATGACCAAGAATCAATAGATGCATCTAAGGAGAATATGACCCTTGAAATAAATATGTCTTGAAAAGTTGGTCATTAAAAATGGTTCTAAATCACCACACAAAGCCATATATTCGAATCACACATTATTTTGGTTCACTGAAACAAAAGCATAGAGGTGCATACAGCCTACTTCAATTTGAGCATGTTTGTTTTTCATATCTTGCTTTGGTCGAGAATTATCTGGAAGTATTCCTCCACAAGTATTGTACGTCCCCAGCTGTTTACTTGGTTTTAAAGTACCCTCTCAGTTTTATGGGCATCATCTGTGACGTTATTTCAAGCACTACGGACAAATTTGGGCTGTTATAAATCTCACTGATGCTCTCAGCCAATCCCAGGCTGGTGGGCAATGGAAGTTATCCTGTGCAAAATACCCCTGGCGCCTAACAAGCCATTTAAGCAGTGACGGTTCCTTTGGAATGGAAGTCCAGTTTTGAAAGGGCTATAATGTCTTCATTCACGTTAGACACACATAAAGGAAACTGCTGACAGTTTTAAAAATCATAAAATTGGAAAGCGAGGGAGGGAGTGTATAGGAGACGTGGGGTTGGTGGACCTAAGTCCTCAAAAATGAATTGCACTCCTATTCAGCAGTTTCGGACCAAATGGAGTATTAGACTAGGGGACTTTTCTTTTGGACTTAAGCCTGGCTTCTATCCAGCTTGCAATACCATTCTCTTTCAATGGGCCGTAGAATTGAAGGAAATAATCCCAATCCTTTCATTTCACATCCTCTCTTCTTTGAGTGAGTAGATCTTCTCACATTCCTTCTGAGCCTTTTAGTTTAATCATTCATCCGATTCAATTAAATGAAATTACTGTACATGTACAGTCGTTGTTTTCCCCCTTTTCCTTTACCATTACCTGTCATAAATCATTAATTGATATCAAACATATGGTCTATCTGTCAGATAACACAAATATGACCTCCACAGTGATGTCGTGAGAGCTCTTAGGCCTACAGTAGCTACAGTTGGATGGAAAATACATGAATTGCCTGCATTCCTTTTTGGGTGTAATATAAATAACAAATTGGGATAATGCTTTCCTCTACACAGCTCCAAGATTCTGATCCCAGTAGTGCAGCCTGGACTGACTGACCAGCTGGTGGTGGGAATATAGGAGAGAGGGAAAAAGAAAGAGAGAAGAGAAGCCAGTGACTGATTAGCCTGAGCCGTCGAGCCGAGCCTGTGAGCAAGAGGATTGGGAATGGTCGGATTTAAGAATATGCCAATAACTCATTTCCAAACAAATAAGCAGCAGTAACAGATACAGGGAGCCATGGAAGGGGCAGGGAGTGAAACTGGCATTTATTTCCAACAATGCATCAGATTTGAAGAACTGTTTGCTATCTGAGCCTAAGAACCACTCTGTGAAGTGAGCATGATTTGTCTGTCATCATAAAATCTATCCTTGTGAGGTGGTAGTCTGTACTTTCCCTGCACAGGTGTGCGAGTGTAAGTATCAGGACTATATCAATTAGTAGGTTTTGGAGTAACTGCAAATAACCTGCTTCAACTGTAAATACCATTAGAACATTCCAGACGGTTGCTATGAGAAAGATAGGTGGTTGTATATGAATTGGAATGTGTGAGTGACAGCGGATGGGTGTATCAGAGTAACTGTGGGGTTGAGGCCAGATTTGACTGTACATATCCAAGTAGTAGGTAGCTCCCCTGCTGAAGGTATCAATTATCCCTTCGTTTGAGGGGCTGAGGCAGGGACATGTGTGCCTAGACGACCACCCCTTTCGGGAGAGGGAGCTGAAACCTGTCTATATCTCAGAGATAAGTGAAGACGGAGCAGAGTGGGAAGATGTGCAAGAATTAGAAAAGATCAAGTTAGATTTTTTTCTTTTCTTGTTCTGGACATTGTGCCTTCGCTAAACTTTTGCTGTCTGTAACCCGCCTGTTTCTTGTAACAAGACACATTGAAACAGTTGAGTTAGAACCAAAATAGATGAACTGCAGGCATAAACCTGTTTCTTCTCCTTCTTCTTCTCCTTTTTCTGTTTTTGGGGATCCCACCGACTTTTCTGTTATTTGTCTTGATGCAAATCTGAAAGTCAAGCCCAGCATTCACTGAAGGAGTGCGGTGCCTGACCAATGTCAGAGGCAATAGCTCAGCTTGGAGAACCTTTTCACACGCAACACCGGCTTTGTTGATGCTTGGTTAGAATCTTGACACCGCAGCAAAATATTATTATGCAATCAAACAGGTGGAGCATAATGTTTTCTCCCAATGATTTATATATGTGACCGAACGGCTCGATTCGGTGTTATGTTGCAAAATTTGAAATTGTGTTTTTTACATTGGATAAAAGAAGACTCAGAGCAACAAAATGGTATATCATACACTACTGTTGAGGAACAATGGGAAAGCAATTCTGCTTTGAAAGTTGATCAACTTGTAACCTCACTTTTGAGAAAATGGCCTTTGAATGTTTTGGTACACCCACTGGAGAGCTCTTCTTTGTCTACAACCATTCAGCATCGTTCACACCCTCTGTAGCCCCACCCGTAAACACAGAGTGTTGTCAGATTGTCCATTCGTAAATTCAGAGCATTTCACTCTAGGAGCGTTCAGAGCGCACACTGGACGCTCTGGCCGAGGAGTAGGGTTGATCCGAGCGTTCTGTCCTAACAACAGCAGTCAAGCACCTAATCTAACATTGGCTAGCTTGCTAGCTACTTCCAGACACAAATGAGTGAACAGCTCACTCTGACCATTTTATTTGCCCTAGCAGAGCTGGTTAGGCTGTTTTTATGTTATTCAGAGCGTTGGTGACTGCAACTGTGCTGCTGGCAACAATTGATTACGCTTTTTTGGCAACGTTTACTGACACCGGCCATATTCAACAGGTGTTGAGCGTTCGTAAATTTGTCAGTTATTCTGCGCTCTGGCACACTCAGACAAGAGTGCTCTGAAATCGGAGTAGATAGCCAGAGCATATTTACCAGCTACGTCTATCAACAGTTGTAGCATTGACATCATAAACATTATATTGAAATGGTAACTTGCATAGTGGAGTCTTTTGTTAAAACAAGTAGCTAGCTAGCTAGCTAAACAGTTAAGCATAATCCCAACTCATAATAATAATATAATATAATATGCCATTTAGCAGACGCTTTTATCCAAAGCGACTTACAGTCATGCGTGCATACATTTTTTTTTTGTGTATGGGTGGTCCCGGGGATCGAACCCACTACCTTGGCGTTACAAGCGCCGTGCTCTACCAGCTGAGCTACAGAGTGACGTTACTATGAATCTGCAGGTAGCTAACCAAACAGGTTCAACGTTAGCTAGCTAACATTAGGCTATAACTAGCCAAGCAAATGGCTCTGAGATAAGAATAATAAGATCATACACGTAATGTTAGATAGCGAGCCTTCCAGCTAACGTTAGCTAGCTATCTAGCAGTACACATTAACTTGAAATGAAAATGTAGCTAACTAGACTATCTTATCCGTATACGTCATGGTTGGACGCTTCTCCCTGTCACGGATGCCATGGTTACCCTTAGTTTGAAGATCCGGAGACAGGTGTTTTCTCCATCTCCTTAGCTATCATACTCTAATTCCACTGATTTCAAAACTCGGTCCGCCAGAAAGTGGAGAGCAACACTTATGCAGATCTACTAAGTGATATATATATTTTTTAAAGCTGCATTAGACAGGATTACCTACACATACTGACCAGTTCAAATAGACAGAAGCGTGCTATATGGCAGACCAATCCTAACTCGTCTCTTGGCATGTCCAGCCCACTCATTATCTCTGCCAATCATGGCTAGTGTGAAGGTTGCTGTCTTCTGTGGCTAAACCAACTAGGCTCATAATTTAACAATTTTATTCATATTTACAGATGGCATACAAGTTTGTTATTAAGGTACATGAAAGTTCACATGTTCCAGATGACATTTCTGCTAAAAAACGCATTTTGAGAAAAAAAATGGTTTACGTTCAAATGGCTCTCCTGTGAAGTAGTGAACTGCGACATACGCCTAATTTCCTGAAACTAGTCACATATACACAATATGACTAACAGAGGGCGCTGTTTTGAAGCCACCGCACCTCCATCTTGGCACTCCAACACCATTTTTTTGGAAGCTATAGAAATGCATTTATTAATGTCTACATTTGTTTTTGCCACATTTATTCTACTACAGACACCTTAATGCATACTTTTAAATTGTATTATGTGAGCTAAACATAACAACAAAAATATAAATACATTTTCCTTAAATTATAATTTTTTCGAAAGTTTGAATGTTACTGTCGACACTACAACAACAGAAAATACATAAATACATTTAATTTTGTCATTGAAACATTTAATTGAAATACTGTAGAATTCCATTAATTCCTATTGTCAATATGGCTGACCGAACGCTTCAAAGCCTCTCGTTGGCCAATACATAGCACCAGCAATCCAGGATTTATATATGTACATCATTGTTTTCCCCCCTCAAACTTCTTGGTTTCTCTATCATCATCATCAGAATAATAAATCATTTCAAGTTTACTAAAATTTTTGTCAAACAAGCTGAGGTTTAAAGTTTAAAATCACGTTTGCCCAATGTATTTTGGCTTTCTATATTATCTCTATGGAGATGGGACAGCAAGGGTTTAGAATTGAAATATTCAATCTCTTATTTACCAAATGTTGCTTTACCAGGTAAACCATTGATTAGTTAGCCATTTTACATGTGCAGTTTTCTACTTATTTTCTACTCTACAAATCCAATTTCTGATCAACTCTTCACTTGGATGAATAACAAATCAGGATGGAGCTAAAGACCAAAGACTTGTTCCAAGAAAACCCCTGGCCGGAACAGGATGAAGATTACAACCTATCTCACTTCCTGGTGTTGAATGATCTTTGTTCTAGGCCTTGGAATAACAAATATGGCTATTAGTGTATATGTATACTGTCTCTTCCTCTAGCTTCACGTGTAAATGGAATCTGGAAAGGGTTAGCTCTGAAACCAATCAGGAAGTGGGAAATACATTATCCCTTGGGAAAACAACAGTGACATTATCTATGCACACACCTGTATGTTGTATTTACATATTTATCAAATAGGACAAATTACATGGTAGATGAAACACTCACAATGATAGCTTGTGAGAAAAGGTAGAGTAAGGTTCTGGGATTATGATGACAAATATGATTTGTGGAATTTATTCAAACTTCATGGAGACATGGAGATGTGGGTAAATTATTATTCAATTTCCATTCAAATTATTTGATTCAGATTGTCACCAATGTGACGCAGACAGAGGAAATATAATAATATTGACATTAACTCAGATTTCATTCAAAGCATTATATGAATTTGCTTGACTTAAGTGAGCTGTTTCAAAGTGGAGTGGTATTGGATATGACTTGAAAGTGGAGACTTCTGAGCCGTGTGACTCTAGAGAGGAAATTAACAACGTCTGTTTTTCTTTTTTCTATATTTCTTTTGGTTGCCTTTATCTTTTGAGCTATCAATTTTTTCCCTGTATCATTGGACCTCAGAAGCAGAAGAACACAAATCTGTCAAATATGACTTGTTGATGTATTTCCCCTTTCCTCCTTTTCATACTTACATTTGGATGCAGTTTCGCATTGTAGATATTTTGGCAGGCCCTGATGTGAAGATAAAAACTGTTTTACTTGAATACTGTACTGGTATTTTTAATACGAGACATTGGATGGACATTGGAGTCAAAATAATATTATAACATTATGATGGCATTAACAATACAAAATATTTAACATTATAACGCTTTAGGTGCACGTCCAAACATCATCGAATAGCTGCCCATGGAGCCAATATTTCATTTTCAGTGTTAGATTTATGTGCTGGTATTAGATCGTTGCCAACTCAACTCATTTTAATGGCTTCGATTACATCTTAAGATCAAACACAAGCCCATGAGTCCATGGGCCAAAGTGCATTGGACAATCTAAAAACCAGTGACATTGAGGGATGAAGGGCGTTTATTTGAGTGATTCACTCCACTTGACTTAAAATGACAGAGTTTCTGAGTCCTCCTAACACCCACACTACCCAACTGTATCAATCCCATAGTCCTCTCTGAGTCACTGTTGACACAAACAACACGAGAGACCCATGTCCGTCCAGAGAAAAGAAGAAAGGAAATCCATTCAACGCCATCTGATTTGCATAGGCAGCTAGAGACGGATTAGGACGTCATCTGTATCTAACATTGACAAAATGAGGTGCCAGAGAGAATGGCCCAAATTCACGTACTCAGGCTTTCTGATTTGTTTTCATGTGATTCCAACAAGCAAATCTTGATCAGACAGTTATACTGATACGAGTCAACATGCGTTACATTTCAAGTCCAAATTTGATCAATGACAGACAGAATAGCGCAGGCGGCGTCAGGCGGCATCAGGCGGCAGCACACATAATTTAGAATGATCTCTCTCCTTCTCTCTCCAATTCCTGAAGGCTTTCGGTGCTAACAAACAAATCAGACACCTCTCCATTTTATAATTTTGTATTTATTTATTTGCACACAAGAAAATACAAAACAATATGGTCAAGTTTTAAAAGGTCAACAAAAAGAACATGTGCAGGACAGTTAAGAAACCCAGAGGCTTATAGGCACCTCCCCCTATGAACGTTTATAAAACAAAACCATACAAAAAAATCCATAATCAGATTTTTAAGAAAGATAAATAAATGATTTGAGATTTACACAAAGAAAAAACATGGCAAATTAGGGGGTAAAGAAGGCAAATTACAATTCAAGTAAAATGCATAATCAAAATAAAGGTCTGATAGGCAGAGAAGTTATTGGGATGAGGCGTTAAATGGAATATTTAGAAATTGTTTTCATTACGAAGGAGTTGAAGCTGTTGCAGTGCTTGAGGTGTTCCAGGAGACTGTTCCAAAAAAAACTGACCTCTGTAGGAGATGGCACATTTACCTAGTCTTGTATGGAAAAAAGGGTGTGGTGATATATGGCAGTTCTTGTGGAGTAGTGGTGGACCTGAGTATTAAATGTGAATAGCGATTGAAAATAAATCAAATCAAATCACATTTTATTTGTCACATGCGCCGAATACAACAGGTGTAGACCTTACCGTGCAATGCTTACTTACAAGCCCTTAACCAACAATGCAGTTCAAGTTCAAAAAATATAGTTTTTTAGAATATTTAGAATATTTACTAAATAAAAGAAAGTAAAAAATTAAATGAAAAGTAACACAATAAAATAACAATAAACTACGCAATATACAGGGAGTACCGGTACCAAGTCAATGTGCAGGGGTACAGGTTAGTCGAGGTAATCTGTACTTGTAGGTAGGGGTAAAGTAACTGTGCATAGATAATAAACGGGGGGGGGGGGGGGGGTCAATGTAAATAATCCGGGTGACCATTTGATTAATTGTTCTGCAGTCTTATGGCTTGGGGGTAGAAGCTGTTAAGGAGCCTTTTGGACCTAGACTTGGCGTTCCGGTACCGCTTGCCGTGCGGTAGCAGAGAGAACAGTCTATGACTTGGGTGACTGGAGTCTTTGACCATTTTTGGGGCCTTCCTCTGACACAGCCTAGTATATAGGTCCTGGATAGCAGGAAGCTTGGCCCCAGTGATGTACTGGGCCATACGCACTACCCTCTGCAGCGCCTTATGGTCGGATGCCGAGCAGTTGCCATACCAGGCAGTGATGCAACCGGTCAGGATGCTCTCGATGGTGCAGCTGTAAAACTATTTGAGGATCTGGGGACCCATGACAAATCCTTTCAGTCTCCTGAGGGGGAAAATCTGTTGTCTTGCCCTCTTCACGCCGGTCTTGGTGTGTTTGGTCCATGATAGTTTAATGGTGATGTGGAAACCAAGGAACTTGAAACTCTCAACCCGCTCCACTGCAGCCTCGTCGATGTTAATGGGGGCCTGTTCGGCCCTCCTTTTCCTGTAGTCCACGATCAGCTCCTTTGTCTTGCTCACATTGAGGGAGCAGTTGTTGTCCTGGCACCACACTGCCAGGTCTCTGACCTCCTCCCTATAGGCTGTCTCATCATTGTCGGTGATCAGGCCTACCACTGTTGTGTCATCAGCAAACTTAGTGATGGTGCTGGAGTCGTGCTTGGCCACGCAGTTGTGGGTGAACAGGGAGTACAGGAGGGGACTAAGCACGCACCCCTGAGGGGCCCCGTTGTTGAGCATCAGCATGGCAGATGTGTTGTTGCCTACCCTTACCATCTGGGGGGCAGCCCTTCAGGAAGTCCAGGATCCAGTTGCAGAGGGAGGTGTTTAGTCCCAGGGAGGAGATTCATTTTGAATTGAAATACAAACAGACAGACTTGAAGTTGGTTGATTTCATAAATATTGAGGATTTGAAGGCGATGGAAAAGTGGAGAGGAACTGGCACGACTGTCTGAATGAGTTGCCATCTTCACAAAAAGTTTTTGCAGGTTGCTGGCCCAGACTATATTGCAATAGGAAATATATGGATAAATTAAGGTGTAGTACAGATTCAATGTTATTTTACTTGGGATGAGATGTTGAATTTGTCTCATGACACCAATACCTCTCACAAATTAATTGGAGACAAATAAAATGTAATTTTTCCAGTTAAATTTTTCATCAGTGAAAACACCTAGGCATTTGGTAGATTTAAGACAGGAATGTAAATTGGTTGATATGTGGATTTCGTCATGCAAAATCGATGTAAGAGCTTTTTTTTATTTAGTGACAAGTTATTTGATTCAAACCAGTTGTCAATATTATTTAGTTACAAGTTCATTTCAGCGATAAGCTTCTGTCCGTCTTTATCGGACAGAAAAATGTTGGTGTCATCAGCAAACAATGTAACAAATACACAATCAGAAATTAAATTAAAGTCATTAACATAGATCAAGAAGAGTAATGGACCAATGATTGAACCTTGAGGAACTCCACAAGGTAAGGCTTTGTACTCAGAAACTGTGTTGTTCCATGCAACAAACTGTTTTCTGTTGGACAGGTAACACTTCCCTTTTTCCTATTCACATTCTCCATGTTTTTCCACCATGTTGTAGCCTACAATGACAGGCCTGCAGGTAAGTGATTTTAAGGGGAAGACTGAGGCGTATCTGTCTGAAGGGATTTTAAAGCAGGTAAGATAGACATTACGAGGGCTCCTGCTGTGCTAGTTGATGGGGGAATTTACGGTGGCTTCTGGTGGAGTGGCCATGTCAATTGTTTGTTTGCATAATGCATAGCCTCGGGTGCTGTGATGCTGTCAGTTCTACTCTGAGAATCACTTGCCATGAACTACATGGAGCTTTCTGGCTACCAACCTACACTGTTCACCGGAAGATGCAGTAGTGCAACTGTGTATAAGAGTAAAGAAACGCATAATGGAGATGGCATGAGATTGACAAAATGGAGTTGGTATACGAGTGGCTGCTTCCAGGAAACAACTTAAAGGTTAACCTATCAATCAATCAATCAAATGTATTTATGAAGCCCTTTTTACATCAGCAGATGTCACAAAGTGCTATACAGAAACCCAGCCTAAAACCACAAACAGCAAGCAATGCAGATGTAGAAGCACGGTGGCTAGGAAAAGCTCCCTAGAAAGGCAGATACCTAGGAAGAAACGTAGAGAGGAACCAGGCTCTGAGTGGTGGCCAGTCCCCTTCTGGCTGTGCCGGGTGGAGATTATAACAGTACATGGCCATTAAGGCCAGATTTTTCCCCAAGATGTTCAAAAGTTCATAGGGAGGTAGCTCAGTTGGTAGAGCATGGCGATTGCAACGCCAGGGTTGTGGGTTCGATTCCCATGGGGTATGAAAATTGAAAAGAATAATGTATGCACTAACTGTAAGTCACTCTGGATAAGAGCGTCTGCTAAATGACGTAAAATGTAAATGTAAAAAATGACCAGCAGGGTCAAATAATAATCACAGTGGTTGTAGAGGTTGCAACAGGTCAGTACATCAGGAGTAAATGCACTTGGCTTTTCATAGCCGGGCATTTAGAGGTTGAAATAGCAGGTGCGGTAGAGAGAGAGAGTTGAAAACAGCAGGTCTTGGACAAGGTAGCCCGTCCGGTGAACAGGTCAGGGTTCCATAGCCACAGGCAGAAGAGTGGGAACTGGAGCAGCAGTACGACCAGGTGGACTGGGGACAGCAAGGACTCATAAGGCCAGGTAGTCTTGATTCTAGGGCTCAGGTCCTCCGGGAGGAGAGGGAGAGAGCGAGAGAGCGAGAATCAGAGGAAGCATACTTAAATTCACACAGGACACCAGATAAGACAGGAGAATAAAACCATATACAGTGAGGGAAAAAAGTATTTGATCCCCTGCTAATTTTGTACGTTTGCCCACTGACAAAGACATGATCTGTAGTGAATACTCCTGAGTGGCGCAGTGGTCTAAGGCACTGCATCGCAGTGCTAACTGTGCCACTAGAGATCCTGGTTCGAATCCAGGCTCTGTCGCAGCCAGCCGCGACCGGGAGACTCACATTCTCCGCACAATTGTGTAGGGGAGGGAATGGCCGGCAGGGATGTAGCTCAGTTGATAGAGCATGGCATTTGCAACGCCAGGGTTGTGGGTTCGATTCCCACAGGGGGCCAGTATAAAATTGTTTAAAATATGTAATCACTAACTGTAAGTCGCTCTGGATAATGTAATGATCAGTCTATAATTTTAATGGTAGGTTTATTTGAACAGTGAGAGACAGAATAACAACAAAAAAATCCAGAAAAATGCATGTCAAAAATGTTATAAATTGATTTGCATTTTAATCTGGGAAATAAGTAGTTGAACCCTCTGCAAAACATGACGTAGTACTTGGTGGCAAAACCCTTGTTGGCAATCACAGAGGTCAGAAGTTTCTTGTAGTTGGCCACCAGGTTTGCACACATCTCAGGAGAGATTTTGTCCCACTCCTCTTTGCAGATCTTCTACAAGTTCTTAAGGTTTTGAGGCTGGCGTTTGGCAACTCAAACCTTCAGCTCCCTCCACAGCTTTTCTATGAGATTAAGGTCTGGAGACCGCCAGTGGAGAGTGCTTTATTTAACATTTTACATTTACGTCATTTAACAGACACTCTTATCCAGAGCGACTTACAAATTGGTGCATTCAACTTATAGCCAGTGGGATAACCACTTTACAATATGTTTTATCTTTTTTCAAAAAAAAAAGGGGTGGGGTAAGTAGGGGTAGAATGATTACTTTATCCTATCCCAGGTATTCCTTAAAGAGGTGGGGTTTCAAGTGTCTCCGGAAGGTGGTGAGTGACTCCGCTGTCCTGGCGTCGTGAGGGAGCTTGTTCCACCATTGGGGTGCCAGAGCAGCAAACAGTTTTGACTGGGCTGAGCGGGAACTGTGCTTCCGCAGAGGTAGGGGGACCAGCAGGCCAGAGGTGGATGAACGCAATGCTCTCGTTTGGGTGTAGGGACTGATCAGAGCCTGAAGGTACAGAGGTGCCGTTCCCCTCACAGCTCTGTAGGCAAGCACCATGGTCTTGTAGCAGATGCGAGCTTCAACTGGAAGCCAGTGGAGTGTGCGGAGGAGCGGGGTGACGTGAGAGAACTTGGTAGGTTGAACACCAGACGGGCTGCGGTATTCTGGATGGGTTGTAGTGGTTTAATGGCACAGGCAGGGAGCCCAGCCAACAGCGAGTTGCAGTAATCCAGACGGGAGATGACAAGTGCCTGTGCCGCTTCCTGTGTAAGGCATGGCCGTACTCTCTGAATGTTGTAGAGCATGAACCTACAGGATCGGGTCACCGCCTTGATGTTAGCGGAGAACGACAGGGTGTTGTCCAGGGTCACGCCAAGGCTTTTTGCTCTCTGGGAGGAGGACACAACGGAGTTGTCAACCGTGATGGCGAGATCATGGAACGGGCAGTCCTTCCCCGGGAGGAAGAGCAGCTCCGTCTTGCCGAGGTTCAGCTTCAGGTGGTGATCCGTCATCCACACTGATATGTCTGCCAGACATGCAGAGATGTGATTCGCCACCTGGTTATCAGAAGGGGGAAGGAGAAGATTAGTTGTGTGTCGTATGCGTAGCAATGATAGGAGAGGCCATGTGAGGATATGACAGAGCCAAGTGACTTGGTGTATAGCGAGAATAGGAGAGTGCCTAGAACTGAGCCCTGGGGAACACCAGTGGTGAGAGCACGTGGTGCGGAGACAGATTCTCGCCACACCACTTGGTAGGAGCGACCTGTCAGGTAGGACGCAATCCAGGAGTGAGCCGCGCCGGAGATGCCCAACTCGGAGAGGGTGGATAGGAGGATCTGATGGTTCACAGTATCAAAGGCAGCATACAGGTCTAGAAGGACAAGAGCAGAGGAGAGAGAGTTAGCTTTAGCAGTGTGGAGAGCCTCCGTGACACAGAGAAGAGCAGTCTCAGTTGAATGACCAGTCTTGAAACCTGACTGGTTTGGATCAAGAAGGTCAGTCTGAGAGAGATAGCAAGAGAGTTGGCTAAAGACGGCACACTCAAGAGTTTTGGAGAGAAAAGAAAGAAGGGATACTGGTCTGTAGTTATTGACATCAGAGGGATCGAGTGTAGGTTTTTTGAGAAGGGCTGCAACTCTCGCTCTCTTGAAGACGGAAGGGACATAGCCAGCGGTCAAGGATGAGTTGATGAGTGAGGTGAGTTAAGGGAGAAGGTCTCCGGAAATGGTCTGGAGAAAAGAGGAGGGGATAGGGTCAAGCGGGCAGGTTGTTGGGCGGCCGGCCATCACAAGTCGCAAGATTTTATCTGGAGAGAGAGGGGAGAAAGAAGTCAAAGCATAGGGTAGGGCAGTGTGAGCAGGACCAGCAGTGTCATTTGACTTAACAAACGAGGATCGGATGTCATCAACCTTCTTTTCAAAATGGTTGACGAAGTCATCCACAGAGAGGGGGGGGGGGGGGATTCAGCAGGGAGGAGAAGGTGGCAAAGAGCTTCCTAGGGTTAGAGGCAGATGCTTGGAATTTAGAGTGGTAGAAAGTGGTTTTAGCAGCAGAAAGAGGAAGAAAATGTAGAGAGGAGGGAGTGAAAAGATGCCAGGTCCGCAGGGAGTCTAGTTTTCCTCCATTTCCGCTCGGCTGCCCGGAGCCCTGTTCTGTGAGCTCGCAATGAGTCGTCAAGCCACAGAGCAGGAGGGGAGGACTGAGCCGGTCGGGAGGATAGGGGACATAGAGAGTCAAAGGATGCAGAAAGGGAGGAGAGGAGGGTTGAGGAGGCAGAATCAGGAGATTGGAGGGAGAAGGATTGAGCAGAGGGAAGAGATGATAGGATGGAAAAAGAGAGAGTAGCGGGAGAGAGAGAGTGAAGGTTGCGACGGCGCATTACCATCTGAGTAGAGGCAGAGTGAGTAGTGTTGGAGGAGAGCAAGAGAGAAAAGGATACAAAGTAGTGGTCGGAGACATGGAGGGGAGTTGCAGTGAGATTAGTAGAAGAACAGCATCTAGTAAAGATGAGGTCAAGCTTATTGCCTGCCTTGTGAGTAGGGGGGACGGTGAGAGGGTGAGGTCAAAAGAGGAGAGGAGTGGAAAGAAGGAGGCAGAGAGAAATGAGTCAAAGGTAGACGTAGGGAGGGTAAAGTCACCCAGAACTGTGAGGGGTGAGCCATCCTCAGGAAAGGAACTTATCAAGGAACTTATTTTCTCTTGTTGAAATGTTTCCTGTTGCTTTCACACGTTTAAATGCATAGGCCCTAATACTACAATAATTGTTAGCGTTTCATCATTCCATTCCTTTACCGTTTATTGCAACACGTAGACATTTCTGTTTCATGTTTGATAGGCCTATGATGCATTTCCAATTAGCCAACCATTTGTTACCCTGCTCCGAGTGGGCACAATTCTTATAGGGCACATGAACGTTTGCAAGAATAATGAGGTAGAAGTTCTGTTTATTTCATTCAATGTATAGTTTCCTTTTCCGGGTTATGTCGGAGTTCCGTGTGTCTGTATCCTATGTCTCTGTCATTTTTGTTGTGCGTAATAGAAGCGCGGGTGCCTCAGTGCACATAGAAATAGGCTTTGGAGTCAGAACTATGAATAAGAGAAAATGATTGTTCCATGTATGCATGGTGTTGAAATATCATTAATAATCATTAATTCTGATTAAGAAGGGTGTACCAATCTAACAATGGATGTGGAAATTGCCTTTTAAGTTGTAGAACCAGTTTATTGGTTGTAATTGCCAATTGGGTCCTTGGGGCCAAGTGCTTATATTATGTAGGCCCACCTTGTTGAGCTCCTGTTGGACAGATTCAATTTGGTTTTTGATGGGGAGGCTGTACAGTCTTGCCCTCTACCTGTGTCCGTTCAGATAGGACAGGTTAAGCCTGATACTGAGGCTATTTCTTTGAAGTGTGAGGCAGTGTTTTATAATAAATCATAATTTATTGTATTACGTAAACAGCAGGTACTGTAACTGGTCAGCGTCAGAAGACTGTGACCCCTATTTTCTAGTTTTCACACTGTTAGGATTCAATCTCTGTGGTCTGCCATCTAATACCAAGGATTACAGTGTAGGGTGGTAGTTATGGGACTGTTTATTGCTAAGGGCTGATTCATAGGCAGGAAGTAACCCAATGACATTTACATTAATAACTTTTTTAGCAGTTTTGTGTTTGTTATTTCCATCTAGCTATAGGAGTTCAATGAAGAAATCCACCCAATCCATGAGTACATTGAAGTGTTTTGAAACACACGCAAAACACAGAATCTACAGACAAAGGGAATCACATCAGAAGAATATCTAATGTCCCTCCTCTTGAACCGTTTCCTCCAAGGCGTTTTGAGACGAAGGCAAGGAAAGACGTTGTGAGGAATCAAGGAAAAACAATAGAGAAAGAGCCCAGTTCCGTGTTCCCAGGGGATCTCCCTGTTGCACAGCAACAGTACTGTAAACTACCTTGTTTTTCCACAGTAGAAGCCAGTAGCTTGTGTGATTGTTCCCCGGCTGCCAGATCCGGTGGTCCCCGGGGAGCCTCCCTATGTGCCCGTTTCAAATCACCACAAACATATGCAGGGCCCCCACGGGACACCAACTGCCAAGGGCCCTACAAGCTGAAAGAAACACCTGGTTTCCTATGGCTCCTATTAAAGAAAAAACATAATGACTACAACAATGGAGATCATACCCACGCTAGCATTAGATGCTGTTTTGTAATTAACCCTTGTGCTTTGCTGGAAAAAAATGACATCCATTATGTTACGGGTCAAATTGACCCGCACAGTTTAAACACACTCAAGACAGTCAAAGAATTAAGTAAAAACAGAAACAACTTTATTTTGTCTTATCAGACATTTCAGAAAGAAGAAATACAATACTTTTTATTTTTTTTAAACAATATTTAAGAACTATTTGTTAAACATATTTCCTTTCTCACAAACAAGATTTTTCAGTTTCCCCAAGTAGGTTTTTCCCCCCCCCCTATTGGTCCATATTATCCCTTCAGTCTTTCTCTCTACATGTTGAACACAATGTGTGTGTGTGCTTTCTGCAGATGTATTTATTGCATTCTACACAAGTGGTGCTTGTTTTACTGTCTTGTCGAGGGGGGCAGAGCTGGCATCTTTTCCGTTTCTTGCCACTGCCTGTATCCACTGGATCCATTTCTGGTTGATTGGAGGCATGTGTTGATGGTCCAGCTTGAATTTTCTGGACGGCAGATGCAGCTGCTGTCGACCGAGGAGGCCGGACTCTCCTCTGGATCTTGGGAGTGATGAGAGCTTTGCCGAGCTCCTCTAGGAAAAGCCGGCGTCGGTACAATTTGCCACCTTCCATTGCTGGTTGATTTCAGTCCACAGGACATAGGCATTGTAAGCAGACACATCCACAATGTTGTAGAAAATCACCAAAGGCCAGCGGGCAGTCATGCGCTGACAACTATATGTTGCTGTGACTTTATCCAAATTGTCAACTCCTCCTTTGGTGGAATTGTAGTCCAGTATTATTTGTGGCTTGATGTCCTCTCTTGCACTCAGCGATGCATCTTTGTGCATTGTGCTCATTACAAGAACATTCTTGTTCTTCTTTGGGCAGTATGAAACAACAGTTGCATTTTCAGAGAAAGCAAATTTAGAGGAATGCACAGTTCTGCCCTGCATTTTCAGAAGCTCACTGGGAAGTTCAGGTTTGTTTTTTCTGATTGTTCCAACCATGGTCAGCTTTCTCTTCTGTAGTTCAACACCAAGGCGGTAGGATGTGAAGAAGTTGTCACACGTGATGTTATGACCTTGCAGCCCTTCACTCATGTCCAGCACCACCCGCATCCCCTGGTTTTTCTCAGGCACTCCGCCGGGTGGCTTCCCAGTGTAAACTTGCATATTCCATGCATAGCTTGATGTGGCATCACATGCTGCCCATATTTTGATGCCACATTTTGCAGGCTTGTTTGGCATATACTGTCTGAAGGGACAACGTCCTCTGAATGGAACAAGGCGTTCATCAACTGTAACATGAGGACTGGGATTGTACAGTAACGGTAGAATTTCCACCCATTTATCCCATACATCTCTGATTGCAGCTAGTTTGTCTCTTTCACGTCGACCCGGTCTGGTATCACGGTTATCAAAGCGAATCACCCGAGAAATTATGTGGAATTCTTGTAGAGACATTGTTGCCCGAAATATTGGCCTTCCATTCTCTTCATTCCACAGGCTGGCCGTTGCTTCTCCGTTTGACCGGTAGACTCCAGCTAATATGAGCAATCCAATGTATGCATGCAAGTCAATCCGATCCAGTGGCTTCCAGTTCTCTTGAAACACACGGCTCCCCTCCAAGTTGGTCATGTCCAGAACAATCTTCTCTATTGCTTGGGGTAAAAAGAGCTCAAAAGCTGATTGTATGTCATGGACTCGAGTGACAGCAAATCGTGTAGGTCCTGGAACCATTTTTATTACATTGGAAGCTGAGAGTCTACCTTGACCTCGTTGTGGTGACGGTGACCATTCAATATGACCATCTTTAGACTTCCATGTCTTCTCTTCTCTTGATGATGCTTGTTGCATGCTCTGTCTCTCATCTGATGTAGGGGATGGTACGGCAGACTCCTCCTCTGAATCCTCTTCAATGAAGACAAAATCTGGATCATCAACAGCATTGTCCTCTATCTCTGAAATATCCTCTGTCTCTGAAACCTCTTCTTCTATTTCACTGTCACAGTCCAGAATTTGTGATAAGACTTCATTGATTGAAAATCTTTTGGAGCTCATTTTTGAGTGTCTGTGTCAGGGACCTGCTGCTCTCACACTGAGGAGAAGCTTGGGAAAGCCCTTTTTAACCCAAACACAATTCTAAAAGTGCAACCAGGACCAGTCAAAACAAAATAAATCAAAGACACTTTTTTGTTTTGCACCTGTGCAAATATATATACACATGAAAGCCTCCGGGTCAAAATGACCCACAACATCATGTTTGTATACAAAATGTACACAGACATTCCACAACACATCAGTGTGTCCACATTTTGCAGTTAGGTTCATGACCCTAAATGAGGAAAAGTCATGTAATTTCATGGCGAAAAAGAGTGGTTAACTAGTATTTTAGACAACGCAAAAGTGGAAACGGGTCAAATTGACCCACAACATAATAGGAGGGTTAAGAGTTTATATTATGTGCTGGAATTTTTTGATTGAATCTAGCAGGTTTAGCTAGGTCTTGTAACCCTGAGCGTCTGCTAAATGACTCAAATGTAAATGTAAATTTACATTCTTGAAAAAATAAGTGTAGTTTGTCTGACAGTTGCTTAGTGATGATTGACTTTTTAAACTTACAATGTTTGTTTCTGGATATGTGTCACATTTGAGGGAGTGTGTGTAATACTCTTATACCATATTTTATGGTGAGCATTTGAATTCGTACAGTTCCGCGCCATTTTAGAGCAAATTCTTCTTCTGGCATTATAAGAGCCAGTCTTCAAATCAAATCAAATCAAATTGGATTTGCCACATGCGCCGAATACAACAGGTGTAGACCTTACAGTGAAATGCTTACTTACAAGCCCTTAACCAACAATACAGATTTTTTAAATACAGTTTTTTTAAATAAAAAAAGTTTTAAGTAAAAAAATTTAAGCAAATAACTAAAGAGCAGCAGTAAAATAAAATAACTGTAGGGAGGCTATATACAGGGGGGTAATAATAATAATAATAAGCTACTTAGCAGAAACTTTTATCCAAAGCGACTTACAGTCATGCGTGCATACATTTTTTTTGTGTATGGGTGGTCCCGGGGATCGAACCCACTACCCTGGCGTTACAAGCACCGTGCTCTACCAGCTGAGCTACAGAGGACCACGTACCAGTACAGAGTCAATGTGCGGGGGCATCGGCTAGTCAAGGTAATTGAGGTAATATGTACATGTGGGTAGAGTTAAAGGGACTATGCATAAATAATAAACAGAGTAGCAGCAGCGTCAAAGAGGGGCATGGGGTGGGGTGGGTGGGCAGTGCAAATAGTCCGGGTAGCCATGATTAGCTGTTCAGGAGTCTTATGGCTTGGGGGTAGAAGCTGTTGAGAAGCCTTTTGGACCTAGACTTGGCGCTCCGGTACTGCTTGCCGTGCGGTAGCAGAGAGAACAGTCTATGACTAGGGTGGCTGGAGTCTTTGATAGTTTTTAGGGCATTCCTCTGACACCGCCTGGTATAGAGGTCCCGGATGGCAGGAAGCTTGGCCCCAGTGATGTACTGGGCCGTACGCACTACCCTCTGTAGTGCCTTGCGGTCGGAGGCCGAGCAGTTGCCATACCAGGCGGTGATGCAAACAGTCAGCATGCTCTCGATGGTGCAGCTGTAGAACTTTTTGAGGATCTGAGGACTCATGCCAAATCTTTTCAGTCTCCTGAGGGGGAATAGGCTTTGTTGTGCCCTTTTCACGACTGTCTTGGTGTGTTTGGACCATGATAGTTTGTTGGTGATGTGGACACCCAGGAACTTGAAGCTCTCAACCTGTTCCACTACAGCCCCGTCCATGAGAATGGGGGCGTGCTCAGTCCTCTTTTTTTTTCCTGTAGTTCACAATCATCTCCTTTGTCTTGATCACATTGAGGAAGAGGTTTTTATCCTGGCCCCACACGGCCAGGTCTCTGACCTCCTCCCTATAGGCTGTCTCATCATTGTTGGTGATCAGGCCTACCACTGTTGTGTCATCGGCAAACTTAATGATGGTGTTGGAGTCGTGCCTGGCCATGCAGTCATGGGTGAACAGGGAGTACAGGAGGGGACTGAGCACGCACCCCTGAGGGGTCCCCGTGTTGAGGATCAGCGTGGCAGATGTGTTGTTACCTACCCTTACCACCTGGGGGTGGCCCGTCAGGAAGTCCAGGATCCAGTTGCAGAGGGAGGTGTATAGTCCCAGGGTCCATAGCTTAGTGATGAGCTTTGAGGGCACTATGGTGTTGAACATTGAGCTGTAGTCAATGAATAGCATTCTCACGTAGGTATTCCTCTTGTCCAGGTGGGAAAGGACAGTGTGGAGTGCAATAGAGATTGCATCATCTGTGGATCTGTTGGGGCGGTATGCATATTGGAGTTGGTCTAGGGTTTCTGGGATAATGGTGTTGATGTGAGCCATGACCAGCCTTTCAAAGCACTTCATGGCCACAGACGTGAGTGCTACGGGTCGGTAGTCATTTAGGCAGGTTATCTTAGTGTCCTTGGGCACAGGGACTATGGTCGTCTGCTTGAAAAATGTTGGTATTACAGACTCAGTCAGGGACATGTTGAAAATGTCAGTGAAGACACTTGCCAGTTGGTCAGCGCATGCTCGGAGTACACGTCCTGGTAATCCATCTGGCCCTGCGGCCTTGTGAATGTTGACCTGCTTAAAAGTCTTACTCACATTGGCTACGGAGAGCATGATCACATAGTCATCCGGAGCAGCTGATGCTCTCATGCATGCTTCAGTGTTGCTTGCCTGGAAGCGAGCATAGAAGTGATTTAGCTTGTCTGGTAGGCTTGTGTCACTGGGCAGCTCACGGCTGTGCTTCCCTTTGTAGTCTGTAATCGTTTTCAAGCCCTGCCACATCCGACAAGCGTCAGAGCCGGTGTAGTACAATTCAATCTTAGTCCTGTATTGACTCTTTGCCTGTTTGATGGTTCGTCGGAGGGCATAGCGGGATTTCTTAAAAGCGTCCGGGTTAGAGTCCCGCTCCTTGAAAGCAACAGCTCTACCCTTTAGCTCAGTGCGGATGTTGCCTGTAATCCATGGCTTCTGGTTGGGGTATGAACTTACAGTCGCTGTGGGGACGACGTCATCGATGCACTTATTGATGAAACCAGTGACTGATGTGGTGTACTCCTCAATGCTATCAGAAGAATCACGGAACATATTCCAGTCTGTGCTAACAAAACAGTCCTGTAGCTTAGCATCTGTGTCATCTGACCACTTTTTTATTAACCTAGTCACTGGTGCTTCCTGCTTTAGTTATGGTCAGATTTTCCAAATGGAGGGCGAGGGAGAGCTTTGTATGCATCTCTGTGTGTAGAATAAAGGTTGTCTAGAGTTCCGCTGGTTGCACATTTAACATCCTGGTAGAAATTGGGTTGAACGGATTTAAGTTTCCCTGCATTAAAGTCCCCGGCCACTAGGAGCGCTGCCTCTGGATGAGCGTTTTCCTGTTTAGTTATGGCCTTGTATAGCTCATTGAGTGCAATTTTAGTGCCAGCATCGGTTTGTGGTTGTAGATAGACAGCTACGAAAAATATAGATGAAAACTCTCCTGGTAAATAGTGTGGTCTACAGCTTATCATGAGATACTCTACCCCCGGCGAGCAAAACCTCAAGACTTCCTTAGTATTAGATTTTATACACCAGCTGTTGTTTACAAATATACACAGACCACCACCCCTTGTCTTACCGGAGTCAGCCGTTCTATCCTGCCGATGTAGTGTATATGGGAAACTCCCGAGTGGCGCAATGGTCTAAGCCACTAGAGATCCTGGTTTGAATCCAGGCTCTGTCGTAGCCGGCCGCGACCGGGAGACCCATGGGGCGGCGCACAATTGGCGCAGCGTCGTCCAGGGTAGGGGAGGGAATGGCCGGCAGGGATGTAGCTCAGTTGGTAGAGCATGGCGTTTGCAACGCCAGGGTTGTGGGTTCGATTCCAATGAGGGGGCAGTATGAAAAATAAAATAAAAAGATAATGTAAGTTGCTCTGGATAAGAGCGTCTGCTAAATGATTAAAAATGTAAAAATAAAAAATAAAATATCCCGCCAGCTGTATGTTATCCATGTCGTCATTCAGCCACGACTCGGTGAAGCATAAGATATTACAGTTTTTAATGTCCCGTTGGTAGTATTACCTTAATCTTAGGTCGTCCAATTTGTTTTCAAATGCTTTAATATTGGCTAATAGTATTGATGGAAGAGGCAGTTTACTCGCTCGCTGTCGGATCCTTACAAGGCACCCCGACCTACGTCCACAATATCTCCGTCTCTTTCTCATGCGAATGACAGGGATTTGGGCCTTGTCGGGTGTCTGTAGGATCTCCTTCGCGTTCGACTCGTTGAAGAAAAAATCTTCGTTCAATACGAGGTGAGTAATCGCTGTCCTGATATCCAGAAGCTATTTTTGATCATAAGCTGGTGGCAGAAACATTATGTACAGAATTAATTACAAATAACGCGAAAAAACACACATAATAGTACAACTGGTTAGAGGGCTGTAAAACGGCAGCCATCTTCTCCGGCGCCATTATTGAGAAGTGCTCAACCAAGTTCACTAGGCATGTTTGTAGAATAAAGTGAGGGAGAATAGTACACAGTTTCTAAGTTGAGTTCTTTTGATTTTGGGTGCCCAGCGATATGTGTAACACATGGTTTGTATGTCAACACAGATTAGATCTGTCAATTAGAAATGTGCATCTGTGCCTCGGTCCCTAGTGGTGAGACCTTTGAGAAGAAGAAAAAAAAAAATTCTGATAGAGGTGTAATTCAATTTGTACTCATCCCACTGGGTAGGTGGATATGATGAATTCATCTTTATGGAAGAGAATTAAAGATGACTTTTTAATCGTTTGATACCTCATTATGGGTTACCTAATGTGTGCGTCGCAGGTCTTGGTTGAAATTAACAAAGTGTTGAATGAACAGGTAGGTACACTGTGACTCACACAATCGCTTCATTTCACTCTTCTGGTATTTTTGGTGTGATACAGGCTATGTTTTGGGTAATTACTTAAAACATCAACTTTTTCCCCTTACTCATTGAAGCTGAGCACCATTCTCTGCACTTCAGCTGCTTGATATCCCCCTTGATAATACGATGGGAAATGTATTTCATTTAAATGTCGTACTTCGGCAGCTGTAATTAATTGTGCTGCTGTTCAATGGAAGTTAGTTCAGTGACTCTATTGTGTGAACGTGGGGCTGCTGCTACACTTCTAGGGTAGTGTGTGTGTGGGGGGGGGGGGGGGGGGGGCTGCCTGGGACCAAAATCTACACAGATGTCTGAGAATCTAGAAACAGCTTAAAAAAGGCTCTCTCCAGGAATCTGACACATCATGCGTCTCTCCTATCCAAGGGGATTCTCAGGTGAAAGAGAAGTCCTTCCACACATTATTCCTTCTTCATTCACTGGAAAAAATGACAGATCTATATATAATTTAAAAAGTTAAAGCGCTATACCCATCCCATTGTTTTTACCAACCCAACCCTGTCAGATATGCAATAACATATTTTTATTTTATTTTTGACAGGGTCAGAGATTTAAGTATACACGTACTCCTCTCTGGCCCTCATCTGTCACCTTAGAAGGGTGTGTTCACTGAGCATGCATCACCTGGATGTCATCATGGACACTTCTGCAGGTGTTGATTCTAATTGCAGGCACAATACGCAAATGAGATGCCTGACCATGTTTTCTTAACACAACCTTGTGAATACAGGAATACATTGGTAAGGCTTATACTTTAAAGGGATTCTCCTGTACTTTTGTGTACTTTTTAGCCAGTTGTTCAGAAAGTAGTGCTCAAAAGCCAAAAGTGGTCCCCAACAATTGCGTACTACGTCACATATGTGCACCACGTCATTGATCTCTCTCTCGCTCTGCTGTGGGTGCATCATGCGCAACTTTCTAACTTTCACGCATATGACGAGTGGCTGAAGCTCATTGGTTGAACTCAAATTGCTAGGGGGCTGGTCACGTGTGGGAAAATGTAGGGGAAATGGCGCAGCACCACTTCCAGAAAAACAGTTGCTTTCAAACTAGAGATTTAGTGGCTAGTTGAGGTAAGACAGTAATTCTGCTCATAGATTATGCATGTATGAACTGCACATTGACACATCCAGCCAAAAGTGGGAGGTTTAAAAAAAACTTAGTAGTCGCCAATGTTCCGGAGCATGTCTTGAGAGACACAAATACACCATTCCTGTAGTGCTGCTGTTCAGTGAATTGAGGTTCCACAATAAGTTGCCTTCTAACTTTATTACTTTGAGTTTTTTAATTAAAATTAAAGAACTAATAGCCAGTATTTCATTCATACTACCTCCATGAACATTTTACCACGTGACCGACCGCCTCAATTCGGTCTTATGTAGCAACATTTTTAATGGTGTTTTTTACATTGGCTAAAAGTAGAGACTCTGAGCTGGAAAATGGTATATCATATACTGCAGTTGAATAACAATGGGGAAAGTAATTCTGCTTTTGAAAGTTGATAAATTTGTAACCCCACTTTTGAGAAAATGGCCCTTGAATGATTTGGCACACCTACTGGAGAGCTCTTCTTTTTCTACACCCATTCAGCATCGTTCACACCCTCTTAAGCCTTAGCCCCACCCATATCTTTAAGAATTCACGTGAGGTCATTTGCTAAACAGAGTGATTAGTTTAGTAAACAACCAAAGATTTCAAGACTAAAAGTGGTGAAAGTAGTAGCCTACAATAAGGAAAAACAACAGGTAAAAATACACTTTATCTAGTCCTTGGCCTATATCCTAATCTGACTTGGGTGCAGGTCATGTTGTTCTTCACATTACAATCTCTGGTAAACAAACACTATATCAAATAAAATATGTTGATTCGTCACATGCACAAGATACAGAAGGTGTAAACAGTACAGTGAAATGGTTACTTGCATAGTAGCAATATCAACAACAGAAAGTGTCCAGATAAAAATATTTGTATTATTAGATGACGCTTACCTGACACACTAAATTGATGGGTCATGTGAAGGAAATGTTATAACCAACCCCCAGCCACATCTAGCTAAGTGGATGGGTCAATATTGTCTAGATATGTACACATGTTCATGAAATACAATAGATGGCCGTAATCACCCCCAGACACACCTGGCTAACTTGATGGGTCATGTAATCATCTGGTGAAGTGTTTTGTTTAGACATGTAGCTAGCTAGCATTAGGCTATAACAAAAAATGCAAATGGATTTCTGATTCAAACAAAATTACTACACAGATCATACATGCAACGTTAGCTAGCGAGCCAGCAAGATAACGTTCACTAGATAGCTAACAGTACGCTTTCACTTGCAATGAAAACAACTTTCTGACAAAATGTAAAACTTATAATATCTGAAAATGTAGCTAGACTCTTACACATGGATGAATGCTTCACAGCAGACTGGAACCATTTAACTCCTTTTTGTTTGTAGCTACATCTTGTTTGGCCAGCGTTGTGCCAAGTCACTCAGGTTCACACTGACCGGCATGGCGTGTGCAGAAAGTAGAAAATCACTTTTTACAACTGATCTATCGATAGCGCCTGCTAAATTCATGTTGTTGAGAGAAGTGGCAAAAGTTTTTTTGTTCTCGATGGCTAAGATTATATATTTCAAAAACGGTGTGGTAGAAAGGCCTATAAACACATATTGAGCAGCTCACATTGTACACAGAAGCATGCTACATGGCAGACCAATCCAAACTCATCTCCCGGCATGTCCAGCCCATCCATTATCTCAGCCAATCATGGCTAGCGGGAAGGTTCTTGTCTTTTTCCGTGGCTAAACCAACTAGGCTCATAATTTAACCATTTTATATGTATTTACAGACAGAATACAAGTTAGTTATTAAGGCATATGAAAGTTCATATGTTCCAGAAGGCATTTCTGCCCCAAAAATAATTTTGATAAAAATTAGTGATTACATTCAAATTCCTCTCCTGTGAAGTAGTGATGTGCGACATACAACTAGTTTCCTGAAATGAGTCACATACGGCTGAAAAGTATAAGCAAAATCATTTACAGAAGTGATACCTGGTGCCGACGAAGATGGCGCAATCGCGACTAGCTCTTAGGAAACTTTGCAGTATTTAGTTTTTTTTCTGTATTATTTTTTACATTATTAGCTCAGAAAGTGTTTTGTATCACTACATACAGCCGGGAAAAACTATTGGATATCAGAACGGCGGTAACTCACCAGCATTACGACCAGGAATACAAACTTCCACGAAGCAGATCCTTGTTTGCTCTCTCCAGGGCAAATGAACTGATTCCAGCGGCTGACCCAAAACATCACCGGCGGAGGAGAGGCACTCGGAGCGGCCTGCTGGTACAACTTAGGAGGCACGCACACCACCCACTGCTTCCAAGTACATTATTCGCTAATGTTCAGTCTTTGGATAACAAAGTCGACGAGCTCAAGGCTAGGATTTCTTTAAAGAGAGTCATCAGGGCCTATAACATACTTTGTTTCACGGAAAACATGGCTCTCTCTGGATATTCTGTCAAAATCGGTCCAGCCAGATGGGTTCTCAGTTCATCGCGCAGACAGAAAAAAATATCTCTCCGGGAAGCAGAAGGGCGGAGGTGTGTATTTCATGATTAACGACTCATGGTGTAATTGTGGTTACATACAGGAACTCAAGTCCTTTTGTTCACCGAACCTAGAATACCTCACAATCAAATGCCGACCATATTATCTCCCAAAATAATTTTCTTCGGTTATAGTCACAGCCGTGTATATTCCCCCTCAAGCCGATACCACGACGGCCCTCATAGAACTTCACTGAACTTTATGCAAATTGAAAACCACATATCCTGAGGCTGCAGTTATTGTAGCTGGGGGTTTTAACAAAGCAAATTTGAGGACTAGGCTGCCAAAGTTATTTCAACAAATTGACTGTTGTACACGGGCTGCTAAAATTCTCGACCATTGCTATTCGAACTCCCGGGATGGTTATAATGCCCTCCCCCGCCCTCCTTTCAGCAAATCTGACCACGACTCCATTTTGCTCCTCCCTTCCTATAGGCAGAAACTCAAACAGGAAGTACCCGTGCTAAGGACTATTCAACGCTGGTCTGACCAATCGGAATCCACACTTCAAGATTGTTTTGATCACGCGGACTGGGATATGTTCCGGGTAGCTTGCGAAAATAATTTAGACGAAAACACTGAAACGGTGACTGAGTTTATCAGGAAGTGTATAGGAGATGTTGTGCCCACTGTGACTATTAAAACCTACCCTAACCAGAAACCATGGATAGATGGCAGCATTTGCAAAAAAATGAAAGCGCGAACCATCGCATTTAACCATGGCAAGGTGACTGGGAATATGGCAGAATACAAACTGTGTAGCTACTCACGCCACAAGGCAATTAAACAGGCAAAACATCAGTATAGAGACAAAGTGGAGTGGCAATTCAACGGCTCAGACACGAGACTTATGTGGCAGGGTCTACAGACAATCATGGACTACAAAAGGAAAACCAGCCATGTCTCAGACACCGGTGTCTTGCTTCAGGACAAGCTAAACACCTTCCTCGGCTGTTTGAGGATAACACAGTGCCACCGACGCAGCCCACTACCAAGGACTGTTGGCTCTCCTTCTCCGTGGCCGACGTGAGTAAGACATTTAAGCATATTAACCATCGCAAGGCCGCCGGCCCAGACGGCATCTCTAGCCGCGTCCTCAGAGCATGCGCAGACCAGCTGGCTGGTGTATTTACGGACATATTCAATCTCTCCCTATCCCAGTCTGCTGCCCTACATGCTTCAAGATGGCCACCATTGTTCCTGTACCCAAGAATACAAAGGTAACTGAACTAAATGACTATCAGCCCGTAGCACTCACCTCTGTCATCATGAAGTGCTTTGAGAGATTGGTCAAGGATCATATGACCTCTACCTTACCTGTCACCCTAGACCCACTTCAATTTGTTTACCGCCCCAATAGATCCACAGATGATGCAATCGCCATCACACTGCACACTGCCCTATCCCATCTGGACAAGAAGAATGTAAGAATGCTGTTCATTGACTATAGCTCAGCATTCAACACCATAGTACCCTCCAAGCTCATCATTAAGCTTGAGGCCCTGGGTCTGCACCCCGCCCTGTGCAACTGGGTCCTGGACTTTCTGACAGGCTGCAGCGATGGGACCGCAGTGGAGAAGGTGGAAAGTTCCTTGGCGTACACATCACTGACAAACTGAAATGGTCCACCCATGCAGACAGTGTGGTGAAGAAGGCGCAACAGAGCCTCTTCAACCTCAGGAGTCTGAAGAAATGTTGCTTGGCACCTAAAACCCTTACAAACTTTTACAGATGCACAATTGAGAGCATCCTGTCGGGCTGTATCACCGCCTGGTACGGCAACTGCACTGCCTGCAACCGCAGGGCTCTCCAGAGGGTGGTGTGGTTTGCCGAACGTATTACCGGGGGCAATCTACTCGCCCTCCAGGACACCTACAACACCCGATGTCACAGGAAGGCCAAAAAGATCATCAAGGACATCAACCACCCGAGCCACTGCCTGTTCACCCCGCTATCATCCAGAAGGCGAGGTCAGTACAGGTGCATCAAAGCTGGGACCAAGAGACTGAAAAACAGCTTCTATCTCAAGGCCATCAGACTGTTAAATAGCCATCACTAGCACATTAGAGGCTGCTGCTGACACTAGTCACTTTAATAATGTTTACATATCTTGCATTACTCATCTCATATGTATATACTGTATTCTATAACATTCTACTGTATCTTAGTCCATGCCGCTCTGTCATTGCTCGGCCATATACAGTGGGGGAAAAAAGTATTTAGTCAGCCACCAATTGTGCAAGTTCTCCCACTTAAAAAGATGAGAGAGGCCTGTAATTTTCATCATAGGTACACGTCAACTATGACAGACAAAATGAGAAAAGATTTTCCAGAAAATCACATTGTAGGATTTTTTATGAATTTATTTGCAGATTATGGTGGGAAATAAGCATTTGGTCAATAACAAAAGTTTCTCAATACTTTGTTATATACCCTTTGTTGGCAATGACACAGGTCAAACATTTTCTGTAAGTCTTCACAAGGTTTTCACACACTGTTGCTGGTATTTTGGCCCATTCCTCTATGCAGATCTCCTCTAGAGCAGTGATATTTTGGGGCTGTCGCTGGGCAACACAGACTTTCAAATACCTCCAAAGATTTTCTATGGGGTTGAGATCTGGAGACTGGCTAGGCCACTCCAGGACCTTGAAATGCTTCTTACGAAGCCACTCCTTCGTTGCCCGGGCGGTGTGTTTGGGATCATTGTCATGTGAAAGACCCAGCCACGTTTCATCTTCAATGCCCTTGCTGATGGAAGGAGGTTTTCACTCAAAATCTCACGATACATGGCCCGATTCATTCTTTCCTTTACACGGATCAGTCGTCCTGGTCCCTTTGCAGAAAAACAGCCCCAAAGCATGATTTTCCCACCCCATGCTTCACAGTAGGTATGGTGTTCTTTGGATGCAACTCAGCATTCTTTGTCCTCCAAACACGACGAGTTGAGTTTTTACCAAAAAGTTCTATGTTGGTTTCATCTGACCATATGACATTCTCCGAATCCTCTTATGGATCATCCAAATGCACTCTAGCAAACTTCAGATGGGCCTGGACATGTACTGGCTTAAGCAGGGGGACACGTCTGGCACTGCAGGATTTGAGTCCCTGGCGGCGTAGTGTGTGTTACTGATGGTAGGCTTTGTTACTTTGGTCCCAGCTCTCTGCAGGTCATTCACTAGGTCCCCCCGTGTGGTTCTGGGATTTTTGCTCACCGTTCTTGTGATCATTTTGACCCCACGGAGGGAGATCTTGCATGGAGCCCCAAATCGATGGAGATTATCAGTGGTCTTGTATGTCTTCCATTTCCTAATAATTGCTCCCACAGTTGATTTCTTCAAACCAAGCTGCTTACCTATTGCAGATTCAGTCTTCCCAGCCTGGTGCAGGTCTACAATTTTGTTTCTGGTGTCCTTTGACAGCTCTTTGGTCTTGGCCATAGTGGAGTTTGGAGTGTGACTGTTTGAGGTTGTGGACAGGTGTCTTTTATACTGATAACAAGTTCAAACAGGTGCCATTAATAGAGGTAACGAGTTGAGGACAGAGGAGACTCTTAAAGAAGAAGTTACAGGTCTGTGAGAGCCAGAAATCTTGCTTGTTTGTAGGTGACCAAATACTTATTTTCCACCATAATTTGCAAATAAATTCATTAAAAATCCTACAATGTGATTTTCTGGATTTTTTTTTCTCAATTTGTCTGTCATAGTTGACGTGTACCTATGATGAAAATTACAGGCCTCTCTCATCTTTTTAAGTTGGAGAACTTGCACAATTGGTGGCTGACTAAATACTTTTTTTCCCCACTGTATGTATATATTCTTAATTCCATTCCTTACTTAGATTTGTATGTATTGGGTATATGTTGTGAAATTGTTATATATTACTTGTTAGATATTAGTGCACTGTCGGAGCTAGAAGCACAAGCATTTCGCTACACCCGCAATAACATCTGCTAAACACGTGTATGTGACAAATACATTTTGATTTGATTTGATTTGATAAAGGAGTCGATAAATATGAAAACCCCCGGATAAAAGCCTTGGAAACTGTCAAGGAAGAAATAAATAAAATATATGGCAGTAAGCAAAAATATAAAAGGACGACTTTACAAAGGCTTATACAATACCCATGCATTCAAATGCTGTACGAAAAAGCCTTCAATATACAGAGAGTAGAAAAAACAACAACATTTAAACCAATAATGGCAGCCACTGCAGACATGTAGTATTGGTGTTGCGAAAAGTTCTGTGCAGCACGTTTTACAGATTCTATAGTAAATCACTTTTCATTTTACAGATAATTCATTGAATCCTAGTGCTATTTTCCTCAAGGATTCTTAGGCTCTATGACTAATCTATTGTCAGAAGTGTGTCTCCTTGAGACTAAGATATGTAACCTCTCACTAACTCTAAATACTTTTTTTCACAATGTACATTGGCTTATTAATTGCATAATTTGTGTTTTTTTTATGTTACTCAATTTTAAACCTTACCATGAGGAGGTAATTGAGGTAGTACTTGTATTATGTAATGCTTCTATTATGAGAGTAAAACACCATGTGCCGTTGGGCAGACATACCAAGTGACATTGTCACTGCTTGTGACGTACTGTCATACTCTATGCCCAAAGTCCATGAAGCAAGACTGACAAAGAGACTGGAGGTCAAGAGACCAGTGAGCCATGTTGGGAGGATGGTGATGGTTACATTATATAAGGCTTTTGAAACTTAATTTGAACAAAGTGACATAAATTATTAACCCTCCTGTTATGTTGTGGGTCAATTTGACCCGTTTCCACTTTTGCGTTGTCTAAAATACTAGTTAACCACTCTTTTTCGCCATGAAATTACATGACTTTTCCTCATTTAGGGTCATGAACCTAACTGCAAAATGTGGACACACTGATGTGTTGTGGAATGTCTGTGTACATTTTGTATACAAACATGATGTTGTGGGTCATTTTGACCCGGAGGCTTTCATGTGTATATATATTTGCACAGGTGCAAAACAAAAAAGTGTCTTTGATGTATTTTGTTTTGACTGGTCCTGGTTGCACTTTTAGAATTGTGTTTGGGTTAAAAAGGGCTTTCCCAAGCTTCTCCTCAGTGTGAGAGCAGCAGGTCCCTGACACAGACACTCAAAAATGAGCTCCAAAAGATTTTCAATCAATGAAGTCTTATCACAAATTCTGGACTGTGACAGTGAAAAAGAAGAAGAGGTTTCAGAGACAGAGGATATTTCAGAGATAGAGGACAATGCTGTTGATAATCCAGATTTTGTCTTCATTGAAGAGGATTCAGAGGAGGAGTCTGCCGTACCATCCCCTACATCAGATGAGAGACAGAGCATGCAACAAGCATCATCAAGAGAAGAGAAGACATGGAAGTCTAAAGATGGTCATATTGAATGGTCACCGTCACCACAACGAGGTCAAGGTAGACTCTCAGCTTCCAATGTAATAAAAATGGTTCCAGGACCTACACGATTTGCTGTCACTCGAGTCCATGACATACAATCAGCTTTTGAGCTCTTTTTACCCCAAGCAATAGAGAAGATTGTTCTGGACATGACCAACTTGGAGGGGAGCCGTGTGTTTCAAGAGAACTGGAAGCCACTGGATCGGATTGACTTGCATGCATACATTGGATTGCTCATATTAGCTGGAGTCTACCGGTCAAACGGAGAAGCAACGGCCAGCCTGTGGAATGAAGAGAATGGAAGGCCAATATTTCGGGCAACAATGTCTCTACAAGAATTCCACATAATTTCTCGGGTGATTCGCTTTGATAACCGTGATACCAGACCGGGTCGACGTGAAAGAGACAAACTAGCTGCAATCAGAGATGTATGGGATAAATGGGTGGAAATTCTACCGTTACTGTACAATCCCAGTCCTCATGTTACAGTTGATGAACGCCTTGTTCCATTCAGAGGACGTTGTCCCTTCAGACAGTATATGCCAAACAAGCCTGCAAAATATGGCATCAAAATATGGGCAGCATGTGATGCCACATCAAGCTATGCATGGAATATGCAAGTTTACACTGGGAAGCCACCCGGCGGAGTGCCTGAGAAAAACCAGGGGATGCGGGTGGTGCTGGACATGAGTGAAGGGCTGCAAGGTCATAACATCACGTGTGACAACTTCTTCACATCCTACCGCCTTGGTGTTGAACTACAGAAGAGAAAGCTGACCATGGTTGGAACAATCAGAAAAAACAAACCTGAACTTCCCAGTGAGCTTCTGAAAATGCAGGGCAGAACTGTGCATTCCTCTAAATTTGCTTTCTCTGAAAATGCAACTGTTGTTTCATACTGCCCAAAGAAGAACAAGAATGTTCTTGTAATGAGCACAATGCACAAAGATGCATCGCTGAGTGCAAGAGAGGACATCAAGCCACAAATAATACTGGACTACAATTCCACCAAAGGAGGAGTTGACAATTTGGATAAAGTCACAGCAACATATAGTTGTCAGCGCATGACTGCCCGCTGGCCTTTGGTGATTTTCTACAACATTGTGGATGTGTCTGCTTACAATGCCTATGTCCTGTGGACTGAAATCAACCAGCAATGGAATGGTGGCAAATTGTACCGACGCCGGCTTTTCCTAGAGGAGCTCGGCAAAGCTCTCATCACTCCCAAGATCCAGAGGAGAGTCCGGCCTCCTCGGTCGACAGCAGCTGCATCTGCCGTCCAGAAAATTCAAGCTGGACCATCAACACATGCCTCCAATCAACCAGAAATGGATCCAGTGGATACAGGCAGTGGCAAGAAACGGAAAAGATGCCAGCTCTGCCCCCCTCGACAAGACAGTAAAACAAGCACCACTTGTGTAGAATGCAATAAATACATCTGCAGAAAGCACACACACACATTGTGTTCAACATGTAGAGAGAAAGACTGAAGGGATAATATGGACCAATAGGGGGGGAAAAAACCTACTTGGGGAAACTGAAAAATCTTGTTTGTGAGAAAGGAAATATGTTTAACAAATAGTTCTTAAATATTGTTTAAAAAAAATAAAAAGTATTGTATTTCTTCTTTCTGAAATGTCTGATAAGACAAAATAAAGTTGTTTCTGTTTTTACTTAATTCTTTGACTGTCTTGAGTGTGTTTAAACTGTGCGGGTCAATTTGACCCGTAACATAATGGATGTCATTTTTTTCCAGCAAAGCACAAGGGTTAAGAGGCCCACCTCCTCTTCATTCCCCCATCCAAGCTCTAGTTCATGACAGGATCTCAGGCCGAGACGAGTTGCTCTCCAACTATTACAGACTCTTCATGCAGTGCCACTGATGAGAAACGACGTGGCTAATTAGCCTGTGTCACCCAAAATGACATGCTAATCACGTGCTTGGAGTAATTACTCCAGTTTTAAAGATTTCTCTCTATATCTCAGTGTGACACGATAGCACTTGTCATCAAAATTAGGCTTTTAAAATAAATGTGGAGCTTACTACCTTGATGGGGTGGAGGAAGGAAGCTGGAGGAGGGAGAAGAGAGGGAGGAGGAGGGTTGGGATGGGGGACTGCCTCAGTCCTCTACTTTCAGGCCCTCAGGCCTAGTAATCTGGAAAACGGCACTGTCTTTTTATACAGAGTTCTCGTCTCATCATTTCCAGTGCATAAAATTGAGTGTTTGATATATTTACTATGAATATCAGTGAGTGGGGCTCTAGTGGGTCTAACGCTTATCTGTTTGCACACCTTACTCACACGCTTTGCTATGTAAAGACCAATTGAGCTAGTTACATGTTACATAATAAGGACAATTATTAAACAGTGAGTTAGCCCAAAAACGTGGTGCTTGGACATGAGGTTTAGAGCACTAATAATTTTCATAGATTGTGAGCTTGGCCTATTGAATCACCACTTTGGATTGCTTAGTACAAACATTACTGAGAGGGAAAGCGGGAGAGAGAAAGTGGTCCACACGTTAGGTGAAAAAAAGAGCAATGGTAAACGAGAACAATTCAATCATACCCTTAAGCACAATGGACATTTACCGTTTATGGAATTACAGACGTGAACAACTTTGGCAACCACTAAGAATAGGGATGAAGAGCTCTTGCCTCTAGCAAGTAAGACATTTAAGCATGTTTATCCCCCGCAACTGCCCTATCCCATCTGGACAAGAGGAATGCCTATGTAAGAATGCCGTTCATTGACTATAGCTCAGCATTCAACACCATAGTGCCCTCCAAGCTCATCATTAAGCTCGAGGCCCTGGGTCTGCACCCCGCCCTGTGCATCTGGGTCCTGGACTTCCTGACGGGCTACCCCCAGGTGGTGAAGTTAGGAAACAACATCTCCACTTCGCTGATCCTCAACACTGGAGTCCCACAAGGGTGCGTGCTCAGCCCCCTACTGTACTCCATGTTCACCCATGACTGCGTGTCCAAGCACGCCTCCAACTCAATCATCAAGTTTGCAGATGACACAACAGTAGTAGGCTTGATTACCAACAATGACGAGATAGCCTACAGGGAGGAGGTGTGGGCTCTGGGAGTGTGATGCCAGGAAAATAACCTCTCACTCAACGTCATCAAAACAAAGGAGATGATCGTTGACTTCAGGAAACAGCAGAGGGTGCACCGCCCTATCCACATCAATGGGACCGCAGTGGAGAAGGTGGAAAGCTTTAAGTTCCTTGGCGTACACATCACTGACAAACTGAAATGGTCCACCCATGCAGACAGTGTGGTGAAGAAGGCGCAACAGAGCCTCTTCAACCTCAGGAGACTGAAGAAATTTGTCTTGGCACCTAAAACCCTTACAAACTTTTACAGATGCACAATTGAGAGCATTCTGTCAGGCTCTATCACCATCTGGTACGGCAACTGCACTGCCCGCAACCGCAGGGCTCTGCAGAGGGTGGTGCGGTCTGCCGAACGAATTACCGGGGGAAAACTACCCGCCCTCCAGGACACCTACAACACCCGATTGTCATCATCGTCGGTAAGAGAGGAGGACCAAGGCGCAGCGTTGAATGCGAACATATTTATTATAGGTGATACACGATCAAAACAACAAAAACGATAACGTGACAGTCAACGGTCTAACACAAACCAACTAGAACAAGATCCCACCACCACTGTGGGCAAACAGCCTGTTTAAATGTGGTTCCCAATCAGAGACAACCAGCCACAGCTGACACTCGTTGCCTCTGATTGAGAACCACACTGGCCAACATAGAAATGAAATACATAGATCTACACACCCTGGCTCAACATAACAGTGTCCCCAGAGCCAGGGCGTGACAGTACCCCCCCCTAAAGGCTCGGACTCCGACCGCGTCAACCAAATACCACAGGGGAGGGACCGGGTGGGCACTCCGCCTTGGCGGCGGATCCGGCTCCGGGCCTGATCCCCACTCCCTCTCCAACCCCCCAAAGTACCCCTGGTCCGGTCTGGCCCCGCTGGCCGGAGCTGGACAGCACACTAACGGAGCGGATTGCTCTAGCTCCTGCGTAACGCATCTGACCGGTGCCGGACCAGGCACCAGTGGAACAGGCACGGGCCGTGCCGGACTGACGACGCCCACCACTGGCTTGGTGTGGAGAACAGGCACGGGCCGTGCTGGACTGACGACGCACACCACTGGCTTGGTGTGAGGAGCAGGAGCGGGCCGAACCGGGCTGGCGACGCGCACCATTGGCTTGGTGCGGGAAGCAGGAGCGGGCCGGACCGGGCTGACGATGCGCACCCCTGGCTTGGTGCGTGGAGCAGGAACGGACCGGACCGGGCTGACGATGCGCACCCCTGGCTTAGTGCGTGGAGCAGCAACGGGCCGGACCGGGCTGACGATACGCACCCCTGGCTTGGTGCGTGGAGCAGGAACGGGCTGGACCGGGCTGACGACTCGCACCCCTGGCTTGGTGCGAGTGGCAGGAACAGGCCGAACCGGGCTGGCGACGCGCACCATAGGCTTGGTGCGGGGAGCAGGAACAGGCCGGACCGGGCTGACGATACGCACCCCTGGCTTGGTGCGTGGAGCAGGAACAGGCTGGACCGGGCTGGAGACTCGCACCATTGGCCTGGTGCGGGGAGCAGGAACAGGCCGGACCGTACTGGGGACACACACCACTGGCCCTACGCAGGGATCTGGAATGGGCCGGACCGGACTGGTAACACACCCCAGTACCTCTCGCCGTGCCTCTACACCTTCCATCCCCTCTTCGACCAGTGGCCCCCGTAACCTGGCGGCCTCCTCTGCCAACCCGCTGGGCCGCTCTGTCGCGGTCTCCTGCTGGCCCGTCGTCCACGTCGTTAGCCCCCCCCTAAACATTTTCTGGGCGTCTCTCCTACCCGTGGACCAGGTCTCCATGTCCCTCGCCAGACTTTCGCCCTTCTGCTTCCAAGTCCGGCCCTTCTCTTCCTCACCCGGCTTGACCCAGTCGAGGAGGCGAAGGAGATCTGCTAGAGATCTCCCTGGCGATGGCTCCTGGACACGCTGCTTGGTCCAGTCTTGGTGGGATCTTCTGTCATCATCGTCGGTAAGAGAGGAGGACCAAGGCGTAGCGTTGAATGCGAACATATTTATTATAGGTGATACACGATCAAAACAACAAAAACGATAACGTGACAGTCAACGGTCTAACACAAACCAACTAGAACAAGATCCCACCACCACTGTGGGCAAACAGCCTGTTTAAATGTGGTTCCCAATCAGAGACAACCAGCCACAGCTGACACTCGTTGCCTCTGATTGAGAACCACACTGGCCAACATAGAAATGAAATACATAGATCTACACACCCTGGCTCAACATAACAGTGTCCCCAGAGCCAGGGCGTGACACCGATATCACAGGAAGGCCAAAAAGATCATCAAGGACATCAACCACCCGAGCCACTGCCTGTTCACCCCGCTATCATACAGAAGGCGAGGTCAGTACAGGTGCATCAAAGCTGGGACCGAGAGAATGAAAAACAGCTTCTATCTTACATAGCCATCACTAGCACATTAGAGGCTGCTGCTGACACTAGTCATTTTAATAATGTTTACATATCTTGCATTACTCATCTCATATGTATATACTGTATTCTATAATATTCTACTGTATCTTAGTCCATGCCGCTGTGTCATTGCTCGTCCATATATGGATATATTCTTAATTCCATTCCTTTCTTAGATTTGTGTGTATTGGGTATATGTTGTGAAATTGTTATATATTACTAGATAGATATTAGTGCACTGTCGGAGCTAGAAGCACAATCATTTCGCTACACCCGCAATAATATCTGCTAAACACGTGTATGTGACAAATAAAATTTGATTTGATTTTATAAAGGAGTTAATAAATATGAAAAAACACTGATAAAAGCCTTTGAAACTTTCAAGGAAGAAAGAAAGAAAATATGTTGCAGTAAGCAAAAATATAAAAGGATGACTTTACAAAGGCTCATACAATACCCATGCATTCAAAAGCTGTATGAAAAAGCCTTCAATATACAGAGAGTAGAAAAATACAACAACATTTAAACCAATAATGGCAGCCACTGCAGACATGTAGTATTGGTTTTGTGAAAAGTTCTGTGCAGGAAGTTTTACAGATTCTATAGTAAATAACTTTTCATTTTACAGTTAATTCGTTGAATCCTAGTTCTTTATTCCTCAAGGATTCTTAGGCTCTATGACTAATCTATTGTCAGAAGTGTGTCTCCTTGAGACTAAGATATGTAACCTCTCACTAAGTCTAAATACTTATTGTCGCAATGTACATTGGCTTATTAATTGCATAATTGGTGTTTTTTTATTGTTACTCAATTTTAAACCTTACCATGCGGAGGTAATTGAGGTAGTACTTTTATTATGTAATGCTTCTATTATGAGAGTAAAACACCCTGTGCCGTTGGGCAGACATACCAAGTGACATTGTCACTGCTTGTGACGTACTGTCATACTCTATGCCCAAAGTCCATGAAGCAAGACTGACAAAGAGACTGGAGGTCAAGAGACCAGTGAGCCATGTTGGGAGGATGGTGATGGTTACATTATATAAGGCTTTTGAAACTTAATTTGAACAAAGTGACATAAATTATTAAGAGGCCCACCTCCTCTTCATTCCCCCATCCAAGCTCTAGTTCATGACAGGATCTCAGGCCGAGACGAGTTGCTCTCCAACTATTACAGACTCTTCATGCAGTGCCACTGATGAGAAACGACGTGGCTAATTAGCCTGTGTCACCCAAAATGACATGCTAATCACGTGCTTGGAGTAATTACTCCAGTTTTGTAGATTTCTCTCTATATCTCAGTGTGACACGATAGCACAAAATTAGGCTTTTTAAATAAATGTGGAGCTTACTACCTTGATGGGGTGGAGGAAGGAAGCTGGAGGAGGGAGAAGAGAGGGAGGAGGAGGGTTGGGATGGGGGACTGCCTCAGTCCTCTACTTTCAGGCCCTCAGGCCTAGTAATCAGGAAAACGACACTGTCTTTTTATACAGAGTTCTCGTCTCATCATTTCCAGTGCATAAAATTGAGTGTTTGGTATATTTACTATGAATATCAGTGAGTGGGGCTCTAGAGGGTCTAACGCTTATCTGTTTGCACACCTTACTCACACGCTTTGTTATGCAATGACCAATTGAGCTAGTTACATGTTACATAATAATGACAATTATTAAACAGTGAGTTAGCCCAAAAATGTGGTGCTTGGACATGAGGTTTAGAGCATTAATAATTTTCATAGATTGTGAGCTTGGCCTATTGAATCACCACTTAGGATTGCTTAGTACAAACATTGCTGAGAGGGAAAGCGGGAGAGAGAAAGTGGTCCACACGTTAGGTGAAAAAAAGAGCAATGTTAAATGAGAACAATTCAATCATACCCTTACAGCACAATGCACATTTACCGTTTATGGAATTACAGAGGTGAAAAAACTTTGGCAACCACTAAGAATAGGGATGAAGATCTCTTGCCTCTAGCAAGCTGTTGTAGTTGGTCGGGTAGTGTATGGATCTATCAATAAAATAGCCTTAGCATCGTTAGCCACCATAGGTCGGGTGTGTACTGCTTTGGAAACCTTCTCATTCTAAGCAGTGGCATCAAATTTCCCTGGTGGGAATCTTTAGCAGGGACACATTTGTGACATTACTTGAGTGTTTGTCCTGGCATGCCGCTGTGGGATGGTATACATAGGAAAGACATCATTGAATATGAACATACAGTTGAATTCGGAAGTTTACATACACTTAGGTTGGAGTCATTAAAATGTATTGTTAACAAACCATAGTTTTGGCATGTCGGTTAGGACATCTACTTTGTGCATGACACAAGTAATTTTTCCAACAATTGTTTACAGACAGATTATTTAACTTATAGTTCAGTGTGTCACAATTCCAGTGGGTCAGAAGTTTACATACACTAAGTCGACTGTTCCTTTAAACAGTTTGGATAATTCCAGGAAATTATGTCATGGCTTTAGAAGCTTCTGATGGGCTAATTGACATCATTTGAGTCAATTGGAGGTGTACCTGTGGATGTATTTCAAGGCCTACCATCAAACTCAGTGCCTCTTTGCTTGACATCATGGGAAAATCAAAATAATTCTGCCAAGACCTCAGAATGTTTTTTTGTAGACCTCCTCAAGTCTGGTTCATCCTTGGGAACAATTTACAAACGCCTGATCCTAACTGACCTAAGACAGGGAATATTTACTAGGATTAGGGGTGGCAGGTAGCTTAGTGGTTAAGAGCGTTGTGCCAGTAACCGAAAGTTTGCTGGTTCTAATTCCTGAGCCGACTAGGTGAAAAATCTGTTGATGTGCCCTTGAGCAAGGCACTTAACCCTAATTGCTCCTGTAAGTCGCTCTGGATAAGACCATCTGCTGAATGACTGAAATGTAAATGTTAAATGTCAGGAATTGTGAAAAAAGGAGTTTAAATGTATTTGGCTAAGGTGTATGTAAACTTCAACTGTACTGGTAAAACTCTTTTGTTGTGTCAAACACAGAGAATATTGGGAAATGGTGGAGAATTATGCTAAAATATGAACTATTTAGTATGGTGTGTTGCTGTGGGCTTGGGCTGTTTCTGCTGCTGCTATTGTTTGTGTGGCTGTCACTGTCTTTCCACTGTCTCCAGCCCAGGGTTCATTATGTGTTACAGTGTACAGGAAGAGAGAGAGAGCCACGGAGGAAAGCAGACAGGCAGGGAAGCAGCGAGGAAGTAGGGAGATGGGTCTCTCCACCTTATATCATGTATAAATCAATTGGCAGCGTTTTGTGCATTTTTTATGCTGACCCAGCGAAAACGTCCAGTCCCCGGCACAGCTGATGCAGTTTGAATCCATTTGCTCTGTCACTATCACACACACATGTACAGGCACACACACACACACACACACACACACACACACACACACACACACACACACAAACACACAAACACACACACACACACACACACACAACACACACACACACACACACACACACACACACACACACACACACACACACACACACACACACACACACACACACACACACACACACACACACACACACACACCCTTCCCAGAATGCATTTATCCTCAGTGGAGTTATGGCATTGAACTGCCTGGTTGATATTAGGGTTGGGGGTGAAATCTACAAGATGGATGATCTCTGTTCGGCTGTCAAAATCTGCGGTAGATAAAAAAACAACACGAATCAAATGCACAAGACAAACGGACAACAGGGAAGGAGAAATATTAACTCACATCCATATTTCATACTGGGTGGTTGCATCATAAATGGCCAACTTGCATAACTTAAAGTGAATCTATGAGGACAAGCCTTATGCAGTATATCAGGAGTTAATGCTACTTTGCCGGGTCCAAAATTGTCAGTCTATTTCAAAACAGGTACACCAGTAACATCAGTTCTGATATAGCATCATTATGGAATCTGGCACATATTAACATACCATACAAATTTCAAACTCATGAGACAACTCCTCAATATTCTGATGATGACTGATGGATGCAGCAAAGCACTGCTGTCTCTTTGTAAAAAAATATATATATTGATACGCGCTCCAGTGGACTAGTATGTTAATTAAATACATGCTTATTTAAATTTGTCCACAGCTTGAATTTTACAGTGAACAGAGGATCACTGTTCCCTGAAGAATGTAAAACATAATTGGTTGACAGCAAAAGTAACACACAATTAGTTTGGGGGTTTAATTAATATTATTCAGATGAGGTCCTGTTTTAGCGGCTACACTACCTGTGGTTTCTGCCATCGCTGTGCTGTATCCGGGCAGCAGATATGCCGAGAGAAGAGCTGAAGGTGATTGGTTGTCATAGGCAGCAGAGGCCTATGGTGGGGCTAGATCTCTGAACAGGAAAAACAGGGGAGGGAAAATATCCCCTCCAGACTAATTCAGTAGTATCTATCTGTGCTTGAAATGTCAATAGTGTTCACTGATCAAATTAAGAGTTTTGTTAACAAACTATAGTTTTGGAAAGTCGGTTAGGACATCTACATTGTGCATGACACAAGTAATTTAACAACAATTGTTTGCAGACAGATTATTTCACTTATAATTCACTGTATCACAATTCCAGTGAGTCAGAAGTTTACATATACTAAATTAACTGTGCCTTTAAACAGCTTGGAAAATTCCAGAAAATTATGTAATGGCTTTAGAAGCTTCTGATAGGCTTCTTGTAGTGACTGACCTCCACATGATTGTAGAAGAAACAGTCACGTACAGTACCTATCAGAGCTGTCATTCCATCGTTGAGCTCAGTGACTTACATTATACATTTACATTTTAGTCATTTAGCAGACGCTCTTATCTAGAATGACTTACAGGAACAATTACGGTTAAGTGCCTTGCTCAAGGGCAAATCAACATTATACATGTTATGGCTCCAATTATGGGTCCAATGGTGCTATTGCATGTAAATATCCCCTACACCTCGCTAGTAACAACACAGCCTTTTGCATTATTCTGGGTACAGTAACCAGTCTCAGATCCCCTGACAGGAGCTGAAGTCCCCACTCTCTTACTAACCTCTGTCAATTCAGCACCAGCATCCTAGAATCCATCATTACACGCAACGCCCCATGGATTACAGACAACAATACACTTTGTTTTGGGCCATTGTGCAAAACATTAAAAAGCTATTTGCCAGCAGACCTATCGAGCCGAACCTACAATCAGCCCCCAGCATCAATCCTCAGGTGGATTGTTATTGTCATTTAGTGGTTAGGGGGATCAACAGGGGTGGTGTTCGGGGAGTTTATAAAGTCAGACCTCACAATAGCAAACCAGGGCTTTGTCTTAAATCCTCTTTGAAGAATGTTTAGTGTTGTTGGTGGATACATTTGTAGAATTGCACAGACAGGCAGGCAGACACACACACACACACGTGCACAAACACCTCTTATAACCGAGATCCTTATCACATCCAAGGAATATTCAACGCACATCACAGAGCCACCGTGTCATGTTTACTGCGGTAGCAGCGGAGGTAGTAGCAGAGGTTAGTGTCATGCTCCGGAGAACACAACAGGGTCAGACAGGCTGTGAGCTGTCACCTTCCAGATCACAAGGCCAGATCTCCTGTAACTGCTACCTCAGACAACACCGCCCACTTCTGTTTATCCTGTTACACAGCCGAGCAGACAAACAAGACCTGCATTTTATTAATCACGCCCAACAATATTAAATCAAACAAAACCCTAGAACAGTGCCCCTGATGGTTGACCGCACCCAGTGCATCCATCAACGAAGCCACCGCCCTTAAGTGTGCACTGCACATGCCATATGTCTAAATGATATATCAAAAATGAGTAAATCATTGGCCGACCTGAAGAATGAGTGTCTCTATTTGCATGTGAGTGAGTAAAGTGATGAACAAGGTTTGTTTGGATTTCTACTCCTTCATTATTCCGGCTTGATTGCGGTCAAACGGTCAGCCCAGCCGAGGCACAACAATCGCTCAATGACACAGTTCGTTCTTCCGTCCCACCGCTGATGAATGATCTTGAAGATCCCGGTGTGTGTTAGCTTAGCTCTCGCTGCACAAACAATGCCAACTATTTGGAGAACTTCGAAGTTCGGAAGCGCTCAGGCTGTAGTAGAAGTGTGTGTTGTGGCTGAGATGTTGGGTAATTCAGACTTCACATTTCATCCCATATCCTGGGCATAATTAGTGAATAGCTCAGCTGGAGGAGGGTTCTAGACATCTAAGAGTTTGTCTAGGGCCTAACTTCTGAAACACGTTACCTGAGGGTGAGCAGACACACAAGGCATAGATTAATGAGGGATCCTGATCTGACCTGACATATACTCCTATAGCTCTACTTCTTAGGACTAGCTCAGCAAAGATCTTTACATTCATCAGGATTAAATAAATACAATAAAATCAAATACCGCTTCATTTATATAGCACACTTCAGATGTGAATACAACACAATGCGCTTCACAGGATAAAATACAATGACAATAAAAGGATACAAAACAAAAGAACAACAATAAAAACCGAAAGACAAAAAAATTACCCTAAGGAAAAGCAAAGCTAAAAAGGTGAGCATTACAGTAGTCTGCTTGTAATAAAAGCATGGATGAGTCTCTCTGTATTACATTTACGTCATTTAGCAGACGCTCTTATCCAGAGCGACTTAGAGGAGCAATTAGGGTTAAGTGCTTTGCTTAAGGGCACATCAACATATTTTTCACCTAGTCGGCTCAGGGATTAGAACCAGCAACCTTTTGGTTACTGGCACAACGCTCTTAACAACTAAGCTACCTGCCGCCCCTGTATCAACCTGAGATAGAAACGGCCACAATTTGGCAATGTTCCTCAGGTAGAAAATAGCTATTTTGGTCACGTTCCTAATGTGTGATTCGAAATTGAGTTCAGAATCTAAAACGACACCTAGGTTTTTAACCTGGTGTTTTATCTTTATTGCCCGTGAATTCAAATGTGCGGCCAGATTCGCTCTCTGTCCTCTCCAATAATAAGTACCTCGGTCTTGTCTTGATTTAGCTGGAGGAAGTTGTGAGTCATCCAAGTATTTAAATCACTAAAACAGTCTAATATTTTATCTGTGGAGCTAAAATCCTCTGGTGACACAGAAATGTAAAGCTGTGTATCATCTGTGTAGCAGTGAAAATCAATAAAAACTATTTACAAAAAAAAACAAAAAACATCTGGATCCAGTCTTAATGTAAGTCTAAATGAAATGTTCAAACATAAGGAAGATGATAAATCTGGAGCTGATAAACTCGTCAGTTTGGCCTGATTGCTACGCCAATGTCACAATTAGATCTCCCTTAATATAATACAGCTGCATTAAGTCCTGAAACAATCGCTTGATATCCTCACATTAATGTTAATTTCACATCAAGCTACATGAGCATTTAGATTACTGATGTCTGCACTGTCAATTAACTAGGGTCCGGATATTGGTTTGAGTGAGTTAGCTAATGAAAACATAATGAATGAGTGTGGCACTCAGTGGAGAACCATGACTCACGGCTCAGAGGCAGATGACAAGAAGTAGTCCGGGCTGGATCGGTTTAATTCTGTATCCAATGTGTCTTGTCAAACTTAATCACATTAAAGCAATGTGTTTCTCAGTGTCTTGCACAATGGGGATATACATAGCTTCTTATAATTGATAGATAGATAACAGATACATCATATTTAACCAGATAAGTCATTGACAATGCATTAATAACAACCTGTCTGTCAAGATTCTGATTTAATTATCAAGTTATAACTATAGTATTACAGTAACTTCTGAAAAGGTTCTGATACAAAGGGCTTTATTCAATCTGTATCGCTGAAGTGTTACAGATTGTGCCATAGAAATGTAATTTCTGATTGAGCAGACATATGCAGAGTTTACCGTGAATTCAGTACTCCACTAACGCGGGAGCATTGCCTTTAAATTTCAATCACGCTGCAATGGTGAACTTCTGCAATACGGATTGAATAGAGCCCAAACTTTAAACTTCATAATAGTGGCAGACACAGTTTTTAACTGAAATTGACCTTTACCTGACTACAGAAATCTAACAAGTAAGATATATATCACTGGAGAATACCTCTTCATTTTTTAAAACAGCTACATTGCATTTATTTAAAAAACTATGAAACTGTGCTGGGTAGGTAATTGCTTTGATGTTTTAATGTAACTCCAGGTTAAGTTGCCAAGGGGTAACCCCAGGTTCCATTTGGCTTAGAATCTGCCCAATTACTGGTCCTGTTTCCCTTAGCAACTCCACTTTCAGTTTGGGCAGGGGTGGAGGGTGGACCAGCATGGGACAATTTCAACAGAGAACCCCCTGATTCCACAGATCGACAGCTTTAGCTTCTTTTCTTTAACTCATTTGTTTTGGCACAGATGATCATTTTCCATTCAATTAAGATGCGGTACGGGACTGGAGAGGGGGTCACTGGCTGCGAGTGAAAAGCTGGTGTGATGACACTGTGGTGACGGTTATGACTGCCGTAAAGTGCAGATTGTCAGCTGTCACTACAAGATTTGCTAATTGAGCTGCCAGCACAAGAGACCGTTAATATTCCAGTCGTTAGTTTGAGTTAAATGAATTTGCACTCGAATGTGTTCCCTAACTCAATTGAGGGTCAGACATTGAAAACAATGCAAACTTGCATAAATCAAACTTCTGTAATGATTCTACCAATCAGCAAAGTTGTCTGTGATGTAAGCATTTCACTGTTAGTCCACACTTGTTGTTTACGAAGCATGTGACGCATATAATTTTATTTGATCTGATGATTCTGCCAATCAGCAAATGTGTCTGTGATGATTCTACCAATTGCGTTCTGTTTTCAGGCAATTTGACTACTCCTGGTATGAAATGTTTTTTTTAAAAAATTACATTATCACTTCTTCAGTCCTTGTGACAAACATAATATTTCAGCAAATATTACAAAAGCAATACAGTGGATACCCGCAGGTTCTTATTTCCCAACCGGCATACCTGGTTTTTTTGAAGGGCTGCTGAACTGAGCCGCTCTTTTTGCCAGACATCACACAGAGAACTCATTAATTAATGGAACGACTGCATTATTATGCAAGAGGTTCTTTTCACAGAGTTAAGAGGTTTCTTCCGGCCTTGGTAACCTCTCCTTTGGGGAGTCCCTTTTGAAAAGATGCAGATAACCAGTTTAAACCCTTTACATCTTCCCTCAACATCTGAAGTTTATCTTAAGTTCAAGAGCATGTGGCTATGATTTAAAAACGGGAACCTCAAAGTATTATTCTTGCTTTTACACCATTTCAGGGTCTTTTCCAACCCTGCAATATGTTGTGGTGGTGTGCTCATTTGTACTTTCCTGGGGCTGGGGTGCATCGGCTATGCGTCTCACAACATGCACACAAAGAGAACATTCGGTAACACGTTACATTAAAAACAATGTGTAACTGCAGCAATTACTGTGTTACTGCACAGGTATAAGAGCACGTTTCTAACAGATTTTCCAGAAAACACTAGCTAACACTTGAATGGTCTGAAACCCCTTAACTATTTTGTGTACATATGGGTTTGGGTTCTTATAATATTCTGTTTCTCTATCCCAAATGGAGACTGTGGGGCTGCATTACCACTATCATATTCAGTTCCGTCTGCATAGGCTTCTCTTAGGTTGGTATTTATAACTCAACACATTTCACTCATCCTTTCCGCTAAATTATTTAGCAGCACAAACCACATTAATGGGGGGATACATCTCTGGGAGATGGGGGGTGGGAAAGTGGTTATTTATGTACGTCAAAGACAAGGAATTTAAGCACTGTATTTCAAATGAGGATGAGCAGAGAGAGATGAGGGGGAGAGATGAGGGAGAGGGCAGGAGTGGGGTTTAGATGGGTTTGCCAGGGCTTTCCATTTCTCACCGAGTTACTTTAGTGCCTTCAGGGAAAGAGTGTTGTGAAAAAAAACCTACCAAAGGGCTACGTTGCATTTTCCAAAGCCATTTTCGATATTGACAGAGAATGGGAAAGTAACGGGAGAAAAAGAGGAGGAAGTAAGAAAGAAAGATGACGTTCATGTGGCAGGAATAACTATCATGTCAACCGTTGGCAGTAACCACAGGGACACCGAGGTGTGGTTAAAATCACTGAGGAAGCCAAGCCAAGCCAGTAAAAAAGCCATATTACAACCTGTTGTGATAATTGTGTTGTTTACTCTACAACCCATTTGTTCAAACGCCACCGTGATATACAATAAGGCTGTGACAACAAAAAGACAACAGTCACACAGTGGTAGAATAAATTCAACTACACAAACGTTTGTTTCATCACAAAACCGGAGAGCAACATTTGTCCGGTGAAGTCCACAAAGCAAATATGTCATGTAACAAACAGTTATATCACCTGCAGCATGGTCAAGGAAGTTAATGTTTTTGACAGTTTACTAAACAACTACTGATTTAGAACCACAGAGATACCACAAGTCAGCAAAAAGACAACAGGAGCACTGCCTCCACTATTCCAGCACCATTTCAACTTAAAAATGTCAACATCATCAAATCAACAAGGGTATACAGTGCCTTGCAAAAGTATTCATCCCCCTTGGCGTTTTTCCTATTTTGATGCATTACAACCTGTAATTTAAATGGATTTTTATTTGGATTTCATGTAATGGACATACACAAAATAGTCAAAATTGGTGAAGTGAAATGAAAGAAATAACTTGTTTCAAAAACAAAAAAATAACGGAAAGGTGGTGCGTGCATATGTATTCACCCCCTTTGCTATGAAGCCCCTAAATAAGATCTGGTGCAATCAATTACCTTCAGAAGTCACATAATTAGCTAAATAAAGTTCACCTGTGTGCAATCTAAGTGTCACATGATCTGTCACATGATCTCTGCAACACAACTAAGCAATAGGCACCACCAAGCAAGAGGCACCATGAAGACCAATGAGCTCTCCAAACAGGTCAGGGACAAAGTTGTGGAGAAGTACAGATCAGGGTTGGGTTATAAAAAAATATCAGAAACATTGAACATCCCACGGAGCACCATTAAATCCATTATTAAAAAATGGAAAGGATATGGCACCACATACTTCCAAAGCTGGTTGAGAGAATGCCAAGAGTGTGCAAAGCTGTCATCAAGGCAAAGGATGGCTACTTTGAAGAATCTAAAAAAGAAAATATATTTTGATTTGTTTGAACACTTTTTTGGTTACTACATGATTCTATATGTGTTATTTAATAGTTTTGATGTCTTCACTATTATTCTTCAATGTAGAAAATAGTACAAATAAAGAAAAACCCTTGAATGAGTAAGTGTGTCCAAACTTTTGAATGGTAGTGAATATAAAACATTTTATCAAGGGAGGCAAAATGCTTGTTGGCATCAATCAAATGCTACGGGGGCAACATGTTATATACTATTTTGGTCCAGACAGCATCAGATACCTGGGCTACACACACAGAGACAGAGGGGTGCTGTTTCCCTCGCTCGCATGATGTCTCCATTGAGATTCAGCCACTTGCGAATTGAAGGAAAATTATGAAAACACAGAGAGAGACGAAATATACATTATTTGATAATGTTTATTATTTTATTGGTATAATATTTGGAGAATCCTGGCTTCCCTTGGCATCCATAAATACATGCCACTGCCATGGAATTGTTTTCAGGGGAGGAAGAGGAAGGGCTAACACTTCTTATGGGTTTTATATGTATTCCTGGAACATAGCTGGCTGTGTGACAATCTTGCAGTGTTTTTTTATCAATGCGTGTTCTATATCTAGTAGCACAAACATTTTATTCAAATGTCTAATTGGGATTCAGCAAATCATGACATGTGGGACTTGTTCTTGTAAAAGCATGAAAAAGAGGGCCAGACACCAAATTACTGTCACGTTTAAGGAGAAGACCCAGATGCAGACAGTGTCGAAGTAACAAAAGTTTATTACAAAAACAGGGGTCAGGCAAACGACAGGTCAAGGGCAGGCAGAGGTCAGTAATAATCCTGGGTGGTGTGACAAGGTACAGAATGGCAGGCAGGCTCAGGGTCAGGGCAGGCAGAATGGTCAAAACTGGGAAAACTAGAAAACAGGAACTTTGAGAAAGACAGGAGCACGGGGAAAAACACTGGTAGGCTTGACGAAACAAAACAGATTGGCAACAGACAAACAGAAAACACAGGTATAAATACATTGGGGATAATGGGGAAGATCGGTGACACCTGGAGGGGGGTGGAGACAAAGACGTGTGAAACAGGTCAGGGTGTGACAGTACCCCCCCCCTCTAGGGGTGCCACCTGGCGTCCTACCTGGGTGCATACCTGGTTGACCGGGGTGCCGGCATTGAAACTCAGCGATGAGGTCCGGGTCCAGGATGTCCCTAGCGGGGTCCCAACACCTCTCCTCCGGGTAATAACCCTCCCAGTCAACCAGGTACTGGAATCACCTGCCCAGAGGTCGAACCTTCAGGAGATGCCTCACCGTGTACACCGGTTGGCCGTCGATGAGACGGGGGAGAGGGGTGGGCCTGGAAACAGGAGACAAAGGGCTGTGAGACATGGGTTTGATCCTAGACACATGAAAAGTGGGATGTATACGGAGGGTACGGGGCAACAGAAGGCGAACAGCAGAGGGGTTAATGATCTTGGAGATGGGGAAAGGGCCTATAAACTGGGGGGAAAGTCTGTGGGACTCCACCCAGAGGGGCATATATCGGATGGACAGCCATACCAGGGAGCCGGGGTCCGGTGGCGGTCCGCTTGTCTTCGATACCTGGAGGTGGTCTTGAGATGAGCCGACCGGGCTTTCCTCCAGGTACGACGACAGCGGCGGACAAACATCTGGGCCGAGGGTATGCCGACCTCTTCCTCCGGGAAGAGTGGGGGCTGATAACCCAGGAAACATTCAAAGGGCGAAAGACCCGTGGCAGAGCAGGGAAGGGTGTTGCGGGCGTATTCGACCCACACTAGATGCTGGCTCCAGATTCTGGGTTTGGCAGAGACCAGGCAGCGCAGAGTCGTCTCCAGATCTTGGTTAGCTCGCTCCGACTGGCCGTTGGACTGAGGATGGAAACCGGAGGACAGGCTGGTCGACGACCCAATGAGTGTGCAGAACCGGGATGAGAACTGAGGACCCCGGTCAAAGACCATGTCCACTGGGAGTCCATGGATTCAGAAGACGTGCTGCACCATGAGCTGGGCCGTCTCTTTGGTGGAGGGTAGCTTGGGGAGAGGAATGAAGTCGGCGGTGTTGCCATAAGACGGGGGAAGACTCATGACAACGTCCAGGGATATGTGAGACCAGGGACGGTGAGGAACAGGCAGGGGTTGGAGGAGACCAGCCGGAACTTGCCGAGGAGTCTTGTTCTGCGCACAGATCGTGCTGGCAGCGACGAACGCAGAGACGTCAGGAACCATGGTAGGCCACCAAAAGCAAGAAGTATTCTAGATAGGTCTATGAAAATATGTTACAAGTACGAATGACATTATTTCCTAAGAAGGAAGATGTTTAGGGCAGGTCCCCGCGCCTCCCCCGTTCTGTAGGAAGGAGCAAGAGGGGTGAGAGACAGTACATAGTTTAAATGATAGGAATATAATATAATTTGAAAATTATTTAAGTTGAGGACAAAGGAAAATAATTGATGGTTCTAGTTCCCGGGTAAAAGGGTTATACTTGCTTGACGGTATCGAGCAAAAGGTGGAATGGTTGAATGAAAAGCATTTATTTGACGAAGTCTAATGGTTATTACTTTATTGTATAGGTTGGGTAACACCAGTGTGTGAATGAAAGCAGAATGGAGCCTTTTGCTTCTCTCCTCAAACAGAGAGGAAAAAGCGGCCAGGGTTAAGCAGAGTTCAGGCTAAAACCTGTCTCTCCTTTTCTATCTTCTTGATTGATTACAGCATGAAGGGGGGTTTGTGTTAGGTTTGAAAGATTTAAGAATGGACCTGTCATGTCCAACCATCAGTCTTCAGGTCAAGCCCGGGAGTGCCGGGGTAGAACAGAGTTTGAACTAAACATGAGTGTTTTTACAAGATAAGAGATTGATTGATTGGATTACTATTGATTCTGAACTGAATGAAAGTCGAATTTAGCCGCCATAGAAGACAAAGGAAGTGGGAGGAGCAATAAAGAAGCAAGGGACAGTCTAAAAAATAAATAAGGGATGGCAATTGGATGATAAATTACCAATATTACCTAAGTGATTGTTTAGGTAGCTGGTAATATTGACACATGAGCAGAACCATGTGTCAAGAGGGGGGAAGAGGCTAGTGGTAGGATTAAATAATATACGAAGGAGAGGACAAAATACTTTTAAAAACAACAACATTTTTTTAGATACAGTCTAGAAAGAGAATACTGATGTGAACGGTATGATTAGAGAGGGGTTAAGGAAAACACACAGGAGAGCAGGAAGAAATGGGGTACAACGTGAGAAGGTAGTTATTAACCACACTGGTATGTCAGAGGTTTTGTGCCCCCCAGGTGAACTAAAGGAGAAGGTGACCCCCTCTATCTAACCAGGTGACTGGTGAGGATCCAGTCCCTAAAGAAGAAAGACTGGAAGCAGGCCTGTTGGGAAGGGCCGTATCAGGTTATATTGGTCACCACCTTTGCCATTAGAATAGCAGAAAGAGCAACCTGGGTCCACGTTACCCACTGCAAAAAGGTAAAAACACTTACAAGCACCACTGAACACACGCAGAGTTAGAGAGAAGAACTAGACCAATAGGGTCTGGGGATCACCTCTGTTAATGAAGATCTCCTACCCCGACCTATCATCATTGTAGTGTGTTCTCAGGGTGTGAGTATGGGGTGATACCAAGCAGAAAGACTGAGGACAGGAGATGGTTGGCGGTTTTTGGGAATAGGGGTAACTTGAGCTGCATCATAGTCTCTGCAATGGTCTTGATATGTCAAGATCCACCACCAATTACGCTATGCCCTTACCATTGTTAAGAAGTAAAAGAGAAGAGAAGCGACCCGACATACTGACCGTCAACGATGAGTGGCCTACAAAATGGGAGTCAGAGAAGGGCAGACTGTAGGATTCAAAATAAAGGTTAAGGACATAGCCAACAGGTGGGGTACAGGTCAATAAGCAATTTGGGATTATAAAATCCCATTATATTCGTGTTCGGCCCCCACGGCGGATTGTTCCTAGACTCAAGTGTTTAAACACACTTGGGGACGGGGATATGAGACCGGGCGGGACTGAACATCCAGATGGGGGGTAAAGAGAAACAAAGACATCACCAATTATCAATTGGAGATAGTGGTAATGTGATTGACTTAAGTTCAGAAGCACAGGAGATAATTCTGAACCTTACAGCCCCTGTAACCGATGTGTGGTGGGCGTGTGCCAGTAAAGACAGTATAAGGCAGAGAATATTCATACCAAAAGGGTGGCTAGATACGTGCACCCTGGTTCTACTGATTCAGCTAGTTAGAATTAGTCACCAGGAACCAAGGAAAGGGTTAAACAGACGTAGGAGGAGTTTTAACAAAAAGGAGAATAGCCCTATTTAGATTGATGCGATTGGGATACCAAGGGGGGTATCGGATGGATAACAAGCTATGAAAGAATTAGGGGAAGGGTTTACTACCACGTTCTTTTGATGAGTGACAATAAACAAAATTGTGGATTGGATTAATTATATCTATTATGACCAACAACGATTTATTGGCTAGACTAGGGATGCAGTAAAAGGGATCTCTGAACAATTATCCGCCATCTCACTCATGACTTAGTAAAAGAGGTTGGCTCTAGATCAGGCAGAAAGGGCCGGTGTCTATAGAATGATAAGCCATTGTTGCACATTTTATCCCTAACAACACCACACCAGATGGGACGGTCACCAGAGCTCTTGCAGAATTAACTGCACTAAGTGAAGAATGAGCTGAGAACTCAGAAGTTAGTACATCGTGGATAGGGTGGTTTGATTAAATGTTTGGTAAATGGAAAACCATAGCAGCCACCATCTTAGGGGCGGTCAGTGTTTGTATGGGTGTTCTTGTATTATGTGGTTGTTGTCTTGTTCCCTGTGTCCGAGGATTGTTGAGTAAGGCGTTGGTGAAATGCAGTATCTCAACAATGATGAGAGATGGACCGACTCCGGACTCTGACCAGGGGAATGTGAAAAACGATCCTCCAGGCTTGGTGGATGACGAGGATTTTGACCCTGAAAGACCGCAATTGGATGAAATGTTTATTAGTTCTGACGTAATCGCTGAGATTAATCATGCTTGTACATACATTTATCCTGAATGTGAAAAAATTTAGTCAAAAGGGTGGATTGATAGATTAATTTGTATTTTAAGAATAATAACTAAAGGATTTCACCCCAAATACAGTATAAATGTGTGAACGGTGTTAGAGTTATAATGTAGTGTCAACCCACTAACAGAAGGGGGAAGTTAAAAACTGTTGAGAAAGCATTCCAGGGTGAAGGGGACTAAGAAACTGTTTAAAGGTGGGCGGAGCAAAGTGCCTTTGTGTGTCAAGGGATATAAAAGCTGTATGTATGTTTTTTGGCGCCAGAGCTCTCCATGATTAAAACATACAGATCATTCTTGTTGGTTGCGGACCTTCGTTTAATTCATGATTAAACCAGAGCCTTACACCCACTGGGAATTATTAAAAGCATTAAGTTTGATTCGGCTGGGAATTCTGCCCCTCCCGGACCTGCTTCCTTATTCCCCAACTGAGTGCCGTCACCAAGCACGAGTTGGGAACGATGGTCTTGGATTCCGGGGGTGTAGCCACAGGGCTATAGCGGAGTGACAGAGCATCTGGCTTGACATTCTTGGATCCCGGTCGGTTTGAGAGTGAGAAGTTGAACCGGGTGAAAAGCATGGTCCACCTAGCTTGCCTGGAATTGAGACACTTGGCGGTGAGGAGATATTCCATGTTCTTGTGGTCTGTCCACACAATGAACGGATGTTCCGCCACCTCTTGCCAGTGCCTCCACTCCACCAACGCCATCTTCACCGCGAGAGCTCACGAGTCCCCACATTGTAATTCCTCTCCGTGGTGTTGAGTCGATGGGAGAAGAAGGCGCAGGGAAGTAACTTGAGGTCCAGGGCCGAACGCTGGGACAGGACAGCGCCCACTCCGACATGCAAAGCATCGGCCTCCACCACAAACTAGCGGGACGGGTAAGTATGAACCAAGATGGGAGTAGTGGTGAAATGGTGTTTGAGGTTCCGGAATGCCCGGTCAGCAGCTGGGGACCATGTGAACGGAACCTTGGGAGAGGTGAGTGCGGACAGGGGGGAAGCAAGGGTGCTGTAACCACGGATAAAGTGGGGATAAAAGTTGGAGAATACCAGGAAACATTGCAGCTGCACTCTGGACGTAGGCTGGAGCCAATCAACCACCGCTCTCACCTTCCCGGGATCTATCTGTACACTCCCTGCAGCGATGATGTAGCCCAGGAAGGGGATGGTGGAGCGATGGAATTCGCATTTCTCCACTTTCACAAAAAGCTGGTTCTCCAGGAGGCATTGGAGGACCTGTCGGACGTTGAGCTCGTGTTCTTGGACGGAGCGGGAGAAGACGAGGATGTAAGCGAGGTAGAAGAAGACGAACCGGTTCAACTTCTCACGGAGAACATCATTAACCAGGACCTGGAACACAGCTGGAGCATTGGTAAGGCCAAATGGCATGATGGTCGATTCCGCAGTCGTAGGGTTGGTGCGGCCCGGGCCTTACTGAACACCTCCTGGAGGTCTTGGTACTCCGTGGGAATGGCGGAGAGGTCCGAGGCAACCTCCGAGCCCCCAGGAAGCCGTCCCGGGGCAGGCTGCGCTGACTTCAGGCAATGAGCGTGGTAAAATAGACCGATAGTCGCCCATTGATCCGAATGGTCAAGGCAATGAGCGATTCGAGATCCGTCGGTAGTTCCCGGGCTGCAAGCTTTTCCTTTACGTCCTCCGAAACTCCGTGCAGGAACGTGTCGAACAGTGCTTCCGGAATCCAGGCACACTGAGCTGCCAACATGCGGAAATCCACTGCATAGTCTGCTACACTGCGGGATTCTTGCCGAAGCAACTTCCTATGCAGCCTCTTTCCCGGACATGGAGCATCGAAAACCTTTTTTACCTACTGCATGACCTCCTCCAGACTGAAGCATACGGCCGACTGTTGTTCCCACATTGCCGTAGCCCAGGCATCAGCGCGCACTAGATTAAATCAAAAACATGGGTTATTGCAACGGTCTTTGTCTGGCAACTTTCTACTTCCACAGCTTGATAGAGCCCTCCCAGACATCAGAGTGATGAGGTACGCTACCTTAGAGCGGTCCGAGGGGAAGGAGGAGGGCTGCAATTCAATGATGAGCGAACATGCCCGACAGGTTCCCGACTCTCCAGCGAAGCGTTCCGGGGGAGGTAAGTGGGGTTCTCGGGAATACGGGGTGACCGGGGAGGCCGCGCTGCTAACAGCCGGGCTACTGAGGGGCTTGGAGGTTACCGTTGTGGTAGGCTGCCTAACAGACAACCCGCGGAATTGCTCCAGCAATGTGTTAAACGCTCGGTCATTGCATTTAGCCAAGGTCTGGCACCCTTCCATGAGACCACGGTTCAACTCCTCGTGCCTTCCAATGGTGGCTCCTTGGGAGGAGATGGCGTTGCGGAGCTGGTCCAAGTCTGCTGGGTCAGTCATGGCCAGTTCGTACTATCACGTTTCAGGAGAAGAACCAGATGCAGACTGTGTCGAAGTAACAAAGTTTATTACAAAAACAGGGGGCAGGCAAATGACAGGCAGAGGTCAGTTATCCAGATCAGAGTCCAAAAGGTACAGAACACCAGGCAGTCTCAGGGTCAGGGCAGGCAGAGGTCAATAATCCAGGGTGGTGTGGCAAGGTACAGAACGGCAGGCAGGCTCAGGGTCAGGGCAGGCAGAATGGTCAAAACAGGGAAAACTAGAAAACAGGAACTTTGAGAAAGACAGGAGCAAGGGGGAAAACGTTAGTAGGCTTGACGAACTGGCAACAGACAAACAGAGAACACAGGTATAAATACAGTGAGGGAAAAAAGTATTTGATCCCTGCTGATTTTGTACGTTTGCCTACTGACAAAGACATGATCAGTCTATAATGTTAATGGTAGGTTTATTTGAACAGTGAGAGACAGAATAACAACAAAAAAATCCAGACAACTCATGTCAAAAACGTTATGAATTGATTTGCATTTTAATGAGGGAAATAAGTATTTGACCCCTCTGCAAAACGTGACTTAGTACTTGGTGGCAAAACCCTTGTTGGCAATCACAGAGGTCAGACGTTTCTTGTAGTTGGCCACCAGGTTTGCACACATCTCAGGAGGGATTTTGTCCCACTCCTCTTTGCAGATCTTCTCCAAATCATTAAGGTTTCGAGGCTGATGTTTGGCAACTCGAACCTTCAGCTCCCTCCACAGATTTTCTATGGGATTAAGGTCCGGAGACTGGCTAGGCCACTCCTGGACCTTAATGTGCTTCTTCTTGAGCCACTCCTTTGTTGCCGTGTGTTTTGGGTCATTGTCATTTTGGAATACCCATCCACGACCCATATTCAATGCCCTGGCTGAGGGAAGGAGGTTCTCACCCAAGATTTGATGGTACATGGCCCCGTCCATCGTCCCTTTGATGCGGTGAAGTTGTCCTGTACCCTTAGCAGAAAAACACCCCCAAAGCATAATGTTTCCACCTCAATGTTTGACGGTGAGGATGGTGTTCTTGGGGTCATAGGCAGCATTCCTCCTCCTCCAAACACGGCGAGATGAGTTGATGCCAAAGAGCTCGATTTTGGTCTCATCTGACCACAACACTTTCACCCTGTTCTCCTCTGAATCATTCAGATGTTCATTGGCAAACTTCTGACGGGCCTGTATATGTGCTTTCTTGAGCAGGGGGACCTTGCGGGCGCTGCAGGATTTCAGTCCTTCACGGCGTAGTGTGTTACCAATTGTTTTCTTGGTGACTATGGTCCCAGCTGCCTTGAGATCATTGACAAGATCCTCCCGTGTAGTTCTTGGCTGATACCTCACCGTTCTCATGATCTTTGTAACTCCACGAGGTGAGATCTTGCATGGAGCCCCAGGCCGAGGGAGATTGACAGTTCTTTTGTGTTTCTTCCATTTGAGAATAATCACACCAACTGTTGTCACCTTCTCACCAAGCTGCTTGGCGATGGTCTTGTAGCCCATTCCAACCTTGTGTAGGTCTATAATCTTGTCCCTGGGAGCTCTTTGGTCTTGGCCATGGTGGAGAGTTTGGAATCTGATTGATTGATTGCTTCTGTGGACAGGTGTCTTTTATACAGGTAACAAGCTGAGATTAGGAGCACTCCCTTTAAGAGTGTGCTCCTAATCTCAGCTCGTTACCTGTATAAAAAGACACCTGGGAGCCAGAAATCTCTCTGATTGAGAGGGGGTCAAATACTTATTTCCCTCATTAAAATGCAAATCAATTTATAACATTTTTGACATGCGTTTTTCTGGATTTTTGTTGTTGTTATTCTGTCTCTCACTGTTCAAATAAACCTACCATTAAAATTATAGACTGATCATTTCTTTGTCAGTGGGCAAACGTACAAAATCAGCAGGGGATCAAATACTTTTTTCCCTCACTGTAGACTGGGCGACACCTGGAGGGGGGTGGAGACAATCACAAAGACAGGTGAAACAGATCAGGGTGTGACAATTACCTTTGTCAGTTTTAGCTAATTAGCAAAGGTTGTAACCTGTGTTGATTTGGTTGTCCAGATTCACTTTTCAGGTTCTATGTTACCATGGAAACGTTATTGTCGTTAATAGGCCTGTTCATAGGATGCACCTCCATCACTCGGTCGCTTCACGACATTGTTATGAACGTTATCAAGCCGCCCTCTATCGGCACCATAGTTGTGCCCTAGAGTGGTGATAAGCCCAGTCATTCTGGACAGAGGCTAACTACTGTTTAGTCTAAATTACACTATAGTGCCTAGAAATATTTAGTAGGAAACAACTTTGCCAGCATTATCATGTCGCCTCCTTTTGAATGTGATTGTATTTCCAAGCCACTATAATGCCCTTTTGATGAAATCTTCATCAGCGCTCCTTGACTATGCATTGAGTAGAATGCTCAGTCGAGCATCAGTTCAAAACAAATGTTCAAAATAATATTGTGAGGTTGCATTTTCCAATTCAGAACCGTGTCAAATGACTTGCGGTTTTTGTAACATGCACAGGTATTACATTACTTCACAAAGGGTTATACAGAGTGCCTCCCCAGACTTTCAAACAAATGTATTTAGTTCATAAATTATAACTTTTCTGGTTAATGACATGAATATGCATGGAGTTTAAACCCACTCAGTTGGCCTTTGATTATGAACAGAAGACATATTGCAACTTTTCAGAACTGAAAATACTCACTAGGCACAAACTGGTTTAATCAATGTTCTTTCATCATAATACATGGAAAATACATTGGCTCTGCAAAAACTGTTACTTTGAGGGTGACATTTCAACCACAGGATTATGTCATCATAGTAACCAATTTTCAACATACACACATTTTTACCTTGGAAACAATGTCAGATTTTCAAGTTATATCCACTATCAGAAAAAAAAATAACTGTAGGCTGGGAAGCATCTCCTACTGGAGGGTTGATCTATCTACAGCTATCCCTTGGTCTCCCATCCAGGGTTTGAACCAAATTCGTCACTGACTACTGCCAATGTGATATCTTGAGTATGATTATTGAGAGATCTCCACTTACTAAATTAATAGATTCACTGTTGCTATCAAAGTCTTTCCAAAGGGTAGGTTTAACAGAGCAAATGAAATGTAACCATGCTTTATAAGTCATACAGTATATGAACAATGCTACGATTTAGGCCAATATACTATTTGCAATGTTATCAGCAGCTATTTTCAATTCAACCCAGGGTTTAACTAATAATAGACAGTACATATAGCCTGAGGGTTTCACGCTTTGGTTGATTTAAAACGTAATCTACAAGTTAATAATTATTTTGTTGGATTCATGTCTCCATCTCAACCAAAAGTCAAAGTTAAAGAATGGCTAAATTAAAACAAACTTTATTTAAAGTGCATTGAATATTTGATTTGATTTAGTCCTATTCTTTAACTTAGATTTTGGTTGAGATGGACACGTGAATCATATCAATGATTCATTTGTACAGAAACTAGATATTGAATTGTGTTTCCGTAATGCAACCAAATATCAACATTTGAAGGAGATGTATCTTCTGCTTGGATAGTTCCATCTGTTCCACTGTGTGATGAGGTGGTGATGAACGAGTCAGGCGCAGGAGGGTAAATCACAGAATAACAGGCTTTAATCCGCAAAATACAGGTTTACGCAGAAATGCGCCAAACACACTCCAGGGCACAAAACAGGCGCACTGGAAAATACAAAGCACACGGGAAAAATACTCCCGTCGATACACAATACACGAGCTCCACCGAGCTTCACTAACCTCCACATACAAACAATCACCCACACAGACAAGGAAGCAGAGGGAACACTTATACCATGAGGGAATAAGGACCAGGTGTGTGTGATTGAAGACAAAACAAATGGAGTGATGATAAATGGATCGGCAGTAGATAGTAAGCCGGTGACGCCGAACGCTGAAACCTGCCCGAACAAGGAGGGGAGGCAGCTTCGGCGGAAGTCGTGACACACTGACTTAGTCTGGCTTTAATTCCAGTTTGTCTACAAATGAATAATTCATACACATCTCCATTTCAACCAAAAAGTTAAGTTAAAGAATAGGACTAAATCAAATCAAACTTTAAATGCACTTTAAATACATTTTGATTTGATTCAGTACTATTCCTTAACCTTGATTTTCGGTTGAGATGGAGACGTGAATCCAACATATCAATTATTAATTTGTAGACCAACTGGTCTAGTCAGTGTCAGTGAACAGAAGATATATCTCCTTCAAATCTTGATATTTGATTGTGTTGACAACCAAACACAATTCAATATCACTTTTGTAATAAAGCAATAGTAGCCTATTAACAGTCTATTAACTTGTCAACAAGTTACCAAATTATATGTTGGATTCTCTAAACCAAAAATAAAAGTTAAAGAATAGGATTAAGCCAGTGGCTTAGATAAAACTATCCAAGCATTGGATGCATCTCCTTTAAATGGAACGTGTGCATGTTCAAGATACTATTCAAAGATCTCAGGTCAGTGAAGATTTTATATTTGTACGTTTTAGTCATTTATCCAGAGCGACTTAGAGTTAGTGCATTCATCTTAAGATAGCTAGGTGGTACAACCACATATCTCAGTCATAATAAGTACAGGTTGCTCAATAAAGTAGCTATCAGCAAAGTCAGTGCTAGTAGGGGGGGAAAAAGTAAAGTGTGACTGTTAGTTTAACAAGCTACAAATGGACAGTACCAAAACAAATGATCTAATGATCTAATGATTCTGTCTCTTCGCAGCAAAATCTGCAGATCTGGGAAGATTGTATCCCCCATATAAATAACATTCTATTGGTAGCAATAATTTTATATAATAATTTAAATTGAACAATTCTAAGTTTTTAATCCGGCGTCGTTTTGCGTATCAGTTCATAAACACTATGCCATGGGATCGGTATGTCAAAAATCTCTTCCCAACTATTTTGAAATCTATATGGGATGGCTGTCAATCCTTTGGTCCTTAAATGAAACTGGTATACTTTGTTATTTATGACAGTTTTCTTTAACCAATTAGGTTCTTTAATGCAAGGCCGACAGACAAGTTCCTTACATTTTCCCCCTTGGTTGTAATTTTGGGTAAAGCAGACATTTCCATATGTTTTTGTTAGCTGCATGTGCGACATAACTCCACCAGTCCTGACGATGATATCATTTACGAAGATTATACCTTTTTTTAAAGTTTTGTCAAAAAAAAAAGGTTTTCTATCAATTAGTATATTTGAGTTTAACCACAATATTTGTTGCATTATTTGTTCTGTAGTTTCTGGAGGATTAAATTGAAATTGCAATCAACTTTCTATGGCTTGTTTTAGAAATAGTGATATTTGGGAGATGATTTCCTTTTATAAATAAAAAATAAATATGCCATTTAGCAGACGCTTTTATCCAAAGCGACTTACAGTCATGCGTGCATACATTTTTGTGTATGGGTGGTCCCGGGGATCGAACCCACTACCTTGGAGTTACAAGCGCCGTGCTCTACCAGCTGAGCTACAGAGGACCACTATAAATAACTGAAAGTGTGAGGTTGTAATCTGAATAAAGGGAAAAAGGCCATTCTTGAACATTGGGTGAGACAATCTTACTAATTTGCTAAAATACTATTTGAAGAGGTAGGGTTTCAGATGTTTTCAGAAGACGGGCAGGGACTCTGCTGTCCTAGCTTCAGGGGGAAGCTGGTTCCACCATTGGGGTGCCAGGACAGAGAAGAGCTTTGAATGGGAAGAGCAGGAGATGCCCTTCCGTAGGGGTAGGAGGGCCATGAGACCAGAGGTGGCAGAACAGAGTACTCGGGTTTGAGCATAGCCTGAAGGTAGGGAGGGGCAGTTCCTCTTGCTGCTCCGTAGGCAAGTACCATGGTCTTGTAGTGGATACGTGCGTCAACTTTGATTGCAGAGAACAACAGTGTGTTGTCCAGGGTCATGCCAAGGTTCTTTGCACTCTGGGAGGGGGACACCGTGGAGTTGTCAACTGTGATGGAGAGGTCTTAGAGCAGGCAGACCTTCTCCAGGAGGAAGAGCAGCTCCATCTTGTTGCGGTTGAGCTTGAGGTGTTGGGCCGACATCCAAGCTGAGATATCTGCCAGGCACGCAGAGATGTCTCATCCATATAGCAATGATAGGAGCGACTGTGAGGATGTGATGGAGCCGAGTGACTTGGTGTATAGAGAGAAGAGGAGAAGGCCTAGAACCGAGCCCTGGGCCACACCAGTAGTGAGAGTATGTGGTGCAGACACAGATCCTCTCCACATCACCTTGTAGGAGCCACTTGTGGTTCCAGGTAGGATGCAATCCAAGAGTGTGCAGAGCCTGAGACACTGAGCCCTGAGAGGGTGGACAGGAGGATCTGAAGGGTCACGGAGTCGAAGGTAGCGGATAGATCTAGGAGGATGAGAACACAGGAGAGAGATTCAGCTTCGGCAGTGCAGAGAGCCTCCGTGACACAGAAGAGAGCAGTCTCGGTTGAGTGACCAGTCTTGAAGCCTGACTCGTTAGGGTCAAGAAGATCGTTCTGAGAGAGATAGTGAGAGAGTTGGTCAGAGACAACATGCTCAAGTGTTATGGAAAGAAAATAAAGGGATACCGGTCTGTAGTTTTTGATGTCAGAGGGTTCGAGTGTTGGTTTCTTGAGGAGGGGAGCGACTCTGGCGATTTTGAAATCAGAAGGGACACAGCCAGTAGGATCAGGGATCATTGATGAGGGACGCAGATACGAGGAAGAGAAGGTAGAGAAAGGATGATAGGTCCTCCGGAAGTTTACATTTTTGCTCAGCTGCCCGCAGCCCTGTTCTGTAAGCTTGCGATAAGTCACTCAGTCACGGACTAGTAGAGGAGGGCCTAGCTGGCCTGGAGGAAAGGGGACAATGCAAATCATAGGATGCGGAAAGGGAGGAGAGTAGGGTCGAAGATGCAGAATCAGGACACATGAAGGAGAAGGATTTAGCAGAAGGGAGAGATGGTAGGATCTCCACTTAGGATAAATGAGTATCCCTGTGCCACCACCTCGACGACCAGATGCTCTCAGACTATGAGAGAACACGTAGTCAGATGAAGAGAGAGCAGCTGGAGCAACAGTGTTCTCTGGGGTGATCCATATCTCCGTCAGGGCCAAAAAATCTAGAGACTCAAGGGCAGCATAGGCTGAGATTAACTTTGTGTTCTTGACCGCAGATCGGCAGTTCCAAATGCTGCCAGAGACCAGGAATTCCACATGGGTTGTGCGTGCAAGGTACACTAAATTAGAAGGGTAGCAGCCAAGGGGTGGGGAGCGTCTGTAAAGCCTACAAGGAGAGGAGTGAACAGGTATTGAAAACACGCACATAGTTGACAAAGCTACAAAAGAGCAAAATGAGATCATCTGAAAACAACTAGGTAAGATATTCAAGTGAGAGAGTGGTGTGGAGCCTTCCTCTCTTTCTCAGCGGCCGCCGCTGAGGAAACAGGGGAGACTGAAGTACTAACACTAATTGCTAATTGCCTAGCAGAGGTGAAGAGCACACCTCCCGGTACTAATTGCTAATTGCCTAGGAGAGGAGAAACCACTACCCCTCCAATACAGTCAATGGAGACCAAAACAACAGTCACAAATTGCCCTGCCCCTTAATTCTAGTTGACCTATAAACAATCAGCAATCAGTAGGAAATTACATGATTCTGACATGCAAAAACTTGGTATATTTAGAAAGAAGACATCTGGGAGATTATGAGGAAATTATCAGAAGATAGATAGGAGTTGCATAGTTCAGAATACACAAGATGAAGCACACACAAAATAACCGTTTTTTTTAATTTATTTTGAAAGTCATCTTTCATTGACAAGCTGTAAGTGAATTATTGATGATTAGAGCTGGAAACACATCAGATGGCTTCCACAACATGAACAATATCAGAAATAAAAAAGGGATTGATAGACCCAACAACTAGAAATGGGCAGATGTTTTAGTAAGTGGTGTCTGGTGTGGTCATGGGACATTTCCAAGTGTCCCTAAACCTCTCCAAAGTGGCATATGTTTGTAAATTAGATAATTCCAGTGCTATTACATATTTGCAATCCCTAAATGCTTTTTGTTCAGTATAAAAAAACAATTTCTACCATATCAACCTTACTCAAACTTTGTGGTGGTGTTATGGGGTATCAAGTGTCCTTTCAACCTCTCCAAGGTGTTTGAATGTGGTAATTGCACAGTTTTTTCACACTGGATGTGCCTAAAAGTTATTGTTCACTATAAAAACTAAATTTCTACAACACCAACCTCTGTCAAACATTGTGGTGGTGTTGGGGAACATACAGGGGATATGGATGCTTACAGGGCATAAGCAGGCAACATCATATTTTTGATGCGCAAAGATATAGTCACTCGATGTTACCTTTAAGTCATACATCATCAGATAGCATTGGCAATAGGCTAGATTTGGTCCTACCAACATAAGGATTAATTTGATACCCTCCATATAGCTACAGCTCAAACACAGACCAAATTGAAGCTTACCTTGTAAGATGTTTGCTGTTTGGTGAAAACGTTGTGTAAAATAAACATTTTGACACTCGGGGCTGGTGATCAATAACGGTAGGTCACAGGCAGACAAATAAGATATCCTCATGACCTGTGGAGTCCTGGCTTTCGGTGTGTATCAATTCATTCTGTGTTTATTTCGTTTATGCTTCACAACGGTAACTGGAATGTAGGTAGCAGCCATCTTGAAATGAGGTCATCGGCTCGGCCTGCCTTTACAAATGTGTATGCTGCTACCTACGATCAATAGCCAAGATACTTAGCTTTCCGCAGACACCCTGCTTTTGCAGATAGGGGCTACCGTTCTCATACCAGACTGAATTGAATTTTTAAAAAACGAATAGGGTCCCCAAATATGGGGACTTTCATCATGCTAGACAACCATTTTCAAGTCTTGCCATAGATTTTCAAGCAGATTTAAGTCAAAACTGTAACTCGACCACTCAGGAACATTCACTGTCTTCTTGGTATCAACTCCAGTGTAGATTTGGCCTTGGGTTTTAGGTTATTATTCTGCTGAAAGGTGAATTCATCTCCCAGTGTCTGATGGAACGCAGACTGAACCAGGTTTTAACTCTGTCAATTAGGTTAGTATTGTGGAGTAACTACAATGTTGTTGGTCCATCCTCATTTTGACCCATCTACCATTTGGTGCCCTTCTTTGCGATGCATTGGAAAACCTCCTTGGTCTTTGTGGTTGAATCTGTTTTTGAAATTCACTGCTCGACTGAGGGGCCTTACAGATAATTGTATGTGTTGGGTACAGAGATGAGGTGGTCATTAAAAAATAATCTTAAACAATATAATTGCACACAGAGTCCTTATTATGTGACTTGTTAAGCACATTTTTACTCCTGAACTTATTTAGGCTTGCTATAACAAAGGGGTTGAATACTTATTAACTCAAGACATCTCAGCTTTTCATTTTTAATTCATTTGTAAAAATGTCTAAAAACATAAATCCACTTTGACATTATGGGGTGTTATGTGTAGTGACAAACAATCTCAATGTAATAAATTTTTTCTTCAGGCTTTAACACAACAAAATGTGGAAAAGGTAAAGGGGTGTGAATATTTTCTGAATGCACTGTATGCAAATTATGTATATATAAAATATCTGACATTGTATTCCCATTTGAACTTTGTTGTACTTTTAAATGGTTGAAAGTGCAGTGATAACATATTTAGATGACAAATAAACACAAAATCTGACATTGTTTTTCCATTGGAATTTGGTTATGCTTATAGATGGTTGAAAGCATAGTGATAACATATTGAGAACTCAACAAACTTCTGGCTGTCTTTTTGAGTGGGTGAATAAAGGTTGAAATATCATTGAGCAACGTCTCAACCAAAATTTACCCTATATGTCAACGTTGAAATGACGTGGTGTGCCCAGTGGGTATTGTCTGTTTAAAGCGGCAGAGTTCTCAGCACTTCACACTACACCCTCTCACACTACAGGAAATTGAAAGGAATTACGCTACAAAGTTCTCTGAGCAATCAGCATTTTTCGCCGGTGATAGAACTAGCTGTTGTGAAACTGTGTAAATACTTTCAAGGGCATGTGATTATACAAACTTTTAACAAACCTCAATATTGCTCATCCATTAAGTTTTGCTCCAAACCTTGGAGGGAAGTTGGTGTACCATAAGCTTGGGCGAGATCGTCAAATTCCAAACATGACTCATTCACCTTCCATTCTTGTGTCAGACTGGACCTACTGCCTTCATGACTCCTTTCTTGCACCATTCGGCTCAGAGTGCTTTGCAGCATCTGTACCATTCTGGTAACATTCTAATGAGTTTGTTTTGTTATTCACTATCAACTGTGTCTTCATGGTGTCTCTGCGATCCTAAGATTAAGAGATGAAGATTAATATCACTTTATTGGTCAATTGTACACAAGGTCCAACTGAAATTTGACTTCCGCTTTTAACCCAACCCCTCCAAAAGACACACATATACCATTTTTTTTTAATTTGTCACCATTTCCTCGTCTAAGATCCAACTATATAGCATAGCGGGATATTATGGGACTGGGGTTGAAAGTGTGTCCACACCACATCACTCCAATCGCTGAGCTCCATATAGACTGTCTGTGGTTCAGCACATAATCCTGTTAGCCAGCCTATCGGGACTCAGGAAATAGTGGGGACCACACTTTAGGGGTTGTACTGAACATACAATTTTACAATTGTTGCATGTATGCATCTATCTGGGCATAGACATAGCTCTGTGTGCGCGTATGTGTGTCAGAGAGTGTTGCGGTTTTGGATGAAGTCCAAACTGAATTGAGAGAACACGGTAGTATATTCGACAAGGTATCCTCAGGCATTGGACTATAGTGAGCCAGTGTATTAGGAACAGCTCAGAGGAATCAGAAGCTCAAGAGTGGGAGGCCTCTCTCTCTCTCTCTCTCTCTCTCAGCTGTCATGACTCAGACTGTATCTTAATCACTCCTGAGTGGTGCACCCCACCATTCACCACCCTCACCCAGGGCTGTAGCCAGGGTCTGAGTGTTAGTGAGGTCCAGACTTGTGCAGTAAATGTGTTGGATGGGAGAACAGCAAACACAAGCAAAAATGACCCCAGCCAATATCACATTGGTTTCTGTAGCTTCATTCACCTCAGTCGATCTACACATTTTGCCATAGGGTGGGGAGAAAGTTGTTGTTTTAAAGCTAATTTCCTGCAATTCTATACATTGTGCCATGACTTAAGCCATATGATATCTGAGTGAGAATGAATATCAAAAGCAATAGGGCCACCTGGAGATCAGGGCCCCTGGGCATGTGCCCTTCGTGCCCGGTCGGTAATTCGGCCATGATTACTACATTTACATTTACATTTACGTCATTTAGCAGACGCTCTTATCCAGAGCGACTTACAAGTTGGTGCATTCACCCTATAGCCAGTGGGATAACCACTTTACAAATATTTTTTTGTTTTATTTTTCTTTATTTAAAAAAAACAAAAATCTTAATTTTTTAGGGGGGGCGGGGCGGTAGAAGGATTACTTTATCCTATCCCAGGTATTCCTTAAAGAGGTGGGGTTTCAAATGTCTCCGGAAGGTGGTGAGTGACTCCGCTGTCCTGGCGTCGTGAGGGAGCTTGTTCCACCATTGGGGTGCCAGAGCAGCGAACAGTTTTGACTGGGCTGAGCGGGAACTATGCTTCCGCAGAGGAAGGGGAGCCAGCAGGCCAGAGGTGGATGAACGCAATGCCCTCGTTTGGGTGTAGGGACTGATCAGAGCCTGAAGGTACAGAGGTGCCGTTCCCCTCACAGCTCCATAGGCAAGCACCATGGTCTTGTAACAGATGCGAGCTTCAACTGGAAGCCAGTGGAGTGTGCGGAGGAGCGGGGTGACGTGAGAGAACTTGGGAAGGTTGAACACCAGACGGGCTGCGGCATTCTGGATGAGATGTAGGGGTTTAATGGCACAGGCAGGGAGCCCAGCCAACAGCGAGTTGCAGTAATCCAGACGGGAGATGACAAGTGCCTGGATTAGGACCTGTGCCGCTTCCTGTGTAAGGCAGGGTCGTACTCTCCGAATGTTGTAGAGCATGAACCTACAGGATCGGGTCACCGCCTTGATGTTAGCGGAGAACGACAGGGTGTTGTCCAGGGTCACGCCAAGGCTGTTCGCACTCTGGGAGGAGGACACAACGGAGTTGTCAACCGTGATGGCGAGATCATGGAACGGGCAGTCCTTCCCCGGGAGGAAGAGCAGCTCCGTCTTGCCAAGGTTCAGCTTGAGGTGGTGATCCGTCATCCATACTGATATGTCTGCCAGACATGCAGAGATGCGATTCGCCACCTGGTTATCAGAAGGGGGAAAGGAGAAGATTAGTTGTGTATCGTCAGCGTAGCAATGATAGGAGAGGCCATGTGAGGATATGACAGAGCCAAGTGACTTGGTGTATAGGGAGAATAGGAGAGGGCCTAGAACTGAGCCCTGGGGGACACCAGTGGTGAGAGCATGTGGTGCGGAGACAGCTTCTCGCCACGCCACTTGGTAGGAGCGACCGGTCAGGTAGGACGCAATCCAGGAGTGAGCCGCGCCGGAGATGCCCAGCTCGGAGAGGGTGAAGAGGAGGATCTGATGGTTCACAGTATCAAAGGCAGCAGACAGGTCTAGAAGGACAAGAGCAGAGGAGAGAGAGTTAGCTTTAGCAGTGCGGAGAGCCTCCGTGACACAGAGAAGAGCAGTCTCAGTTGAATGACCAGTCCTGAAACCTGACTGGTTTGGATCAAGAAGGTCATTCTGAGAGAGATAGCAAGAGAGTTGACTAAAGACGGCACGCTCAATAGTTTTGGAAAGAAAAGAAAGAAGGGATACTGGTCTGTAGTTGTTGACATCAGTGGGATCGAGTGTTGGTTTTTTGAGAAGGGGTGCAACTCTCGCTCTCTTGAAGACGGAAGGGACATAGCCAGCGGTCAAGGATGAGTTGATCAGCGAGGTGAGGTAGGGGAGAAGGTCACCGGAGATGGTCTGGAGAAGAGAGGAGGGGATGGGGTCAAGCGGGCAGGTTGTTGGGCGGCCTGCAGTCACAAGTCCCAAGATTTTATCTGGAGAGAGAGGGGAGAAAGAAGTCAAAGCATAGGGTAGGGCAGTGTGAGCAGGACCAGCAGTGTCATTAGACTTAACAAACGAAGATCGGATGTCGTCAACCTTCTTTTCAAAGTGGTTGACGAAGTCATCCACAGAGAGAGAGGAGGGGGGGGGGGGGAGGAGGATTCAGCAGGGAGGAGAATGTGGCAAAGAGCTTCCTAGGGTTAGAAGCAGATGCTTGGAATTTAGAGTGGTAGAAAGTGGCCTTAGCAGCAGAAACAGATGAAGAAAATGTAGAGAGGAGGGAGTGAAAAGATGCCAGGTCGGCAGGGAGTTTAGTTTTCTTCCATTTCCGCTCCGCTGCCCGGAGCTCTGTTCTGTGAGCTCGCAATGAGTCATCAAGCCACGGAGCTGGAGGGGAGGACCGAGCCGGCCGGGAGGATAGGGGACACAGAGAGTCAAAGGATGCAGAAAGGGAGGAGAGGAGGGTTGAGGAGGCAGAATCAGGAGATTGGAGGGAGAAGGATTGAGCAGAGTGAAGAGATGATAGGATGGAAGAGGAGAGAGTAGTGGGAGAGAGAGAGCGAAGGTTGCGGCGGCGCATTACCATCTGTGTAGGGGCAGAGTGAGTAGTGTTGGAGGAGAGCGAGAGAGAAAAGGATACAAAGTAGTGGTCGGAGACATGGAGGGGAGTTGCAGTGAGATTAGTAGAAGAGCAGCATCTAGTTAAGATGAGGTCAAGCGTATTGCCTGCCTTGTGAGTAGGGGGGGACTGTGAGAGGGTGAGGTCAAAAGAGGAGAGGAGTGGAAAGAAGGAGGCAGAGAGAAATGAGTCAAATGTAGACGTAGGGAGGTTGAAATCCCCCAAAGGGGTGAGGGGTGAGCCATCCTCAGGAAAGGAACTTATCAGGCGTCAAGCTCATTGATGAACTCTCCAAGGGAACCTGGAGGGCGATAGATGACAAGGATATTAAGCTTAAATGGGCTAGTGACTGTGACAGCATGGAATTCAAATGAGGAGATAGACAGATGGGTTAGGGGAAAAATTGAGAATGTCCACTTGGGAGAGATGAGGATTCCTGTGCCACCACCCCTCTGACCAGATGCTCTCGGGGTATGCGAGAACACATGGTCAGACGAGGAGAGAGCAGTAGGAGTAGCAGTGTTTTCAGTGGTAATCCATGTTTCCGTCAGCGCCAGGAAGTCGAGGGACTGGAGGGTAGCATAGGCTGGGATGAAGTCAGCCTTGTTGGCAGCAGAACGGAAGTTCCAGAGGCTGCCTGAGACCTGGAACTCCAGGTGTGTGGTGCGTGCAGGGACCACCAGGTTAGAGAGGCAGCAGCCACGCGGTGTGAGACGTTTGTGTAGCCTGTGCGGAGAGGAGAGAACAGGGATAGGCAGAGGCATAGTTGACAGGCTGCAGCAGATGGCTACAATAATGCAGAGGAGATCAGAATAAAATGAACTAAACATCTGGGAAAGGAGAGAGCCACAACTCCCAAATATAGCTCTCCCAACTTCCACCTCAGAAACTATAATTGTTGTAAACTACAGCGGTTCAATGTTTTCTAGGAATAGACTAACCCAGTTTATTCAGCTAGCTAACTAGGTGCAGTATTATTCCGTGAAAACGTCCGGGCACCTCGTCATAACACACGGCACGAACACACAGAGAGAGCCAAACTAACGTTAGCTAGTCACCCATGTCCCGAATTCCTTGAGCGACTCGGGCTATCAATATGAAAAAAACAAAACACAAGTGTAGGTTATGACTTACCCCTAGCAGCTACTATTAGCTAGCCAAGTGCAAAGCTAGCCACTGAATTGACTCAGCCAGTTCGCGTCTGTTCACTCGGTCGTTCCAGCTATTGTTTACAAGTAGCTATCCAGGTTGCAACAAGCTTGCTAATTTTCAAGCACAGTAGCCACTTGCTACCTAACGTTAACGGTTCAGACAATGAGGTTAGAAAACAGCTGAATGGTAGGCAATTATTGTATGTGATTATTGTAGGCAGCCAGCTGGCATAATTACAGGCACTCTCAGGCGTGAAACAACTATACCGTTGCTGATAGCTAGTTAGTTAGCTAGCTAGAATAGTTAGCAAACTAGCTAGCCATTGCTTTCAGACAAAGAAGAACCTCTCCTTTCACGGCACGAATACACAGAGAGAGCCAAACTAACGTTAACTAGTCACCCATGTCCCGAATTCCTTGAGCGACTCGGGCTATCAATATGTAAAAAAACAAAACACAAGTGTAGGTTATGACTTACCCCTAGCAGCTACTATTAGCTAGCCAAGTGCAAAGCTAGCCACTGAATTGACTCAGCCAGTTCGCGTCTGTTCACTCGGTCGTTCCAGCTATTGTTTACAAGTAGCTATCCAGGTTGCAACAAGCTTGCTAATTTTCAAGCACAGTAGCCACTTGCTACCTAACGTTAACGGTTCAGACAATGAGGTTAGAAAACAGCTGAATGGTAGGCAATTATTGTATGTGATTATTGTAGGCAGCCAGCTGGCATAATTACAGGCACTCTCAGGCGTGAAACAACTATACCGTTGCTGATAGCTAGTTAGTTAGCTAGCTAGAATAGTTAGCAAACTAGCTAGCCATTGCTTTCAGACAAAGAAGAACCTCTCCTTTCACGGCACGAATACACAGAGAGAGCCAAACTAACGTTAACTAGTCACCCATGTCCCGAATTCCTTGAGCGACTCGGGCTATCAATATGTAAAAAAAACAAAACACAAGTGTAGGTTATGACTTACCCCTAGCAGCTAGTGTTAGCTAGCCAAGTGCAAAGCTAGCCACTGAATTGACTCAGCCAGTTAGTTTAGTCTAGATTAACTAGACTAATTTACCAATCTAAAACAATTTCACTGACATGGGCTAATTGAGTGACTGTCAGTGAGTGACATATAACAAGAGGAACACTGCTGCAACCAAGTTTAAAAATTGCACCTTGCGTATTCAACTATTCTAATTCTCAACAGTAAGTTGAGACATTACTTTTAATTATTTCGGACCTCGGTGTCCTCATATGTAGCTATGGCCCTGGCCTCACTGCCCAAAACAGGTGCCTTTTCATAGGGACCGGGTGATTAAAACCCTACCCTGCTGTGTTTGCCAGGAGTGCAGGGCAGCAGCAAACTCTCACTGACACTCTGGATTGCTTTTAGGAGCGAGGTGAGTCAGGGGTGTGTAGAGAGTGAACGATGTGGAGAAGTTTGGATGAACATGAATCAGGACAGTGATATAGGGGTTTATGACTGGATAGTTGTTATTCAGCCATTAGTGGACCAAAGTAATACAGGAGAGCATGAGTGAGGCGAGAAGGGGATTTATTATGTGTATCAAGATCAATATTTTAGGAGAAAGTGGACAATCCAAATAAAATAACAACATAAACAACATATTCAAAACTATGTGGACACCCCTTCAAATTAGTGCATTCGGGTATTTCAGCCACACCCATTGCTGACAGGTGTATAAAATTGAGCACACAGCCATGCAATCTCAATAGAGAAACATTGGCAGTAGAATGGCCTTACTGAAGAGCTCAGTGACTTTCAAAGTGGCACCATCATAGGATGCCACTTTTCCAACAAGTCAGTTCGTCAAAATTCTGCCCTGCTAGAGCTGCTCCGGTAAACTGTAAGTGATATTATTGTGAAGTGGAAACATCTAGGAACAACAACGGCTCAGCCACAAAGTGGTAGGCGTCACAAGTTCACAGAATGGGACCGTTGAGTGCTGAAGCCCGTAGCCTGTAAAAATCGTCTGTCCTCACTACCGAGTTACAAACTGCCTCTGGAAGCAACGTCAGCACAAGAACTGTTCATCGGGAGCATCATGAAATGGGTTTCTATGGCCGAACAGCCGCACACAAGCCTAAGATCACCATGCACAATGCCAAGCATCGGCTGGAGTGGTGTAAAGCTCGCCGCCAATGAACTCTAGAGCATTAGAAACGTGTTCTCTGGAGTGATGAATCACGCCTCACCGTCTGGCAGTCTGACGAACAAATCTGGGTTTGGCGGATGCCAGGAGAACACTACCTGCTCCAATGCATAGTGCCCACTGTAAAGTTTGTTGGAGGAGGAATAATGGTATGGGGTTGTTTTTCATGGTTTGGGCAAGGCCCCATATTTCCAGTGAAGGGAAATCTTAACGCTATAGCATACAATGACATTCTAGACGATTCTGTGCTTCCAACTTTGTGGCAACAGTTTGGGGAAGGCCCTTTTATGTTTCGGCATGTCAATGTCCCCGTGCACAAAGTGAGGTCTATACAGAAATGGTTTGTCAAGATCGGTGTGTAAGAACTTGACTGGCCTGCACAGGGCCCCATCGAATACCTTTGGGATGAATTGGTACGCCGACTGCGAGCCAGGCCATAATTGCCTAATATCAGTGCCCAACCTCACTAATGCTCTTGTGGCTGAATGGAATCAAGTCCCCGCAACAATGTTCCAACATCTAGTGGAAAGCCTTCCCAGAAGAGTGGAGGCTGTAATAGCAGCAAAGGGGGGACCAACTCCATATTAATGCCCATGATTTTGGAATGAAATGTTCTACGAGCAGGTGTCCACGTACACTACATGACCAAAAGTATCTCGGAATTACTCCACAAACACTTAACAAGACAGATAAACTGCTATATAACATCTTACTAGCCGCAAGTAAGAAGGCATTCACAAGACACTGGTTATCACCCCAAATGCCAACCATCCTGGACTGGACTAACATGGCTTACGACAGTCACGACAAAAAAAGGAAAACTGCTCACAGCCTACCATGATTAACAGATATGTTTGATCTAAATTTGACCAGTATTGTCGCAGCAAATAATCCTGCAGCAACAGGATTTAAATGGTTAGTCCATACAGTGGGTATCATAAGTATTCACCCCCCTTGGATTTCCTCACATTTTATTGTGTTAGAAAGTGGGATCCATAAAATAGATTAAATGTGACTTTCTTTTGTCAATGATCTACACTAAATACTAAAAGTGGAAGTATTTTTCTATATTCATTACAAATAAAACACTATATACCTTGATTAGATAAGTATTCACCCCCCTGAGTCAATATATGTTAGAAACACCTTTAGCAGCGATTACAGCTGTGAGTCTTCTTGGGTAAGTCTCTAAGAGCTTTGCACAACTGGATTTAGCAATATTTGCCCATTATTCTTTTCAAAGCTACATGAAAAGTGCAATACTTTTAATATAATCATGTGTTAGTGCATGTTTTCAGTGAATTTACAGAAAATTCTCAGCAAGAAAAGAGTGAAAACAAAAGATCGTTCACCTGCATGCTGTTATACATTTCCAAGGACCGGTAATCTGTAGCTGCTGGTAGATGGTGGTACTGAGCGTTCGTCTCACTGGCAGTTTATTTACAGAAAATTATCCCCTCTCTTTCAATTGTTTTTGGGGTTCCTCGCAGAGTCGAGGCTCCAACTGAGGATAAATTAGGTGATTTAACATGTCAATCAGAGATAATGATGCTCTCATTGGTGACGCAAACACTTTTCAGAAACTGTAAAATGGGTTGTAAACACAATAATAAAAGGATTTTTAAAAACTTGACAATTCATATCTGATAAATTAAAGGGGGGAAGGCACCACTACCCAACAGATGTAGGAGAATATTCAGTTCTTGTTAGCCTAAAACATGCTGAATGTATCATTCTTCAAACAAACTCTGTGCTTTGATCATTCTAAGGTCCTCTAAAATAGAAAATAACATTGGTAAACATGCTAATTTATTCTGAAGAACGGTTGTATACAATATTTACACCTAAATGTGAATTTCAGCGGGGAATAGGCCTACAAGCTCTCACACACAATACTATCCCTCTTCGGGATCGAATTAGAATCTCCACAGTCGGTAAAAGCAAACTCAACCGAGACTAAAATAGGGGGAGACGTTTCCACAATGGAACTAAACAGACAAAGAAACCCATCTCATCACCTTCGCCGCAGCCACCTTATCTCATAATGGCCAGCTCTGTAAAGCATCACCAGTGTGAGAAAGAGATTCCCACATGGGCTGTATAGGGAGTTGCTATCATCCCTATCGTTGTGAATCTCCAGGTCATTGACAAGGCTGGGCACTTTCATTAGTCTCCTTTGCAAAAATACTTGTCTAATTGCTGTCTTGTTTCACCATTGATTTATAATTCACTGCCCCACAGTTTGAAGAAACACTTAAAGCGACTGTTCAAATAAGATAAGAAAGAGTGGTGGGGCATTGTATTGCATTGTATCCTGTGTACATCAAAACAAAAGAGGGCCTTTTTTTTGCCAGAGATGTGAGATGTTTGTTGTTCTCAACGACTGAAATAAACATTAGCAGCAAATGAATGAGGCAGTTGTCAGCTATTTGTTTTACATACGAGGATGCCACCTTTAGGGGATAGTCTTGCATCTCAAAGAATAAAGCAACTCGAAGATAAAACTAAAGGAATCCTGGCAGTTTTGTTATTTCCAACTGAAACCTGTCAGCCTTTTTGTTGTCATTGGGCAAATTTGCCTACATTCAAAACAGAGAGACAGATAACAAGAAAATGAAGGTAAACATGGCGAGATAGGAACACAGATAGATAAACAGACAGGGAGACAGTCAGATTGACATGATAAATATATAAAGTACATATTTTCATGGAAGTGTGATAGTGATAATGAAGTTAGGTGATACATTTATAGATACAAAAATGAAATGTACCTTATGTATCTTCAAACTTTCACAGCCAATTTTCACCTCTTATGTCATTCCATAAATTGACAGCTTCTCCTAAAATAACACTGAAGATATATCCAATAGCATATTATAACATAAAACATTTTTTGGTGACAAGCCATTGTCTCTCTCAAGGGGATATGATATGTCCTGCCTCCTAAAACGTTTGAACTCTGCTCTTATCTAGAACCTACTCCAACTAGTTTGTTATCAACCAAAGCACCTACAGTGAGGGAAAAAAGTATTTGATCCCATGCTGATTTTGTACGTTTGCCCACTGACAAAGAAATTATCAGTCTATAATTTTAATGGTAGGTTTATTTGAACAGTGAGAGACAGAATAACAACAACAAAATCCAGAAAAACACATGTCAAAAATGTTATAAATTGATTAGCATTTTAATGAGGGAAATAAGTATTTGACCCCCTCTCAATCAGAAAGATTTCTGGCTACCAGGTGTCTTTTATACAGGTAACGAGCTGAGATTAGGAGCACACTCTTAGGAGGTCTCCAAGGATGTCAGGGACAAGATTGTAGACCTACACAAGGCTGGAATGGGCTACAAGACCATTGCCAAGCAGCTTGGTGAGAACAGTTGGTGCGATTATTCGCAAATGGAAGAAACACAAAAGAACTGTCAATCTCCCTCGGCCTGGGGCTCCATGCAAGATCTCACCTCGTGGAGTTGCAATGATCATGAGAACGGTGAGGAATCAGCCCAGAACTACACGGGAGGATCTTGTCAATGATCTCAAGGCAGCTGGGACCATAGTCACCAAGAAAACATTTGGTAACACACTACGCCGTGAAGGACTGAAATCCTGCAGCGCCCGCAAGGTCCCCCTGCTCAAGAAAGCATATATACAGGCCCATCTGAAGTTTGCCAATGAACATCTGAATGATTCAGAGGAGAACTGGGTGAAAGTGTTGTGGTCAGATGAGACCAAAATGGAGCTCTTTGGCATCAACTCAACTCGCCGTGTTTGGAGGAGGAGGAATGCTGCCTATGATCCCAAGAACCCCATCACCATCGTCAAACATGGAGGTGGAAACATTATGCTTTGGGGGTGTTTTTCTACTAAGGGGACAGGACAACTTCACCGCATCAAAGGGACGATGGACGGGGCCATGTACCGTCAAATCTTGGGTGAGAATCTCCTTCCCTCAGCCAGGGCATTGAAAATGGGTCGTGGATGGGTATTCCAGCATGACAATGACCCAAAACACACGGCCAAGGCAACAAAGGAGTGACTCAAGAAGAAGCACATTAAGGTCCTGGAGTGGCCTAGCCAGTCTCCAGACCTTACTCCCATAGAACATCTGTGGAGGGAGCTGAAGGTTCGAGTCAGGCTCGAAACCTTAATGACTTGGAGAAGATCTGCAAAGAGGAGTGGGACAAAATCCCTCCTGAGATGTGTGCAAACCTGGTGGCCAACTACAAGAAACGTCTGACCTCTGTGATTGCCAACAAGGATTTTGCCACCAAGTACTAAGTCATGTTTTGCAGAGGGGGTCAAATACTTATTTCCCTTATTTAAATGCAAATCAATTTATAACATTTTTGACATGCGTTTTTCTGGATTTTTTGTTGTTATTCTGTCTCTCACAGTTCAAATATACCTACCATTAAAATTATAGACTGATCATGTCTTTGTCAGTGGGCAAACGTACAAAATCAGCAGGGGATCAAATACTTTTTTCCCTCACTGTATATAAATAACCTCATTCCTGTTTCGAGGACCATGGTTGTGTAGAGATGCCATCTGTGCCTCAGAATAATGGAAGGCAGGCTTTAGCCTATATTTCTGATACTGCTGTGGGCTAGGGTGATTGAGAGGCCTTGTTTGATGGCCTATCACACTCAAATTACAGTGGCTGCAGCCTGGTGCAAAGGAGCACAGACAGAACCTATTGGTCACAACACGGTACATATATTCATTATACACAGACTGCATTGACTTTCTCTCACCCTGCTGTCTCTCTTCCCTTTCTCTACCCCTTTTCTCAATCTCTCTCCTTCCTTCCTCCTCGCCTCCTCTCATTTGCCCATGCTCATATTTCCTCCTCAAAATCTTAAGTATTTCTCTTCCTCTCTCTCTCTGTCATTACCTCTCACCACCCACCAGCCCACACCATATTTTCTATCCTAACTCTCTATCTTTTTTTCACACTCCCCAATCCTATCTCACACAAACATCTCTGTCTGTGTCTCTCCAGCCGCTTTATTTCAAGAACAGCCTTCAGCTAGCCCTTCAGCCTTTTACACAGACCCATTTTACAACAGAAAATGCTAGCTCTCATATTGAGTTTGTTAAATGTGTCCTTCATTGTAGTGTGTCAGAAGCCTTGATAAATATTGAAATAACTCAGTTTGTGAATTGTGGTTAGAAATGGTCTCCAATCCTACCAATAGAACAGAGGCGCAAAGGCATTAATACTGTCAGTACCACATCCCTGTCCCCTAGGTACACTTAGACCCCCACTGTTTCGCAAGCCTGAAAATACATGATGTACAGTGCATTCGGAAAGTATTCAGACACCTGGACTTTTTCCACATTTTGTTATGTTACAGCCTTATTCTAAAGTGGATTAAATAAAAAAATGTCCTCATCAATCTACACACAATATCCCATCATGACAAAGCCAAAACAGGTTTATAATTTTTTTTGCAAACGTATACAAATTTTAAAACAGAAATACCTTATTTACATACAGTGGGGAGAACAAGTATTTGATACACTGCCGATTTTGCAGGTTTTCCTACTTTCAAAGCATGTAGAGGTCTGTAATTTTTTATTATAGGTACACTTCAACTGTGAGAGACGGAATCTAAAACAAAAATCCAGAAAATCACATTGTATGATTTTTAAGTAATTAATTTGCATTTCATTGCATGACATAAGTATTTCATCACCTACCAACCAGTAAGAATTCTGGCTCTCACAGACCTGTTAGTTTGTCTTTAAGAAGCCCTCCTGTTCTCCACTCATTACCTGTATTATCTGCACCTGTTTGAACTCGTTACCTGTATAAAACACACCTGTCCACACACTCAATTAAACAGACTCCAACCTCTCCACAATGGCCAAGACCAGAGAGCTGTGTAAGGACATCAGGGATAAAAATGTAGACCTGCACAAGGCTGGGATGGGCTACAGGACAATAGGCAAGCAGCTTGGTGAGAAGGCAACAACTGTTGGCGCAATTATTAGAAAATGGAAGAAGTTCAAGATGACAGTCAATCACCCTCGGTGATGATGAGGAAGGTGAGGATCAGCCCAGAACTACACGGCAGGACCTGGTCAATGACCTGAAGAGAGCTGGGACCACCGCTGTCTCAAAGAAAACCATTAGTAACACACTACACCGTCATGGATTAAAATACTGCAGCGCACGCAAGGTCCCCCTGCTCAATCCAGCGCATGTCCAGGCCCGTCTGAAGTTTGCCAATGACCATCTGGATGATCCAGAGGAGGAATGGGAGAAGGTCATGTGGTCTGATGAGACGAAAATAGAGCTTCTTGGTCTAAACTCCACTCGCCGTGTTTGGAGGAAAAGAAGGATGAGTACAACCCCAAGAACACCATCCCAACCGTGAAACATGGAGGTGGAAAATTCATTCTTTGGGGATGCTTTTCTGCAAAGGGGACAGGACGACTGCACCTTATTGAGGGGAGGATGGATGGGGCCATGTATCGCGAGATCTTGGCCAACAACCTCCTTCCCTCAGTAAGAGTATTGAAGATGGGTCGTGGCTGGGTCTTCCAGCATGACAACAAACCGAAACACACAGCCAGGGCAACTAAGGAGTGGCTCCGTAAGAAGCATCTCAAGGTCCTGGAGTGGCCTAGCCAGTCTCCAGACCTGAACCCATTAGAACATCTTTGGAGGGAGCTGAAAGTCCACATTGCCCAGCGACAGCCCCGAAACCTGAAGGATCTGGAGAAGGTCTGTATGGAGGAGTGGGCCAAAGTCCCTGCTGCAGTGTGTGCAAACCTGGTCAAGACCTACAGGAAACGTATGATCTCTGTAATTGCAAACAAAGGTTTCTGTACCAAATATTAAGTTCTGCTTTTCTGATGTATCAAATACTTATGTCAAGCAATAAAATGCAAATTAATTACTTAAAAATCCTACAATGTGATTTTCTGGATTTTTGTTTTAGATTCCATCTCTCAGAGTTGAAGTGTACCTATGATAAAAATTACAGACCTCTACATGCTTTGTAAGTAGGAAAACCTGCAAAATCAGCAGTGTATCAAATACTTGTTCTCCCCACTGTAAGTATTCAGGCCCTTTGCTATGAGACTCGATATGGAGCTCAGGTGCATTCTGTTTCCATTGATCATCCTTGAGATGTTTCTACAACTTCATTGGAGCCCACCTGTGGAAAATTCAATTGATTGGACATGATTTGGAAAGGCACACACCTGTCTATTTAAGGTTCCACAGTTGACAGTGCATGTCAGAGCAAAAACCAAGCCATGAAGTCGAAGGAATTGTCCATAGAGCTCCGAGACATGATTGTGTTGAGGCACAGATCTGGGGAAGGGTACGAAAACATTTCTGCAGCATTGAAGGTCCCCAAGAACACAGTGGCCTCCATCATTCTTAAATGGAAGATTTGTGGAAACACCAAGACTCTTCCTAGAGCTGGCTGCCCGGCCAAACTGAGCAATCGGGGGAGAAGGGCCTTAGTCAGGGAGGTGACAAAGAATCCAATGGTCACTCTGACAGAGCTCCAGAGTTCCTCTGTGGAGATGGGAGAACCTTCCAGAAGGACAAGCATCTCTGCATCACTCCACCAATCAGGCCTTTATAGTGGCCACTCCTCAGTAAAAGGCATATGACAGCCCGCTTGGAGTTTACCAAAAGGCACCTAAAGACTCTCAGACCATGACAAACAAGATTCTCTGGTCTGATGAAACCAAGATTAAACTCTTTGGCCTGAATACCAAGCATCACGTCTGGAGGAAACCTGGCACCATCACTACAGTGAAGCATGGTGGTGGCAGCATCATGCTGTGAGGATGTTTTTCAGCGCCAGGGACTGGGAGACTAGTCAGGATCAAGGGAAAGATTAACAGAGAGATCCTTGATGAAAACCTGCTCCAGAGCGCTCAGGACCTCAGACTGGGGCAAAGGTTCACCTTCCAACAGGACAACAACCCTAAGCACACAGCCAAGAAAATGCAGGAATGGCTTCGGGACAAGTCTCTGAATGTCCTTGCGTTGCTCAGCCAGAGCTCGGACTTGAACCCAATCGAACATCTCTGGAGAGACCTGAAAATAGCTGTGCAGCGACTCTCCCCATCCAACCTGACAGAGCTTGAGAGGATCTGCAGAGAAGAATGGGAGAAATTCCCCAAATACAAGTGTGTCAAGTTTGTAGTATCATACCCAAGAAGACTCGAGGATGTAACCACTGCCAAAGGTGCTTCAAGAAAGTACTGAGTAAAGGGTCTGAATACTTATGTAAATGTGATATTTTATTTTATTTTTAGGTACATCTGCTAAAACATCTAAAAAACGTTTTTTGCTTTGTCATTATAGGGTATTGTCTGTAGATTGATGAGGGGAAAAAACGTGTTAATCAATTTTAGAATAAGGCTGTAACATAACAAAATGTGGATAATGTCAAGGGGTCTGAATACTTTCCGAATGCACTGTAACTGATTGATAGTTGGTATTCAGCAGACATACTATTATGTATTTTTTACTTTGAAGAACTACTAAAATAGTGATTTTGTCATACAGCATATGCAGCAGCTCAATAGAGATAGATGATGGAATTAAATAATAAAGTCATGAAATAAAACAAATATTTGATTAAAGTAAAGTAATGTGATGAAGCAGACTTGTGGATGTCTACAATTTTCTTTCTGAAGTCTTGGCTGATTTCTTTTGATTTTCCCATGATGTCAAGCAAAGAGGCACTGAGTTTGAAGGTAGACCTTGAAATACATCAACAGGTACCCCGCCAATTGACTAAAATTATATCAATTAGCCTATCAGAAGCTTCTAAACCCATGACATAATTTTCTGGATTTTTCCAAGCTGTTTAAAGACACATTCAACTTAGTGTATGTAAACTTCTGACCCACTGGAATTGTGATACAGTGAATTATAAGTGAAATAATCTGTCTGTAAACAATTGTTGGAAAAATTACTTGTGTCATGCGACCTGCCAAAACTATAGTTTGTTAACAAGAAATTTCTGGAGTGGTTGAAAAACGAGTTTTAATGACTCCAACCTAAGTGTATGTAAACTTCCGACTTCAACTGTATAGGATCATAAGCACATGGTTTGGATGACTCTTGGACATGAATCTTAACATAGCCTATAGCCTAGAATTAAATACATGAGGGACATGGAATCCCCTCACCATAAGAGTAGACTACTTTTGCAGCTTCAAAATTACTAAGAAAAATATTTTTATAATGAGTGAGACATACAGTAACTGTGAGTATTACAATAGCATCATTGTTGTTACATAGGACTTTGGAAATTGCTTTACAATTGCATAATAATAGGGTTATTACATAACTGGAATATGAACGTCACTGTTCCTCCTGTGTACAGTAGTTACAAAAACTCTCAGCTCATTGCTATGCAATTACAATGCAATTAACAAGGTATTATGTAACATCATTCCAAAAGTAATTACAATTGTATTACACAGGCACAAGAACAGTTTCATGTTAAGTGTTACTGAAAAAGCTAACAGTAACACAACATGGCTAAGTGTCGAAAGGAAAACAAAATAACCCAAAACTTGAATCAACTACAGCCAAGATAGGTTGAAAATCATGTTTGTTTGTATTCTGACTAAACTATCCCTATAAAGATAGTATAGCGCGTGTTTGAAACAAGAACACTTACCCTCAGATGGCTTTGAATTACTCTGCAGTATGTTCAGGTATGATAACATTTACTGCAGCTTTTGACCTTTTCAGTGGCATGTTGAAAGAGTCATAGAGTAGTTGAGCGTCACAGCGTGTTTATACTTATCTGTACCAAATATAATTGGTTAATTGGTTTGACTTGATTATGTACACCTGGACATTGGACATTCAGGAGAATGGACATTTACAAAATGTTCAGATAGAACTGTATTGTGTAGATCAAATTTGACTGTCAAATAGATTGGAATAGTATAGGAGATTGTGTGTGCTCTATTCATTCTATTTCTATCTTCAAAACGCAGTTCCAGATACAGCCCTGCCATTAGTTGAAGGCAGCCAATCCAATAGTTTCAGAAAAGTAGTCACTTCCTGAGATCTGTATTCAAATACTGTCTGAAGTATTTGCTTTCTCAGATCTACAGTATATTCAAATAGTTACTAAAGTAGTTACGTTCTGAGATGTGTATTCAAAAAGTTGTAGTCAACTCCAAAGGAACTATTTGTTTACCCGGAAAAAATAGTTAAGTTCCACAAAGCATAGTTTAAACTATAGTTATCCCTGGTCTGGTGTCCAGACAGAAGTGTTTTGAGGGGGAAACAACTGAAAGGGTCAGTGACAGAGATGCTTTGCTTGCTGTTGAATTTCCATGGGCCTTATTAGAAGCATATTTCAGCATTATTTTGTTCTAGTGAGGACTTGCCTTTCTGTTTTCACAAATCAGCATAATCAATATTCTACTTTCAAGTTGAGTATAAAAAAACAGACCGAAAAATATGTAAAAGACCTTGGTATGGTGTAAACATTCTAGTAAAATATATATGTACAGGGCCCAATAGGATTTATCCAATATTTGCTGGATTCCTATGGTTATTCTAGGAGATTGTATCCACATTAAACCACATGAATCCTCATTTTTCAACTGTTTAGATATGTGCCTCCTGGGTGCACAATCCACGTTGCATTCACCCAAGGTCATTAACATCACCAATAATTAGCCAAATCACCATCAAATAATGCTCCTTCTATACGTTGCAGTCTCTGCAACGGATATAGACTTCCCTTACTCCCCATACCCACCAAGCAGCATGTCTAGAGTGCTTTGCCCACTGTCTGTCTGTGTTAATGGCCATTGTTTAGACTCATTATGCTTATGTAGGGCAGCAGCCCCCCATCACTGAGGACTGGGCTGAGTTAATCTAGCCGTCAGTTGTGTGGAGAAACCTACTGTATAAAGTGTAGCCTGGGGGCAACTCTCTGTACTGGGGCTTTCATGCCGTGACAGCCAGGCAGGCAACCCTGCTGTCTCTGAAGAAAGAATTGGACATAATGGTAGTGAATGAATGGGGGCCTGGCATTAGTTGTAGTTTCCAGACCAGGACATGTATTTGAGTTACTGCACTGTATCCCCCCAGTCCTGGGATCCTTGAACTGTCTCTGTAAAAAAGAAAGGCCTAAGTGGACATGCATTCAATTGAATGTGGATGGTAAATGCAGTGTATCCTGGGGTATGTCAAACATGTTTAGAATAATGTGTGGGGGTACAGTTATGACATAGAGAGAGCTGAGGAATGATAGGAATATTTGTTTTGAACAGCAACTTTGTTTATAAAAGACCCAAAGCTTAAACTGCAATGCATTGTATCAGTTGTTTAAATGGCTGCAGTTGTGCAGTAGTTGTTGGAGCTGTTCGACTCTGTGCCATAGGCTTGCTATATTCTTCACACTAAGCCCGAGGGAGCTCATACATTTATATGTCCATGCCTTCACCATGTATTGATGTGCCATTGCTTCATTAACCACCATTCTCTAACTGGGAGAGGTGCAAGGTCAAGTTTATTTTAGCAACCAATTTTCTTGCTCCTCCGAGTATATGTGCCTTTTATTTTTTCTTTCTCCCAGTGCCTCCAAAAACACAATGGAATAGCAGTGACACACAACCACAAAACTGTTTATTGACCATAAGCCTGTATATACGGAAAACATTTGAATACTTTATGCTTAATGTGTCACAATTTGGCGTAGCAACTATAGTTTACACAACATATTGCTGGTCGATGAGGACGTACTTGAATGATCTTGAAAAAACAGATTATTCCATTCTTGTCCTCATCCTTGCCTTTGGGCTGGACCTCTGACAGAGTCCATGCACCATTTAGTTATAAAATAGTCGTTTAGCAACCAGGCCTGTTCAGATTTCATCAGCTTAGCGGATTCCTGTTTGCAAAAGGTGCATCAAAGAGTGTTACTGAGGGAAAGATGCCAGCTAGCTTTGTATCAGGAAATTCAACAATGACCACAGCACACAGAAATTCAACAATGACCACAGCACAGAAAGTCGCAAAATAATGATCTTCATAAATAATGATAAGTCTCAGAGGCTTCATACACATTTCGGTGCCAAGCGGCAGGAAACTGAAAGGATGCAGCTTATCGAGCTAATGCCAATGGATAAAGTGGGTAAGATAACACAACAAATCCTGCTTTTTTCCTCAACAGTGAGGACCTGAGTGTGTATGTGTGCGTGTGTATCATGCCAGTGAGTCCGAGGGGTAATGCTTCTATATGTGTGTGTTTATGTGTGTGTTTGTTTGAGGGCAAATGAGGCGAAAAAAAATACAAAATATAATCCTCTCGATGCTCGGGGATCAGAAGGAATAGGACAATCGCAGCCGTGAGGTCTTCCCCACCCTAGAGGGGGTGTCAATGATAAATTCCCAGCCCCATGCAGTACCCCTGGCACTGGAGAGAAAGGGCATCACTGTGAAGAGTACCAGCGGCCAAACAAATGGAAAACAAGTATGTCATGATAGACAGAGGGCAGGGGAGGGGAGGAGAGAAAAACTATAAACAAGCAAACTCAGTTATAGCTACTCCACAAGGGATGGCTAAGGTCAAAGCACCTTTTCAAAGTTAGGAGAGGTTATTGCAGAAGAGTTTGTTATTAACCCTTGATGACATTGACAAGGAGGCCGCAAAACAAACATCAAAGGTTAATGGAACATAATTTCCCAATGTGTGTTGACTGAGCATAATGTTGTGTTTGTGTATGTGTGTGCGTGTGTACTATGCAGGTTTCTCCAAGTGCCCTAGATTTATAGAACCTGTAAAGTAAGATAATTCCACAGTGACTATAGAGGATATTTTCATTCCTCTGTATCTCCCTCCTCCTCCCTTCCTGCTCTCTCTGGAAAGATCCAGGACTTAAATAATGAATTTGCTTCTTGCGATAGATTTGTATGGCTTAACACTTTTATCAAATTACATTTGGGATCTCTCACACGTTGGAGGATATTCTTTTAATTTGAACATAATGAAATTAATGAAACTGTCCTGGCCTTGAAATAATCAAATTCAGCGATTACTGTTTTCTGTTGTCTCCATAGATCTAACATTAAAACGATGCAAAATGTATCTATAATGGTCATACAAAATCCAAAGTGCTTCTTTCTAGCCTGCAAGTACAGTTTATGCCAGAAGCTGGGCCCTGAAAGATGGCATGTTGCAGGTTGAAGAAGTGAAACCGTTTATTTTGCAATAATGTCAAGTGGTAAAATGACTCTCAGTCTTTCTGTCTTTGGCATCAAATTGTCTCGAATGTAGATTAATTGCAGATACTTGACCTCTGCCACCTCCGGGTTTTTACATGTTTTGAAAGTGACTGCGTCTGACTATCTCTATCTCTATCAAGTCCCCTGTAGCTCAGTTGGTAGAGCATGGCGCTTGCAACGCCAGGGTTGTGGGTTCGTTTCCCACGGGGGGCCAGTATGAAAATGTTTGCACTCACTAACTGTAAGTCGCTCTGGATAAGACGTAAATGTATCTCTCTCTCTCTCTCTCTAGCTCTCAATTGAATTCAATTTAAGGGCTTTATTGGCATGGGAAACATATGTGGACATTGCCAAAGCAAGTGAAATAGATAATAAACAATACAAAATTAACAGTAAACATTACACTCACAAAAGTTCCAAAAGAATAAAGACATGTCATGTTATGTATATATACAGTGTTATAATGAAATCTCTCTCTCTCTCTCTCTCTCTCTCTCTGTGTGGTCAGGGCCCACATTATAAAGAAGGCAGTTTGTCAAGTCAAACGCTTCTATAAGACAACCCATCGTAAATGCCCCTGGGTGGTTTACCAACTCGGCACAATGCTCTGGGTCTGGTATTATTGTCCCGCTTAATCACATTTTATTGCTTTATTGACTGGTGTTGTTAATAATAGCATTATAAATGGATTATTCATCTTCTGGTGTTATTTGATACTGCGGCAGCATCCTGTTGGGTGTATTGGTATCCATCAGCTAAGCACTTCCTCCACCATTGAATGGGTGAGGTCACATGCTTGCAGAGTCGCAATGAGACTGAGACAGTCTTTGCTGAGTGGGATTGTTACAGTTTTTAAAAAACGGAGTTCTCACAAATGCATCTTGGATGAAGAAAACTATTTTCGTAACCGACACCGACCAGGTGGATTAGCCAAAGCACAAACCACAGAGCCAAGAGAACAATAGCGATATTCCCACCAACAGCCTGTTTCCAATCCAAGGTTGTCCATTCTTGAAAGGCTTATGTGCTCTGTGTCCTCCCACCCCTGTCATTAATATTGAAACACATGAAATCACCTCGGTGCCCCCTTCCTTGTTCTATTACTGGCTCAAAAAAGACAGGCCCTACTTAAGGACCTGGAATTCTTTAAACACTAATGTGTTGTTGCCAGATTGACACCATTTTTTACCCAATCCCATTAGTGTCAGTCAGCCCCATTTTAGCACATAAAACTAAACCAATAACATTTCCACAGAAAATGTCTCGGCGAATATTAGTTAAGTGAGAGAGACTGCTCAGCTCTGCCCTTAAACCGTAAGGCCTCAGAAATGGGACAGGGGAACACTCATCTTAAATGTCAGGGATGTTATAGAGTTGTATTGTTCTCTATGCTATAATAACTCATGAACAGGTTCAAGAAAATATGCTCTCTGATTGGCGGAAACACGGCTCAAAGCCATTCATAAAACCCATATAACTGACTAATTGTTATAGGATTGTGTAAGTAAGAAAATGTCAGATGATATTGTGGTAAGGTAATGCCCTTGTATCCCTCTATCCCTGTCCCTGCCCATAAACCATGCCTATCCCTGTCACTGCCCATGCAATAACAGTGCTTTATTTTGGGTCTGCAGTGTTGGGGCGGGTGGATAAATGTCACCCAGGCTGACAAAGCAGAGGCAGCAATGAGGGCTTAGTTCCAGCCTAGGGCCATTCCCGGTGCTCCAGTGGCCTGGATAGAGCTCCCCCTGGCCCCCTGAGTGAGGCCAGCATTTTCCTTACCCTCTTCAGCCTCTTCCTCCGCCCAGCGCAACCATTGGAGGGGAAATCGAAATGTGCTGTGGCCTGAGAGGTCGAGCCATGTGTGACACTGACCACCACGACCATGTTAAGCTACAGCAGCTAGCTACGTCCAGGGGCTATTTTCTCCCTCTCTCTCATGCTCCTTTCTCTCTCTCTCTCTCTCTCTCTCTCTCTCTCTCTCTCTCTCTCTCTCTCTCTCTCTCTCTCTCTCTCTCTCTCTCTCATGCTCCTTTCTCTCTCTCTCTCTCTCTCTCTCTCTCTCTCTCTCTCTCTCTCTCTCTCTCTCTCTCTCTCTCTCTCTCGCTCTCTCTCTCTCGCTCTCTCTCTCCCTATCTCGTGCCCTCTCTCTCTGTCTCTCTCTGACTCTCTCTCTCAAGCCTTCTCTCCCCATCTCTCTCTCTTCTATTGTTTGAAACCAGGGCTTCGTTTTTTAGTCCCACATGAAATCAATTCACCAGCAGCCTCTGTAACCAGGCCAGTATCAGTTTGTGGACAATCTGGTTGGCTGACTATCGATTTGCGTCCGTTTCTGCTGATGCTCTGATCAAACTATAGCTGGTTACATGTATGAATAACCAGGGGCAAGCAGCCTCTTTACAATGCCTGGCAGAGATGAGGCGGCTTGATATCTGATGTAAATAGCTTCAGACAGCGGTATGGAAAACAAAGAGAGCGAGAGTCCAAGCAGTGGTTCAATGTGTTGCATTTACTTGGCTGAGCTCAGAAAGTGATGCTTTGTTTCTCCAGCATTGGAGCACTGCATCTCTCTCTTTCCCTCTCTCTTTGTCTCTCTCTCTCAATATATTAATCAGGCTCCATCTCTCTCTCTCTCTCGCTTTCCCTCTCACTTTCTCTCTCGCTTTCTCGCTCTCTCTCTCGTCTATAGGCTCCATATCTCAATGCTTTTTGTTTGTCATATATCCTACTTAAATCGCAGTAGTTAATATTTTTCTCTGCCTCTTCTGGTTCTCCATTATATCCCTTCATGTATACATTCCTCAGGCTTCAGGTCATCCGCTGATGACAGTGTACATTGACTCTGTGTGTCAGCATCATCCCGGCTTATCAAATCAGACATCGGCTGACAGGTGCGGTGAGTCGTCACCTTGGAAACTAAAAGATGACTCATCGGGTCATCAGAGTCGCTCATCCAGTTTACATTGGACCACCAGGGGGCAGTAGCCAATCACTACCCCCAATTGCTGTTGCTGGGAGGGGCCATTAGGTCACTTGGCTCAATATATACATACACACAAGTGCTTCAGGAAAATCAAAATATTACCGTAGCGATAGATTGATGTTAATGAGAAAATAAGTTTGCAAAGGTACTCGCCTAGGCTTTCCCCCTCTGGTTCCTGCAGGTTGGAGTTGGACACCCATGATTTACATGTAAAAATGCAACATATCTAGCCACGGGTACTTGGGGAAATCACATTCCTTGGTGTGTGTGGGAGTGTAGCTTTTTATTACCTTCCTGTTCCCTGCCTCCATGCTTCAAATCCAATTCCAGCTCTTAGTCTCTCAATGGGCTCCTTCTGTGCTGCACTGGCAGAGCTCCAGGGTAAGGCAGGTACTGTATGGGCGGCCAAAACCACAGGTAACTTCAATTCACACTCTTCATTTGAGCATTCATCACAATGGCGTAATAGGGGTTGGATGATTCACCTCAGATGGAAAGTCTACAGTGAATGGCATTAATGGCACACCGTAGGCCTGCCCTTACAACAACAAAAAAAAAGTGAAGTGTGAACATGTTTTTTTTTTTTTTACATGAGTCAGACACATTGTTTTTGGACACGTGTGAAGTTTCACATGTTAATTTTACCCTGCTTAGCTTCAGACGCAAACCAGCAGTGGGATGCAGGGTGCTATGTTTCCTGGAATGGATGTGCCAAAATGTTAAAATGCAGCGAAAGCAAAGGCCAGGGTAACAGAACCAAAGATAGGGAAAATTGCAGGAAGGAGGGAGGCGTTTTACTTAATCGCATTATCATAAAATTTAATTTACAGACATTGTTTTTGCATCCATTTACAATTAATTTGCTCTGGCATTTCAAAATTAATTTGCTCTGGCATTTCAAAATTATGGCCAAACAGTTCTATTTTTGTTTCATCAGACCAGAGGACATTTCTCCAAAAAGTATGATCTTTGTCCCCATGTGCAGTTGCAAACCATAGTCTGGCTTTTTTATGGTTGTTTTGGAGCAGTGGCTTCTTCCTTGCTGAGCGGCCTTTCAGGTTATGTCGAAATATAGGACTCGTTTTACAAACTTTTGACTGGTACTGTATATATATATATATATATATAATGCTGTGTATAGACCTTATGGACAGTATATGAATAGAAAATGTGTGTACAACAGGAGTTAAATAGGATGAGCCATGACTAGAATACAGTATATACTGTAAATATAAACTTGGTAAAACAGTATGTAATTATTACTGAAGTGACCAGTGTTCAATGACATTCTAAATAGGGCAAAGCAGTCACTAAGGTGCAGGCTAGAGTACCAGGTGGTAGCCGGCTAGTAACAGTGACTAAGGTTCAGGGCAGGGAACTGGGCAGAGGCCGTCTAGTGGTGACTGTTTAAACCCCCTATAGTCGATGTCCGCGCCCCTGCGGAAATCGAATTAGCATGATAAAAAAAATCCCGCAACTGCAGTGGAAGGTAGCCGAGCTACCCTCTGGAGAGCCCTTCGGTTTCGGACAGTGAAATTGCTGTACCAGGTGGTGATCCAAACCGACAGGATGCTCTTAATGGTGCATCTGTATAAGTTTGTGGGTGTCTTTAGGGCCAAGACATATTTCTTCAGCCTCCTGAGTTGAAGAGGAGCTGTTGCGCCTTCTTCCCCACACAGTCTGTGTGAAGGGACCATTTCAGGTCATCAGTGATGTGCACACAGAGGAACTTGAAGCTTTTGACCCTCTCTTGTTAATTAAAAAAAAGTTTTTCACATATGAAAATGCATATATGATTTCACAAGTAAATGTTTTTCACATGTGGAGTTTTCTTACAAATTAGAATTTCACATGTGATTGATTTCCACATGTGAACTTGCAAACTACATATCCGATTTTCACATGTAAACCCACTTTTGAGAAAATGACCGTGAATGTTTTGGTACACCGACTGTAGAGCTCTTCTTTGTCTACACCCATTCAGTATCGTTCACACCCCCTTAAGCTTTAGCCCCACCCATCTCTTTAAGGATTTACAGTGCAGTAAACAACCAAAGATTTCAAGACTAAAAGTGGTGAAAGTAGAAACAAATAGTAGTAGTAAAAATAGATGTTATCTAGTCCTTGGCCTATATCCTAATCTGACTTTGGTGTAGGCCATGTTGTTCTTCACATTACCATCTCTAGAAGACCCACACTATATCAAATAAAATCGAAGTTTATTTGTCACATGCACAGGACACAGAAGGTGTAAACAGTACAGTGAAATGGTTACTTGAATAGCGGTGAATTTTGTTTAGAAATGTAGCTAGCTAGCTAAACAATGATTCATAATCCCAACTCTAACGCCACTTTCAGAACAACTGAGAACTCAGAAATCTCCAACTTCCGAGCATTCAAACAACTGGGAACTCAGAAAAAAAATAGAACTACGACTGGGAAAAATCGATTTCAAAGATCATCCAACTCGGAATTCCAACTCGGGAACTCTGGCCTCTTTCTAGAGCTCTAACTTTTCGACCTGAAGATCACTGACATCATGATTTGACCTCATATTTTTCAGAGTTCCAAGTTGTTATGAACATGGCAATACTACCATGCATGAATCCCCAGGTAGCTAAAGCTAGCCCACTAGGTTCAATGTTAGCTAGCTAGCTAACATAAGCGTAAACTAGCAATGCAAATGGATTCTGAGATAGAAGTAATATTACTACACAGATCATACACGTAACATTAGTTAGCGAGCCAGCCATGAAAATTACTTTCTGACAAAATTAGACATGTATAATATCTGAAAATGTAGATAGACTATTACCCGTATACATGGATTAACGCTTTTCCCTCTCTGCCACGGATGCCATCGTTGCCCTTAGTTTGAAGATGTAATCCGGAGGCAGGTGTTATATACAACAGCCTTCTCTCTGTGTTCCCTTGTTGGACTCTCCACATTTGACAATCATCTATCTGCTTCCACCGGGCATTCCACTGATTTCAAAACTCAGTCAACTTCTACTGTGACAAAGATACCCTTTCTTTCCCACCATTGTCATCAGAAGACTCTACAATGTCTGGTTCAATGAAAATGTTTTGACCTAAATCAGGGATTTAATCATTGTCTGATTCATTTGTAGAGTGAAAGAGTCAGCAGGGCACGATCATCCTCTAGAAAGTAGTCCATCAAAACTTTTTTCCCACTGAGCTTTGTTGATAGCGCTATTATCTTCAGGGCAGCGATGTTGTGAGCAGTAGCAAACCTTTTTCAGTTCTTCCTAACATCTTTCAAAAAAAGCCCTGTAGACAGGATTATCCACACATACTGAGCAGCTCATGTTATAGACACAAGCATGCTACTTGGCAGACCAATTCGAACACATCTCTCAGCATGTCCAGCCCATCCATTATCTCAGCCAATCATGGCTAGAGAGAAGGTTCCTGAATTTTCCCATGTATAAACCAACTAGGCTCGTAATTTAACAATTGTATTCGTATTTACGGATGGCATACAAGTTTGTTAAGGAACATGAAAGTTCACATGTTCCAGAAGTTGTTCTGCAAAAAAAACACCTAATATATACATATATATATACAGTGGGGGGAAAAAGTATCTAGTCAGCCACCAATTGTGCAAGTTCTCCCACTTAGAAAGATGAGAGAGGCCTGTAATTTTCATCATAGGTACATGTCAACTATGACAGACAAAATGAGAAAAAAAAAATCCATAAAATCTTATTGTATGATTTTTATGAATTTATTGCAAATGACGGTGGAAAATAATTATTTGGTCAATAACAAAAGTTTCTCAATACTTTGTTATATACCCTTTGTTGGCAATGACACAGGTCAAACGTTTTCTGTAAGTCTTCACAAGGTTTTCACACACTGTTGCTGGTATTTTGGCCCATTCCTCCATGCAGATCTACTCTAGAGCAGTGATGTTTTGGGGCTGTCACTGGGCAACACGGACTTTCAACTCCCTCCAAATATGTTCTATGGGTTTGAGATCTGGAGACTGGCTAGGCCACTCCAGGACCTTGAAATGCTTCTTACGAAGCCACTCCTTCGTTGCCCGGGCGGTGTGTTTGGGATCATTGTCATGCTGGAAGGAGGTTTTCACTCAAAATCTCATGATACATGGCCCCATTCATTCTTTCCTTTACACGGATCAGTCGTCCTGTTCCCTTTGCAGAAAAACAGCCCCAAAGCATGATGTTTCCACCCCCATGCTTCACAGTAAGTATGGTGTTCTTTGGATGCAACTCAGCATTCTTTGTCCTCCGAACATGACGAGTTGAGTTTTTACCAAAAAGTTATATTTTGGTTTCATCTGACCATATGACATTCTCCCAATCCTCTTCTGGATCATCCAAATGCACTCTAGCAAACTTCAGACGGACCTGGACATGTACTGGCTTAAGCAGGGGGACACGTCTGGCACTGCAGGATTTGAGTCCCTGGCGGCGTAGTGTGTTACTGATGGTAGGCTTTGTTACTTTGGTCCCAGCTCTCTGCAGGTCATTCACTAGGTCCCCCTGTGTGGTTCTGGGATTTTTGCTCACCGTTCTTGTGATCATTTTGACCCCACGGGGTGAGATCTTGCGTGGAGCCGAGGATCGAGGGAGATTATCAGTGGTCTTGTATGTCTTCCATTTCCTAATAATTGCTCCCACAGTTGATTTCTTCAAACCAAGCTGCTTACCTATTGCAGATTCAGTCTTCCCAGCTTGGTGGAGGTCAACAATTTTGTTTCTGGTGTCCATTGACAGCTCTTTGGTCTTGGCCATAGTGGAGTTTGGATTGTGACTGTTTGAGGTTGTGGACAGGTGTCTTTTATACTGATAACAAGTTCAAACAGGTGCCATTAATACAGGTAACGAGTGGAGGACAGAGGAACCTCTTAAATAAGAAGTTACAGGTCTGTGAGAGCCAGATATCTTGCTTGTTTGTAGGTGACCAAATACTTATTTTCCACTTTAATTTGCAAATAAGTTCATAAAAATCCTACAATGTGATTTTCTGGATTATTTTTTCTCAATTTGTCCGTCATAGTTGACGTATACCTATGATGAAAATTACAGGCCACTCTCATCTTTTTAAGTGGGAGAACTTGCACAATTGGTGGCTGACTAAATACTTTTTTTCCCCAATGAATGTATATACAGTGAGGGAAAAAAGTATTTGATCCCCTGCTGATTTTGTACGTTTGCCCACTGACAAAGACATGATCAGTCTATAATTTTAATGGTAGGTTTATTTGAACAGTGAGAGACAGAATAACAACAACAAAAATCCAGAAAAACGCATGTCAAAAATGTTATAAATTGATTTGCATTTTAATTAGGGAAATAAGTATTTGACCCCTCTGCAAAACATGACTTAGTACTTGGTGGCAAAACCCTTGTTGGCAATCACAGAGGTCAGACATTTCTTGTAGTTGGCCACCAGGTTTGCACACATCTCGTTCTCCAAGTCATTAAGGTTTCGAGCCTGACGTTTGGCAACTGCTTCTTCTTGAGCCATTCCTTTGTTGCCTTGGCCGTCTGTTTTGGGTCATTGTCATGCTGGAATACCCATCCACGACCAATTTCCAATGCCCTGGCTGAGGGAAGGAGGTTCTCACCCAAGATTTGACGATACATGGCCCCGTCCATCGTCCTTTTGATGCTGTGACGTTGTCCTGTCCCCTTAGCAGAAAAACACCCCCAAAGCATAATGTTTCCACCTCCATGTTTGACAGTGGGGATGGTGTTCTTGGGGTCATAGGCAGCATTCCTGCTCCTCAAAACACGGCGAGTTGAGATGATGCCAAAGAGCTCGATTTTGGTCTCATCTGACCACAACACTTTCACCCAGTTCTCCTCTGAATCATTCAGATGTTCATTGGCAAACTTCAGACGGGCCTGTATATGTGTTTCTTGAGCAGGGGGACTTTGCGGGCGCTGTAGGATTTCAGTCCTTCATGGCGTAGTGTGTTACCAATTGTTTTCTTGGTGACTATGGTCCCAGCTGCCTTGAGATCATTGACAAGATCCTCCCGTGTAGTTCTGGGCTGATTCCTCACCGTTCTCATGATCATTGCAACTCCACGAGGTGAGATCTTGCATGGAGCCCCAGGCCGAGGGAGATTGACAGTTCTTTTGTGTTTCTTCCATTTGCGAATAATCGCACCAACTGTTGTCACCTTCTCACCAAGGTGCTTGGCGATGGTCTTGTAGCCCATTCCAGCCTTGTGTAGGTCTACAATCTTGTCCATGACATCCTTGGAGAGCTCTTTGATCTTGGCCATGGTGGAGAGTTTGGAATCTGATTGATTGATTGCTTCTGTGGACAGGTGTATTTTATACAGGTAACAAACTGAGATTAGGAGCACTCCCTTTAAGAGTGTGCTCCTAATCTCAGCTCGTTACCTGTATAAAAGATACCTGGGAGCCAGAAATCTTTCTGATTGAGAGGGGGTCAAATACTTATTTCCCTCATTAAAATGCAAATCAATTTATAACATTTTTTACATGCGTTTTTCTGGATTTTTGTTGTTGTTATTCTTTCTCTCACTGTTCAAATACACCTACCATTAAAATTATAAACTGATCATTTCTTTGTCAGTGGGCAAACTTACAAAATCAGCAGAGGATCAAATACTTTTTTCCCTCACTGTATAATAATAATTCAAATGCCTCTGATGTGAAGTAGTATTGTGCGACATGCACCTATTGTCTTGAAATGGGTCACATTTAACCTTCTACTGCATTGTGCTAAATCAGGGTCACACAGAGTGTTTCTTGGTAGTCTTAAACAAATCTAATTTGAAACAAAATTATACACCTCACACACATGGTTATGGGCAAAAAAACAAACAGTTGAAACGTACGTATTCAATTATGAGTTTGCATCCCAATATTACACTTCATATACATCACAGAAGACTGAATTATAACAAAACTGTTTAACATAGAAACACCAGATTTTTGGAGTTAAAACAATTAATAATGTTTATTAATTATGAAATTATGAAAAATATTAATAACATTCCACCCATGAGGCCACTAGGTCATTTGACTGCAGGGAAGGGCTACTACGTGTGAGAATATGGTTTCATGTGTGACATTTAAATTCAATATGGGAAAACAGCTATTTCAAATGTTTTTTTTTGTAAGTGTTACTCAAAAGATGCAGTATAAACAAGCTGAAACATGTTTCCTTCCAAGTCTTTCCCCCCGCTTCCTGGCCTTCTTTGCAGCTTGACAAAAACCTGCTGCTCAACACAGCCAAAGGGCCCGAGCCCTGGAATCAGACACGACAGTGGTGTTTTTATGTCCCGGAATGCAGACGGACAGCTAGCTAGAGACTACGCCAAAAAATAAATTGGAGGGCTGTCTTTGTTTTTTTCCGGCACAGCAGCATCCTTTATGAGGTGGAAAATGCCTAACCAGCCATCCGAAAAGAGGAGCAGAGGCAGCCACCTGTTCAGCATCAGACAAAGCCAATATTTTTCATTCAACCAGCTCGGGATATTCCTCTGGCCAACTTATCCCTCTGAAACAGAGGCCGGGCATGGCCGATGGAGCTGTGCCTTCCAGACACACAAGGTGAGAAATCAGGGAGCTTGGATGATTCGGCAGGGATCCCTGAGTGGAATTTCTGAAAGGGCTCATTATTCCAGTGTGGATAGGATGGAGTAAGTGGCACTGAAAAACTGGGAGAGAACAGACAAGGTGAAATGTCCATCAAAACTGCCACGGAGCATTGAGCCACGCCACCGAGGGACAAATGGGGGAGCAGTGGTTAGAGCTAGATCACATGGCTTGACCAAGCAGCTTCCATCAATATCTAACCGTCTGCTCCTCTGCAGACCTGGGGAGAAAATAATTGTATTTTGTAGTTTATTTGAAAATACCAACTTTTCAAATACTCGAGGTAGTCAAATATATTTTATATAGAGTTTAAATTATTTTCTTTGATATTCTAATACAAATCTCAGAAAACCAAATAATATTTGAAGGTACTTAAATATATGCAAATTATTTAAAAACAAAAATATGTTTATTTGATGGCTGCCAATTATTTGATGAACAACCAAAAACTGCAACAGTTAGTTGAATTAGTCTAAATACAGTGCATTCGGAAAGTATTCAGACCCCTTGAATTTTCCAAATTTTCTTATGTTACAGCCTTATTCTAAAATTGATTTAATTGTTATTTTCCCTCATCAATCTACACACAATACCCCATAATGACAAAGCAAAAACAGGTTTTTAGGAATGTTTGCTAATGTACAAAAAATAAATAACTAAAATATCACATTTACATAAGTATTGGTAATACTTATGTATTGGTAATTGGTAATTTAATCAATTTTAGAATAAGTCTGTAACGCAACAAAATGTGGAAAAAGGGAAGGACCTTGTAACAACAATTGTAACAAGGCACATCCATTAATTAACTACAGGTCGTTTCAATTTGTTTATTTCTATACTATGGCCTGCCTCAAAGGCTATACTGAATCAAGTGTAATGTAAGAACAATGTAGTTACATAGGATGTAATTGTAATTATCATGTACTTACCCAGGAGCAAGCAACTTAATGTAAAGTGAAACCCAGCAGGGTATAACCTTTATAATTACTATGTAGTTACAATGTAACAACCTTTGCAGACAATAGGCTAACCGGGATAAATTAGGAGACAGGAGAACATAAGTACAACCCTTTTAGTTACATTGTACTTACAATGTAACAATCTTCAACAACCAACTCTGTAATTACAATGTTGTTTCAAGAGATATACATGTATTTGCAATGTACTTACCGAGGAGAAAGCAATTGGTAGAGCATGGCGCTTGTAACGCCAGGGTAGTGGGTTCGATCCCCGGGACCACCCATACGTAAAAATGTATGCACGCATGACTGTAAGTCGCTTTGGATAAAAGCGTCTGCTAAATGGCATATTATTAATATTATATTTTTATTTTTAATGACTTTGTAGTTACAATGTAATAACCTTTGCAAACAGTAGGCTAACCAGGAATAATAAGGACAGGAGGGAAAAAAAGCTATATTTGACTTTTATTTAATGGATTCATATTCAAACCATTCAAATGAAATTCCACATTCCAGAATCAAAGCAATAACTATTAGTAAAACATACTAACTAGTTAGTCAAACGTACTAACGCAGGATGGTAGTTACCAAGCATTTCTCAATTTTTCACTAATGTAGCTAGCTAGCTAGCTAAGCGCTGGCATAATATCAACATGTTTTCCAACTCGGTCAATAAACGTGTTGTGTTCTGCTGCTCTAGCCAAGTTCACCACTAGAGAAATACAGGTAATCTATTCAATCTATTCTGAGACAGAACAGAAGTACAATTAGAACAGGATATCAGATGTCAAAATAAATACAAAAAAGCAGTCTGATGTTACAAGGCGCTACTGTGTTCTCAACCATTGATTAGGCTGGTGCTTACAGTACCATCAGGTTTATTACACAATCACCCTCATGGATTACTACAGTAAATGCCCCGAGATTGCATTTATCAGTAACGTAACTACCCAGACTGTCATTAAATTCTTAACTGATGTGTTCAGTTACAACAGAAACTGCTACGAAATCCTAAGAGAAAATGGTGCCCAATTCACATCAAAGGAATGGACTTCGTTCCTACATGACAGAGACATTACATACTCAAAGTGTTTGTGTACTACCCACAGCAAATGGTGCAGTGGAACGCTAGAGCCGCGTTCTAAAAGATTGTCTCCAAACGGCGATACGAGAGGGAAAGCCCTCGAAACCATATGTCCAAAATGTCCTCATGCACTACAGGATGACAGTTCATACCACTTCTGCCGTTGCGCCCTGTTTGCTTTTGAACAACAGAATGCTGTGCACAAAACTAACCATTCCCTCCGTCTCCGATGATGCTGCGCAACCAGGATGCGTGCCACACAAGAAAAAGGTAATTACTACATGGTCGCCAAACAATCAATCATCAAAGAGGGAGATCATGTGCACGTAAAACTCCCATTTCATGTAAAAAAGGGTGAACCAAAGTACAGTGCACCACACAAAGTTATCCAAACAAAAGGACCAAGCACCGCTTATCTCTCACTGTGTCCTGAACAGGCCACACTATTAAATGGTGCTGCTCATCTCCAAATGCACTTGCTCTCGCAACAGATATTCAAACTGATGACGAGTCAGGCGAGAGTCAGAAGAAGCCTGGCTTGGCTAAAGGATTATATTCAGTTTGTTCCAAACTGCTTCTGAAAGCAACGTCAGCACAATAACTGTTAGTCGGGAGCTTCATGAAATTAGTTTCGATGGCCGAGCAGCCGCACACAAGCCTAAGATCACCATGCGCAATGCCAAGCGTAAGCTGGAGTGGTGTAAAGCTCGCCGTTATTGGACTCTGAAGTAGTGGAAACCCAGAGTGATAAATCACGCTTCACCATCTGGCAGTCCGATGGACGAATCTGTGTTTGGCGGATGCCAGGAGAATGCTACCTGCCCCAATGCATAGTGCCAACTGTAAAGTTAGGTGGAGGAGGAATAATGGTCTGGGGCTGTTTTTCATGGTTCGGGCTAGGCCCGTTTGTTCCAGTGAAGGGAAATCTTAACGCTACAGCATACAATGACATTCTAGACGATTCTGTGCTTCCAACTTTGTGGAAACAGTTTGGGAAGGCCCATTCCTGTTTCAGCATGACAATGCCCCCGTGCACAAAGCGAGGTACATACAGAAATTGTTTGTTGAGATCGGTGTGGAAGAACTTGACTGGCCTGCACAGAGCCCTGGCCTCAACCCGATTGAACACCTTTGCGAGGAATTGGAACGCCGACTGCAAGCCAGGCCTAATCGCCCAACATCAGTGCCCGACCTCACTAATGCTTTTTTGGCTGAATGGAAGTAAATCCCAGCAGCAATTTTCCAACATCTAGTAGAAAGCCTTCAGAGAAGAGTGGAGGCTGTTGTTGTAGCAAAGGGGGAACCAACTCCATATTAATGTCCATGATTTTGGAATGAAATGTTCTACGAGCAGATGTCCACATACTTTTGTTAATGTGTATGTTGTGTTCCGCTGCACTGCCCAAGATCACCACTAGAGACATATAGGTATTGTATTCTACCTATTCTGAGACAGAACGGAAGTAAAATTAGAACAGGATATCAGATATGGAGAAGACTAGTATGCATGTGCTGATGATATATATTGTGATGGAGTGCTAATCTTGCCTAGTAAACTTACAATTAATTATACCCAATTGTGTCCTCAATTTACTGAGCCTACTACACGACAAAATGTAACAAAATCGTCATAAAACTTAAGAAACGTGTTAATGTAACAGGTGTAAAATATACTTTATCATAATGACCTGGCTAGATCATAAATTAACAATTGTACAGACAGAGGTTTGAGTTTACGAATTCCCGGTTTATTAACCAAACTCAACACAGGCTACTGTTTGGCCATAGCCCACACCAAATAAATCAAGGATACCCGTATAAAACAACCATGAACTCCTCTTGTTAATACCAGACTTAAGAGAGAGAACAATGGCTAAGCATGGTCTACACAGCTCCCCCACGTCGTCCCCGAGGGAATAAACAAAGTCTCTGAAGTGACCCGGAGGTCTCCTTTGCCTGCCTGGCAGTGATGGTCGCAGAGTGTCCAGATGTGGAACAGGGGGTTCAGTCCGTGGCAGGGGGCTGCCCCTCTGGGGCCCAAGGGATGAAGGCAGGGACATGGGGGACAAGGATGAGGGAACAGGAAATACAGTCCATGGCTCCGGGGAACCACGCAGTGACACAGGGAGGGAGACTGAGTGAATTGGCTGTCTGGAGCCTTGTCTGCGGCGCCTGGGGGTGGGTGCTTGGGGAATGTCATTGCCAGAGAAGGGAATTGTGGGGGTCCCTGGGGTTTGGGGAGAAGAAGCCCCTCTGTATGGGGCTAACCTGTCCCGGTGCAGTGCCACCTTTCTCACCCTGGGAGAAAGCTGCACCCGGTACACAACCTCCCCTACTCTCTCCAGGACGCTGCAGGGCCCCACCCAGTGGCTGTCCAACTTGGGGCATCTGCCTTTCTTTCTCAGAGGGTTGTAGACCCAGACCAGCTCCCCAGCCACAAAGTGCCTTCCCCGGGTGTGCACGTCATAGTTCCTCTTCTACCTCACACCTGCATTCACCAGCTGCTCTCTGGCGAAGGTGTGGGCTGTCTCCAGGCAGTCCTGGAATCTCCGGGCATACTCCGGCCCCATGGGAACAGGAGGGCTATCCAGGGGCCGACCAAAAGCCATCTCTGCAGGGGTGCGGATCTCTCTCCCCAGCATGAGGAGGGCAGGGGTGCAGGAGGTGGAGTCTAAGACAGCGGAGCGGTATGCCATGAGGACAATGGGCAGGTGCATGTCCCAATCATGCTGGTGTTGGCAGAGACGATGGCCAGCTGCTGTCCAAGCGTTTTGTTGAAGCTTTGAGGATGGAGAGTAGTAATGCGGGTCTTGTGCATACCCAGCCTCTCACACATGGTGGCGAACACACAGGACTCAAAGTTTCTGCCCTGGTCGCTGTGGATGGACTCCGCAGCTCCAAACCTGCTGAACATCCCCACTGTCAGGGCATCGACGATGGTCTCCGCCTCCTGGTCAGGCAGAGCATAGGCCTTGGGCCATTTTGTTAAATAGTCCATGGCCGTGAGCACCCAGCGGTTTCCACTGTTTGTGGTGGGGAACGGCCCAACTATATCCACTTCCACCGTCTCCATGGGAGCCCCAACTGCAGTTGTCACAGCGGTGGCAAAAGTCCTCCACATCACTCTTGTGGTGCCCCCAGTAAAAGCCCTGACAGAGGCGGCGGAGGGTTTTTGTGACCCCAAAGTGTCCAGTCCCCAGTCCCCCATGAGTGCTCTGGAGCACAGCCTCCCGCAGTGCTTTTGGGACCACCACCTGCCACCTCTCCTCTCCCGTAGCTGGCTCCTTCCATGCCCGCTGTAGCACGCCATCAGCCAGCCGCAGTCTCTCAAACTTTGACCACAAATCTTTGGTCACAAGTGAGAGCATTGCCACCTCTTCAGCTGCGCCTCTACCCACTGTAGCACTGGCTGTAGGTCTGTGTCTCGTCCCTGCTGCTGCCTCCATTCAGCCACGTCGACAGTCTGCAGCTCACAGCAGACAGGCCCGCTCGCCCGACATACTGAGGCACAGACCCCCTCCTACGCATACAGCTCTCGCTCACGACCCTCTCTCCGCTCACAGTGGCGGCACCCGTCTGCAGTAGAAGGCCGACGGGACATGGCGTCTGCGTTGGAGTGGTGTGCCCCTGCCCTGTATACCACTGTGAAGTCGTAAGGCTGAAGCTCCTCCAACCAGCATGCAACCTGCCCCTCTGGCTCTTTGAAAGACATGAGCCACTGGAGAGTAGAGTGGTCAGTCCTTACAGTAATGGGCAGGCCACCCAGGTAGTACTTGAAGTGTTTGATGAAAGCCACAACAGCGAGGAGCTCCCGCCAGGTGACACAGTAGTGGCGCTCATGTTTGTTGAATGTTCTGCTGAAGTACGCCACCCCTCTCTCCCCCTCTGTCTCCACCTGGGTCAGCACCCCACCAATGCCCACATTGCTCGCATCTGTGTCCAGGATAAAGGGCAAGTTGAGGTCAGGGGGGGGCGAGCATGCGGGCCTCGATCAGTGCACGTTTGAGGGTGTTGAAGGCCTCCTTGCACTCCACTGTCCAAGTGAAGGTCTTGTCCTTTGGCAGCCGGTGGTTCAGGGGAGCAGCGACGCTTGAGAAGCCCCGTACAAACCTCCTGTAGTACGAGGCCAGGCCCAGGAAGCTCTTCAGCTGATGAAGGTCGGTGGGGGTAGGCCAGTCTCACAAACCCCACTTTGTCTTCCATGGTGCTGATACACTCCTCCCCCACTTGGTGGCCCAAGAAGGACACCTCTCTCCTCATGAAGTGGCACCTCTTGGAGTGGAGCTTTAGGCCTGCGGCAGTCACTCTCTCCAGCACACGCCGTGACTGGAAGGAGCTGACATGGGCCAGGATGTCGTCAAGGTATACCAGACACTCCTGTCAAGGGATGCCATCCAGCACCCTGTCCATCAAACGCTCGAATGTAGCTGGAGTGTTGCACAGGCCGAAGCACATGACCTTGAACTGCCAGTGTCCTCTGTTAGTGGAGAACGCAGTTTTGGCTCTGGCCTCTGGGGAGAGGGGCACCTGCCAGTAGCCAATGTGGAGGTCTAGTGAGGAGAACCATGTCCAGCGACTCATCGATGCATGGTATGGGGTATGAGTCCTTCCTGGTTACCTCATTCAGCCGCCTGTAGTCCGCACATAACCTCAGCTTGCCCCCCTTCTTAGGAACACTGACTACTGGTGCCGCCCAGGGGCTGTCTGAGGGCTATATGAAGTCTGCCCGCTGCATCTCCAACACAGCCTTGTCTGCCGCCTCCTGGCGTGCCAGCGGGATACAGCGGGAACGCATCTTGATGGGCCGAGCATCACCTGTGTCCATCTCCTGCTGCACCAAATGAGTCTGACCCACCTCTTCCTCACTCAGTGCAAAGCTGTCTCTGAATTCAAACAGTAACTGCCACAACTGTTCCTGCTGCTCAGGGTCAAGACCAACACAGTTCCTCTCCCATATCTCCCTCACTGCAGACAGTGTCCTCTCCTCTCCCATTAGGGGTAGCTGGGCTGGGGGGGCGTGGCCTGGGCTCACGAAGGGATGTGTCGTGGAGGTAGCTGGGGGAATGTAACACACAGCCGTAGGTGACAGAGGGGCTGGGGAAAAGTCACACACAGATGTGGGCGAGGGGGGGCAGCCATGAGTTTCTGTTGCTTTAACTGTTGGAGTAAGGGGGTTGCTGGGTTGTGTGAATGTGACATTAGGGGGGGCCATGGTGACTGCCAGCCCTCCCTGGAAGCTCGGTGTGCCCCCATTTAGGTCTAACTGGCAGCCTGTGCTCCTAAGAAAGTCCAACCCCAGGATACAAGGGTCCTGCACAGCCGCCACACACACAGGATGACGCACAGTCCTGCACCCTACTGTCATAGTCATTATTGCCTTCCCTTTCATGGGTGCCAACTCACCTGTGACTGTGCGGAGCTGCACAGTTGTGAGCTCAAACTGAGTCCAACCTGGTACAATATCTGGCCACACCAGGGTTACTGTGGACCCAGTGTCCACCAGGGCAGAGCAGGGCACCCCCTCCACAGTGACAGGGACTTCACAAATGTCCCCAACACAGGTCCGGCCCACCACAACAACATGCTCCATCTGCTTGCACTCGGGGGGCGTGGAGCCCTGCAGGTCCGTGCCGGTGGGCTCCTGTCGAGAGAGGCTCTCAATGTCATTAGCTAGCACCCGCAGTGGCTCTCCAGGCTGCCTGCGTCTATTACTCAGTTCAGAGCGCAGCAGCCCGGACTGTACACACTGTCCAAAGTGCCTCCTCAGTGCTCCAACTAAAGCCCCATAATCACGTCTGTCCTCGGGGCTAATCAATATCAAACAGGACAGAGCATCAACCGTGAGGTACAAAGCCAACTGCAGTGCCCTATCATTATTCTACCACCCCCAAGAATGAGCTAACAGTTCAAACTGAGCATGAAAAGCTTCCCAATCCCCTTCCCAAGTACTTTGGGGTCTTAACAGACGCGGACGCAATCGGGGACTGGGCGCCGTCATGTTTGTTTACATCCTGAGCCCCAGCCTCCTCGTCACCCAGTGTCGACGTCAGCCCTTCAGTCCGCCCCCCAGAATCTGCGTGAAGCACAGTCGGTGAAGCACTCATGCCCGCTTCAGCCGCCATCATTCTAGCGGTCACCCTCAAGCGGCCTCTGTGCTCTGATGCCCTGGCGATCTCTTCAGGCCGGATCCTCCGACGTCCATTCACACGCACCTCTTTGGCCATAATCGTCCCCTACCTCCACCTTCACTTTCGGATTCCCTCAAAGCATTTTCAACCCCCGTTCTCCACGTAACGTTAGCTAGCCATGGTAGTCAGCTAGCTAGCTTGCTAACTTTGATCCATGTTTTTACTTCTGACACCAATTTAATGACCTGGCTAGATCATAAATGAACAATTGTCCAGACAGACGTTTGAGTTTACGAATTCCCGGTTTATTAACCAAACTCAACACAGGCTACTGTTTGGCCATAGCCCACGCCAAATAAATCAAGGATACCTGTATAAAACAACCGTGACCACCTTTTGTTAAGACCAGATGTAAGAGAGAGAATAATGGCTAGGCATGGTCTTAAACTTGTGATGCTCCACCCCCTGCCAAACCCCCCATCCCGCCGCTCCACCAACCACCAGGATGCTCCGCACCAGAACATTACAGGCATTCCCGTGGTTGGCAGATAGCAGGTTGACTGGCATGTCGGACCCCGCGAACACTGGATACTGGTAAGTACATCACAACCAATGAACAGCATAACATGTAACACACAGCTGTCTGTGCGGGTCGCTACACACGGAAATCCCTCATATTTATTTTCATGTATTACTTTAAGGTTATTTTGATATGTATTACACTACTTTCAAGACAACTATTTTATTGTATTTCTTTCTAAATTCTGTTGATGTTGTGATGTCATCAACGGGAGCCATGCTTTTACTCCTCAGTTTGCTCAAAGCAGGATGAGGAGAGCTAGCGTAGAATCCCGTATTATCAGCATATTCAACAGCGTTTAAGAAATATATTACCTTCAACAGTGTTATCTTGTGATTAAGCCTTCAATGTTTTGTTATTATTGGTGTCTTAAAAATGTTAGCAAACGGGTTAGCAATTAGTAAGTTTGACATTTCATTAGAAATACTACTATTATCAGCTTTTTGATAAGTTGTTTAGCAAAAAAAATATGTCCCGTATTATCGGCCACCTTACTATTATGTTCAATTACAAGAATTATCCGTTTAATTTTGTTGAAAAAAGAGACACCAACCACGTACCCGAAGTGTTTACTAGATAGTTGACTAGTTGGCTAGCCTTCCGGTAAAAAAGAATGACTTGCCTGTCAACTTTTCATTGCGTAGCCCGGTGTGCCCTCCTGTGGACTCTTAAAAAATTGTTCTTCACCAACATATTCAGTATTGTAACCAAATAAAATATGAGTATTCATAATTTACATCAAATACACTTTAATTTCAGTTATGTGCATTAACATAAACAATGAAAACACTGTTGGAGTTTGTGTTGCAGAGGTGCACTTGGAAAGTAAAGGAAGAAATACACAAGATGGGTTCAATAAATATATATATATATTATATTTTATAGACATTAATTTTTTTGAACAAATAAATAATTTCATATGAACACGAACAAAACAAACATTTAAATATCGACCTCCATCCCTTGTATTATAAAATAATAATACAAATTGAAGAAGTTTTGTAGAAGTTCTTCAACAACAATAGTAATTGACACAACTGAGAGAGAGAGAAAAACAGATTATGAAGTACCTGAGAGTGGTGCCATGGGTGGCGTGACAGATGTGACCGGTGTAGCTTTTCTCTTCCTTTTCTGTGCTGCAGTTTGAGAAAAAGTAGTGTTAGACAGAGCATGGTGCATGAAAACCCTTTTCAACTTTTTTACATCAATACCTCTGGAGGAAGCTGCAGAGGTTTTGGAGGAGGTGGAGATGACTTGAGGGCTGGTGCTATGTACTGTAGATATATAAAAAGAGATATACAGTGGGGGAAAAAAGTATTTAGTCAACCACCAATTGTGCAAGTTCTCCCACTTAAAAAGATGAAAGAGGCCTGTAATTTTCATCATATGTACACATCAACTATGACAGACAAAATGAGAAAAAAAAAATCCAGAAAATAATAGTAGGATTTTTAATGAATTTATTTACAAATTATGGTGGAAAATAAGTATTTGGTCAATAACAAAAGTTTCTCAATACTTTGTTGGCAATGACAAAGGTCAAACGTTTTCTGTAAGTCTTCACAAGGTTTTCACACAATGTTGCTGGTATTTTGGCCCATTCCTCCATGCAGATCTCCTCTAGAGCAGTGATGTTTTGGGGCTGTCGCTGGGCAACACAGACTTTCAACTCCCTCCAAAGATTTTCTATGGGGTTGAGATCTGGAGACTGGCTAGGCCACTCCAGGACCTTGAAATGCTTCTTACGAAGCCGTTGCTTCGTAAGTGTGTTTGGGATCATTGTCATGCTGAAAGACCCAGCCACGTTTCATCTTCAATGCCCTTGCTGATGGAAGGAGGTTTTCACTCAAAATCTCACGATACATGGCCCCATTCATTCTTTCCTTTACACGGATCAGTCGTCCTGGTCCCTTTGCAGAAAAACAGCCCCAAAGCATGATGTTTCCACCCCCATGCTTCACAGTAGATATGGTGTTCTTTGGATGCAACTCAGCATTCTTTGTCCCCCAAACACGACGAGTTGAGTTTTTACCAAAAAGTTATATTTTGGTTTCATCTGACCATATGACATTCTCCCAATCCTCTTCTGGATCATCCAAATGCACTCTAGAAAACTTCAGACGGGCCTGGACATGTACTGGCTTAAGCAGGGGGACACGTCTGGCACTGCAGGATTTGAGTCCCTGGCGGCGTAGTGTGTTACTGATGGTAGGCTTTGTTACTTTGGTCCCAGCTCTCTGCAGGTCATTCACTAGGTCCCCCTGTGTGGTTCTGGGATTTTTGCTCACCGTTCTTGTGATCATTTTGACCCCACGGGGTGAGATCTTGCGTGGAGCCCCAGATCGAGGGAGATTATCAGTGGTCTTGTATGTCTTCCATTTCCTAATAATTGCTCCCACAGTTGATTTCTTCAAACTAAGCTGCTTACCTATTGCAGATTCAGTCTTCCCAGCCTGGTGCAGGTCTACAATTTTGTTTCTGGTGTCCTTTGACAGCTCTTAGGTCTTGGCCAAAGTGGAGTTTGAAGTGTTTTTGTTTGAGGTTGTGGACAGGTGTCTTTTATACTGATAACAAGTTCAAACAAGTGCCATTAATACAGGTAACAAGTGGAGGACATAGGAGCCTCTTAAAGAAGAAGTTACAGGTCTGTGAGAGCCAGAAATCTCGCTTGTTTGTAGGTGACCAAATACTTATTTTCCACCAAATTTGCAAATAAATTCATAAAAAATCCTACAATGTGATTTTCTGGAAGGAAAATTCTCAATTTGTCTGTCATAGTTGACGTGTACCTATGATGAAAATTACAGGCCTCTCTCATCTTTTTAAGTGGGAGAACTTGCACAATTGGTGGCTGACTAAATATTTTTTTTCCCCCACTGTATGTATTATCTAACGCTTACAATTTCTTTCCTTTTTGCTTACTTAGCAGTTCTATCAACATTTAGCAACTAAGCTAGCAACATTAGAAAATCCGTTAGCTATATTTCAGAGGTAAAAAGTTGAATATTAAATGATGTGTGGTCTGTCGCGCAGTCGAATTTTACAATATGCAGAGTGTCCCACAAAATGTGTACATATATAACTTTTTTGAAAACGCAAAGAACCTAACTTAACTTACATAAATTGCACTGAAAATCGGTGGTCAGCTAACTAGAAGGGTGTCGTTAGTCACAAAACTCACCGTTATTTTCCAGTCCATTTAAATGTTGATCTCAAGGTGATTTAGTCCTCCAACCGCTGGAGAGTGTCCGAGGTTAGGGGGTGTCCGATGTTTGGGGAAAATTAGCTATGTGTTTATGTATGCTCTGGTCTTTTGAACGCACATAAATCCACAAAAAAGACAAGCAAAAATTATATCGTCATTGATTTAGTGTTGTTGCACTATTGTTGATAGGAATATATATTAGCTTGAATGGGGAACATTTTCGAGTTCATCTTTGATTGCAACTTTGCTAGGCTAGCCCCATTAGCTTTGGGTGCGGGAGAGGGTCTCTTTCAGGTACAGACAGCGTGAGTTTTCTGACGATTTTCTCACGGGCATTCTGCGCTGTCTTTTGTGTTTTATCAGGCAAATATACTTGTGTATGAGCATCCAGACGGCAGCATTAACGTGTGCCTTGCAATGGTATCCATTCCATGCAGGTACGTTGTGAAATGTGACGTTTTTATATTTCATGTTTAATGTGCTAGTTAGCTGTCGTTCATTGTGTTACCTATCCGGTCATGTCAGGAACGGCTACTTCATAATGGCACTAGTATTCCACAAATGTGCATTCTATCTGACACAAACTGGATCATGACAATTAACGTCAGCTAATATATTTGATTAGCGAATCATGAAAATTATTTATAGAGCTCTGATTGCTATTAAGTCAGCCATGTTATAACTTGTGAATAGCTTAGCTAGTTATGCCTATGCAACAATTATTGTTTTGTACAGTATGTTATAGGCTATGTCATGCATGATATAATTGAATGTGTATGTGAAAACAAAACTCGCAATACAAAATAGACTACTAAGGAAGGTTTTGTGAACATGTAGGGCCAAAAAAAAAATTCAATTCATTTCAAGACAAATGTGGACAGCACACATACAGTGAGGGAAGAAAGTATTTGATCCCCTGCTGATTTTGTACGTTTGCCCACTGACAAAGAAATGATCAGTCTATAATTTTTATGGTAGTCTTATTTGAACAGTGAGAGACAGAATAACAACAACAAAATCCAGAAAAACGCATGTCAAAAATGTTATAAATTGATTTGCATTTTAATGAGGGAAATAAGTATTTGACCCCTCTGCAAAACATGACTTACTACTTGGTGGCAAAACCCTTGTTGGCAATCACAGAGGTCAGGCGTTTCTTGTAGTTGGCCACCAGGTTTGCACACATCTCAGGAGGGATTCTGTCCCACTCCTCTTTGCAGATCTTCTCCAAGTCATTAAGGATTCGAGGCTGACGTTTGGCAACTCGAACCTTCAGCTCCCTCCACAGATGTTCTATGGGATTAAGGTCTGGAGACTGGCTAGGCCACTCCAGGACCTTAATGTGCTTCTTCTTGAGCCACTCCTTTGTTGCCTTGGCCGTGTGTTTTGGGTCATTGTCATGCTGGAATACCCATCCACGACCCATTTTCAATGCCCTGGCTGAGGGAAGGAGGTTCTCACCCAAGATTTTGTGGTACATGGCCCCGTCCATCGTCCCTTTGATGCAGTGAAGTTGTCCTGTCCCCTTAGCAGAATAACACCCCCAAAGCATAATGTTTCCACCTCCATGTTTGACGGTGGGGATGGTGTTCTTGGGGTCATAGGCAACATTCCTCTTCCTCCAAACACGGCGAGTTGAGTTGATGCCAAAGAGCTCCAATTCTGTCTCATCTGACCACAACACTTTCACCCAGTTCTCCTCTGAATCATTCAGATGTTCATTGGCAAACTTCAGACGGCCCTGTATATGTGCTTTCTTGAGCAGGGGGACCTTGTGGGCGCTGCAGGATTTTAGTTCTTCACGGCGTAGTGTGTTACCAATTGTTTTCTTGGTGACTATGGTCCCAGCTGCCTTGAGATCATTGACAAGATCCTCCCGTGATGTTCTGGGCTGATTCCTCACTATTCTCATGATCATTGCAACTCCACGAGGTGAGACCTTGCATGGAGCCCCAGGCCAATGGAGATTGACAGTTACTTTTTTCCCTTACTGTACCTCTAAGTTTTAGACACCTACTTCCAAACAAAGATTCATCCCCTTGCATAAAAGGATGACAGCGAGGTCATCAAACCCTGGGACCTTGGGAAATGTGGAGCTACTATATGTTATTGCTTTGACGCACATTACAGAAATATCTTGATTTAAGGTTTCTTGTAAGGCAGACTGACAGCTTAATTTTGGCATCCCTCTTGTTTCCCACCTCAGCTGGCTACACCAACCTGGAGGTGGCAGAGTATCTCCTGGACCGCAGGGCTGACAATGCACAGGACAAAGGAGGCCTCATCCCCCTGCACAACACTGCCTCATACGGGGTGAGACACCACAAAGATTACATTTTTACATGCTGTACGGTTTTCCATAAGGTTTTATAACACAGACAATGCACACAAATTACCTACGCTGTGACCTTGTGGCCTAAGATACTGTATGTAACAGCTTGGATGTCAATAGGCTTTACAAGACATTGTATGCATTGTTTAGTTTACAAAACCTTACAGAAAACCGTACAGCACATATTGAAAAAACACCCACACTGTTATGAAGGTGACCTTATGGAAAGCCTAGACAGCTTGGATGTCATCAGTCTTTGGGCAAGTCCTGATGAGGTTAAATCATGTCCTCTCTACTCTCCTCTGTCACAGCTACTCTCCTCTGTCTCTCCTCTACTGCACATGGACATTGCGGCCCTCCTGATGAAGTTCCACATGTGTGTGAATGCCGCCGACAAGTGGGCGTTCACCCCTTTCCACTACTGCTGGCCCACGGAGCAGACCCTAACATGAAGAACCAGGAAGGACAGACCACACTTGACCTGGCCACGGTATGCATCCTTCCTCTGCTAGTGTTAACAGTAGATAGCATGAAGATGTCAACTGAATTACCATCAGTATTCTCTGATGATTCTCAACATAAACAAGAGAGCTCATGTATTTTGCTCAAAATGGTGAGCATGGTGAATGTATGCATGTATGCATGTATGCATGTGTTATATTTTTCTAGTTGCACAAATAAGTGTCTGATTTACAATGACATACAGTGAGGGAAAAAAGTATTTGATTCCCTGCTGATTATGTACGTTTGCCCATTGACAGAGAAATTATCACACTATAATTTTAATGGTAGGTTTATTTGAACAGTGAGAGACAGAATAACAAAAAAAAATCCAGAAAAAGCATGTAAAAATTTGTATAAATTGATTTGCATTTTAATGAGGGAAATAACTATTTGACCCCCTCTCAATCAGAAAGATTTCTGGCTCCCAGGTGTCTTTTATTCAGGTAACGAGCTGAGATTAGGAGCACACTCTTAAAAGGAATGCTCCTAATCTCAGTTTGTTAACTGTATAAAAGACACCTGTCCACAGATGCAATCAATCAATCAGATTCCAAACTCTACACCATGGCCAAGACCAAAGAGCTCTCCAAGGATGTCAGGGACAAGATTGTAGACCTACACAAGGCTGGAATGACCATCGCCAAGCAGCTTGGTGAGAAGGTGACATTATTCGCAAATGGAAGAAACACAAAATACTGTCAATCTCCCTCGGCCTGGGGCTCCATGCAAGATCTCACCTTGTGGAGTTGCAATGATCATGAGAACGGTGAGGAATCAGCCCAGAACTACACGGGAGGATCTTGTCAATGATCTCAAGGCAGCTGGGACCATAGTCACCAAGAAAACAATTGGTAACACACTACGCCGTGAAGGACTGAAATCCTGCAGCACCCGCAAGGTCCCCCTGCTCAAGAAAGCACATATACAGGGCCGTCTGAAGTTTGCCAATGAACATCTGAATGATTCAGAGGAGAACTGGGTGAAAGTGTTGTGGTCAGATGAGACCAAAATGGAGCTCTTTGGCATCAACTCAACTCGCCGTGTTTGGAGGAGGAGGAATGCTGCCTATGACCCCAAGAACACCATCCCCACCATCAAACATGGAGGTGAAAACATTATGCTTTGGGGGTGTTTTTCTGCTAAGGGGACAGGACAACTTCACTGCATCAAAGGGACGATGGACGGGGCCATGTGCCGTCAAATCTTGGGTGAGAACCTCCTTCCCTCAGCCAGGGCATTGAAAATGGATCGTGGATGGGTATTCCAGCATGGCAATGACCCAAAACACATGGCTAAGGCAACAAAGGAGTGGCTCAAGAAGAAGTACATTAAGGTCCTGGAGTGGCCTAGCCAGTCTCCAGACCTTAATCACATAGAAAATCTGTGGAGGGAGCTGAAGGTTTGAGTTGCCAAACGTCAGCCTCGAAACCTTAATGACTTGGAGAAGATCTGCAAAGAGGAGTGGAACAAAATCCCTCCTGAGATGTGTGCAAACATGGTGGCCAACTACAAGAAACATCTGACCTCTGTGATTGCCAACAAGGGTTTTGCCACCAAGTACTATGTCATGTTTTGCAGAGGGGTCAAATACTTATTTCCCTCATTAAAATGCAAATCAATTTATAACATTTTTGACATGCGTTTTTCTGGATTTTTTTGTTGTTTTCTGTCTCTCACTTTTCAAATAAACCTACCATTAAAATTATAGACTGATCATGTCTTTGTCAGTAGGCAAACGTACAAAATCAGCAGGGGATCAAATACTTATTTCCCTCACTGTAGTCTGCTCACAATTCCCATCCAATATACATGTAACTGTCAAAATAAAGGAAACACCAACATCAAGTGTCTTAATAGGGCGTTTGGCCACCACTAGCCAGAACAGCTTCATTGCACCTTGGCATAGATTTTACAAGTGTCTGGAATTCTATTGGAGCGATCTGACACCATTCTTCCATGGAAAATTCCATAATTTGGTGTTTTGTTCATGGTGGTGGAAAACACTGTCTCAGCCGCCTCTCCATAATCTCCCATGAGTGTTCAATTGGGTTGAGATTTGGTGACTGAGACAGCCATGGCATACATAGTTTTCATGCTCATCAAACCATTCATTGACCTGCGGATGGGGGCATAGCCATGGTAGCCAAATATTTATATTTATATCAGCATATTTATACATAACCATAAGCATGATTTGATGTTAATTGCTTAATTTACTCAGGAACCATACCTGTGTGGAAGCATCTGCTTTCAATACATGTTGATAAAAAAAGCAGCAGCAACCAGTAAGATGCGTACCCTCCTCAGCACCGCCTTCTTGATCTCTTGGCAGGGGTTAGAGAGGATGGTCTCCCTACAGTCACAGCAAATGGTATATTGGTTTGACATAACTGCAGTGAACAATGCTCCTTCCTTTAAAGCCTGAATTCCTGTCCCCTCCCAGTTCACTTAATGCAAAATGGATTTTATGTGACAGTAATGTCTGTAGCTCTGAAAATACATTATATTGAGCATCTTATAGAATCCTTGGGTTGTTATATTATACTACTTACGTAAATATTTGATCAAATACAGTCTGTCATTTAATTTTCTTACATTTTGTTATACAAGGCAACTCTACTGATTATCGACCGATTAAGTGGGTCACGGCTCGAATTATTAATAAATATGCCGTAACTGCATCACTTTTATCTGCTTTAGATTGGCATATCTTTAGGACACACTTGACACCATTGGAACAAGGTGGATAGATGGATTTAGATGCTATACTTCTCCAATAAAGTATTCAAATAAGTCAAATACATTTGATTTGGGTATTCCTTCTGTGTTCAGTAGTTACAAAAACTCTCAGCTCATTGCTACGCAATTAAAATGCAATTACCAAAGTATTATGTAACAAAATGCTAATAAAATGTTGCTCCAAAAGTAATTGCAGTTTTATTACACAAGAACAGTTCATTGTTAAGTGTACCTGAGAATGCTAACAGTAACAAAATATGGCAATTTAGTGTCGAAAGGAAACTAAATATCCCCAAACTGCCTTTTTGAATCAACTACAGCCAAGGTGGGTTGAAAATCATGTTAGTTTGTATTCTGAGTAAACTGTCCCTTTAAAGATGGCATAGTGTGTGTTTCAAACAAGAACACTTGGACAAAGATGGCTAAGAATTACTCTGCAGTATTTTCAGGTATCATACAAATTATGGTTTGACTTGATTATCTAAACCTGGGGCCATGGACATTCAGGAAATAGGATCAGATAGTCATAATTGATCTACACAATACATTTCTATCAGATAGATTGGAATAGTATAGGAGATAATGTGTGCTTTATTCATGCTATTTCTATCTTCAACATGCAGATGTTTACATATCTTGCTGTCAGTGTTGTTGTATTGGTGTGGTGGGGAATCAGGCGCAGAAGCAGAGGTACAGTCCAACAAGACTTTACTATGAACAATAATCCAAAAAGCGGCTGAAAACCAAACAGACGCGCACAGGCGTCCACAAACTATCGCACGAAACACAGTGCGCAAAACTCTCCTAACAGCGGAGGAACTACTGAATAAATGGCGTACTGGCAAACAAGGCAAAGGTACGCAAGACACTTGACCAAACAATTACACACAACACTATACAAACAACAAGGAAACTAAATAGGGTGCTTAATGAGACCTAACACTAGACAGGTGTGGCTAACAGACAAAACTAATCAAACAGGAAACAAAGAACATAGAACGGTGGCAGCTAGAATTCCGGAGACGACGCACGCCGAAACCTGCCCGCACAAGGGAGAGAAGCAGCCTCGGCCGAAACCGTGACAGTACCCCCCCCTTGACGCGCGGCTCCAGACGCGCGCCGACTCCGGCCTTGGGGACGACCCGGAGGCCGCGGCGCAGGGCGCGTCGGATACTCCCGATGGAATTCCGTCAGGAGCGACGGGTCCAAAATGTCTCTCCTCGGCACCCAGCACCGCTCCTCCGGACCGTACCCCTCCCACTCCACTAGATACTGAAGACCCCCCCTCCGACGTCTAGAATCCAAGATGGATTTCACGGAGTACGCCGGTGCCCCCTCGATGTCCAACGGGGGCGGAGGAGTCTCCAAGATCTCATTTTCTTGGAGTGGGCCCGCTACCACCGGCCTGAAAAGGGACACATGGAACGAGGGGTTAATACACTTATATTCCACTGGTAACTGTAATCTATAACATACCTCGTTCAACCTTCTCAGGACTTTAAATGGCCCTACAAACCGCCGACCCAGTTTCCGACAGGGCAGGCGGAGGGGCAGGTTTCTGGTAGAGAGCCAGACTCGATCACCAGGTGCGTACACCGGTGCCTCACTGCGGTGGAGATCAGCGCTCGCCTTCTGACGTCGGAGGGCCCGCTGCAGGTGGACGTGTGCAGCGTTCCAAGTCTCCTCCGAGCGCCGCGCCCACTCATCCACCGCAGGAGCCTCGATCTGGCTCTGCTGCCAGGGGGCCAGAACCGGCTGGTAACCTAACACACATTGAAAGGGAGTTAGGTTAGTGGAGGAATGGCGTAGGGAATTCTGGGCCATCTCGGCCCAGGGAACGTACCTTGACCACTCCTCCGGCCGGTCCCGGCAGTATGTTCTGAGAAACCTGCCCACATCCTGGTTTACGCGTTCCACCTGCCCATTACTCTCCGGGTGGTACCCCGAGGTGAGGCTTACCGAGACCCCCAACCGCTCCATAAACGCTCTCCAGACTCTGGAGGTGAATTGGGGACCCCGATCAGCCACAATGTCCTCGGGTACCCCGTAGTGCCGGAACACATGGGTAAACAGTGCCTCGGCAGTTTGCAGGGCCGTAGGAAGACCCGGCATGGGGAGCAAACGACAGGCCTTAGAGAACCGGTCCACAACGACCAGGATGGTAGTATTCCCTTGAGAGAGAGGAAGGTCAGTTATAAAATCCACCGAGAGGTGGGACCATGGTCGTTGTGGAACGGGCAGGGGCAGTAACTTACCCCTAGGCAGATGTCTAGGCGCCTTACACTGGGCGCACACCGAGCAGGAGGAAACATAAACCCTCACATCCCTGGCCAACGTGGGCCACCAATATTTGGCACTAAGACAGTGCACTGTCCGGCCGATACCCGGGTGTCCAGAGGAGGGTGACGTGTGAGCCCAATAGATCAATCGATCCCGACACTCGAGCGGAACATACTTCCGACCCTCCGGGCATTGTGGTGGACTAGGGTCGGTGCGTAATGCCCGCTCGAGCTCAGAATTGAGCTCCCACACCACCGGTGCCACTAGACACGACTCCGGCAGTATGGGAGTGGGCTCCACGGACCTCTCCTCCCCGTCATACCGCCGAGACAGCGCATCTGCCTTACCATTTTGTGACCCAGGGATGTAGGTGATCTTAAACGAGAAACGGGTCAAAAACATACTCCATCTAGCCTGCCGAGGGTTCAGCCTCCTCACTGCCCGGATGTACTCCAGGTTACGGTGGTCCGTCAAAATGAGGAAAGGGTGTTGAGCCCCCTCAAGCCAGTGCCTCCACACCTTAAGGGCCTGTACCACAGCTAACAGCTCCCTGTCCCCTACGTCATAATTTCGCTCCGCCGGGCTGAGCTTCTTAGAATAGAAGGCACAGGGGCGGAGTTTAGGTGGCGCGCCTGACCGTTGTGAAAGCACGGCGCCAATACCGGCCTCAGACGCGTCCACCTCTACCTGAAATGGTAAAGAGGGATCCGGATGAGCCAGCACCGGAGCCGAGGTAAACAGGTCCTTCAGTCTCCCAAACGCCCTGTCCGCCTCGACCGACCACTGCAGACGCACCGGACCCCCCTTCAAGAGAGACGTGATGGGAGCTGCCACTTGTCCAAAACCCCGGATAAACCTCCGGTAGTAATTCGCAAACCCCAAAAACTGCTGCACCTCTTTCACAGTGGTTGGTGTTTGCCAATTACGCACGGCTGACACTCGGTCTACCTCCATCTTCACCCCTGAAGCTGACAACTGATAACCCAAAAAGGAGATCGACTCCTGGAAAAACAGACACTTCTCCGCCTTCACATACAGGTCGTGCTCCACCAGCCTCCGCAACACTCTGCGCACCAGGGCCACATGCTCGACACGGGTAGGCGAGTACATGAGAATGTCATCAATGTACACCACCACTCCCTGCCCCTGCATGTCCCTAAAGATCTCATCTACGAATGATTGGAAAACTGACGGAGCGTTCATCAACCCGTATGGCATGACCAGATACTCGTAATGGCCCGAGGTAGTACTAAAGGCTGTTTTCCATTCATCTCCCTCCCTGATGCGCACCAAGTTGTACGCGCTCCTGAGATCTAACTTCGTGAAGAAACGCGCCCCATGCAACGACTCCGTCATGGTCGCAATCAGCGGGAGTGGATAACTATACTTCACCGTAATCTGATTGAGACCACGGTAATCGATGCACGGGCGCAAACCCCCATCCTTCTTCTTCACAAAAAAGAAACTCGAGGACGCAGGGGAAGTGGAAGGCCGTATGTATCCTTGTCTCAGAGATTCCTCTATGTAAACCTCCATAGCTTTCTTCTCCTCCTGAGACAGAGGATACACATGGCTCCGTGGGAGCGCAGCTCCTGCCTGGAGGTCTATCGCACAATCCCCCTGCCTATGGGGTGGCAACCGCGTCGCCCTCGCCTTACTAAACGCAATAGCCAAATCCCCATACTCAGGTGGAACGTGCAATGCGGGCACCTGGTTTGGACTCTCCACCGAGGTAGCCCCTACGGAAACGCCCAAACATCTACCCACACACTGAGCAGACCACTCCATCAGAGCCCTCTCCTGCCACGAAATAACTGGGTTATGGGTACTCAACCAGGGCATGCCCAGCACCACCGGATACGCAGGAGAGTCAATCAGGAACAGCTGAATCATTTCCTGATGATCCCCCCGCGCACACATCCTAAGTGGCGCCGTGACCTCCCTGATCAAGCCCGTAACCAACGGACGACTATCTAGGGCGTGAACGGGAAAAGGAACATCAACAGGAATAAGGGGAATCCCTAACCTTAAACAAAACTTTCTATCAATAAAATTCCCAGCCGCGCCCGAATCTACCAGCGCCTTATGCTGGGAATGAGGTGCTACCTGTGGGAAACTGACAGGTATACAAAAATGGGCAACAGTGAGCTCTGGGTGAGTGGGGCGCCTACTCACCTGGAGGGAATCCCCAGTGCGGGACCTGTCGTCCTCTCCCTGAGGAGGCCATCCCCAGCACCTAGCCGCGGTGTGTCCTCCCCGACCACAGTTGGTGCAGCGGATGGACCCCCTCGCCTGCCGACTCCTCCTATCTCTAGAGCCAGCGCCCCCGAGCTCCATAGGACACGGCTCGGATGCGCTGGAGGGTGGAATGGACGGACCCCCCTCAGGACGTCCGCGGGTGGCCAATAGGTTATCTAACCTGATAGACATGTCGACCAGCTGGTCGAAAGAGAGACTGGTGTCCCTACAGGCCAGCTCCCGACGGACGTCCTCTCTTAGGCTACATCGGTATAGATCGACGAGGGCCCGCTCATTCCACCCTGCATCAGCCGCTAGAGTACGGAATTCAAGCGCGAATTCCTGCGCACTCCTCCTCCCCTGCCGGAGGAAGACCAGACGCTCCCCCGCCGCTTTCCCCTCCGGGGGATGGTCGAACACCGCCCTAAAGCGGCGGGAGAACTCGTCGTAGGTGACACTCGCGGCGTCGATCTTCCTCCACTCCGCGTTGGCCCATTCCAACGCCTTCCCGGACAGGCAGGAGATCAGGGCAGACACGCTCTCATGCCCCGAGGGTGCCGGGTGTACGGTGGCCAGGTACAGTTCCACCTGGAGGAGGAATCCCTGGCACCCAGCCGCGGTTCCGTCATAGGCCCTCGGGAGAGCGAGTCGGATCCCTCGGTGTTCTGGCGCTGGAATGGGCGGGCTGGCCGATGGTGCTGGCTGTGCTGGCGGTGAGGAAGGTGTTGGAGGTGCGCCCCAGCCTCGGAGCGTGGTGATTACCTCCTGCAGGGCGGTTCCCATCTGGAGGATCTGTTCTTGTTGCTCCCGAACCTGGACCTCCAGTCTCGTCAGCGCTGCTTCGGCTCCTGCTGATTCCATTTCAGGTGTGTAATTCTGTCAGTGTTGTTGTATTGGTGTGGTGGGGAATCAGGCGCAGAAGCAGAGGTACAGTCCAACAAGACTTTACTATGAACAATAATCCAAAAAGCGGCTGAAAACCAAACAGACGCGCACAGGCGTCCACAAACTATCGCACGAAACACAGTGCGCAAAACTCTCCTAACAGCGGAGGAACTACTGAATAAATGGCGTACTGGCAAACAAGGCAAAGGTACGCAAGACACTTGACCAAACAATTACACACAACACTATACAAACAACAAGGAAACTAAATAGGGTGCTTAATGAGACCTAACACTAGACAGGTGTGGCTAACAGACAAAACTAATCAAACAGGAAACAAAGAACATAGAACGGTGGCAGCTAGAATTCCGGAGACGACGCACGCCGAAACCTGCCCGCACAAGGGAGAGAAGCAGCCTCGGCCGAAACCGTGACACTTGCATTACTCATCTAATATGTATATGCTGTATTCTATAATATTATATTGTATCTTAGTCCATGCAGCGCTGTCATTGCTTGTCCATATATGTATATATTCTTAAATTCCATTCCTTACTTAGATTTGTGTGTATTGGGTATATGTTGGGAAATGATTAGGAATTACTTGTTAGATATTACTGCACTGTCGGAGCTAGAAGCACAAGCATTTCGCTACACCCGCAATAACATCTGTTAAACACGTGTATGTGACAAATAAAATTTGATTTGATACAGATACAGATACAGCCTGCCATTAGTTGAAGGAAGCCAATCTAATAGTTTCAGAAAAGTGCTGTGGTTGCTTTCTCAGATCTGTATTCAAATAGCTAACTAAAGTAGTTACTTTCTGAGATCTGCATTCAAATCGTTTTGAAAAGTAGTCACTTTCTGAGATCTATATTCAAATGGTTTTGAAAAGTAGTCACTTTCTGAGATCTGTATTCAAATAGTTTTAAAAAGTTGTCATTTTTGTATTGAAATTGTGGCAGCCACCTCCAAAGTAACTATTTGTTTCCCCGGAAAAATTGCTACTTTCCACAAAACATAGTTAAAACTATAGTTATCCCAGGTCTTCTCCTCTCTGTATATTATATATAATTGTGGGATAGTTTGGTAATGCTTGGAAGTTGAACATACAGATTACTATGCAATCAACTGGCTGTCTAGGTTTTCACTTGGAAAGACCTGGATCTGATTACCTGATAATTATAAATTATTGTGCAACATAGATTGAATGACTGTGGTGTATGCATTATAATGTCAGACTTAATAGATGTTTGATAAGATCATAATAAAATGGGGTTCAAGTCAAAAGACAAAGTACAGTATGTTTCATCCTTACTAATTCTACAAAAAGTCAATTTTAAGTGTGTGACAGGATACATTATTTAAAGGCACATCTAGGTTTAATGCACTTATTACTTGACATGTTACCAATTTATATTCAAGGGGCTTCAAAAGGGAATAGAATGATGAGGAAAATTACAAGGAAAGTGAGTTTTGGTCCCACATGGGGAGTTAAAACGTATTATTTGTGACAACCTGTCAGCCAGCTGAGGACTCAAACATGAGCGCCCGGCACTGACAGCAACTTCCAAAAAACATTTAGAATAAAGGAAAGAGAGAGAAGAGGTCTTTAACGAAATCAGCGCAATGCTGAAATCGGACCACTTTCCTGGGAAATCAAAAAATGCACATTTAACGGACTTAAATTACTTTGATTCAACGACGATGCTTGATATCAATACTGCATTGGCAGTATTTGAGAAATCTCCAGTAGTGGAAAAAGTACTAAATTGTCATACTTGAGTAGTAGTATAGATACCTTAACTCAAGTAAAAGTGAAAGTCAGCCAGTAAAATAATACTTCATTAAAAGTAATTCAGTACTCATCTCGAAAACAAAAGCAATTTAGGTCAAAAGAGTCTATACTAACAAAGGAAATAGAAGGTCTAACAGAACAGATCGACAGCAATAAAAACTGTAACATAAATTAGAGGAAAAACAAAAAGAAATGGAGAAACTTATTCAAGAAAGATCAAGTGTAATATATTATAAAAAATAAAGCAAACTGGATGGAATAGGGGGAAAAATGCACCACATTATTTTTGAATCTCCAACATAGAAATACTACCAAAAATAATTTACAGAAACTGGTTACAAATGATGGAGACCCATGATTCACCAAATGTTATGTTGAAGGAAGAAGCAAAGTACTTTTAAGCATATGTTTTCATTTCAGTCGCCTCCATCTACTCTAACTGAAGCGAATTGCAGGTTTTTTTTTTCTATTGATACTGTAAAATTAACAGCCATACAGAAAGACTCATGTGAATGTGAAATTACAGAGGAGGAACTTCTGGATACAATTAAAGACTTTAAGTCGGGGAAAATTCCAGGGTTGGATGGCATACCAGTCGAGGTATACCAAACCTTTTTTGATATACTCAGAGGACCGTTATTAGCATGTTTTAGCCACTCCCATGTAAATTGTAGATTATCAGACACTCAAGAAGAAGGTCTGATTTCATTATTACTGAAACAGGATACAAGTGGGAAATATAAAGATCCAGTCCATTAAAAAAATTGGAGGCCCCTTACACTTCAGTGTTGTGATGCAAAAAATTCTAGCAAAATGTATATCGCATTGATTAAAAGGACTGCTGTTCATAGCAGTCTTTGAAAAGGCATTTGATAAAGTATGACTGGAGCATTTCAATTTTGGAGAATCTCTTATAAAATGGGTTAAAATCATGTATAGTAACCATAGGTGTAAAATAGTAAATAATGGCTATTTCTCAGAAAGTTTTAAACTGTCGAGGAGTAAAACAAGATTCTCCACTATCAGCATATCGATTTATTATGGCCATCGAAATGTTAGCTATTAAAATCAGATCCAACAGTAATATCAAGGGATTAGAAATCCAGGTCTTAAAAACAAAGGTGTTATTTTACGCTGATGATTCATGTTTTCTTTTAAATCCACAACTTGAATCCATCAACAGCCTGATAGAGGATCTAGATACATTTTATAACCTCTCTGGATTACAACCAAATTATGATAAATGTACTATATTACGTATTGGATCACTAAAAAATAAAATGTTTACATTACCATGTAGTTTACCAATAAAATGGTCTGATGGTGATGTGGATATACTCGGAATACATATCCCAAATGAAATAAATGATCTCACTCCAATACATTTGAATAGAAAGTTAGCAAAAATAAACATGAACTTGCTACCATGGAAAGGTAAACACCTGTCTATTTGTGGAAAAATCACCCTGATTAACTCTTTAATATTATCCCAGTTTACCTATTTGCTTATGGTCTTGCCTACGCCTAGTGGACAGTTTAAATTATATGAAAAAAATCTATTCCATTTTATTTGGAACGGCAAGCCAGACAAAATTAAACAGGCCTATTTATATAATGAATATGAATTCGGAGGACAGAAAGTATTAAATATTAAAGCATTAGACCTATCATTAAAAGCTTCAGTCATACAAAAGTTATACTTAAATTTGAACTGGTTCTCTAGCAAATTGTTAAGTTTGTCTCACCCCATGTTCAAGAATGGCCTTTTTCCCTTTATTCAGATTACAACCACTCACTTTCAGTTATTTGAAAAGGAAATCATCTCCCAAATATGACTATTTCTGAAACAAGCCATATAAAGTTGGTTGCAATTTCAATTTAATCCTTTGGAAACGACAGAACAAATAATGCAACAAATATTGTTGTTAAACTCAAATATACTTACTAATAAAAAGCCAGTATTTTTGAATAATAAAAAAAAAAAGGTATAATCTTCTTAAATGATATCATAGGTAGGACTGGTGGATTTATGTCACACATGCAGCTAACAAAAACATATGTAAATGTCTGCTCTACCCAAATTTACAACCACATAATTGCAGCATTACCGCAAAAATGGAAGAGGAAAGTGGAAGGGGGAAAAAGTAAGGAACTTGTCTGTCAGCCCTGCATTAAAGAACATAATTGGTTAAAGAAAATTGTGATGAATAAAAAAGTATACCAGTTTCATTTCAGGACCAAAGGATTGACAGACATATAGATTGCAAAATAGTTGGGAAGAGATTTTTGATGTACCAATTCCATGACATAGTGTTTATGAACTGATATGCAAAACGACGCCGTATTCAAAACTTAGACTTTTTCATTTAAAAAGATTATACAAATGTCTTGCTACCAATAGAATGCTATTTAGATGGGGCATACAATCTTCCCAGCTCTGCAGATTTTGCTGCGAAGAGACAGAATCATTAGATCATTTGTTTTGGTGCTGTCCATTTGTGGCTTGTTTTTGATCACAAGTCCAGGAATGGCTGAAGGATTGCATTATTTACCTGGAGCTAACCCTGCGGATAGCACTACTGGGTGATCTGAAAAGTCATAATCAATCGATCAATAATATAATAATACTTTTAGCAAAAAAAATTACAATCTGTAGAAACAATGAGAATAGAAGGGTTCCGAACTTTTGTGAAACATCACAGTACAGATGAAAAATATATGGCAAATAGAGACAGATGGGAGGTGTTGAATGAGCTGAAGGATGGGGCTACAACAACTAATAACAGCAAGATAACTAATGTAGGGCATGCTGTGCCCATAATATGTATATAGGTTAAAGGTGGATAGCTTTAGTGAAGGAGCACAGTTGGAGAGATATAGCATATAGAAGCAAACCGGATGGACATCATCAAAATGATCGGAGAGGTTGAGGGTAGAGGAAGTTCAGGAGTAAAAACAAACAAAATAGAATTATTGTAAAATTGACTGTGTCCATAAAATGTAAAATGTATAGAGTATGTATAAGTTGGAAGTAGAGGCCTATGCATTGTTGTTCACTAATTTACTCCAATTAGGGAAGGGTGGTGGGGTTGGAAAGTAATAAAGGGAAATATATTTTTTAAAAGGATATGTATATATGTGTATGTATATGTATGTATGTATGTATGTATGTATGTATGTATGTATGTATGTATGTATGTATGTATGTATGTATGTATGTATGTATGTATGTATGTATGTATGTATGTATGTATGTATGTATGTATGTATGTATGTATGTGTACAGTTGAATTCGGAAGTTTACATACACTTAGGTTTGAGTCATTAAAACTCCTTTTTCAACCACTCCACACATTTCTTGTTAACAAACTATAGTTTTGGCAAGTCGGTTAGGACATCTACTTTGTGCATGACACAAGTAATTTATCCAACAATTGTTTACAGACAGATTATTTAACTTATAATTCACTCTATCACAATTCCAGTGGGTCAGAAGTTTACTTACACTAAGTTGACTGTGCCTTTAAACAGCTTGGAAAAATCCAGGAAATGATGTCATGGCTTTAGAAGCTTCTGATAGGCTAATTGACATCATTTGAGTGAATTGGAGGTGTACCTGTGGATGTATTTGAAGGCCTACCTTCAAACTCAGTGCCTCTTTGCTTGACATCATATGAAAATCAAAAGAAATCAGCCAAGACCTCAGAAAATAAATTGTAGACCTCCACAAGTCTGGTTCATCCTTGGGAGCAATTTACAAATGCCTGAAGGTACCACGTTCACCTGTACAAACAATAGTACGCAACTATAAACACCATGGGACCACACAGCAGTCATACCGCTCAGGAAGGAGACGCGTTTTGTCTCCTAGAGATGAACGTACTTTGGTGCGAAAAGTGCAAATCAATCACAGCACAACAGCAAAGGACCTTGTGAAGATGCTGGAGGAAACAGGTACAAAATTATCTATATCCACAGTGAAACGAGTACTATATCGACATAACCTGAAAGGCCACTCAGCAAGGAAGAAGCCACTGCTCCAAAACCGCCATAAAAAAGCCAGACTACGGTTTGCAACTGCACATGGGGACAAAGATCGTACTTTTTGGAGAAATGTGCTATGGTCTGATGAAACAAAAATATAACTGTTTGGCCATTATGACCATTGTTATGTTTGAGGAAAAAGGGGACAGCTTGCAAGCCGAAGAACACCATCCCGACCATGAAGCACGGGCGTGGCTGCATCATGCTGTGGTGCACTTCACAAAATAGATGGCATCATGAGGAAGGAAAATGATGTGGATACATTGAAGCAACATCTCAAGACTTCAGTCAAGAAGTTAAAGCTTGGTTACAAATGGTTCTTCCAAATGGACAATGACCCCAAGTATACATCCAAAGTTGTGGCAAAATGGCTTAAGGACAACAAAGTCAAGGTATTGGAGTGGCCATCACAAAGCCCTGACCTCTATCCTATAGAACATTTTTGGGCAGAACTGAAAAAGTGTGTGCGAGCAAGGAGGCCTACAAACCTGACACAGTTACACCAGCTCTGTCAGGAGGAATGGGCCAAAATTCACCCAAGTTATTGTGGGAAGGCTACCTGAAACGTTTGACCCAAGTTAAACAATTTAAAGGCAATGCTACCAAATACTAATTAAGGGTATGTAAGCTTCTGACCCACTGGGAATGTGATGAAAGAAATAAAAGCTGAAATAAATAATTATCTCTACTATTATTCTGACATTTCACATTCTTAAAATAATGTGGTGATCCTAACTGACCTAAGACAGGGAATCTTTACTAGGATTAAATGTCAAGAAATTGTGAAAAACTGAGTTGAAATGTATTTGGCTAAGGTGTATGTAAACTTCCGACTTCGACTGTATGTATATATATATATATATATATATATATATATATATATATATATATATATATATATATATATATATATATATATATACACAGTGAGGGAAAAAAGTATTTGATCTCCTGCTGATTTTGTACGTATGCCCACTGACAAAGAAATGATCAGTCTATAATTTTAATGGTAGGTTTATTTGAACAGTGAGAGACAGAATAACAACAAAGAAATCCAGAAAAACTCATGTCAAAATGTTATAAATTGATTTGCATTTTAATGAGGGAAATAAGTATTTGACCCCTCTGCAAAACATGACTTAGTACTTGGTGGCAAAACCCTTGTTGGCAATCACAGAGGTCAGACTTTTCTTGTAGTTGGCCACCAGGTTTGCACACAACTCAGGAGGGATTTTGTCCCACTCCTCTTTGCAGATCTTCTCCAAGTCATTAAGGTTTCGAGGCTGACGTTTGGCAACTCGAACCTTCAGCTCCCTCCACAGATTTTCTATGGGATTAAGGTCTGGAGACTGGCTAGGCCACTCCAGGACCTTAATGTGCTTCTTCTTGAGCCACTCCTTTGTTGTCTTGGCTGTGTGTTTTGGGCCATTGTCATGCTGGAATACCCATCCACGACCCATTTTCAATGCCCTGGCTGAGGGAAGGAGGTCCTCACCCAAGATTTTATGGTACATGGCCCCGTCCAGCGTCCCTTTGATGCGGTGAAGTTGTCCTGTCCCCTTAGCAGAAAAACACCCCCAAAGCATAATGGTCCTCTGTAGCTCAGCTGGTAGAGCACGGCGCTTGTAACGCCAAGGTAGTGGGTTCGATCCCCGGTACCACCCATACACAAAAATGTATGCACGCATGACTGTAAGTCGCTTTGGATAAAAGCGTCTGCTAAATGGCATATTCATTATTCATATTCATTACAATCTTGTCCCTGACATCATTGGATAGCTCTTTGGTCTTGGCCATGGTGGAGAGTTTGGAATCTGATTGATTGATGGCTTCTGTGGACAGGTGTCTTTTATTAGGAGCACTCTTTTTAAGAGTGTGCTCCTAATCTCAGCTCGTTACCTGTATAAAAGACACCTGGGAGCCAGAAATCTTTCTGATTGAGAGGGGGTCAAATAGTTATTTCCCTCATTAAAATGCAAATCAATTTATAAAAAAATGTACATGCGTTTTTCTGGATTTTTTGTTGTTGTTATTCTGTCTCTCACTGTTCAAATAAACCTACCATGTGTATGTATATATATATATGTGTGTATGTACATACATATATTTGCGAGAAAAATAAAAACATGTGGAATTGGAAGGGATGCAGACAATTACATTGATGGAAGTTACAATCTATCTGCAATATTAAAGCTGATTTTTTTTATTTTTTTTTAAGTAAACATGTATTTGGTTTTAATTATAGATAAGTGTCAAAAGTAACTGTAATTATTAAAATATATTTAAGTATCAAAAGTAAATGTATAAATATTTTCTAAGTCTTTATATTAAGCAATCCAGATGGCACGATTTTCAGTTAAAACATTTTTTACTTATAGCCAGGGGCACACTCCAACACTCAGATATAATTGACAAACAAAGCACTTGTGTTTAGTGAGGCAGTGGGGATTACAAGGGATGTTCTCTTGATAATTTGACAATTTTTCTGTCCTGCTAAGCGTACAACATTTAACGAGTACTTTTGGGTGTCAGGGAAAATGTATGGAGTAAAAAGTAAATTATTTAGTGGAGTAAAAGTAAAAGTAGTCAAATATATAAATAATAAAGTACAGATACTCCAAATAAAATGACTTATGTAGTACTTTCAAGTATTTTGACTAAAGTTCATTACACCACTGGAAATCTCACATTTAATGTGGTTTTATTTAAAACCATGTGATCCTTGTGCAATATGATATACTAGGGTGCTTGAGGTTCGTTCCCCTAAAGGAGGTAGTTCTGACTTTGTAAGTGACATGGAGCCCATAAGAGCAATGGAATTAATGCAACGTTCATACTATTAATTCAATTAAACATTCCCCAGTTATTATTTTAGCTACCTTTCTACTGAGTAGGCTGCTAATGGTAAACAATGAGAAAAACAAATCACATATCACTTTGCATTAATTGAGTTCAAGCATACCTCATCACAGACGCATAAACTATTGTAAGGGAATTACAAAACTCTCTGGAAAGCCAGTGAGATGCAATTAGTGGGACTGATGGCAAATTAGGCTGAATTAACACGCTATCTGATTCAATGGGGATGGGCTGTGCACGCCGGCCACTCGTGCTTCTGCCGTAATGTCGTCAATGTTGCTCTCAGGGGAGAATCAGACTTTTTACTTTAATCCCGCCCTGCGAGTGAAAGCGAGCGACTCCGACTCGGTCCACCCACCCCTGACATTTCACCTGGGAATTGTGAGAGAGTCAGAGAGAACAGCAAAGCACAGTGCTGCTAAGAGAGAACTTGTGAAAGCAGTGGTTTGAAGTTTATCAGGAAAGCAAAGCTACTACATCAGTTTTCTGCCCCAACTTTACGCTTTGTGGCATTTGAGTCCATTGGAAACCTAAACTAATTGAGAACAAGCAGCCCAAACAAGCACATTGCTAGAGTACCAGTGCACCTGGGAATTGAGAGAGAGAGAACAGCAAAGCACAACACTTCTAAGAGATGACTACTGAAATAAAGTTTCAAGTGTGACAGGGGAAGCGAAACAGTAAGAAACATACATTTTCCGAGGTTCTGCCCAAATTGTACTCCTTGTGTCTGCATTGGTTCCATGGAAAATATGAACTGACTGAGTACAACACAATGCGACCCATAAAAACAAGCACCAGGCTACCAGTGCATCTGAAACAGAGCAGAAGGATGTCGGAAAGGATGACGAGGATTCTGCTGCTTATTCCAGAGCTTTGTGTCACACTCACTGACATCTGGTACATTTGCATGGCAGCCGGAGATCCTTGGATTAAGCGCTTACAAGAGTATTGTGGTATCTCATTTAACAACATAATCATCTTATGGAGATGGCGATGTTTCATCCCTGCCTGCTTTATGAAGCTTGGCAGCACAGACTCCCTTTCGCCCATCTCCCTACAGATGTAGGATCTTAATTTGAGCCAGTTTGCTACAGCAGGGAAATAATCCTGCAGCTACAGGAAATGTGAATTATTATGTGGATTATAATTAATGGACATTTTTGTAGGGGCTGATACATTTCCCGTTAGGGAAAATCTAGTCAGAAATTTCTACGTGGAAATTACAATCTTCAAAAGCCTTTTTAAATCTCAAATACACTACAAGTTTTACATTTCCTGCAATGCAGGAAAGTTATCCTGCAATAGGGTGATCAAATTAAGATCCTACATCTGTAGCTGTCTCTCTTTTCTGTGATATCTTCAGAGTTGCAGTTTGGGTATTTACCACATAGACCTACATGGCTCGGGTAAGATTGGGCAGTATACATCATATCGCTTTTGGAGGTTTTTCTCTTTCAATGCATCTGCTTCCCTACGCGCTCTCCCTCAAAAGCTCCATCAACATTTAAGGAATGTCTCTGACAGAAAACAAAAATACATTTAAAACAGACCCCAAGGCCTTGCTAGCCTCCCCGGCAGTTGTGGCGAAAAGAGAGATAGTCAAAGAGTGGTCCTACCTCCTCAGTGCTGCCCTATGTGGCAAATATGTGCTCCTACAGTATGTCTGTGAACTATGCCTGAACTCTGCATGATAATACATCACCCACCACCATTAATTTTACCTGTGGTATTTATCCACACAGACAGCTGGATTATGAGCAGAGAAAGAGAGGAAAACAGCAGTTGCCTGTTGCCCATTCAAAGTATGTGGTCCAGAAATGATAAGGTGTTGTTCTAAGCTGGCTGTTCTTTCTGTTGTCTAAGATGGATAGGGAACCTAATCTTTCTGACATCTCGCGGTCTGTACTTCTTCCTTCCATGATTTTCTTTCCCCATAAAGAAACGCACAATATCAGAATCATCTGCGCGGGCATGATGTGAGATAGCACCGCATTGAGGAATCTGCTGATGCTGTCAACCCTCCTTTTCCCCCTGGTCTGACTAGTAAGCGATTCACATTTGCTCAACAGTGTCTCTCAGTCATGTATATTTTCAGTGAACAAAACAAATTGAGTTGACAGTGCAGTGGAGCCCAGTGCACTAGCTATAGTCGATGGAAGGCTGGAGAGATTGTTTTCTCTCTGCTCTGTTACTTTCCTCAGTGTACTGCAAAGTGGCACTGCAACTCCCCACAGTCAGCATTCAGTTGACTATTATGTTTATTTAAAGAGAACAACAACTACTGCCCTGGCAGTCAAGGTTTGAATAGCTGAATCCCGTCCGAGATTGTTGCATGCCCTGCATTAATGTCCTGTAAGGTTTTCAAAATGTCTTGGTGATGTCATCCTGTTGCTGAAGATCAAAGGGATTTGAGAGAACCACAGACACAGACCTTGAAGGTCTTCATCACATGCAGTTTGTGCAAATATATCTTGAGTAGATATTTGCTGAAATCCAAATAGTACTGTACAAAGGCCAGGAGGCATGTGACATAGCTTTGTAGTTAGCTTAGATGTGGTTCAGAAGGTCAAACCCCAATGCTTGCTAGCAATTAATTTGACATGTTTGCCTCTTTATTCCTGGGTTAGTTTGAAGGACCTACAACCAATAAAACCATCCCACGTCTGATAAAGCATCTGCCTCTGTTGCGTCTGGTGAATATCCTACAGAGGGGGGTACGCGCATTTGTTTTTCCCTCCGCTTTAAACCATGATTGATGTTTCACATTAGCCTTCCGAACACAATAAATAAATAAACAGATTTTAAAAATGAATCCTCTTAATGGATTATTCATGAGTTGTATTCTGCAGACCTCCAATGGTTGTGGCTGGAGCATATGGAGGATGAATTGAGACAGGTTGAGAGGAACAGGTGTTCAGTTTGCTACTAGGACAAGGTGTCTCCATCCCTGGAGGGAAGGGAAGGAAATTCCCAGTTTCCTTTGCCAAACACGGACACCCCCCTTACAAAAAAACACATGTTAAATTAGCAGTTTCACATGTTAAATAAAATTTTCACTTGTGAAATCGCATTTTCATTTGACAGCCCAAGTTTACATTAAAATGTGAAAAATGCAAATGTGAAAGTGTAGCGGACATTTTTTTTTTTTTTTAAGAGCATGGTCGCATTCATCCAAATGCTGTCCTAGCTGGCAAAACAAGATTGGCTGAACAAGTTGGGATGCCATATTGGAAGAGAAAAGGAGAGCCTCACACTCTAGGAGCTCAGATGCAATAATTGTATAACCAACAAGCTGTTGAAACGCGGGTTATAAAATTGTTGCATCTGAGCTCCTAGAGTGTGAGGCTCTCCTTTTATTTTTCAAGTGTTCTACTCCGCTAGCCAGCACCTCGCCTAAACAGGTGTGCGTTTCTTTTGCCTCCAGATTGACCGGGATGCCATATTGGAACATCTTGAAGACTCTCTGTGCGCGGTATACACAAACAAACACAGGAAGAAATCTGGGGAAAGCTACTAACTTGTTTTAGATTATTCCAAAATGTACTGTGTATCCTTAATTTTCACACTTGAAGGATTTGGATGTTTTTGTCCATTTAAACTGTAATGAGTAAATGGTGTAACTTCATTTGAGTTAAAAGATACATGTTATTCTCGTCAGCCCTCTCCCACCCACCCTACCTCTCTCTCTCTCTCTCTCCCTTGTTTTCCCTATCTTCTTGTGGGCGTCATGGGGTGTGGGATATGGCCTTGGGCAGATTTATTTATTTCCCTGAGCCAGCAGACTGTTATTCCACACTAGCCTAAAAAACCTTCGCACACACCATCTCCCTCTCCTCCCTCCTTTCTTACTCCTCCCAATGCATTTATTGACATTGCAGCTAAGGCCAAAAAAGTAATATTCTCCTACTGCCTCGATTTATTACCACAAACTGTTAAAGCTAATGTAAATGTCAGAAATCTCCCCGTCAGTTTCGAGGTCTATATTTGTAGCAATATCGGCGAAGCAAATAGATGACTACATGCATTATTTTATTAGGTAAGGGAGCTAATTAAGAAAAAGGTATTGCTGTAGTATCAATGCTCAGCGTGTGTGTTTTTAAATAGAGCACACTTTACTAGGTCCACCCTCGCAGCATATTTGAGTATGGCAACAGTTGTGACGGACATATCGGGAGTGAAATGTATTGGAAAACGAGGGTGCTGTTGTGTGTCATCGCTTCAACCATAGACAGCTGCTTTATTTTCCGATTAGATATAAAGCGAAGAAATGCCTGATATCTATATGGAATTTTCCTTTGTTTAAATATTTACTCGTCAAATGATCTGTATTGCTTTTAGCTTTATGCAATTAAACCAGTATTGCTTGAGTAAACTCTCTTGTTACTCCATATCCAGCTATGAAAGCTTGATGGATATCAGTCTGCAAACAGCTTATAAGACATTGTCTTTATTCCTCACAGCTTGGGAGATAAACAGTAGTTCGGCAGCATACTAACTGGTCTCATCCTCTTATTTATCCTAATAAATCCTCTAGTCCCTGACAGTGGTCGTCACACAAGGTAAAACCCCAAAGTTGTGATGAATTTTTTATCACGCTTGTCTCTCTATCCTCTATGGAGTAAACTGTATACCAGCATGCCATTATGTGGCCGGCAAAGAGTTCCACTTTGAATTGGCGAGGCAGCAAATTGAACAAATGCCCCATCATGCACAACACACCATGGTCCAGTGGGTCTCTTGCCATGGGCTGTGTTCTGCGTTTGTTGTGATTGTAACAGTGGGCTAACAGACAACTGACAATCACTGTGAATCTTTACAAAATGGTGTCCAACTGTGTTAAGTTTGCTGTCTCTATACCCCCAGCCAAACCAGATCGCTTCACTCTCATGATGTACCTGTGTTGCCCTCCTAAAAAGCTATAAGGCAAAATAAATACATGTTACATGTTATGTAGAGTCACACATGTCCGAATATGACAGTAGTCACAACAGCAACCGCATCCCGAAGCGGGTTGTCGAAAGATAAACCTGACGTGAGGATTTATGTGCTGTCTTGCGATGCCTCAATTGCATGGATTCTAGGCCTCATCATTGTATATAAAGTCCTTAGTATAAATAAGGTTGTCAGGGGATTTCGGGAGCGAGGTGTCTTCTTGGCTCCAGTTGCTGTCAGTTCATTTAGATTCTCCCTCGGAGCAGCGACAGCTATCATCGCTCATAACCACTGTGTCAGTCAAGATGGAGGTAGAGAGACGTGGCAGAGACAGTGACGTTCTAGCCCCTCGGAGGTGCTAACGCAATAAAATACACCACTACGGGTCTATAAAGGGCCAAATTAATGTCTCTATATACATGGGACAGCAGGGTTGGCTGTGTGTGTGATTGTATCTTTGTATCTTACTGCAGGAGATGGCGTGATGGCTGTTCAGATATGGGCAGCGGTTATCTTGGCCATCGATGACCATTCATATATTGTCTTCTTTCACAAAACTTGTTTAGTCATTAATGCATTTAAAAGTTATCTATTTTATTCAGTCTTTAGTGATGTGGAAAAGACTGATGTCTGCTGTCATTTTTGTTGAATTATTTTCCCTGCTGGATATCTCAGGTAATTGTCACGCCCTGACTCAGGGGACTCTTATATGTTGAGTCAGGGTGTGTATATTCTTTGTTGTGCTTTTTCTATGTTGGTGTTCTAGTATGTGTGGATCTATGTTGGCCGGTGTGGTTCCCAATCAGAGGCAGCTGTCGCTCGTTGTCTCTGATTGGGGACCATACTTAGGCAGCCTATTGGCACTGTCTAGTTGTGGGATCTTGTTCCTTGTAAGGTATGTTGTGTGTTCTACCTTGGACTTCACGTTTCGTTTCCTTTGTTGTTTTGTCGTGTGTTTAAGTTTAATAAACATGTACGCATATCACGCTGTGCCTTGGTCTGACCCGTCATTCAACGAACGTGACAGTAATAACATCTGCAAATCTTCCAGACAGAATAAATGTTTATTTATTTATTTTTATGTGTGAGTGCACGTACAGTATGAGAGATACACTGAGTGTACAAAACATTAAGGACACCTTCCTAATATTGAGTTGTACTGTGAGTGTTTAAAAACAAAAATGTTTTATCTTCTAGCTCTGTCAAATTGGATGTTGATCATTGCTAGACAACCATTTTCAGGTCTAGCCATAGATTTTCAAGCAGATTTAAGTAGAAAACTGTAACTCGGCCACTCAGGAACATTCACTGTCTTCTTGGGAAGGAACTCTACTGTAGATTTGTCCTTGGGTTTTAGTTTATTGTCCTGATGAAAGGTGAATTAATCTCCCAGGTATGGTGGAAAGCAGACTGAACCAGGTTTTCCTCTAGGATTTTGCCTGTGCTTAGCTCCATTCAATTTATTTTTTATCCTGAAAAACTCCCCAGTCCTTAATGGTTACAAGCATACCCATATCATGATGCAGCCACCACTATGCTTGAAAATATGGCAAGTGGAACTCAGTAGTGTGTTGTATTGGATTTGCCCCAAACATAACACTTTGTATTCAGGACAAAACGTGAATTGCTTTACCACATTTTTAGCAGTATTACTTTAGTGCCTTCTTGTTTTGGAATATTTTTTATCTGTACAGGTTTCCTTCTTTTCACCCTCAATTAGGTTAGTATTGTGGAGTAACTACAATGTTGTTGATCCATCCTCAGTTTTCTCCTGTCACAGCCATTCAACTCTGTAACTGTTTTAAAGCTACCATTGGCCTCATGGCGAAATCCATGAGCGGCTTTGTTCCTCTCCGGCAACTGAGTTAGGAAGGTCACCTACATATATGTAGTGACTGGGTGTATTGATACACCATCCAAGGTGTAACAACTTCACCATGCTCAAAGGGATATTCAATGTCTGTTTTTTTTTGTTTTTTTTACCCATCTACCAATAGGTGCCCTTCTTTGTGAGGCATTGGAAAACCTCCCTGGTCGTTGTGGTTGAATCAGTGTTTGAAATTCACTGCTCGACTGAGGGACCTTACAGATAATTGTATGTGTGGGGTACAGAGATGAGGTAGTCATTCAAAAATCATCTTAAACACTATTATTCACACAGAGTCCATGCAATTTATGACTTGTCTTGTTAAGCCAGTTGTTACTCCTGAACTTGTTTAGGCTTGCCATAACAAAGGGGTTGAATATTTATTGACTGAAGACATTTCAGCTTTTTATTTTAAATTAATGTGTAAAAACGGACATTATGGGGTATTTTGTATAGGCCAGTGACCAAAAAAATTGCACTTGAATCCACAACAAAATGTGGAACATGTCAAGGGGTGTGAATACTTTATGACGGCACTGTCTTTCCCATTCACCTTCTGAATGACACACATACACAATCCATGTCTCAATTGTCTCAAGGCTTAAAAAATCCTTATTTAACCTGTCTCCTCCCCTTCATCTACACTGATTGAAGTGGATTTAACAAGTGACAACAATAAGGGATCATAGCTTTCACCTGGATTAACCTGGTCAGTCGATGTCATGGAAAGAGCAGGTGTCCTTAATGTTTTGTACACTCAGTGTATAAGATAGGTGATAGAGGAACATGAAGGGGAGAGAGAGGGGAGGGAGAAACATTGAATACGGAACAGCTATGTGATCCTAGTTAATTGATAGGATTATTGTCCTCCGTCAGCTATGAAATTAAACACAATTTTCTGAACATGACACCCCGCTGTATCCGCCACTCTCCCTGGTGTTATGCTGTGCTGTTAAGTGTACAGGGTAGATGAAATGGCTGTTTAGGTAATTTACATGAGCTTAAAGCACTGGAGGTACAGCCCTGGAATCTCAGGTCTCACTGTAGGGAGGGAGGATGCAGAAGACCCACCTTCACTAATGCAGTTATCTCAGTGGTGACAGGGACACTGAAGGGTTCTGATTGGACATTGGATTATGATTGGCAGGTCAGGAGGGGCTCTGATTGGACATTAAATGAAGAGTGATTACTGTAGAGCACCAGGCTAATGTGAATAAGTGACCCTAAGTATGTTTATCACTCAAGGTGGCATGCTCCTTGACTGGGAGAAAGAGGGACATCTTAACATCTTATTAAAGAGAGGGGGGCGGGCCGAAGTTGCCTCTTAACGTTCCTTATCCAATACACCCTGGATTTTTCCCCAATGGATTTACTGTACCTGAACCTAAAATCAATATAGTGTTGTAAAAAACACCACTGTTACTATGGGTAAAATTAAAAATAAGTGTATGTATGAACTGTAACAATTTATGAATCCCAAGCCTACGTTTCTCTGAATACATGTGGCAGAAGTCATTTGCATACAGTACAGTAAATAGCTGGCACTGAAGACCATCCATAGTTGGCATAACTGCTCCCGTCTTATTTTACAAGTTATGTGAGTCTATAATTGTTACTTCCCTTTCCTGTGAACATTATCAACAAATGTACATTCCTGCATGGAATGAGAGGACTGTATGACTGAAAATGCATTTTGATATTTAGTATTTTGTTTTAGACAGTTGGACTTTACTTGACTGGAAATGTATTATGTTGTACATGATGTATGATGAAAATACAGCACCCACATCATCACACACAAACAGTAATTGATGTGTACAGAATCCAGGCATGAGCATTCACCTGTTGCCAGGAGCGTTTGCATCCAAGCTAATATGTGTCACCGCGATACTCTGCAAACTGACAGCCGAGAACCGTCAAACGCAGTATGTTTTTGTTAGAAGCTCATCGCGCTCCAGTCACATTGCTGCTATTCATACAAACAGCTTTTAAACACTGGACACTTCCCGTTCAGTTTTTCACACTGTGGGTATTCTCACATACTATAGCTCATTCTAATATATCTACTACGGCACATTGCATTTTTGTTACATTGTTTATACACACTGCGCATTTACTGTATATACTGGATTGTTGACATAGCTCACTGTACATATCATTCTTATTATATATTTTTGGTGTATATACGCATATATTGCATTTTGGATTATTGATAGTGTTATTTGGGTTCTTAATTGGATTCATTCTGCATTCTTGACTTCTTGTTTCTAGTTTTTTCATATTATTTGTATAGTACTTGTATGTCATTTTACTGCACTGTTAGGAGCAAGTAACAAATGCATTTTGCTGCACCCGCTATAACATCTGCTAAATTGTGTACTGATAAACTTGTATTTTATTTTGATGTGAACCCTTTATTTGACAATAAGAAAATCATTATTTTCAAGTTTGAGATGTGTGAGTATGAAGCCTCAGATTCATGCTTGATGTTGTGCCTTAATAAAATAGTTCCTTACGACAATCCCAACGAGAAACCACATCAAAAGCAAACATATTTGCTTGATCCCTTTATTTTTTTGTCACGTTCTCTTGAAATCAAATGAAAGATTTAAAGGAAGCATCTCGTCAGAATTCATGGCAATCTGTTCTCTGTTTGTTTGTTTGTTTTTAATGAGGGGAGGTTGTGACCCCAGGCTTTTTTCTTTCACCCTTTCTTCTAGTTCGAACAAAATATCTACGTCTCTCTTGTTCTCTAGAGACTTCAATCCTCCATGTGTTATGAAGTTACATGTGGCTGCCTAGTGCCTATACTAGGTTATCCACCAAACAATATTTTATTGTCCAAGTGAACATAACCAGCTTTAACCAGCCTTGAGCTATGAATACAATTACACAAATGTTTGAGACATAAACCGTTTTGGTGATAAGCTGGTGTTTTTTCTCTCCTTTTCTTCTTCTCTCCCATTCGCCCTCCTGTTCCACCAGCCAATTAGACATGTGTGCTGTGCAATGTTGCTGAAAAGCCCTGCGCAGCACAGTGTCTCAAAATGCCCAAGGTGTGTTATTATCTTGCATTAGTGCACCACATGCCTCGCTATAATGATTAACTAATTGGCTCAGTGCATGTCCTGAAATAATAAAGAAATTAGACACTTTTTCTCAGATTAGCTTTATGGTGTCTGCGTTGTACAGTTAATGAGGGAAAATAAGTAAAACATGTCTCTGAATTTGCATTATGTCCCTTATATATTTGAACATCCAAATGAAAATGGAGGGAATGGTTCTACTGAATGTAAGAAGCTAACATGAAATGAGTTTGACTAAAATGAATAAAAGTGACATGAAGTAAACGTTACTGTAAGTGGATGTTACTCTAGTCTAGGACTATCCGTACTGAGCTGATGATTATGCAGTAAATTAGCATTTGAAGCAGACAGACAACCTGTGATTTGCAGATCAGTATTGCCATGTTGCTAGGAAGGCTTGTGGGCGTAGAAGGCTATACAGATATCATGAAGAAAGTGACACTCATCTTGCTAGTAAAAATGATGCACCCTGAAGGGGAAGCCTGCAGCACCCATCAGTCTGGAGCCAAGAGATGAACAAGGTCAATTGACATGCAACCATGTTATCAAATTGAAGCCATACACAAACACTGCATGCAAATAATAACATTTCACAAATTAATAGGGTTATTCTGCTAATGTGCTGTGAATACATTCATTTATTTGTTGATTTAACGTCTGAAATGTATTTACATGTTTCACATATATTTACATACAGTATATACATTTTTCAATCGTGCCCTAAGCTATTAGTCAGTTAAGGTTTTACATTGTTTCAATCCTAACATTACCCTCACGGTAGTTTCCTTGTTATTTGAACTTCCTCTATCAATGTAATCATGTTATTTCAACTTCCTTCATCAATGTAATCAGGTGGCTATAGAAACAATTAGAAATCCTATTATTGATTTATGGTTGAAATCATTGACATCCATAATTCTAACCCAGATTTCAACCATAAATCAATTATAGGATTTCAAGGGTGAAATCTTTTGACAACTCAATAAAATATCAACCAAGTGTTGGCCCTGGTGTTTCGGGTAGCAGCCGGTGGATCTGGCCCCCGCCTCCATCCATGGGTAGGGGATGCTGTTCTATCCTAACTCAGTGGGTAGATAGGGGGCTAGGGGCTGTCAGTCAGATGAATAGCAGGTTGGCTAATTGCGAAGGTTGCTCTCGGGAGTCCCCAGGCAGGGTAAGATAACGTGAGAGCAATTCGGGGGCTTATTCATGAGTAATGACCTTGCCTGTCTTGACATAACTTCCTGGATGTAGATAGACAGTGACATCATCTCCGCTCGACAAGGTAACCATGTGGATAAGGGTTGAGTGGTACAGGATTTTTGTTGCAATTGGGGGAAGGAAGGAGGAGGGGGATGAGAGTGGTCCATTAGTGCTAATTTAGAGAGATAGGGTTTGGGGACTAAGTGGAATTGGTATTGGATTGACAAAAAGAGATGTTGATTTTGCTTCCAACAAGGAGTTGAGAGTGAACACCAAGGTAACCTTTCTAAATGACTATCAATCCGTAGCACTCACATCTGTAGCCATGAAATGCTTTGAAAGATTGGTCATGGCTCACATCAACACCATCATCCCAAACACCCTGGACCCACTCCAATTTGCATAACGCCACAACAGATCCACAGATGACACAATCTCTATTACACTCCATACTGCCCTCTACCACCTGGACAAGATGAACACCTACGTGAGAATGCATTGTTGGTAAAGGCCCATAATTAAGCATTTCACTCTTAGTCTACAGCTGTTGTTTCCAAAGCATGTGACAAATAACATTTGATTTGATTTGATTGTTGAGATCATAACAAAATATGTGGGAGATGCCATGGCAAAGACACATTGTACAGTACCAATCTGAAAACGGTATACTGCCATTATTATTAACATTCTATAATGCACTCCATCACAACCTTCTTATTTGTCACCCATCTCCCGGTGATGTGTTCTGCTTTATGAGCATCAGCTGAGCGATGTAATAATGGAAGGAGATGAAAATAACCTGTTCTATCACTCTGTTATCTGTCAGTAAGACACCAACACCACCACCATCATCTTCATACTCTTCATCACCACCACCATCATTTCCACCATCCAGTTGGCTTAATCTACACATTTCATTTGGAATTTGCATCATGACACCCATTCAGTGAAGAAAAATAAGAAAAAAGAGAGGGAAGGTAAATGTATTGGAAAAACAATAAATACTGTGGCAGATGAGAGAGAGAAGAGAAAGAACATATTTTACTGCTCTTCAACTGGCACCATCAGGCTGAATTGCGAGTACAATTTACATTGACACAATATTATTCCAAAACACAATAAACAATCACATATAGGTCAAAAGCAATTAATAACATTTATGAAAGTAGCTAGTAATAATGTTCATAATCTGCTGTTGGGCAGTGATTTGAGCAGAGCTGTTGGGCAGTTGGTTTGGGCGAAGTGGGGCATCGATGTTACAGTCAGGAATAATCAGTCATATTGACAGGCCAGGAGCTCTTCGTAAGGGCACCTCACTGTCTCGGACATTCACCGTTCATCTGTAGTAGCTAGCCGCTCCAAGGTATCTAGACCTCGATGGACGAAAGTTTAGCACCCACCTGGATGACGCCTTGGCAGCTGCTGCGCCAAAGCACACCACATTTCAGCCGTGGTCCAGAAAAGTCCATAGGCAACAACGAGCACCAACAGTCATCCCATCTTTGCACACAGTCCTTGTCATTCCAGGTACCGACATGTGAAACAAAAAAGGCAGTACTTTGTCCAAGTGAAATTTTAATCAAAACTAGAAGCCCAACAGTTGTACCATCTCAGTCCTGCAACTCAGTGATTCAACATTGCAGGTCGTTGTTGTATGCGATCAAAAGTCAGAGATATAAAACATTTAAAGTTACAGTATGTAAAAACATGCTTAAAAATACATTAAAAAATTGAAATATGTACACAATATAAAGGAGCCCTCTGCCTAGACTGCCACTAGGCACCATTGGCAACTATATAACATATAGATCTTGATATTTATTAATTCTAAAAAATATATAGACACTCCTTGTCTCTCACTTGATGTTTTGCAGCAACAGTCTTCCAACAACCTTCCACCTCCCCAGTTTTAATATTCGCTTGCCAGTTATGATTTTCATATGTGCATTTTCGTGGAACAGTTTAATTTCAATAATAATATTTTTGTGTCTCAAAATCATTTTCACGTGATTAATAATACAAATCGGAATTAAAATGATACAAATCTAAACATTTAAATTCCACTAATACGAGAGCACCAGCCTCTGCCATATGGACACATTGATTCACCGTGATCATTGACGGCTAAAGAAATGAGCGCATGGAACTAAGAGTAAGGTTGGAACTAGCAGTAGGCTAATAATTTTCATTGTCAGCTAAGTAAAAAATACATAAAGTCAACAAATAAAAGAAAACATCTTGATGAAAATGCAGGTTCTTTCAATTGCATTCATCTCTCTACTCCCCCTATCTGCCTCCCTTGCTGTCTTGACTTGAGCTATCGCTAGTGAAGTGCAACGTTGTATCAAATCAATCAGCTGGGTGAAGGTATGTCCCTATGCTGTCGCTAGCAAACTTGTAACATTGTATCAACTAGCCTATTCCGGGCCCTCAGTGTTTCCTGCACCAGCGAGCTCGGGACAGACACAGCTGTTTTTGCACAAAGCAGCTACATGGTATCCTCAGAGCATGACATTTTGCTCTTTCACACCGAGGCCTGGTGATTGTCGAGGGGGAGAGTGTTGGAAAGATTTTTCGAATAGCCTACTGTGAGGAAATAATGTCATTCACAATGGATAGAAAAATATATATCTGACTTCGATGACTTACTGTGTGAGGTAAAGAAAAAAATGACTGAGAAGCTGAGCTTATTAGTGGTGGTGAGTTAAGACAATTAGAAATCAGACATCCCCAAATGGGCACTTTCCTTAGTTAATGTAACAAAATGACTGGGATTAATGGTAAATGTACTACTGGTGACATACTGTATGCAATAGGGAATTGATAAAAATAAACAAACGGCAAACAATTAACACAATAGAACAATGAATGTGCAAGAATTGTCTGGAGACAGCTCAGTGCATTCTGGAGAGCTGAGTGCATTCTGGAGAGAGAGACTTGTCAATATCTTCACCACACACCCCTCCCCTTCTTCCTGTCTCAACATTTCAAATTATACTCAAGACACATTATCTTCACACATATTTTAGATGCATTGCTTTTCACTGACAGCCACATCTAAATAATCAGCTTCCCAACTAGGCACATGATTTGAAACAATACACAGCTTTAAAAGAAGTGAATGATCCTCTGTGGCAAAGTCATGCGCTCTGGTGAAGTATTTTGAAGTATTTTATTTATTTATGTATAGGCAGGAGTAATTACATAATTTAGGCACATTTAATTTAATGTATTTTAGGCTGTAGTGACTACTGTTACCGAATCTTGTCCTATGCTTAAGCTACTCATCACATTAGGAATTGTATATTATTGTTAGCCTGCAAATACTTTATTATAAAGTATTTTCCCACGGCTATGAACACAGGTTGAAATGTATTTAATGATCTACTAATAACTATAGTGACTACAGTGTAGGCTGTGTTTCTTTATTTTTCATTAAACACTGGCATTATGAATAAATAACAAGTTAGTTGATCTAAATCAAAGGTTGACGCACTATGCATGCACGGGAGTGGACAATGCAGTTTTTCAGCTAACCCACTTTTCCCCAAAGCGCATTTCATCTTGGAGTGGCGGTGATGGCAGGAAGCTGCTATTGAAATGGGGATAAACTGTGCTGGCAGTCCTCCCCTTGCAGTTACCCAAACACTGCTCCGCCCCTCCTTCGATCCCTCTGCCAGGAAGATAAATAAATAAATATGAAGGCAGAAATACTACCGCTGCTGCATCCTCCCGAGGATAACAAGAATAATGCCTTAATTTGCTGCAGGCCTCGACTCTGCACCAACTACAGACTTGCCTTTTATGGCTGTAGTATTTCTGATTGGCATTCTAGGAATCCCATTCCCCTAGTAGAGGAAAAGAAGAGATATGTTTGTTTTCCTGCGCAGTTGTGCATATTCTACAAGGCCTCTTTTTATTTGTCTGTGCCTGTGTTTTCTCTCAGGCATGGAAGGATGAGTCAAACACACACTCAAAAAGTCACTATTTTGCCTCCTAAACACTCAAAACAGCTGAAAATACCAGTGCGCAGATACAGTATACAAGTTATATTGTATTATATGTTTTTTCTTTTCATTGAAGATCAGAATACAGATTTTGGCAACCCTATTTGACCACACCCTCAACTCCTGAATAGTGAAGATTAAAAACAACAATGAGAGCATCACCCTCTCCATCTATCTCCCCATTTCAGTCCCAGTGTACTGTAAGTGATTGAGTCTCACACCTCAGTGTAGAACACAGGGAATGGAATTGAAGGAATCTGGGGCTGGCTCCCATAAACCTGATCCATTTCCTGTCTGAGAGAAGATGAGTCAGTCTGTGGTGAGCAGGGTCCTATGGGTCCTATGTGGGAATCTGCAGGTGTTACCTTATTCCTTTCCTCTTCTTCTCCCTCTCCCTCTCTGAAGATTTGAGTATGCCACTGAAGGAAATGGAGGTAAAACTATTGCACTGTAGTTTAGATATGACAACATTAATGAAGTAGCAACAGGAGGGATTTCACAACCTTGATTTGGTACAGTATGCTATTGCATCTGGAGGTAGCTAAATAATTGTAAAAAAAAAGGCAAGCATTGCTAGCAGGGGACAGTTTTAGGAGACTCAGCCAGCTGGACGTGACCCTCCTGACCTCGACCCAGTCTCACCCCCACCCCACTTCCTTATCGGGTGTGATCGCCACGCCAACCGTCTGTGTGACCTTGACTAGCAGATAAAAGCAGCAGACAGATAAGGAAAGAAGAGGGGTGGAGAAGGAAGAGGGGAAGCGAGGGAGGAATAGAGTGACTTGAAAATGTTCTTCCTAAACTCTGGTTGTTGAAAACCCCAATTTACATTACAGGGAGGTGAAATCCACAGGGAGGTTTTATGATAGATGAATAAAGTACGCAAAGAGGGGGATGAGGAGGGGAGAGAGGGGGAGAAGGGTGGATGTCTGGGGTGACCCGCTTTAGCAAATTTGGCTCTGGGGAAAGGAAAAGAGAGAGCTGGTGGATTTAAGCCATACTTTTAGAGTAGGGAGAGGATAGGGGATATCACTCTACAAGCTCTCATGTGACAAGAGTTATATTTATCACAGTGTCATTTTGGGGATTTAGGAGTGGGCTTTGGAAATGCAGCATCCCTTCCCCATCAGTACAGCAGGTCACAGCAAAACACTGAAAGGAAGGGAGGGGGTATAGCCGTACTATACCAAAATACACAAATGTGTCGTTGTCTTATACAATACACAGTGCGTTAGCCAATGAACATTCATTTCACTGAACCCTATTGCCGTGCCTTGGTTTTGCATCAGTGTGAACGTTGGAGTGAATTTGTTACATGTGTTTAGTCGATAGCCCAGTAATTGTAAACACTTTCAATAAAGCAGTGTTCCCAGGTTGCTTGACAGAGCTCCGTACGCCACCGTCAGAGAAAAATAAAATAGAATGGATGTTTCTGAACGTGACACCCCACTGTATCCGTCGCCTTCCCCAGTGTCGTATGTGCCGTAAAGTGTGTGGGCAGATGAAATGGCGGTTTAGGTGATTTACATGAGCTTAAAATACCGGAGGTGCAGCCCTAGAATCTCAGGTCTCACTGTAGGAAGGGAGGCTGCAGAAGACCCGTCTCTCTACTGCAGTTCTCTCAGTGGTGACAGAGAAGTTAAGGGAAGTGTGATTGGACATTCGATTATAAGTGAAAGGTCAGGCGGGGCCTTGATTGAATGTTTTATGATGATTGGCAGGTCAGGAGATCAGTTTCTTCCTGAGCAGATGTTAATGACCAAACATTGTGTGTCACCACAACTCTTTAGAGCACCAGGCTAATGTGAATAAGTGACCCTAAGTATGTTTATCACTTAAAACCTCTACGGAATCGGTGTCCCGTATACGGGACGGTTGAGCTAACATGCGCTAATGTGATTAGCATGACTGTTGTAAGTAACAGCAAACTTTCCAGGACATAGACATGTCTTATATGGGCAGAAAGCTTACATTTAATAATTTATCTAACAGCACTGTCCAATTTACAGTAGCTATTACAGTGAAAAAATACCATGCTATTGTTTGAGGAGAGTGCACAACAAAAAAAAAACTTTCTTTCTGAAGGTAAATAATGTACTTACATTCAGTAATCTTGCTCTGATTTGTCATCCTGAGGTTCCCAGAGATAGAATTTAGCATAGTTTTGTTTTATAAAATCCATTTTTATATTCAAATGTAGGAACTCGGTTCTACAGTTTGAACCCTTGCTGTCTCTGGCTCCACACCCACCCCGCCCGGCCATCTAGATGTGTGAAAGTTAGTGTATAAGCTAATGATCATTCATGTATGACATTCCTGGGAGTGTGTAAAGTTACATTTTGTATTACCATATCATTTTTGTATGTTCTCTATAGTTATGTACTTGAAAATGTATCAATTGACCAATTCGGCACATTTGGGCAGACTTGATACAAAATAGTCCAGTATTGCAACACTTCACTGGATCAATCTGAAACTTGTGATCTGATTTTGTGATTTGTATTATTATCTGGATGAAGAACTTCACTCCAAGACGGAGAGGACACCATATGTTACACAAACAAAATATATTATTTTAACATTTTGTACAAAATATAACCCTGCATGCTACCCAATCCTAAATTGGCACTCAGCTTTTACATCCGCATGTCCCTCCATTGAGAAATGTGCATGTATTCAGTGTTTTATCCATGTGAGGCAGTGCAAGCTTTATGTTGTCACACTGTGTTTGTAATTGCACATCTCCATGTTGTGTGCCCACGGCTATACCATTCCAACTGTCCCATCCCCTCCAATCAAGGTAGCCATAGCTTGGCTGTCATTGGTCAGTTCCGCAATAGAGTTCCTGACCATTCGGAGGGAGCCCATTTGGGTCGTCGCGGTTGGCTTCCTCACATCCTGTCAGACACCAGTTCTATGAGGCACAGAAAAGCAACCCCAGAAATGTAAAACACACTGGCAGTACAGATGTAGGATTTTAATTTGAGCCAGTTTGCTACAGCAGGAAAATAATCCTGCAGCAACAGGAATTGTGAATTATTATATGGATTATAATAATGGACATTTTTGTAGGGGTTGATAAATTTTTCGTAATGGTGTGGAAATTACAAACCAGAAATATTTTTAAACCTCAAATACACTACACGTTTAACATTTCCTGCATGGCAGGAAAGTTCTCCTGCAACAGGGTGGTCAAATTAAGATCCTACATCTGTACTTTGGTAGCAGTACCGTTCCTGTTGTGACTTTGTGGGTAGAGGTTGGATCAATGTTAATGGCATATCTGCTTTCTCTGACAGAGATAACTGTGATTGGCATTCTAGTAATAATTGTTTCTGAGTTTACCATTTAAGTACTAGTTTAACTATGCTGTAAAATTGAGATTTACTGAAACAATGGATGAAATTAACAAAATAAAAAATTAAATATATATTTGAGAACAATGTTCTAATGTGTGTTACAGGAGTGGGTCGCAGTTCCGGAGTGACCCACTAGGTGTCATCCTCCGACAACCATAGGCACTTCCTCACTCATAGTCGGGATTAATTATCTGCCAATTGGTGTCACCTGTGGCTATCTGATTCACCTGTGTATTTATGCCCTCATTTCCCTGTGTTCCCTTGCTCAGTTTTCTCTGCTACTTCCTTGATGTCAAGCAGTATGTATCTGTGTCGGATCAAGTGAAGTTACAGGTACTCGAGAAGTGTTCTCCCTGTGTCATTGTGTTTTTCCAGTCAGAGTTAGTATTTCTTGCGAAAGTATTCACCGCCTTGGCATTTTTCCTATTTTGTTGCCTTACAATGTGGAATTAAAAGAGATTTTTGGGGGGTTTGTATCATTTGATTTACACAACATGCCTACCACTTTGAAGATGCAAAATATTTTTTTGTGTGTGAAACAAACAAGATATAAGACAAAAAAAACAGAAAACTTGAGCGTGCATAACTATTCACCCCCCCAAACTCAATACTTTGTAGAGCCACCTTTTGCATCAATTACAGCTGCAAGTCTTTTGGGGTATGAAAAAAATAAAATAATGTATGCACTCACTAACTGTATGTCGCTCTGGATAAGAATAAATGTAAAATGTAAATGTATGTCTCTATAAGCTTGGCAAATCTAGCCACTGGGATTTTTGCCCATTCCTCAAGGCAAAACTGCTCCAGCTCCTTCAAGTAGGATGGGTTCCGCTGGTGTACAGCAATATTTAAGTCATACCACAGATTCTCAATTGGATTGAGATCTGGGCTTGTTTCCCCTTAAACCACTTGAGTGTTGCTTTAGCTGTATGCTTAGGGTCATTGTCCTGCTGGAAGGTAAACCTCCGTCCCAGTCTCAAATCTCTTGAAGACTGAAACAGAATTTCCCTGTATTTAGCGGCATCCATCATTCCTTCAATTCTGACCAGTTTCCCAGTCCCTGCCGATGAAAAACATCCCCACAGCGTGATGCTGCCACCACCATGATTCACTGTATGGATGGTGTTCTCGGGGTGATGAGAGGTGTTGGGTTTGCTCCAGACAAAGCGTTTTCCTTGATGGCCAAAAAGCTCAATTTTAGTCTCATCTGACCAGAGTACCTTCTTCCATATGTTTGGGGAGTCTCCCACATGCCTTTTGGTGAACACCAAACGTGTTTGCTTATTTTTTTCTTTAAGCAATGGCTTTTTTCTGGCCACTCTTCCATAAAGCCCTGCTCTGTGGAGTATATGGTTTAAAGTGGTCCTATGGACAGATACTCGAATCTCCGCTGTGGAGCTTTGCATCTCCTTCAGGGTTATCTTTGGTCTCTTTGTTGCCTCTCTGATTAATGCCCTCCTTGCCTGGTCCGTGAGTTTTGGTGGGCGGCCCTCTCTTGGCAGGTTTGTTGTGGTGCCATATTCTTTCAATGTTTTAATAATGGATTTAATGGTGCTCCATGGGATGTTAAAAGTTTCTGATATTTTTTTATAACCCAACCCTGATTTGTACTTCTCCACAACTTTGTCCCTGTCCTGTTTGGAGAGCTCCTTGGTCTTCATGGTGCCGCTTGCTTGGTGGTGCCCTGTGCTTAGTGGTGTTGCAGACTCTGGGACCTTTCAGAACAGGTGTATATATTCTGAGATCATGTGACAGATCATATGACACTAAGATTGCACACAGGTAGACTTTGTTTAACTAATTATGTGACTTCTGAAGGTAATTGGTTGCACCAGTTCTTATTTAGGGGCTTCATAGCAAAGGGAGTGAATATATATGCACGCACCACTTTTCCGTTATATAATTTTTTTTCATTTCCCTTCACCAATTTGGACTATTTTGTGTATGTCCATTACATGAAATCCAAATAAAAATCAATTTAAATTGCAGGTTGTAATGCAACAAAATAGAAAAAAGGCCAAGGGGGATAAAAATACTTTTGCAAGGCACTGTAGTCTGTTGTTTTGCATACTGGCTTTTGGACCACCAGTAAAGATCCTTGTTTCACCATCCTTGCCTACTGCCTAGTGTCTATCCTGCACCACACCTGGGTCACACCTCACACCAACCCTTACAGAAAACGGAGCGAATTTGGACCCAGCGGAGGCAGCACAGTATCATAGCGCATTGGCAGAGCAGGGAGCCATGCTGGATCAGCACGACTGCAGCCTGCAGCAGATCATCGAGAATCTCCGCCAGCTGACGATTGGCGTGCAGAGCCGGGTGGACACCCGACCAGCCCCGGCAGCCAGTCTTGCCTGCGACATCACGGGAACCCCGCCTACCACCTCTGGAGAGGTACGACGCAAGTCCAGAAAGCTGGAGGGAATTCGTCACACATTGTTCTCTGATTTTAAGCCTGCAACCCTCCTCCTTCCCGACGGAGCAGGTCCGGGTGGCCTACATTATAATTCTGTTGACAGGTCGGGCCCATGTCGGCTACCGTGGAGTGGGAGAGCCAAACTCCGGCGTGCTCCGACTCCTACCAATTCACCCGGGAGTTACGCAAGGTGTTCAAGGGGTAATAGGGACACGAGGGAACACAGCTGAGTGTCGGTAAACAGAGAGGCAAAGCCAGGTGGCAAATATACACACATACCTGGGGTGAGACACACATCTGGACACCTGTATGGTGGAGAGGGATGTCTCTATCGCTGCAGGGCATGATGGGTAATGATATATTTGTGTGTCTGTGTGGCTGAACAGCACTTAGCATATTGATGATGTGAAGGGAAATCAAACATACGTTAACCTGATTTATTATTAGAGACACAGATATATCATATTTGTAAGGGTTGGTGTGAGGTGTGTCCCAAGTGCGGTGCAGGATAGAGAGTAACGGAATGCTCCACCCTTGGGCCAGCCCCGCGTCCATCAGGTTTTCCGCGGCTCCAGAATCCACTTGTGCATGCGCCCGACGCGCAGCCAGGAGTCGGCTCACGGCTTGTCGGCAGGGTGACCGTTCGGTGGCGGACTACTCCGTGGAGTTCCGGAACCGGGCTCGAGAGGTTGTCCTGTACGCGCAGGGGCTATCAGAGAGGATGAAGAACAAACTCTCCTTCAGGGAGCTGCCTGAGCAACTGGACGGCCTCATCGACCTCTCGATGCAGGTGGACATTCGGCATCATAAGATCAGGGAGGAGACACCTCAGGAGGAGGCTATGCAGCTGGTTGCACCGCGCTTGTCCCGGATGGAGAGGCAGAGGCGTCTGCCCCAGGGACGTTGCCGGTACTGCGGCCACAGAGGTCACCACGGTGACTCATGCCAGGAGAACCCAGGAAAACGGGAGGGCTCGCTGGTATCGGGAGGGGTGCTAGCAAGCCGGAACAGAAACCCCAACTCCAGAGACGCCCAGACTTTTCTCCCCGTCCAGTGGGCCCGCGCTGCACGTCGGGCACATGCACAAGTGGATTCTGGAGCCGTGGGAAACCTGATGGACGCGGGGCTGGCCCAAGGGTGGAGCATTCCGTTACTCTCTATCCTGCACCACACCTGGGACACACCTCACACCAACCCTTACAAATGTGATATATCTGTGTCTCTAATAATAAATCAGGTTAACGTATGTTTGATTTCCCTTCACATCATCAATATGCTAAGTGCTGTTCAGCCACACAGACACACAAAGATATCATTACCCATCATGCCCTGCAGCGATAGAGACCTCCCTCTCCACCATACAGGTGTCCAGATGTGCGTCTCACCCCAGGTATGTGTGTATATTTGCCACCTGGCTTTGCCTCTCTGTTTACCGACACTCAGCTGTGTTCCCTTGTGTCCCTCTTACCCCTTCACCCAAGGCCTTTAGCTGCATTATGGGATAGCTGCACCATTATGACAGACCCAGCCCTGCATGTGTGCCCTCTCTACATCTGCTCTTGGCTGCTCTTCAAGAACCTGTAAAACAATTGCTGAAACACATATGTATCAAGTCAATTCGATTATTTGATACATATGATTCATCTCGCTAATCTGTGTAAGGTGGAGATTTTGGGGTGTTGTGTCCCCCACCTGCACTGTAGGTCGTTCAGGTATGTACACGCACAAACTTGCGCACACACACACACACATACATACACACACTGTCCTATGGTCATGCCCACATTAATAACTGCTTGTGAGGTCACTCCTTCCCCTTTGGTCTGGCAGGAGGTGTACGTCTGGCACCATCTGTGTCCAGTTGTCATGGAGATTAATCTAAGTTAAGTTTAATGCCACGCTGAGGTTGGTCACCCGGTGACTGATTAAAGCCATGTCTGAAGAGAGATGTCTGATAATTGCTTTTCTGTTACACAGGTAAAGGGCATTCAGTGTCAAGGTTACTGGTCCTGTCCACTTTTTAAATAGGGGAGACATACAGGAGGCCTGTGTGTTGGTGATGGTTGGAGGGGGGAGTGGTAAAGGTCTGTGTGTGTGTGTGTGCTAGTACACTACATATACAAAAGTATGTGGACACCCCTTCAAATTAATGGATTCGTCCATTTCAGCCACACCCATTGATGACAGGTGTACAAAATCGAGCACACAGCCATGCAATATCCATAGACAAACATTGGCAGTAGAATGGCCTCACTGAAGAGCTCAGTGACTTTCAACGTGGCACCGCATAGGATGCTACCTTTCCAACAAATCAGTTTGTCAAATTTCTGCCCTATTAGAGCTGCCCCGGTCAACTGTAAGTGCTGATATTGTGTAGTGGAAACATCTAGGAGCAACAATGGCTCAGCCTCAAAGTGATAGGCCACACAAGCTCACAAAATAGGACCGCCAAGTGCTGAAGCGCGTAACGTGTAAAAATCATCTGTCCTCGGTTGCAACACTCACTCCCGAGCTCCAAACTGCCTCTTCAAGCAACATCAGCACAATAAACTGTTAATCGGGAGCTTAATGAAATGGGTTTCCATGACAGAGCAGCCGCATACAAGCCTAAGATCACGCAATGCCAAGCGTCGGCTGGAATGGTGTAAAACTTGCCGGACTAAGTGGAGCAGTGGAAACTCGTTCTCTGGCAGGCCCACCGACGAATCTGGGTTTGGTGGATGCCAGGAGAATGCTACCTGCCCCAATGCATAGTGCCAACTGTAAAGTTTGGTGAAGGAGGAATAGTTGTCTGGGGCTGTTTTTTATGGTTCGGGCTAGGCCCCTTTGTTCCAGTGAAGGGAAATCTTAACGCTACAGCATTCAATTACATTCTAGACAGTACTCTGCTTCCAACTTTGTGGCAACAGTTTGGAGAAGGCCCTTTCCTGTTTCAACATGACAATGCCCCCGTGCACAAAGCGAGGTCCATACAGAAATGGTTTGTCGAGATCGGTGTGGAAGAACTTGACTGACCTGCACAGAGCCCTTACCTCAACCCCATCATACACCTTTGGGATTAATTGGAACGCCGACTGCGAGCCAAGCCTAATCGCCCAACATCAGTGCCCGACCTCACTAATGTTCTTGTGGCTTATTGGAAGCAAGTCCCCACAGCAATGTTCCAACATCTAGTGGAGGCTGTGATAGCAGCAAAGGGGGGACCAACTCCATATTAATGCCCATGATTTTGGAATGAGATGTTTGAGCTGCTCAACTCCTTCAAGTAGGATAGGTTCCACTGGTGTACAGCAATCTTTAAGTCATACCACATATTCTCAATTTGATTGAGGTCTGGGCTTTGACTAGGCCATTCCAAGACATTTAAATGTTTCCCCTTAAACCACTCAAGTCTTGCTTTAGCAGTATGCTTAGGGTCATTGTCCTGCTGGAAGGTGAACCTCCGTCCCAGTCTCAAATCTCTGGAAGACTGAAACAGGTTTCCCTCAGGAATTTCCCTGTATTTAGCGCCATCCATCATTCCTTCAATTCTGACCAGTTTCCCAGTCCCTGCCGATGAAAAACATCCCCACAGCATGATGCTGCCACCACCATACTTCACTGTGGGGATGGTGTTCTCGTGGTGATGAGAGGTGTTGGGTTTGCGCCAGACATAGCGTTTTCCTTGATGGCCAAAAAGCTCAATTTTAGTCTCATCTGACCAGATTACCTTCTTCCATATGTTTGGGGATTCTCCCACATGCCTTTTGGCAAACACCAAACGTGTTTGCTTATTTTTTTCTTTAAGCAATGGCTTTTTTCTGGCCACTCTTCCGTAAAGCCCAGCTCTGAGGAGTGTATAGCTTAAAGTGGTCCTATGGACATATACTCCAATCTCCGCTGTGGAGCTTTGCAGCTCCTTCATGGTTATCTTTGGTCTCTTTGTTGCCACTCTGATTAATGCCATCCTTGCCTGGTCCGTGAGTTTTGGTGGGAGGCCCTCTCTTGACAAGTTTGTTGTGGTGCCATATTCTTTCCATTTTTTAATAATGGATTGAATGGTGCTCCGTGGGATGTTCAAACTTTCTGATTTTTTTTTATAAGCCAACCCTGATCTGTACTTCTCCACAACTTCGTCCCTGACCTGTTTGGAGAGTTCCTTGGTCTTCATGGTGCCGCTTGCTTGGTGGTGCCCCTTGCTTAGTGGTGTTGCAGACTCTGGGGCCTTTCAGAACAGGTGTATATATACTGAGATCATGTGACAGATCTTGTGACACTTAGATTGCACACAGGTGGACTTTATTTAACTAATTATGTGACTTCTGAAGGTAATTGGTTGCACCAGATCTGATTTAATGGCTTCATAGCAAAGGGGGTGAATACATATGCACGCACCACTTTTCCGTTCTTTATTTTCTTGAATTTTTGTTCATTTCACTTCACCAATTTGGATTATTTTATGTATGTCCATTAATGAAATCCAAATAAAAATAAATGTAAATTACAGGTTGTAATGCAACAAAATAGGAAACATGCCAAGGGGGATGAATACTTTTGCAAGGCACTGTACTTTTGGTAATGTAGTGTATGTTGGGGGATTTAGTGAGGATGTGTTTGCGTATTAGACCCTAATCAAAATTCTAGTTTTCACAACAATTTACTGCCTTTACTTCTTGCACCTGTTACAAATGCTTACATTTCCACACTTTAATATGATGTGTTACATTACCCATATTACCCATTTATGTGAAGATTAGCTATATAACGCTAAATCATCTTCCTCCTTCCTGTAACTATGCCTTTTCACTCTTTTGTCTTTTTGGTCAGTGATGCTTGGCATTTCTTGTCAAATTCCATCAATGCCGAGATGATTTCTCCTTAGGCAGTCACCCGACGTCATGTCTACGCTGTTATCCCTCTTCAAGTGCCCTTAAGGCTGCCTTCAAAATGCTTTTCCACAGCCCAGGTAGCACATTTCTTTGCAACTCTTAAAGATCACAAGAGCAAATGGCACTTACGGCACATCTGAAAAGGAATGCCTGTGACATTACTACCACTGCCAAGGTGGAGAGCAACTCAAGTGGAGTCGTTTCATAATTGCATATATTTGCAATTGTGTTCCTTTTATCGTATTGGGAATTCAACGTTATTGGCTGAAAGTGGTACACAGTGACCCGCGGCCACTTGAACCATCGCTGTCAATGGAAATCTGGATGTCTATTTACCGTAACGACAGGCCACAGGGAGCAAGCGTGATTTACAAGCACAGAGGTGGGATTGACAGCTTTACTGCTCATTGACATTTTATTAGGTATAAACTGCAGGACCAATCTGAATATGTCCTATATAAAGCTGTCAGAGGGTCAAAGAGTGTGTTGTCAACGTTGGAAAAATTCCAGATGCGTCTCGTCTTATTTCTCCCTCTGAATGGACCAGTCACAGCTATCACTTCTGACATTTTCCCCCTCTGCTCAATTACCTGAGCTGTATCGACAGCACATCCATGTGTGAGTGTGTGTGTTTGTGTGTGTGTGAGAGTAAGAGAGCGAGAGAAATAGAGAGCGAGAAAAAGAGATTGTAAAAGTCCATCCATCCTGTCTGTTTGTATGTCTGCGTACGGCAGTGTCACAACCAGGGGTTGGAACCGGTTCAAGGAACAGAACCGAAAACCATAAAATAATGTCATTTTTCGAAGAACAGAATGAAAGTGATCTATACATTTTAAAAGCATGGGAACCGGTTAATAATGTTCCGGGTACTTTTTTCAGTCCCACAAAAAAACGCAACAAAGCGCCTATGCAAAGCCCTCACAGATATTTTTAATTAGAGAAGAATGGATTCACTTTTTCAATGCTAGCTAAGGACAATATAGTTATCACGTTTGAAGTTGGATTTATTAACTGCAAAAAGGTAAGACATATTTTTAATTATGGTGCTGCTCTGCACACACAAGCTTCTTAGCTAGCTAGCTCTCTGGTCCAATGTTAAGCCAACTCTCGAAAGTTCAAAGACAGTCAAAATTCCTCCATGGAAGCCGCTCTTCCGAAAGGTAGAATTATGTGGGCCTAATTCAGATAATACAGTGCCTTGCAAAAGTATTCATCCCCCTTGGCGTTTTTCCTATTTTGTTGCATTACAACCTGTAATTTAAATGGATTTTCATTTGGATTTCATGTAATGGACATACACAAAATAGTCCAAATTGGTGAAGTGAAATGAAAAAAATTAGAATTAAAAAAATACAATAATGTAAAAGTGGTGGTGTATATGTATTCACCCCCTTTGCTATGAAGCCCCTAAATAAGATCTGGTGCAACCAATTACCTTCAGAAGTCACATAATTAGTTAAATATAGTCCACCTGTGTGCAATCTGTGTCACATGATCTGTCACATTATCTCAGTATATATACACACCTGTTCTGAAAGGCCCAAGAGTCTACAACACCACTAAGCAAGGGGTACCACCTAGCAAGCGGCACCATGAAGACCAAGGAGCTCTCCAAACAGGTCAGGGACAGAGTTGTGGAGAAGTACAGATCAGGGTTGGCTTATAAAAAAATATCAGAAAGTTTGAAGATCCCACAGAGCACCATTCAATCCATTATTAAAAAATGTAAAGAATATGCCACCACAACAAACCTGCCAAGAGAGGGCCGCCCACCAAAACTCAAGGACCAGGCAAGGAGGGCATTAATCAGAGAGGCAACAAAGAAACCAAAGATAACCCTGCAGGAGCTGCAAAGCTCCTCAGCGGAGATTGGAGTATCTGTCCATAGGACCAATTTAAGCCGTACACTCCACAGAGCAAGGCTTTATGGAAGAGTGGCCAGAAAAAAGCCATTGCTTAAAGAAAAATTTAAGCAAACACGTTTGTTGTTCGCCAAAAGGCATATGGGAGACTCCCCAAACATATGGAAGAAGGTACTCTGGTCAATTGAGCTTTTTGGCAATCAAGGAAAACACTATATCAGGCGCAAACCCAACACCTCTCATCATCCCGAGAACACCATCCCCACAGTGAAGCATGGTGGTGGCAGCATCATGCTGTGGGGAAGTTCTTCATTGGCAGGGACTGGGAAACTGGTCAGAATTGAAGGAATGATGGATGGTGCTAAATACAGGGAAATTCTTGAGGGAAACCTGTTTCAGTCTTCCAGCGATTTTGACTGGGACGGAGGTTCACCTTCCAGCTGGACAATGACCCTAAGCATTCTGCTAAAGCAACACTCAAGTGGTTTAAGGGGAAACATTTAAATGTCGTGGAATGGCCTAGTCAACGCCCAGACCTCAATCCAATTGAGAATCTGTGGTATGACTTAAAGATTGCTGTACACCAGCGGAACCCATCCAACTTGAAGGAGCTGGAATCTTTATGCAAGCTCAAGTTTTCAGTTCTTTTGTCTTATTTCTTGTTTGTTTCACAAGAAAAAATATTTTGCATCTTCAAAGTGGTAGGCATGTTGTGTAAATCAAATGATACAAACCCCCCAAAATTGAAATTTTAATTCCAGGTTGTAAGGCAACAAAATAGGAAAAATGCCAAGGGGGGTGAATACTTTCGCAAGCCAATGTCATAATAAGAGCCTCCTCCTCCACCCTTTCTCGCTCTCACCTCACCCGCAAAATGTCTGTCTCATCTCGCTCCCTGCACTTGTCTGTCTATCACACATGTAAATAACTATAGCATGCCCGCTCCATAGCAAGCTGCTCTATCCGCGCCAATTGGTGAAGTAATTTAATGTTGAGCTAAATGTACAAAAATTTGGATTTCAGAGGTTTAAAAAAGGAACAGAAAGGAACAATTTAAACCATAACTTTTTTGGGGTTCGAACCGGTTCAGAACATTATTATGCAGGTCGGAACGAAAAACATATTATGGTTCTGATCAGAACGAAATGATTGGAAAATAATTTTCGTTACAACCCCTGGTCACAACCATGACTTATTAATGTACTCAACAATGAAAAATATTTTTAAAATAGTTATGGATGCCTCAGAGGTTCTTAGAATTATGATAGAATTATAAAGAAATAATTATCATTGACACAGAGCTCCTCTCATGCGTCTCATCTCCACTTCTTCTGTTTCCCATTACAGGCAAACCATTTGACTGGAAGCAATGTTTCTGATTAAGTAGGTCATTCCAGAATGGTATGTGTGTGTTTGTGTGTGTGTGCGTCCATATGCATGTACAGTGGGGAAAAAAAGTATTAAGTCAGCCACCAATTGTGCAAGTTCTCCCACTTAAAATGATGAGAGGCCTGTAATTTTCATCATAGGTACACGTCAATTATGACAGACGAATTGAGAAATATTTTTCCAGAAAATCACATTGTAGGATTTTTACTGAATTTATTTGCAAATTATGGTGGAAAATAAGTATTTGGTCACCTACAAACAAGCAAGATTTCTGACTCTCACAGACCTGTAACTTCTTCTTTAAGAGGTTCCTCTGTCCTCCACTCGTTAACTGTATTAATGGCACCTGTTTGAACTTGTTATCAGTATAAAAGACACCTGTCCACAACCTCAAACAGTCACACTCCAAACTCCACTATGGCCAAGACCAAAGAGCTGTCAAAGGACACCAGAAACAAAATTGTAGACCTGCACCAGGCTGGGAAGACTGAATCTGCAATAGGTAAGCAGCTTGGTTTGAAGAAATCAACTGTGGGAGCAATTATTAGGAAATGGAAGACATACAAGACCACTGATAATCTCCCTCGATCTGGGGCTCCACGCAAGATCTCACCCCGTGGGGTCAAAATGATCACAAGAACGGTGAGCAAAAATCCCAGAACCACACGGGGGGACCTAGTGAATGACCTGCAGAGAGCTGGGACAAAGCCTACCATCAAATCAAATCAAATCAAATCAAATCAAATCAAATTTTATTGGCCACATGCGCCGAATACAACAGGTGCAGACATAACAGTGAAATGCTTACTTACAGCCCTTAACCAACAGTGCATTTATTTTTAACAAAAAAGTAAAAATAAAACAACAAAAAAAGCCCAAGTGATGTACTGGGCCGTACGCACTACCCTCTGTAGTGCCTTGCGGTCGGAGGCCAAGCAGTTGCCATACCAGGCGGTGATGCAACCAGTCAGGATGCTCTCGATGGTGCAGCTGTAGAATTTTTTGAGGATCTGAGGACCCATGCCAAATCTTTTCAGTCTCCTGAGGGGGAATAGGCTTTTTCGTGCCCTCTTCACGACTGTCTTGGTGTGTTTGGACCATGATAGTTCGTTGGTGATGTGGACACCAAGGAACTTTAAGCTATCAACCTGTTCCACTACAGCCCCGTCGATGATAATGGGGGCATGCTCAGTCCTCTTTTTTTACCTGTAGTCCACAATCATCTCCTTTGTCTTGGTCACGTTGAGGGAGAGGTTGTTATCCTGGCACCACACGGCCAGGTCTCTGACTTCCTCCCTATAGGCTGTCTCATCGTTGTCGGTGATCAGGCCTACCACTGTTGTGTCGTCGGCAAACTTAATGATGGTGTTGGAGTCGTGCCTGGCCATGCAGTCATGGGTGAACAGGGAGTACAGGAGGGGACTGAGCACGCACCCCTGAGGGGCCCCCGTGTTGAGGATCAATGTGGCAGATGTGTTGTTACCTACCCTTACCACTTGGGGGCGGCACGTCAGGAAGTCCAGGATCCAGTTGCAGAGGGAGGTGTTTAGACCCAGGATCCTTAGCTTAGTGATCAGCTTTGAGGGCACTATGGTGTTGAATGCTGAGCTGTAGTCAATGAATAGCATTCTCACGTAGGTGTTCCTCTTGTCCAGGTGGGAAAGGGCAGTGTGGAGTGCAATAGAGATTGCATCATCTGTGGATCTTTTGGGGCGGTATGCAAATTGGAGTGGGTGTAGGGTTTCTGGGATAATGCTGTTGATGTGAGCCATGACCAGCCTTTCAAAGCACTTCATGGCTACAGACGTCAGTGCTACAGGTCGGTAGTCATTTAGGCAGGTTATCTTAGAGTCCTTAGGCACAGGGACTATGGTGGTCTGCTTGAAACATGTTGGTATTACAGACTCAGTCAGGGACATGTTGAAAATGTCAGTGAAGACACTTGCCAGTTGGTCAGCACATGCTCGGAGTACACGTCCTGGTAATCCGTCTGGCCCTGCGGCCTTGTGAATGTTGACCTGCTTAAAAGTCTTACTCACATCGGCTACGGAGAGCGTGATCACATAGTCATCCGGAACAGCTGGTGCTCTCATGCATGCTTCAGTGTTGCTTGCCTCAAAGCGAGCCTAGAAGTGGTTTAGCTCGTCTGGAAGTCTTGTGTCACTGGGCAGCTCGCGGCTGTGCTTCCCTTTGTAGTCTGTAATAGTTTTCAAGCCCTGCCACATCCGACGAGTGTCAGAGCCAGTGTAGTACGATTCAATCTTAGTCCTGTATTGACTCTTTGCCTGTTTGATGGTTCGTCGGAGGGCATAGCGGGATTTCTTATAAGCGTCCGGTTTAGAGTCCCGCTCCTTGAAAGCGGCAGCTCTACCCTTTAGCTCAGTGCGGATGTTTCCTGTAATCCATGGCTTCTGGTTGGGGTATGTACGTACGGTCACTGTGGGGACGACATCATCAATGCACTTATTGATGAAGCCAGTGACTGATGTGGTGTACTCCTCAATGCTATCTGAAGAATCCCGGAACATGTTCCAGTCTGTGCTAGCAAAACAGTCCTGTAGCTTAGAATCTGTGTCATCTGACCACTTTTTTATTAACCGAGTCACTGGTGCTTCCTGCTTTAGTTTTTGCTTATAAGCAGGAATCAGGAGGATAGAGTTATGGTCAGATTTGCCAAATGGCGGGTGAGGGAGAGCTACTGTATGTGTGCCTTCATATGTGGGTGTATATGTGTGTGTGCGTATGTGCGAGCAGCCGCGTGCATTCGTGTGTATGTGTGGACATGCATGCGAGTGTGTGCGTCAGAGAGATAGGGAGAGGAAGAAAGTTGCTTTGTATGTTAGCGCTCCACACTGCAGAAATTGATCCGCCACATGCATTTAGCAGATTGCCTATTGATGAGGGAAGAGATGTATTACGCTCTGACTGATGGTAGCAATCTAGGAGTATAAATAAATGAATATATATCTTATCCTGCTAAGAGACAGCAATAAAAACATGATTTGCAATCTCATCTGTATTTGTAAATGTCAAGTTTAGTACACCCACTTACCATGTATCCACCATCCCAACAAACAGATCTAGAATATTAATACTGTGAGTGTGTATTTTGAATATGACATAGGCGTATAGATGTCAAACAAAGGGAGTGTATTGTTACGGTATGTTAGATACATACTCTACCCTGTACTATATATAAATATGACATGTTACTTTAGTTAGAACAGCTATGTACTTCACTAGTCTCTGTGAAGTCACCAGACAAGGGCTTGACACTGATGTAAACACATCGTTAACCAAGGGTATAGAAAGGTGAGATAGGACTTGATTCCATCAGCGTTTAGGACCAGCTATCCTTAGCTCTCAACTGTCTGTTGTGATGTGCCTGCCAGGAACAGGGAAGTAGACTTTTGAGGGCTTGACTGCCTCATAAAGACTAGTCTGAGTCCTTCAACATCAGGACGATCCGCCACACATTTGTGAACTGCAAATATATATAAATAATATAATTAAAGGATCTATGGAAGCCTTAGGAGTTTCTTTTGATCTCAATTCAACACAGGAAAACATTTCATTGTCACTTTTCATCAAGAGTTTCATTCCAAAATGCCATAAACAGTTGAAGTCGGAAGTTTACATACACCTTAGCCAAATACATTTCAATTCAGTTTTTCACAATTCCTGACATTGAATCCTAGTACAAATTCCCTGCCTTAGGTCAGTAAGGATCACCACTTTATTTTAAGAATGTGAAATGTCAGAATAATAGTAGAGAAAATGATTTATTTCAGCTTTTATTTATTTCAGAAGTTACATACACTGAACTAGTATTTGGTAGCATTGCCTTTAAATTGTTTAACTTGGGTCAAACGTTTTGTGTAGCCTTCCACAAGCTTCCCACAATAAGTTGGGTGAATTTTGGCCCATTCCTCCTGACAGAGCTGGTGTAATTGAGTCAGGTTTGTAGGCCTCCTTGCTTGCACACACTTGTTCAGTTCTGCCCACACATTTTCTATAGGATTGAGGTCAGGGCTTTGTGATGGCCACTCCAATGCCTTGACTTTGTTGTCCTTAAGCCATTTTGCCACAACTTTGGAAGTATGCTTGGGGTCATTGTCCATTTGGAAGACCCATTTGTGACCAAGCTTTAAATTCCTGACTGATGTCTTGAGATGTTGCTTCAATATATCCACCTAATTTTCCTTCCTCATGATGCCATCTATTTTGTGAAGTGCACCAGTTCCTTCTGCAGCAAAGCACCCCCACAGCATTATGCTGCCGCCCCCGTGCTTCACGGTTGGGATGGTGTTCTTGCAAGCTACCCCCCTTTTCCTCCAAACATAACGATGGTCAGTATGGCCAAACAGTTCTATTTTTGTTTCATCAGACCAGAGGACATTTCTCCAAAAAGTAAGATCTTTGTCCCCATGTGCAGTTGCAAACCGTGGCCTTTTTATGGCAGTTTCGGAGCAGTGGCTTCTTCCTTGCTGAGCTGCCTTTCAGGTTATGACGACATAGGACTCGTTTTACTGTGGATATAGATACTAATGTACCTGTTTCCTCCAGCATCTTCACAAGGTCCTTTGCTGTTGTTCTGGGATTGATTTGCACTTTTCGCACCAAAGTACGTTCATCTCTAGGAGACAGAACTTGTCTCTTTCCTGAGCGTTATGACGGCTGTGTGGTCCCATGGTGTTTATACTTGCGTACTATTGTTTGTACAGATGAACGTGGTACCTTCAGGCATTTGGAAATTGCTCCCAAGGATGAACCAGACTTGTGGAGGTCTACAATAATTTTTCTGAGGTCTTGGCTGATTTCTTTTTATTTTCCCATGATGTCAAGCAAAGAGGCACTGAGTTTGAAGGTAGGCCTTGAAATACATCCACAGGTACACCTCCAATTGACTCAAATTATGTAAATTAGCCTATCAGAATCTTCTAAAGCCATGACATAATTTTCTGGAATTTTCCAAGCTCTTTTAAGGCACAGTCAACTTAGTGTATGTAAACTTCTGACCCACTGGAATTGTGATACAGTGAATTATAAGTGAAATAATCTGTCTGTAAACAATTGTTGGAAAAATTACTTGTGTCTTGCACAAAGTAGACGTCCTAACCGACTTGCCAAAACTATAGTTTGTTAACAAGACATTTGTGGAGTGGTTGAAAAACGAGTTTTAATGACTCCAACCTAAGTGTATGTAAACTTCCGACTTCAACTGTATACATTTTGCAGGAAATAAGCTTTAAACCTGCAAAATGTTCTCTCCGCCAACAAGAGAGGTGTGAACAGTTTGCGCCATGAACAGTGCTCTTGCCCATAGAAATAGACGTGGCACGCGCAAGGAGGTGGGGATATGAACATTCCATTCAAGCTAATCAATGGATATATAGAGTTTTGCAAAAGAAATAACATTTTCATACACATCTGAAATCTATGAATTAAAAAAACTGAGAACAGTAATATTTTCCACACACATGAAGGTACCCATAAGCAATCATTTCTGATGAAAAAACACAAATGTTAAAAATTGGTGCATATAGCGTTTGGAAACAAACTCTTCAAATGTACCAATGAGAACATTCTGTATCTTGAAAAATGGTCTGCCGCGTTTGTTTGCAAATCAATCCCTCTCCTCCTCACGGCATCGGAATTGAAGTCGCCTGTGATCTGTCTCTTTTAAACCAATCCTTTTTCTTTGAAAGGTGCGATGACCACAGAGCTAGTGCACAATAAGACATCCCTGACACACTCTCACACCTCACACACAGTCACATGCACGCACGCGCCCCTTCCTCCTTCTCCATCCCACCCACCTTTAACTTTGAACTGCAGATCAATGGCCTAAGTGTAATACAATCAATGCTGTGGGTATTGTCTTCATAATCTGTAGTGCCAAAAATACAGTCCCAGACGGTCAAGTCCAGTCAGTCCACTTCACAGTTTCCTGGAATGGCAGGAAGTGATGAGTCATCATTCGTATGGAAGACCGTTGCTTGTTCAGTCATTCATTCATACACATCTCCTCCGAGCATGTGGCTTCTACGGTAGTGTGGCTTGGCGAGGGCAGAGAGGAGGCAGGTCAATACTTAACTGAACAGAAGGATAAGAGCTCAAATGAGGCAGCACTGTGTATGTGTTTGTGGGAGCTCATAGTAAAAGGTTATGGGGCAACAAACCACAACAAAGATGGCGAACAAAATTAAGAAGGTCTGTGGAGTGGCTTTTTTATTTTATTTTTATAATGTATTTTTAAAAATGTGATTGAATATTGAAATGCGTCATTTGAAGTGTGATTGGTGGTTCGCTCTAATCAATGTCCAATTAGAAGTGTTAGAAATACTGTGTCAAAACCCAGTTATTCATTGGTTGACTTATTGATTAACACTAAAATGTGATAGTTACATGTGAATTAAGTGCAAGTGTACTGTATGGATTTCACAGTTCATACTTAGCGATTATAACAACGTTTCTAAAATATCACAGCTCTAAGCTGCAGCAGTGGAAGCTCATTGATGGTCTCTCGAGGGACCTCTCTTTAGATTTCCTCATAGCTTTTCAGGTAACCAGTGAATTTCACAACTTTAAAAGTTTGCCAGTCACAACCGTACGTTTTCAAAGATTTCCGATCTCTTTTTACTGAAAATACTTTGAATGTCCAGGTGCTCCCTGTGTCTCGGTACTTTGAGAACGAGACACCAAGGGGAGACCATTATCTTGAGTTGATCGTCCTGAACTAGGGTGGTCACAGACACTGGTCCAGCTAAAACCTTTTCAGCCTTCAGTTGGATCCTTATCTTTTATTAAGTCGCTTTGCCAGTTTTCCTAATGATCCCCTCCTCTATTGTCCTCTCTTTGTCTGTTGAATTGTTTCAAATGGTATTTTCTTCAACTATTTTCGAGGCTTACACCCTGAAAGTTATGATAGTTCATATCTTAAAACCATACATTACGTTGTTACATTGTAATACAATGTTATAACTCCAAACATGCTAATATTATTGAGTCTATATGTGGGAGAGATGTGGACTTGAGTCACGTGACTTGGACTCGAGTACTACTCGAGTCGCGAATTTTGTGACTTGAGACTTGACTTGGCAAAAACAAAATGCACTTGACAGTCAAATTCAACTTGAGCATCTATGACTCGGGACTTAACTTGGACTTGAGATGTAACACTCAAGAGACTCGAGAGACTTGGATTTCCCCCTCCCAAAATAGCAGCACCACCTTCCTCTCCTGTTATTCTGTATTACACTGTGAACATACATTCGTGGCAATTTCATTGCTCAAAGCGGAGAATCGCATTGGGTTATATCGGAAATGACCTTTAATTCTGTTCAGTTTAGTGCTGCTGCGCCGGCAGGTGCAGAAAGGCAAGGGGAAAATTTGAGCTTGAATATACACGCTATGAGCAAGAGTTTCAGTGAATGTTTATTCTCAGCCAACCACAGACCTTTCAACGCGCATGTATTGGGCAGGGGGTAAACAACAACACTTGATTTTAATTGGGTATGTCACAATGTCAGTCAACCTGTAGCTGTAAATAATAATTTGGAAGGTCTTTCTATTAGCGATGATCATTCAAAAAACATTTATTTCATGATCTGTGAAGTTTATTATGTAGGCCTATGTCCCCTGTAGTTCAGTTGGTAGAGCATGGCACTTGCAGCGGCAGGGTTGTGGGTTAGTTTCCCACGGGGGGCCAGTATGAAAAATGTATGCACTCACTAACTGTAAGTCGCTCTGGATAAGAGCATCTGCTAAATGACTAAAAATGTATGTATTGTATTAGTAGGTCTAGTGTGAGGAAAATAGAAAATATAACCTTAATTTAAAAAATTGCATTGAAATTGGTATAAAACACTTACCCATTGATTTGAGGACTCGAAACCATTATTACTTGTCTACTTGACTCTAGACTCGAAGGTTAACTCGAAGGACTTGAGACTTGGCATATGTACCAGTGTAGACCAGTGCATTTGAAAAGTATTCAGACCCCTTGACTTTTTCTACATTTTGATACGTTACAGCCTTATTCTAAAATTGATTAAATTGTCTCCCCCCCTCATCAATCTACACACAATACCCCATGATGACAGAGCAAAAACAGTTAATTTTTTATGTGCTATTTTATTTTAAAAAATTGAAATCACATTTGTATGAGTATTCAGACCCTTTGCTCAGTACTTTGTTGAAGCACCTTTGGCAGCGATTACAGCCTCTAGTCTTCTTGGGTATGACACTACAAGCTTGGCACACCTGTATTTGGGAAGTTTCTGCCATTCTTCTCTGCAGGTTGGATGGGGAGCGTTGTTTCTCATGGTCTGAGAGTCCTTTAGGTGCGTTTTGTAAAGTTCAAAGCAGCCTGTCATGTGCCTTTTACTGAGGAGTGGCTTCCACCTGGCTACTCTACCATAAAGGCCTGATTGCTGGAGTGCTGCTGAGATTGTTGTCCTTCTGGAAGGTTCTCCTATCTCAACAGAGGAACTCTGGAGCTCTGTCAAAGTGAACATTGGGTTCTTGGTCACCTCCCTGACCAAGGCCATTCTCCCCGATTGCTCAGTTTGGCTGGGTGGCCAGCTCTAGGAAGAGTCTTGGTGGTTCCAAACTTCTTCCATTTAAGAATGATGGAGGCCCCTGTGTTCTTGGGGACCGTCAATGCTGCTGAAACTTTTTGGTACCATTCCGCAGATCTGTGCCTTCAACACAATCCTGTCTCGGAGCTCTACGGACAATTCCTTTGACCTCATGGCTTGGTTTTTGTTCTGACATGCACTGTCAACTGTGGGACCTTATATAGACAGGTGTGTGCCCTTCCAAATCATGTCCAATAAATTGAATTTATCACAAGTGGACTCCAATCAAGTTGTAGAAACATGTCAACGACAATCAATGGAAACAGGATGCACCTGAGCTCAATTTCGAGTCTAATAGCAAAGGGTCTGAATACGTTTGTAAATAAGGCATTTCTGTTTTCAAAATTTCTCAAAACCTTTTTTCAGTTTGTTATTATGGGGTATTGTGTTAGATTGATCAGCACATTTTTATTTTATTTAATCCACTTTTGAATAAGGCTGTAACGTAACAAAATGTGGAAAAAGTGAAGGGGTCTGAATACTTTCCGAATGCACTGTAATTAACTATACTATACTGTAATCGCCACAAAAAAATGTAATCACACAAGTAACAAAACCACATTATTTGATGAATAATATAAATTGCTATGACCACAGGGCAACCCCCAACAGGGCTTTCTTAATTAATTGTAAGAGTAAAATCAATGAATAAACTCCAAGTCATTATTGACACATTGTGTTAAAAACAGGCAAATAAATACATAAACAAAATAAGGTAACACTTTATATTGCGGTCCCTTAATAAACCATTTGTGACCGACCACCTTGATTCAGTCTTAAGTAGCAACATTTGATAAAAGCAGAGACACAGCGCTACAAACTGGTATGTCATACACTGCATTTGAGGAACAATGGGAAAGTAATTCTGCTTTGAAAATTGATAAACTTGTAATCTCACTTTTGATAAAATGGCCTTTGAATGTTTTGGTACATACTGGAGAGCTCTTCAATCAATCAATCAATTTTATTTTATATAGCCCTTCTTACATCAGCTAATATCTCGATGTGCTGTACAGAAACCCAGCCTAAAACCCCAAACAGCTAGTAATGCAGGTGTAAAGGCACGGTGGCTAGGAAAAACTCCCTAGAAAGGCAAAACCTAGGAAGAAACCTAGAGAGGAACCAGGCTATGAGGGGTGGCCAGTCCTCTTCTGGCTGTGCCGGGTGGAGATTATAACAGAACCATGCCAAGATGTTCAAAAATGTTCATAAGTGACAAGCATGGTCAAATAATAATCAGGAATAAATCTCAGTTGGCTTTTCATAGCCGATCATTAAGAGTTGAAAACAGCAGGTCTGGGACAGGTAGGGGTTCCATAACCGCAGGCAGAACAGTTTAAACTGGAATAGCAGCAAGGCCAGGCGGACTGGGGACAGCAAGGAGTCACCACGGCCGGTAGTCCCGACGTATGGTCCTAGGGCTCAGGTCTCTCAGTTGGCTTTTCATAGCCGATCATTAAGAGTTGAAAACAGCAGGTCTGGGACAGGTAGGGGTTTCGTAGCCGCAGGCAGAACAGTTGAAACTGGAATAGCAGCAAGGCCAGGCGGACTGGGGACAGCAAGGTGTCATCATGCCCGGTAGTCCTGACGTATGGTCCTAGGGCTCAGGTTCTCAGAGAGAAAGAGAGAACGAGAGAATTAGAGAGAGCATACTTAAATTCACACAGGACACTGGATAAGACAGGAGAAGTACTCCAGGTATAACCAACTAACCCCAGCTTCTTTGTCTACACCCATTCAGCATCATTCACACCCTCTTAAGCTTTAGCCCCACCCATCTAATTTCACTCTCAGAGCGTTCAGAGCGCACACTGGACGCTCTGGCCGATGAGTAGGGTTGATCCGAGCGTTATGACCTCACAACGGCAGTCAATCACCCAAGATAACTGGCTAACATTGGCTAGCTTGCTAGCTACTTCCAGACACAAATGAGAGTACACCACACTGACCATTTTGCTCGCCCTAGCAAAGCTGGTTAGGCTGTTTTCATGTTATCCAGAGCATTGGTGACTGTAACTATGCTGCTGGCAACAATTTAATTACGCTTTTTTGCCGACGTTTACTGACACCAGCTATATTCAACGGGTGTTGAGTGTTCGTAAATAAATTAGTTATTCTGCGCTCTGGCATACTCAGACTGAATTTATGAACGCACCCAAAATGGTTACTTGCATAGAGTCTTTTGTTAAGACAGCTAGGTAAACAATGAATCATAATCCCAACTCATGATGTTTCTACCCTGCATGATCTGCAGGTAGAAAACTAACCAGGTTCAATGTTAGCTAGCTAACATTAGACTATAACTAGCAAGGCAAATGGCTCTGAGATATGAATAATAAGATCATACACGTAACATTAGGTAGCGAGCCAGCCAGCTAACGTTAGCTAGCTAGCTAACAGTACACTTTAACTTGAAATGAAAATGACTTTCTGTCAAAAATAGAAACGTGTAAAATCTGAAAATGTAGCTAGCTAGACTTTTTTTACCCGTGCTCTGAAATCAGAGTAGATGGCCAGAGCGAATTGACCAGCTAGGTCTATCAACAGTTGTCGCAGTGACATTCTATTGAAATGGATACTTGCATAGTGGAGTCTTTTGTTAAGACATGTAGCTTGCTTGCTATCTAAACAATTAACCATAATCCGAACTCATGATGTTACTACCCTGCATGAATCTGCAGGGAGCTAACCAACCATGTTCAATGTAAACTAGCTAAGATTAGGCTATAACTAGCAAAGCAAATGGCCTGAGATATGAATAATAAAATCATACACGTAACGTTAGCTTGCAAGCCAGCCAGCTAACGTTAGCTAGCAAACAGCACATTTTAACTCTAAATGAAATCAGTTTCTGTCAAAATTAGAAACGTGTAATATCTGAAAATGTAGCTAGCTAGACTATCTTACCTATATACATCATGGATGGACGAGTCTCCCTCACGGATGCCACGGTTGCCCTTAGTTTGAAGATCTAATCCGGAGACAGGTGTTTTCTCCATCTCCTTAGCTATCATACTCTAATTCCACTGATTTCAAGACTCGGTCCTCCAGAAAGTGGAGAGCAACACTTATTCAGTTTTTCTATGCAATAAAACATTTTTAAAGCCGCGTTAGAAAGGATTACCTACACATACTGACCAGCTCAAATAGATTAATCTCTCGTTATGTCCAGCCCACTCATTATATCAGCCAATCATGGCTAGCAGGAAGGGTGCTGTCTTTTTCTGTGGCTAAACCAACTAGGTTCTTAATTTAACCATTTTATTTGTATTTACAGATGACATACACGTTTTCTATTAAGGCACATGTAAGTTCACATGTTCCAGGAGGCATTTCTGCCAAAAAACGCATTTTGATTTAAAAACAACGTTTACGTTCCAATGGCTCTCCTGTGAAGTAGTGACGTGCGAAATACTCCTAGTTTCCTGAATTAAGTCACATTTATAAACAAAGAGTTTACTTACTATGTATTAATCATTATTCATACATTTGTAAATGTCAATAAGCAATCTCTAGTCATTTACACATTAATAAACATTATTTTAATTATTTATGAGATACTTAATAAGGTGTTTGATCATAGTATGTTCACAATTTGTAAATTATGAATGATGTAGTACTAATGGGCATATAAACCAGTAATAAAGGAATTATTGTCAACTCATAAGATTATTTATAAAGAATTTGTTAATGGTTGATCAATGGTTTGACTCACCATTTATATACACTGCTCAAAAAAATTAAGGGAACACTTAAACAACACAATGTAACTCCAAGTCAATCACACTTCTGTGAAATCAAACTGTCCACTTAGGAAGCAACACTGATTGACAGTACATTCCACATGCTGTTGTGCAAATGGAATAGACAACAGGTGGAAATTATAGGCAATTAGCAAGACACCCCCAATAAAGAAGTGGTTCTGCAGGTGGTGACCACAGACCACTTCTCAGTTCCTATGCTTCCTGGCTGATGTTTTGGTCACTTTTGAATGCTGGCGGTGCTTTCACTCTAGTGGTAGCATGAGACGGAGTCTACAACCCACACAAGTGGCTCAGGTAGTGCAGCTCATCCAGGATGGCACATCAATGCGAGCTGTGGCAAGAAGGTTTGCTGTGTCTGTCAGCGTAGTGTCCAGAGCATGGAGGCGCTACCAGGAGACAGGCCAGGACATCAGGAGACGTGGAGGAGGCCGTAGGAGGGCAACAACCCAGCAGCAGGACCGCTACCTCCGCCTTTGTGCAAGGAGGAGCAGGATGAGCACTGCCAGAGCCCTGCAAAATGACCTCCAGCAGGCCACAAATGTGCATGTGTCTGCTCAAACGGTCAGAAACAGACTCCATGAGGGTGGCATGAGGGCCCGATGTCCACAGGTGGGGGTTGTGCTTACAGCCCAACACTGTACAGGATGTTTGGCATTTGCCAGAGAACAGCAAGATTGGCAAATTCGCCACTGGCGCCCTGTGCTCTTCACAGATAAAAGCAGGTTCACACTGAGCACATGTAACAGACGTGACAGAGTCTGGAGACACCGTGGAGAACGTTCTGCTGCCTGCAACATCCTCCAGCATGACCGGTTTGGCGGTGGGTCAGTCATGGTGTGGGGTGGCATTTCTTTGGGGGGCCGCACAGCCTTCCATGTGCTCGCCAGAGGTAGCCTGACTGCCATTAGGTACCGAGATGAGATCCTCAGACCCCTTGAGAGACCATATGCTGGTGCGGTTGGCCCTGGGATCCTCCTAATGCAAGACAATGCTAGACCTCATGTGGCTGGAGTGTGTCAGCAGTTCCTGCAAGAGGAAGGCATTGATGCTATGGACTGGCCCGCCAGTTCCCCAGACATGAATCCAATTGAGCACATCTGGGACATCATGTCTCGCTCCATCCACCAACGCCACGTTGCACCACAGACTGTCCAGGAGTTGGCGGATGCTTTAGTCCAGGTCTGGGAGGAGATCCCTCAGGAGACACCTCATCAGGAGCATGCCCAGGCGTTGTTGGGAGGTCATACAGGCACGTGGAGGCCACACACACTACTGAGCCTCATTTTGACTTGTTTTAAGGACATTACATCAAAGTTGGATCAGCCTGTAGTGTGGTTTTCCACTTTAATTTTGAGGGTGACTCCAAATCCAGACCTCCATGGGTTGATAAATTTGATTTCCATTGATACATTTTGTGTGATTTTGTTGTCAGCACATTCAACTATGTAAAGAAAAAAGTATTTAATAAGATTATTTCATTCATTCAGATCTAGGAAGTGTTGTTTAAGTGTTCCCTTTATTTTTTTGAGCAGTGTACATACAGTTGTGGCCAAATATATTGGCACCCTTACATTTTTCATAACTTATTCCCTAAGTAAAATATAAATAAATAAACTTTTGGTCACCACACCCTGTTATTGGATTTTCAACATTGCAGAACCAATTTATTTTAGGAAACTTCAGTTTGAAAACAAAGACATATCGCATGGACAAAATGATTGGCACCTGGCACAGAGCTAGTACTTCATTGCACAGCCTTTGGCCAAGATAACTGCAGACAAACACTTATTGTAGCTATCAATGAGGGTGCTGCACCTTTCTACTGACAGTTTGGCCAACTTTTCTGCAGCAAACTGGTCTAATTCTTCAATATTTGATGGGTTCCCTCCACCAACTTCTGTTTTCAGATCTCACCATAGGTTTTGGATGTGATTCAGATCTGGGCCACTCCAGAACAGTCCAACCTCTCTTCTTAACCATTCCTTTTTGATGTGTGTTTTGGGTCGTTGTCTTCCCCACAACCTTTAATGGAGACCCAGTTTTTAGACACAAGCGTTCAAAGAAAATAACACCCTCCCTGCAATCAAGTATGGGGGAGGTTTGATAATGCTGTGGTATTGCTTTGCTGCTTCTGGTGATGTAAGACTTGAATGTGTACAAGTCATCATAAAATCAGCGGATTACCAAGGTGTTTTGGAGTGCAATGTTCAACCCAGTGTCCACAAACTGTGTCTCTGTTTAAGGGACGTGGGTCTTCCAGTAGGACAACAACCACAAACACACATAAAAAGCAACATGGAATGGTTCAAACAGAAACACTGGACTGCTCTGAAGTGTCCATATAAGAGTCCTTGTTATGTACTTCTTCTTTTAACATAACATGTTTTATAAAGAAAAAAATATAAACGCAACATTTTTACTGAGTTACAACCACGTGGTCTGAGGTTGTGAGGCCAGTTTGGCGTATTGCCAAATTCTCTAAAATGAAATTGGAGGCGGCTTATGGTAGAGAAATGAACATTAAATGATCTGGCAACAGCTTTGGTGGATATTCGTGCAGTCAGCAGGCCAATTGCACGCTCCCTCAAAACTTGAGACATCTGTGCATTGTGTTGTGTGACAAAACTGCACATTTTAGAGTGGCCTTTTATTGTCCCCAGTACAAGGTGCACCTGTATAATGATCATTTACATTTACATTTACATCCTTTAGCAGACGCTCTTATCCAGAGCGACTTACAAATTGGTGCATTCAGCTTATAGCCAGTGGGATAACCATTTTACAATGTTTTTTTTTTTTTTTTTTTTTTTGGGGGGGGGGGGGGGGGGGATGGGTTGGGGTAAGGGGGTGGGGGGGGGGGGGGGGTAGAAGGATTACTTTATCCTATCCCAGGTATTCCTTAAAGAGGTGGGGTTTCAAATGTCTCCGGAAGGTGGTGAGTGACTCCGCTGTCCTGGCGTCGTGAGGGAGCTTGTTCCACCATTGGGGTGCCAGAGCAGCGAACAGTTTTGACTGGGCTGAGCGGGAACTATGCTTCCGCAGAGGTAGGGGGGCCAGCAGGCCAGAGGTGGATGAACGCAATGTCCTCGTTTGGGTGTAGGGACTGATCAGAGCCTGAAGGTACGGAGGTGCCGTTCCCCTCACAGCTCAGTAGGCAAGCACCATGGTCTTGTAGCATGCTGTTTAATCATCTTCTTGATATGCCACATCTGTCAGGTGGATGTATTATCTTGGCAAAGGAGAAATGATCACTAACAGGGATGTAAACAAATTTGTGAGCAACATTTTAGAGAAATAAGCTATTTGTGTGTATGGAACATTTCTGGGGATCTTTTATTTCAGCTCATGAAACATGGGACCAACACTTTACACATTGCTTTTATATTTTTGTTGATATATTTTTTCAGTATAGTTTATTTTTAGCCATTGGTGGAGAATCAGATACTGTCTACTAATGTAGCCGGGTTTTGGGGAGTAACAAGTCATTTATAATAATATAATAATATAATATGCCATTTAGCAGACACTTTTATCCAAAGCGACTTACAGTCATGCGTGCATACATTTTTTTGTGTATGGGTGGTCCCGGGGATCGAACCCACTACCTTGGCTTTACAAGCGCCGTGCTCTACCAGCTGAGCTACAGAGGACCACAAATAAACATTTATAAATTATATATATATTGGACACTTTAGATTTGGGGATGCAAAATGGTTTATTATTAGTAAATTGTTAATAAGGATCTACATTAATCATCAACTGATGTATTAGTCTCACATTTACAAATGGACTCATTAACAATTAATAAATATCCCGTTCATGACACAATATTTATATAAAAGGTGAGTCAAACCCTTAATCAACAATTAACAAATGCCCTGTAAATAATAGCATGAGTTGACAATAACTTGTTTGTAACTGGTTTATAAGTACATTAGTAGTACACTATTAATCATTTACAAATTGTGAACATGCTCTGATAAAAACCCTTTTTAACCATCTTCTAAATAATTACTAAATAATTTAAAATAGTGTATATAAATGTGTAAATTAGTTTTTAGAGAGTGCTTATTGATGTACAAATTTAGGAATAATGATTAATTAAATTAAGTAAACTCTTTAAAAACGGAATATAAATGGTTTATTAAGGGACCTTAGTATAAAGTGTTATCAATATAGGAATAAAGATCACACATAAATCAAGCAAAGTGCTCAATTACACAATGAATCAAGTATAAAGACTATGCCACCAAACACCAAAATATAATTAATTGAGACGCTGAGTGTGTTTAATTGATTGATACAAGTGGACACAGATAATTATCACAAACCCAATTATACAAACAACTAGTCACACACAAGGGCTATAGTGGGGGCTTTAAAGGGTAGGAAACAGGAGTTAATACTCAAAGTAATAACACAGTGTGGTCAAAGACTTAGTAACTTTGTTGTAGTCACGATCTGGTTACCTGTAACTCTAAAAATAGTTATGTTTTGGGGTTGTTAAATATATTTTAAATATGTTTTGGGGTTTTTAATATCTTTGGTACAACCAATAATGCACTATTGCCAGCGTCATTAAGAGAACCTACTCTGCTACCAAGTTTGTATGCTAGCTCACTAGCTAGCTCGAGCTGGCTAACATTAGCAACTATCCTTTAAAGCATGTAATTACATTCCAGATCGAGTGTTGGTGGTGGTGAGCTACAACCCACCAATCAGCGAGCTTTACCAATCGTATTACCAATCAGCGAGTATTCCCCCCACATGGGGCATCCTGCATGTTCAGCTTCAGCAGGCAGGCTCTTGGTGCCTTCTTGCCTCGGGCTCACGAAATTGGAAAATCCTATTTGTTTGCTTTATCAACTTTTCGGCCTGTTCTCTGTGAAGTAGGCTACCAGAGTTTTGTAACCTTTTCAACCTTAGCTTATTGCTAGCGCGCTAGTTGACTGACTGAGTCTGGACTGTGTTGTTGTGTGATATTTTCCACCTGCCTGGAGGAGCCTTCCTCTGATCGCTGGCTTGTTGACTGTTCATCTCATCTCCTGTGCCCTCTGCTGCATCTGGATTATTGCCTCTGGCGTCTAGCTAGCTATCTACTTTGGATTTCCATCGCTATTGGACTACGCTCACATACTCTCCTTCGGCCCGGCGAAACAGCCTCTCCATCTGAAGCGCCTCTCTCTTTGGTAACTTATGCTTCCACTCTTTCACCATCGAAAGGGCCCCTGCCATCAATCTGTAAGTCTCTGCTCTCTATTTGCGTTTGATCTGCTGATTTTGTTTCAGTTGTGTTCTGTGGTTTCCTGCCTTTGCTAGTTGGGCTCGAGTTGTTGGGCTCTTGCTTGCTGCTTATGCTGACTGTGGTGGTTGGCTAGCTATGCTAGTTAGCTGGCTAGGCTAGCTACCTGGCAAAAATATCTAACGTTAGCTGTCTGGCTAGCTTGCTGGCTAAGATAACTGCATATAACATTCTTTGATAACTGGTTAGATGGTGTTATATATTTCCCGAACTTTTTGTTTGCTTTAATGTGTCTCAATTCGCTATTGAAGCTGTAAATTGGCTAGCTAGATGTTGATAGCCACTGGCTGACTCATGCAGTGCTAACGTAGCAAAGCTGGTAGGGCTATTGTTAGCAGGCTAGTTGGCTAGCAACCTTGCAAGCTGACTTGTAACAGTATTTATTTTTAGGTTGGCTGAACATTATATTGAAACCAGTGGCTAGCCAGGGCAGTTGTATGCAAACGATTTGTTTTAATTTGAAATTATACATTTGAAGATATTTATGATGGAGTTTACATTGTACGGAGTAGGCTGGCTGGCCAGGGTCCTCTTAATGACGCATTGTCCCTCCCCACAAATAAATCCAGCATGACTTCGGAATTCTGATCGGTCCTAATCGGTTCTAATCGGTTTTACGTAATAACTTGAAAAATAGAAACGTGAGGTACAACTTTGGATACTAATGCAAATCCATACATTACATATGGTTATGTTTATGCTACCTTCACTTTAAATTTCATTTTGAGTGGGCCCCGTTATTTATTAGTACAGTTAATAGTCTCCCAGCCACGGTAAAGGCTGTTCAGCCAAGGGGATAAATCCTGAGTAAACCCAATCCATATAGAGTACAATGGGGGAACTTGTTCATGAATAGATAGAGGTATCAAAACTTCCAAGTCTTGTTTCTGATACTACACCAGCTCTGACGCTGATGTGGCAGGGCTTGCAAACTATTACGGACTACAAAGGGAAATCCAGCTGCGAGCTGCCCAGTGACGCGAGCCCACCAGACGTGCTAAATGCCTTTTATGCTCGCTTCGAGGCAAGCAACACTGAAGCATGCATGAGGGCACCAGCTGTTCCGGACGACTGTGTGATCACGCACTCCGTAGCCGATGTGAGCAAGACCTTTAAACAGGTCAACATTCACAAGGCCACGGGGCCAGACGGATTACCAGGACGTGTACTCAGAGCATGCGTGGACCACCTGGCAAGTGTCTTTACTGACATTTTCAACCTCTCCCTGACAGAGTCTGTAATACGTGTTTCAAGCAGACCACCATAGTCCCTGTGCCCAAGAAAGCGAAGGTAACCTGCATAAATGACTACCGCCCCATAGCACTCACGTCGGTAGCCATGAAGTTCTTTGAAAGGCTGGTCATGGCTCACATCAACACCATCATCCCGGAAACCCTAGACCCACTCCAATTCGAAACCGCCCCAACAGATCCAAAGATGACGCAATCTCAATCGCACTCCACACTGCCCTTTCCCAACTGGACAAAAGGAACACCTATGTGAGAATGCTGTTCATTGACTACAGCTCAGTGTTCAACACCATAGTGCCCAAAAAGGCTAATCCCTAAGCTAATGACCCTGGAACTAAACACCTCCCTCTGCAACTGGATCCTGGACTTCCTGATGGGCCGCCCCCAGGTGCTAAGGTTAGGAAAAAACACCTCTGCCACACTGATCCACAACACGGGGGCCCCTCAGGGGTGTGTGCTTAGTCCCCTCCTGTACTCCCTGTTCACGCACGACTGCGTGGCCAAGCACGACTCCAACACCATCATTAAGTTTGCTGACGACACAACAGTGGTAGGCCTGATCACCGACAACAATGAGACAGCCTATAGGGAGAAGGTCAGAGACCTGGCAGTGTGGTGCCAGGACAACAACCTCTCCCTCAATGTGAGCAAGACAAAGGAGCTGATTGTGGACTACAGGAAAAGGAAGGCCGAACAGGCCCCCATTCACATCGACAGGGCTGTAGTGGATCACTTCGAGAGTTTCAAGTTCCTTGGTATCCACATCACCAACAAACTATCATGGTCCAAACACACCAAGACAGTTGTGAAGAGGGCACGACAACGCCTTTTCCCCCTTAGGAGACTGAAAAGATTTGGCATGGGTCCCCAGATAATCAAAAAGTTATACAGCTGCACAACCGAGAGCATCCTGACCGGTTGCATCACCACCTGGAGTGGCAACTGCTTAATATCCGACCATAAGGCGCTACAGAGGGTAGTGCGTCCAGGACCTATATGCTAGGCGGTGTCAGAGGAAGGCCCAAAAATGTGTCAAAAGACTCCAGTCACCCAAGTCATAGACTGTTCTTTCTGCTACCGCATGGCAAGCGGTACCGGAGTGCCAAGTCTAGGTCCAAAAGGGTCCTTAACAGCTTCTATCCCCAAGCCATAAGACTGCTGAACAATTAATCAAATGGCCACCCGGTCTATTTACATTGACCCCACCTCCTTGTTTTTACACTGCTGCTACTCGCTGTTCATTATCTATCCATAGTCACTTTACCCCTACCTACATTTACTAATTACCTCGACTAACCTGTACCCCTGCAAATTGACTCGGTACCGGTACCCCCTGTATATAGCTTCGTTATTGTTATTTTATTGTGTTACTTTTCATTTTTTTTATTAAATATTTTCTTAACTCTATTTCTTGAACTGCATTGTTGGTTAGGGGCTTGTAAGTAAGCATTTCACGGTAAGGTCTTCACCTGTTGTATTTGGCGCATGTGACAAATAAAATTTGATTTGATTTGAAATTGAGTGTCACAGATTTACTATGTTACATTTAGTCTTTGAAGCCATGACATTTCTCTGCATGATTATTTCCCAACACACATTAATGCCCCGAGGGTGACACATTTATTTTGGACGCATGTGAAGCCGAGCGCGTTAATTAATATAATTTGAGGGGATTAATACCTAAAATAGGTCTTTGGAACTTATTTATCGCTTCTGCAAAGGCAGAAGGAAGTTCATGTCACGGGTATAGACACAATGGAAAATGAATTCCAGATAACCTTTTTTACCCTTTGGATTGTAATACTTAACCAGCACTTAACCCCTAGGTAAGACTAAACAGCCCTCCTGTTAAGCCTGGAAACTTCAGAAAATATCAGATTTAATATTATGTGGAAATCAACAAGAGAAAAGAGGGTCTTTGGATCTCTTGTTTGGATTCATGGCATGTGCCTGAAATCTTATTTTAGGCTGGAGGAAGTTCCAATCTTGGGCAGGGATCTCAAATCTTATATGTGTGATTAGATTCCTTTAGCATGGCTGAGGGGCTGGGGAGTGGGGGAAGGCTGAGCATGTTGTGCTATCTTTGGAAATCCCAATAAATGAATTGACTGCTGAGGTTATATGGTAGGACATCTAGGGAGTGTATCTGTGACTACTAAGGAGAGGATCGTGAGAGTGGGGAGACCTATATGGCCTAGGGTCGGATCAAGGTCGATGTATAACAAAATAACACAAGTAGTGATCTTTAAATAGCATGTGTGTGGCTGTGTAGGGGAGTTTACAACATTCAGTGACTGTTAATCATTATGTTAATTAACATATCAAAAGGGGCAGAATTTCCTGATTTGGCCTCTTTTTTAAGCTTGCTCATTAAGAAATGCTAGCGGCCATGACTGAAGCCACATAAGAGTTGTTTTGAGGGTGTGGTTTGATGTGAGTGTTTCTTGGTTGTGTCTGCCATTCAATCACAACAAATAAGGGCAGTAGTGAATACAGTGAGGTAAGCTAAGCTAGTTTTGCCATGGAGATAAAGTTTTGAAGCTGAGGACTTCTCCCCTCCTGACTGACTCGCCATCTTAAGATGGTCAGCTAATTCAGTTCTATGTGTAGGCTAAAGCCTGTGCTGCCCTTACAAAAATGTACCATGGTAGTACAATGAAGAAAATACCATTATACTATCATGTTGTCTGGTGACTGCCATGGCAGGAAAATACCATTGTATTTGCACCAGTACCATGGTATTTTCCTGCCACGGTTGTGACCAAAGAAACATGATAGTACCATGGTATTTAAACATGATAGGACCAGCTACATTAAATAGTACCCGCAAAACACCAGTCTCAACGTCAACAGTGAAGAGGCAACTCCAGGATGCTGACCTTCTAGGCAGAGTTGCAAAGACAAAGCCATATCTCAGACTGCCCTTCTTAATCTTTTCTTTTTATTGGCCAGTCTGAGATATGGCTTTTTCTTTGCAACTCTGCCTAGAAGGTCAGCATCCCGGAGTTGACTCTTCACTGTTGACGTTGAGACTGTTGTTTTGCGTATACTATTTAATGTAGCTGCCAGTTGAGGACCTGTGAGGCGCCTGTTTCTCAAACTAGGCACTCTAATGTATTTGTCCTCTTGCTCAGTTGTGCACTGGGGCCTCCCACTCCTTTTTCTATTCTGGTTAGAGCCAGTTTGCACTGTTCTGTGAAGGGAGTAGTACACAGCGTTGTACGACATCTTCAGTTTCTTGGTAATTTCTCGCATGGAATAGCCTTCATTTCTCAGAACAAGAATAGACTGACGAGTTTCAGAAGAAAGTTATTTGTTTATGGCCATTTTGAGCCTGTAATCGAACCCACATTTACATTTTTACATTTTAGTCATTTAGCAGACGCTCTTATCCAGAGCGACTTACAGTTAGTGAATACATATATTATTATTTTTTATACTGTCCCCCCGTGGGAATCGAACCCACAACCCTGCAAACGCCATGCTCTATCAACTGAGCTACATCCCTGCCGGCCATTCCCTCCCCTACCCTGGACGACGCTGGGCCAATTGTGCGCCGCCCATGAGTCTCCCGGTCACGGCCGGCTGCGACAGAGCCTGGATTCGAACCAGTATCTAGTGGCACAGTTAGCACTGCGATGCAGTGCCTTAGACCACTGCGCCACTCAGGAGACTGATTCTCCAGATACTCAACTAGTCTCAAGAAGGCCAGTTTTATTGCTTCTTTAATCAGCACAACAGTTTTCAGCTGTGCTAACATAATTGTAAAAGGGTTTTCTAATGATCAATTAGCCTTTTAAAATGATAAACTTGGATTAGCAAACACAATGTGCCATTATCAGCAACCATCAGTCCTGTGTTCCAAAAAAATTGGTTGCTGATAATGGGCCTATGTACGCCTATGTAGATATTCCATAAAAAAAATCAGCTGTTTCCAGTTACAATAGCCATTTACAACATTAACAATGTCTACACTGTATTTCTGATCAATTTGATGTTATTTTAATTGTCACGATTTAACTGGATATGAACCCAAATGCAGACAACTACACCGAGCCAGAGAAGGTTTACCAGGTTTATTTACAAAGTTAAATTGTCCATGTTTCCAAAAATAAGGGAAGAGCAAGTCCAGGTCTACAGGGAGGGTAACAGATCCAGGTTCTGAGCAGGAGTGGTACCGTAACGTCCTAGTGTCCGTGGTGAGTCCAAAAGGGAGGTCAAGTAGTGGAAAGCAGGATGGTGGTGGCAGGAGTGAAGCGGAGGCAGGAGTCAGGTTCCAATAATCTGTGGCACAGGAGAAAAGTAAATAGAACAGGCCAAAAACACAAAGAGCGAAAACAAGCAGATTGAGTCAGCAGCGAGACTAACATGGTCGTCTTGACTATGATCTGACGATGAGTGGCAAGTTTGACCGGGTCTTTAAGGCTGAGGTGATTATGGTGAATGAGCTGCAGCTGGAACCCTGACTCCCGCACACCAGACTTCACTCCTGCAATCAAGAACAGACAGAGGGGAGGGGGAGAGCAGAGAGAGAGCTACCTAGCAGCAGTAGGGTTAACATTAATGGACAATTAAGATGGCTTTTCTTTCGAAAACAAGGACATTTCTAAGTGACCCCAAACTTTTGAACGGTAGTGTATATCACACATTCTCCCACATTTCTGGTTGGCAACATAGGGAACCCAAACATGAGCAAAAAACAGTACTATTAATAAAGGATTTACTTTTTGACAGCAACTATTTCCCTTTTTTTATGTTGCAGAAAATCTAGGACCAACAAAAGTAGCCTAACGACTTCATCAGAAACCTGCCATAACAGGTATATAAATGCATCAATATAATATCAACCAACCTTTTTTGACATTGGTGAGTTTATTTATTTAATGCATTATACTGCCATACTGCCATTGTACCATGGTAACGCAAAATTAATAAATTAACCATATGATCATTTTTGGTACCATTTATCATAATTGTGCGATATCATGGTAGGATGTATAATGAAGGTTAAAACCATGGTATTTCCGTGATCCACATCTATACCATGGTATACAATACCCTCCTGAATTATTGGCACACTAGGTAAATATGAACAAAAAAAGACTGAAAAAATGTCATTGTTGTTATCAGCTTGATCTTACACTCAAAATATCATATAATTTTACCTTTGAGTTAACGATTTTCAAAGAAAAAACGAATCATCATCAATAAATTATTATTTTATTCGAAAAAATGTATATCACAATTATTGGCACCCCTGAATTTAGTACTTTGTGCACCCTCCCTCTGAGTCGTCTCCTTAAATGTTTGATTAGGTGGGAGAACACATAGGAAGGGATTTGAGACCATTCCTCCATACAGAGTCCTTAGTCCTCGCTTGTGGACTCTCCTCTTCAGCTCACCCCACAGGTTTTCAATGGGGTTCAGGTCAAGGGACTGGGAAGACCATTGCAAAGGCTTGTTTCTATGGTCAGTGAACCATTTTTGTGTGGATTTGGAGGCATGCTTTGGATCGTTGTCCTGCTGGAAGAGCCAACGACGACCCAGATTTAGCTTCTTGGCAGAGGCAGACAGGTTTTGGCCTAAAATCTATTGGTACTTGATGGAGTCCATGATGCCTTACATCCTAACAAGGTTCCCAGGGGCGTTTGTAAGTAAAACAGCCCCACAACATCACAGATACAATCCTCATATGTGGGGATTGGGTTATGTTCTGCATGACCATGGCTCTTTTTACGCCAAACCCACCTTGGTGTTTGTTGCCAAGAAGCTATATTTTAGTCTCATCAGACTATAGAACCTGGTTTCAATCAAAGTTCCAATGATTTAGCAAACTCCAGGTACTCACGTTTGTGGTTTGGTAACAGCAGAGGCTTTCTTCTGACAACCCATCCAAATAAATTGTTGGCATGGCTTGTAGTTTGAGACTTTATGACCCCAAGATGTAACCAACTTCTGCAATTCTCCAACTGTGATCCTTGGATATTTTTTTGCCACTTTAACTATCCTTCTCACTGTGGTGGGGGCAAAATACACCTCTGTCCTCTTCCAGGCAGGTTCATCACAGCTCCAGTTGTTTTACATTTTGTAATCATTGCCCTAATAGTGGAGATAGGTATTTTCATGCCTGATTTGTGAAGTTCAACAACCGTTTGTCTCATTTAATTTGTGTGTTCTCTGGCCTTTCCCACGTTGATGGATGACTAAGGGAGTTTAGCCTGTGTGTCACCTCATATTTATACCCCAGTGAAACAGGAAGTCATGGATGACCACTTAAGAGTTCCCAAAGACTCAGATGAACTTTAAAAAGTAATATCTTAATCGGAATAAACATACATTTGATTTAGTTCATAATAATTTCTAAGGGTGCAATAATTGTGACACGCATGTTTTTTAAATAAAATAATTATTTCTTGATTATCTTTTTTTTTTTTTACTCAAATTATATTTTGAGTGTAAGATTAAGCTGATAAATAACAATTACGTTTTTCAAAAGCATTGGAAGTTTGCGCCAACTTTATAAAAAAATTCACTGCTACTTCAATTTTAGCAGACTCTCTTATCCAGAGTGACTTACAGGAGCAATTAGGGTTAAGTGCGTTGCTCAAGGGCACATCAACAGATTTTTCACCTAGTGAGCTTTGGGATTTGATCCTGTGACCTTTAATTCCTGGCCCAATGCTATTAACCGCTAGGCTACCTGCCACCAAGCGAAATGTGCGTACATTGTCCACATGGCAGCTGGGTGCAGACCACAATGTGTTGAACTTGACAAAATACACTTCCCCGACAGGTTACCTTAAACTTTACATTTATCTAGTTGTTTTCTAGATTTCTCCTGGTTCTAAATATGTACAGTGGGGGAAAAAAAGTATTTAGTCAGCCACCAATTGTGCAAGTTCTCCCACTTAAAAAGATGAGAGAGGCCTGTAATTTTCATCATAGGTTCACGTCAACTATGACAGACAAAATGAGAAAAAAAATCCTGAAAATCACATTGTAGGATTTTTAATGAATTTATTTACAAATTATACGGGTAAGAGAGACTAGCTAGCTACATTGTCTGATATTATACATTTCTAATTTTGTCATAAAGTTGTTTTCATTGCAAGTTAAAGCGTACTGTTAGCTAGCTAGCTAACGTTAGCTGGCTGGCTCACCATTTGCATTCCTATTTATATCCTAATGTTAGCTAGATAACTAGCTAGCAGATTCATGCATGGTAGTAATGTTATGAGTTGGGATTATGGTTAATTGTTTAGCTAGCTACATGTCTAAACAAAATACTCCACTACGCAAGTAACAATTTCGCTGTACCAGTTACACCTTCTGTATCCTGTGCATGTGACAAATAAACGTAGATTTTATTTGATATAGTGTGTGTTTACCAGAGACACTAATGTAAAGAACAACATGACCTTCGCCAAAGTCAAATTAGGATAAAACGTTAGGCCAACGAGACAATATCCAAGTTTTAAAATACTCCGGTAGAATGCCCTGCTTTTATTTCATCACAATCACAACCGTAAGCTATTTTCTGTAATTAGCTCAACATTAATTTGGAAATAATGATCTTGTTGTGAGTTTATTTTCCTGTAATAATGAATACAAATTATCTACATTTAAGACGTTGTCAGCTATGTGATATGGTCATTATTTGAACTGGCTAGCCAGGTAACTTAACGTTAGCTATCTAGCTAACAAGCTAGAAAGAACCAAAACATTGTTTAGAAAGTTGTTTTTAGTTGCCTGGTTTGCTAGATTGACATATACTAAATTCATTTTTAAACGGATGGGTTTATTGGTGTTAAAATACACCAGTTATGCTATTTTGGACCACCAGGCTGCTGATGTCATGCAGTCTGTCGTTTTTGTGTTTATACCTTTTCATAACGACAACGACAAGTTTGATGTCGGAAGACAATAGAATATTCATGATGTCACTGCAACAACTGTCTACAGACATATCGATAGACGTAGTATAAACAAGCCTTTAGTCTTGAAATCTTTGGTTGTTTAGTACACTACCGTACTCACTCTGTTTAGCAAATGGCCTCACGTGAATCCTTAGAGAGAAGGGTAGGGCTAAGGCTTAAGAGGGTGTAGACAAAGAAGAGCTCTCTAGAAGGTGTACCAAACCATTCAAGGGCCATTTTCTCAAAAGTGGGGTTACAAGTTAATCAACTTACAAAAGCAGAATTACTTTCCCATTGTTCCTCAACTGTAGTGTATGATAAACCATTTAGAGTCTCTACTTTTATCCAATGTAAAAAACACAATTTCAAATTTTGCTACATAAGACCAAATCGAGCCAGTCGGTAACATATATTGTTGTATATGTTTTCCTTTTCTTTCTTTTCTTTTGCCGGTTTTCAGCTATATTGCGCTCTCTCTTTGAGAGTATGGGTTCCTTATACTAACACCACATTCTCTGTGTACATGTGTTTTGCTCTAGTAGAAACAGATCTATAACATGTTCTGTTCTATCCTGTATTTTTATCTGATATTCTGACATATAGTGGCCCTTCTGATTAGATTACCACAGGTGTCTGCAATTACCTCTGGCTTGCTGTGTGGCCTTATCTGTCCCACTATTGTTTGTGGTCATAAGCTCTGATGAAGGTCGACCGAAAGCTCAGCTATAATTAAAATAAATGTGCATCTGACTGGAAGTTTGCAGTGACATTTTCCTGTTTCTCCAGTTTTGCCTTTTGCTTCCAGCACATAAACAAATCAGCTTTGGGCTTGCGGTAGATTCTGCCTATTAGGAAATTGACATATAAATATATATTTTCTTGGTATTTCATTACTTTAACAGAATGTTTCCTACAAGTTCAAATATGGTTACATTTAAATTCAATTTTGGTAATGTTCTAGGAATGTTCTCTAACTGGTTTGACATTGGGAAGGTTCTGAAATAGTTCAGAGAATGTTAAAGGCCCAGTGCAGTCAAATTGATATTCCTGTGTTTTATATATATTTCCACATGATGATAATGCCCTTTTAGTTTAAGAGCTGTTTGAAAAGACCGTCTGAAATGTCAGCCTCTTGTGGTGGGATGTTTTGGCCTGCGGTAAAATAGTTAATAGATCAAAAAGAAAGATACACTGAAAAAAATATATAAACGCAACATGTAAATTGTTGGTCCCATATTTCATGAGCTGAAATGAAAGATTGCAGACATTTTCCATGCTCATAAATAGCTTATTTCTCTCATATTTTGTGCACAAATGTTGTTTACATCCCTGTTAGTGAGCATTTCTCCTTTGCCAAGATAATTCACCAACCTGACAAATATGGTATATTAAGAAGCTAATCAAACAGCATGATCATTACACAGGTGCACCTTGTTCTGGGGACAATAAAAGGCCACTCTAAAATGTGCAGTTTTGTCACACAACACTGTAAGCGACGGTCGTGTCAGTGGCGGTTTTGTCGCAAAACTAAGACGGTTCTGCTGAGTTTTTCTGCGGCAATCTTCGAGGATGGCTCCACACCACTCTCTCACTTGAGTATCTTACCTAGTTATTTTCAGATTATCAAATGTTTGCTATTTTTGTAGCTTTGTCAACTATGTGTGTGTTTTCTATACCTGTCCGCTCCTCTCCGTTTAGGCTTTAAAGACACTCCCCACCCCTTGTTTGCAACCCTTCTAATTTAGTGTACCCTGTGTGCACAACCCATGTGGAATTCCGGGTCTCTGGCAGCGTTTGGAACTGCCGATCTGTGGTCACAAACGCCAATTTCATCTCAGCCTATGATGCCCTTCAGTTCCCTTGACTTTTTGGCCCTGACGGAGACATGGATCACCCCAGAGAACACTGCTACTCCAGCTGCTCTTTCTTCATTGACTACATTTTCTTTCATAGTCCAAGAGCATCTGGTCGTCGTGGTGGTGGCACAGGTCTACTCATTTCTCTTAAATGGAGATTTTCTCTTTTCTCCCTCTCTCACCTGTCCATCTCCTCATTTGAATTCCATACTGTCACTGTCACTTGTCCACTCAAGCTTAACATTATTGTCATCTATCACCCACCAGGTTCTTTTGGAGAGTTCCTCAATGAGTTTGACACCTTGATTAGCTCATTTCCTGATGATGGCTCACCGCTCTTCGTACTTGGCGACTTCAAACTCCCGACGTCTGCTTTCGATTAATTTCTTACAAAGTCTCTTTCCGTTCCTTGCTTCTTCTGACTTCACCCTTTCCCAATCCCCTCCAACTCACAAGTCAGGCAATACACTTAACCTCATCTTTACTGGAGGCTACTCGGTTACTAATGTCATTGCAATCCCACCCACGGTCTCTGATCACTACTTTGTTTCCTTTTCTGTCTCACTTTCCTCCAGCCCTGACCACTCAGCCTCTGCCCAGATGGTAATGCACCATCGCAATCTTCCCTCTCTCTCTCCCACTACTCTCTCCTCTTCTATTTTATTATCTCTCACTTCTGCTAAATCCTTCTGTCTCCGGATTCTGCCTCTTCGACCCTACTCTCCTCCCTTTCCGCATCCTATGACTTGCACTGTCCCCTTCCATCCCGGCAGGCTCAGCCCTCCCCTCCTGCTGCGTGACTGATTGTGAGCTTACAGAACAGGGCTGCGGGCAGCTGAGCGAAAATGGAAGAAAACTAAAATTCCGGAGGACCTATCATCCTTTCACTCCCTCCACTCTACCTTCTCTTCCTCTGTGTCTGCTGCTAAAGCCACTTTCTACCACTCTAAATTTCAAGCTTCTACCTCTAACCCTAGGAAACTCTTTTCTACCTTCTCCTCCCTCCTTAATCCTCCTCCCCTCCCCCTTCCCTCTCTGTGAACCACTTTGAAAAGAAGGTTGACAACATCCACTACACATTCACTCAGCCTATTGAGTCCACTGGTCTCACTCACACAGAACTACCCTACTCCTTGACCTCTTTCTCCCCTCTCTCTCCAGATGAAATCCTGCAACTAGAGAGTATGGCTGCCCAACAACCTGGCCGCTCGACCCCATCCCCTCCTCCCTTCTCCAGACCATCTCTGGAGACCTTCTCCCATTACTCACTTCCCTCATAAACTCATCCCTGACCCTCTGACTTCAAAATGTCCCGAGTCACTCCCCTCCTCAAGAAACCAACACTCGACTCATCTGACGTCAAAAGCCATAGACCTGTATCCCTTCTTTCTTTTCTTTCCAAAACACTTGAGCGTGCTGTCTCTGATCAACTTTCTTGTTATCTCTCTCAGAACGATCTTCTTGAACCTAACTAGTCAGGCTTCTTCTCTGTGTCACGGAGGCTCTCGGCACTGCCAAATCTGACTCTCTCTCCTCTGTTCTCATCCACCTAGATCTATCCACTATCTTTGACACAATGAACCATCAGATCCTCCTGTCCACCCTCTCATGGCTGGGCGTCTCAGGCTCTGCACAGCCTTGGATTGCATCCTACCTGGCAGGCCGCTCCTAGCAGGTGACTCCACAGTGTCGCCCTCCCAGAGTGCGAATAACAATATAATAGTTATTCTTTTTTTTGGAGGGGGGGGGGGGATTTAATATATTGCAGTTAGATTGTGTCTTTTATCAATGGAATTGTCTACATCATTCCAATCCCCCATATTTGTTTTTGTAAATATATTATTTAAAACATTAACATTAAAATAATTTGATCCCCTGCTGATTTTGTATGTTTGCCCACTGACAAAGACATGATCAGTCTATAATTTTTATGGTAGGTTTATTTGAACAGTGAGAGAAAGAATAACAACAAAATAATCCAGAAAAACGCATGTCAAAAATTTTATGAAATGATTTGCATTTTAATGAGGGAAATAAGTATTTGACCCCTCTGCAAAACATGACTTAGTACTTGGTGGCAAAACCCTTGTTGGCAATCACAGAGGTCAGACGTTTCTTGTAGTTGGCCACCAGGTTTGCACACATCTCAGGAGGGATTTTGTTCCACTCCTCTTTGCAGATCTTCTCCAAGTCATTAAGATTTCGAGGCTGACGTTTGGCAACTCGAACCTTCAGCTCCCTCCACAGATTTTATATGGGATTAAGGTCTGGAGACTGGCTAGGCCAATCCAGGACCTTAATGTGCTTCTTCTTGAGCCACTCCATTGTTGCCTTGGCCGTGTCTTTTGGGTCATTGTCATGCTGGAATACCCATCCACGACACATTTTCAATGCCCTGGCTGAGGGAAGGAGGTTCTCACCCAAGATTTGACGGTACATGGCCCCGTCCATCGTCCCTTTGATGCAGTGAAGTTGTCCTGTCACCTTAGCAGAAAAACACCCCCAAAGCATAATGTTTCCACCTCCATGTTTGATGGTGGGGATGGTGTTCTTGGGGTCATAGGCAGCATTCCTCCTCCTCCAAACACGGCGAGTTGAGTTGATGCCAAAGAGCTCCATTTTGGTCTCATCTGACCACAACACTTTCACCCAGTTCTCCTCTGAATCATTCAGATGTTAATTGGCAAACTTCAGACGGCCCTGTATATGTGCTTTCTTGAGCAGGCAGACCTTGCAGGCGCTGCAGGATTTCAGTCCTTCACTGTGTAGTGTGTTACCAATTGTTTTCTTAGTGACTAAGGTCCCAGCTGCCTTGAGATCATTGACAAGACGTGTAGTTGATCATTGATCATTGACGTGTAGTTCTGGGCTGATTCCTCACTGTTCTCATGATCATTGCAACTCCACGAGGTGAGATCTTGAATGGAGCCCCAGGCCGAGGGAGATTGACAGTTCTTTTGTGTTTCTTCCATTTGCAAATAATCGCACCAACTGTTGTCACCTTCTCACCAAGCTGCTTGCCGATGGTCTTGTAGCCCCTTCCAGCCTTGTGTAGGTCTACAATCTTGTCCCTGACATCCTTGGAGAGCTCTTTGATCTTGGCCATGGTGGAGAGTTTGGAATCTGATTGATTGATTGCTTCTGTGGACAGGTGTCTTTTATACAGGTAACTAGCTGAGATTAGGAGCACTCCCTTTAAGAGTTTGCTCCTAATCTCAGCTCGTTACCTGTACAAAAGACACCTGGGAGCCAGAAATCTTTCTTATTGAGAGGGTGTCAAATACTTATTTCCCTCATTAAAATGCTAATCATTTTATATAATTTTTTTGTTGTTATTCTGTCTCTCACTGTACAAATAAACCTACCATTAAAATGATAGACTGATCAGTTCTTTGTCAGTGGGCAAACGTACAAAATCAGCAGGGGATCAAATACTTTTTTCCCTCACTGTATATATATATATTTTATATATGTTCCTTCTTTATTATTTTCCCCTAACTCTATCACCCCTCCCCTAATTGGAGTAAACTAATGGAGAACAATACTTAGGCTTCTACTTCCATCTTATACATACTATATACATCTTTACGGACAGTGTATTTTACATTTGCTATGTTTTGTTTGTTTTTAATCCCAACCTTCAGCTACCCTCAACCCCTCCCATCTACCTCTGAAGACCATCAAGTTTTGATTTCTAGCTGCCATATATTTTTCCACTGTGTTGTGATGTTTCACAAAAATAGTATTACTATATTATTGATTGATTGACTATGACTTTTCAAATCACCCAGCAGTGCAAGAACCTTGGCGTGACCCTGGACAACACCCTGTTGTTATCTGCAAACATCAAAGCAGTGACTCGCTCCTGCAGGTTCATGCGCTATATTATCCGTAGAGTGTGACACTACCTCACACAGGAAGCGGCACAGTTCCTAATCCAGGCACTTTTCCTCTCCCATCTGGACTACTGCAACTCGCTGTTGGCTGGGTCCCCCGCTTGTGCCATCAAACACCTGCAACTTATCCAGAACAATGCGGCCCGCCTGTTTTTCAACCTTCCCAACCTCTCATGTCACCCCGCTCCTCCGCACACTCCACTGTCTTCCTGTCGAAGCTCGCATCCACTAGAAGACCATGGTACTTCCCTATGGAACAACCAGAGGAACTTGCCCTCCCTACCTTCAGGCTATGCTCAAACCCTACACCCCAACCCGAGCTCTCCATCAGGTCTCTTGACCCTCCCACCCTTACAGGAGGGCAGCTCCCGCTCAACCCAGTCCAAGCTCTTCTCTGTCCTGTTACCCCAATGGTGGAACCAGCTTCCACCTGAAGCCAGGACAGCAGAGTCCCTGCCGATCATCAGAAAACATCTGAAACCCTACCTTTTCAAACAGTATCTTAAATAAACCCCCCAATTTTCTTTTTTTAGAAAATAAAAACATGAACTTGCACTTGAAGTTCCAACTGTACCAGGCGTGTTGATGATGTCAACGTTGTGAACAGAATGCCCATGGTGGCGATGGGGTTATGGTATGGGCAGGCATAAGCTACGGACAAGGAACACAATTGCATTTTATCGATGGCAAGTTGAATGCACATAGATACCGTGACGAGATCCTGAGACCAATTGTCTTGCCATTCATCCACCGCCATCACCACATGTTTCAGCATGATAATGCATGGCCCCATGTCACAAGGATCTGTATGCAATTCCTGGAAACTGAAAATGTCCCAGTTCTTCTGTGGCCTGCATACTGACCAGACTTGTCACTCATTGAGCAGTGTGTTCCAGTTCCCGCCAATATCCAGCAACTTAGCACACATTAAAGAGGAATGGGGCAACATTCCACAGGCCACAATCAACAGCCTGATCAACTCTATGTGAAGGAGATGTGTCACGCTGCATGAGGCAAATTGTGGTCACACCAAATACTAGCTGGTTTTCTGGTCCACGCTCCTACCTTTTTGTTAAGGTATCTGTGACCAACAGATGCATATCTGTATTCCCAGTCATGTGACATCAATAAAGTAGGGCCTAATGAATATATTTCAATTGACTGATTTGCTTATATGAACTATAACTCAGTAAAATCTATGAAATTGTTGCATGTTGTGTTTATATTTTTGTTCAGCTAGTTTTCCCCTCCCCACTCAGACCATTCCCAGACAATCTTAGCTAAATGCTTACTTGAGACATTGCTCTTTGCTAAGCTGTTTTTTTTCTTGTTTTTGACCATTTTAGTTTAAAACAATAATTGTAATGTACTTAATTGTTACCCAGAAATGATTCGATATTGAGATAAAAATGGCTACATTGGACCTTTTAAGACACAATGTTTTTCTGTGGGAATTTCTGTACTTCAGCATAATGTTTCGTACATGATTCTATTTAAAGTCATGTTCTCAAATTGTTCCAAGAATGTTAAGAAAACTTTCCATAAAAAACACAAAAAAAGTTTAGTAACGTTCAGAGAATGTTCTAAGAATGTTATTTAAAAACATATACATTCCATTCTCAGTATCAACAAAACTCTCTCTATCCTCTATCTTGTTTAGAGTGTTCAGGTGTGTTGGCCATGCCCACTAATTAGCCACACCTTATCTTAATGAGCGCTTGTTTCCTTTGAAATGGGGTCTGTTTGAATAGACTAAAATGAACAGCTTTGTATGCACAACAAACAAAAAAACATGGCATATTAGCGCCATTCTGGTGTCGCGGTGGACTAACTCTTTGGATAGAGAACAGAAGATCACAGGTTTGAATCTCACTGATGCCGTGTCATAAAAAAATGTTTTTGCATGATTAATGCCTAAGAAAATAAATTCCCATGTGTCCTATCTGTGCTTGGAGTTTGCAAAAGTGAACACAAAATAAGCTAGCATTTTTATTAAAAGTCTTATTGAAACATTCAGTGAAACTTTTAAGTTATAAAAATAACCAATAATTTCCATTCTAAATAACCAATAATTTCCATTCACATAGCATTAATAAATCCTCCCAGGAAAACGTTCAAGGAACCAGAGTACAACGTTCTCAGAACCTCTTTGCAACCTACAAATAAATGTTCCCAGATCATTTTCACTGTTCTCAGAATGATGAAAAAACTTTCAGTTTTACTGGTCAGGAAACATATGGATTCTATCCCTCAACTAATGTGAAACCAAAAACATACGTTCCCACAACTTCGAAGGAACCAAATGTGCTAGATGGGTATGTTGTTTTTCTCAATAAAAAAACTATGTAGGTCTCGTACTGGATTTACATGTAAAAAACAATGTTAGTGAAGTATTCTGTCACATTCCTAGAAAACCAATAGTAATACTGTAACTCACATATGGTCTAGGTGTAAAAAAATAGATGTCAATTACTCAATTTAAAGCTCTTCCCATTTAATCTTGGCATTTAAAAATGACATTGCATTCATTGTGCGAAAACTTGTTTAAATTCCCTTGTTCTTACGGAAATGAGTGAGCACCTACAGCACAACCATACAGTCGATCTCAGAGGCCCCTCAAAACTAGAGATAAAAGAACAAAATAAATAACCTTTTTGTCAAGCTGTATCTGTCTGTCATGCCCTGACTCAGGGGACTCTTATATGTTGAGTCAGGGTGTGAATGTTCTATGTTGTATTTTCTATGTTTGTGATCTAGGTTTGTAGTTCTATGTTTGGCCGGGTGTGTTTCCCAATCAGAGGCAGCTGTCGCTCGTTGTCTCTGATTGGGGAGCATACTTAGGCAGCCTATTGGCATTCATGGATTGTGGGATCTTGTTCCGTGTTTAGGCTAGTTTTGTGTTCAGCCTTTGGACGTCACATTTCATTGGTTTGTTGTTTTGTCGTTGTTTATCAGTGTAATAAACATGTATGCATATCACGCTGCGCCTTGGTCTGACCCGTCCTTCAACGAACGTGACACTGTCGGTTCACTCGCTGGCTCTCTCGTTCCCTTTCTCTTTCCCTGTTCCTCGTTTTTCACAGAGTTCACAATAACTAGGACTAGAAATGTGTGAAAATATTGAGTGAAAAGAAAAGAAAGAAAGGAATACAAATATTATTATGAGAAGTTGGAACCCAAGGAATCAATCGATAACTGTATTTGTAGCCCTTTATATCTGGTTGAGCGTTTGTTGTCTCTATATAAAACCTTGAAGAAGATATCTGAAAAGGGGCAGAAGTAAAAGTGTTTTTCCATCAATGGAAAATAAGTAAACAACGACAAAACCATGACTGTATAGAAAATAACCACACATATGACAAGAATAAAGAAGAATAGAGAAGTCCAGATGTATATTCCTCAGTTACATACAGTATATGGAGAAGCCACTTGATGAGCGAATTCCTTCCTCTCAGAGCAATTAGGCCTTCAACAGCTGGTGACACATTTCAGCGTCTACTTTCACAATTCCCGCAACCCATTCCACAGAACAACAACACACAGGCCCGCAAAATTGTCGCCACAGACAGACGTTCTGAGGGATGTGTGTGGGGCCTTGGTCAGAGACGGAAGTTCAAACAAGACACTCCACTCCCTAATTTTTTCTGGTGACATTACATTCAGTGAACTAAGCAGACCAGACCCAGCTGCTATTGCATTGGTTTCTATGGGAGAACTACGCCATTAAGAAGACCGGAGCTGACTTTTTAAATATATTTTTATGGTAAACCGCCTGAGTGAACTATCTTAATTTATCCACCATATTTGGCCTTGGTAAATCAAACATAACATTTTTCTCTGGTCACAAGAGAGTGTCTTTCTTTAACGCTAACATGGTCTGCTTTACATTGGAGTGTTTTGTGGTAATGATGCCACCGAGTGCTTCCAGAGCTTTCTGTTGCTATGAATGGTAACAGCGAGTGACTTCTAATGTAGATATTGCACAGCTACAGAGGTGTTCACAATGTACAAACAGATACCCACAAAGACACACACAAACACGCAAGACACACAATCAAAGATACACATATTCATGTGGACACATAACACACACACCCTGGCTTGAAGTAGGTACGTAGGTGAGTCAGCCTCCAGTCTCCTCCAGCACAACAGTCTCTTGGAGTGGGGTCTTTCAAGCATTGAGGAGTGAGAGGGTTGTTTGTGCGTCATCCCATTCTGAGAACCAGTCACAAAACAAGAGCATCTAATTCAGTGGGTATTATGGCCAACTATCGGCAGGGCACACACACACACTCCAGATATAATACACACACATTCCGGATACACACACAATCACACACACACACCCCAGATATAATGACCCATCATTTAGATTAGATGTCGCCCGCCTCTTCACATGCCCTGAATCGGCATCTGTAAATTATAGCTTTTTTGCTGGCATATGACCGCTGAGTGCAATCACGTAAATTATTTTCAAGCCTTTTGTGTACAGACCCTCCATGCAGTCGCCATGCAAATAGAGATTGGGATTTTTCTGAAGAATTTGCTATTTCTCCGTAATTCTTGTTTTTGTAAACATGATATCATTGATAAGCATCAATCTGGTATGATTTTTTTTTTTAAAGATAGGCCTCAAGGAACATGACGTTTATTAATTGTATTCATGGGGGGGCTAGAGAAAGGACGCCTAGAGAAAGGCATCATGAACATGACGCATCAACATTCAGTCTGTGAAGATTTAGCAGAAAGTTATATTTGTCACGTCAATACATTGCATTGAATGCAAAAAGATATGTGTCAAGGTATTGACACATAGATGTGAATCAAGGGAGTACATTGTATTCTAGGCAAAAAAGTTGGTGATAAAGCTGCAATGGGTAAATTGTGGAAAGACTCAGATAGACAGACAGACATATTGGTTTTTATAGCTGTTCTCTCTCTCCCTCTCTTTTCCTGTCTCTGTCTCTCTTTCTCTCGACCTCCTCTGTATCCCCTCCTCCTTCTCTTCTCTCTCCCTCCCCCTTCTTTCACCCCTCTCCCCTCACTCCCAACTTCTCTCCCTCCCTCCCTCTCTCCTCCTCCTCTCTGTCTCTCTTTATTCTCTCCCTCCTTCTTTCCCTCCTCCTCCCCTCCTCTCATCTCTCTTTCCCTCCTCTCTCTCTCCGACCTCAACCTATCTCTTCTGTCTCCCACTTCTGCATTAATACATTGCATTCAAGGCAACACATTTGGTGATAAGCTGCAATGGGTAAATTGGTGAAAGACTCAGGCAGGCAGACAGACAGACTCTAACTTCAACCCTCAACCTCATCCTAGCCCTAGCTTCATGTCCACATCGCAGCTCAACCCTAACCCTAGCCATAGGGTAAGGGTTAGTGTAGCCTCATCGAGAAAAATACTTCCCTAATCAGGAAAGCCTGGTGAAGTCAATGGCAGAAAGTAGCTAAAAATACCCATTTTAAATCCAGGGAGATTGCTCAAGAGTGATTTAGAAATTGACGTCTATCCATGTCCTGAGGACGCCGGGAAATGCCTTCCAAACTGGCCACTAGGGGCAACATTGAGCGCTGTTACCATTTTTTTATTTGTCATTTTGCAGACGCTCTTATCCAGAGCGACTTACAGGAGCAATTAGGGTTAGGTGCCTTGCTCAAGGGCACATCGACAGATTTTTCACCTAGTCGGCTCGGGGATTAGAACTAGCGACCTTTCGGTTACTGGCACAACGCTCTTAACCACTAAGCTACCTGTCACCTTCGAGTAGGCTTCGGTTTTGCTAGGGGGCTGTACAGTCATGGTCAAAAGTTTTGAGAATGACACAAATACTAATTTTCACAAAGTCTGCTGCCTAAGTTTTGATGATGTCAATTTGCATACACTCCAGAATGTCATGAAGAGTGATCAGATGAATTGCAATTAATTGCAAAGTCCCTCTTTGCCATGAACATGAACTTAATCCCCCAAAAATATTTCCACTGCATTTCAGCCCTGCCACAAAAGGACCAGCTGCCATCATGTCAGTGATTCTCTCATTAACACAGGTGAGAGTATTGACAAGGACAAGGCTGGAGATCACTCTTTCATGCTGATTGAGTTAAATTAACAGACTGGAAGCTTTAAAAGGAGGGTAGTGCTTGAAATCATTGTTCTTCCTCTGTTAACCATGGTTACCTGCAAGGAAACACATGCCGTCATCATTGCTTTGCAAAAAAAGGGATTCACAGGCAAGGATATTGCTGCTAGGAAGATTGCACCTAAATCAACCATTTATCTGATCATCAAGAACTTCAAGGAGAGAGGTTCAATTGTTGTGAAGAAGGTGTCAGGGCGCCCAAGAAAGTCCAGCAAGCGCCAGGACCGTCTCCTAAAGTTGATTCAGCTGCGGGATCGGGGCACCACCAGTGCAGAGCTTGCTCCGGAATGGCAGCAGGCAGGTGCGAGTGCATCTGCACGCACAGTGAAGCAAAGACTTTTGGAGGATGGCCTGGTGTCAAGAAGGGCAGCAAAGAAGCCACTTCTCTCCAGGAAAAACATCAGGGACCGACTGATATTCTGCAAAAGGTACAGGGATTGGACTGCTGAGGACTGGGGTAAAGTCATTTTCTCTGATGAATCCCCTTTCCGATTGTTTGGGGCATCCGGAAAACACCTTGTCCGGAGAAGACAAGGTGAGCGCTACCATCAGTCCTGTGTCACGCCAACAGTAAAGCATCCTGAGACCATTCATGTGTGGGGTTGCTTCTCAGCCAAGGGAGTGGGCTCCCTCACAATTTTGCCTAAGAGCGCAGCCATGAATTAAAATGGTACCAACACATCCTCCGAGAGCAAGAACAGTTTGGTGACGACCAATGTCATTTCCAGCTTGATGGAGCACCTTGCCATAAGGCAAAAGTGATAACTAAGTGGCTCGGGGAACAAAACATCGACATTTTGGGTCCATGGCCAGGAAACTCCCCAACCTTAATCCCATTGAGAACTTGTGGTCGATCCTCAAGAGGCGGGTGGACAAACAAAAACCCACAAATTCTGACAAACTCCAAGCATTGATTATGCAAGAATGGGCTGCCATCAGTCAGGATGTGGCCCAGAAGATAATTGACAGCATGCCAGGGCAGATTGCAGAGGTCTTGAAAAAGAAGGGTCAACACTGCAAATATTGACTCTTTGCATACACTTAATGTAATTGTCAATAAAAGCCTTTGACACTTATTGAATGCTTGTAATTATACTTCAGTTTACAATAGTAACATCTGACAAAAATATATCATAACACTGAGTTAGAATGTTTCGTGTTTGACTCTGGATTAGAAGGTTGCGTGTTCGATCCCAGCGGTGGTCACTAGTCTTATAAATTTTTTTGTATGAACCCTATTCCAAACCTTAACCCTTACCTTAACCCTCCTTAATGAGTGCCTAAACGTAATGTTTTAACCCTATCCAAAACCTTAACCTGTCACGATCGTTTACTGATGAGACGGACCAAGGCGCAGCGTGATAAGCGTACATTTTTTAACGTACTTAACACGACACAAAACAACAAACAAAACGATACGTGAAGTCCTAGGTTACACAAAAACAAACCTTTACGGAACAAGATCCCACACCGACTAGTGCCAAACAGGCTGCCTAAGTATGGTCCCCAATCAGAGACAACGAGAAACAGCTGCCTCTGATTGGGAACCACCCTGGCCAACATAGATCAACACGATCTAGAAACTCAACATAGAAAACTTAAAATAGAAACTACACACCCTGGCTCAACATTTAAAAGTCCCCAGAGCCAGGGCGTGACATAACCCTTAACCTTCTAAATTTGTAGTTTGGAGAAACAGAACGATACTGAGCAGGAGGATTCAACCCAGAGTGTCAATAAGTCTTCGAAATTTGACGTTTGGAGCAACTTCAAACTTGTATGTTTGGAGGAACGTGGATAAACAGCATTATCTGCTTGAAAATGTCATCCTGGCACATCTTTGCAAAAAGGTAAAATTTTGGAAATTCTAACCAATAAGGAGAGACTTTGTTAATTCTTCAAACAATCAATATTTTATTATACGAATTGCACTAAGGAAGCTGGTCGACCCCACACTCTTGAGTGTAAGACAGAGGCTTAAAATCATACAGAGAATACAGGGTCTTATATAGCAGACCTAAAAATGCTTAGTCATGGCTGGTTCCACCCCTCCCCGGAAGTTCGGGCATCATCAGCTACCTTGTTTTCTTCCTGTGGCTATGTGTATCGGGTCATAGCGCACAAACAAGTGATAACGTTACTCCTTTCCGCTGACAGAATCGCCAAAGGTGCTCAAGCCAGCCTCTGCTCAGCTCATATCTACACACAGCTGTGCCCTTGAAAGATGAGAAGAACAGGATAGACTGAAGAACTGTGGTCACTCTCAGAGGCTCTTTTTCTCACGCCATGTAACCAAGTTTCTCAGAAGACCAGATGGTTGGAAACATTAGCAGGTCGGTTCTGGTCTTCAAGTTATCTCTATCTCGAGTCGCAAGTTATCTCTGAGTTTACCCATGTCCTTGACGATAGGCCCAGACCAGCTGCAGGGAGCAGAAAAGGGGAACCATCCTTGCTCAGAAGAACAGTATTAATTTGCATTTTATTGCATGACATAAGTATTTGATACACCAGAAAAGCAGAACTTTTAATATTTGGTACAGAAACCGTTGTTTGCAATTACAGAGATCATATGTTTCCTGTAGGTCTTGACCAGGTTTGCACACACTGCAGCAGGGATTTTGGCCCACTCCTCCATACAGACCTTCTCCAGATCCTTCAGGTTTCGGGGCTGTCGCTGGGCAATACGGACTTTCAGCTCCCTCCAAAGATTTTCTATTGGGTTCAGGTCTGGAGACTGGCTAGGCCACTCCAGGACCTTGAGATGCTTCTTACGGAGCCACTCCTTAGTTGCCCTGGCTGTGTGTTTCGGGTTGTTGTCATGCTGGAAGACCCAGCCATGACCCATCTTCAATGCTCTTACTGAGGGAAGGAGGTTGTTGGCCAAGATCTCGCGATACATGGCCCCATCCATCCTCCCCTCAATATGGTGCAGTCGGCCTGTCCCCTTTCCAGAAAAGCATCCCCCAAAGAATGATGTTTCCACCTCCATGCTTCACAGTTGGGATGGTGTTCTTGGGGTTGTACTCATCCTTCTTCTTCCTCCAAACACGGCGAGTGGAGTTTAGACCAAAAAGCTCTATTTTTGTCTCATCAGACCACATGACCTTCTCCCATTCCTCCTCTGGATCATCCAGATGGTCATTGGCAAACTTCAGACGGGCCTGGACATGCGCTGGCTTGAAAAGGGGGACCTTGCGTGCGCTGCAGGATTTTAATCCATGACGGCGTAGTGTGTTACTAATGGTTTTCTTTGAGACTGTGGTCCCAACTCTCTTCAGGTCATTGACCAGGTCCTGCTGTGTAGTTCTGGGCTGATCCCTCACCTTCCTCATGATCATTGATGCCCCACGAGGTGAGATCTTGCATGGAGCCCTTGACCGAGGGTGATTGACCATCATCTTGAACTTCTTCCATGTTCTAGTAATTGCGCCAACAGTTGTTGCCTTCTCACCAAGCTGCTTGCCTATTGTCCTGTAGCCCATCCCGGCTTTGTGCACGTCTACAATTGTATCCCTGATGTCCTTACACAGCTCTCTGGTCTTGGCCATGGTGGAGAGGTTGGAGTCTGTTTGATTGAGTGTGTGGACAGGTGTCTTTTATACAGGTAACAAGTTCAAACAGGTGCAGTTAATACAGGTAATGAGTGGAGAACAGGAGGGCTTCTTAAAGAAAAATGAACAGGTCTGTGAGAGCCGGAATTCTTACTGGTTGGTAGGTGATCAAATACTTATGTCATGCAATAAAATGCAAATTAATTACTTAAAAATCATACAATGTGATTTTCTGGATGTTTGTTTTAGATTCTGTCTCTCACAGTTGAAGTGTACCTATGATAAAAATTACAGACCTCTACATGCTTTGTAAGTAGGAAAACCTGCAAAATCGGCAGTGTATCAAATACTTGTTCTCCCCACTGTATATATTTTCTTGAGAAGTCTGAGGGGCAGTATTGAGGGAGTTTTGCAACGGAAGTCCCACCCCTGTGTCTACATCACATCTTTTCCAGTATCCCTTCTGGTATAAACACAGAAGAGATGGACGTTCTGCTACTTCACTTCTACTACTTGCAAACTTCCTTTTTTGTGCTTTTTATTTAGAGATTTGCTGAGCGCAATTATGTCTATGTCCAGTTTGGAGGAGCGTCTCTGCGAGCTGGTGAGGCAGCACGAATATCTTTACAACCCTTCGATTTGGTTGCATTTGGACAAGCAAGCAAAAGACAACAGCTGGAGGGAGATATCACGAAATGTGAACACCGATACTGATATCAAAGAAACATGGAGGTAGATTCAGGACCGGTATGTTCGCAATCTGAAAAGTGTGAAGGAGGCGAAGAATTGGGCTGCCACTGGTGTGTGTGTCCCATCGATTGTCAGACAACTGGATTGTGTTTACGTAAAACATCGTCAGATAGACACCAATATGCCAGATACAGTATCATGCAGCCGACTCCTTTTGTACAGTCAGTGTGTGTGTCTGTGATCTTATGTTCAGCAGACCTAGTTAGAAGATGTGAAATCAGCTCTTTTCTGGATAGGAGAAATTGTGAGTGGAAAATATTCAGTGCCTGTGTTGTCAAGTCATAATGATTAGCAAAGCTAGTTCCAACATCAGAAAACAGACATTGTGGAGTGTGTGTGTTAATTAGATTGAGATATTTATTTAAAAAAACAGTCCTTTTGGGTAAACATTCTAAATTAGAGGAGCCCATGGAGATGTTTTAAGATTGCTTGCATTGTATTCTAATGTATTTGCCATCTGCTTGTAGGTGTTGGAGGGGTGTAGTGTTTTGGACAGTCCAGAGATGGAGCTGAGCCCTGAGGCCCAATCTATAGGTGGTTCATCGCCCCTTGATTCAGCATGTCCCCGGCCTCTCTGGCCCCTCTCCCCAACTCCCAGGCTCTTCTCACCAACACCCAACCCAATGTACAGGTGCACCAGTGCCCATCTCCCCGACCCAATGGAAGAGGAAGACAGCTGAGGATTCTTTGGACACTGACATTACGCAGCGGATGGATGACTTAAAGAAACAGCATCAGGAGTTACAGAAACAGCAGCAGTGTCCAGCAAAGGCCGTCTACGATGTCATGGTACCATGGATGGTGTCTATTGCTGCTGATCTCCTATTTGTCTCACCCCAACATCTCCAGTTTGTCTCACCTCAAAAACTGTTGTGTGCTATTTAAATTGTATTCATACATTAGGGTAGGGTGGTGGGTAATTTCCTGTAGTTTTTTGCATGTTTTTTCTACTTATTTCCTCATTCACATGTTGCTGGTTTTTACGTAGTTTTTTCTCTTATTTCCCCTTTCATCACACGTTTCACCTGTGTATTACATTGTTTTGCATATCACTATTTTCCTCTTGTGATAGTAAATACATATCTAAAAAGTATGCAAATGTATTTGTTTGGTTATTTGTGCTTGTGGCAGAAAATATTACTGTTTGTAATCAGTCACTCAGTAAACTTGTACTGCTTTGTACATGAGCTATGTAGAGGAGTTTAACGTCGTGGGGGGTCTGTCCTTATTGTCTACAGCAGGACACACCCATGTACCAAAGCAGGAAGATCTCCATTGAAAAGCCACTATACATGTCAATGTAAACCTTGTGTTATGTATATGAGGTTAATGTCACAAAGGCTAGCCTTATTGTCTACAGCTGGACAGCCTTTTACCATAGCAGGAAAGTTCTCATTGAAAGGCCATTACCCATAACACAAGGTTAGGTAAATGTCTTGAGGGTCTAGCCTCAAGAAAAAAAGATATATATGAAAAACTAAAATAAGGATGAAGTGACTGTCATTATAATACTCTTTATTGTGATTTGTAAAGTGTGAAAAACTAAAACAGCAAAATACAAACTGCAAACCAAGTGTGCAGCTCACAACATGACACATAAACAGTCATCAACCAGAAGAAGAGAACGTATGTGTGCACGTTTTCCAAACCACACTCCAACATTTACTGTAGGGTGCCACGCGTGATAGCAGCATACTGGAAAGACACTTGACCTGCTGGTTTGAGAAAGTAGTCCTTGAGGTTGATACCCCTTGCACCACCTGTCTCCACTCTCCTGGAAGAAGGTCCCCAGTGGTCAACAAACGTGGGGTGGATGTACAGTGTTGATGAATCTGTGTTGTCAGTGTCTGTGGTGCAAAGACAGTTGTGTAGGGCCACGCAGGGCCTTCACTATGGTCTCAGATTTCTCTGGGGCAACCTCAAGGGCTCGTCCCAGGATCCTCCATCTTGCAGCAAGGATCACAAAGCAGTTCTCTGAAAGTATTCTGGCTCTTGAGTGACAGTAGTTGTTGATCTTCCTGGCTTCATCAAGGACAGAATAACCTTTGAATAAAATAATTGTTTCCATTAGTATTGAACAGGAACATGAAGGCTATCAAATGTGTACTGTAACAACAGGCTCCCTGCCTGTGCCATTAAACCCCTACAACTCATCCAGAATGCCGCAGCCCGTCTGGTGTTCAACCTTCCCAAGTTCTCTCACGTCACCCCCCTCCTCCGCACACTCCACTGGCTTCCAGTTGAAGCTCGCATCCGTTACAAGACCATGGTGCTTGCCTATGGAGCAGTGAGGGGAACGGCACCTCCGTACCTTCAGGCTCTGATCAGTCCCTACACCCAAACGAGGGCATTGCGTTCATCCACCTCTGGCCTGCTGGCTCCCCTTCCTCTGCGGAAGCATAGTTCCCGCTCAGCCCAGTCAAAACTGTTCGCTGCTCTGGCACCCCAATGGTGGAACAAGCTCCCTCACGACGCCAGGACAGCGGAGTCACTCACCACCTTCCGGAGACATTTGAAACCCCACCTCTTTAAGGAATACCTGGGATAGGATAAAGTAATCCTTCTGCCCCCCCCCCACCCCCCCAAAAAAAAAAAAAAAAAAAAAATTGTAAAGTGGTTATCCCACTGGCTATAGGGTGAATGCACCAATTTGTAAGTCACTCTGGATAAGAGCGTCTGCTAAATGACGTAAATGTAATGAAATGTAACTGAGTAGCCTATCCTTTAGACATAGGCCCCCATCCTCTTATTGGGATGCCAGATCACTTCTATGTGAGGCATATCATTACAATGTCTATTTTGCTATCATCTTCACATTGTCACGTTATATAATGATAGGAAGACAGGCGCAGGAATACGTATTAGGGTTTTAATTTCTCCACCCAACACCAGGTACGTCATAACAAACAACGGGGATGAAGCCCAAAACAAACACGTGTATGTATATATATATATGTATACAGTGGGGAGAACAAGTATTTGATACACTGCCGATTTTGCAGGTTTTCCTACTTGCAAAGCATGTAGAGGTCTGTAATTTGTATCATAGGTACACTTCAACTGTGAGAGACGGAATCTAAAATAAAAATCCAGAAAATCACATTGTATGATTTTTAAGTAATTCATTTGCATTTTATTGCATGACATAAATATTTGATCACCTACCAACCAGTAAGAATTCCGGCTCTCACAGACCTGTTCGTTTTTCTTTAAGAAGCCCTCCTGTTCTCCACTCATTACCTGTATTAACTGCACCTGTTTGACCTCGTTACCTGTATAAAAGACACCTGTCCACACACTCAATCAAACAGACTCCAACCTCTCCACAATGACCAAGACCAGAGAGCTGTGTAAGGACATCAGGGATACAATTGTAGACCTGCACAAGGCTGGGATGGGCTACAGGACAATAGGAAAGCAGCTTGGTGAGAAGGCAACAACTGTTGGCGCAATTATTAGAAAATGGAAGAAGTTCAAGATGACGGTCAATCACCCTCGGTCTGGGGCTCCATGCAAGATCTCACCTGGTGGGGCATCAATGATCATGAGGACCCTTTACTCAGTACTTTGTTGAAGCACCTTTGGCAGCGATTATAGCCTTGAGTCTTCTTGGCACACCTCTATTTGGGAAGATCCTCATATTTTTCTCTGCAGATCCTCTCAAGCTCTGTCAGGTTGGATGGGGAGCATCGCTGCACAGCTATTTTCAGGTCTCTCCAGATATGTTAGATCGAGTGCAAGTCCGGACTCTGGCTAGGCCACTCAAGGACATTCAGAGACTTGTCCCAAAGCCACTCCTGTGTTGTCTTGGCTGTGTGCTTAGGGTTGTTGTCCTGGTGGAAAGTGAACCTTTGCCCCAGTCTGCGGTCCTGAGCGCTCTGGATCAGGTTTTCATCAAGGATCTCTCTGTAATTTTCTCCGTTCATCTTTCTCTCTATCCTGTGTAGTCCCCCAGTCCCTGCCGCTGAAAAACATCCCCACAGCATGATGCTGCCACCACCATGCTTCACCGTAGGGATGGTGCCAGGTTTCCTCCAGATGTGACGCTTGGCATTCAGGCCAAAGATTTCAATCTTGGTTTCATCAGACCAGAGAACCTTGTTTCTCATGGTCTGAGAGTCCATAGGTGCCTGTTGGCAAACTCTAAGCAGGCTGTCATGTGCCTTTTACTGAGGAGTGGCTTCCGTCTGGCCACTCTATCATAAAGGCCTGATTGGTGGACTGCTGCCGAGATGGTTGTCCTTCTGGAAGATTCTCCCATCTCAACAGAGGAACTCTGGAGCCATGTCAGAGTGACCATTGGGTTCTTGGTCACCTCCCTGACCAAGGCCCTTCTCCCCCGATTGCTCAGTTTGGCCGGGCAGCCAGCTCTAGAAAGAGTCTTGGTGGTTCCAAACTTCTTCCATTGAAGAATGATGGAGGCCATTGTGTTCTTGGGGACCTTCAATGCTGCAGAAATGTTTTGGTACCCTTCCCCAGATCTGTGCCTTGACACAATCCTGTCTCGGAGCTCTACGGACAATTCCTTCGACCTCATGGTTTGGTTTTTGCTCTGACATGCACTGTCAACTGTGGGACCTTATATAGACAGGTGTGTGCCTTTCCAAATCATGTCCAATCAATTGAATTGACCACAGATGGACTGCAATCAAGTTGTAGAAACATCTCATGGATGATCAATGGAAACAGGATGCACCTGAGCTCAATTTCGAGGTTCATAGCAAAGGGTCTGAATACTTATGTAAATAAGGTATTTCTGTTTTTTATATTTAATAAATGTGCAAACATTTCTAAAAACCTGTTTTCCCTTTGTCATTATGGGGTATTGTGTATAGATTGATATGGAAAAAAATATAATATAATACATTTTCGAACAAGGCTGTAATGTAACAAAATGTGGAAAAAGTCAAGGGGTAAGAATACTTTCCGAATGCATTGTATATGTCCTCCCAAGACTCATCTGAAGGTAACCCAGTACCAGTGTAAAACATATATGGAAGTATGGAAGTACTTTATTGCCCCCCAAAAAAGGTATAAATATGGGTAAAAAATATATATTTCATAATTTTCCGAGCTTTCTTTTATCTCACAGATGTAGGACAGACACTTCAAAACATACTTCCTTTTGATACATTTTCTGTTTTGCCTTGTATGAATATGTTATTTAATGTGTTTCTATGCAGTAGCAGAAAGTCCAAATTCAATGTTTCCAAATAAATATTAAAAAAGTAATAAATAAGACCTACAGGGGTCCTAAAATTCAAAATCAAATAGCTAAATGATCCTTGGCATGGCCATCTTTACAATTCCATATGTAAGAATCCCAGCCCCAGGCCCATAGACTCTAGTCAACTATTCATTTTGTCATTTTAATTCCATCTTACATCGATATCCTAAATCGCTTGCCACAGCACACACAGAGCCAGAGGCTATTGCCGCTTTGATGACTTGTGATTGGCCGACAACAACAACAAGCTACACGTGCCACTCTTGTGAAAAGCCTGAGCATAAATGAGACAATTTTCTGTCTCTCTCTCGCTCTACTGCAGCAGTCGCGTTAGGGCCTATACAGGTCCTTACCGTTTGGACAAAGTTTGGACACACCAACTCATTCCAGGGTTTTTCTTTATTTTTACTATTTTCTACATTGTAGAATAATAGTGAAGACATTACAACTATGAAATAACACATACGGAATCATGTAGTAACCAAAAAAGTGTTAAACAAATAAAAATATATTATATATTTCAGATTGTTCAAAGTAGCCACCCTTTGCCTAGATTACAGCTTTGCACACTCTTGGCATTCTCTCAAGCAGCTTCATGAGGTAGTCACCTGGAATGCATTTCAATCAATGCCTTGTTAAAAGTTAATTTGTGGAATTTCTTTCCTTCTTAATGTGTTTGAGCCAATCAGTTTTGTTGTGACAAGGTAGGGGTGGTACACAGAAGATAGCCCTACAGTGAGGGAAACAAGTATTTGATCCCCTGATGATTTTATACGTTTGCCCACTGACAAAGACATGAACAGTCTATAATTTTAATGTTAGGTTTATTTGAACAGTGAGAGACAGAATAACAACAAAAAAATCCAGAAAAACGCATGTCAAAAATGTTATGAATTATTTTGCATTTTAATGAGGGAAATAAGTATTTGACCTCTCTGCAAAACATGACTTAGTACTTGGTGGCAAAACCCTTGTTGGCAATCACAAAAGTAAGACGTTTCTTGTAGTTGGCCACCAGGTTTGCACACATCTCAGGAGGGATTTTGTCCCACTCCTCTTTGCAGTTCTTCTCCAAGTCATTAAGGTTTCCAGCCTGACGTTTGGCAACTCGAACCTTCAGCTCCCTCCACAGATTTTCTATGGGATTAAGGTCTGGAGACTGGCTAGGCCACTCCAGGACCTTAATGTCCTTCTTCTTGAGCCACTCCTTTGTTGCCTTTGCCATGTGTTTTGGGTCATTGTCATGCTGGAATACCCATCCACGACCCATTTTCAATGCCATGGCTGAGGGAAGGAGGTTCTCACCCAAGATTTGACGGTACATGGCCCCGTCCATCGTCCCTTTGATGCGGTGAAGTTGTCCTGTCCCCTTAGCAGAAAAACACCCCCAAAGCATAATGTTTCCACCTCCAGGTTTGACGGTGTGGATGGTGTTCTTGGGGTCATAGGCAGCATTCCTCCTCCTCCAAACACGGCGAGTTTAGTTGATGCCAAAGAGCTAGATTTTGGTCTCATCTGACCACAACACTTTCACCCAGTTCTCCTCTGAATCATTCAGATGTTCATTGGCAAACTTCAGACGGGCCTGTATATGTGCTTTCTTGAGCAGGGGGACCTGGCGGGCACTGCATGATTTCAGTCCTTCACGGCGTAGTGTGTTACCAATTGTTTTCTTGCTGACTATGGTCCCAGCTGCCTTGAGATCATTGACAAGATCCTCCCGTGTAGTTCTGGGCTGATTTCTCACCGTTCTCATGATCATTGCAACTCCACAAGGTGAGATCTTGCATGGAGCCCCAGGCCGAGAGAGATTGAAAGTTATTTTGTGTTTCTTCCATTTGCTAATAATTGCAACAACTGTTGTCACCTTCTCACCAAGCTGCTTGGCGATGGTCTTGTAGCCCATTCCAGCCTTGTGTAGGTCTACAATCTTGTCCCTGACATCCTTGGAGAGCTCTTTGGTCTTGGCCATGATGGAGAGTTTGGAATCTGATTGATTGATTGCTTCTGTGGACAGGTGTCTTTTATACAGGTAACAAATTGAGATTAGGAGCACTCCCTTTAATAGTGTGCTCCTAATCTCAGCTCGTTACCTGTATAAAAGACACCTGGGAGCCAGAAATCTTTTTGATTGAGAGGGGGTCAAATACTTATTTCCCTTATTAAAATGCAAATCAATTTATAACATTTTTGACATGCGTTTTCTGGATTTTTTTGTTGTTATTGCGTCTCTCACTGTTCAAATAAACCTGCCATTAAAATTATAGACTGATCATTTCTTTGTCAGTGGGCAAACGTACAAAATCAGCAGGGGATCAAATACTTTTATTCCCTCACTTTATTTTATAAAAGACCAAGTCCATATGATGGCAATAACAGCTCAAATAAGCAAAGAGAAATGACAGTTCATGAAGGTCAGTCAATACGGACATTTTCTTCAAGTGCAGTCGCAAAAACAATCAAGCACTATGATGAAACTGGCTCTCATGAGGACCGCCACAGGAAAGGAACACCCAGAGTTACCTCTGATGCAGAGGATAAGTTCATTAGAGTTAACTGCACCTCAGATTGCAGCCCAAATAAGTGCTTCCCAGAGTTCAAGTAACAGACTCATCTCAACATCAACTGTTCAGAGGAGACTGCATGAATCAGGCCTTCATTGTCGAATTGCTGCAAAGAAATCACTACTAAAGGACACCAATAATAAGAAGAGACCTGCTTGGGCCAAGAAACACGACCAATGGACATTAGACCAGTGGGAATCTGTATTTTGGTCTAATGGGTCTAAATTTGAGATTTTTGGTTCCAACTGCCGTGTCTTTTTGACATTTTTGGTTCCCACCATAAAGCTTGGAGGAGGAGGTGTGATAGTGTGGGGGTGCTTTGCTGGTGACACTGTCAGTAATTTATTTGGAATTCAACGCACACTTAACCAGCATGGCTACCAAAGCATTCTGCAAAGACATGCCATCCCATCTGGTTTGCGCTTAGTGGGACTATCATTTGTTTTTCAGGAGGACAATGACCCAAAACAGACCTCCAGGCTGTGTAAGGGCTATTTGACCAAGGAGAGTGATGGAGTGCTCCGTCAGATGACCTGCACTCCACAATCACCTGACCTCAACCATATTGAGATGGTTTGGGATGTGTTGGACCGCAGAGTGAAGGAAAAGCAGCCAACAAGTGTTCAGTATACACTACCGTTCAAAAGTTTGGGGTCACTTAGAAATGTTGCAAAGAAAAAGCTGTATCTCAGACTGCCCATCTTAATCTTTTCTTTTTATTGGCCAGTCTGAGATATGGCTTTGTCTTTGCAACTCTGCCTAGAAGGTCAGCATCCCGGAGTCGCCTCTTCACTTTTGACGTTGAGACTGGTGTTTTGCGGGTACTATTAAATGAAGCTGCCAGTTGAGGACCTGTGAGGTGTCTGTTTCTCAAACTAGACACTCTAATGTATTTATCCTCTTGCTCAGTTGTGCACTGGGGCCTCCCACTCCTCTTTTTATTTTGGTTAGAGCCAGTTTGCGCTGTTCTGCGAAGGGAGTAGTACACAGCGTTGTACGATATCTTCAGTTTCTTGGTAATTTCTCGCATGGAATAGCCTTCATTTCTCAGAACTAGAATAGACTGACGAGTTTCAGAAGAAAGTTATTTGTTTCTGGCCATTTTGAGCCTGTTATCAAACCCACAATTGCTGATGCTCCAGATACTCAACTAGGCCAGTTTTTTGCTTCTTTAATCAGCAAAACAGTTTTAAGCTGTGCCAGCATAATTGCAAAAGGGTTTTCTAATGATCAATTAGCCTTTTAAAATGATAAACTTGGATTAGCAAACACAACGTACCATTGGAACACAGGACTGATGGTTGCTGAGAATGGGCCTCTGTACGCCTATGTAGATATTCCATTAAAAATCTGCAGTTTCTAGCTACAATAGCCATTTACAACATTAACAATGTCAACACTGTATTTCTGATCAATTTGATGTTATTTTAATGGACAAAAAAAATGCTTTTCTTTCGAAAACAAGGACATTTCTAAGTGACCCCAATCTTTTGAATGGTAGTGTATGTGGGAAGTCCTTCAAGACTATTGGAAAAGCATTCCTCATGAAGCTGGTTGAGAGAATGCCAAGAGTGTGCAAGGCTGTCATCAAGGCAAAGTGTCGCTATTTTTTAAGAATGTCAAATATAAAATATATTTTGATTTGTTTAACACTTTTTTGTTTACTACATGATTCCATATGTGTCATTTCATAGTGTTGTCTTCACTATTATTCTACAATGTAGAAAATAGTAAAAATAAAGAAAAACCCTTGAATGAGTAGGTGTGTCCAAACCATTGACTGGTACTGTAAATATGCGTCTAGTAGTTGACAAATAAATCAATTGCATTCAAGTCTGTTGGTTATCTCTCTCTCTCTCTCACACTCTCTCTCTCTCTCTCTCTCTCTCTCTCTCTCTCTCTCTCTCTCTCTCTCTCTCTCTCTCTCTCTCTCTCTGTCTCTCTCTATTCTCAAATCCCCTCTCTCTCTCTCTCTCTCTCTCTCTCTCTCTCTCTCTCTCTCTCTCTCTCTCTCTCTCTCTCTCTCTCTCTCTCTCTCTCTCTCTCTCTCTCTTTCTCCCTCCCTCCCTCCCTCCCTCTTATTGCCTCCCTATGTCTCTTTCTCTCTACCTCCTCTTTAACCCCACTTCTTCTTTCGTATGGGATCCTTAAATATGAATACAAATGTTAAATTATGAGCCTAGTTTAGCCAAGCAGAAAGCACTGAGCTATTTAGGGAGAAAGACAGAATCCTTCCTGGCAAGCCATGATTGGCTAAGATAATCGAGAGATTGGCCATGCTAGCGGTTGGCCATGTGTTTACATGTGGATTCTTGGGTAGGTCTACGGCTTAAGAGGATGTGAACGATTCTGAATGGGCATAAACAAGGGCATTTTCCTCCTACTTGTCTCCTAAGTGGGATAACAACTTGAAAAACGTTTCAAACAACATAACTTTCCCATGCTTCCTCCAATCACAATGTATGAAAGTTGTTCTGAAGTTCTGAATCAGAACTTTTGTCATTTGTTAAAACAAGCATTTTGGATCTTTCGACGTAAGCCCAGTTAGGGTGGACCGTCACATACAGTATTAAGTTGATTATTCTTCAAGGTATTTTGTTACTATTTTTGTCATGATATATTAGACTGCTCCCTTCCATTCTGGAGTGTTTGATCTAATGCATTCTGAGAAATTTATTTTTTCCCTAATATTTAATAACATGTAAGTAAATTATGAAATATTACAGACAACCTACAAAATGATCTCATAATATTTCCAGACCACTGTTAATATATATATATATATATATTTTAGGAAGATGAGTTTTAAAAATGAAATGTTTCAAGAACATGCTAAACATAGTATTGGTAACCACGCATGATGTCAAAATAAACATGTGCGTAATGATGGAATAAATTGTCCATTTGAATTTAAATTAATTTCATTAATTTAAATTCTACTCCTTTAATTCAAATTCAATTTAAATTCTGCTTCCTGTGGGGTGTGGCCAATTCAAATTCAAGAACTGAAAACTAACTTAAAAACTAATTCGCAACTAAATTCAGAATTGACCCCAACCCTGAGGTCAGTAGCAGTAAAGTAATGTATTGACCTACACGCTAATCTCCCACCCATTGAATGCAATGTATTCACTTATACATCATGTCCGAGACTCCTTTCTCTAGGCATCAATAGTGTGAGGCTAATCTCCCGCATTGAATGCAATGTATTCACATAGGCATCATGTTGTCTGTGACGCCTTTCTCTAGGCATCCACAGTGTGAGGCTGATCTCCCCCATTGAATGCAATATACTGACATAACAAGAGCTTGGGACTATAAGGTTCTATCTTTATTTTTGTCAAAATTGAGTTATTGACATAGCCTTGTTCTGTTCATTGTACTCTAAATTCCCCAATTCATGTTGTTAAATTAAAAAGAATACAAGAAAAAATTGCTGACACCATTCAAACCAATGAGGGTTGGGAACATTAAAGCCAATTATCTCAGAATCATATTTTTGCAGATAGAACCGTATAGTTCCAAGCTCTCAAAAAGCATCATGTTCCTTGACTCCTATCTTTTTGAAAAATCATACCAGATTGAAGTTTATATGCTGAAATGCACATTTCCTTGAACGATAATCTGACTAGGGGTATGGTGACATTGAGGAGAGTTTGTGTGTGTGTGTGTGTGTGTGTGTGTGCTGTTAGTTGTACAAGACTGTGTGTGTTTGTGTGTGTGTGTGTGTGTGTGTGTGTGTGTGTGTGTGTGTGTGTGTGTGTGTGTGTGTGTGTGTATCTGTGTGTGTGTCCTGTGTTTGAGGATTTTATTGTGTTTATTTGCTGCCACTTATGTGCCCATGATGCACTCTGAAATCTGAAATTCTTCCCTTGTTTTGGATTATTCACCCGTCTAAGCATGTTCATCAAAAGTCGGTTTGTCAGGTTCAACATAACTGGGCCTAGAAATCGTGTCATAATCCATGAGTGTCTATTTCTTCCAGACAGATCTAAGGCTTTCATCCATATACTGTACACATTAATTTGAGCCAGTTTGCTACAGCAGGAAAATAATCCTGCAGCAAAAGGAAATGTTAATTATTATGGGGATTATAATAAATGGACATTTTTGTAGCAGGTAATACATTTTCTGTAAGGGAAAATCAAGTCTGAGATTTCAAAGTGTAAATTACAAACTTCAGAAGCCTTTTTAAATCTCAAATACACTAAAAGTAAAACATTTCCTGCATTGCAGTTCTCCTGAAACGGGGTGATCAAATGAAGATCCTACACCTGTAATGTAGCTGTAGCACACCTAAGAAAAACACAAGGGATGGAGGGATGGGGGAGTGAACGCTGTTGCGTCGTGTACCCCTGAGCAACCACAATGGCATATCAATCAGAGGAGGCTGGTGGGAAGAGCTTTAGAAGGACGGGCTCATTGTAATGGCTGGAATGGAATCAATGTAACGTAATCAAACAAATCAAATATTTGGAAACAAAATGTTTGACTCCGTTCTGTATATTCCATTCCTGCCATTACAATGAGCCTGTCCTCCTGTAGCTCCTCCCACCAGCCTTCTCTGGTATCAATCCCTAGTTATCGCTACCATGTTGCTACCTTGTCACCTCCGGTGTGTGTGCCACTCACGGGGGATTTGGATGTACATGTATGGGAGTGTAACGCAGGGCAACCATACATTCCTCTTATCTCTGGGTTGCTTACCGCCAACCCCTCCCTCCCTGCAACTGTTTTTTACCCAGACTCTCCCAGATTTATTCCACAGCAAAAAAAAAAAGCATCCTTCCTTTCACTCTTTTCCTCTTATCTCGCTTCTATCCAAAGGCATCGACTCTGGCTAGGATTACATTCCAAGTTCTTATTTACTTATTCTCCCCACTGCCAGTACTACTATCTGTCTGTCTGGGTTTAAGAGGAAATGCCTCTCTATTTGTAAGACTCAGCAATAGGCACAGTAGTTGGGGAGAAGAGGGATAGCAGTGTTTTGGGTTAGATAATTTTTTTATGATGTATGTAGTGCTTGCTTGACACAAGTTTTGATTGACATAATTCGTTTAGCTTTAACTTAACCAGAGAAACCTGAAAATGTGTGTGTGTATATCATGTGGACTGAGCTATAGCGCATTCGGAAAGTATTCAGACCTGGTGACTTTTTCCACATTTTCTTACGTTACAGCCTTATTCTAAAATTGATTAAATCGTCCCCCCCCCATCAATCTACACACAACACCACATAATGACAAAGCAAAAACTTTTTTTTTTTTTTTTTTGCGAAATTATTACAAAAACAATAATGAAATATCACATTTACATAAGTATTCAAACACTTTACTCAGTACTTTGTTGAAGCACCTCTGGCAGTGATTACAGCCTTGAGTCTTCTTGGGTATGACGGTACAAGCTTGGCACACCTGTATTTGGGGAGTTTCTCCCATTCTTCTCTGCAGATCCTCTCAAGCTCTGTCAGGGTGGATGGGGAGCGTCGCTGTACAGCTATTTTCAGGTCTCTCTAGAGATGTTCGATCGTGTTCAAGTCTGGGTTCTGGCTGGACCACTCAAGGACATTTAGAGACTTGTCCCGAAGCCACTCCTGCATTGTCTTGTCTGTGTGCTTAGGATTGTTGTCCTGTTGGAAGGTGAACCTTCGCCCCTATCTGAGGTGCTGACCGCACTGGAGCAGGTTTTCATCAAGGATCTCTCTGTACTTTGCTCCGTTCAACTTTCCCTCGATCCTGACTAGTGTCCCAGTCCCTGCCGCTGAAAAACATCCCCACAGCATGATGCTGCCACCACCATGCTTCACCGTAGGGATGGTGCAAGGTTTCCTCCAATCTTGGTTTCATCAGACCAGAGAATCTTGTTTCTCATGGTCTGAGAGTCCTTTAGGTGCCTTTTGGCAAACTCCAAGTGGGCTGTCATGTGCCTTTTACTGAGGAGTGGCTTCCTTCTGGCCACTCTACCATAAAGGCCAGATTGGTGGAATTCTGCAGAGATGGTTGTCCTTCTGGAAGAGGTTAGAAGAGGCAAATATAATGGTAGAAGAGTATCTGTTGTAACACTCATTATGGTCATTCTCCTCAGCACTCCTTGGCAGGCATAGGATGAGAACAGGATAAGTAGTGACAGAGAGACGAAGAGGAATACAAAGAAAGAGAGAGAAAGAGAGAGGGGTGAGAGAAAGAGAGAGGGAGAGGTAAGCACATCCTAAGGATTGTAACGAGAGAGAGACACAGAAAGAAAGAAAGAAAGAAAGAAAGAAAGAAAGAAAGAAAGAAAGAAAGAAAGAAAGAAAGAAAGAAAGAAAGAAAGAAAGAAAGAAAGAAAGAAAGAAAGAAAGAAAGAAAGAAAGAAAGAAAGAAAAAAGAAAGAAAGAAAGAAAGAAAAATAGAGTGTTTGGGTAGAAAGAGCACATCCATTGGGCTTATCCCAGCTCCATGCGTGTGGCTCAGAGTCAGAGGAGGAGGTGTCTACTATTGTGTCATGAAGGGTTTTGTAGTGGTGTAGTAGACAGAGCTCTTTGCGTGTTTTGCACTAGGAGCCCCGTCCCAGTAGAGGGGCCACTGGTTAATTCCCCTTAACCGCTCCACTACCGTCACTGAGTGCCACGTCAAACACTCTCCCAGGACCACCGCACTGCACAGTACAGCACCGCACCACCTGCTCCCAGGCATGGCAATGAGCCTCCGCCTTGCCTGCACAATAGAGAGAGAGAGAGGGAGGGGGAGCGAGAGGGAGTGAGAAAGTAGGAGAGTGGGAAGCTAAGGAAGCAAAAAGAGAGAAAGAGATAGGTAAGCGAGAGAGGCACAATGAGTGAGTGAATTAATGAAGGAGAGAGAGGAGGCTGGAGAGAGAGAAAGAGAGGGAGAGAGAGAAGGCTAGAGGCAGAGAGAGGAGGAGTGATAAACAGGAAAGAATGTCTAAAATAGGCACTACAATAGGAGCAAGGAATGAGGGATGACAAGAGATAGAGAGGCTACATTCCTACACAAAACTACATTAATATTAATATGGCCACATACAACAGAGCAAACAGTTATTTCCCTAATGGATTGAGCTAACAGTAATGTAGGAATGGAGGTTCCAGCATCTAGCACAGCTTTTTGTAATGTCACAATGCAATGTGATTATCCATTTTGTTATTTGTGAAGGTTGGGGCATGACAATGTTGCCTCAACCAATTACAAAATGAATTTACACATGGACTAAACATACAGTACCAAACATACAGCATACAAAAGTTGAAAACAAACACAACGATTTCTAGCTATTAACTCTGCCCCCTTAAGATGGAATATATTTTGTTTCAACACATACAGACTACAGAATATTAAATGAGATGAGGACACACACACACACACTCACGCACACGCACACAAACACACACACACACACACACACACACACACACACACACAGACACACACACACACATCCTAGTGATACATATTTTCCATCTCGTTGTCCTATCCTTTCATGGATTCAAAGCCTCCTTTTGATACAGAGCTTTGTGGCAGAGAAACAAACAGTCGATAGATATACAGTGTGCTCTTGTGTATCTGTGTGTGTGTGTGTGTGTGTGTGTGTATGCGAGGCTGCTGCCATTGATTGGTCTCACAGTTCACCTGAGAATGAAAAGCCCTTCGATTGTGAAAGGACATTGACTGACCCGCTCCCTTGTACATGCCGCAGTGAAGAAAAGGCACCTGTTTTAACAAAGTGTGAAAGAGTGAAAATATCCATCAAGTGTGAAATAGGCTGCATAACCAATGAGAGGATGCATCATCATGAGTGAGTTCCTACTGCACTTCATCGATAGGCTCTCTACAGTTTCTCTATTTATTGTGTAATATTAATAGTATATTTGCTATGTGTTCTGGTAGTCAAAAAGCAATTTTGCCTGGAATTTTTCTGCATCATTGTAGACCCATAAATCGGAAGTGATTAAATAAAAGAGTTTCCTGTACTCAAAGAGATGTAATATGTTTGTTTGGGCTGAGTACAGAGCAACAAAAAACGTGCTAACATAAATAACAAGACACGTACCTGCCCAGAGTCCTGCAAGCAGGAGCAAATATGGGGATTTGGTTTACTCTGTTCGATGATCTCTTTTTCTTACACTATGAGAAGGGAAACACTTTACTTGAAGGGTACCTACATCCATAATGACTTCATAGCACATTGGTAACACATTTGTAGCAGTGGTGTAGACAGAAAAAACACCACAAATTTCCCTTGACAAACAAGCACATTATTATTGCTAAGTAGTGCGCAACTACTGACTGACAAAACAGGTCGACTGTCCGAGTCCGACAGTAAACAGACATAATGAAATACACAACAAGTCTATCATCTACATATTCAGAGAGAGAGATATTCTACAACAGCAGACACGTCCAGTGATAAAATTAGGAAAATTATACTCTCACAAACTATGGATAATGGAAGAAGTGTTCAGTCCGACAATCCAACCTCATGAAATAATCAACATATTATCAGATCAGATCGACCACTCCCACTCAAAGCAGCGATCTGTCACCATTAAGACCAGTGTCTCTTTTACGAGGGAACCCTGCATATACAATTTAATAAAATACATATAAAATAAAATACTGCACAACACATATTGCACAGACAAACATAATATACACAATATACACAAAACACAGTCAACTAAAAAAATAACATTCTTCATTATACAATTCCTCGTTCACTGCCTGAACTGCCCTAGGGACACTAACGCATCTATTCAAAATGTATTTTGGAGATCATTCCAAATGCGGAGCAAGAAAACTAAAGGCTGACTTACCTAACTCTCTAGACACCAAAGGAGTCTCCAGAGTTAACCAACCCTGTGAACGGGTTTGATAACTTGTCATTTTAAATCTTAACAGTGAAGTTAGGTAAGTCGGAAGATTGTGGAGTAGGCCATTGTAAGCAAATACAGAGTAATGATGTGATCTACGTGACTTCATAGAAAGCCCTGAAAGTGTTTTCATTAAGCCCAAAATTGCACACTTTTTGCCATTTGAAAACAGTCACACACAATACAAACACCTTTGGCTTATATCTTGAACTGTACAGCGGGTATGTAACAAATAGCTCATTTACATTTATATTTACATCATTTAGCAGACGCTCTTATCCAGAGCGACTTTTTTTTTTTTTTTTTTTTATGGGGTGTTGGGGGAGGGGGGGGTAGAAGGATTACTTTATACTATTCCAGGTATTCCTTAAAGAGGTAGGGTTTCAAGTGTCTCCGGAAGGTGGTCAGTGACTCCGCTGTCCTGGCGTCGTGGGGGATCTTGTTCCACCATTGGGTTGCCAGAGCAGCGAATAGCTTTGACTGGGCTGAGCGGGAACTGTGCTTCCGTAGAGGTAGGGGAGCTAGCAGGCCAGAGGTGGATGAACATAGTGCCCTCGTTTGGGTGTAGGGTCTGATCAGAGCCTGAAGGTACGGAGGTGCCGTTCCCCTCACAGCTCCGTAGGCAAGCACCATGGTCTTGTAGTAGATGCAAGCCTCAACTGGAAGCCAGTGGAGTGTGCGGAGGAGCGGGGTGACATGAGAGAACTTGGGAAGGTTGAACACCAGACGGGCTGCAGCTCACTTTGAATAAGCAAACACTACTGTATAGGCATTCAGGCATGAAAACATAAAATCATTATACATCTTCCTATTAAACTGAAACTGTTGAGCGTGAAAAAGCAGTGTTGCAGTTTTTGACACTCTCAAATCAGTGCGACTCGCACCTACTACCATATCCCTTTCAAAGGCACTTCAATTTGTTGTCTTGCCCATTCACCCTCTGAATGGCACCCATACACAATCCATGTCTCAATTGCCTCAAGGCTTAAAAATCCATCTTTAACATCTTCTCCCCTTCATCTACACTGTTTGAAGTGGATTTAACAGGTGACATCAGCAAATCAAACAATATTTGGATATAGCCATCTACGTAGTTTATCCCCTGAAAGTTAGCTTGTTAACTAGCCATATTGACGTGATCTGTTATTAGCTAACTAGCCAATTTGACATAGTCCATCAATCAATGTAGCCTAGCTATCATGTCTATCAGTAGCAATCGTGATTAAACACTCTTAAAAACAATGTTGAAAAGGGGGATAATGTTAGCTAACTTCGCTAGGTAGGTCTACGTTGGTTGGAGAAAAAAGTACATTACGTCTACTTACCACTATGTTTTCCCAACTGGACAAAGTTTCTACTGGTAGCTTGCAAAGTATACATTATCAGCTAACAATACATCGGCAAATGCTCCCTTCTGCTGCTTGACAGGCAGAGCCCACAAAGGATGGGAAATTAACCTAAACCACTCATACTTGTCAGGCATAGTTCACTTTTATATTATATCACTCAAATGTCCAATTATTGGTGGCCAATATTGAGAGATTTCGTCAGGCTACGCTCACGTATCTGAAATTGCATGATCAATTGATATTTACCGATTATGAAAAGCATGCAGTTACTTGCTGTATAACTCTGATGATAGAGTTAAATATGCGCAATTGTTTTGCATGGAATAATCTGACATTTGTAGTTCTGACTATGCTCTTCAAGATGGGATGATATTACAACTAAATAGTTACCCAGCAGGTAATTGAATATTCTGCACCTTATTGTGACATTTTATTGATAACGACATATAGTTGTTACATTTCTCAGAAACTCATTAGCAGTATGCATGCCTGTGCTTTCTAGCGGTGACAGGCAAGTCACAGAGACAATTGTGGAGGGCAACCACCCAACCCCCCAACCACCCAGACAAACCTGGATATAGGGATATAGATCTCCATACTCTATCTAGACCTCATAGACACTCATCCACTGCTAATTTCACCCTCCACCTCGTCTCTTCTTCTTGTCGAGAACAAAGGATGCTAATAATTAGGAAACCTTGTCTTCAGTTCAACATTTTTATTATACACTTCATCCAACTTCTCCGGCTCCCAGAGCTATTAAAATAGCTAATTTGTCAGATGTTATATAATGTACTTATTTTGAATAGTTTAGCTTCTAAGTTGAAGATAGCTGCACTTCAGAATGATGATCTGAGTCCCACTAGCTGGCAACATTGCAACGGAGATGCAGAACATGTGGGTTACCCGCAGGTTACTGCTGGATTTCTTAACGCGCTAGTAAAGGAAGACTACACAGACCTCCGTGCTAAAATAACTCTGGTTGCAACGAAAATCCAGCTGATCTGACGCTTTTATGGTGTCAAGCCTTGATAGTAGACAGTGGAAAATGCATAGGAAATAGTAATTGTCTGAGTTTACTACTCCCGCCCCAATTAAATAACATCCTATTAGGATCAATGAAATCGAAATAGGAAAAAGATACATATCACAACTGAAATAAAATGATTAGACTGGAAATGTAGCCTATGTCAATTACGATGATGTTGTTAATATGTTTATTTGCAGACAAATAAATGTGTTTATTTGTCTGCATCGAGGCTACTCTTCTGCGAAATTAAACTATTGAAGATGAACTTTTAATTAATTACTACATTGTAAATTAAAGTGATGTGGAATGCAGCAACATGTGTGATAGTCAATTTAAATATCATTACAAAGCACTTTGCATTTGTTTCTTTTGTTAAGATAATGACTACATTTATTTCCAATTCAGACATTGTTTCTTCAATAAAGTACAATATGCCACAGTAGACATACTGGCCTTGTAGTCCTGTAAGAAAATGTAAAGGTTCACTATTGAGTGTTATCACATTATTCTACAAATAAAGAAATAATCTCTGCTATCCACACAACATAGGAAATGTTAATTTTCACTACCAACCTAACCACGAACATGATTTTAAAAAGCTTAATTATAATATACACAGAAAAAAAATATGAACGCAACATGGAAAGTGTTGGTCCCATGTTTCATGAGCTGAAATAAAATATAGATTCCATACTCACAAAAAGTGTATTTCTCTCAAATGTTGTGCACAAATGTGTTTACATCCCTGTTAGTGACCATTTCTCCAAGAAGCTGATTATACAGCATGTTCATTACACAGGTGCACCTTGTGCTGGGGACAATAAAAGGCCACTCTAAAATGTGCAGTTTTGTCACAGACGTCTCATGTTTTGAGGGGGCGTGCAATGGGCATGCTGACTGCAGGAATGTCCACCAGAGCTTTTGGCAGATAATTTAATGTTAATTTCTCTACCAGAAGCCACCTACAATGTTGTTTTTGAGAATTTGGCAGACAACGAGTATGGCGTTGTGTGGGCGAGCGGTTTGCTGATGCCCAATGTCGTGCCATTCATCCGCTGCCATAACCTCATGTTTCAGCATGATAACGCACGGCCCCATGTCGCAAGGATCTGTACACAATTCCTGGAAGCTGAAAATGTCCCAGTTCTTCCATGGCCTGCATACTCACCAGACATGCCACCCATTGAGCATTTTTGTGATGCTCGGGATTGACGTGTACAACAGCGTTTTCCAGTTCCCGCTAATTTCCAACAACTTCGCACAGCCGGACAATATTCCACAGGCCACAATCAACAGCCTGATCAACTCTATGCGAAGGAGATGTCGCCCTGCATGAGGCAAATGGTGGTCACACCAGAGACTGACTGGTTTTCTGATCCACACCCCTACTGTTTTTTTTGGGGGGGGGTATCTGTGACCATCTGTATTCACAGTCATGTGAAATCCATAAATTAGGGCCTAATTAATTTATTTCAATTGACTGATTTCCTTATATGAACTGTAATTCAGTAAAATCTTTGAAAGAATGTTGCATTTATAATTTTGTTCAGTAATATGTGCAACTTTAAATAACATTATTAGAATACATTATAATTTGATTCAAAATACAACACAATCACAAAAATGTGGTTTCAAATGTGAAATGTTTAGCCTAGAGTTCAGGAATATTTTCCCTTCTTGATAAAAAATGACCACATTTTATTAGGACAAGTACAATCATAAATGTATTACATAAATTGGAAACTAAAAATGTATCCTACAGCATGATTTCTTGTGGGTAGGCTCATTACCATAGTAGATTAGCCATGGTAAACAAGGAAAATAAATACCTTATTTCAGTTGTATGGAATGTTTGTCAAATCGATAAATGGCAATTTAGTCTGCTAAAATGCCAAAATTAAAATGTTCTGATGATAATACCCACCAGAAGGCGAAATAGTCTTTAAACATTTTGGTTGTAAAATGATAAACGATAACCCCGACATCTGCGATATGGAGTCGTAAATTGGTGGCGGATGATAGTTACAACTGATATAATACAAATCTCAATTGCAACCATCATGTGGGCAGCGACATGATGGCCACCAAATTATCCTAAATGGTCAAATTTGAGCATTTAGGCCTATTGATGGTTTAACAAGAGATCAGGTGATGATAATTGGGTGGCAATCAGTGGTTGCAATTGGCCCGCTATGTCTAGAATGTGCTGTGCCCACATGTGAACAATAATATCATTGATAGGATTTGGTTCCAAGGACAGAATAATTTACCATAACTTCTGAACACCTTGCAAACGTTTCCCGACACTAATTGACACTAACCAATATGATCAAAAAGAGAAATACAAATCTAATTGTCTTTATTGTAATCACATGAATTTCAAATTCTCATGAACAGAGAAACTCACACTTTCTGAAAGGCTCATACTAGATGGCACCTTGTTGCATTAGGCTGTGGAGCCCATTCTTCCAGAAAGTACATGTTGGTTATTTTTTTCTGACTTTTGATGTACAAACCTCACAGGGATTTAGCTTTTTCATGTCTCTCCCTCTCTTCCCTCTTCTTTTAGCTGATTAATCTCTTTTTTTCACTCATTTCACATCAGTGAGGATTTAGTTTGGGAAACTTTTTTTCCCCTCTCCCTCCTTGATGGCAATCAGGAGGAACATGCCACAGTTTGATAGACAGTGTTATGCTTGTCACTCACATACTCAGAAAGGTGTGTGTGACTATGTGTGTGTGTGGTTGTGTGTGTGTTTGAGAGTGTGTGTGTGTGTGTGTAATTTTGTGTGTGTGGGTGTGTAGCGTGCTGTGACAGATTAAATTGGGGTTTATACGTGGGGGGTCTAGACAGAGAGGGGGTGGGCGGGTGGGGGAAGTGTGACCAAGTTATGCGGGGGTTGTATGTAGCAGGTGGTTGAGAGGCAGGGAGGGAGGGGTGTAGCAAGCTACTGTGACAGATAAGAGTTGAGGAGTGGTGTGGAAAGGAGGGGGCTGTATGCACAGGGAGGCTAGGGATCTATCTGGAAGGGAGGGACAGGAGGAGTGTGTAGGTAGTTGTGACAGATTCATTCACTCAGGTGCTGGCGCGTTGTGAGGGTGTCACACACTTTGGCGACTCTCAGCACATACCAAATGAGGAGGCTGTATGATTAGTAAGTGTTCGAGCATGGTGTGTGTGTGTGTGCGCGCGCGCGTGCGTGTGTGTCTGTCTGTCTGTCTGTCTTGGATGGATGATCCTCCTCCTGCTTGTTATTTCTCAGACTTACCAGTGTGTGAAATTGCAGTTGGTGCATTTTTACTCCACTTTGAAATATTGGAATATACGTATACTAATACCATATACTGTATGTTTATCTCCAGGGCAACTAGTCTTGTATGATGGATAAATAATTGTATGTCAGTGTGCTCACTGTAATGGTCATCTCTGCCTTGGATCCAGGTACTTGTCAGAACACAGTTACTTAGATGTACACACACTAGATTGGTTTACCGGCACGTGCTACACTGCATTACCACATCAATAACCCTGTCATCAGAACTCTACCTTAATCTCAACATCATCAGATTGACACCACATCAGATAAGACGGCATGTTTGGCCATGGAGACATTTTGTTTTATGTTGTGATGTCCCCTTGTGAGACCATATGCTGGTGCGGTTGGCCCTGGGTTCCTCCTAATGCAAGACAATGCTAGACCTCATGTGGCTGGAGGTTGTCAGCAGTTCCTGCAAGAGGAAGGCATTGATGCTATGGACCGCCCGTTCCCCAGACCTGAATCCAATTGAGCACATCTAGGACATCATGTCTAGCTCCATCCACCAACGCCACGTTGCACCACAGACTGTCCAGGAGTCGGCGGATGCTTTAGTCCAGGTCTGGGAGGAGATCCCTCAGGAGACCATCCGCCACCTCATCAGGAGCATGTCCAGGCATTGTAGGGAGGTCATACAGGCACGTGGAGGCCACACACACTACTGAGCCTCATTTTGACTTGTTTTAAGGACATTACATCAAAGTTGGATCAGCCTGTAGTGTGGTTTTCCACTTTAATTTTGAGGGTGACTCCAAATCCAGACCTCCATGGGTTGATACATTTGATTTCCATTGATAATTTTTGTGTGATTTTGTTGTCAGCACATTCAACTATGTAAAGAAAAAAGTATTTAATAAGATTATTTCATTCATTCAGATCTAGTATGTGTTATTTTAGTGTTCCCTTTATTTTTTTGAGCAGTGTATATTGTATTTCTTTGTATATAACTTACAGGGTGCCACTATTGAATTTCCTGGATCTCATTATCAGGATATGTTGTAGCATGAGTAACAATAACACTCTTCTAATTTCACCAGACAAACACGTATTGATTTTTCGAGCCACAACCGTCGCTTCTGCATCATTGGACAAATCAAGGCTGAACTTTAAGTATGATCCACCGGATTAAAAACAACTTGTCAGAAAAAGTGTTGCCTTTGTCAAAGCCTGAATAAATTAAACTGAACTTGGAGCGCCAAAAACTTTTGAGGCTTCCTGATGAACTTCCGAGATTCATCATGACGGGAGATGACAATTTGATCTGAAGTTGTGTGCCTAGGTGTCTTGAAATGGGAGTCCCGCATTGGAAAAATGACAACAATGCTGTCGATCAGGCCTCATTACGAACAAGGTGAATAGGACTTGTTGTTTATCAGAAGATACAAAGACCAAGAGGAGTAGGCCCAGGTTAACATGGCAATGTTCCTCAAACTCAAGTTGGCGAATGCAGGTGACTTCCAGGATTTTTCTTGAACACGACAAGGGCAAATTTCCAGGGCATAGTTATGGTTGTAGCATTTGACAGATCAGGACCCCAAAAGAAAAGTGCTGCATATTCTGCCAAAAGAGATAGAAGTAACAGATCCTATGAGGAAAGTGCTGGCAAAGCTTGTGTTATTTTTCTCTTATCTCTCAAGTGAAAGTTTGTCTAGTTTATGCCATTTGATGAAAAAGTAAAGGGACGTAGGGACATAGGGGAGTCATATCAATGTTCATTTCATAAAAACAAAGGCTTAAATGTTGGCACAAACTCATTTTCTTACCTAATCCATTTGAATAGTAATACAACATTGTCCTAAAATCAATTCTTGCCATTTGCTGAAGTACATCTAATATCTCTATTTTCCTGCCTCTGCACAAGTCGGCCCACACATCTCATTTCGTCCAATCCCAGTGAAGGACCTGCACCTGGTATACGCCCACACTCTATGCTGGCATCGTAATCACAATCAAGAGGCCTTCCTCCTCCAATGGTATGACACGTTAATCATCTATAATAATGAGTCATCCTTCAATCAAAACTCTTGCCCAAACTCAAGCTAGTAGGTGACAGTGTTCATGCTAGTGTCCATCCTAAGCTCAAATGACACCTTTGTATCACTTACTGCGTTTTGGTTTGAGTTCAACTCCACTACTACCTCTTAGCTTACTTCAATAGCCAACAACTCCCTCACACCTCTTGCTTCTCTCATACCACTGCACTGAGATCAGTTTGAATCATTCTCCCCCTTCACTCAGACTAAGAAATAACTGACTGTTTCATACGGCCCGTGTACTGATTTTGGATCATTGTGTTGACATAATGTCCTCATTCTCTCCTACACTGACGGTTAGGTTGATGGAATCAGGGCTCCTTTTCCTGTTCCCTGGCCTTAGCGCTGACAGCCCAGTCACAGTCACACAACCTGATGAAGGAAGGGATCATCCTGTGTTCACTGACCTGGTCCTAATCAGTAGGTTTATTCTCTCTTAGGTATACCTTAAGAGATGGCATTGACTAGAGGAAAGAAAAAGAGGATGTTCCATTTGTGTAGCTCAGTTGGTAGAGCATGGCACTTGCCATGCCAGGATAGTGGGTTCGATTCCCGGGACCACCCATATGAAAAATGTATGCACACATGACTATAGGGCACTTTGGATGAAAGTGTCTGCTAAATGGCATATATTATTAAGAGAGAACTCTAATGTCTTGACCTCAAAAGGTGACTCGTACCGATCAAGTCATTGTTTTTGACCTTAGCATATCCTTTGTAGCTCCTTTTTTTTATCTACACTACATTGTATCTGTATGGATATGTGTGCATTTTTATTCTCTTTTAATGTCTTCATGTGATGTGTCACAAACAGTTGAACTGACAAATAAGTGGGGATGGCCACAAACACATTGGAGGATGATTAAAATTGGATGACAATTAATGGCCATGTGCTTTTAAGTGTGGAGGACGATGATTGTGGAACGGCACATAGGCCTCCTCTCTTCTCCCTTTCCTTAATACGCAGTGTTTGAATAGGCGCCCGGCGCTTCTCTCTTAGTCTACAGGCTTTTTATGTCCTCTGTGCACATATTGTTAAATAGGAGAAACTGATGAGGTAGAATGTAGAGTTGAAGTCAAACGTTTACATACACTTAGGTTGGAGTCATTAAACATATTTTTTCAACCACTCCGCAAATTTCTTGTTAACAAACTATAATTTGAAAAATCTGTCGATGTGCCCTTAAGCAAGGCACTTAACCCTAATTGCTCATGCAAGTCGCTCTGGATAAGAGCGTCTGCTAAATGACTAAAATGTCAAATGTAATGAAGATGGAAAACTATGTGGATATATTGAAGCAACATCTCAAGACATCAGTCAGGAAGTTAAAGCTTGGTCGCAAATGGTTCTTCCAAATGGACAATGACCCCAAGCATACTTCCAAAGTTGTGGCAAAATGGCTTAAGGACAACAAAGTCAAGGTATTGGAGTGGCCATCACAAAGCCCTGACATCAATCCTATAGAAAATTTGTGGGCAGAATTGAAAAAGGGTGTGCGAGCAAGGAGGCCTACAAACCTGACTCAGTTACACCAGCTCTGTCAGGAGGAATGGGCCAAATTTCACCCAACTTATTGTGGGAACCTTGTGGAAGGCTACCCGAAACGTTTGACCCAAGTTAAACAATTTAAAGGCAATGATACCAAATACTAATTGAGTGTATGTCAACTTCTGACCCACTGGGAATGTGATGAAAGAAATGAAAGCTGACATTTCACATTCTTAAAATAAAGTGGTGAACCTAACTGACCTAAAACAGGGCATTTTAACTGTGTCAGGAATTGTGTCAGGAATTGTGAAAAACTGAGTTTAAATGTATTTGGCTAAGGTGTATGTAAACTTCTAACTTCAACTGTGGAAGTAGATTGCGTACGCAAGCTTCAACTTCAAGAGAAAGAAATCATAATTAGTTTCTTTCTATTCTCTCGGACCTGTGCAAATAGTAACTGATGTGACATTTGGATTTGGAATTACGGCACATTTCGAAGGGGGAAAAATAAGAGCGAGAGAGAGGGGGGGGGGAGTCCTATATGTTCCAGTTATATCTGTCTGTTTAGTGTTCCACTGCCATTTAAGTACATGTGAAATGGTTATTGTTGGGGAATCTCTCTTGGGGTAGTGGATAAAAGACAGCAATAGAGTGCCTTTCGGCTTGGAAGAGAACACAAGATTGAATTGTAACTGATAGCATGAAACAAAACGTTACAACAACATCTCAGAGATGTCTTCTGGTGCCATGCTACCTCGCATTCAGCGGAAATTGCGATTAGCATATGGATTTTGTCTGTATTGCACACAATCATTCACATTTTCATTGCAATCTTGCTGGGAACAGAAAGTAAAGTGTCTATTTCCATATGTCAAAACCATGCAGGGTACAATAAGAGCTTTGTGTTTGATTAATATTTATTAAATATTTGTATTGCATAATTTTTTTCATCCAAAGAAAATTCCTCTTTTATTTCTCCCCTATATCCCCCACCACCCACAGCTTAATGGGTCCTATAAGCCCTGTCCTGGCCATCTTTCCATTCAGAGTGGAGATACAATCATGTTTTCTCACTTTCTCTCTCTTTTTGCCTTTCTATTCATCTCTGTCCAGGGTCTCTGCAGTCTATGATACATCCTCAGAGAGGGAATATTCAAAACCAAAACATATTCTTTATACTTCAGATAACAGTTCATTGGTGTATCCCTAGCCAAGACCAGGACCCCAAGCTTCCCTCTTACTTCTTTTTTCTCTTCTTACTTTTCCCTCTATCTTTTCTCTCACAATAATGAGGTGGTGGCCTTGGGAAGCGGTCATGGTCCTAGTGTGGTCACAAGGAAACTCGGTAACCAGGATTAATGGGACCTTCGTCTGGGGGTTCTACTGGCTGACCGCTAAATATGGTCAAAAGAGAGAGAGCACAGTCATAGTGAGATAGACCGGTAATGGGAAATCAAGCAGGTGTAAGGCACATATATAGTCATTTGATTCGGGTGATATTGACAAATCATTTTGATCAAGAGGGTTCCTTCAAAGTTATTAATTTAGTTTCATGTTAAACGCTTTGGTCAATTCATAGTTACATGCTCCTTTGAAGAATCCTGTTTATAGCCCCCATCCATAGTAAATAGTAAATGAGCAATATAAAAAACTTTTCATTGATTCCTCCTTCATTACTTGCTGCAAGCTTTTTTTCTATTTTTTCCCTTTTTCACCTTGGGTGTTAAGCTGTCAGAGTGTGAGAGAGGAGTTTTCCCTTCATTTTATCAACAACATCCAATAACTCTACTTCTCGGAGAGGCACAATATCAGATCTCTCCTCCTTTTCATCATTAACCTTCTCATCAAGGGTGTACTCCTGTATTCAGCCTTTCTCCGCTCTCTGAAAGCAGCAGTTTTCCTCAGAAAAGAAACCAAAGAGAAAACACGTTGAATAGGGAAACACCACGACACCCATCTCCTGGATAATAATCCTGAAGACGTGGAGACAAAAGTCATTCATCTGCGAGTCGTCGACACGGGTAGGTTTACTTTTTGACTGAGGACGGGTAATAATTGTGATGCTTTTCAAAACTGATGAATGCAATCCAGACAGTCATGCCAACCAACTCGGGCGGCTCGTATTTTAAGATGGGGAGAAAGATGAAAAGAAAGACCGTAGACAGAGGAGTGTTTATGTAACAAAACAAAGAAAGTGAATCAAATAGTTTTGTTCCACTTATCACAGTTTCAGAGAGATGGATAGGAGCAGGAATCAATAGATCCAGGCAATTTCGCCTCAGTGTGATACGGGGAAATTTAACAAACATACCTAGATTTATTCAGTTTTATTATATTTGCACATTCCAATATTTTGTCTCAAAACATGGTATGGATCCTCAAAACTATTTATGAACGTTGACTTGAACAAATCACGCACAAAAAGATAAACCAACTCTAACAGTACATCTACTCTTTGCAACATCCATCGGTTTGATCAAATTACAAAGTTATCAGGTAGACACAGAGAGAGGTGTATTTATTTCATCTTTACTGTCCTTACGTCCCCTCATTCTCTTTTTCTCTCTCTCTCTCTCTCACTCTCTCCCTCCCCTTCAACCTACCTCTTTCTCTCTCTTCTTAAAGTTGTGGTGCTGCTGCTTCATTTACATGCACATCCCCAGGTCAGAGGAATGTGTGTGTGGAATGTGAAGTAATCTGTCCCCGCTTGATTATATCAACCCTCCTTTTCGCATGGGGTTTGAACACCTCAATCAAACCTCCCCAAGGTCGCCTTTGTAGCATGCTCTGCAGATTAAGTCCCTGTCAGTGTGCTAGGTGTGCTTTGAACTGGAAAGATCTACACACAGAGAGAAGAGAGAGAGAGAGAGAGAGAGAGAGAGAGAGAGAGAGAGAGAGAGAGAGAGAGAGAGAGAGAGAGAGAGAGAGAGAGAGAGAGAGAGAGAGAGAGAGAGAGAGAGAGAGAGAGAGAGAGAGAGAGAGAGAGAGAGAGAGATACTGGGAGTTGAAGAGTGGAGAGCTGTGTTCTTTTGTAGGATGTGCAGACCTCAACTCAACTCCTGATGAGACGAGTGAGATCAACACTGAAGGGCAGAAATATCGCACTTGTTTAGTTGATGAACATATATTTGTTTATCTGATTGTTTTGAATGGCATGAGTTAACATATCTGGATTTTTGCAGATTAAATTAATTAGCTTCTCATATGCCATTGTCGTGGTTCCTTCTTAATGTAAATGTGCCATCGTCCTTTCCATTGTGGTTGTTAAATGTAATGTCAAAATGTAGATTTCTGCCTAAATAGACATACTCAAAAGTAATTATTTATCATGAGAGGGCCATAAACAATACATAGGAATGCTTATACTGCCAGAAAGTTTAAAATCTCACCTTTCTGGTAAGAATTGTTGCTGAGGTGTAGTCACTTTTGAGGAAACAAGCTCAAGTACACAGTAAAAAATATTACATAAATAAGGAAATATGAAAGATCCTGTATGATAGGGCTGGAAATGATTGAAATGCTTTCTAAATATAGTAACAATCAAATTATAAATGACTTACTGTAATATTTCACCTTTCTTATAACTGTAAAATACATATGATCAAATATAGTGATAGTACATTTTCTGTCCAGCGTCCTCTGAGTGACGCAGATACGCCATTGAAATGCCAGCTGACTCGTTACAAATGTACACTACCGTTCAAAACTTTGGGGTCACTTAGAAATGTCCTTGTTTTCGGAAGAAAATATTTATTTTTGTCCATTCAAATAACATCTAATTGATCAGAAATACTGTATAGACATTGTTAATGTTGTAAATGGCTATTGTAGCTGGAAACGGCAGATTCTAATCAAATATTAACATAGGCGTACAGAGGCCCATTATCAACAACCATCAGTCCTGTGTTCCAATGGCACTTTGTGTTTGCTAATCCAAGTTTATCATTTTAAAAGGCTAATTGTTGATTAAAGAAGCAATAAAACTGGCCTTCTTGAGACTAGTTGAGTATCTGGAGCATCAGCAATTGTGGGTTCGATTACAGGCTCAAAATGGCCAGAAACAAATAACTTTCTTCTGAAACTCGTCAGTCTATTCTTGTTCTGAGAAATGAAGGCTATTCTAAACAATTTAAAGGCAATGCTACCAAATACTAATTGAGTGTATGTAAACTTCTGACCCAATGGGAATGTGATGAAAGAAATAAAAGCTGAAATAAATATCTCTCTATTATTATTCTGACATTTCACATTCTTAAAATTAAGTGGTGATCCTAAACTGACCTAAAACAGGGAATTGTTATTAGGATTACATGTCAGGAATTGTGAAAAACTGAGATTAAATGTATTTGGCTAAGGTGTATGTAAACTTCCGACTTCAACTGTATGTGGTACGAGTTGGATGATAGCATCAAAGAGGGGACAGCGTTATGAATGGTCCACTGGACGCAATGTTCAATTTATAGCAGTCTGATATTTTAATCTGTCACTCGCCAGTGACAGAGGGAGTGAAGCTCTTTTCCCTGTTCCAACTCTTGATCTGAATACCATCTGGAACAATGCCTCGAGTGGAATAGAGTTTGTTCTGTCAGCACAGTGGACTGGGCTGATTTCTCCCTGTTTTTCTTGGTCTCTCTCTCTCTCTCTCTCTCTCTCTCTCTCTCTCTCTCTCTCTCTCTCTCTCTCTCTCTCTCTCTCTCTCTCTCTCTCTCTCTCTCTCTCTCTCTCTCTCTCTCTCTCTCTCTCTCTCTCTCTCTCTGAATGCATCTAATGTCCATACATCATCAAGCACCATTGTTATGCTTGAGGCTCTTGAGCATTCATTGTAATATTTATACTCTCGGCTATTGTATTTGAATAATATAGAATATTGAAATAATCTTACCAAGACAAACCAATCATTTCTCAAGCCTTTCTCGCAATGCTAGATCCAGTTAATGCCTCAAGACAACAATATCCCTTCAGGAAACTCCATCTAACCAATGGATAGACAGTATTAACTGGTTATGTCTATCATAATAAAATATAGAGTTGTGGTCACATACCAAAACATTCCACAGTTTCTATCCCAAAGGTGGCTTGTCAGTCTTTGAATATATCCCCTTCTACACGCTCAAATAAATCTTAATTTAGTGGTGTTCTGGTCTTGGGTTTTTATTACGGCGGTTTCTTCCCTCCAACATACAGTACATCATGGACAATGAGACATATCAGAGATATTAAATGGAAGGCAGCCTGAAAGTTCTCTAATCTCATTACATGCACTGTATCCCAATGCCTAAAGGAAAGGTTGCCTTAAGCAACAATACCACAGAGGTTAACCTTCACCCCTCCTTCCTCCCTCTCTCATCCTTCCCTCCAACGATCTCATGTATTTTTTCTTCCATCTCTTCCTCGTCTGTCTACATATCACCCCTGGCTTCACGTCTTTCATCCTGACATATCAATATCAATTTATTTAATTAGCAGGTGGCTTGTCCTTAGATTTAAGGGATAATGATATGTTAGTTGGGTTATGCCGAATATCTTAACTCAAAGAAATTCCAGTGGGATATGTACGTAACCTCTAATTTATCTGATGAAGGCCGCATTGCTTAAGACTAAGAGGTATGTGATATTCAGTTAGCTAGAGGGCTAGGATAATGGGAGAAGGTGGAGGTTGATTGTGCCTCTTGGAAGATACAGAGCAATGATTCCCTGTTAGCCTTTGGGTAGCAGTATGTTATTGATTACATGAATTATAATACAGAGGCCTGTCCTCATGGGTTACTCTGAAATGCACACATGCATGTTTTTTTTTTTTTTTTTTTTACATTGGTGCTGTCCAGTTTGCTGAAGTCAGGCTAAGAGTACATGAAGAGGGATAAGTGGGAGTGGGTGAGTTACTGTGAGTAGGGGAGGGATAAAGCTAGTTGTGGTTGATATCAAATTCCTTTTCCATCACTCATTGCTTTAACCATGATGCACAAAGTATAGGGATACCTGGTCAGAACTTGGTCTCTATCAACATAATAATGGATCGACTGTGGGACATCATCATTGAATGGTGATTGAGGCCTATTTGTGAAACCTGCCCACTGCCAGCTCCACATAGTAATAACACACTGGCCTTTGAGTCGTGACATTGCAGTGAGCGACAGGAAAATGCTTGATGTGGACTTCCTTTGTTCACCATACGTAGCCAGTAGCTACACCACCACTATACCTCCCTGGTCATCAATCATTCAATGAGATGAAAGGAATCGGTGAATGAATCACTCAGCCAATCAATACACCACACTGCCTGTTCAATGGAAACCCAGGGTTAATAGGCACTGTTTATGAACTGACAGGGGAATAATTAACGCTACAATTGTAAAATGGCCGCCTTTTCCCTAATGGAAAAAATCCTAAACGACAATTATACACTATTGCCTTTTACTCTGTAGAACACATCATCTGTTTTTGCATGTCCTCGGTTCCATGTGAAATCTACATCCGTGTGGAAGCAAACTGAGACATTATTTGCGGTGAGCATCCCATATGCAAAATACCATATCATATTGTCTAGCTGTGTTTGTGTGCTATATTACCGTGGTAATTATTATGGGTACTACAAGCAGCTTGGTGTCTGTTGAATCCACCATGACGAAAGACACCCATGTAATGCAATCTTTAAAGCATGCAAATAAATCACAGATACATTTACATTTTAGTCATTTAGCAGACGCTCTTATCCAGAGCGACTTACAGTTAGTGAGTGCATACATTTTCATATAAATGTGGGTAAACAGCAAAACAAACACATTCACTTGCAGGCACACACACACACAAACACACACACACACACACACACACACACACACACACACACACACACACACAAACACTTACACACATTCACACAAATAGAAATGGGAATTTACTGTTCTCTACATCATCACATCTATCCGTCCTTTCCATGGTTGATGGGTTGCGGCAGTGGCAAGGAATGATTTTTTCTGCGATTAGCCTAATTTCCAGTGCTCCGTGTGGTCAATCGCTGGAAACTGTCAGCAAAATAATAATCCACCTTTTGTTATGTGAAAATGATGATGTCCTCCCTGTCCCGAACAGACACACAAACACACAAACACGCACACACACGCACACTTTAATAAGGTTTACAGATCTTGCATTACTCATCTCATTTGTACAGTACCAGTCCAAAGTTTGGACATACCTACACATTCAAATCAAATCAAATCAAATCAAATTTTATTGGTCACATGCGCCGAATACAACAGGTGCAGACATTACAGTGAAATGCTTACTTACAGCCCTTAACCAACAGTGCATTTATTTTAAACAAAAAAAGTAAAATAAAACAACAACAAAAAAAGTGTTGAGAAAAAAAAGAGCAGAAGTAAAATAAAGTGACAGTAGGGAGGCTATATATACAGGGGGGTACCGTTGCAGAGTCAATGTGCGGGGGCACCGGCTAGTTGAGGTAGTTGAGGTAATATGTACATGTGGGTAGAGTTAAAGTGACTATGCATAAATAATTAACAGAGTAGCAGCAGCGTAAAAAGGATGGGTGCAAATAGTTTGCAGTGCAAATAGTCCGGGTAGCCATGATTAGCTGTTCAGGAGTCTTATGGTTTGGGGGTAGAAGCTGTTGAGAAGTCTTTTGGACCTAGACTTGGCACTCCGGTTCTGCTTCCCGTGCGGTAGCAGAGAGAACAGTCTATGACTAGGGTGGCTGGAGTCTATGACAATTTTGAGGGCCTTCCTCTGACACCGCCTGGTATAGAGGTCCTGGATGGCAGGAAGCTTTGCCCCAGTGATGTACTGGGCCGTACGCACTACCCTCTGTAGTGCCTTGCGGTCGGAGGCCAAGCAGTTGCCATACCAGGCGGTGATGCAACCAGTCAGGATGCTCTCGATGGTGCAGCTGTATAATTTTTTGAGGATCTGAGGACCCATGCCAAATCTTTTCAGTCTCCTGAGGGGGAATAGGCTTTGTCATGCCCTCTTCACGACTGTCTTGGTGTGTTTGGACCATGATAGTTCGTTGGTGATGTGGACACCAAGGAACTTGAAGCTCTCAACCTGTTCCACTACAGCCCCGTCGATGAGAATGGGGGCGTGCTCAGTCCTCTTTTTTTTCCTGTAGTCCACAATCATCTCCTTTGTCTTGGTCACGTTGAGGGAGAGGTTGTTGTCCTGGCACCACACGGCCAGATCTCTGACCTCCTCCCTATAGGCTGTCTCATCGTTGTCGGTGATCAGGCCTACCACTGTTGTGTCGTTGGCAAACAATGATTTGGGCTGAGTTCCCGCTCAGCCCAGTCAAAACTGTTCGCTGCTTTGGCACCCCAATGGTGGAACAAGCTCCCTCACGACGCCAGGACAGCGGAGTCACTCACCACCTTCCGGAGACATTTGAAACCCCACCTCTTTAAGGAATACCTGTGATAGGATAAAGTAATCCTTCTACCCCCCCCCCCCCCCCCCCCCCCCCCCCCACCCCCTAAAAAAATGGTTATCCCACTGGCTATAGGGTGAATGCACCAGCTTGTAAGTCGCTCTGGATAAGAGCGTCTGCTAAATGACGTAAATGTAAATGTAAATGTAATGGTGTTGGAGTCGTGCCTGGCCATGCAGTCATGGGTGAACAGAGAGTACAGGAGGGGACTGAGCACACACCCCTGAGGGGCCCCCGTGTTGAGGATCAGTGTGGCAGATGTGTTGTTACCTACCCTTACCACCTGGGGGCGGCCCGTCAGGAATTCCAGGATCCAGTTGCAGAGGGAGGTGTTTAGTCCCAGGATCCTTAGCTTAGTGATGAGCTTAGAGGGCACTATGGTGTTGAATGCTGAGCTGTAGTCAATGAATAGCATTCTCACGTAGGTGTTCCTCTTGTCCAGGTGGGAAAGGGCAGTGTGGAGTGCAATAGAGATTGCATCATCTGTGGATCTGTTGGGGCGGTATGCAAATTGGAGTGGGTCTAGGGTTTCTGGGATAATGCTGTTGATGTGAGCCATGACCAGCCTTTCAAAGCACTTCATGGCTACAGACGTCAGTGCTGCGGGTCGGTAGTCATTTAGGCAGGTTATCTTAGAGTCCTTGGGCACGGGGACTATGGTGGTCTGCTTGAAACATGTTGGTATTACAGACTCAGTCAGGGACATGTTGAAAATGTCAGTGAAGACACTTGCCAGTTGGTCAGCACATGCTCGGAGTACACGTCCTGGTAATCCGTCTGGCCCTGCGGCCTTGTGAATGTTGACCTGCTTAAAAGTCTTACTCACATCGGCTACGGAGAGCGTGATCACATAGTCATCCGGAACAGCTGTTGCTCTCATGCATGCTTCAGTGTTGATTGCCTCGAAGCGAGCATAGAAGTGGTTTAGCTCGTCTGGTAGGCTTGTGTCACTGGGCAGCTTGCGGCTGTGCTTCCCTTTGTAGTCTGTAATAGTTTTCAAGCCCTGCCACATCCGACGAGCGTCAGAGCCAGTGTAGTACGATTCAATCTTATTCCTGTATTGACTCTTTGCCTGTTTGATGGTTCGTCGGAGGTCATAACGGGATTTCTTATAAGCGTCCGGGTTAGAGTCCCGTTCCTTGAAAGCGGCAGCTCTACCCTTTAGCTCAGTGCGGATGTTTCCTGTAATCCATGGCTTCTGGTTGGGGTATGTACGTACGTTCACTGTGGGGACGACATCATCGATGCACTTATTGATGAAGCCAGTGACTGATGTGGTGTACTCTTCAATGCTATCTGAAGAATCCCGGAACATGTTCCAGTCTGTGCTAGCAAAACAGTCCTGTAGCTTAGCATCTGCGTCATCTGACCACTTTTTTATTAACCGAGTCACTGGTGCTTCCTGCTTTAGTTTTTGCTTATAAGCAGGAATCAGGAGGATAGAGTTATGGTCAGATTTGCCAAATGGAGGGCGAGGGAGAGCTTTGTATGCGTCTCTGTGTGTGGAGTAAATGTGGTTTCAAGTTTTTTTTCCTCTGGTTGCAAATTTAACATGCTGGTAGAAATTAGGTAGGACGGATTTAAGTTTCCCTGCATTAAAGTCCCCGGCCACTAGGAGCGCTGCATCTGGATGAGCGTTTTCCTGTTTATTAATGGCCTTGTACAACTCATTCAGTGCAATCTTAATGCCAGCATTGGTTTGTGGTGGTAAATAGACAGCTATGAAAAATATAGATAAACTCTTTTGGTAACTAGTGTGGTCTACAGCTTATCATAAGATACTCTACCTCAGGCGAGCAAAACCTCGAGACTTCCTTAGTATTTGATTTTGTGCACCAGCTGTTGTTTACAAATATACACAGACCGCCACCCCTTGTCTTACCGGAGTCAGCCGTTCTGTGCTGCCGATGTAGCGTATAGCCTGCTAGCTGAATGTTATCATTGTCATCGTTCAGCCACGACTCGGTGAAACATAAGATATTACAGTTTTTAATGTCCCGTTGGTAGGATAACCGTAATCTTAAGTCATCCACTTTATTTTCAAATGATTGAACGTTGGCTAATAGGATTGATGGAAGAGGCAGTTTACTCGCTCGCCGTCGGATCCTTACAAGGCACCCCGATATACGTCCACGATATCTCTGTCTCTTCCTCACGCGAATGACGGGGATTTGGGCCTTGTCGGGTGTCTGTATGATATCCTTCGCGGCCGCCTCGTTGAAGAAAACATCTTCGTCCAATACGAGGTGAGTAATCGCTGTCCTGATATCCAGAAGCTCTTTTTGGTTATAAGAGACGATGGCAGAAACATTATGTACAAAATAAATTATAAATAACGCGGAAAAACACACATAATAGTACAATTGGTTAGAGGGCTGTAAAACGGCAGCCATCTTCTCCGGCGCTGTTCTATCTATTCAAGGGTTTTCCTTTATTTTTACTATTTTTTACATTATAGAATAATACTGAAGACATCAACACTATGAAATAACACATATGGAATCGTGTAGTAACCAAAAAAGTGTTAAACAAATCAAAATATATTTTATATTTGAGATTCTTCAAATAGCCACCCTTTGCCTTGATGACAGCTTTGCACACTCTTGGTATTCTCTCAACCAGCTTCGTGAGGTAATCAGCTGGAATGCATTTCGATTAACAGGTGTGCCTTCTTAAAAGTTAATTAGTGGAATGTGTTCCCTTCTTAATGCATTTGAGCCAATCAGATGTGTTGTGCCAAGGTAGGGGGGGGTATACAGAAGTTAGCCCTATTTGGTAAAAGACCAAGTCAATATTATGGCAAGAACATCTCAAATAAATAAAGAGAAACGACGGTCCATCATTACTTTAAGATATGAAGGTCAGTCAATACGAAACATTTCAAGAACTTTGAAAGTTTCCTCAAGTGCAGTCACAAAAACCATCAGGCACTATGATGAAACTGGCTCTCATGAGGACCACCACAGGAATGGAAGACCCAGAGTTACCTCTGCTGCAGTGGATAAGTTCATTAGAGTTACCAACCACAGTTATCGAAATGCTGCAAAGAAACCACTACTAAAGGACACCAATAATAAAAAGAGACCTGCTTGGGACAAGAAACACGAGCAATGGACATTAGACGGCTGGAAGTGTATCCTTTGGTCTGGAGTCCAAATTTGAGATTTTTGGTTCCAACCGCCGTGTCTTTATGAGACGCAGTGTGGGTGAACGGATGATCTCCGCATGTGTAGTTCCCACCGTAAAGCGGAGGAGGAGGTGTTATGGTGTGGGGGTGCTTTACTGGTGAAACTGTCTGTGATTTATTTAGAATTCAAGGCACACTTAACCAGCATGGCTACCACAGCACTCTGCAGCTATACGTCATCCCATCTGGTATGGGCTTAGTGGGACTATCATTTGTTTTTCAACAGGACAATGACCCAACACACCTCCAGGCTGTGTAAGGCTATTTTACCAAGAAGGAGAGTGATGGAGTGCTGCATCAGATGACCTGGCCTCCATAATCCCCCGACCTTAACGCAATTGAGATGGTTTGGGATGAGTTGGACAACAGAGTGAAGGAAAACAGCCAACAGGTGCTCAGCATATGTGGGAACTCCTTCAAGACTGTTGGAAAAGCATTCCAATTGAAGCTGGTTGAGAGAATGCCAAGAGTGTGCAAAGCTGTCATCAAGGCAAATGTGGCCATTTGAAGAATCTCAAATATAAAATATATTTTGATTTGTTTGACACATTTTTTGGTTACTACATGATTCCATATTTGTTATTTCATCGTTTTGATGTCTATAAATAAAGAAAAAAATAAAGAAAAACCCTTGAATGAGTAGGTGTGTTCAAACTTTTGACTGGTACTGTACAGTCGTGGTCAAAGGTTTTGAGAATGACACAAATACTAATTTTCACAAAGTCTGCTGCCTCAGTTTTGATGATGGCAATTTGCATATACTCCAGAATGTCATGAAGAGTGATCAGATGAATTGCAATTAATTGCAAAATCCCTCTTTGCCATGAAAATGAACTTAATCCCCCAAAAACATTTCCACTGCATTTCAGCCCTGCCACAAAAGGACCAGCTGCCATCATGTCAGTGATTCTCTCATTAACACAGGTGAGAGTGTTGATGAGGATAAGGCTGGAGATCACTCTGTCATGCTGATTGAGTTAGAATAACAGACTGGAAGCTTTAAAAGGAGGGTGGTGCTTAAAGTCATTGTTCTTCCTCTCTTAATCATGGATACCTACAAGGAAACACATGCCGTCATCATTGCTTTGCACAAAAAGGGATTCACAGGCAAGGATATTGTAATAGTAAGATTGCACCTAAATCAACCATTTATCGGATCATCAAGAACTTCAAGGAGAGAGGTTCAATTGTTGTGAAGAAGGCGTCAGGGCGCCCAAGAAAGCCCAGCAAGTGCCAGGACCGTCTCCTAAAGTTGATTCAGCTGCGGGATCGGGGCACCACCAGTGCAGAGCTTGCTCAGGAATGGCAGCAGGCAGGTGCGAGTGCATCTGCACGCACAGTGAGGCGAAGACTTTTGGAGGATGGCCTGGTGTCAAGAAGGGCAGCAAAGAAGCCACTTCTCTCAAGGAAAAACATCAGGGACAGACTGATATTCTGCAAAAGGTACAGGGATTGGACTGCTGAGGACTGGGGTAAAGTCATTTTCTCTGATGAATCCCCTTTCCGATTGTTTGGGGCATCCGGAAAACACCTTGTCCGGAGAAGACAAGGTGAGCGCTACCATCAGTCCTGTGTCATGCCAACAGTAAAACATCCTGAGACCATTCATGTGTGGGGTTGCTTCTCAGCCAAGGGAGTGGGCTCCCTCACAATTTTGCCTAAGAACACAGCCATGTATAAAGAATGGTACCAACACATCCTCCGAGAACAACTTCTCCCAACCATCCAAGAACAGTTTGGTGACGACCAATGCTTTTTCCAGCATGATGGAGCACCTTGCCATAAGGCAAAAATTATAACTAAGTGGCTCGGGGAACAAAACATCTACATTTTGGGTCCATGGCCAGGAAACTCCCCAGACCTTAATCCCATTGAGAACTTGTGGTCGATCCTCAAGAGGCGGGTGGACAAACAAAAACCCACAAATTCGGACAAACTCCAAGCGTCGATTATGCAAGTATGGGCTGCCATCAGTCAGGATGTGGCCCAGAAGTTAATTGACAGCATGCCAGGGCAGATTGCAGAGGTCTTGAAAAAAAAAGGGCAACACTGCAAATATTGACTCTTTGCATAAACTTAATGTAATTGTCAATAAAAGCCTTTGAAACTTATGGAATGCTTGTAATTATAATTCAGTATACCATAGTAACATCTGACAAAAATATCTCATAACACTGAATCAGCGAACTTTGTGAAGTCCAATATTTGTGTCATTCTCAAAACCTTTGACTACGACTGTATATACTGTATTCTATACTTTTCTACTGTATCTTAGTCTATGTCGCTTTGACATTGCTCGTCCATATATGTATTTATATATTCTTAATTCCATTGCTTTACTTATTTGTGTGTATTTTGGGTATATGTTGTGAAATTGTTAGATAGTACTTGTTGGAAATTACTGCACTGTCGGAGCTAGAAACACAAGCATTTCGCTACACCAGCTATAATATCTGCTAAACACGTGTATGTGACCAGTAAAATTGTATTTTATTTGACACACACATACGCACACACCCACACACCCACACACACACACACACACAAACACACACACACACACAACATGTTTCTAGGCTGGTGGTAATGGAGGCAACAGGGAGTTCTGCATTAGGGCGCATTCTCACCTCTTTAGCCCAGTGTGCCCGGTTGCCCAAACTTGTCTCTTTCACTGTTTGGGCTGCTACAGTGGCAGCTGGCGTGAGCTGGCATGGGGAGAGGGTGGCGGTGGCACACAGAATTCTAAACAAACACATTGCATATCAGCGTGTTTGGTCATGTCTAAGTGTGTGTGGGGGGAGGGGGGTGGTGTATGTGTGTTAGGGAGGTGCCAGAGGGCGTCAGTCTCTATGTTGATATTATCTTGTTGTCTATCCATGTATTTATCTATGGTCTGTCTTTCTACAATATCTATTCATCTGTCATCACCCATCAGTCTGTTTGGATATGTCTGTATTTCAGACAGTCGATCCTCTTGAAAGTCTGTCTGTCTTTCTGTCTGTTACTCTGTCCAATTATCTATTTGTTATGGTCTGTCTGTCTACCGCTGTTGGGTTGAGAGGTAACTCTTCAGACTTCATCAGATGGAACCCATGAGCAGGGTTGGGTAGGTTACTTTCTAAATGTAATCTGTTACAGTTACTAGTTACCTGTTCAAAATTGTAATCATTATCATAACTTTTGGATTACCCAAACTCGGTAACGTAATCTGATTACTTTCAGTTACTTTTCAATTACTTTTCCCTTAAGAGGCATTAGAAGAACACAAAAAGGATCCTTCAAATGCATTTGGTGTGTCATCATAGTGGTCTCTGACTTGTGGTCAAACTCACTTAGGTGGAACAAACTTAAACTTGCACCATTTTCAATGCTGAATTGAATGTCATCGAGAAAAACAGAAAGGTGTCAATGTCTTTTTTTCTGAATTTAAAAGTATTCCAAGAAGTAATCATCTCGTTTTTCAAAAGTGTCTGTAATCCGATTACAATATTTCTACTGGTAATGTAAATGATTCCAGTTACCGTTGTTTTTGTAATCAGATTACATTCAACTGATTACATGTAATCAGTTACTCCCCAACCCTGCCCATGAGGCATAAAAGTTCATTACAAGTAGCCTGGCTGATACTGTGATTCTGTAGGATGCATCTCAAATGGGACCTATTCCCTTTATTGTGACACCCATAGAGCTCTGGTCAAAAGTAGTGCTCTACATAGGGAATAGGGTGTAATTTGGGATATTGCCGTAGTCCTGTTGCCACTGAGTTCCCCCAGAAAGGTCAGCTTCTAACGGAGAGTTATGCAAGTGGCCTTTAGCTAGGTTAATTTACTATGTGGCCACTCTCTCTTTTTAACAGAGGGGTTGTAAAGGAGGGGTGGCCTGCTCTGTTATGGGAGTTAAAGGGTACATGTACTCAGTTCCTCTGGGAGGAAAAAGTAGCCATTGACTAATCCCCTGCTTCTTGAAGTTCATCTGTTGTGTGTTGGACCCTCAGTCTCTGATAAGAGGAACTTTGAGCAATTGTCAGATGATGATGATGATAATGGTAATTATGATAATAACAAAGATGATGGTGGTTATGATGATGATGCTGATGATTTTGGTATTTATTAGGATCCTCATTAGCCACTGCAAAAACAACAGCTACTCTTCCTGGGGTCGACATGAAACATTTACATTTTATCAGACGCTCTTATCCAGAGCAACTTACAGTTAGTGAGTGCATACATTTATTTTTTCATACTAGCCCCCCGTGGGAATCAAACCCACAACCCTGGCGTTGCTAACACCATGCTCTACCAACTGAGCTGCATCCCTGCCGGCCATTCCCTCCCCTACCCTGGACGACACTGGGCCAATTGTGCGCCGCCCCATGGGTCTCCCGGTCGCGGCCAGCTACGACAGAGCCTGGATTCAAACCAGGATCTCTAGTAAACATGACATAATACACTACATACACTGTAGTACAGAACGTTATTAGTCAAGGACTGAAGTACATTAATTTAAAACGTCACACATAGCCTACATATCAGTACATACACACAATATCTAGGTCTAATACATAATACAGTGCAAATTACAATACAATAGATATAAAATGGCTGTGTCTTTTCACAGTCCCCTTTGTGGTTCTTTGAAACTGGTTTTATTGCTAGCTTGAGTTACTTGGGGTGGCAGAGTTCCATGTAGTCATGGCTCTATTTAATAATGTGTGTTTTCCAGCCTCTGTTCTGGACCTGGGGACTGTGAAGAGACCTCTGGTTGCATGTCTTGTGTTGTACCGATGAGTATCCGAACTGTGTGCCAACTGCTTGAACAGACAGTTTGGTACCTTCAACACATCAATACTTGCACAAAGACAAATAGTGATGCAGTCAATCTCCCCTCAACTTTGATCCTCTGTAGCTCAACTGGTAGAGCACGGCGCTTGTGACGCCAAGGTAGTGGGTTCGTTCCCCGGGACCACCCATACACCCCAAAAAAAATATGTATGCACGCATGACTGTAAGTTGCTTTGGATAAAAGCGTCTGCTAAATGGCATATTATTATTAATCTTACTGTCACTTGCCCTCCGTGCACATCTAAGTGCGATATGTGCTTCATTGTTCTAGACCAACTGCAATTTACCTACAGTTGAAGTCGGAAGTTTACATAAACTTAGGTTGGAGTAATTAAAACTCATTTTTGAATCACTCTACAAGTTTCTTATTAACAGACTATAGTTTTGGCAAGTTGGTTAGGACATCTACTTTGTGCATGACACAAGTAATTTTTCCAACAATTGTTTACAGACAAATTGTTTCACTTATAATTCACTGTATCACAATTCCAGTGGGTCAGAAGTTTACATACACTAAGTTGACTGTGCCTTTAAACAGCATGGAAAATTCCAGAAAATGATGTCATGGCTTCAGAAGCTTCTGATAGGCTAATTGACATAATTTGAGTCAATTGGAGGTGTACCTGTGGATGTTTTTCAAGGCCTACCTTCAAACTCAGTGTCTCTTTGCTTGACATCATGGGAAAAGAAATCAGCCAAGAACCAGAAAAATAATTGTAGACCTCCACAAGTCTGGTTCATCCTTGGGAGCAATTTCCAAATGCCTGAAGTAACCACATTCATCTGTACAAACAATAGTACGCAAGTATAAACACCATGGGACCACGCAGCCGTCATACCGCTCAGGAAGGAGACGCGTTCTGTCTTCTAGAGATGAACGTACTATGGTGCGAAAAGGACCTTGTGAAGATGCTGGAGGAAACAGGTACAAAATTATCTATATCCACAGTAAAACAAGTCCTACAGTGGGGAAAAAAAGTATTTAGTCAGCCACCAATTGTGCAAGTTCTCCCACTTAAAAAGATGAGAGAGACCTGTAATTTTCATCATAGGTACACGTCAACTATGACAGAAAAATTGAGAAAAAAAATTCCAGAAAATAAAAATTGTAGGATTTTTAATGAATTTTTTTGCAAATTATGGTGGAAAATAAGTATTTGGTCACCTACAAACAAGCAAGATTTCTGGCTCTCACAGACCTGTAACTTCTTCTTTAAGAGGCTCCTCTGTCCTCCACTCGTTACCTGTATTAATGGCACCTGTTTGAATTTGTTATCAGTATAAAATACACCTGTCCACAACCTCAAACAGTCACACTCCAAACTCCACTAATGCCAAGACCAAAGAGCTGTCAAAGGACACCAGAAACAACATTGTAGACCTGCACCAGGCTGGGAAGACTGAATCTGCAATAGGTAAGCAGCTTGGTTTGAAGAAATCAACTGTGGGGGCAATTATTAGGAAATGGAAGACATACAAGACCACTGATAATCTCCCTCGATCTTGGGCTCCGCGCAAGATCTCACCCCGTGGGGTCAAAATGATCACAAGAACGGTGAGCAAAAATCCCAGAACCACACGGAGGGACCTAGTGAATGACCTGCAGAGAGCTGGGACCAAAGTAACAAAGCCTACCATCAGTAACACACTACGCCGCCAGGGACTCAAATCCTGCAGTGACAGACGTGTCCCCCTGCTTAAGCCAGTACATGTCCAGGCCTGTCTGAAGTTTGCTAGAGTGTATTTGGATGATCCAGAAGAGGATTGGGCGAATGTCATTTGAAACCAAAATAGAACTTTTTGGTAAAAACCCAACTCGTCGTGTTTGGAGGACAAAGAATGCTGAGTTGCATCCAAAGAACACCATACCTACTGTGAAGCATGGGGTTGGAAACATCATGCTTTGGGGCTGTTTTTCTGCAAAGGGACCAGGACGACTGATCCGTGTAAAGGAAAGAATGAATGGGGCCATGTATCGTGAGATTTTGAGTGAAAACCTCCTTCCATCAGCAAGGGCATTGAAGATGAAACGTGGCTGGGTCTTTCAGCATGACAATGATCCCAAACACACCGCCCGGGCAACGAAGGAGTGGCTTCGTAAGAAGCATTTCAAGGTCCTGGAGTGGCCTAGCCAGTCTCCAGATCTCAACTCCATAGAAAATCTTTGGAGGGAGTTGAATGTCCGTGTTGCCCAGCGACAGCCCCAAAACATCACTGCTCTAGAGGAGATCTGCATGGAGGAATGGGCCAAAATACCAGCAACAGTGTGTGAAAACCTTGTGAAGACTTACAGAAAACGTTTGACCTGTGTCATTGCCAACAAAGGGTATATAACAAAGTATTGAGAAACGTTTGTTATTGACCAAATACTTATTTTCCACCATAATTTGCAAATAAATTCATAGAAAATCCTACAATGTGATTTTCATGAGAAAACGTTTCTCAATTTGTCTGTCATAGTTGACGTGTACCTATGATGAAAATTACAGGCCTCTCTCATCTTTTTAAGTGGGAGAACTTGAACAATTGGTGGCTGACTAAATACTTTTTTCCCCCACTGTATATTGACATAACCTGAAAGGCCGCTCAGCAAGGAAGAAGCCACTGCTCCAAAACCGCCATCAAAAGCCAGACTACGGTTTGCAACTGCACATGGGGACAAAGATCGTACTTATTGGAGAAATGTCCTCCGGTCTGATGAAACAAAAATAGAACTGTTTGGGCATAATGACCATCGTTATGTTTTGAGGAAAAAGGGGGTTGCTTGCAAGCTGAATATCACCATCCCAACCGTGAAGAACGGGGGTGGCAGCATTATACTGTGGGGTTGCTTTGCTGCAGGAGCGACTGGTGCACTTCACAAAATAGATGGCATCATGAGGAAGGAAAATTATGTGGATATATTGAAGCAACATCTTAAGACATCAGTCAGGAAGTTAAAGCTTGGTTGCAAATGGTTCTTCCAAATGGACAATGACCCCAAGCATACTTCCAAAGTTGTGGTAAAATGGCTTAAGGACAACAAAGTCAAGGTATTGGAGTGGCCATCACAAAGCCCTGACCTCAATTCTATAGAAAATATGTGGGCAGAACTGAAAAAGCGTGCGCGAGCAAGGAGGCCAACAAACCTGACTCAGTTACACCAGCTCTGTCAGGAGGAATGGGCCAAAATTCACCCAACTTATTGTGGGAAGCTTGTGGAAGGCTACCCAAAATGTTTGACCCAAGTTAAACAATTTAAAGGCAATGCTACGAAATACTAATTGAGTGTATGTAAACTTCTGACCCACTGGGAATGTGATGAAAGAAATAAAAGCTGAAATAAATCATTCTCTCTACTATTATTCTGACATTTCACATTCTTAAAATAAAGTGGTGATCCTAACTGACCTAAAACAGGGATTTTTTACAAGGATTAAATATAAGGAATTGTGAAAAACTGAGTTTAAATGTATTTGGCTAAGGTGAATGTAAACTTCCAACTTCAACTGTATGTCCCTCTTTGCAGCACATGACCACAGCTGGGCAGTAGTCCAGGTTCAACAAAACTACTGCCTGTAGGATTTGTCTGGTCGACTGAGATGGCAAGAAGGCAGAGCAACGCCCTATCATGGACATCCCATTTTAGCAACCATTGAGTCTATATGTTTTGACCATGACAGCTTGTTATCTAGGTTTAAACCCAGCAGTTTGGTCTCTTAAACCTGCTCAATCGCCACATTATTCAATAATAGATCTAAATGAAGTTTAGCGTTGAGCGAGTGATTTGTCCCAAAAATGATGCTTTTCGTTTTTGAGATATTTAGCACCAGTCTATTGCTAGTTACCCATTCTAAAACTGACTGGAGCTCTATGTTAAGGTTGTCAGTTATGTATTTTACTGTTGCAGCCGACGTGTATACTGTTGAGTCGTAAGCATACAAAGACACACAGGCTTTATTCAAGGTCAGCGGAAGGTCATTAGTAAAAACAGAAAACAATAATGGCCCTAGTAGACCACACTCAACTGAATTTGCATGAGAGAGGCTTCCATTAACGAAAACTCTCTGTGATCTATTAGATATGTAACATGATGAGAATATTTTTCATGGAAAATCGGTCTTTCCCCCCTCCTTTTTCAGAGTATTTATTTCCGTAAAATGTCTGTTCTCTAATGGTACTCCTTAAAAAATAAATGGTGTGTTTAATTATGATTACTCATTTCAAACAGAAGAAAACAGATACAACTCCAATACCGAAATGTCCAAATATTTTCTCAGAGGTGCTCTATCGAGATGAAATGGCATCACCTAAAAAACAATTTCCTTTTGTAATTACAACTATTGCTATCTCTCTCTCCCTCCCTCCCCCTCCTCTCTCTCCCTCACCCCTCTCTCCCTCTCCTATCTCTTATTCTCCTCCTCTCTCTCCCTCTACTCTTTCTCTCTCCCTCTTCCCTCTCCACCGACTTTTTCTCCCATCAACCTCTATACCCCCTCCCTATATACCCCTCTATCCCTCTCTCTCCATCCACACACTTGTCAACAGAGAGAAATGAATTGCTAACAAAGCCAAGTTGTGAGATCAGATAAATATCTTTGTGGCAGGTTAGAGAGAGAGAGAGAGAGAGATTCCATTTTACGTCTCAGTGGTATTTAAACTGCTACAATTATATGGTAACACTGGTTGACCAGAGCAGCCACTGTATCTCCTACACCGCAGGCTTAGATACGACCCTCTATACCCACCTGATACTCACACACATGCACGCTCACACACACACACACGCACGCACGCATGCGCACACACACACACACACACACACACACAACCAAGGGAGGACTGTGAAATTGGCCAGGCACAAGGCAGCTGAGTCTCAACAGTAGAGGGTGCAAGTTAGCTGGTGAGGTATATGTATCTCCTATAAATCTCTCTCTGTGCCTCTCTATGGCTGAGTGAGGGTGTCACTCAAACATGTGTGTGTGAGTGTGTGTGTGTTATTGGATTTACTATGTCTGCATCATGAGACTGGTATATCTTTGGCCATATTAGCATCAATGCTAATGTTTGTTTTGCACTGAAGTAAAGAGGTTAAGTGAAGTTAAGTGCATCACAAAATCCAATGGCCTCCTACTAGAATATGATTCTGTGATATTATACAGTACCAATGCGTTTTAATGTGACAAGCCAGCACTTCAGTGATTTAAGCCTCTTTAAATAAGTAACATTTTAACTGTACCCTGGGTCGTGATTAATAACATGCTAGCAGTATCTACCTATGGAGAGAAAATCATTTTCAATCAGCACACAAGGTCACTGGCTGGAAAATCACTTTGGATTATACTACACTCTACACTGAACAGTGAAACGGCACCGCAGCATACAAATCATATACATAGTGCCTCTCTGATGGATCATATACCCCTGGTGGGCCTGCCAATATATACGACTTGTTAAGGTAATGTATGTTAATGTGTGTGTAGGAATATGATATGGTGGAAATTGAACTCATGGTTACATGCCCTTAGAAAGTCTGTTGCATGCATTGATGCTCGGTTTAAATAAAAATTCACAAAAGATAGGGGCTAGCTCGTGCAGCATATTTTTCCTGGGTATGATGAGGAAGCAAAAAAAAATATCAGGCTTAACTTTTTGACGTAAGAGTGTGCTTGGGTTTTAACGCTAACCTTGTGAAGAGAGGGGGGGGGAATGTAAACTAGAATTTTACTATAAAGATCCATGTAGAGGCGATGGAAGATGCTAGAAGAAAGACAAAGCTATGGAAGATGGATTACTAGTAGTTAAAACAAAACTCTAGGTCACATATATCTCAATATTGTTCAAGACATAACACATAGCATAACTAGCAACCTGGACTCAAGGGTAGACCTAACATAGTAAATGCAAATTTGGGACACTGAAATTAGTATGATATGGTATGTTTGGTCCAGTATATATTCATTTGTGGATGTCCATCATCCTTTTCGTATTACGAATTACAATTTGTATGATATGTTATGAATTACAATTCGTATGATATGTTATAAATTGTTGCAATATTTTACAAATTTGCAATACTTGATGATATGCTATGATTTCTAATTTGTTGTAGGTAACATTAGCTAGGTGGATAGGAGGCTAACGCTAAAGTTAGCTACGTGGCTAACGTTAGCCAGGCTAGGGGTTAGGGTTAAGGGGTTAAGGGTTAAGGTTAGGGTTAAGAGTTAGGTTAAAGGGTTAAGGTTAGGGGAAGGGTTAGCTAACATGCTAAGTAGTTGCAAAGTAGCTTAAAAGTAGTAAGTAATCGCAAAGTTGCTAATTAGCTAAAATGCTAAAGTTGGCCGTGATGAGATTTGAACACGCAACCTCTGGGTTGCTAGACCTTTAGGTTATACACCTACCGAAATGCTTAAATGACGTGTAAACAGTGTTGCTTCAACTAGTTTTTTCCCCAGTGGGCTTCTGTCTTATGTAACCATACCAAACGTAACATATCATACTAATTTGAGTGTCCTGGATTTTTGTTTACTATGTTACATCTAGTCTATGAGACAAGCCTCTAACTACATGTAGTTAGATAACCTTAACTTAACTGAATAGACAACTGTAAGATAAGAAACAATAAACAGACTTTGCCTTGTTTGTGAATTATTGTATACGACCCAATCTTCACAAACACACTCTTATGTTCCAAGATGGCGTAGCAGTGCGGTCGCTTTTATTCATTGTCCTTGTGTAAATATCCCGTTTATAGTTTTTTTGTCTATTTTGTATATATTTCTCAATTTTTACTTTTCATTCTTTAACTAAATATACTTTCCTGCAACCCGCCTCACCCAACGTGGAAAGGATTCTATTATTTCTTTATAACTTTCATCAAGAATCTTAAGCTGAAACTAGTGTAGCTGCAACTGAATGGCTACTTGCTATTAGTCACCGTTAGCGTCTTCACCATTGTCCGTGGTCTACACTATCCACCAGCCAGCTCTAGCTCTAGCCTGGACAATTCGTCGGCCAGTCTGCACAGCGTGCTATCGACCCAGAGCTTATTGGACTTTCTGCCGGAATAACTGGACCCTAGCGCCGGATCATCGCAACCAGCTAGCTAGCTGCAACCTGTTGTTGGCTAATTACCATTGCCCTATAGCAAGCACCAGTTAGCCTTGAGCTAGCCTCAGGCCCATCTCCCGGCTATCTACCTCTCTGTCAACCGGACGGGACCTCCTAGTGTTGACACTGAGCCCCGCCGATCCAACACGACTGGTTTGCCGACGAAATCGTCTGATGTGGTTTCAACAGGCTTCCCATTGCGACGACCACGAAGATCCATCTGCCAGCCCCAGCCCGCTAGCACACGCAAACTACAACTGTGCTCCCTGCTAGCTGTGCTGAAGCACCAATTTGAACTGCTCTCGGACTCACATATTGCTGTACACTGGACCTTATGATCACTCAGCTGCACAGCTGATGCCTGCTGGACTGTTCCTTTACACGGTACCCTGTCCTGTTTATTCTGTTTAGCCTTAGCCCAAACGTTATCGCTATTACCAGTTGTCTTAGCTCTCTCTAATAACACCTGTGACTGCTTTATGCCTCTCTCCCATGTCAATTATGCCTTGCCTATTGCTGTTTGGTTTAGTTTTTATTATACAATTTCACTGTAGAACCCCTAGTCCCTCTCAAACTGCCTCAAATAGTTCCTTTGTTCCACCCCCCATACACGCCGAGACCGGCTCAATCGGTGCCTCCAGTGATGCTATCTCTTTCATTGTTACCCAACGCTTAGGGTTACCTGAACTGTACTCATATCCTTCCATATCCTTTTCTGTACATAATGCCCTGAATCTTTTCTACAACGCCCGGAGAACTGCCCCCTTTATTCTATGTACCCAACGCACTAGAAGACCAGTTCTTAAAGCCTTTAGTCGTATCCTTATTCTAGTCCTACTCTGTTCCTCTGGTGATGTAGAGGCTAACCCAGGCCCTGCAGCCCCCAGTATCACTCCTACTCCCCAGGGGCTATCATTTGTTGACTTCTGTAACCGTAAAAGTATTGGTTTTCTGCACGTAAATATCAGAAGCCTCCTTCCTAAGTTTGAGTTATTCACTGCGTTAGCACACTCCGCCAACCCTGATGTTCTAGCAGTGTCTGAATCCTGGCTTAGGAAGGCCACCAAAAATTCAGAAATTTCCATCCCCAACTATAACATTTTCCGTCTAGATAGAACTGCCAAAGGGGGTGGAGTTGCAATCTACTGTAGAGAGAGCCTGCAGAGCTCTATCACACTATCCAGGTCTGTGCCCAAACAGTTTGAGCTTCTACTTCTAAAAATCCACCTTTCCAGAAATGTCTCTCACTGTTGCCGCTTGCTACAGACCCCCCTCAGCCCCCAGCTGTGCCCTGGAAACCATATGTGAATTGATTGCCCCCCATCTATCCTCAGAGTTCGTACTGCTTGGTGACCTAAATTGGGATATGCTTAACACCCCGGCCATCCTACAATCTAAACTAGATGCCCTCAATCTCACACAAATTATCAACGAACCTACCAGGTACAACTCTAAATCCGTAAACATGGGTACCCTCATAGATATCATCCTGACTAACTTACCCTCTAAATACACCTCCGCTGTCTTCAACCAGGATCTCAGCGATCACTGCCTTATTGCCTGCATCCGTAACGGGTCCGCGGTCAAACGACCACCCCTCATCACTGTCAAACGCTCCCAAAAACACTTCAGCGAGCAGGCCTTCCTAATTGACCTGGCCCAGGTATCCTGGATGGATATGGATCTCATTCCGTCAGTAGAGGATGCCTGGTTGTTCTTTAAAAGTAATTTCCTCTCAATCTTAAATAAACATGCCCCATTCAAAAAATACAGAACTAAGAACAGATATAGCCCCTGGTTCTCCTCAGACTTGACTGCTCTTGACCAGCACAAAAACATCCTGTGGCGTACTGCATTAGCATCAAATAGCCCCCGCGATATGCAACTTTTCAGGGAAGTTAGGAACCAATATACACAAGCAGTTAGGAAAGCAAAGGCTAACTTTTTCAAACAGAAATTTGCATCCTGTAGCACTAACTCCAAAAAGTTTTGGGACACTGTAAAGTCCATGGAAAATAAGAGCACTTCCTCCCAGCTGCCCACTGCACTGAGGCTAGGAAACACTATCACCACCGATAAATCTACAATAATCGAGAATTTCAACAAGCATTTTGCTACGGCTGGCCATGCTTTCCACCTGGCTACCACTACCCCGGCCACCAGCTCTGCACCCTCCGCTGCAACTTGCCCATGCCCCTCCCCGCTTCTCCTTCACACAAATCCAGACAGCTGATGTTCTGAAAGAGCTGCAAAATCTGGACCCCTACAAATCATCTGGGCTAGACAATCTGGACCCTTTCTTTCTAAAACTAGCCGCCGAAATTGTCGCAACCCCTATTACTAGCCTGTTCAACCTCTCTTTCGTAACGTCTGAGATCCCCAGAGATTGGAAAGCTGACGCGGTCATCCCCCTCTTCAAAGGGGGTGACACTCTAGATCCAAACTGTTACAGACCCATATCCATCCTGCCCTGCCTTTCAAAAGTTTTTGAAAGCCAAGTCAACAAACAGATCACCGACCATTTCGAATCCCACCGTACCTTCTCCGCTATGCAATCTGGTTTCCGAGCTGGTCATGGGTGCACTTCAGCCAAGCTCAAGGTCCTAAACGATATTATAACCGCGATCGATAATAGACAGTACTGTGCAGCCGTTTTCATTGACCTGGCCAAGGCTTTCGACTCTGTCAACCACCGCATTCTTATTGGCAGACTAAATAGCCTTGGTTTCTCAAATGACTGCCTCGCCTGGTTCACCAACTACTTCTCAGATAGAGTTAAATGTGTCAAATCGGAGGGCCTATTGTCTGGACCTATGGCAGTCTCTATGGGGGTGCCACAGGGTTCAAATCTTGGGACGACTCTTTTCTCTGTGTATATCAATGACGTCGCTCTTGCTGCTGGTGACTCTCAGATCCACCTCTACGCAGACGACACCATTTTGTATACATCTGGCCCTTCATTGGACACTTTGTTAACAAACCTCCAAACGAGCTTCAATGCCATACAACACTCCTTCAGTAGCCTCCAACTGCTCTTAAACACTAGTAAAACTAAATGCATGCTCTTCAACCGAACGCTGCTTGCACCCGCCCACCCGACTAGAATCACTACTCCCGACAGGTCTGACCTAGAGTATGTGGACAACTACAAATATCTAGGTGTCTGGTTAGACTGTAAACTCTCCTTCCAGACTCACATTAAGAATCTCCAATCCAAAGTTAAATCTAGAATCGGTTTCCTATTTCGCAACAAAGCCTCCTTCACTCATGCTGCCAAACATGCCCTCGTAAAACGGACTATCCTACCGATCCTTGACTTCGGCGATGTCATTTACAAAATAGCCTCCAACACTCTACTCAGCAAATTGGATGTAGTCTATCACAGTGCCATCCGTTTTGTCTCCAAAGCCCCATATACTACCCACCACTGTGACCTGTACGCTCTTGTTGGCTGGTCCTCACTACATATTCGTCGCCAAACCCACTGGCTCCAGGCCATCTATAAATCACTGCTAGGCAAATCCCCGCCTTATCTTAGCTCATTGGTCACCATAGCAACACCAACCCGTAGTCTGCGCTCCAGCAGGTATATCTCACTGGTCATCCCCAAAGCCAACACCTCCTTTGCCGCCATTCCTTCCAGTTCTCTGCTGCCAATGACTGGAACAAATTGCAAACATCTCTGAAGCTGGAGACACTTATCTCCCTCACTAACTTGAAGCATCAGTTGTCAGAGCACCTTACCGATCACTGCACCTGTACACAGCCCATCTGAAATTAGCCCGCCCAACTACCTCATCCCTATATTTTTATTTATTTTGCACATTTGTACCCCAGTATCTCTATTTGCACATCATCTCTTGCACATCTATCATTCCAGTGTTAATACTAATTGTAATTATTTTGCACTATAGCCTATTTATTGCCTTACCTCCATAACTTGCTACATTTGCACACACTGTATATATATTTATTTCTGTTGTATTTTTTACTTTGTTTTGTTTTACCCCATATGTAACTCTGTGTTGTTGTTTTTATCGCACTGCTTTGCTTTATCTTGGCCAGGTCGCAGTTGTAAATGAGAACTTGTTCTCAACTGGTTTACCTGGTTAAATAAAGGTGAAATAAAAAAATAAAATAAAATACCATCATTACTGCAATATATTGTGTTTGCCCCCAGGTACCATTTCTACTTTTGGCAACAAAACAGTATCAACCCAAGGACACTGGCGACTACAAAAGGGCCAAGTATCTAGTCTTAGTATATATCTTTCCACTTACAGTATATATTTGAACGGCACATTAGTAATTTCAGTTGTAATTTCATTTGCGCAAAAGTACAATTCATTACCAAAGGCAATCTATAGTATATTGAAAGTGCTACAAATTGGATTAATTATTTTAGCTGGAAGTAAAGAAATTGAAAACTCAGCCACATATAATTATGCTTAATGGAGATTTTTGGATCACAAAGAGAGAGAAAAAGAGGAGGGAAAAATCCATTAAAAACATACTCAATGGAGTGGAGACATTGAAGTGTTGATTTTCTTTTCAGTCAAATAATTAAACAGCACGCCACCTCTCCTACACAACACACGCACACACATACACACACACAAACACACACACTCACGCTTGGTGACAGCAGGTATTCCTAAACTCCTTGGCTTTAACAATACTTATTTATACCACATTCACACTGAGCTTTCACATCGCCTAAAACCCATCTAATTAAAGAAGCAGCCCTGCACTATTCTGGAGTGATTGTAGAGAACTTTGATGGCAGCCTTCCTCCACTCCCTGCAGAGCAACACTTTTTGGTTTTCAAATGTCTCTCTGTTTGATTACACAGTTTAGTCTTGATTTGGGATTCAAAACCCCCTCTTTGAAATCGGAGGTCTCTGTGAATGTTTGGTTGAACTGACATTACATTTGAAGAGTCTTGTTTGTGGCCTTGTTGTGGCTCGGTGTAGTTTACATATGTGAAACTGACAACCATGTTCCAAACCACATGAGCGTTACTCTCTTCATCTCAGAAACACAACCAAAAAGAGCCAGACATGTCTAGTCTGTGATAATGCATGTTTTGTTGATGTTTTGTTGTAATGGCAGTGTTTTGAAAAGTGCTCCTGTTACCTCAAGCAGTAAAGAGATGGTTCGAAGTGTCACGGATTCAGCCGAGGCTGCTCCTCCTCCTTGCTCGTGCAGGCTTCGGCGTTCGTCGTCTCCGGAGTACTAGCTACTGCCGATCGATGTTTCGGTGTTTGTCTTGTTTGGTCTTTATTGTTTACACCTGTTTCCCATTATGTTGGATTGTATTCCCTATATTAACCCCTGTCTCTCATTGGTATTTTGTGTGTTATTGTTTGTTGTCATTCCGGCAGTTCTTGTATGTATGGGTCTTTGTGCTTTCCTCCCTGTTTGGAGGTTTGTTGTTTTGTACGTTGTTTTTACTGTGTTCAGTAAAAAACGTTGCCAGCCGCTCTGTGTCCTGCTTTTGACTTCGCTACCGCATACACGTCGCATGACACGAAGGGGATAATTCGGATAATAAACCCGCTTGCATGTAGTCCCCCTGTCTTAACCAGGCTCAGACTCCAGTTATGAGGTGGCATCAGTTCTGCTGTGACACCCTCCTAGGTCTATCATCATCATCATCATCATCATCATCTGCCACATGGCTTCCACACACCACCAGCACAACCTTAATGTACAGCTATTAGCACACCGAAGAAAAACAAGCTAGAGAAGAAAGGTCTACACGATTCTCTTCCTGGCTCCCACTAGTTACCTCTCAACGGCTTTTCTTTCTCCTCTCACATGCAGGCAATGCAACTCTGATTTTAATACAGGGCGGCTGAGTGAGTGTGCGCCCGCTGCAATTTGCTCTGTGTAATGAAAATTTATATTTCAGCTCTGCTTCCTGAAAGGAGGGCCCCATTATAGAGCTCAGTCTCATTGATTGAAATGCTTTTAAACTTGCATGTGGCCATTAATGCAGAAGGGGAGGCTTTTCAGGGGTGAACAAGACAAGGAGGCTGCCAGCCCTGTTTCGATGCTGTGCGTCGTCGTCTATTCAATCTGGGGCCGAGCCAGGTCTCTCCGGTTAAAATGTCTGTTTTTCGAATATACGTTCCGGGGAGGAATACGCTTCAAGTTCTGGAGGGGGAATTAATTGTGACTGTGAGAGAAAATGAAGAACAGCCTGTTCAATGTCTATCAAGGCCAATAGAGAAAACGAGAGATCTTGTTCCAAACATTAATGTAAGATGTAAACAAGTCGTGTTTTTCAACTTAATGCCTTAGTTACACACCTTGAGACGAACCGTCAGAGCTTTCATAGGTTTAATTAACTTTGAGCAGCTCGATGATGCAATGTGCAACAAAGCACGTCATCTATGCCTATTCATTTAACCAATCTATTCACCCATGTGATCATGCCTTGCTAATGTGGGAGCCAACAGTTACACATCAAACCCAGGCATGACGTCAATGCATAGATGTTGTGAACAAAACATGGGCCCCCACTATTTTGATGCTGATCGCAGGTACTATTTCCTGGTGCCGGGCTGATCCTGTCTCTATGGTGATGGTGGCTGATGCGGTGAGGTCGTACCCTGGGTTTTAAGGGATCAAACGTGCACGGAGACATGGCTGAGAATGTATCTACAGAGCAGAGCCCTTAATGAATGGAGGGAAATTGATTCAACAAGCTCCCACAACAACATTTAGAATCCCACACTCGCATACACACACTTACGCATACACACATTCACGGACACATATATATACACACGCACGCATAAACACGCACTCACACACACAGCCACTAGGGTTTTAGCAGTCTGCATCTTGAGTTGAATCTCAAGTCATCCTTGATTATGCTATCCATCAATTTGAGCTGACCTAACCACCCCTCGGTGAGGTAAAAAGACACCTAAACATGTAAATTCACTCCCTATATCAGATCCATCAGATTTAATCTTTCCTTCTCCCTAAGGGAATCTCCTTAGGTTTCTCCCCTCCTCCCTAAGAGGTTATTTGAGCTGTCAGAGGAGAGCAATGCATTTGATCTCACCCTTGGAATTCAATTACAGGCAAATAAGATCCCAGGAGATTGACCCTCCAACCAGCCATCTTGTTTCAGTTATGTGTTTATCCATCGAGGAATGCTGTCTAGCAAAAGTTGGAGAAGATTACTCTTAGTGTGAGAGAGAGAGAGAGAGAGAGAGAGAGAGAGAGAGAGAGAGAGAAAGAAACCCTAAGGTGTAGAGCTATTCATTTACCTCTCACCTCCATACCTATCTATAGTTTGACACCAAGAATACCAATAATCACCTGCTTGTTCTATACAGTGAGGGAAAAAAGTATTTGATCCCCTGTACATTTGCCCACTGACAAAGAAATTATCAGTCTATAATTTGAGTGAGAGACAGAATAACAACAAAAAAATCCAGAAAAACGCATGTCAAAATGTTATAAATTGATTTGCATTTTATTGAGGGAAATAAGTATTTGACCCCCTCTCCATCAGAAAGATTTCTGGCTCCCAGGTGTCTTTTATACAGGTAACGAGCTGAGATTAGGAGCACACTCTTAAAGGGAGTGCTCCTAATCTTAGTTTGTTACCTGTATAAAAGACACCTGTCCACAGAAGCAATCAATCAATCAGATTCCAAACTCTCCACCATGGCCAAGACCAAAGAGCTCTCCAAGGATGTCAGGGACAAGAATGTAGACCTACACAAGGCTGGAATGGGCTACAAGACCATCGCCAAGCAGCTTGGTGAGAAGGTGACAACAGTTGGTGCGATTATTCGCAAATGGAAGAAACACAAAAGAACTGCCAATCTCCCTCGTCCTGGGGCTTCATGCAAGATCTCACCTCGTGGAGTTGCAATGATCATGAGAACGGTGAGGAATCAGCCCAGAACTACACGGGAGGATCTTGTCAATGATCTCACGGCAGCTAGGACTATAGTCACCAAGAAAACAATTGGTAACACACTACGCCGTGAAGGACTAAAATCCTGCAGCGCCCGCAAGGTCCCCCTGCTCAAGAAAGCACATATACAGGCCCGTCTGAAGTTTGCCAATGAACATCTGAATGATTCAGAGGAGAACTGGGTGAAAGTGTTGTGGTCAGATGAGACCAAAATCGAGCTCTTTTGCATCAACTCAACTTGCCTTGTTTGGAGGAGGAGGAATGCTGCCTATGACCCCAAGAACCCCATCCCTACCATCAAACATGGAGGTGGAAACATTATGCTTTGGGTGTGTTTTTCTGCTTAGGGGACAGGACAACTTCAACGCATCAAAGCGATGATGGACGGGGCCATGTACCGTCAAATCTTGGGTGAGAACCTCCTTCCCTCAGCCAGGGCATTGAAAATGGGTCGTGGATGGGTATTCCAGCATGACAATGACCCAAAACACACGGCCAAGGCAACAAAGGAGTGGCTCAAGAAGAAGCACATTAAGGTCCTGGAATGGCCTAGCCAGTCTCCAGACGTTAATCCCATAGAAAATCTGTGGAGGGAGCTGAAGGTTCGAGTTGCCAAACGTCACGCTCGAAACCTTAATGACTTGGAGAAGATCTGCAAAGAGGACTGGGACAAAATCCCTCATGAGATGTGTGTAAACCTGGTGGCCAACTACAAGAAACGTCTGACCTCTGTGATTGCCAACAAGGGTTTTGCCACCAATTACTAGGTCATGTTTTGCAGAGGGGTCAAATACTTATTTCCCTCATTAAAATGCAAATCAATTTATAACATTTTTGACATGCGTTTCTCTGGATTTTGTTGTCGTTATTCTGTCTCTCACTGTTCAAATAAACCTACCATTAAAATTATAGACTGATCATGTCTTTGTCAGTTGGTGAAACGTACAAAATCAGCAGGGGATCAAATACTTTTTTCCCTCACTGTAGCTAGCTAACACTCTTTTACATTGGAAAGGCTCAGTTTATGAAGAGAAGCTGTAAGGCTACCAGGCTGATTTGGTTTGGTTTACCACTTTACTGAGGCTGTGAATTGTACAGGCCCTGATCCTGCAGAAGAGCCATATTGGTTTAATTTCGTCTGAGGGAGGAGAGAATAAAGTGTGCATTTACTCTGTAAATGCCGGAGGAAGCAGACAGATCAATTTTATTATTGCTGTGTGGAATACACTGGTGGAGCGGAGTGATAGACCATGATGAAAAAAAAGAGACACTTTCCAAAGAAACACTACACAAATCGACATCTCTCTGGATTTGAGGTCCAGAGTTGAGTTTGATGGCCATATACAGTGAGGGAAAAAAGTATTTGATCCCCTGCTGATTTTGTACGTTTGCCCACTGACAGAGACATGATCAGTCTATAATTTGAATGGTAGGTTTATTTGAACAGTGAGAGACAGAATAACAACAAAATAATCCAGAAAAATGCATGCCAAAAATGTTATGAATTGATTTGCATGAGGGAAATAAGTATTTGACCCCCTCTGCAAAGCATGACTTAGTACTTGGTGGCAAAACCCTTGTTGGCAATCACAGAGGTCAGACGTTTCTTGTAGTTGGCCACCAGGTTTGCACACATCTCAGGAGGGATTTTGTCCCACTCCTCTTTGCAGATCTTCTCCAAGTCATTAAGGTTTCGAGGCTGACGTTTGGCAACTCGAACCTTCAGCTCCCTCCGCATATTTTCTATGGGATTAAGGTCTGGAGACTGGCTAGGCCACTCCAGGACCTTAATGTGCTTCTTCTTGAGCCACTCCTTTGTTGCCTTGGCCGTGTGTTTTGGGTCATTGTCATGCTGGAATACCCATCCACGACCCATTTTCAATGCCCTGGCTGAGGGAAGGAGTTTCTCACCCAAGATTTGACGGTACATGGCCCGTCCATCGTCCCTTTGATGCGGTGAAGTTGTCCTGTCCCCTTAGCCGAAAAATACCCCCAAAGCATAATGTTTCCACCTCCATGTTTGACGGTGGGGATGATGTTATTGGTGTAATAGGCAGCATTCCTCCTCCTCCAAACACGGCGAGTTGAGTTGATGCCAAAGAGCTCGATTTTGGTCTCATCTGACCACAACACTTTCACCCAGTTCTCCTCTGAATCATTCAGATGTTCATTGGCAAACTTCAGACGGCCCTGTATATGTGCTTTCTTGAGCAGGGGGACCTTGCAGGCGCTGCAGGATTTCAGTCCTTCACGGCGTAGTGTGTTACCAATTGTTTTCTTGGTGACTATGGTCCCAGCTGCCTTGAGATCATTGACAAGATCCTCCCGTGTAGTTCTGGGCTGATTCCTCACCGTTCTCATGATCATTACAACTCCACGAGGTGAGATCTTGCATGGAGACCCAGGCCGAGGGAGATTGACAGTTATTTTGTGTTTCTTCCATTTGCGAATAATCACACCAACTGTTGTCACCTTCATACCAAGCTGCTTGGTGATGGTCTTGTAGCCCATTCCAGCCTTGTGAAGGTCTACAATCTTGTCCCTGGCATCATTGGAGAGCTCTTTGATCTTGGCCATGGTGGAGAGTTTGAAATCTGATTGATTGATTGCTTCTGTGGACAGGTGTCTTTTATACAGGTAACAAACTGAGATTAGGAGCACTCCCTTTAAGAGTGTGCTCCTAATCTCAGCTCCTTACCTGTATAAAAGACACCTGGGAGCCAGAAATCTTTCTGATTGATAGGGGGTCAAATGCTTATTTCCTTCATTGAAATGCAAATAAATTTATAACATTTTTGACATGCGTTTTTCTGGATTTTTGTTGGTGTTATTCTGTCTCTCACTGTTCAAATAAACCTGCCATTAAAATTATAGACTGATCATTTCTTTGTCAGTGGGCAAACGTACAACATCAGCAGGGGATCAAATACTTTTTTCCCTCACTGTATCAATAGGGGGGATGGTGTAAAAAGAGAATGTATAGGATTTTTTCAGACAAGATAGGTGTTTTTGCTGGAGGGATCTAATTTTGACAAGACTAAACTACACTGAACAAAAAATAAACACAACATGTAAGGTGTTGTTCTTATGTTTCATGAGCTGAAATAAAAGATCCCAGAAATGTTCCATTCACACAAAAACCTTATTTCTCTCAAATGTTTTACACAAATTTGTTTACATCCCTGTTAGTGAGCATTTCTTCTTTGCCAAGATAATATATCCACCTGACAGGTGTGGCATATCAAGAAACTGATTAAACAGCATGATCATTAAACAGGTGCACCTAAAGGCCACTCTAAAATGTGCAGTTTTGTCACACAACACAATGTCACAGATGTCTCAAGTTTTGAGGGAGCATGCAATTGGCATGCTGACTGCAGGAACGTCCACAAGAGCTGTTGCCAGATAATTTAATGTACATTTCTCTACCATAAGCCGCCTCCAACTTTTGTTTTAGAGAATTTCGAAGTACGTACAACCGGCCTCACAACCGCAGACCACGTGTAACCACGCCAGCCCAGGACATCCACATCCGGCTTCTTCACCTGCGGGATCATATGAGACCAGCCACCCGGACAGCTGATGAAACTGTTGGTTTACACAACCGAAGATCTTCTGCAGAAACTATCAGAAACCGTCTCAGGGAAGCTCATCTGCGTGCTCGTCGTCCTCACTAGGTTCTTGACCTGACTGGAGTTCGGCGTCGTAACCGACTTCAGTGGGCAAATGCTCACCTTCGATGGCCAATGGCATGCTGGAGAATTGTGCTCTTCATGGATGAGTCCCGGTTTCAACAGTACCAGGCAGATGGCAGCCAGCATTTATGGCGTCGTATGGGTGAGCGGTTTGCTGATGTCAAAGTTGTGAACCCCATGGTGGTGGTGAGGTTATGGTATTGGCAGGTATATGTTATGGACAATGATCACAATTGCATTTTATCAATGGCAAATTGAATGCACAGAGATACCGTGACAAGATCCTGAGGCCCATTGTCATTACATTCATCCACAGCCATCACCTCATGTTTCAGCATGATAATGCACAGCCCAATGTCGCAAGGATCTGTACACAATTCCTGGAAGCTGAAAATGTCCCAGTTCATCCAAGGCCTGCATACTGCCCAAACATGTCACCCATTGAGCATGTTTGGGATGCTCTCGATTGATGTGTACAACAGCGTGTTCCAGTTCCCGCCAATATCCAGCAACTTCGTACAGACATTGAAGAGGAGTGGGACAACATTCCACAGGCCAATATCAACAGCCTGATCAACTCTATGTGAAGGAGAATTGTCATGCTGCATGAGGCAGATGGTGGTCACAAACTGACTGGTTTTCTGATCCACGCCCCTACTTTTTTTAAAGGTATCTGTGACCAACAGATGCATATCTGTATTCCCAGTCATGTGAATTCCATAGATTAGGGCCTAATGAATTTATTCATGTTCTTACTTAATGTTATTAATTTATACATTTTTTCAAAATAAAGGAAAAACCAACATACAGTGTCTTAATAGGGAGTATGGCAACCATGAGCCAAAACAGCTTCAATGCACCTTGGCATAGATTCTACAAGTATCTGGAACTCTATTGGAGGGATGTGAAACCAGTCTTCCACAGAAGATATCAACATTTGGTGTTTTGTTGATGGTGGTGGAAAATGTTGACTTAGGCACAGCTCCAGAATCTCCCTGAGTGTTCAATTGGGTTGAAATCTGGTGACGGCCATGGCATATGGTTTACATCGTTTTCATGCTCATCAAACCATTCAGTGACCACTCGTACCCTGTGGATTGGGGCATTGTCATCCTATGGGGGCATGGCCATGGTAGCCAATATAATGGCCAAAATAATGGCCTGCCCAGCATTTGTATACATGACCCTAAGCATGATGGGATGTTAATTACTTAACTCAGGAACCACACCTGTGTGGAAACACCTGCTTTCAATATACTTTGCATCCCTCATTTACTCAAGTGTTTCCATTAAGTTGGCAGTTACCTCTATATGGGTGCTTGGATAGTCTGTCAATAAATAGTCGGAAAGGTACAGCTCCGCACACCTATTTGACTCGTGACCTTTCCAGTATCTGATTCTTATTCATTTCCAGCACATCAGTTGCTATCTAAACCAATAAAGGGCTGAAGGACAAAGCCTTAGTCAAATAGCAGTGGAGCATGAGCCTCATGGGACCTGAGCCTGGAGAAAAAAACACTTCCATACAGACACACAGGCAAACACTGCCTCTTAAAAATAGGGAAGGTAAGTCTTACCCCACATTCAAAATGAATAGAATTTACTGATAGAAAGAGACAGCTGTATTGAAAAAATAATATTTTTATATCACCCTTCCGGCTCATTTGTTAGTATCTAAAAGACCATAGGTAGTTATAGCCATAGAAACATAATCTATATTTCCAATATATTTAACATAGAAAGAGCTAGATTTGCAATCAACTCTAAAAACAAAGTAACACAAAAACTGTTAAGTAACATACAGACACATACAACAGCTACAGTGCCTTGCAAAAGTATTTATCCCCCTTTCCTATTTTGTTGCATTACAACCTGTAATTGAAATTGATTTTTATTTGGATTTCATGTAATGGACATACACAAAATAGTCCAAATTGGTGAAGTGAAATGCAAAAAATAACTTTTTCAAAAAATGCAAATAAAGAAATAACGGAAAAGTGGTGCGTGCATATGTATTCACCCCCTTTGCTATGAAGCCCCTAAATAAGATCTGGTGCAACCAATTACCGTCAGAAGTCACATAATCAGTTAAATAAAGTCCACCTGTGTGCAATCTAAGTGTCACAAGATCTGTCACATTATCTCAGTATATATACACCTGTTCTGAAAGGCCCCAGAGTCTGCAACACCACTAAGCAGGGTGCACCACCAAGCAAGTGGCACCATGAATACCAAGGAGCTCTCCAAACAGGTCAGGGACAACGTTGTGGAGAAGTACAGATCAGGGTTGGGTTATAAAAAAATATCAGAAACTTTGAACATCCCACGGAGCACCATTAAATCCATTATTAAAAAATTGAAAGAATATGGCACCACAACAAACCTGCCAAGAGAGGGCCGCCCACCAAAACTCAAAGACCAGGCAAGGAGGGCATTAATCAGAGAGGCAACAAAGAGACCAAAGATAACCCTGAAGGAGCTGCAAAGCTCCACAGCGGAGATTGGAGAATCTGTCCATAGGACCACTTTAAGCCGTACACTCCACAGAGCTGAGCATTACGGAAGAGTGGCCAGAAAAAAGCCATTGCTTAAAGAAAAAAAGAAACAAACATGTTTGGTGTTCGCCAAAAGCCATGTGGGAGACTCCCCAAACATTCGTGGTCCTCTGTAGCTCAACTGGTAGAGCACGGCGCTTGTAACGCCAAGGTAGTGGGTTCGATCCCCGGGACCACCCATACACAAAAATGTATGCACGCATGACTGTAAGTCGCTTTGGATAAAAGCGTCTGCTAAATGGCATATTATTATATATTATTATATTATTATTTGGAAGAAGGTACTCTGGTCAGATGAGACTAAAATTTAGCTTTTTGGTCATAAAGGAAAACGCTATGTCTGGCGCAAACCCAACACCACTCATCACCCCTAGAACACCATCCCCACAGTTAAGTATGGTGGTGGCAGCATCATGCTGTGGGGATGTTTTTCATCAGCAGGTACTAGGAAACTGGTCAGAATTGAAGGAATGATGGATGGCGCTAAATACAGGGAAATTCTTCAGGGAAACCTGTTTGAGTCTTCCAGAGATATGAGACTGGGACGGAGGTTCACCTTCCAGCAGGACAATGACCCTAAGCATACTGCTAAAGCAACACTTGAGTGGTTTAAGGGGAAACATTTAAATGTCTTGGAATGGCCTAGTCAAAGCCCAGACCTCAATCCAAATGAGAATCTGTGGTATGACTTAAAGATTGCTGTACACCAGTGGAACCCATCCAACTTGAAGGAGCTGGAGCAGATTTGTATGAAGAATATGCAAAAATCCCAGTTGCTAGATGTGCCAAGCTTATAGAGACATACCCCAAGAGACTTGCAGCTGTAATTGCTGCAAAAGGTGGCTCTACAAAGTATTGACTTGGGGGTGGTGAATAGTTATGCACGCTCAAGTTTTTTTGTCTTATTTCTTGTTTGTTTCACCCCCCCACCAAAAAATGTAATCTTCAAAGTGGTAGGCATGTTGTGTAAATCAAATGATACAAACCCCTCAAAAATGAATTGTAATTCCAGGTTGTAAAGCAACAAAATAGAAAAAAATGCCAAGGGGGGTGAATACTTTCGCAAGCAACTGTATTTTTGTGATGAAACTGTATCCGGAAATAAAATAACTTGGTTACCTACCTAGTGCCTAGTGGTTAATGCACTAATGGGCTGTAGAAAGTGATGCAGAGCGCTGAACAATAATGGAGCAGCTAGCCCAAATCGTATTAAGGTAAATGGACGTGCCCAGGCACTTAAGCACACACTGATGGTCGTCGATTTATGATGATATGAATAATAAACAAACTTGCAAATGCATTATGAAAACGGTGTTAAAAGATTTCAGGAGCCACCGAGAGTAATTTAGCATGTTATTTATTTATTTTCAAATGACATATCCAACATGTTTCAAGAGGCCCCATTTCAGTAATGGGTTTAAAAGGAAAATGTAGCGAGTAGAATGTAACTGACAATACCTAGCCCATAATTGATTGACCCTGTCGTACGGGTGATCTTGACCTACACTTTTATGGTTTCAAGTGTGTGTTTTTCAGAGCACTTCATGAATACTGGAGTTTAAATTGGAAATCATATTCAATTAAATCAGATCCAGGGGTTTTCCGACGGGTATGACATGAGGTAGTCCCAGTCAATTAGATAGCATTATCACACCAGGTAAACAAACAAACCAACAAATAATTGGAGATAAACAAACATTGGTAGGAGTCTGTGATGCAACCCTAACTTCGTAAAAATAAGTAAACAAACAACAATCAGTGGTAAACAAACATCTAAATTGACTATTAGTACTTGGACTTCAGTGAAAAACCTTAAACACAAATAATAATCTACAAAAATAAATCAATTTATTTCATCTCTGAATTGTTGATATGCCAATCTCTCTTTCCTTCCCCTCTCGTCCAGTGTGTTATTCAAGCAGAGCCAGCGGATGTGGCTGTACAGGTCACAATCAACCAGCTCGGTAGTGGGGTAATATTTATCATATACAGTGGCTTCACAAAGTATTCAAACCCCTTGACTTATTCCACATTTTGTTGTGTTACAACCTGAATTTAAAATGGATTAAATTGTTCGTTTTTTTCTCACCCATCTACACACAATACCCTATAATGATAAGTGAAAACATGTTTTTAGAAATTTTAGCAAATGTATGGAAAATTAAATATCTAATTTACATGCTGTAAGTATTCACACTGCTGAGTCAATACTTTGTATAAGCACCTTTGGCAGCGATTACAGCTGTGAGTCCTTCTGGGTAAGTCTCTAAGAGCTTTCATCACCTGGAATATGCAATATTTTCCCATTATTATTTTCAAATTGGTTGTTGATCATTGATAGACAACCATTTTCAGGTCTTGCCATAGATTTTCAAGTAGATTTAAGTCAAAACTGTAATTGTGCCACACAGGAACATTCAACTCCATTGTAGATTTGGCCTTGTGTTTTAGGTAATTGTCCTGCTGAAAGGTGAATTCATCTCCGAGTGTCTGGTGGAAAGCAAACTGAACCAGGTTTTCCTCTAGGATTTTGCCTGTGCTTAGTTCCATTCCGTTTCTTTTTATCCTGAAAAACTCCCCAGTCCTTAGTGATTACAAGCATACCCATAACATGATGCAGCCACCACTATGCTTAAAAACATTTTTTTTGCAATATTACCTTGTTGCAAACAGGATGCATGTTTTGGAATATTTGTATTTTGTACAGGCTTCCTTCTTTTCACTCTGTCAATTAGGTTAGTATTGTGGAGTAACTACAATGTTGCTGATCCATCCTCAGTTTTCTCCTATCACAGCGATTAAACTCTCTAACTGTTTTAAAGTCACCATTGGCCTCATGGTGAAATCCCTGAGAAGTTTACTTCCTCTCCGACAACTGAGTTCGGAAGGACGCCTGTATCTTTGTAGTGACTGGTTGTATTGATACACCATCCAAAGTGTAATTAATAAGTTAACAATGCTCAAAGGGATATTCAATGTCTGATTTTTTTAATTTGTACCCATCTACCAATTGGTGCCCTTCTTTGCGTGGCATTGGTAAACCTCCCTGGTCTTTGTGGTTGAATCTGTGTTTGGAATTCACTGCTCGACTGAGGGACCTTACAGATAATTCTATGTGTGGGGTAAAGAGATGAGGTAGCCATTCAAAAACCATATGAAACAATATTATTGCACACAGCGTGAGTCCATGCAACTTATTATGCAACTTATTAGAAAGGTCAAGAAAGGAATAAGAATTGTTTATATCAAAGGCAGATATTAAATAACTTTGTAAAATGAAAGATCCACATCAAGCTTAAGTTGCAAAACATTAACAAGCGTTACAAGGCATGCATTATTCTAGTCATGAAGATCTAAGAATTGCAAGGCAAAGCATGAACATAGCAGACCTACTCAGGCCATAGGCCGAGCATCCTATTAGAGAAACATGTTCATACAACCTTTCTGTAGAGTGGATAAAAGGAGCAAGAGGCAGACAAACACATTTAATTCAATATATAACATCTGAAGGTGTGACTTTATAAAACCATAACCAACCACCGTACTGGCCATCTGGATCAACAGGAACATTTCAAAATGTTTATTTTAAATAAGTATCTCCTGGTCCAGGCTGCTCGACTGGCCCACTGGCCCACTGGTTCATCTCCCCCGACCCCGGCTGCAGCCCGTTGGTCCATTCCGCCCTCTGTGCAGCGGTTGCAGCCCTTAGCCCCACCCTCTTCCCTCTCACACACACACACACTGACAGCAACATAGACTTCAAGAGAAGTCCACTTAGGCAAAATCACAAATCAACATGGAAAAGCAACAACAACGCAGTAAAAAAATGCAAAGGTGGGGTTGAAAAGTTAAGGGACAAAAAAGTAAAGTCCCTTGAGTCAGATGCAGCCAAATGTAGGAAATTAACCGACTTATTCGGTAGCGCTGGTACTAGTCAATGTGCATGCACCAAATGCAGAGGAGGATGCTGCAGCCCCGGGTCAAAGAGGACTAGCAGAAGAAGGAGACAGCGGTAGCATAGCCAACACAGCCAAAGTAGTAGGCAATCAGGAGCCAGGGCAGCGAGGGAGACATAGATTACACAACATCAATATTGGGCCGGCTAACTAACTGTACCAGTAACATGATGCCAGCCAGACAGTTTGTTGATTAATGTACATGCCAGCCATATCAGTCATTTCAAGCCATATTCCTCAACTTTTGTTGAATAGGATCTACATAATAAATTATATTTCATATTTTCATATTTTCATCATATTTTTACTATGTACTTGAGCTTCTGTCCTCAAAAGTGAGCAATTTATAACTATATTTACCAGAAAGGTGAGATCTTAATCTTGGGGTATGCAGCATTACTAGTTATTGTTTATGGCCCTCTCATGATAAATACTTACTTTTGGGTATGTCTATTTAGGCGCTAAGATACTATTTTGTGCTAAGATACTTTTCTCCAGCCCCATTCATGCTATACAAATAAAGGGTATTATTATAATTATTATAATTATAATTATTATTATTATTATTATTATTATTATTATTATTATTATTATTCATTTGACCAAATGTTGGGGCTGCTGCTGTGTTGTTCGTAATTTGTCAAAATATTGGGCCTTATATATAGAGGTGAAAGCATTGGAAATGCTTTTGGCGGTTAACCTGCTTCTGTTTTGTGGGTGGCACTGTGTGCTGTTTTCGATGGATGGGTCCTGGCCTCTCAGGGCCTTAGGGATACGGAGGGACGTGGGGGGGATGCTGATCACTGGGATGACGGCTCAACTTGGGATGGGGAGGGGCTTTAGCGGGGGAATTAGTGGAGAACAATTGAAGGGTTACTCCGTAGCAATGCAAATATCACGGTACAGCTATATGGACACTCAATCATTACGCTATTTTTTATTGGTAAATTTACAAACATATATAATGATAAATAGACTTGAAACTTGTATCTCATTATGGTGTATGGTGAAATAAGTATAGCCAGTTATAATTGTAATGGCTTAGCTGATAATAACAAAAGAAGAACAATATTTACATGGCTCAAAGAGAAGGAATATAATATCTATTGTATACAGGAAACTCATTCAACAATTCGAGATGAAGTAGCGTGGAAAAAAGAATGGGGGGGGGAAATATACTTCTCCCATGGGCAAAGAAATTCAAAAGGGGTGATGATATTAATTAATAGTAATTTCGATCCGAATGTGCAAATTGTCCAAATAGATACGCAAGGTAGATGGATTATTTTAAATATGGTATTGGACAATAAACAGATATGGCTCATTAACCTTTACGGACCAAATAATGATGATCCACAATTCTTTGACAATATATATAATAAATTATCAAGCCTGCAAGCAACTCAAGACAATATTATTATGGTGGGGGATTATAATACTGTTTTAAATAGCTCAATGGACCGAAAAGGAAATCACACCACAAACAATCACCCACATGCTCTTAAGGAAATTGTGAATGTCATGGATACATTAGAACTAGTAGATATATGGAGGCTTAAATATGCTGATCTAGTGAGATATACATGGCGGAGACTGAATCAAGCTAGTCGTCTTGACTTCTTTCTTATCTCATTCTCGCTGGCACCAAAAGTAAAAAAAGTGTTGATAGGGGACAGAATGCGGTCGGACCATCATATAATAGGCATATACATTACTCTGACTGAATTTCCACGTGGGCGAGGATATTGGAAATTTAATCAAAGCCTATTAGATGATAATTTATTTATAATTAGAACAAAGGAATTTATAACTGACTTTTTCCAACATAACTTAGGTACAGCGAATCCCCTTATTGTATGGGACACCTTTAAATGTGCCTTTAGAGGCCATGCAATTCAGTACTCATCTCGAAAACAAAAGCAATTTAGGTAAAAAGAGTTTATACTAAGAAAGGAAATAGAAAGTCTAACAGAACAGATAGATGGCAATAAAAACTGTAACATAGAGGCTCAGAATAAATTAGAGGAAAAACAAAAAGAAATGGAAAAACTTATTCAAGAAAGATCAAGTGTAATATATTATAAAAATAAAGCAAACTGGATGGAATATGGGGAAAAATGCACAAAATTCTTTTTTAATCTTCAACATAGGAATGCTACCAAAAAGAACTTAATGAAACTGGTTACAATTGACGGAGTCACCCATAATTCACCTAATGATATTTTGAAGGAAGAAACAAAGTATTTTAAGCATATGTTTTCTTTTCAGTCGCCTCCATCTCCTCTAACTGAAGCTAATTGTAGAGATTTTTTTCCTATTGATAATGTCAAATTAACAGCCACACAGAAAGACTCATGTGAAGGTGAAATTACAGAGGAGGAACTTCTGGATGCAATTAAAGACTTTAAGTCCGGGAAAACTCCAGGGTTGGATGGCATACCAATCGAGGTATACCAAACCTTTTTTGAAATACTAAGAGGACCGTTATTAGCATGTTTTAACCACTCCTATGTAAATGGTAGATTATCTGACACTCAAGAAGAAGGTCTGATCTCATTATTACTGAAACAGGATACAAGTGGAAAATATAAAGATCCAGTCCATTTACAAAATTGGAGGCCCCTTACACTTCAGTGTTGTGATGCAAAAATCCTAGCAAAATGTATAGCGCATAGAATTAAAAAGGTATTGTCGGATATTATTCATTCTAATCAGACAGGTTTTTTACATGGAAGATACATTGGAGACAATATAAGGCAAGTATTGGAAACAATAGAACACTATGGAAAATATGGGAAACCAGGCCTGCTATTCATAGCAGACTTCGAAAAGGCATTTGATAAAGTTCGACTGGAATTCATATATAAATGCCTGGAGCATTTCAATTTTGGAGAATCTCTTATAAAATGGGTCAAAATCATGTATAGTAACCCTAGGTGTAAAATAGTAAATAATGGCTATTTCTCAGAAAGTTTCAAACTGTCAAGAGGAGTGAAACAAGGTTGTCCACTATCGGCATATCTATTTATTGTGGCCATCGAGATGTTAGCTATTAAAATCAGATCCAATAATAATATCAGAGGATTAGAAATACAGGGCTTAAAAACAAAGGTGTCATTGTACGCAGATGATTCATGTTTTCTTTTAGATCCACAACTAGAATCCCTCCACAGCCTCATAGAGGATCTTGATACATTTTCTAACCTCTCTGGATTAAAACCAAATTATGACAAATGTACTATATTACGTATTGGATCACTAAAAAATACAATTTTTACATTACCATGTAGTTTACCAATAAAATGGTCTGATGGTGATGTGGATATACTCGGAATACATATCCCAAAGGAAATAAATGATCTCACTTCAATAAATTTTAATAGAAAGTTAGCAAAAATAGATAAGATCCTACTACCATGGAAAGGAAAATACCTGTCAATTTGTGGAAAAATCACCCTGATTAACTCTTTAGTATTATCCCAGTTTACCTATTTGCTTATGGTCTTGCCTACGCCTAGCAAACAGTTTTTTAAATTATATGAGAAAAAAATATTCAATTTTATTTGGAACGGCAAGCCAGACAAAATTAAAAGAGCATATTTATATAATGAATATGAATTCGGAGGACAGAAATTATTAAATATTAAAGCATTAGACCTATCACTAAAATCTTCAGTCATCCAAAAGTTATACTTAAATCCGAACTGGTTCTCAAGCAAATTAGTAAGATTGTCTCACCCACTGTTCAAGAAAGGCCTTTTTCCCTTTATTCAGATTACAACCTCTCACTTTCTATCATTACATTGATAGAAGATACAATCTATCTGCAATATTAAGCTGATCCTTCCCCCCCCAAAAAAAAAAACAAATAAAAAAAAAAAAAAAAAAATATTGGGCCTTTATAATTAATTTGTTTATACATTCATTCATGTCCAGGTTGATGATAGGCCCAGTTCAGCAGCAATGGAAGAGTCAGAGAGAGCAAGGAACCCAGCCCAACTTTTGATACATGAACAAAAGTATGTGGACACCTGCTCGTCTGAAATCTAATTTAAAATGATGGGCATTAATATGGAGTTTGTCCCCCCTTTGCTGCTATAAAAGCCTCCACTCTGCTGGGAAGGCTTTCCACTAGATGTTGGAACACTGCTGCGGGGATTTGCTTCCCTTTACAGTGGCTTGTGAAAGTATTCACCCCCCTTGGCATTTTTCCTATTTTGTTGCCTTACAACCTGGAATTAAATTTTTAAAAAAATGTTTTGGGGGGGGTTGTATCATTTGATTTACACAATATGCCTACCACTTTGAAAATACAAAATATTTTTTCTTGTGAAAAGGAAACTTGAGCGTGCATAACTATTCACCCCCCCCCCCCCCCCCCCAAAGCTGCAAGTCTCTTGGGGAATGTCTCTATAAGCTTGGCACATCTAGCCACTGGGATTTTTGCCAATTCTTCATACAAAATTGATCCAGCTCCTTCAAGTTGGATGGGTTCCAGCAATCTTTAAGTCATACCACAGATTCTCAATTGGATTGAGGTCTGGGCTTTGACTTGGCCATTCCAAGACATTTAAATGTTTCCCCTTAAACCACTCAAGTGTTGCTTTAGCAGTATGCTTAGGGTCATTGTCCTGCTGGAAGGTGAACCTCCGTCCCAGTCTCAAATCTCTGGAAGACTGAAACGGGTTTCCCTCAAGAATTTCCCTGTATTTAGCGCCATCCATCATTCCTTCAATTCTGACCAGTTTCCCCGTCCTTGCCGATGAAAAACATCCGCACAGCATGATGCTGCCACCACCATGCCTCACTGTGGGGGTGGGGTTCTCGGGGTGATAAGATGTGTTGGGTTTGCGCCAGACATAGTGTTTTCCTTGTTGGCCAAAAAGCTCAACTTTAGTCTCATCTGACCAGAGTACATTCTTCCATATATTTGGGGAGTCTCCCACAAGCCTTTTGGCAAACACCTAACATGTTTTCTTATTTTTTCTTTATCAAAGGCTTTTTTCTGGCCACTCTTCCATAAAGCCCAGCTCTGTGGAGTGTACGGCTTAAAGTGGTCCTATGGACAGATACTCCAATCTCCGCTGTGGAGCTTTGCAGCTCCTTCAGGGTTATCTTTGGTCTCTTTGTTGCCTCCCTGATTAATGCCCTCCTTGCCTGGTCCGTGAGTTTTGGTGGGCGGCCCTCTCTTGGCTGGTTTGTTGTGGTGCCATATTCTTTCCATTTTTTAATTACATTTTACATTTTAGTCATTTAGCAGACGCTCTTATCCAGAGCGACTTACAGGAGCAATTAGGGTTAAGTGCCTTGCTTAAGGGCACATCGACAGATTTTTCACATAGTCGGCTCGGGGATTAGAACCAGCGACCTTTCGGTTACTGGCACAACGCTCTTACCCACTAAGCTACCTCCGTGGGATGTTCAAAGTTTCTGATATTTTTTTATAACCCAACCCTGATCTGTACTTCTCCACAACGACTTTATTGAACTAATTATGTGACTTCTAAAGGTAATTGGTTGCACCAGATCTTATTTAGGGGCTTCATAGCAAAGGGGGTGAATACATATGCACGCACCTCTTTTCTGTTATTTATTTTGTATATTTTATTAAACAAATAGTTTTTTTTCGTTTCACTTCACCAATTTGGACTATTACATGAAATCCAAATAAAAATCCATTTAAATTACAGGTTGTAATGCAACAAAATAGGAAAAACGCCAAGGGGGATGAATACTTTTGCAAGGCACTGTAGCCACAAGAGCATTAGTGAGGTCGGGCACTAATGTTGGGCGATTTGGCCTGGCTCGCAGTCGGCGTACCAATTCATCCCAAAGGTGTTTGAAGGGGTTGAGGTCAGTGCTCTGTGTAGGCCAGTCAAGTTTACATTTACATTTACATTTACGTCATTTAGCAGACGCTCTTATCCAGAGCGACTTACAGGAGCAATTAGGGTTAAGTGCCTTGCTCAAGGGCACATCGACAGATTTTTCACCTAGTCGGCTCGGGGATTAGAACCAGCGACCTTTCGGTTACTGGCACAACGCTCTTACCCACTAAGCTACCTGCCGCCCCAGTTCTTTTACAACAATCTTGACAAAACATTTCTGTATGGACCTCGCTTTGTGCATGGGGGCATTGTCAAGCTGAAACAGGAAAGGGCCTTCCCCAAACTGTTGCCACAATGTTGGAAGTAGAGTATCGTCTAGAATGTCATTGCATGCTGTAGCGTTAACGTTTCCCTTCACTGGAACTAAGAGGCCTAGCTCGAACCATGAAAAACAGCCCCATAACATTATTCCTCCTCCACCAAACTTTATGCATTCGAGCAGGTAGCGTTCTCCTGGCATCCACCAAACCCAGATTTGTCCGTCGGACTGCCATATGGTTAAGCGTGATTTATCACTCCAGAGAACGCACAACAGAATGAGTGAGTATTCTAGCTATTACACCTTCTCTGTTTTATTCTAGGTTTCAGCTTATTGGATGTTGTTCAATCATGACTAATGATGGCTTGTGTTGTCTCTTTCTCTCTTACAGGCTGCATTCTATTGTTGGAGGTGTTCAGCCATCTTTTGCAGCTTCGTAGTCCCTTTACACGCCCTGGCATCCGTCAACCACTACCCCACCTATGGGTTAAATATCAACAATGCATTGTGGAGTGCAAAAGGGCAGGACACACAAGTCCCTGGCCATCCACTGTAGCTGAAGAAGCTTCCAGCAGTAACATTTACCGTGCCTCTGAGCCAAGCTTTGGACGGCGAGTGAGTGGGACTGTCCCAGTGCAATGGCTCTCCCACTATAATCACCTCACGCACAGGTAACTTGTGCTAACATCACTTCTCACAAAAAAGCCCTACAGCGATGGGAGAATGGCGGAGTGACAGGTGGAGATGATCGCTGGCAGTCTTAGCCTGCATATGAGCAGTCCAGGATATTGGCCACTCATCTTCGTAACCAGGACAGAGAAGATGTTTGGCAGCACCCTGGATGTCTGAGCAGCCCTTTTTAGGAATTCACTGCTCACCCTAAGCCTGGGAAGGGGCTATAAAAGGTGCCCTTGAAATTGCTTTCATACTAACTAACCTCACATGGGGTGGGACTTGCCATAAGAACCAACCTTCTCAGGCACCTGCAAGACTTACCCTCTTAACAAGACCAGGCATGCCACAATAATCAGTGCCTACGCACCTACATTACCAAGCCCTGACAATGTGAAGGAGCAGTTCTACTCAAAGCTAGACAACATCATCCAATCAACTCCCCAGAGTGACAAACTAAAATTGTTGGAGACCTCAATGTCATGGTGGGCAAAGACAGCCCCAACTGACAAGGAGTGATTGGCAAAGATGGAGTGGGAACCGTGAATGGAAATGGGCTGCATCACCATGAATGAAAACTGCAGTTCAAAGAGACTGTACAAATATCAGCATCAAAAATCCTTGGCACTAAAAAGAGAACCCATCAAGACTGGTTCGATGACAACAACGGTGAAATTGTGATGCTCCTGAAGGAAAATAACTCTACATTCCTGTATTTCAAAAACAACCCCAAATCTGCCTCCAAGAGAGACAAGTTCAAAAATGTGAACCAAAGAGTGCAGAAACAGCTCCGATCGATGCAAGATCAATGGTGGGAGGGACTAGCAGAACGCACACAAATGTATTCAGACACACACCGCACCAAACAGTTCTTTGAATGACTCAAAACCATTTACGGACCGGTGAAGTCTTGCACATCTCCTCTGAGATCAGCAGATGGCAAACCCTCCTCAGAGACAAAACAAGTATTGTAGAGAGGTGGGTGGAACACTTCAGCAATGTCCTGAACAGACCATCCACTATCGACCCCCCAGCCATAAACCTGGTGCCCCAAAAGGCCATCCAACATCATCTGGACGAACCACCTACACTCGAGGAAACTGAAAAAGCTATCAGCATGATGAGTTTGGGGAAAGCACCAGGCAAAGATGGTATCTCTGCCGAACTCTATAAGACAGCTGACCCAATGGCGACAGAAGTACTCCATGACATCTTTACCAACATCTGGGAAAAGGAGGAAATGCCCCAGGACTACAAGGACGCTACCATTGTTGTATAAAAACAAAGGCAGCAAGGCGGACTGTGGCAACTATAGAGAGATTGCACTTCTCTCCATAGCTGCCAAGATCCTTGTCCGAGTCATCCTCAATAGGCTAACCTCCATCTCAGAAGATAACCTTCCAGAAGCACAATGTCTATTCAGGCCATGTCGCAGTGCAACAGACATGATATTTACTATTAGGCAAATACAAGAACATTTATTTGAGCAAAGATTGGGCTCCTGAGTGGCGCAGCGGTCTAAGGCACTGCATTTCAGTTTATCTCAGTGCTAGAGGTGTCTATAGAGACCCTGGTTCGATTCCAGGATGTATCACAATCCGGTCATGATTGTGAGTCCCATAGGGCGGCGCACAATTGGCCCGGGGTAGGCCGTCATTGTAAACAAGAATTTGATCTTAACTGACTTGCCTAGTTAAATAAAATAAACATGGACCTCTACTGCATGTTGATAGCTCTTACCAAGGCTTTTGACACGGTGAACAGGGAGAGGTTATGGAAGATCCTCCACAAATTTGGCTGCCCGCAAAACTAGTCAACACCATCCATGAAGGAATGCATAGCCAGAAGTCTTTCCCATCTCCAACGGCATCAAGCAAGGATGTATCTAGGGCCTGGTGCTGTTCAACCTCTTTTTCACTGTCGTCCTCAACCACGCCACTAAGGATCTCAACAAAGGCATCTACATCAGATACAGGGATGATGGTTCAATCTACGACCTGCGCAGGCTCAGAGCAAAGACCAAACACAAGAACATCTTGTCTGTGAGGCCCTCTTTGCTTATGAATATGCCCTACTAGCGCAGTCAGAGGCAAACTTCCAGTCTTTGGCAGAGAACTTTGATGAAACTTGCAAGAGTTTTGGTCTTACCATCAGATTGGGACAAAATGTATACTCAGTCAACCATCACCCTTGTCCAACCCAGTGGTCCCCAACATTCACCTAAATGGATCTGAGCTCCAGCATGTTGATCACTTCACATATCTGGGGAGCACCATCTCCAAGGACGGCTCCCTCGAAAAATAAATAACTAGCAGAATCCAGAAAGCAAGCCAGCCATTGGGAAGGCTGAGGAACAGGATACTAAACCATCACTCTTTCCACAAAGATGGAAATCTGCAATAGAGTAGTCATCACAACTCTGTTGAATGGCTGTGAAAACTTGGACCCTGTACAGTCGCCACGTCATACAGCTGGAGACATTCCATACACGATCTCTGAGATCTATTATGGGTATCCGGTGGCAAGAATTGGTCTACATACCTGGAGGTACTGCAGAAAGCTAACAGCACCAGCATTGAGGCTAAGATCATTAAGGCACATCTCCGATGGACCGGCCACACCATCAGGATGCCCCAACACCATCTCCCAAGAAGGATCTTCTTTCGCGAGATGCAGCAGTGGCACCGGAAGACAGGCCCACCCAAAAAGCGACTCAAAGACAACCTTAAACACAACCTTAAGTTTGCCAACTTACAGACATCGCCTCTACCCGATCCACCTGGCACTCCAAAACCTTCACATCAGTAGACAACTTTGAGCGGGAGAGAAACAGCCGTCTAACTGCAGCCAGAGCAAAGCATCATTCCTGCCCAACTGGACCCAAATCCCCAGCGGAAGCATATGTCTTTCTCTCATGCCTCAGAGTCTGTGCTTCAAAACTCGGACTCCTGAGCCACTCAAGAACCCACAATAAAAGGCATTTCACTGTACTTGTACATGTGACATTAAAACTTGAAACTTCAACCGAAGTGACATGCACGAGTCGTCATATAATCGAAACCGACGGACTACCAGAGAGAGTCCCTTTACTTAAACCCAGGCAGCCCTCCTTGAGAAGCAATGTTCTACAGGTCTCAGTAAGTATTCTAGCTATTATACCTTCTCTGATTTATTCTAGGCTTCATATGATGGGATGTTGTTCAATCATGACAATTGATCATGTGTTCTGTAGAACTCTTATAACAGTGTACAGAGTGTGTGTGTGTGGGTATACTGTATGCGTGTGTTCTGTACCACTCTGGAAATAGTACTGCATTAGTGTAAAATAGCTCTGATGCAGCTAGGTGGTGCCATTAGGGGCTGGTGTGTGTACGTGCGAGGGTTGGCAGGGCAGGGCGGGGGCGGTGGAGTATCCGCGGGCTGGTTGTGGTGGGCCGGTTTGGGTCAAAGTCCAGGGCCGCTTTTTAGTCCTAGTCCATCCCTGGTGTGGGGGATGAGCCCAATGCAAATAAGGCAGAATTCCTAAGAGGACAAAAAAGATCCTTGCATACAGTGTCATCAGAGTTCCCTCTGTACAGATACAAATTACCACAGAGATCATACATTCAAATAGATGTTATCAAAGTTCTCTTCAGAGAGCAAGTCTCAGATAGATACCAGACATGGATACCAGACACACATTTCAGTAGTCAATAAACTGGTAGAGAGAGAGAGAGAGAGAGAGAGAGAGAGAGAGAGAGAGAGAGAGAAGAGGGGAGAAGGGGATACTGGCCCTTACTAAAGGGAAACTTCACTGCTAGACACTATTTGAGGAGTTTCTCTAGTGTCCCTACATAATTCTGAGTGATGAGAGGGTGTTTCAGACATAATTATGCACTATAACAGTATTTTTGTATTTTCGCGCCACAAGAGTTCAATCAATGACTTAATTGGTTGATTGAGTCTTTTGTATGATCTAAAAATGAATGGAGTCGTGTTTTGTAACAATTATTGTGACCTTTGTGTTTCACCGATTGCAAGATCACGCTAGCAGCGAGTAGATATGGCTGTCCTTGTTCAATAGAGCCATTGGACGTGTCTCAACGATGTTCCTATCTGCCATGACATTTCAGGATATCTGGGTTCACTCATTTTCCCTGGCTTTGTAAAGACCACAGCCTGACAGGAGACCTACTTCTTTGTTCCCACCCTCGAAAGCAGGCTTTTCAAAATTGGGGCGGTACTAGTTTACAGGTTCACCGAAGCTATGTTACCGTGCACTGTCTATCCGAGATCGCTAAATAATTACAATGGCTGCTTCTGGTGATTCCTCTTTACAAGAAGCTGGAAAACAAAATATGTTTTTTATGTTATTTTATATAGGAACATACAGCCCTATTTATTTGAGCCGGAATACACTGAAGAGAAGTTGAGACAGCGGAAAAAATAATTGTGACATAAGCAAGCAGTGGCGGCAGCCTCGAACCGCTGAACCAGGACTCAGGAGGGCAAATGACAACGAGTAAGTTGTTTTGCTGTCGGTAGCTAGCTAGCAATATATGCTCTCTTTTTACACGAGTCAGTGCTGTTCAGTACAGAACAATTTCATGATTGATTCGGCGATAACGGGTAGTGCTGAGCGATTAACTGAAATGTTGGTAATTTTTTAGTTTTCAAACAACTAATTGACCGATGTCAATTCTTTGAATTCAATTTTGTTCAGGTTTCTTCAGTGAGCGCAATGTGCAGTTTCTCTAAAGATAAATCAGATCAAGCCTGAACTGTGTGATGTAGTAAGGAGTTGTAGTTTCCAACAAGCCAATATTCTATATAGTTTAGCACAGAAAACGTGGTAATTAACTATAATGACCATAATCCATTGCATGCCTGCTTAAACTTGTCCGTTCTGTGCCAAGCAGAGAATGGGAGAAGAGTGATCTAGAGGGATAGAAAGCAGTTGCTTTGCGAGCCTGAACATACACAAACTAAGTGATTAATAGTTGGTATTCAGCAGTCATAAAAGTATGCCTTATTTACTTTGAAGAACTACTAAAATTGTGATTTTGTCAGACAACATTGGCAGCAGCTCTATAGAGATGAGATGATGACTTGGAATGAAATAATACAATCATAAAATAAAACTAATATTTTGTTAAAGTTAAGTAATATGAATATATTATGGTTAATAAGTGATAAGCAGTAAATGGCAGTCCCTACCATCATAATACTTTTATTAATTGTTTTATTATGTGTTGTTACAGCATTCAACCCACATAATACATATTGCATTTAATGTCTGAAAAATAATCGAAACCGAAATCGAAAACCATGATTATTTTTTAATAAACAAACAGAAACCGAACCGACCTCAAAAAGCACTAATCACTCAGCACTAATAACAGGGCTTGCTAGTACCACTACAAGCCAAGCTAGCCAAGTTTAGCTGGCTAGCTAGAGTACAGACTGGTAGTGTATGTTTGCTATACTTAAAATGTACTGTAGTCTAACATTATAGCTAGCTAGCCTAGCTAGCATCAGTGCATCTACTGAGCAAAGCTGCAGACATTTTTTGATGATGATGACAAAGAATAAAGGAATGAGTAACTATACCTGTGTGTTGTAGCTAGCTAGCTAACATGTATGTGTGAGATGTCTTAATGTCTACATCATGCTGCTACAGTAGGAATACAGAAAGTACACATCAATTGCACATGAATGTCTAATAGCGTTTTTGTCTTTCTTTCACAGACAATACCGCTTAGATACAAATAAGTTGATGACTCTCAAGAGGAGATTTGAAAGGTCCCATAACAGGAAGGAAACACATGGAGAAGAACCAACGCGCCCAAATCCAGGTCTACAATCGGGGAACCCAGCCCCGAGAATTCCAGCTGGGAGACAAGGTGCTGGTCTTATTCCCCACAGCAGAAAGTAAATTCCTGGCAACATGGCCGTATGAGGTTATAGAGAAGCTGGGACACGTCAATTACCGCGTACGGCCCGGGGGAAACGGTACAAAAGAGGCCATACTGGATCCCCGAGGCCCGAATGGAAGGGGAGTAGAGGATGGGGTTCATCGAAGAAATCCAAAGTGCATGGAGCAGCCCCATCGTGTTGGTGCCCAAACCGGACGGTAGCCTACGCTTCTGTAATGACTTCCGTGGTGTGAACCACATCAGCTTGTTCAATGCCTACCACATGCCGAGGGTGGAAAAGCTCATTGACCGATTGGGAAAGGCCCGGTACATCAGCACCCTCGACCTGACCAAAGGATATTGGCAAGTACCGTTGGCAGCCTCCTCCCGGGAGAAGACGCCGTTTTCGACACCGGATGGCTTATATCAGTACCGGGTTCTCCCATTCGGTCTCCACAGAGCCCTGTCCACGTTCCAGCGCCTGATGGACCGAGTCCTCCGACCCCATCAACAGTATGCAGCAGCCTATTTGGATGATATCATCATCCACAGCCAAGGTTGGGAAGATCACCTGACGTGCCTCCAGGCGGTGCTGGATGCACTCAGGCAAGCTGGGTTGACAGTAAACCCCAAGAAATGCAAGCTAGGATTCGAGGAGGTGGAGTACCTAGGGTATTTGATGGGATGAGGGAACATCAGTTCCCAAGAGAGGAAGGTCGACGCGGTACGTGTCTGGCCTGTTCCACGCACCAAGACACAGGTCAAGTCCTTCCTGGGACTGGCAGGATACAACAGCCGGTTTATCCCCAACTTTGCGGCTATAGCCTCCCCCCTTACCGATCTAACCAGGGCCCGCCTCCCGAATATAGTGAAATGGACGGGCGAGAACGAAGTTGTGTTCAGGCGCATGAAGGAAGCGCTGTGCTTCCGAATTTCAGGTACCGATGTTGGTCCAGACGGACGCATGCGACACGGGACTAGGGGCCGTCCTGTCCCAGGTAAACGATGGGGAGGAGCACCCCATCATGTACATAAGCCTAAAGTTTACCGCAGTTTTGCCACCAGGGGGAAACTCGTCGAGGCCTGGTGACAGACGGAGTCTACATCACGCGGCGATGGCTCCCTATGCTGGATGTGCCATGTCTCAACGGGAGTGAGGGCAGCACATGGGAGTGGGGACTGAGGAAGAGAGGTTACTCCCGTATAGTCGTGCTCAGTACCAGAGATAACGGAGGGAGCTTGGTTTTGTTCCCCACAGGATACAGCAAGACCCCTGGAGAGACATATTATTTTCTCTTTGTTTATTATTTAAATAAACACCATTGAAACCGAGCTAATACAATTCTGTATCTGCCACACTGCGCTTTGGGTCGGATAACATAGAGCAAAATACTTGAGGCTACCATTTAGGCTACTGTGAAGTGGGTCCAGTTAAATGAGAGATGGGACGAATGGTAGCCTATCCTAATTTGTTGTTGGCCTATAGGCTATTTCGGGAGTATGAAAACCTCACAGTCAGAAAAGGTGAGAAATGTATTCTGCAATGATCATGGAAATGAAATAAGTAATTGGAAATAGATTCCTATTTCTAATTATCTTAGAATGCAAAGATACATTTAATAGATTTTAGCTGTTCTCACTAACGCAAATGATTGCATCTTGTTATTTTATTTATACCAGTTTTTTTGTTATGATTTTTTTTTTTATACTGTATATTCACTTTTTTTAAAATCTTTATTTAACCAGGTAAGCCAGTTGAGAACAAGTTCTCATTTACAACTGCGACTTGGCCAAGATAAAGCAAAGCAGTGCGATAAAAACAACAACAATCAGAGTTACATATGGAATAAACAAAAACAAACGTAAATAATAATATAATATGCCATTTAGCAGACACTTTTATCCAAAGCGACTTACAGTCATGCGTGCATACATTTTTGTGTATGGGTGGTCCCGGGGATCGATCCCACTACCTTCATGTTACAAGCGCCGTGCTCTACCAGCTGAGCTACGGAGGACCACGTACAATCAATAACACAAAACATATATATATACAGTGTGTGCAAATGTAGTAAGTTATGGAGGTAAGGCAATATATAGGCCATAGTGCAAAATAATTACAATTTAGTATTAACACTGGAGTGATAGATGTGCAGAAGATGATGTGCAAATAGAGATACTGGGGTGCATATGAGCAAAATAAATAACAATGTAAACAACAATATGGAGATGAGGTAGTTGGGTGGGCTAATTACAGATGGGCTGTGTACAGGCGCAGTGATCGGTAAGCTGCTCTGACAACTGATGCTTAAAGTTAGTGAGGGAGATAAGTGTCTCCAGCTTCAGAGATTTTTGCAGTTCGTTCCAGTCATTTGCAGCAGAGAACTGGAAGGAATGGCGGCCAAAGGAGGTGTTGGTTTGTGGATGACCAGTGAGATATACCTGCTGGAACGCATACTGACCAATGATCTAAGATACGGCGGGGATTTGCCTAGAAGTTATATATAGATGACCTGGAGCCAGTGGGTTTGGCGACGAATATGTAGTGAGGGCCAGCCAACGAGAGCGTACAGGTCACAATGGTGGGTAGTATATGGGGCTTCGGTGACAAAACGGATGGCACTGTGATAGACTGCATCCAATTTGCTGAGTAGATTGTTGGAAGCTATTTTGTAAATGACATCGCCGAAGTCAAGGATCGGTAGGATAGTCAGTTTTACGAGGGCATGTTTAAAAGCATGAGAAAGGAGGCTTTGTTGCGAAATAGGAAGCTGATTCTAGATTTAACTTTGGATTGGAGATGATTAATGTGAGTCTGGAAGGAGAGTTTACGGTCTAACCAGACACCTAGGTATAGTTGTCCACATATTCTAAGTCAGACCCGCCGAGAGTAGTGATTCTAGTCGGGTGGGCGGGTGCAAGCAGCGTTCGATTGAAGAGCATCCATTTAGTTTTACTAGCGTTTAAGAGCAGTTGGAGGCCACGGAAGGAGTGTTGTATGGCATTGAAGCTCGTTTGTTGTTCGAGAGGGCTAAGTCAACAACTGATAATGGTGACGAAAGTTTGGGCTAAGGCTAAACAGATAAACAGGATGGGGTACTGTGTAAAGGAACAGTCCAGCAGGCATTAGCTGTGTAGCTGAGTGATCATAAGGACCAGTGAACAGCACTAAGTAAGTCCGGGAGCAGATCGTGCTAGCAGGCCGGGGCTGGCAGATGGATCTTCATGGTCGTCGCAACGGGAAGCCTGTTGAAATCACATCAGACGATTACGTCAGCAGACCAGTCGTGATGGATTGGCGGGGCTCCGTGTCGACACTAGGAGGTCCCGTCCGGTTCACAGAGAGGTAGATAGCCGGGAGATGGGCCTGGCTCGAGGCTAGCTCAAGGCTAACTGGTACGTCGGGAAGTGGATATTAACCAACAACAGCCATTCGGTTGCAGCTAGCTAGTTGCGATGGTCCGGTGTTAAGGTTCAGTGATTCCGGCATGCTGTGCAGACTGGCTGATAATTGTCCAGGCTAGAGCTGGCTGGAAGGTAGTGCAGGCCATGGACAGTGGTGAAGACCGCTAACGGTGGCTAATAGCAAGTAGCTAGTTAGCTGGCTAGTTTCAGCCGTAGGTTCTTGAATAAAAAATAATAATAATAGAATCCGTTCCACATTGGGTGAGGCGGGTTGCAGGAAAGTATATTTAGTTAAAGTATGGAAAGTGAGAGAGAAATATATACGAATAAAAGACAAAAAAACAGGCTATTTACACGAGGACACAACGCAATACACGACCGCACTACTACGCCATCTTGGTAAACTAATGTGAGTAAACTAATGAATAAGAGTGTCATCATATTGTGAACAGATCAGCTTGTACTAAGCACCCTAACACAAGCGGGAGGCATAAAATGAACAGACCAGAGGCAGTGGTTGTGGTTCCTTTTCTTTCGCCCGACAAAGTCATTCCAATACAGGGTAACGTCCAACGCTGAAACAACAGCGTAACAACAAAATAAACATAAAATAGCCCATCCAGGGTGGCAAAGGCTGTTTTGTGGCAGTCTTCGGGGGCCAGAGGCACCTGCCAGTACTCCTTTGTGAGGTTGAGCCAATATTCCTCCCATCTATGCTCTTCACCTTCCGCATAGCCTGGCGAAGGTCGGGGTCCCGGTATTGGGCGGATCCGAATTGGCCCATTAGCTCTTCCGACAGGGTGAAGTTGTGGTGTTGGAGCGAGGGGGGGGGGGGGGGGCTTTCCTGGTTGGGGTCGAATGACTCCGTGCCAACCCCCTCCAGGTGCTCTCCCTCGATGACTCCTGAAACACCTGGCGTAACTGCTCCCTCTGGAGCTCGTCGACTTGATTCAGGACGGGGGTCTGGTTAGGTCCCGCTCCCGCTGGGTCGCTATCGGGCTGTTGATTCAGTGGGCATAGGGACGTCTACGCTGGGGCAGTGTCTAGCCATATGACCATTTGTGTTGCACTTGAAACACTGTATAGGGCCCTGAGGCGTGGCATTACTAAAAGTCTTGACTATGGGGCTAGGTGCTGGCCTGGCCTTGTCAACCCTCCTGCCAGCAATGGGGCGTACCACCGGAGTGGTCTTCTCGCCCCTGCTAACGGCAGCAAGGCTTTTAGTAGACAAGTATAGCTCAATCGATGCACTGGACTAGGTGGTCAACTGTAACTGGATTTGCCTGACTGACTATCCTCTGCATGGTGACTGGTAATTCCCTCAAACACTTGTCTAAGACCAGGGTTTCTAACATTTCGGCAGTGGTTTTTGTGGGACATAGCCACCCTCTTACCAGACGGATAAGTTGGTAGAGCTGGCCCCTCGGTGACTCCTCTTCGGCGTACTTCCAGTCATGAAACCTTTGGGCCCGGTCTCTGGGGTTCAGCTGATAGCGGGACGGAATCTCCGCCTTCGGACGTGCGTAATCCGCAGCAGCCCCTTCCTCAATGTCATAGTACGCCGCCTGGGCTTTGCCTGTGAGCTGGGGAGCCAGGAGGCCCGCCCAGTCGTCCTGAGGCCATCTCCGTCTCTGCGCCGTTCGTTCGAAGGCCAGAAGATAGGTCTTCACATCGTCGTCCTCCATCAGACGTGGAATCAGCGCGTTGACGTTGGACATCCTACGATCCCTGGGAGTCGGGCGGTCTGCTAGTTCGGACCTGAGGAGGTCCAGGGTCTCCTGTTGGGTGATGGCGCAGGCCGTTAGCTGACGTAACAAATCTTCGCTCATGCCTATCAGCGGGTGTAGTGGGCTTCACAGCCACCGGAAAGGGGAAAGGTTGTGGTCTAGCCTCAAAGTGCCCGCATTCTCCACCAGTTGTGAATGGATCAGCTTGTCTGAAGCACCCTAACAGTGGTTGTGGTTCCTTTGCTTTTGTATTGTTCCTGGCACACCTATATAAAGGAAGACACAACGCAATTAGTGGGCCCAGCTGTGTGCTAATTGGCATTACACTGAGTACCTATCCCCTAAGGAGGGTGCTGTCATGTCGTCTTCCTCCGGCTGGTCACTGAACTCTTACAATATATTCCCCATTTGCACAAGGCAACTGCTAGGCTTTTGCTTTCTTGCAATGCAATACTTCAACCACTAGAAACAGTGCGTACACATGGTCTAAAGCAGGGGTGCCCAGACTTTAGTTACATAGGGTCTACTTTTTCCACCCTCTTCCTAACATGGCCAACTGGTGGACCTGTATTTTGACTTCATTATCTTCATGTCTGAAAATGCTGACTCACAAAGATAGGTAGATTCAAAAAATGCTGTCAAGTACATGGCAACTTTTCTCATGTTTGGATATTTTTCCTCCACGATAAGGTTCCAAAAGTCTTCCCCCGATGCCCTCGATTTGATTTGGAGGTCGCTTTGCAGAGTCAAAATTTCACTCTCAATGGCTGATTTCCCCATGTGAAACAATGATGCAATATTTGTTGCAATTTCATCACCATGAACTTCCACACCAAACGGAAAGCACATAAATGTTGCCATAGGTTCCAGGATCTAAATGTCTTGAAGGCTTTGGTCAAAGTCTACGGTAATGTTGTTCACCTGTTCAACATATCGACCACAGTTGAATGGCAGATCAGACACACACATTTTGAATTTGTTGTGGTGAAAAAATAATCTTCCTGCCACTCACTGTGAAAGTTGAAGATTTTTGGTTTCTTGCTGCTTGGTCCATATTAAAAACATAACCGGAACTTCACAGAAAAAAATGTCGTAAAAAAACAACTACAACTGGAACAACAAAGAATATTCTGTTACAGGTCTGTTACAGGTCTCGCAAGCGTGGAAATGTAAACGTACTAACTGCAGACGGTTGCAATGGTAGCGACAGTTTGGAAAACAAATGAAGCAACTATAGTGCCGCGGGTTTGTCACATTTTATGTCAATCAAGCAGTTTAAATATTTTGTCTGTGCAGAAATATTCGACAAAGAAGCTAACCTGTAAGCAAAGCATAATGTCCTTCAGAACTGTGGACCTCATTATTATCAATTAGACTCGATGGTAGCGCTGTGAATTGCCAAAATATATATTTTTAGTGCATACATTTTGAACACTTTTATGCAGTCTACTAGAAAAAAGTCCTGGGCACCGATGATCTAAAGTCTGCGGAAGGATAAGCACATTGTCACGTCTATTGTCCCTCTAACCACTCTGACATCAATGCAAATGCAATTGAAAATCACATCAAACACTTGTCATCAAAACAATATCATGCTTTTAAAACTCACTTGACTGTCATTGATCAATTTGAAGAAAGAAGTCCAACAATAGGTTGAAACTGAGTGGAAAACATGTTCATTGTGGATGTTGTTTCAAAGCCTAAAATAATGAAATGGAAAGTGCTTTCTAAGGTGATGATTAATTACAAACACCCATATGCATATGAATAGGCCTATACAGTAAGGGAAAAAAGTATTTGATCCCCTGCTGATTTTGTACGTTTGCCAAATGACAAAGAAATGATCAGTCTATAATTTTAATGGTAGGTTTATTTGAACAGTGAGAGACAGAATAATAACAAAAGAATCCAGAAAAACGCATGTCAAAAATGTTATAAATTGATTTGCATATCAATGAGGGAAATAAGTATTTGACCCCCTCTCAATCAGAAAGATTTCTGGCTCCCAGGTGTCTTTTATACAGGTAATAATAATAATAATATATTGTATGAGCTGAGATTAGGAGAACACTCTTAAAGGGAGTGCTCCTAATCTCAGCTTGTTACCTGTATAAAAGACACCTGTCCACAGAAGCAATCAATCAATCAGATTCCAAACTCTCCACCATGGCCAAGACCAAAGAGCTCTCCAAGGATGTCAGGGACAAGATTGTAGACCTACACAAGGCTGGAATGGGCTACAAGACCATCGCCAAGCAGCTTGGTGAGAAGGTGACAACTGTTGGTGTTATTATTCGCAAATGGAAGAAACACAAAATAACTGTCAATCTCCCTCGGCCTGAGGCTCCATGCAAGATCTCACGTTGTGGAGGTGCAATGATCATGAGAACGGTGAAGAATCAGCCCAGAACTACACGGGAGGATCTTGTCAATGATCTCAAGGCAGCTGGGACCATAGTCACCAAGAAAACAATTGGTAACACACTACGCCGTGAAGGACTGAAATCCTGCAGCACCCGCAAGGTCCCCATGCTCAAGAAAGCACACATACAGGGCCGTCTGAAGTTTGCCAATGAACATCTGAATGATTCAGAGGAGAACTGGGTGACAGTGTTGTGGTCAGATGAGACCAAAATTGAGCTCTTTGGCATCAACTCAACTCGCTGTGTTTGGAGGAGGAGGAATGCTGCCTATGACCCCAACAACACCATCCCTACCGTCAAACATGGAGGTGGAAACATTATGCTTTGGGGGTGTTTTTCTGCTAAGGGGACAGGACAACTTCACCGCATCAAAGGGACTATGGACGGGGCCATGTACCGTCAAATCTTGGGTGAGAACCTCCTTCCCTCAGCCAGGGCATTGAAAATGGGTCGTGGATGGGTATTCCAGCATGACAATGAACCAAAACACACGGCCAAGGCAACAAAGGCGTGGCTCAAGAAGAAGCACATTAAGGACCTGGAGTGGCCTAGCCAGTCTCCAGACCTTAATCCCATAGAAAATATGTGGAGGGAGCTGAAGGTTCAAGTTGCCAAACGTCAGCCTCAAAACCTTAATGACTTGGAGAAGATCTGCAAAGAGGAGTGGAACAAAATCCCTCCTGAGATGTGTGCAAACCTGGTGGCCAACTACAAGAAACGTCTGACCTCTGTGATTGCCAACAAGGGTTTTGCCACCAAGTACTAAGTCATGTTTTGCAGAGGGGTCAAATACTTATTTCCCTCATTAAAATGCAAATCAATTTATAACATTTTTGACATGCGTTTTTCTGGATTTTATTGTTGTTGTCTCTCACTGTTTAAATACACCTACCATTAAAATTATAGACTGATCATGTCTTTGTAAGTGGGCAAACGTACAAAATCAGCAGGGGATCAAATACTTTTTTCCCTCACTGTATATGATCTCAAGCCTGAAAAAAACCCAGAATTAAAATAATGATTGTGCCATTATAAAATACATAGCCTACTACACACTGTATTACTCATGGCATATTTTATTTTAATGATTTAAGATTTTAGTCATTTAGCAGACACTCTTATCCAGAGCGACTTACAGTTAGTGAGTGCATACATTATTTTTCATACTGGCCCTCTGTGGGAATCGAACCTACAACCCTGGCATTGCAAATGCCATGCTTTACCATCTGTGCTAGATCCCTGCCAGCCATTCCCTCCCCTACCCTGGACGACGCTGGGCCAATTGTGCGCCGCCCCATGGGTCTCCCGGTCGCGGCCGGTTACGACAGAGCCTGGATTCGAACCAGGATCTCTAGTGGCACAGCTAGCACTGCGTTTGGTACATAATTGGTCGAAAATATACTCCAAAATTAGACAATATTTTTTAATCACCTTTGAGTGCTACTCTTCAAACATTCTATCCATGAGTTTGGGAGAGAACGTATAGGTAGGTCTAGTCCAGGGATGGGCAACTGGTGTCCCGAGGCCTCCCTTTTGTAGGCCCATGGCCAAATTTCAAAAAAAAAAATTGAAATTGGGGGTATGGATGTGGGTAATCAGACCTACGACGGCCCCTCATGATGAGTTCCGTTTTTGTGGCCCCCACCCCCATCAAAGTTGCCCATCCCTGGGCTAGGCCAGGGGTTCCCAAACTTTTTCACTCGGGGCCCTCCTTCCAGCATTTGGGAACATCCCACGCCGAAATTAATGAGAAAACGGGGGGTAAAATACTAAAAAAATAACAAAATATTGAGTGACTAAAAAATTGCAACAATATCTATGGGCTAAAAAACCTAAATACAAATACTATAGCTGACATGGGCAAATTGATCTGGACATTTCTGAAAAATTACAAATAGCTCTCTAAGGTATGCAATGACTAACATGACAAGAGGAACTGATTATGCACTACCAAATTTCGAAATTGCATCTTGTGCATTCTACTATTACAACTTTAAAGAGAAAGTTTAAAGCCGGACTGAGTTCCGCAAAAATAAATAAACAATGTTTTTTTGGGGTTGGGGGACCCCAGCGCCACCCTTGCTGACCCCTCACTCCCCACCCTAGGGGGCACACCCCACAGTTTGGGAACCACTGGTCTAGGCAATGCTGTTGGTTCATTGATTGTGCAGAGAGGCTAACAGAGTTAGCCTACAATTATAGTGAATTTGTATTTTGAATAGCCTAGTAATAGGACATGAATTATATTTTCATAATTAATACCTTTACCTACACGATATCTCACCACTGTGCGTTTACATCTCCTCCCCACTCTCTGTCACGTTGTATAATGATTCAAAGACAGGTGCAGGAGTACGTATTAGGGGTTTTATTAATCAACCCAACACAAACACGTATTTATATGTATATATATATATATATATATATATATACAAAAGGGATGTAACCCAAACAAAGAGCGAGGTGTAACCTCTACACAATACACGGGACGAGACCCGTAAACAACCAGAGCACAATACACGGCACTAACGAGACCAACGAACATAGGACAATAATCGACAAGGACAATGGGGAACAGAGGGCACATATATACAGATACTAATCAGGGGGAATGGGAACCAGGTGTGCGTAATGAGACAAGGCAGTCCGGGGTTGGTGGTAATGATCCATGTCAGAGACGCCTAGAAAGCCGGTGACATAGACCTCCGGAACTGGTGAACGGAATGAGCAGTAGTACCGGGGGGATCCGTGACACTCTCCTTCATTCGCGCAGAGAGAGGGTCTGTCAACAGTTTAATTAAATATGATTTGTTATAAAAACATGTTACTATCGATGTTCCCGAACAGATTTCACTTGGTTTCCCAAATTAAGCACTGAGTCGCTGCAGAAACAGGGTTGAAGTGCCCATGAGTTTGGGCTGAATATCACCTGTCACACAGCGAGAGGCTGCATGCTCTTCAAACAGTGGTTGATGCTTGGAGTGAAAGAAACGGATTAGCTTACCTGGCATGATTGAAAAACCCACGGGCGGGAAAGCGGCCTCCATTCGCTATACAAGTGCATACAGATTACATGTACTTTTTCTCCTGCCCCTGTTCCTGCTCATTTGATAATGGGCCAGTCTAAATCAAAACTAATTTGACATATTAGTAGAGCCTAGATTAAATTGAGAATATTTTGATGGATGAAAATATGATCACTTAATGAGAGAACAGGGTGCGCAGCCTGAGGCAAGGAACAGAGTGCAAGCATTTTTTTGCGGCTCTCAAATCATCAATAGCCTATAGTCGCATCATGCAACCCATATATGTTTTGATTTCTAGGACTTTAGAGTATGTATCATTCACAACTAAAGTTGCCAAATAACTCTAAATCTAGTTTATAGGACCTGTTTCAAATGATAACTTTTACGCTAAACATAGCCATTTCATATGCGCACTCGCTCCGGAATCAGAAAACTATCCTTTCTATGTTATTCAGCTAAGTTCGATTATATTCTTCTTACTATAAAATCATATAATATAAAATAATCATAAATGAACAAGCCAACAGCCTATGGCGCCGTTGAAGACGGCGGCCTCGCGACTAGCTCTTAGTAAACTTTGCATATCTTGTTTTTTATGTCTTATTTTTTACATTATTAGCTCAGAAAGTGTTTTGCATCATTACATACAGCCAGGAAAAACTATTGGATATCAGAGCATCGGTAACTTACCAGCATTACGACCAGGAATACGACTTTCCCGAAGCAGATCCTTTGTTTGCTCTCCCCAGGGCAACTGAACTGATTCCAGCGGCTGACCCAAAACATCGCCGGCGGAGGAGAGGCACTCGGAGCGGCCTGCTGGTCCGACTTAGGAGGCGCGCACACCACCCACCGCTTCCAAGTATTCTACTCGCTAAAGTTCAATCTTTGGTTAACAAAGTCGACAAACTACGGGCAAGGATTTCTTTCCAGAGAGACATCAAGGCCTGTAACATACAGTGAGGGAAAAAAGTATTTGATTCCCTGCTGATTTTGTACATTTGCCCACTAACAAAGAAATGATCAGTCTATAATTTTAATGGTAGGTTTATTTGAACAGTGAGAGACAGAATAACAACAAAAAAATCCAGAAAAACGCATGTCAAAATGTTATAAATTGATTTGCATTTTATTGAGGGAAATAAGTATTTGACCCCCTCTCCATCAGAAAGATTTCTGGCTCCCAGGTGTCTTTTATACAGGTAACGAGCTGAGATTAGGAGCACACTCTTAAAGGGAGTGCTCCTAATCTTAGTTTGTTACCTGTATAAAAGACACCTGTCCACAGAAGCAATCAATCAATCAGATTCCAAACTCTCCACCATGGCCAAGACCACAGAGCTCTCCAAGGATGTCAGGGACAAGATTGTAGACCTACACAAGGCTGGAATGGGCTACAAGACCATTGCCAAGCAGCTTGGTGAGAAGGTGACAACAGTTGGTGTGAATATTCGCAAATGGAAGAAACACTAAATAACTGTCAATCTCCCTCGACCTGGGGCTTCATGCAAGATCTCACCTCGTGGAGTTGCAATGATCATGAGAACGGTGAGGAATCAGCCCAGAACTACACGGGAGGATCTTGTCAATGACCATAGTGGGACCATAGTCACCAAGAAAACAATTGGTAACACACTACGTCGTGAACGACTGAAATCCTGCAGCACCCACAAGGTCCCCCTGCTCAAGAAATCACATATACAGGCCCGTCTGAAGTTTCCCAATGAACATCTGAATGATTTAGAGGAGAACTGGGTGAAAGTGTTGTGGTCAGATGAGACCAAAATTGAGCTCTTTGGCATCAACTCAACTCGCCGTGTTTGGAGAAGGAGGAATGCTGCCTATGACCCCAAGAACACCATCTCCACCGTCAAACATGGAGGTGGAAACATTATGCTTTGGGGGTGTTTTTCTGCTAAGGGGACAGGACAACTTCACCGCATCCAAGGGACGATGGACGCCGCCATGTACTGTCAAATCTTGGGTGAGAACTTCCTTCCCTCAGCCAGGGCATTGAAAATGGGTCTTGGATTGGGTATTCCAGCATGACAATGACTCAAAACACACGGCCAAGGCAACAAAGGAGTTGCTCAAGAAGAAGCACATTAAGGTCCTGGAGTGGCCTAGCCAGTCTCCAGACCTTATTGAGGGAAATAAGAAAGTCTGTGGAGGGAGCTGAAGGTTCGAGTTGCCAAACGTCAGGCTCCAAACCTTAATGACTTGGAGAAGATCTGCAAAGAGGAGTGGACAAAATCCCTCCTGAGATGTGTGCAAACCTGGTGGACAACTACAAGAAACGCCTGACCTCTGTGATTGCCAACAAGGGTTTTTCCCTAAGTACTAAGACATGTTTTGCAGAGGGGTCAAATACTTATTTCCCTCATTAAAATGCAAATCAATTTATAACATTTTTGACATGCGTTTTTCTGGATTTTTTTGTTGTTATTCTGTCTCTCACTGTTCAAATAAACCTACCCTTAAAATTATAGACTGATCATGTCTTTGTCAGTGGGCAAACATACAAAATCAGCAGGGGATCAAATACTTTTTTCCCTCACTGTACTCTGTTTCACGGAAACATGGCTCTCTTGGGATATTCTGTCGGAATCGGTCCAGCCAGATGGGTTGTCAGTTCATCGCACAGACAGGAATAAATATCTCTCCGGGAAGAAGAAGGGCGGAGGTGTGTGTTTCATGATTAACGACGTGTGGTGTAATTATAGTAACATAGAGGTACTCGAGTCCTTCTGTTCAACCGACCTAGAATATCTCACAAGATCTCCCAAGATAATTTTATTCGGCTATAGTCACAGCCGTGTATATCCCCCCTCAAGCCGATACCACGACGGCCCTCAAAGAACTTCATTGGACCTTATGCAAACTGGAAATCACATATCCTGAGGCTGCATTTATTGTAGCCGGGGATTTAAAAATAAAATAAAATTTGAGGACTAGGCTGCCAAACTTCTATCAACATATCGACTGTTGTACTCGCGCTGCTAAAATACTTGACCATTGCTATTCAAACTTCCAGGATGGTTATAAGGCCCTCCCCCGCCCTCCTTTCGTCAAATCTGACCACAACTCCATTTTGCTTCTCCCTTCCTATAGGCAGAAACGCAAACAGGAAGTCCCTGTGCTAAGGACTATTCAATACTGGTCTGACCAATCGGAATCCACGCTTCAAGATTGTTTTGATCACGCGGACTGGGATATGTTCCGGGTAGCTTCCGAAAATAATTTAGACATATACACTGAAATAGTGACTGAGTTTATCAGGAAGTTTATAGGTGATGTTGTGCCCACTGTGACTATTAAACCCTATCCTAACCAGAAACCGTGGATAGACGGCAGCATTCGCGCAAATCTGAAAGCGCGAACCACCACATTCAACCATGGCAAGGTGACTGGGAATATGGCAGAATACAAACAGTGTAGCTACTCACTCCGCAAGGCAATTAAACTGGCAAAACATCAGTATAGAGACAAAGTGGAGCCGCAATTCAACGGCTCAGACATGAGATGTATGTGGCAGCGTCTACAGACAATCACGGACTACAAAAATAAAACCAGCCACGTCGCCGACACCGACGTCTCGCTTCCAGACAAGCTAAACACCTTCTTCGCCCGCTTTGAGGATAACACAGTGCTACCGACACGGCCCACTACCAAGGACTGTGGCCTCTCCTTCTCCATGGCCGACGTGATTAAGACATTTAAGCATGTTAACCCCCGCAAGGCTGCCGGCCCAGACGGCATACCTAGCCGCGTCCTCAGAGCATGCGCAGACCAGCTGGCTGGTGTGTTCATGGACAAATTCAATCTCTCCCTTTCCCAGTCTGCTGTTCCCACATGCTTTAAGAGGGCCACCATTGTTCCTGTACCCAAGAAAGCAAAGGTAACTGAACTAAATGACTATCGCCCTGTAGCACTCACCTCTGTCATCATGAAGTGCTTTGAGAGACTAGACAAGGATCATATCACCTCTACCTTACCTGTCACCCTAGACCCACTTAAATTTGCTTACCGCGCAATAGATCCACAGACGATGCAATTGCCATCACACTGCACACTGCCCTATCCCATCTGGACAAGAGGAATACCTATGTAAGAATGCTGTTCATTGACTATAGCTCAGCATTCAACACCATTGTACCCTCCAAGCTCATCATTAAGCTCGAGGCCCTGGGTCTGAACCCCGTCCTGGACTTCCTGACGGGCCGCCCCCAGGTGGTGAAGGTAGGAAACAACATCCATCATCAACTCAATCATCAAGTTTGCAGACGACACAACAGTAGTAGGCTTGACTACCAACAATGATGAGACCGCCTACAGGGAGGAGGTGAGGGCTCTGGGAATGTGGTGCCAGGAAAATAACCTCTCACTCAACATCAACAAAACAAAGGAGATGATCGTGGACTTCAGGAAACAGCAGAGGGTGCACCCCCCTATCCACATCAACGGGACCGCAGTGGAGAAGGTGGAAAGCTTCAAGTTCCTTGGTGTACACATCACCGACAAACTGAAATCGTCCACCCATGCAGACAGTGTGGTGAAGAAGGCGCAACAGAGCCTCTTCAACCTCAGGAGGCTGAAGAAATTTGGCTTATCATCTAAAACCCTCACAAACTTTTACAGATGCACAATTGAGAGCATCCTGTCGAGCTGTATCACCGCCTGGTATGGCAACTGCACCGCCCACAACCGCAGGGCTCTCCAGAGGGTGGTGCGGTCTGCCGAACGCATTACCAGGGGCAAACTACCCGCCCTCCAATACACATACAGCACCCAATGTCACAGGAAGGCCAAAAAGATCATCAAGGACATCAACCACCCGAGCCACTGCCTGTTCACCCTGCTATCATCCAGAAGGTGAAAAACAGCTTCTATCTCAAGGCCATCAGAATGTTAAATAGACATCACTAGCACATTAGAGGCTGCTGCTGCCTATTGAAATCACTGGCCACTTTAAGAAATGGAACACTTGTCACTTTAATAATGTTTACATATCTTGCACTACTCATCTCACATGTATAGACTGCATTCTATTCTATAATATTCTTCTGTATCTTAGTCCATGCCACTCTGTCATTGCTTGTCCATATATGTATATATTCTTAAATCCCATTCCTTACTTTTTTGTGTGTATTGGGTATATGTTGTGAAATTGTTAGATATTACTGCACTGTCGGATCAAATAACATTTGATTTGATTTGATTTGCATAGCCAGATAACATAGCCTACATTAGGCCAGCTAATATTCTGTTATTTTGAAATACATTCTCTTCATATCATAATGTTTCTTTAGACCTGCCTAAAATAAATAATGGATTGATTGTGATGGTGTATATTAAATTGATTTATTAGACTTTTTTAAATGTAGATATGCCAAAAGCTTGCATCAGCAGCTTATATGCGGCTTGTATGCGTGGAGTTCTGGAGATGCTAGACGTGTTCATGTTCATTAACGGTCAATTACCACCAGTCTTTTCCATGGCAATAACCGGCTGACAAAATGTCTTGACCGCCACAGCCATAGGAACACCTTCCTAATGTTGAGTTGCACACCTTTTTGCCTCAGAACAGCCTCAATTCGTCGGTGCATGGACTCTGCAAGGTGTCGAAAGTGTTCCACAGTTGACTCCAATGCTTCCCACAGTTATGTCAAGTTGGCTGGATGTACTTTGGGTGGTGGACCATTCTTGATACACACGGGAAACTGTTGAGCGTGAAAAACCCAGCAGCGTTGCAGTTCTTGACACACTCAAACCAGTGCGCCTGTTACCTGCTACCATACCCCATTCAAAGGCAATTAAATATTTTGTCTTACACATTCACCCTCTGAATGGCACACATATACAATCCATGTCTCAATTGCCTCAAGGCTTAAAAATCCTTCTTTAACCTGTCTCCTCCTCTTCATCTGCACTTATTGAAGTGACAACAATAAGGGATCATAGCTTTCACCTGGATTTACCTGGTCAGTCAATGTCATGGAAAGACGAGGTGTTCCTAATGTTTTGTGCACTCATTGTATATACAGTACATGTGTACAAGAGCTATCATTATCTCTACCACAATGCAGTCCTGAGCAAACTAGGCATTCTATATTATACTACAACATCAGTCTAACTGAATATGGATGTTGTGTTTGTTTAATTTTTTTATAAATTTTTTATTTATTTAACCTTTATTTAACCAGGTAAGCCAGTTGAGAACAAGTTCTCATTTACAACTGCGACCTGGCCAAGATAAAGCAAAGCAGTGCGATAAAAAAACCCACAGAGTTACATATGGGGTAAAACAAAACATAAAGTCAAAAATACAACAGAAAAAATATATATACAGTTTGTGCAAATGTAGCAAGTTATGGAGGTAAGGCAATAAATAGGCTATAGTGCAAAATAATTACAATTAGTATTAACACTGGAATGATAGATGTGCAAGAGATGATGTGCAAATAGATACTGGGGTGCAAATGAGCAAAATAAATAACAATATGGGGATGAGGTAGATGGGTGGGCTAATTTCAGATGGGCTGTGTACAGGTGCAATGATCGGTAAGGTGCTCTGACAACTGATGCTTAAAGTTAGTGAGGGAGATAAGAGTCTCCAGCTCCAGAGATTTTTGCAATTAGTTCCAGTCATTGGCAGCAGAGAACTGGAAGTAATGGCGGCCAAAGGAGGTGTTGGCTTTGGGGATGACCAGTGAGATATACCTGCTGGAGCGCATACTACGGGTGGGTGTTGCTATGGTGACCAATGTGCTAAGATAAGGCAGGGATTTGCCTAGCAGTGATTTATAGATGGCCTGGAGCCAGTGGGTTTGGTGACGAATATGTAGTGAGGACCAGCCAACAAGAGCGTACAGGTCAAAGTGGTGGGTGGTATATGGGGCTTTGGTGACAAAACAGATGGCACTGTGATAGACTACATCCAATTTGCTGAGTAGAGTGTTGGAGGCTATTTTGTAAATGACATCGCCGACGTCAAGGATCGGTAGGATAGTCCGTTTTACGAGGGCATGTTTGGCAGCATGAGTGAAGGAGGCTTTTGTCACGATCGTCTAATGAGGGAGACCAAGGCGCAGCGTTGCGGGTGAACATATTTATATTTATTGACTAGATCACACGATCAAAACAAAGAACGAAACGTGTCCTTCGATACACAAACCAAAAGGAACAAGAAACCACAAAACACAAAGTGCAAGACAAACAGTTAAATATGGCTCCCAATCAGAGACACCCAGCTGACACTCGTTGCCTCTGATTGGGAGTCACTCAGACCAACATAGAAAATTAAACATAGACTTACACACCCTGGCTCAACATAACATAGTCCCCAGAGCCAGGACGTGACAGTACCCCCCCCCCAAAGGCGCGGACTCCGGCCGCGCCAAACAACCACAACAGGGGAGGGACCGGGTGGGCACTCCGCCTCGGCGGCGGATCCGGCTCCGGACATGACCCAGGCACGGGTTGTGCTGGACTGACGACGCACACCCCTGGCTTGATGCGTGGAGGAGGAACGGGCCGGACCGGGCTGACGAAGCGCACCCCTGACTTGGTGCGGGGAGCAGGAATGAGCCGGACCGGGCTGACGACGCGCACCACTGACCCGGTGCGGGGAGCTTGGACGGGCCGGACCGGGCTGGCGACGCGCACCACAGACTTGGTGCGGAGAGCAGGAACGGGCCGTGCCGGACTGACGACGCACACCACTGGCTTGGTGCGGGAAGCTTGGATGGGCCGGACTGGGCTGGCGACGCGCACCACAGACTTGGTGCGGAGAGCAGGAACGGGCCGGGCTGGGCTGTCGACGCACACCGTAGGCTTTGTGCGTGGAGCAGGGACAGGCCGGGCTGGGCTGACGACGCGCACCACTGACTTGGTGGGAATGGCAGGAACAGGCCGGGCCGGGCTGACGACGCGCACCACTGACTTGGTGGGAATGGCAGGAACAGGCCGGGCTGGGCTGACGACGCGCACCACTGACTTGGTGGGAATGGCAGAAACAGGCCGGGCTGGGCTGACGACGCGCACCACTGACTTGGTGGGAATGGCAGGAACAGGCCGGACCGTACTGGGGACACACACCACTGGCCCCACGCAGGGATCAGGAACGGGCCGGACCGGACTGGTAACACACCCCAGTACCTCTCGCCGTGCCTCCACACTTTCCCTCTCCTCTGTGCCCAGTGGCCCCCCTAACCTGGCGGCCTTCTCTGCCAACGCTTTGCACCGCTCTAACCCGTACACCTGCTGGCCCGACGTCGTGAGCCCCCCCCCTAAAAATTTCCTGGGGGTCTCTCCTCCCTCTTGCCAGACTCGCAATCATCTCCTCCCACGTCCATCCTCTCTCCTCGTCACGCTGCTTGATCCAGTCGAGGTTGCCACGGAGATCTGCCAGCGATGGCTCCTGAACACGCTGCTTGGTCTGGTTAAGGTGGTTTCTTCTGTCACGATCGTCTAATGAGGGAGACCAAGGCGCAGCGTTGCGGGTGAACATATTTATATTTATTGACTAGATCACACGATCAAAACAAAGAACGAAACGTGAAGTCCTTCGATACACAAACCAAAAGGAACAAGAAACCACAAAACACAAAGTGCAAGACAAACAGTTAAATATGGCTCCCAATCAGAGACACCCAGCTGACACTCGTTGCCTCTGATTGGGAGTCACTCAGACCAACATAGAAAATTAAACATAAACTTACACACCCTGGCTCAACATAACATAGTTCCCAGAGCCAGGACGTGACAGTACCCCCCCCCAAAGGTGCGGACTCCGGCCGCGCCAAACAACCACAACAGGGGAGGGACCGGGTGGGCACTCCGCCTCGGCGGCGGATCCGGCTCCGGACATGACCCAGGCACGGGTTGTGCTGGACTGACGACGCACACCCCTGGCTTGATGCGTGGAGGAGGAACGGGCCGGACCGGGCTGACGAAGCGCACCCCTGACTTGGTGCGGGGAGCAGGAATGAGCCGGACCGGGCTGACGACGCGCACCACTGACCCGGTGCGGGGAGCTTGGACGGGCCGGACCGGGCTGGCGACGCGCACCACAGACTTGGTGCGGAGAGCAGGAACGGGCCGTGCCGGACTGACGACGCACACCACTGGCTTGGTGCGGGAAGCTTGGATGGGCCGGACTGGGCTGGCGACGCGCACCACAGACTTGGTGCGGAGAGCAGGAACGGGCCGGGCTGGGCTGTCGACGCACACCGTAGGCTTTGTGCGTGGAGCAGGGACAGGCCGGGCTGGGCTGACGACGCGCACCACTGACTTGGTGGGAATGGCAGGAACAGGCCGGGCCGGGCTGACGACGCGCACCACTGACTTGGTGGGAATGGCAGGAACAGGCCGGGCTGGGCTGACGACGCGCACCACTGACTTGGTGGGAATGGCAGAAACAGGCCGGGCTGGGCTGACGACGCGCACCACTGACTTGGTGGGAATGGCAGGAACAGGCCGGACCGTACTGGGGACACACACCACTGGCCCCACGCAGGGATCAGGAACGGGCCGGACCGGACTGGTAACACACCCCAGTACCTCTCGCCGTGCCTCCACACTTTCCCTCTCCTCTGTGCCCAGTGGCCCCCCTAACCTGGCGGCCTTCTCTGCCAACGCTTTGCACCGCTCTAACCCGTACACCTGCTGGCCCGACGTCGTGAGCCCCCCCCTAAAAATTTCCTGGGGGTCTCTCCTCCCTCTTGCCAGACTCGCAATCATCTCCTCCCACGTCCATCCTCTCTCCTCGTCACGCTGCTTGATCCAGTCGAGGTTGCCACGGAGATCTGCCAGCGATGGCTCCTGAACACGCTGCTTGGTCTGGTTAAGGTGGTTTCTTCTGTCACGATCGTCTAATGAGGGAGACCAAGGCGCAGCGTTGCGGGTGAACATATTTATATTTATTGACTAGATCACACGATCAAAACAAAGAACGAAACGTGAAGTCCTTCGATACACAAACCAAAAGGAACAAGAAACCACAAAACACAAAGTGCAAGACAAACAGTTAAATATGGCTCCCAATCAGAGACACCCAGCTGACACTCGTTGCCTCTGATTGGGAGTCACTCAGACCAACATAGAAAATTAAACATAGACTTACACACCCTGGCTCAACATAACATAGTCCCCAGAGCCAGGGCGTGACAGCTTTGTTGCGAAATAGGAAGTTGATTCTAGATTTAACTTTGGATTGGAGATTCCTAATGTGAGTCTGGAAGGAGAGTTTACAGTCTAACCAGACACCAAGGTATTTGTAGTTGTCCACATACTCTAGGTCAGACCCGTCGAGAGTAGTGATTCTAGTCGGGTGGGCGGGTGCCAGCAGCGTTTGATTGAAGAGCATGCATTTAGTTTTACTAGTGTTTAAGAGCAGTTGGAGGCTACTGAAGGAGTGTTGTATGGCATTGAAGCTTGTTTGGAGGTTTGTTAACACAGTGTCCAATGAAGGGCCAGATGTATACAAAATGGTGTCGTCTGCGTAGAGGTGGATCTGAGAGTCACCAGCAGCAAGAGCGACATCATTGATATACATGGAGAAAAGAGTCAGCCCAAGAATTGAACCCTGTGGCACCCCCATAGAGACTGCCATAGGTCCAGACAACAGGCCCTCCGATTTGACACATTGAACTCTATCTGAGAAGTAGTTGGTGAACCAGACGAGGCAGTCATTTGAGAAACCAAGGCTATTTAGTCTGCCAATAAGAATGTGGTAGTTGACAGATTCGAAAGCCTTGGCCAGGTTGATGAAGATGGCTGCACAGTACTGCCTATTATCGATCGCGGTTAAAGTATCGTTTAGGATCTTGAGCGTGGCTGAGGTGCACCCATGAACAGCTCGGAAACAGATTGCATAGCCGAGAAGGTATGGTGGGATTCGAAATGGTCGGTGATCTGTTTTTTAACTTGGCTTTCAAAAACTTTCGAAAGGCAGGGCAGGATGGATATAGGTCTGTAACAGTTTGGATCTAGAGTGTCACCCCCTTTGAAGAGGGGGATGACCGCGGCAGCTTTCCAATCTCTGGGGATCTCAGACATTACGAAAGTTTGAACAGGCTAGTAATAGGGGTTGCGACAATTTTGGCGGCTAGTTTTAGAAAGAAAGGGTCCAGATTGTCTAGCCCAGATGATTTGTAGGGGTCCAGATTTTGCAGCTCTTTCAGAACATCAGCTGTCTGAATTTGTGTGAAGGAGAAGCTGGGGGGGGGGGGCATGGGCAAGTTGCAGCGGAGGGTGCAGAGCTGGTGGCCGGGGTTGTGGTATCCAGGTGGAAAGTATGGCCAGCCGTAGCAAAATGCTTGTTGAAATTCTCGATTATTGTAGATTTATCGGTGGTGATAGTGTTTCCTAGCCTCAGTGCAGTGGGCAGCTGGGAGGAGGTGCTCTTATTCTCAATGGACTTTACAGTGTCCCAAAAACGTTTTGGAGTTAGTGCTACAGGATGCAAATTTCTGTTTGAAAAAGTTAGCCTTTGCTTTCCTGACTGCTTGTGTATATTGGTTCCTGACTTCCCTGACAAGTTGCATATCGCGGGGGCTATTTGATGCTATTGCAGTACGCCACAGGATGTTTTTGTGCTGGTCAAGGGCAGTCAAGTCTGAGGAGAACCAGGGGCTATATCTGTTCTTAGTTCTGTATTGTTTGAACGGGGCATGTTTATTTAAGTTTGAGAGGAAATTACTTTTAAAGAACAACCAGGCATCCTCTACTGACGAAATGAGATCTATATCCATCCAGGATACCTGGGCCAGGTCAATTAGGAAGGTCTGCTTGCTAAAGTGTTTTAGGGAGCGTTTGACAGTGATGAGGGGTGGTCGTTTGACCGCGGACCCGTTACGGACGCAGGCAATAAGGCAGTGATTGCTGAGATCCTGGTTGAAGACAGAGGAGGTGTATTTAGAGGGTAAGTTAGTCAGGATGATATCTATGAGGGTACCCATGTTTACGGATTTAGGGTTGTACCTAGTAGGTTCGTTGATAATTTGTGTGAGATTGAGGTCATCTAGTTTGGATTGTAGGATGGCTGGGGTGTTAAGCATATCCCAATTTAGGTCACCAAGCAGTACGAACTCTGAGGATAAATGGGGGGGCAATCAATTCACATATGGTGTCCAGGGCACAGCTGGGGGCTGAGGGGGGTCTGTAGCAAGCGGCAACAGTGAGAGACTTATTTCTGGAAAGGTGGATTTTTAGAAGTAGAGGCTCAAACTGTTTGGGCACAGACCTGGATAGTATCTCTACAGTAGTTTGCAACTCCACCCCCTTTGGCAGTTCTATCTAGACGGAAAATGTTGTAGTTGGGGATTGAAATTTCAGAATTTTTGGTGGCCTTCCTAAGCCAGGATTCAGACACTGCTAGAACATCAGGGTTGGCAGAGTGTGCTAACGCAGTGAATAACTCAAACTTAGGAAGTAGACTTCTGATGTTAACATGCAGAAATCCAAGGCTTTTACGGTTGTAGAAGTAAACAAATGATAGCTCCTGGGGAGTAGGAGTGATACTGGGGGTTGCAGGGCCTGGGTTAGCCTCTACATCACCAGAGGAACAGAGGAGGACTAGAATAAGGATAGGGCTAAAGGCTTTAAGAACTGGTCTTCTAGTGCGTTGGGTACAGAGAATAAAGGGGGCAGATTTCCGGGCGTTGTAGAAAAGATTCAGGGCATTATGTACAGACAAGGATATGGAAGGATATGAGTAGAGTGGAGGTAAACCTAAGCGTTGGGTAACAATGAAAGAGATAGCATCACTGGAGGCTCCGATTGAGCCGGTCTCGGCGTGTATGGGGGTTGGAACAAAGGAAATATTTGAGGCAATTTGAGAGGGACTTGGTGTTCTACAGTGAAATTGTATAATAAGAACTAACTGGAACAGCAATAGGCAAGGCATATTGACATGGGAGAGAGGCATAAAGCAGTCACAGGTGTTATTAGAGAGAGCTAAGACAACAACTGGTAATGGCGATATAGTTTGGGCTGAGGCTAAACAGAATACACAGGACAGGGAATCGTGTAAAGGAACAGTCCAGCAGGCATCAGCTGTGCAGCTGATTGATCATAAGGTCCAGTGAACAGCAATATGTGAATCCGAGAGCAGTTCAAATTGGTGCTTCAGCACAGCGAGCAGGAAGCACGGTTGTAGTTTGCGTGTGCTAGCGGGCCGGGGCTAGCAGATGGATCTTCGTGGTCGTCGCAATGGGAAGCCTGTTGAAACCACAGACGATTACGTCGGCAGACCAGTCGTGATGGATCAGCAGGGCTCCGTGTCGACTCTAGGAGGTCCCGTCCGGTTGACAGAGAGGTAGATAGCCGGGAGATGTGCTTGACTCAAGGCTAGCTCAAGGCTGATTAGCCAACAACAACGTTCATTTGGTTGCAGCTAGCTAGTTCTGATTATCCAGAGTTAAAGGTCCAATGATTCAGTGATTCCGGCAGAAAATCCGATGTTCTGGGTGAAAACCGCTAACGGTGGCTAATAGCAAGTAGCTAGTTAGCTAGTTTGCTGGCTAGTTTCAACTGGAGATTCTAGATAAAGGTGAGTAAATAATAGAATCCGTTCCACATTGAGTGAGGTGGGTTGCAGGAAAGTATATTTAGTAGAAGGATGAAAAGTGTGATGGGAAATATATACGTAAAATACACAAAAAAATACAAAAAACAGGCTATTTACATGGACACACAAGAGAACACGACCGCACTGCTACGCTATCTTGGACGAGTTCCAGAATGTTCTTCAGCTGGTGAACCTCATCTTGTATTGGGTCATGGCAGCTGGTTTAGAAGGCTTTGACGCTGTGGCGACGTTGGCAGGGATGTTGGGTTTGGGGAGCTGTGACTCTGGCTCCTTGTAGACAACCGTCTGGTCCTTTCTTTGCTCCACAGCCAGGTGGACAAGCCTCTCCCTGAAGTAGTGGGTTCTGGGCTCGTACACTTTCTTCACCACCCACTGCTTCGACCTCTTGCAGAAGATTTGTTTGTACTGCAAGTCTCCTGGAAAGACATGAAGACTGATCATGTGGATGTGTAAAACATGAAGGCTGATCATGAGGATGTGTAACCATACAAGAAACTATTACCGTGACGATACCAGTATTGCAATATTTTTCCATGGCAAGAATTAAAACACCTAGCAAACCAAACTCTTTGTTCCTTTAAAAACCTGCTGTATGTAAAATATTATGCGTTCTAGCTTGGAAAATAAATACATGTGAGAGTGTGATTTGAAGGAGTCAGGCGCAGGAGGGTAATTCACCGAATACAGAGTTTATTCCGTAGTACACAGTTACGCTTGATAGCGTCAACAGCACAGGGCGTAATGCAGGTGCACTGGAACACAAATCAGGCACACGGGGAGAAATAACCCTGGCAATACAAAGTACGGATAGCTCAACCGAGCTACACTCATCTTCACATAAAACAATCACTCACAAGGACAAAGGGTCAGAGGGATATATACACGGACTAATGAGGGGATATGAACCAGGTGTGTGTAATTGACAAGACAAGACAAATGGAATGATGATATATGGAGCGGCAGTGGCTAGTAAGCCGGTGATGACGAACACCGAAGCCTGCCCGAACAAGGAGGGGAGGCAGCCTCGGCGGAAGTCGTGACAGTACCCCCCCGTTGACACGCAGCTCCAACAGCGCGCCGACCCCGACCTCGGAGACGGCCAGGAGGATGCCGAGTAGGGCGAGCCGGATGGCGACGATGGAAAATATCCCTCACCAGGACCCAGCACCGTTCCTCCGTACCGTACCCCTCCCACTCCACGAGGTACTGAAGGCCCCCCACCCAACGCCTCGAATCCAGGATGGAACGGACAGAGTACGCTGGTGCCCCCTCGATGTCCAGAGGAGGTGGAGGGACCTCCCACACCTCCGACTCCTGGAGCGGAACAGCCACCTCCGGCCTGAGGAGAAAGACATGAAACGAAGGGTTAATACGGTAATCAGTGGGAAATAATAACCTATAGGTGACCTCGTTGATTCTCCTCAGGACTTTGAATGGCCCCACAAACCGCGGGCTCAGCTTCCGGCAGGGCAGGTGGAGGGACAGATTCCGGGTCAAGAGCCAGACCCGATCCCCCGGTACGAAGACCGGGGCCTCACTGCGGTGGCGGCCAGCATTGGCCTTCTGACGACGCATGGCGTGTTGGAGGTGAACGTGCCCAGCGTCCCACGTCTCCTCCGCGTGCCGAAACCAGTAATCCACTGCAGGAGCCTCGGTCTGGCTCTGGTGCCACGGTGCCAGAACCGGTTGGTAACCTAAAACACATTGGAATAGTAGAGGAGTGGTGGAGAGAGTTCTGGGCATATTCTGCCCATGGCAAGAACACAGACCACTCCCCCGGCCTGACCTGGCAGTAGGACCGCAGGAACCTACCCACATCCTGATGCACCTGCCCATTAGACTCGGGGTGGAACCCAGAGGTCAGGCTGACCGAGACCACCAGACATGGATCTGAACTGGGGACCTCAGTCAGACACTATATCCTCTGGTACCCCATAGTGCCAGAAGACGTGTGTAAACAGGGCCACCGCAGTTTGCAGGGCCGTGGGGAGACCGGGCAGAGGAAGGAGGCGGCAGGCCTTGGAAAAGCGGTCCACAATGACCAGAATGGTGGTGTTACCTTGGGAGAGGGGAAGATCAGTCAGGAAATCAACACTTAGGTGAGACCATGGTCGTTGTGGAATTGGTAAAGGTTGTAACTTACCCGCTGGGAGGTGCCTTACTCTGGGTGCACACCGAGCAGTAGGACACATACACCCTCACGTCCTTAGCCAAGGTAGGCCACCAGTACATTCCGGTCAGGCAGCGCACTGTACGACCGATACCTGGGTGTCCAGAGGAGGGTGACATGTGTGCCCAGTAGATCAGACAATCACGGATAAGAGCAGGCACATACCGCAGCCCAACTGGACACTGAGGTGGAGATGGATCTGTGCGTAATGCCTGCTCTATATCCGCGTCCATCGCCCATACTACCGGCACCACAATGCAGGAAGCTGGGAGTATGGGGGTGTTGTCTCTGGGCCTCTCCTCGGTGTGATACAGCCGTGACAATGTGTCTGTGTGAGGAGTGTGATAGAAGGAGTCAGGCGCAGGAGGGTAATCACCGAATGCAGAGTTTATTCAGTCGTACACACATTGCGCTGGATAGCAACAAACGACACAGGCACAGGAGAAAATATCTACCCTGGCAATACAAGTTAATGGTAGCTCCAACAATAATAGGCACAGGGGAAATATCTACCCCGGCAATAACAACGTACGAGTTGCTCCACCGAGCTACACTACTCTCACAAATAAACAATCACCCACAAGGACAAGTGGGGCAGAGGAAACACTTATACACAGACTAATGAGGGGATAAGAACCAGTTATATGTGATTGACAAGACAAGACAAATGGAATGATGTATAATGGAGCGGCAGTGGCTAGTAAGCCAGTGATGACGAACGCCGAAGCCTGCCCGAACAAGGAGGGGAGGCAGCCTCGGCGGAAGTCGTGAACAGTCTGCCTTCATGTTCTTCGTACTTGGGATATAGGACAGTGAAAAATGTAAACGGGTGAAGAATAGGACCCACCTCGCCTGGCAAGGATTCAGCCTCCTCGCTGCCCGGATGTACTCCAGGTTACAGTGTTCCGTCCAGACGAGGAAAGGGTGTTTCGCCCCTTCGAGCCAATGCCTCCACACGGTCAAGGCTCGGACAACAGCCAACAGCTCCTGATCACCAACGTCGTAGTTCTGCTCCGGCGGGCTGAGCTTCTTAGAGAAGAAGGCACAGGGGCGGAGTTTAGGTGGCGTGCCCAAGCGTTGAGATAGGACAGCGCCTATCCCTACCTCGGACGCATCCACCTCCACTACGAAAGGTAGTGATGGATCGGGGTGGGCCAGTACCGGGGCTGAGGTGAACAGACCCCTCAGTTTCCTGAAGGCCAGGTCAGCTTCAGCAGACCAGCGGAGCCGGGACGGCCCACCCTTCAACAGGGATGTAATGGGAGCTGCGACCTTGCCAAAGCCCTGGCTGCACCTCCTTAACCGGGGTGGGAGTCGGCCAATTACGAACGGCTGAAATGCGATCCCCCTCCATCTCTACACCTGAGGTGGTAATGTGGTATACGAGGAAGGAGACGGACTGCTGGAAAAACATACACTTCTCTGCCTTGGCATAAAGGTCATTTTCCAACAGTCGGGCCAGCACTTTGCGAACCAGGGACACATGCTTGGCGCGCGTAGCGGAATACACCAGAATGTCATAGATGTAGACCTCTACACCGCGACCAAGCATGTCCCGAAACACCTCGTTCACAAAGGACTGGAAGACAGATGGAGTATTCATCAAACCGTAGGGCATCACAAGGTATTCATAATGCCCCGTGGTTGTGCTGAATGCTGTCTTCCACTCATCCCCCTCTCAAACACGCACCAGGTTGTACGCACTCCTGAGATCTAATATGGTGAAGAAGCGTGCCCCATGCATTGACTCGATCACTGACGGAATGAGGGGGAGAGGATAACTAAATCTTACCGTCTCCTTGTTCAGTGGTCGATAATCAATGCAAGGGCACATACCACCGTCTTTCTTCTTCACAAAGAAGAAACTCAAGGAGGCGTGTGAAGTGGAGGGACGTATATACCCCTGACGTATGTTTCCATAGCCACCGTTTCAGCCTGCGTCAGGGGGTACATATGACTCCTGGGAGATACAGCATCTACCCTGAGATTTATCGCGCAATCCCCCGCCCTATGAGGTGGTAACTTGGTGGCCTGCGTTTTAGAGAACGCGTGCGCACATCGAGGTATTCGGGGGGAATGCGCACAGTGGAGGTACTGTCTGGACTTTCCACCATGGTTGCACCAACAGTCACCTAGACACCTATCCTGAAACTCTCGCGACCACCCTGTGAGAACCCTCTGCGGTCATGAGAAGGTGGGGTTGTGGAGTGCTAACCAAGGGAGACCTAATACCACAGGGAAAGCAGGAGACCCAATAATATAAAAAGTGACCTGCTCACAATGAGTCTCCTGGGTAATAATGGTGACTGGTGCAGTAACCTCCTTAACAAACCCGGACCCTAATGGTCGACTATAAAGTGCTCTGATGGGGAGTGGAATGGATAGGGGAACCATTGAAATGGCTAGCCAGTGTAAGAATGCCCTGTCCATAAAGTTCCCAGCTGTGCCTGAATCGACTAGCGCCTTACACTGGGGAACTACCATGTGATCTGGAAAGTAGATGGGTAGGGTACAATGCGCAGCAGAGGGCTCTGAACGAGTGTGGGTGTTCTGTACCTGGGGTGATGCGAGAGTTTCCTGCCTGCCGCCTCCAGACCCAAAAGAGCGCTGACGACAATGTGTTGTGTACTGTTCCTTCGTGCCACCAGTATGACATTGTCGCTGTCGTCCTCCGCTCTCTCGGATGGTGGTTCCACCCAGCTCCATCGGCTCGGGATCCGAGTTGGCCGGGGTGGGAACGGGCAGACCCCTTCCAGAACGTCCTCTCGCTGCCAGCAGGTTGTCCAAACGGATGGCCATGTCCACCAGTTGCGCAAAGGACAACATGGTGTCCCAGAAGGCTAGCTCCCGTTGGACGTCCTCCCACAGATGGCATCGGAAATGATCGATAAGGCCTGCTCGTTCCACTCGGATCCCGCTGCCAGAGTCTGAAACTCCAAGGCGAAGTCCTGTGCAGTCCTCGTCCCCTACCTCAGGTGGACCAGCCGCTCGCCGTAGTTCTCCAATGTGGCTCCTCCTTCATTCCACACCATGTTGGCCCACTCCAGGGCTTTCCTCGAGAGGCAGGAGACGAGGGCGGACACCTTCTCCCGCTCTGATGTGGCCGGCCTGATGCTGGAGAGATAGAGCTCCAGTTGGAGGAGAAATCCTTGGCAGAGAGCCGCCGTCCCGTCGAACTCCCGTGGTCGGGATATCTGGATCCCTCCGGGTGCTGGGGTGTGGGTGGCTGGATCGGGTTGGCCAGCTGGTCTCGACAGATCGGGTCCTCTCCTTTCCAGGCGTTGGACGACCTGAAGAACCTGATCCATCGCTTCTCCCAAGCTGGCCAGCATCGTGGAATGCTCCTGGACCCGTGCCACGACTCCAGGCATGCGCTCCTCTCCCGCTGACTCCATGGCGTCTGAGTGATTCTGTGAGAGTGTGATTTGTAGGAGTCAGGCGCAGGAGGGTAAATCACCGAATATAGAGTTTATTCCGTAGTACACAGTTAAGGGCGTAATACAGGCGCACTGGAACACAAATCAGGCACACGGGGAGAAATAACCCCGGCTATACAAAGTACGGATAGCTCAACCGAGCTACACTCATCTTCACATAAAACAATCACTCACAAGGACAAGGGGGCAGAGGGAACACTTATACACTGACTAATGAGGGGATATGAAACAGGTGTGTGTAATTGACAAGACAAGACAAATGGAATGATGATATATGGAGCAGCAGTGGCTAGTAAGCCGGTGATGACGAACGACGAAACCTGCCCGAACAAGGAAGGGAGGCAGCCTCGGCGGAAGTCGTGACACTGGGTGACAACATAATGATGTTTGTTTCCAACAATAGGGCTGTTTTCCTAAAGAAGTTAAATCCGCTTTGTGTTTTATTTCCTTGCCATGACACTAATGAGTATCGCGATACTGGCATCGTCCTGGCCCTTGTCGTGGAAATTCTAATCAATAATGAGGAGAGACAAGGTCAATCACCAATCAGGATATTACTGTATTCAAAACGTATTAATAAGGCAGCAGATCACACCACCCACACACGTGAATGGAGTGAGTGCCCTGTAAAACTGAGGCTGGTCGACCCCACACTCTGAAGTGTGATGCAGAGAGCTCTGATATACAGAAGAATACAAATATATTTTATAGCAAAAATACACCTGCTCAGTCTACATGACAAACAGCAGATGTGTGGAATGAGTCAAAAGGTGAGACTTGATATATGAGAAAGGAGTATTCCCCAGCCAGATAGCATTTGCTGTGAAGACTGTTCTTATTGTATGGAAACCAGAGTTTGGCCCCTAAGACAAGGTTCCTCTCATCATTATCCATATCCGAGTCATCTCTCCCTGGTACCTTACATTACACAAACACCAACTCATTCTATGGAATGCATGCTGTAGGTTTTATCACCAAACCATTCATAAATCAATAGTCAGCTCCAGATACCCCTATCTCGAGTAAAACCCATGTCTTTGACCACACGCCTAGACTAGCTGTAGGGAGCTGGAGTAGAAACCATCCCTTTACAAAAACACAGCATTAGTAGAACAGAAATATCTTACTATTTGTTAAGTATATAATTGTTATCTATTAATATTAAACAAAGCAGGTAAACATGTTACATGTAAATTTTTCTCTCACACCCTACAAGAAACCATGTTCATCTGTAAACAAAAAAGGGTACAGTAGACTGGTATGTGTTTTGTTACACTCACGGTCAATAATGGGCTGTTAGCAACGATGTGAAAAGTTTGAAGGGGTCTTGACTTGTAGCTAGACAGTCTAGTTGTGTATTGTTGTGTATGAGCTCCAACAGTTGTGCTGTTGAGTAGACCAGCACTGCCAACAATAGAGTGAACAGGCTAGAAGAGTATAATAACAGCCCCTCTCCCCTATGCTAAATAACTGACTACAAGGGTGTGAAAAGTTTGAGGAGCACTTGGCTTGTAGACATTTTATTGTATTGGTGATTTTGTTTTCTCAAGAGGGTATTGTGCTTTCATAAATATCATTTGGCTGTCCTGGCTTGTTTCCAAGTCAGGTGATGTTGAACTTGAGCTTGTTCCCGGCTTAAAGCTTTCATCCAATGGGTCTACAGACTCCTTACTACTAAAGCTGGTGGAGAGGTTGTCATCATCAGCAGCAGGATTAGTCTGTAGGACAGAGTAATTAGTCAGCTTGATTTATTTTCTGCTGCGCTGATGTTGGCTGACGGATGCCTTCCTCTTTGAAGTGAAGGGGAAAATCGAAGGGATAGCATCACTTTTCAACGTTCGACGACCTGGCAACCCCATCAGTTGAGACTTCAGTTCAGTTTCAAAATCCTCTGGCTGAAAGTGCTGGCTACAAACAGACATTTTGATATTTCTCCACATCAAATGGATCCACTAACTCTGTCCTGAAATCGCTATGAATTCTGGATATTGAGGTTTGTTTCTACCGGTGAGATGCAGAAATGGTCGTATTTGCATGTAGTGAGCAAATAATTGATTTTTATGAGAATTGTTAACATATTAGTGCCTTCAGAAAGTATTCATACCCCTTGACTTTTTCCACATTTTGTTGTGATACAGCCTGAATTTAAAATTGATTGCATTTTTTTTTATGTTGTATTGGCCTACACACAATACCCCATAATATCAAAGTGGAATTATGTTTTTGGACATTTTAACAAAATAATAAACAATGAAAGGCTGAAATGTCTTGATTCAATAAGTATTCAACCCTTTTGTTATGGCAAGCCTAAATAAGTTCAGGAGTACAAATTTGCTTAACAAGTCACATAATAACTTGCATGGACTCACTCTGTGAGCAAGTGTTTAACACTATTTTGATAGGAGAAAACTGAGGATGGATCAAAAACATTGTAAGTACTCCACAATATTAACCTAATTGACAGAGTGAAAAGAAGGAAGCCTGTATAGAATGATAATATTCCAAAACATGCATCACGTTTGCAACAAGGCACTAAAGTAATACTACAACAAATGTGGCAAAGTAATTACCTTTTTGTCCTACAAAGTGTTATGTTTGTGGCAAATCCAATACAACACATTACTGAGTACCACTCTCCGTATTTTCAAGCATAGTGGTGGCTGCATCATTTTATGGGTATGCTAATAATCGTAAAATAATAATAAAAGACTGGGGAGTTTTTCAGGATAAAAAAGAAACGGAATGGAGCTAAGCACAGGCAAAACTCTAGAGGAAAACTAACAACCAATTTGACAGAACTTGAAGAATTTTGAAAAGAATAATGGGCAAATGTTGCACAATCCAGGTGTGGAAAGCTCTTAGAGACTTACCCAGAAAGACTCTCAGCTGTAATCGCAACCAAAGGTGCTTCTACAAAGTATTGACTCAGGGGTGTGAATACTTATATAAATTAGATATTTCTGTATTTTATTTTTAATACATTTGACAAAATGTCTAAAAATATATTTTCACTTTGTCATGATGAGGTGTTGTGTGTAGATGGGTGAGGAACAAAATATATTTCATCCATTTTGAATTCCGGCTATAACAACAATACACAAAGGTACTCACATTCCATCACACGCAAACACTGTAATACACTCAACAACCTTGACAATTTCTGTTAACTGCTCTATGACCATATCTAGTTTCCTACAAAGCAGGATTTGGATTTAGTGACATACTATTACATGGCATGTGGGTGTTATAGATTACTATAGAGCAGTGCTTCTCAATTATTTTCTGTTACGCCCCCCCCTAGGAAGAAGTAAACATTTTGCGCCCCCCAACTCTCCGCCGCAACTGTAAATAGTATAATTTGTCTATAAAATTGTTATAAGTACACCTCTGCATAACATTGTATCCTTATTAACATTAAAGAAAACAAAAAAAGAAAAAAGAAAAATATAGATCAACTTACAACAAAGAATAACTTTATTAACATTGTTTTTTAGTCTGTAACAGAAAATACTAAAAGTGCATAAATTTGCCTGAAATTTAAAAAAAAATTCAAACCTTATTTAAACTGTCAATTTTTTTTGACCATTTGATACTGAAAAATAAAATAAAATATAATCAATAAATAATAATACATTCAAATTGATCAGCAACATTAACTCAGGACCACAATATATGAAACACGTTGACCTATAAAACAAAAATGAATAAAACAATTTGTGCTGATTATTATTATTTTTTAAATCAAAATGAGGAAGTCAGGATTAATGGCTACAATGAGCACGTTTTGCAGTGCACAGCTTTTCGAAGCGGGGTTTGAAGCATGATACTGCAATTCTCAGCTCCTGCTCAATGTTTAGCTGGGACCTGTACTTGGTCTTCAGTGCAGCAACAGCAGAGAAGCCAGTCTCACAAAGATAAGATGTTGCAAAAGGAAGAAGAATGCCCATGGCCCTCTGCCCTATGAGTGGATACTGCCTCTCTACACTCAGCCAGAATTCACTCAGTGTCTGTGATGTGAACCTCAGTCTCAATGTGGAGTCAGACGTCATATCAATGAACTGGTCCTCCTCTGCAGAGCTGAAACCAGTTGGAGCTGGTGCATTGAAAGGATCTCTCACCCAGTCATATTGGGAACTGTTTTCAGGGAAGTACTTTTTAAAGAATCCCATCAGTGATGAAATATGCTCCTTAATATATGGAATCACTGAGGTGGCATCATAGTCAGTAGTGTCAACAAATTCATGCAGGTTCTCGAATGAATCAGTATTTCCTTCATCAAGTCGCCTGCCCCACATTGCAAGCTTTCGAGTGAAAGAGCTGATCTTGTCTGTGACCTGAGGGAGGTGTTAATCTTTCCCTTGAAGCTGTAGATTTAGTTCATTTAGCTTTCCAAATATGTCACTCAGGTAGGCCAGTTTTGCCAGGAAGTTCTCATCACTAAATTTTTCTGCGAGGTCATACTTGTGCTCCTGCTCTGAAAACATTCTTATCTGCTCTCTGAGCTCAAAAACTCGGGACAAGACTTTTCCTCGTGACAGCCACCTTGCTTCACTGTGAAACAGCACAGCTTGATGTTCAGCTCTCATCTCCTCACAGATAGCAGAGAAGACTCTTGTTTTTAGTGGTCTGGTCTTTATAAAATTGACTACACCTACAATGTCAGTCATAACCTCACTTAATTCAGAGAAAAGGTGCCTTGATGCCAGTGCTTCTCTGTGTATAACACAGTGTGTCCACTCAGCATTAAGTGAGGCCTTCTTGATGAGTGCCCGAAGTCCTTTTCTCATCCCTGCCATGGTCTGTGCACCATCACTGCAAACACCAATGCAGTTCTCCCACTTTAGCCCATTCTCAGTCAGGAAGCAGTCCAGCATTTTGAATAGCTCTTCAGCTGTGGCTCTGTCTCTGACATATTTACGAAAAAGTAGATCCTCACACAGGGAGTTTGTCATGTCAAAACGTACATAAGCGATAAACAAACAGTCTTTGTTGCTGTCAGTTGCTTCATCGAACTGTAAGGCAAAACGTTTGTCTTTGAGTTTATCTACCAGCAGTTCTTTAAGATCGTTAGCAATGTCATTTATACGTCTGGCGACAGTGTCATTGGACAGAGGGATAGTTTTTATTTTTGTCATCCAGCATGACAGAGACCATGTCTAATGCTGCAGGCAGTATCAGCTCCTCTGCTATGGAGTGTTTTTTTTTGTTGCACTGAGCAATTTGGTACGCCACCTTATATGATGCTAACAGTGCTCGCTGGTTTACTGAAGTAGCATTCACAAAGCGGGACGATTGTTTGCAATTTTCGGCACGTTTTCGCTGAAAACTCAAGCGGCTTATCAGCGTGATTGGGGTGTAATGTCTTTAAGTGACGCCTTAATTTATTTGGCTTCATGCTGTCCGCTGCCAACATTTTAGACACAGTAAACATACCGGTCTTTCCTCGTCTCCCACCATAGTCACAGTGAAGCCAAGCGCTACATACGCTTCATCATATTTCCTCGTCTTAGCTTTCGGGAGACTTACGTTTGTCTCAGTATCTCCGTCTCTCTCCGCCTTTCTTTTCATCCCTGTTAAATATGTTTCCATGGTGTCTCCTAAGGGTTTGTTATCTGCACTTCATATCTCCTGCTCTGTGCTGTGTGCTCTTGTTCGGTGAAAAAAAAACCTACTCCCTGCGGCAAAAAAAAAGCATGTTCCCCGGGGTCACACGCGCCCCCCCGGCATCGCTCCGAGCCCCCCCAGGGGGGCGCGCCCCACTATTTGAGAAGGACTGCTATAGAGTTACATGGTAAGAAAACCAATGCAACAAACCACTACAACCCATGTGGACTGTATATTGTATGAATAGAGAAAGACAGTCGTCTAAGCAGTTTAATACATAGGACTTTTAGTTTTGGGATCTTTGACATGCAAGATCATAGGCTAGCCTTGCAACCGGGGTCACTCATATTATCCCACATAGCACTTAGCACAACAGCATAAGGGATTTAGAAGTACAACGTGAAAGTTATCCGCAAAGCACTCATCAGCAAGGATTAGCACGGGTCGTTTAGGCATTTTCCGTAAGGTAGCATTATAATCGGACTTGCCGTTTCGTGTAATGCCCTGATTTGTTGGAATTTGAGGAAATGGTATTAATGTACACTGCATGGGGACAACAAATCAGACCCAGCAGTATGTTTTCTCAGAATGTTATGAAAAGAGAGATGCATGCACTTAATCATAATGTATTTCTCCCTTTATTGCTTTTTCTTACCGTATCGGTTGCAGCGAGGTAGGCAGGGTGCCAATATGTAGCCCGGAGTTGGTGGAAAACTTTATATAAATTAATCCAATGAGGAAGAGAAAAAACTGTAATGAATAGGGTCTTGCTAATATTTGATAAGGGTTTTAAAGCTCCAGCACAGCAGTAGGTCCTTGGAGTTGAACAAAACAATTTCTCAGAAAACAGTGCCTTCCAGTACCCATGCAAAATAGACTGTCACTTTGTCACAAGATATGGCATATTATTGCTTTGCTTAGTCTTGACTTATCCAGAGAGTAACCGTTATTTCACTGTGGTAGCAAGACAAATTAAACATGGAAGCATGGTTGAAACTAAACAAATGCACAAAAACACAAGAAAACATATTTTGTTCCATCTACGCCAATCAGAGGACCTGTACCTCTTCTTCTTAGATGTTATTGTTGTGATTTTCGTCCCCTTTAGTCCTCCACAACAACAACAAACAATGCTGACAGGCTACATTCTTGACTAGATACTCTTGACGTATCTTTATGCTATACCACCCTTCCCACAGAGCCCGTTCCAAAATCACCAGACGAGCACAGAGCTAATAGTTTATGTCACACTTGGGGGAGAAGGTCTCAGCCTAGTAAAAGCGTTACACTTTTGTGCTGGCGTACGTTTGGCATTTTTTATCGCCCGGTGGGTTAATTAAACACCATTTTAATTACACGAGAGAACTGTAAATAAGACAAATCGTATTTTCTCTATCTGCGAGAATGAGGTAATGAAGAGACCATATCAGAAACCTTAAATGAACCTCGATACAGGAAAGACTAACTAACAGAGAGGCCTAGCTACCTCACTCCAAGCCACCTCCATCGTGACGTGTCAGAGAGAGAGAGGGAAAGAGAAGGAGAAAGAGAGATAGAGAGAAAGAGAAGGAGAAAGAGAGAGAGAGAGAGAAAAGGGAGAAATACAGAGAGAGAGAGAGACTAACACAGAGAGACTGTACCGTCCTTCTCCCCAGCCACTGTCAACAGCCAAATGTCAGCAATCAATTTTAATGGCTAAGCAAACAGGAGATTGAGATCTAAAGGGTGGGAGAGACCGAGGTTGACAAACGCTAACAAAAAACATTAGGTTAGCAATTAGCTTCGCTGCATCGTTCCCGGTACTGTTGTGTTCAATATGCAGGCCAAGTCATGGGCATTGGCATATGACAACAATACGAGGTAATTAAGTTTTGAAATAATTGTTTTATCTACCTAGGGAAGAGTGTGAGCCATTGACACTGAGGTGAATTAGACTCATTTTTGTTCTCTGGCTAACAGGCATGGCACGTGTAAAATAGATGTCAGATGTTGGTATTGTGCTGAGGTTGGTTCTCCACCGAGCGTGGGAGCCATGCTAATTGACAAATCATTGGAGTGCAAATTATTGTTTTATTCTCCGATATGAGTAGCTAGTTAATTTTGTCATGCAAGACTCCTTGGCAGTGTTATTGACTTTATGACGTATTCTGGCATACTTGTGAATCATCAACAGCATAATGTGATATTCTCCATTCTGGGTAAATCAATAGATTAAATTCTCATTAACAGAAATGTGAGCTTCTGGCTGCGAATGCCTCTTGCATCATCAATGTGAATTTGAATTTTATTAGGATCCCCAGTAACTGACGCCATGACGACAGCTAATATGCCTGGGTGGAGAAACATCATTGAACAGAAATATTCACTACCTGCATAGTTCATGAAAGACCACTTTTTCAAACCATGATATCTTGGTAAAATAACCCAAGGTGTGAGTAATTTAACGTCCTGCATCTGGATGCTAAATTCCTGCATCTGGACGCTAAACCTTCTCCTCAATCCAGTCTTGAAGATACAGTATGTATTCCATTCTAATTGACTCAGTCATAATGATAGCCATAGGGCGTAGCTAAACTATATTATTTATGCTAGCTGGTCTAGCTGGGCTGGTGTTCCTGGTGGATCATGAGGCCATTAATGTTGTTGGTGTAATCCCTACCGGGGCAGCCATATGCCACAGAACACAATGCCACAGCCTGCCAAATCGTGACTCAGATCACCCATGCAGTAGAAACTACTCCTCATGCTCCCGTTGCCTTCCTTCCTCTCTCTTCCTCTTTCTTTGTCTCTGTTTCCCTCCCGTTGCCTTTCCTCCCCGACCGACAACAAACACGAAACACGGCCACTGGACCATCACAGGCTGGGCTCAAATGACTTTTGAAATTGCTTTGTTTACCCTCCCTTGAACACATATGTCGCTGTTGTTGTTGTTTAGTTTGAAATGGCTACCCGCCGAAATCAAGCATGACTTGCCATTAGCAATTGAGCTGACCGTGCACAGTTTTCTTATATATATTTTTATTCTTTGTTTTCTTTTTGGAGGGGAGGAAAGGGAAAAGGGTTGACATACTGAGAACTGATAGGACTTTGTTTTGGGCCGATGCTTTAGCCGTGGTTAAGAATTTGGATGTTAGGCATAAGCACGGTCTGTTGTCCTTTTTGGTCATGTGCTGATGGAACAGGCGCTGATTAGGAAACACACAAAGCACTCTCAAATCTTCCAAATATACAACTTGTCACCCGAAAGCTGTTATAGCTACGCCAAGGTTGTGAAACCTTATTTATTCTCTCAACAATCTTTTAGCACCATGGAAAGAAATAAAATAGTTCTAAATACAGCATCCATAGGAGGAGAACCTTAGTATGTTTCTAATTGACTATAAAACTGTAGATTGATAATTAAAGAGTAATTCTAATGAGCCTGCCCTGCATTTACATAGTGGTAATAACGAGAAAGATATTACCACCACTATGTACTTTCCTGTCTGTCAGCTTCTTCCTTCCTTCCATGTCATTTAGAAGGGAAAAAAGTAATGGTGTCTGTTTTTCCTAAAGTGGCCGAGGTCAACTTCAGATTAAGCGACTTGATGTATCCCTCCTGCCACGGCACATTACGGCTTGCATCTTTCTCCGGGACACTCACCAGGAGCAAGCATTACTTTCAATTACACTCTCAACTTGTATTTTTAATTAAACATACAGCAAGATTAATTACAGGACAATTTAAATTCAAAAACAATTTGAAGTGTCCAGTAACATTATGTTTGGCGTGAATCCCCCACCCCCCCTCCCAACACCCTCTTTTCGATAAGCAATCTGAGGGGAGGTGTACAAATGAGTGGAGTGTCATCGAGGGCAGTTTGTGCTTGTAAGACAGGTTTGATTCTCCCAGGGAGAGAGACGGCACACAGACCCAGACACCGGGACTTAAGGCTCTCGCCAAAAACAGATTATGTGTGTGTTAAAAGGGTAGCACAACAAGAGCACCGGGAAGACAAGCACATTCACAACAGGCCCTGGACTTGAGCTACAGTGGTAGACAATAGGAGTATGCTAAAAACTTTGGCATGTCAAATTTCGTCCAAGGCCCTTGAATTTCGATGTGAAGGTTGACAAAATTGAACAGCCTCACTGTTTTGATTGATCCCTTATGTGAAATAGAGGTATGACAGTGCAGAAACGTTATCATCACTTGTTAATTCAATCTATCATATCTAGGTATCACCATCAGCCAACACGAGACAGATAGATATCCATCCATGAGCATCACGATCAAGTTTGGTCTATATATAGTATCCACTTTAAACCGGGATAAGAATAACTGTATCAAATTATGGCATTATGGGGAAAATCAAATACGGACAAATATGTTATGAAAGATGAGTGACATCTGGTTGGATCTTGCCACGGACCACTAAGTTTTTACCACAAAGCTCTCAGGGCGCATTTGTACCCGATAATCTCAGCCTAATTCTCCTAGATCCCGGCTTTTTAAGAGTATTACCGTTTCAACTTTCTCCATTTGTTTCTAATATACTTTAAAGCGCTCATACTTTTCATCCCAAAACACCCATGGGTTTATTTGTAGACACCTACTATTTGCAAAGCATAGGGTTTTGTACCTCTCGTCTTTCCATGTAGCTAGGGTGTTATATCTTCAAGAACACATTACTGAGATTAAATATTCATTGTCCCTCGCATGCCAGTGGGAAACAACAAACAATACCAATATAGTATATTGAATCTCCAGCATATAGCCAACCAAATATACAACTTGTCAAGCAGCCTTTACTGTAATGTACATTCACAAAATAATATTGCATTTGTGTCTTTGCTTTACATTGTAAAACCATTAGTAATTGGAAAGTGTTGTATAGGTCTTAAGAGAGAGAGGAAGAGGGGCAGAGAGAATAACCCCCATCCCCAACAATACGAGCAAGAACCCTGAACTAAACCCAAGGGATTGAAGGATTGAATGCATCGCACTATATATAGACAGCCAGGAGAGAGAGAGAGAGAGAGAGAGAGAGAGAGAGAGAGAGAGAGAGAGAGAGAGAGAGAGAGAGAGAGAGAGAGAGAGAGAGAGAGAGAGAGAGAGAGAGAGAGAGAGAGAGAGAGTGTCACTCACTCTTGAAAAGAGTCAATGACCAAGAAAGAATAGAAAAAAAGAAAGAAAAGAAAAGGGCAATGGTGTGTTACCAGTGGAAGCATTGGAGCCACTTTGCCTCCCCCATTATGCCATGAGTCTGGGGCAGGAGGGGACTGGCGGGGCTCCTGTTTCAGTGGAACCACAGAGTGTGCTGTAACACTGCCAAGCGTGCTCCGCTGCCCAACTGAGCGCACCCAGCAGTTTCACCACACTGATAGCACCAGGAAATTAACACTAGTGGAGAGTGGAGGAGCCTGGGTAATTCCTGGATGGCAGGGGAGAGAAGGAGAGAAGGAGAAAAGGAGGGCATGCGGCGGCAGTGGTGGCTCCCACTCCCAGAGGGGTTAAACTGGCTTAATCTTCTTATCCTGTGGTAGAGAGGACTATTCAGACATTTGACACACTCACTTTGTCCTAAAATGGCGTGCAAAGGCAGTGGCGAAATAGAGGAAATCTCATACAAATAGATGAATACATGACATGGCAGCAAGCCGAGCTGGTAGGGACGGCTAAACCTCCAAATGTGTGACTTAAAGGGTGTATTTGGAGATTATTCATATCAAACAGTCTAGTGTGGGGCTACTCGAGTACATTTTGTCAGATTTAGACAGATTAGAGTTACTACTAATGGTACTGAAAATGTAAAGATCAAAGTTTACTCGTTACACACGGATACAATAAGAACACACAGCAAATAAAACAATCAGCATTATGCAAATTATACATTAAAACAAATCAAGAACAACCAAACAAACAGTCATGCAGAATCTACACCTACATTTTATTAAAACGTTTAAGTCAGGGTATTTTAGTTCCCAGCTATAGAAACATCTATCTCACTTTCCCTGCACTATAGTTGTGGTACACACTCCAGCTCACACACTCAGCTTCTGCGACTCTCTAATGAGCCATGATCACTGTGTTCAACTGGTAATTAAAATCAGATATTAAGCCTACCCATAATCCCCTTGGCTTGCGCTGCAAAACACGGGGGCCGCTGCCTGTCACCTAGCATTTTCCTCCAAAGCAGTCATTCAGTGAGAGTGCTTCCCCATGCCTGCCTCGCGTCACCTTCAAAGAGCAGCCAGCCAATCGATCAACGGCTAATCTGCAGATCTAGGCTCGGCAAAGGGGCCGATCATAAATTACAGGCTATGTTTATTCAAACGTTGATTTCTAAACCACACCGACTGTGGGGTGATCATGGTTAAATGGAAGATGTACAGTATGTACATGTTTGCAGGATCAAACGAGACTGAATTCTAGGAAACATAATCTCACAATATCAGAGACAGACACACTCTACATGTCATCTCCATTCAACGAGGTCTATAATTTGAGTGAAATCAAACGAAAAGGGGGAATCTGTCAAATAGTACATTATCACTTCCAATGTCACAATATATCAGTGATCATTGCTTTACAGAACATCTGCTAAACCATTACCCAGCATACACTAATTATGATCTATCCGATATTGATGAGTCATCAGTCTGTGGCGGTCCACAAGGCTGTGTTGAGTGAGATCTACTCTTCCCCTGGCTAACATATACAGGGTGTACCGAGAGGTCAGGGAAAGATGGAACGAGAGAGAGAGAAAGAGAGAGAGAGAATGAGAGGACTGGATGAGGGAGATGGTTGTACAGTGAGGCAATTAGGAGCCACGTGGTCAATTTGCTGAAAATTATGCAACTGTATTTTATAGACTAAGTGTGTGAGTGCGCACACGTGCATGCAGGTACTGTATATGTGTACACCAACAGCAGATGTATATGTGTACACTGACAGTCTCAAACTGTTTTATGATAGACAAACAGACATAAAATGTCTGGCAAAACATCTCATATAAAGAAACCGCAATCAGACCCGACCGTATCCTGCACTCTAACAACTTATGTCCATTAATATTCTCGGCTGCAGAGACGAACGGCTGCCGAGACCTCTGTGATCTCTCGTATGGGCTGCTGGGAGTGATGTTGAGGGTGGCCAGCCCAAAACGGAGTCATGTCTCGGCATTTGGCGGGCTGGAGGTAAGCTCTGACCCATCCTGCTCCTTCATTAACTCCTCTACACAGCAGCATCTGTTAGATTACACAGTGCTCATAAGAAGACCCTGGTTAGAGGAAAGAGCAGCTCTCAGTTTGTGACCCGGACCGGGGTGGGTAGACATCGTTCTGAACACTGACCACATACGTTAGAGACTGAATAAAATGTGAATGAATGCATTGAAATGAACTGACTATTAACAACAAGTGTAGCTTTTAGGTAGAGACCGCATTGACACAATTGTCTGGGTAATGTTCCAGCCCTGTCTCTATGTTTTTAGTGCCCTTGTCATCCTTGAAGCACTGGAACTGAGAAAGAGAGAGACAGAAAAAGGACTAGAAAGCAAAACGGAGAGATGAGAGAGAGACCAGACAGAAAAAGGGAGGGAGGGATAGAGTGAGAGGGGGAGAAAGAGCGAGGTCGCCATGCGCACAGTGAGCAGAGGCCCTTCTCAGCTGGGAGGCACTGGCAGGGACGGAGCCACCTATCTTATGGTGACAAGCAGCAAATGGGGGCCCATTACTGTACAGAATGTTGATGCAAAAGTTTGGGCCCCAGGGAGTGTCTTCGTTCCCCCAAAAGAACAGAGTACCTCTTCCAGGGTGCATGCATGACAGCGTCTATTCACCCCCATGAGTGCAGCAGATAATAACCGTATAAATCACAAGATACTTATTTTGTTCCCTCTCTAATACTCTCCTCCTCTTCACTTCCCTCTCTTACACTCTCTCGCCTCTCTTCTCTTTTTCTTTGTCTGTATACCCCCGAAAAGCTCCTTCCCTTTCATTTCACCACTTATTGTCTACTCTCTTTTCTATCTCTCCATTTTCAATATCTCCCTCCCTTTCCTCTATCCACTTCTTTCTTTACTATTCTCTTTTCATACTTTCTCCCTTTCAATGACTCTCTCCTTTGCTCTCGCTTCCCCTCAAACTCTCCTTCACTTTTTATTTTTTCTCTCATCTTAAAAGATGGGGCTTGGGTTGGGGGTGCTTGAGAGAAGCATACTAGAGGTCACTGATAAAAAGCCATTCATATTGATTTCAGCACCCCATCAAGAATTGCATGCCGTAATCGCCTCTCCAACACAGATTGGAGAGCAGTTTTCTTTACGCACGACAGAAAAAAACATAAAAGCCCATAGATGTATGCTCTCTTGGGTAAATAATTTAAACAAGCTCCAATAATCTTTTTGCAAAGGGTCTCTTGAATGTGATTTACCATCTGTGTGCGCTGTAAATAAAATAGTATGTCGACAATGCTTACTCTAATGTCCATGGCTATGGCTCAAATGCCCTTCTAAACATGAGAGAAACAGTTAAATATCAGCATAGGGTGTTTACTTAAAGCAATTCACCTCGTCAAAGAAACAGCTGTAGCATCAACCTTGCAGTTTATTTTTAGTTAGCTAGCGACACGGATTCATCCCTCTTTGTCCTGTTTTATTTATTTTATTATTCTATTCTTTTTTTATCATTATAAGAGATTCATGAGAGAGGCCCAGTGCTGTCTGTATCCCCCAGGCCCTGGATGGTGGGTTCTGGGCAGAACCCACCATCCAGAGCCTGGGGGATACAGACACCACTGAGCCTCTCTCATGAATCTCTTATAATTTCCTATCTTTTGACATTGAGGTGCTGGTGCTGCTGAGCTCAGAGATAGAGAGAGATGGAAAGAGGAGGAGAGGGAGGGAAAAATACCCTCGGCTACACATATATTGCAATGTAAACTTGAAAACTTGACACGTCTCGACCGCTACCTCCGGAGGAAATACAGAACACTAGCCTTCAGTTGCCCCCCTCTAAGCAGGGCAGTGTAAACAGAATTGTCTAGTTGAGCCAACACTATCCCAGCAAACCAAAATTAGTTCTGTGAAAGTTCCCAGAACAAATGTTATCATAACACAAAAAATGTCCAGTCGTGCTGATGATTATAAAATGTTTGTGTTAAACATTTGCCTGATGTTGCAAGAACGTTCCTAGAATACATTTAATCTGGTCTTTAAAAGTTCAGAGAATGTTTCATTAGGTTGTGGGAACAGTCTGGTGAGAACATTGTGGGGTCATCACAAAATATATATTACCATTCAAAAGTTTGGGGTCACTTAGAAATGTCCTTGTTTTCCATAAAAACATACATGAAAAGAGTTTGAATAGGAAATATAGCAAAATGCATAGGAAATATAGTCATTGACAAGGTTAGAAATAGTGATTTTTAATTGAAATAATAAATGTGTCCTTCAAACTTTGCTTTCGTCAAAGAATCCTCCATTTGCCGCAATTACAGCCTTGCAGACCTTTGGCATTCTAGTTGTCAATTTGTTGAGGTAATCTGAAGAGATTTCACCCCATGCTTCCTGAAGCACCTCCCACAAGTTGGCTTGGCTTGATATGCACTTCTTACGTACCATACGGTCAAGCTGCTCCCACAACAACTCAATAGTATTGAGATCAGGTGACTGTGCTGGCCACTCCATTATAGACTGAATAACAGCTAACTGCTTCTTCCCTAAATAGTTATTGCATAGTTTGGAGCTGTGATTTGGGTCATTGTCCTTTTGTAGGAGGAAATTGGCTCCAATCAAGCGCCGTCCACAGGGTATGGCATGGCGTTGCAAAATGGAGTGAAAGCCTTCCTTCTTCAAGATCCCTTTTACCCTGTACAAATCTCCCACTTTACCACCACCAAAGCACTCCCAGACCATCACATTGCCTCCACCATGCTTGACAAATGGCATCAAGCACTCCTCCAGCATATTTTCATTTGGTCTGCGTCTCACAAATGTTATTCTTTGTGATTCGAACACCTCAAACTTAGATTCGTCTGTCCGTAACACTTATTTCCAATCTTCCTCTGTCCAGTGTCTGTGTTCATTTGCCCATCTTAATCTTTTCCTTTTATTGGCCAGTCTGAGATATGGCTTTTTCTTTGCAAATCTGCCAGGATGGTCAGCATCCCAGATTCGCCTCTTCACTGTTGACGTTGAGACTGGAGTTTTACGGGTACTATTTAATGAAGCTGCCAGTTGAGGACCTGTGAGTCGTCTGTTTCTCAAACTAGACACTCTAATGTATTTGTCCTCTTGCTCAGTTGTGTTTAAAGCCAGTTTGCGCTGTTCTGTGAAGGGAGTAGTACACAGCGTTGTATGAGATCTTAAGTTTTTGGCAATTTCTCGCATGGAATAGCCTTAATTTCTCAGAACAAGAATAGACTGACGAGTTTCAGAAGAAAGTTATTTGTTTCTGAACATTTTGAGCATGTAATCGAACCCACAATTGCTGATGCTCCAGATACTCAACTAGTCTCAAGAAGGCCAGTTTTATTGCTTCTTTAATCAGCACAACTGTGATGAGGTGATGTTGAAGGAGTCAGGTGCAGGAGCGTAAATCACAGAATAACAGGCTTTATTCCACAAATACAGAGTTACGCAGTAATGCGTCAAAATCACTCCAATTTGCAAAACAGGCGCACTGGAAAATACAAGGCACACAGGGAAAATATCCCGGCAATACAAAATACACGGAGCTCCACCGAGCTTCACAATCCTCCACAATAAACAATCACACACAAAGACAAAGGGGCAGAGGGAACACTTATACAGGTACTGATGAGGGGATATGAAGCAGGTGTGTGTAATAAACAAGACAAAACCAATGGAATGATGAGATGAGGAGCGGCAGTGGCTAGAAGGTCGGTGAGGACAACCGCCAAAGCCTGCCTGAACAAGGAGAAGAGGCAGCTTCGGAGGAAGTCGTGACAGTAACCCCCACTTGACGCGCAGCTCCAGCAGCGCGCCGACACCGGCCTCGGGGATGGCAGGAGGATGCGGAGCAGGGCGAGCCGGATGGCTATGGTGGAAATCCTGCAACAGGGTGGGATTGAATATATCTCTTACCGGGACCAAGCAACGCTCCTCCGGACCGTACCCCTCCTAATCCACGAGGTACTGAAGGCCCCACGCCCGACGCCTCGATTCCATGATGGACTGGACGTAGTTTGCCGAGATCCCCTCGATGTCCAGAGGGGGCGGAGGGACCTCCCGCACCTCAATCTCCTGGAGCGGACCACCCACCACCGGCCTGAGGAGAGAGGGGTTAATACGGTAATCTGGAGGGAGTAGTAACCTATTTGTAACCTTGTTTATTCTCCTCAGGACTTTGAACGGCCCCACAAACCGCGGGCTCAGCTTCCGGGCAGAGCAGGCGGAGGTGCAGATTCCGGGTCGAGAGCCAGACCCGATCACCCGGTACAAAGGCCGGGCCTCACTGTTGTGGCGGTCAGCGTTGGCCTTCTGGAGGTGGACGTGAGCAGCGTTACACGTCTCCTCTGCATGCCGAAACCAGTCATCCACCACAGGAGCCTTGGTCTGGCTTTGATGCCATGGTGCCAGAACAGGCTTATAACCTAAAACACATTGAAATGGTGTTAGGTTGGTGGAGGAGTGGCAGAGAGAGTTCTGGGCATATTCGGCCCATGGCATGAACACTGACCACTCCCCCAGCCGGTCCTGGCAGTAGGACCACAGGAACCTACCAACATCCTGATTCACCCGTTCCACCTTCCCATTAGACTCAGGGTGAAAAACAGAGGTCGGGCTGACCGAGACCCCCAGACGTTCCATGAACGCCTTCCAGACCCTGGATGTGAACTGGGGACCCCGGTCAGACACTATGTCCTCTGGTACCCCGTAGTGCCGGAAGACGTGTGTAAACAGGGCCTCCGCTGTCTGCAGGGCCGTGGGGATACCGGGCAGAGGATGTAGGCGGCAGGCTTTGGAAAAGCAGTCCCCAACAACCAGGTTGGTGGTGTTACCTTGAGAGAGGGGAAGATCAGTAAGGAAGTCAATACTCAAGCGTGACCAAGGCCGTTGTGTAACTGGTAAGGGTTGTAACTTACCCGCTGGGAGGTGCCTAGGTGTCTTACTCTGGGTGCACACCGAGCAGGAGGAGACATACACCCTCACGTCCTTAGCCAAGGTAGGCCACCAGTACTTTCCAGTCAGGCAGCGCACTGTATGACCGATACCTGGGTGACCAGAGGAGGGGGACGTGTGTGCCCAATAGATCAGACGGTCACTGACAAGAACAGGCATGTACTGCAGCCCAGCTTGACACTGAGGTGGAGATGACTCTGTGTGTAACACCCACTCTATGTCCGCGTCCATCACCCATACTACCGGCACCACAATGCAGGAGGCCGGGAGTATGGGGGTGTTGTCTATGGGCCTCTCCTCTGGGTCGTACAGTGCGTCTGCCTTCACGTTCTCCGTACCTGGGATGTAAGATAGGGTGATATCAAACCAGGTGAAGAATAGGACACAACTGGCCTGGTGAGGGATCAGCCTCCTCGTTGCCCAGATGTACTCCAGGTTACGGTGGTCCGTCCAGATGAGAAAAGGGTATTTCGCCCCCTAGAGCCAGTGCCTCCACACGGTCAAGGCTCGGACAACAGCTAACCGCTCCCAATCACCAACGTCGTAGTTCTGCGCCGAAGGGGCTGAGCTTCTTGGAGAAGAAGGCACAGGGCAGAACTTGGGAGGCGTGCCCGAGCATTGAGATAGGACTTTGCCTATCCCTACCTCGGACACATCCAACTTCGAACGGTTGTGATGGATCGGGATTGGCCAGTACCGGGATTGAGGTGAACAGGACCCTCAGGTTACTGAAGGCCCAGTCAGCCTCAGCAGACCAGCGGAGCCGGGATGGCCCACCTTTCAACAGTGATGTGATGGGAGCTGCGACCTTGCCAAAGCCCCGGATAAATCTCCGATAGTAGTTGGCAAAGCCAATAAAGTGCTGCACCTCCTTAACCGTGGTTGGAGTCGGCCAATTACGCACGTCTGAAATGGGATCTCCCTCCATCTCCACACCTGAGGTGGTAATGCGGTATCCGAGGAAGGTGAAGGACTGTTGGAAAAACAGACACTTTTCTGCCTTGTCATGAAGGTCATGTTCCAATAGTCGGGCCAGCACTTTGCAAACCAGGGACACATGCTCGGCGCACGTAGCGGAATACACCAGGATGTCATCGATGTAGACCACTACACCGCGACCAAGCATGTCCCGAAACACCTCGTTCACAAAGGACTGGAAGGCGGATGGAGCATTCATCAAACCGTAAGGCATCACCAGGTATTCGTAATGCCCTGTGGTTGTGCTGAATGCTGTCTTCCACTCATCCCCCTCTCGGACACGCACCAGGTTGTACGCACTCTGGAGATCAAATGTTGTGAAGAAGCGCACCCCATACATTGACTCGATCACAGATAGAATGAGGGGTTAAGTGTAACTATAACGTATAGTCCCCTTATTCAGTGATCGGTAATCAATGCAAGGGCGCAGACCTCCATCTTTCTTCTTCACAGAAAAAATAACTTGAGGAGGCAGGTGAACTGGAAGGACGTATGAACCCATAGCGCAGGGACTCGGAGACGTATGTCTCCATAGCCTCCGTTTCAGCCTGTGACAGGGGGTACACATTACTCCTGGGAGGCACAGCTTTTACCCGGAGGTTTATCGCGCAATCCCCCGCCTGATATGGTGGTAATTTGGTCGCCTGCATTTTGGAAAACGTGTGCGCCAAATCGAGGTATTCAGGGGGAATGCGCACGGTGGAGGTAGTGTCTGAACTTTCACCTAGACACCTACACTGACACTCTCGCGACCACCCCGTGAGAACCCTCTGCGGCCATGAAAAGGTGGGGTTGCAGGTAGCTTAGTGGTTAAGAGCGTTGTGCCAGTAACCGAAAGGTTGCTGGTTCTAATCCCCGAGCCGACTAGGTGAAAAATCTGTCGATGTGCACTTGAGCAAGGCACTTAAACCTAATTGCTCCTGTAAGTCGCTCTGGATAAGAGCGTCTGCTAAATGACTAAAATGTAAATGTAAAAATGTTGTGTCGTGCTAACCAGGGAAGACCTAACACAACAGGGTAATCAGGAGACTCAATAATAAAAAAAGTGACTTGCTCTCGATGCGTCTCGTGCGTTACCATGGTGACTGGTGCTGTAACCTCCCTAACGAACCCGGACCCTAATGGTCGACTGTCAAGTGCTCTGATGGGGAGTGGAATGGATAGGGGAACCAATGAAATGCCTAGACTATTTGCAAATTACTATTTGAATCGACCAGCGCCTTACACTGGGGAACTACCGTGTAATCAGGAAAGTGGATGGGTAGGGTACAGTGTGCAGCAGAGGACTCTGAACGAGTGTGGGTGTTCGATACTTGGGGTGACGCGAGAGTGACCTGCCTGCCACCTCCAGACCCCAAAGAATGCCAATGACAGCTTGCAGCAGAACGTCCTCCCATGTCACAAGAGTGATGGTTGTGGGAACAGTGTGGGTACATTACAAGAGATAGGTTCCCAAAAAATCAAAACAAAATATGCTCAATTGTGATGAGATTCATACAGTGTTTAAGTTAGGTTTCACAGGACATTCACTTAAAGCTGCCTTATGTAACTTTTTGGGCTTCCTGACCAAATTCACATAGAAATGTTAGTTATAGATTAACAGAGCGATTTACAGTAGTGAGTAGATACTACTGTAATTCACTCTGTACCTTATAATGACAAAGGAAAAACAGGTTTTTATTTTATTTTTGCAAATGTATTACAAATAAATAACAGAAATAACTTATTTACATAAGTATTCAGACCCTTCGCTATAAGACTCGAAATTGAGCTCAGGTGCATCCTGTTTCAATTGATCATCCTTGAGATGTTTCTACAACTTGATTGGAGTCCACCTGTGGTAAATTCATTTGATTGGACATGATTTGGAAAGGCACACACCTGTCTATATAAGGTTCCATAGTTGGTAGTGCATGTCAGAGCAAAAACCAAGCCATTAGGTCGAAGGAATTGTCCGTAGAGCTCCGAGACAGGATTGTGTCGAAGCACAGATCTGGGGAAGGGTACCGAAAAATGTCTGCACCATTGAAGGACCCGAAGAACACAGTGGCCTCCATCATTCTTAATTGAAAGATGTTTGGAACCACCAAGACTCTTCCTAGAGCTGGCCGCCCGGCCAAACTGAGCAATCGGGGGAGAAGGGCCTTGGTCAGGGAGGTGACCAAGAACCCGATGGTCACTTTGACAGAGCTCCAGAGTTCCTCTGTGGAGATGGGAGAACCTTCCAGAAGGACAACCATCTCTGCAGCACTCCACCAATCAGGCCATTATGGTAGAGTGGCCAGACGGAAGCCACACCTCAGTAAAAGACACATGACAGCCCACTTGGAGTTTGCCAAAAGGCACCTAAAGACTCTCAGACCATGAGAAACAAGATTCTCTGGTCTGATGAAACCAATATTGAACTCTTTGGCCTGAATGCCAAGCGTCACATCTGGAGGAAACCTGGCACCATCCCTATGGTGAAGCATGGTGGTGGTAGCATCATGCTGTGAGGATGTTTTTCAGCGGCAGGGACTGGGAGACTAGTCAGGATCTAGGGAAAGATGAACAGATCAAAGTACAGAGAGATCCTTGATGAAAACATGCTCCAGAGCACTCAGGACCTCAGACTGGGTGCCAAGGTTCACCTTCTAACAGGACAACGACCCTAAGCACACAGCCAAGACAACGCAGGAGTGGCTTCGGGACAAGTCTCTGAATGTCCTTGAGTGACCCAGCCAGAGCCCGGACTTGAACCCGATCAAACATCTCTGGAGAGACCTTTTAACAGCTGTGCAGCGACGCTCCCCATCCAACCTGACAGCGCTTAAGAGGATCTTGCAGAGAAGAATGGGAGAAACTCTCCAAATACAGGTGTACCAAGCCTGTCCTGTCATGCCCAAGAACACTCAAGGCTGTAATCATTGCCAAAGGTGCTTCAACAAAGTACTGAGTAAAGGGTTTGAATACTTATGTAAATGTGATATTTCCGTTTAAATTTTGTTATAAATATGTATAAATTTATAAAAACCTGTTTTTGCTTTGTCATTATGGGGTATTGTTTGTATATTGATGAGAAAAAAATCATCAATTTTAGAATATGGCTGTAACCTAACAAAATGTGGAAAAAGTCAAGGGGTCTGAATACTTTCCGAAGGCACTTTATATGATATTGGGATTCCTCCGAATATCACACATGGACATTTCCTATGGCTGGATTTGGACTCATTCAATGTCCTGAGATATGCAACATCTTATTTTCTCTCTTCATTTGGAAAAATACTGACTGTATACAGTGCCTTCGGAAAGTATTCAGACCCCTTGACTTTTTCCACATTCTCTCAAACAGCTGGTTATTACATGGAGCGATGACCGACAGCAGTAGGTGTAGGAAAGGAGTAAGAAAGATTTTCCAAGTTATGATATCTACCAGTACATGCTAAGGCAAGAATGGGTATGCAAACCAGGTATTTAAAAAGTTCAAAATCGGTTGAATATTTGTGATGCTCAATTCAGTCATCATGGAATAGCCTACCTTGAAAATCAGACATTTCCTCTAGACTCTTTGGTCCTTGAAAGGTCATTGAAGTTATGGTAGTCAATTTATAAGTTCAACTGCTCGAATATACAGTACATGATTTCATTTCAGAATTTTTTTAATGAGAGATGTAAGTGATCCGTTTTTCTGAGAGATGTAAGCGCTTTCGTTTGTTCTATTAAGCTATATGGGATCGTTTTAAGAAGGTCATATGCGCGCTTTCTGCCCGTAGGCTATATGTGTGCAGTGCGCGTGTGTTAAATAATCAACATAATGAACGAACAGCTTTGGGAATCCATCTGTTATTTTATCAATTATATAGCCTAGATTTAAAATAGCATTATTACAATACTTTTTCAGTGGCCGAAGCAGGCCACTGACGGGGTTGATCCACTGGCCCAGAGGGTTTCCAAAACCTCCCCTGTATGTTGAGCCCTGACACACACACAGACAGGGGCATTCCCGTGACATTGTTGCCTCTTCTGAAAGTTGGTTTATTTTGGGTAAATTGCACGTTACTGTGCAAAAATATAAACGCAACATGTAAAGTGTTGGTCTCATGTTTCATGAGCTGAAATAGAAGATCCTGAAATGTTTCATACTCACGAAAAGCTTATTTCCCTCAAATGTTGTGCACGGAATTGTTTACGTCCCTATTAGTAAGCATTTCCCCTTCGCCAAGAAAATCTATCCCCCTGACAGGTGTGGCATATCAAGAAGCTGATTTAACAGCATTATCATTACACAGGTGCACCTTGTGCTGGGGACAATAAAAGGCCACTCTAAAGTGACAAGATACTGAGCCCCATTGTCGTGCCATTCATCTGCCACCATCACCTCATGTTTCAGCATGACAATGCACAGCCCCATGTCGCAGGGATCTGTACACAATTCCTGGAGGCTGAAAATGTCCCAGTTCTTCCATGGCCTGCATACTCACCAGACATGTCACCCATTGAGCATGTTTGTGATGCTCTGGATTTACGTGTACGGACAGCGGTTCCAGTATCAAGCAACTTCTTACAACCATTGAAGAGGAGTGGGACAACATTTCATAGTCCACAATCAACAGCCTGATCAACTCCATGCGAAAGAGATGTGTCGTGCTACATAAGGCAAATGGTGGTCACACCAGATACTGACTGGTTTTCTGATCCACGCCCCTACCTTTTTTTAAAGGTATCTGTGACCAACAGATGCGTATCTGTATTCCCAGTCATGTGACCTCCATAGATTAGGGTCTAATTAATTTATTTCCTTATATGAACTGTAACTCAGTAAAATCTTTGAAATTGTTGCATGTTGAGTTTTTTTTTTTTTTTCAGTATAGTAAAGATTATAGGTAGCCCCTGAGTTTCCAGTTTGGGGTACCTTACAATTTATCCTACCATTTCTACCGATCTGCATGCAAGTTATGATAATTTGTATATGCACATTTTTGTGGAACAGTTTAATTTCATTAATAATGTTTTGGTTTCTCAAAATCATTGTCATGTGGTTAATCATAAAAAATCTGAAGTAAAACAATAAAAATCTCTAAATTAAAATTCAACTAAGGGGCGAGCACCAGCCTCTGTCATATGGACACATTGATAGACTGTGATCCATTTGCGGCTAAAATGAGTGCATAGAACTCAGAGGTAGCCTATATGCCAATGCAGCAGTAAGCCTATAACTTTGTCAGCTAAGTCAAATACACAGGCCAGAAGTCGACATATAAAAACACTAGAAAATATTTCCGCCTGTCTGCATCCCTTTCTATCTGTCTTGAGCTATTGCTAGTTAAGTGCAACATTGTATCAAATCATCAACTGGGTCGGCCCGAAGCTGTCGCCAGCGAACTTGCAACATTATATCAACTAGCCTATAACATGCCCTCAGAAGTTTTCGTGCCAGTGAGCTCGGGACAGACAGCTGTTTTTTATGACATTTCCAATGGATATATGGAATCATCAGATCATGATATTTTGCTCGAGGCCGGGAATGTTTGAAATATTTTTCAAATACTGAGTAACTATCATTTGCAATGGGATGTACAAAATAACAGACTTCGTTCACTTACTGTGTGAGGTGAAGGAAAAATGACAGAGAAGCTCAGCTTATTAGTGGTGGACGTGGTGAGTTATGACAATCAGACATTGCCAAATGGGCTCTTTCCTACTTTTGCACGCAGCAGGCCAGGTAGGCCTACTTCTGTGTGTGCTCAGGCGTGTGTGCGCCCTCAACATTATCAGGAAAGAGAAACCAGACACATGCTCATTGCTCACATGGAGCAATCCAAACAAAAGACAATGAAAACAATTACTAAACTCGTAATGGTTATGAAACTTGTTTCTCACAAGTGTAGCAGGTTGTGAACTCCGCAAACAACATTTCCAGTCCGAGAATGAGAACGGTAATTGACTGCAATTAATACATTAACAGAAATTAATGTAACCAAATGACGGGGGATTAACAGTACATTTACTAGGCTTACTGGTGACATACAGTATGTAATGGGGAATTGATCAAAAATAAAGAATCAAAGGGCAAACAATTTAATGAAACAATGAATGCACATTAATTGGCGGGAGACAGCTGAGCACATTCTGGAGAGCTTAGTGCAAGCATTCTGGCAAGAGACGCGCCATATCTTTGCCACATATCCCTCCCCTTCTTCTTGTTGCAACATTTAAAATGATGCTCAAGACACATAATCTTCACACATATTTTAGATGCTTATCACTGACAGCCACAACTCAGTCAGCTAGACCTATTGCCACGTGCACTAGCCAAATTGGTGGCTTCCCAAATAAGCATAGGCCTACACAATGATTTCAAACAATCCACAGCTATTTAAAAAATTAAAGCTAATCATCCTCTGTAGCTAAGTCATGTTCTCTGGTGAAGTATTTTGAATGATTTTATTTAGACAGGAGTAATTATAGCCTATAATTTTAGCGAAACATTAATTTACTTTAGGGGAAACAGTGCACTGTGCACCCGCCAACATTCCTTTCCAATTAGCAAGAGCCTGAAACCAGAGATTTGTATATAATGACGAGATGCTCATGTCTCCGACCTAACAATGGGAATATTTATTCTAAAGGCGGTAAGGCAGGCGACAAGCTTAGGTCTGCATATTATGCCCATAGAAACACGTTGGGCTTATTCTGGACAGATTTTGGTAAGAGTGAGCCCTCCGTCTCTTCCTCTCTGCTGAAACTATGTCACCTCTTCCACTCTGCTGAAACTATGTCACCGGGCCTCTTCCTCCCTGCTGAAACAATGTCACCGGAGAAAGCATCTGAGCAAGCGAAACAGCGCTCCTCTATATGTAGCCCATGTACCTGATGATGTCTGGCAGAAATAGTATGACATGCAATACACTTTTGGTCCAGACAGCTCGGTCGGAAGCATTAATTGAGATTGATGCATCTTTCTGTCGGTGCGTGTCTCGGTAAAAAATTATCAATATTTCAATATTTGATTTGGATGGGCAAGGAGGTGCGGTAGGGTTGGCCAGGCCCCGTAAGACCCGCCCATAACGCCTGACCTGGTTTGAATAAATCGTGATGATAAAAAAAGCTAATTGTGAACTAAAAACTACTGTGACCAGGTAAATGTTTTTCATTGGCACTCTTGCAACCAATAAAAAATGTGTATCGCGCTGCCAAGTCAAACGGTTGCAAATGTGACTGTTTTAGTCGCAGTATCAAACCCTGTAGTAGGGTTTAATATTTTTTCAAGTAATTTTCAAATATTCCATCCCAAGAACAAATCACTTATTTCCCAGGTAACCCGGTATTTCCCTCCAAAACAGGAAGCATATACATATGTGTCACGTTGTATACTGATAGAAGACAGGTGCAGGAATGCGTAATAGTTTTTTTTATTACTCTACCCAACATAAGGTACGTCATTGAAAACGATGGGGATGAAGCCCAAAACAAACATGTGTATATATACACTGCTCAAAAAAATAAAGGGAACACTTAAACAACACAATGTAACTCCAAGTCAATCACACTTCTATAGACAACAGGTGGAAATTATAGGCAATTAGCAAGACACCCCCAATAAAGGACTGGTTTTGCAGGTGGTGACCACAGACCACTTCTCAGTTCCTATGCTTCCTGGCTGATGTTTTGGTCACTTTTGAATGCTGGCGGTGCTTTCACTCTAGTGGTAGCATGAGACGGAGTCTACAACCCACACAAGTGGCTCAGGTAGTGCAGCTCATCCAGGATGGCACATCAATGCGAGCTGTGGCAAGAAGGTTTGCTGTGTCTGTCAGCGTAGTGTCCAGAGCATGGAGGCGTTACCAGGAGACAGGCCAGTACATCAGGAGACTTGGAGGAGGCCGTAGGAGGGCAACAACCCAGCAGCAGGACTGCTACCTCCGCCTTTGTGCAAGGAGGAGCAGGAGGAGCACTGCCAGAGCCCTGCAAAATGACCTCCAGCAGGCCACAAATGTGCATGTGTCTGCTCAAACGGTCAGAAACAGACTCCATGAGGGTGGTATGAGGGCCCGACGTCCACAGGTGGGGGTTGTGCTTACAGCCCAACACCGTGCAGGACGTTTGGCATTTGCCAGAGAACACCAAGATTGGCAAATTCGCCACTGGCGCCCTGTGCTCTTCACAGATGAAAGCAGGTTCACACTGAGCACATGTGACAGACGTGACAGAGTCTGGAGACGCCGTGGAGAACGTTCTGCTGCCTGCAACATCCTCCAGCATGACCGGTTTGGCGGTGGGTCAGTCATGGTGTGGGGTGGCATTTCTTTTGGGGGCCGCACAGCCCTCCATGTGCTCGCCAGAGGTAGCCTGACTGCCATTAGGTACAGAGATGAGATCCTCAGACCCCTTGTGAGACCATATGCTGGTGCGGTTGGCCCTGGGTTCCTCCTAATGCAAGACAATGCTAGACCTCATGTGGCTGGAGTGTGTCAGCAGTTCCTGCAAGAGGAAGGCATTGATGCTATGTACTGCCCCGCCCGTTCCCCAGACCTGAATCCAATTGAGCACATCTGGGACATCATGTCTCGCTCCATCCACCAACGCCACGTTGCACCACAGACTGTCCAGGAGTTGGCGGATGCTTTAGTCCAGGTCTGGGAGGAGGCGTTGTAGAGAGGTCATACAGGCACGTGGAGGCCACACACACTACTGAGCCTCATTTTGACTTGTTTTAAGGACATTACATCAAAGTTGGATCAGCCTGTAGTGTGGTTTTCCACTTTAATTTTGAGGGTGACTCCAAATCCAGACCTCCATGGGTTGATAAATTTGATTTCCATTGATAATTTTTGTGTGATTTTGTTGTCAGCACATTCAACTATGTAATGAAAAAAGTATTTAATAAGATTATTTCATTCATTCAGATCTAGGATGTGTTATTTTAGTGTTCCCTTTATTTTTTTGAGCAGTGTATATATCAATCTTGAACATGATTATCTATTTTGGATGCATTTTGAATGGAATTGATGGTGAGAGAGAAAGACTGATAGAGAGTGCTTCTGTGCACAAAGGTTTAAAGAAATGATATTTGAGTGATAGACTGTTATAAAACATTGTTACAATTAAAAATAAGGTGACCCGCGAAAGCCAGATGGAGATGTGTAAATTAGATGCTATGGATAGGCTATGCTGCAGCAAATGTACCTGTCACAAGAAAAAATAACACCAGCTGATGAAATGATACATGCATTGTGAACTGCACTCCATATGAGTTGTGTTGTCTGTCCCCACCCTGAGAGTTGATGATTGATCATGCAGATAGCAGAGCAGAGATGGCCATAGATAATTTAAAAGTTCAATTTCACGTCATGCTGTTCATATAAATAATTTATTTTAATTGACAGATTTCTCACAGTTATTTATATTTGGCCGGGAAATCTCTGTAAATCTCAGTAACCTGGTTCCTGCTATTAAACCCTAGTAGCTAGCACGCATCTGAGTCTAAGGGATGACTTGGTCAGTGTTGCGTCGCCCATATCAACTCCAGTTAGGGGGAGTTGAGACACTCTTTCCAGCTTCCAAGAGTCAAGTACTGACAGCATGTAAACACCTCCATATAGCAAAAGCTCAGAAACTGGACAAGAGACAGTAACATTCTTGAAAGGCAACTGTTCCCAATTCACATGACACTAGCCATCAATGCTTAGTGTACTGTAACTACCCACGCTTGTCACTTTTGGCTCCACAATATAAACTCTGTAAAAGGCTTTTCACACACCACAGGGCAGGGTGTGCTATGTGCTATCTAGGCTAATTCAGTCCACAAAATGGGCCTACTCCAGCCTCTGAAAGGTAGGTCTGAGGTGTGAAGCTGCACATAATAATTATGTGGGAGAGATCATCGAGCTAACCAAATTATAGAGTACCTTTCTGGCGCATCGACAATGAACATACAGGTAGTGCCGGTGGGGAAATGAGTTTGTGTGTGTGTGTTTTTGTGTGTATGTTCGTGTGGACGTGTTTAACTATACTTGTGGGGACCAGAAGTCCCCACAAGAATAGTAAACAAACAAACATTTGACCAAATGGGGTCATTTTGTTAGTCCCCACAAGGTCAAATGCTATTTCTAGGGGGTTTAGGGTTAAGGTTAGAATTAGTGTTAGGGTTAGAATTAGTTTTAGGGTTAGGGTTAGATTTGGGGCTAGGGTTAAGGTTAGGTTTTGGGGTTAAGGTTAGGGTTAGGGTTAGGTAAAATAGGATTTTGAATGAGACTGAATTGTGTTTCCCGACAAGGTCAGTTACACAAGACTGTGTGTGTGTTTGGGTGTGTGTTTTTGATTGTGTTTCTGTATCTTTGTGCATGCCTACATGGCCCCACACAGTAGGATTTCTAGAGAGGTCAGCATGACAAATTTCTCGGTGGAATGGATTTAGCGTCCATCTTCTGACCAGCATCCAACAGTAAAAGCTGGGTGCCACTTTAGAAATCGCTCCTGGAGAGCAAAATATTGTTACGACGGCTATAAGGTGGGTCTTTCTATCAAAGCAAAGGGCCATAATCCTTCATTTGAACGCTAAATCCTGTGTATACTGTCATAATGCCCTTTAAACACCCACACCAGCAGAAACCTCTTTTTCGAGCTGAAAGACAATGTCCAGAGCTTACCCATGCTGTTGCACAACGATTTAAGTCAATGAGTCATCGTTTCAGTCAAAGTGTGATACATTTGGGCTTGAACTGAAACAATCCGAACTGCCCACATCGTGTAAATCCATGTGAATGCGATGTCTTTTCCTATGATGTAACATATAAATTATTTTCTGAATATGTTTAGTTTCAGGGCTGGGTTTTGTTTGACTGTTACCACCCACCAGCATGACATTGTTTTTTAAAATCAGAAGCAGATTAGAGCCCTGCACGGACATTAATTTTAAGCCTGAGTGCTACCCATGCTCACGATGTTCAGGCCCTACTCTACCCAAGCCTGATTGCTTCTGCCAAATTTAAGGCCCTGCCCGAAGCCTAAAATCAGAAATAACGTCCTTCGTTAGTAAATCCATTAGCTGCTCCTCTCTGTCTGTCACTTGCTCCCTGAACGTAGCTCGCTCTGCATGCGCTGTGCTTATGGCGGCTCTGAGTCTGAGTATCCATAGCAACGGTAAAGTTTTTCCTAAATCAATGCTTATGACAAATCCAGCTCCAGAACCAGCCATAGAGCCAGCTGGCTAATCTGTTGAACATGGTGTAGTTAAAAAAGATACCATTAACATAAAACATTAGCTAGCTAGATAAGGTTAGCATGCTAGCTACGCTGACAACTTTCATTGCCCTATTTGTTGATGTTTATCAACTCCACATGAAAATTTCCACATCCAATTCATTAATCAATTGCCCCCAAAGTCAATGTTTTCTCCCCTTTCTTTCTTTCTTTCTTTCTTTCTTTCTTTCTTTCTTTCTTTCTTTCTTTCTTTCTTTCTTTCTTTCTTTCTTTCTTTCTTTCTTTCTTTCTTTCTTTCTTTCTTTCTTTCTTTCTTTCTTTCTTTCTTTCTTTCTTTCTTTCTTTCTTTCTTTCTTTCTTTCTTTCTTTCGCACAACACATCATCTGTCTGTGACCAGGTGAAAAAACCTTTCCAAGCCATACCTTCATAGTCAACATAGCTACTAGAACTAATGCGTTAGTAAACCCGCTATAATCATGCAGTACAGTGTACAGTCAGCAAGCAGTTTAGCAGTTACACTGGCGGGCCCCGGTGGCAATACATTAATAAAACCAAAAGCTTACCTTGACCTGGAAGAGTTTCAGTGTCCGATAGCCATAGCCAGCTAGCTAACATAACATCCCTCTCTGTTTGACCCAGGTTTTTGAGTAGGCTAAAATAGCTAGCTGCATTCACTAGCTAAGTGAAAGTGAAAACAAATACAATGAAACATTGCTGTCTCTCAATTCAATTCGATTCAGTTTAAGGGACTTTTTTGGCATGGGAAACATATGTTTACATTGCCAAAGCAAGTGAAATAGATAATAAACAAAAGTGAAATAGACAATAATAAATGTACAGTAAACATTACACTCACAAAAGTCCCAAAAGAATTAAGACATTTCAAGTGTCATATTATGTCTATTACAGTGTTGTAATTATGTGCAAATAGTTAAAGTACAAAAGGGAAAATAAAGAAACATAAATATAGGTTGTATTTACAATGGTGTTTGTTCTTCACCGGATGCCTTTTTCTTGTGGCGACAGGTCACACATATTGCTGCTGTGATTGCACACTGTGGTATGTCACCCAATAGATATGGGAGTTTATCAAAATGTGATTTGTTTTCTAATTATTTGTGGGTCTGTGTAATCTGAGGGAAATATGTGTCTCTAATATGGTCATACATTTGGCAGGAAGTTAGGAAGTGCAGCTCAGTTTCCACCTCATTTTGTGGGTAGTGTGCACATAGCCTGTCTTCTGTTGAGAGCCAGGTCTGCTTTCGGCGGCCTTTCTCAATAGCAAGGCTATGCTCACTGAGTCTGTACATAGTCAAAGATGTCCATAATTTTGGGACAGTGGTCAGGTATTCTGCCACTGTGTACTCTCTGTTTAGGGCCAAATAGCATTCTAGTTTGCTCTGTTTTTTTGTAAATTATTTCCAATGTGTCAAGTAATTATCTTTTTGTTTTCTCATGATTTGGTTGGGTCTAATTGTGTTGCTGTCCTGGGGCCAGCTTGCTTAGGGGGCTCTTCTCCAGGTTCATTTCTCTGTATGTGATGGCTTTGTTATGGAAGGCTTGGGAATCACTTCCTTTTAGGTGGTTGTAGAAATGAACGGCTCTTTTCTGGATTTTGAAAATCAGCGGGTATCGGCCTAATTCTGCTCTGCATGTATTATTTGGTGTTTTACGTTGTACACTGAGGATATTTTTGCAGAATTCTGCATGCTGAATCTCAATTTGGTGTTTGTCCCATTTTGTGAATTCTTGGTTGGTGAGCGGACCCCAGACCTCACAACAATAAAGGGCAATGGGTTCTATAACTGATTCAAGTATTTTTTTGCTAGATCCTAATTGGTATGTCAAATGTTATGTTCCTTTTGATGGCACAAAAGGCCCTTCTTGCTTTGACTCTCAGATCGTTCACAGCTTTGTGGAAGTTACCTGTGGCGCTGATGTTTAGGCTGAGGTATGTATCGTTTTTTATGTGCTCAAGTGCAACGGTGTCTAAATTGATTTTGTATTAGTGGTCCTGGCAACTGGAGCTTTTTTGGAAACCATTATCTTTGTCTTACTGAGATTTACTGTCAGGGCCCAGGTCTGACCGAGTCTGTGCAGAAGATCTAGGTGCTGCTGTAGGCCCTCCTTGGTTGGGGACAGTAGCACCAGATCATCAGCAAACATTCTTCATCAAAACATTTGTCATTGTTGTTAATTTTCTTAGGTTGTCTGCTTGACATTTTTTGATTTGATAGGGAAGCTGAGAGGTTAAATATACTGTTTAGGTTTTCTACTGCCAAGTTTACACCTTCACTATTACAGTGAAACATTTTGTCCAGGAAATTGTCTAGAAGCGATTTAATTTGTTGTTACCTAATAGTTTTATGGTAGATTTCCACACTAATTTCCTTCCATCTAAAGCATTTCTTAATATGAATCAGTTCCTTTGGCTTTGATGCCTCATGATTGAGCATAGCTCTGTTCGTGTAGTGTGATTTTGCTCTGATCTGATAAGGGTGTCAGTGGACTGACTGTGAACGCTCTAAGAGACTCTGGGTTGAGGTCAGTGATAAAGTAGTCTACAGTACTACTGCAAAGACATGAGCTATATGTGTACCTACCGTAGGAGTCCCCTTGAAGCCTACCATTGACTATGTACAGTACATACCCAGCGTCCGACAGAGCTGCAGGAGTAGTGACCCGTTTTTGTTGGTTATGTTGTTGTAGTTGTGCCAAGGGGGCATATGGTGGAGGGAATGCTGTCACCTCCAGACTAGTACATGTCCCTGGGCCTGGAAATGGTTGATCTCCCCCTCTAGGATGGTGAAGCTGTCATCGTTAAAGTATGGGATTCTATTGGGGGGATATAGGTAGCGCACATGAGGACATTTTTCTCTGTTGAGATCAATTCCTTATTAATTTCTAGCCAGATGTTAAATATTCCTGTTATGGCTAATTTAATATAGTGGGTTAGGTCTGCTATATATCAAATTAGCATACCCCCTGAGTCTCTTCCACGTTTCACACCTGGTAGTTTGGTGGATGGGACTACCATCTCTCTGTAACCTAGAGGACAACCAGTGGGTCCGTCTCCTTTATACCATGTTTCTTGTAGGATGAAAATGTCTTTATTTCCAATTTCTTTGATGAAGTCTGGGTTCCTGCTCTTTACGCCAAAGGCAGATGACCTCAGACCTTGTATAATCCAGGATGAGATAGTAAAAGCTTTGTGTTCCATAGTGTCTAGTGTTGTTTTTGTGTGGTTTAGGCCCGGACTATCACACTAGGCGTGAGCAGAGCATGTTGAGCATCTGATACATACAGTGGGGAAAAAAAGTATTTAGTCAGCCACCAATTGTGCAAGTTCTCCCACTTAAAAAGATGAGAGAGGCCTGTAATTTTCATCATAGGTACACATCAACTATGCCAGACAAATTGAGATTTTTTTTCTCCAGAAAATCACATTGTAGGATTTTTTATGAATTTATTTGCAAATGATGGTGGAAAATAAGTATTTGGTCACCTACAAACAAGCAAGATTTCTGGCTCTCTGTCCTCCACTCGTTACCTGTAATAATGGCACCTGTTTGAACTTGTTATCAGTATAAAAGACACCTGTCCACAGCCTCAAACAGTCACACTCCAAACTCCACTATGGCCAAGACCAAAGAGCTGTCAAAGGACACCAGAAACAAAATTGTAGACCTGCACCAGGATGGGAAGACTGAATCTGCAATAGGTAAGCAGCTTGGTTTGAAGAAATCAACTGTGGGAGCAATTATTAGGAAATGGAAGACATACAAGACCACTGATAATCTCCCTCGATCTGGGGCTCCACGCAAGATCTCACCCTGTGGGGTCAAAATGATCACAAGAACGGTGAGCAAAAATCCCAGAACCACACGGGGGGACCTAGTGAATGACCTGCAGAGAGCTGGGACCAAAGTAACAAAGCCTACCATCAGTAACACACTACGCCGCCAGGGACTCAAATCCTGCAGTGCCAGACGTGACCCCCTGCTTAAGCCAGTACATGTCCAGGCCCGTCTGAAGTTTGCTAGAGTGCATTTGGATGATCCAGAAGAGGATTGGGAGAATGTCATATGGTCAGATGAAACCAAAATAGATATTTTTGGTAAAAACTCAACTTGTCGTGTTTAGAGGACAAAGAATGCTGAGTTGCATCCAAAGAACACCATACCTACTGTGAAGCATGGGGGTGGAAACATCATGCTTTGGGGCTGTTTTTCTGCAAAGGGACCAGGATGACTGATCCGTGTCAAGGAAAGAATGAATGGGGCCATGTATCGTGAGATTTTGAGTGAAAACCTCCTTCCATCAGCAAGGGCATTGAAGATGAAACGTGGCTGGGTCTTTCAGCATGACAATGATCCCAAACACACCGCCCGGGCAACGAAGGAGTGTTTCAAGGTCCTGGAGTGGCCTAGCCAGTCTCCAGATCTCAACCCCATAGAAAATCTTTGGAGGGAGTTGAAAGTCCGTGTTGCCCAGTGACAGCCCCAAAACATCACTGCTCTAGAGGAGATCTGCATGGAGGAATGGGCCAAAATACCAGCAACAGTGTGTGAAAACCTTGTGAAGACTTACAGAAAACGTTTGACCTGTGTCATTGCCAACAAAGGGTATATAACAAAGTATTTTTTATTTTCCACCATAATTTGCAAATAAATTCATTAAAATTTTCTCATTTTGTCTGTCATAGTTGATGTGTACCTATGATGACAATTACTGGCCTCTCTCATCTTTTTAAGTGGGAGAACTTGCAAAATTGGTGGCTGACTAAATACTTTTTTTCCCCACTAGGTCACAGGATGGTGCTTGGGCAGATGTAAGTAGTGGGGGTTGGGCCTGTTGCTCTGCTCACGGCCTAGGCATATGTCCTGCTGTCATGTTGAGGTCCTTGCCCCAGGGGCGGGGGGCATGGGGTGGGCAGAAGTGGCATAGGTCTGATATGGGGGGATCTATATAGGGTTTTGCCAGGGTTTGCTTGGGGTGGTCTCAGCTGGTTGGGGTGTGGCTGGTGATGCTGTGGTCTGGGGTGTAGGTCCTCTTGGCATGGGTTCTCTCGGTGCAGGTCCTTCAGGAGGGGTTATTGCAGGTCTGGGAGGGTTTCTCGCTGGTCTGGGAGGGGTGTCCGTTGCTCTGTTGCTCCTGTGTGAGGTGCTGGGGCTGCGGTTGAGGGTGACGTCCTTCAGGGTCCTGGCAAAATTTGGGATTGCTGCCTTGTAGAGGTGGACCTGGTCGTAAAGGCTGTTCAAGTCCAGGGTGGAGTGGTTGGCCAGGTAGACACTAGGTTTTGAGTCACAGTCTTGCGAGATAACCACTTGTGCATTGGGGAAAGTTGAATAAGCTTTTTCAATCACTCCCTTGAGTGCTGTGCCCTCAGGTTATTTGTGCCCGTGTGAATTATGATGTGGCTGGAGGACCCTAGTCTGTCCTCTGACAACAGCTCCATGGCATGCCTAGTGTTTGGGCACCAGAGTTTAGCCACTTTGTGTTTGGGAAAAAGTTTATCCTCTTGAATATATTTGCCATTTGAGTCAATGAGGAGCACAATCTCTGGCTTTTGTGTGTCCCCAGTGGATGTGTGGGGGTTATCAAGAGGGCTATCAGGGGAGCTGACAGGGGGGCTGTTGGGAGTGGGTGGGGTCTGTTGGGTTGGTGGGTCCTGTGTTGTCTGTCCCATTGTGGTGTTGAGGTTGTGGTCTGGGTCTGAGGTGGGCTGTTCTGCTGGCTTCTCTAGGGGAGTGTCCTGCTCTCTGTCACACCTCAGCTTTCTGACCTCCTCCTTCAGTGCCATGTGTGCCTCTTTAAGTTATCTCACCTCAGTCTGTAGAGCAGCCAGCTCTCTCAGACAGCTGTCCATCTCCACCTTCTGCCCTCCGGGTCTTGTTGGGGGGGTGTTGCTGTGCTAGTCTGTTTTGTGGGTTTGTTCTGTCTGGATTGTGTGGACTAGCTCTCTGAGCTCCACCATGTTTCTCTCCAGCTCTGTGAATTTGTCCCTCTCAACGATGGAGGAGCAGTGCAGTTGTGGGACCTGGGTGTGTTCAGTGCTGGGGGGTGACTATCCTCATCTGCAGGACAGTTTGAAGAGGTGTGATCAGACTCACTCGGGATGGGAGAGTCGTCACAGAGAGAGAGCTTTTCCTGCTGTGCTCTCTCTTTGATCCCGTAAAAGTCCTGCTGGAACTGCATGAGGATGCCCTGCACCATTACTGTCCCAGAATTGTAGACGTTGACAGAGGTTGTTTCAATTTCCTCAATGTCTAGTATTGGTGGATGGGACTACCATCCAATGCCCTCTCTCTTGACATAAGGGTAGTGTGCTCGTATAGCACTGTGTCATGCCATGGGATGGTCTGTGTGGAAAATGAAGTTGCTTACATTCCCCTCTTTGTAGCAGTCAGCAAATAGTGTCTCTGGATTGTCCTTGAGGAGGTTTTATTTATTTATTAATTTTTTTACTTATTCCGTGCGGTGTTATTTTTAATATCCATGGGGTACTTTATTGTAATGACCTCTACACAGGGATAAGCCCTGGGGCCCTCAAAGGCCTCTGCATTTGGGGGGGGGGCAGTGGAACTCTCTTGCCATTGTTAGGCTCAGGAGTTTTCACACCTCTCACTTCACACTGCCATGCTAATTGAAGTTGCTGCCAGTTCAGGTCAGTTCTGTCCTAGCAGCTTGATAGCTTAGTAGCCTTATTTATTAAGCTTTATATAACAAAATTACCTAGAGATTATTGTATTTTACTTTTTGTCTCTCTCTCTAGCGGTTAGGAGTGCCTAGTGTTTAGGAGTGTTGGGCCAGTAATCGAAAGGTTGCTGGTTCGAAGCCCGGAGCCTACTAGGTGGAAAATCTGTCTGTGCCCTTGAGCAAGGCACTTAACCCTAATTGCTCCTGTAAGTCGCTCTGGATGAGAGCGTCTGCTAAATGATGTAAAATGTGTATGTTTAGACTACTGTATGTGCGAAATGAACATTTTGTGAGAATGTGTATGATTATGTAATCTCCATTAAATGAGACACTTATCTCCCTCACTAACTTTAAGCATCAGTTGTCAGAGCACCTTACCGATCACTGCACCTGTACACAGCCCATCTGAAATTAGCCCGCCCAACTACCTCATCCCTATATTGTTATTTATTTTGCTCATTTGTACCCCAGTATCTCTATTTGCACATCATCTCTTGCACATCTATCATTCCAGTGTTAATACTAATTGTAATTATTTTGCACTATAGCCTATTTTATTGCCTTACCTCCATAACTTGCTAAATTTGCACACACTGTATATTATATGTATTTCTGTTGTATTTTTGACTTTGTTTTGTTTTACTCCATATGTAACTCTGTGTTGTTGTTTTTATCGCACTGCTTTGCTTTATCTTGGCCAGGTCGCAGTTGTAAATGAGAACTTGTTCTCAACTGGTTTACCTGGTTAAATAAAGGTGAAATAAAAATAAATAAATAAAAATGTACGTGCCTGCATGTCTGTTTGCATGTCTGCGTTCGTGTACATCCATCTGCTTTTGCACGTGTCTGAGTATGTGTCTTGCGTCTGTATATGACTCCATGTGTCTGTCTGTACGTCTGCATGTATGTTTCGATAGGGGACAGTCAATGGGAGTTGATGGATGCTTTACACAGCAACACAGCCAGTATGATAAGAGTGAGAGCTCTAAAACAAGGATTAGCCAAGCATTATATCCCCATTTCAAGTATCAATCAAGGAGATGGTCAAACAGCCACATGCCGCCATTCATCTTTACAGGGATACGTTGACTCAGTCTACTCTATCATAGCTTGAAGGTCACTATGAAAGAGATACACATAAGCCATTGAAGCTCATTACCTGTTTTGTAGTCATTGATGTGATCATCTGCTACAGGGAAGATGGAGAAGACACATGGATAGTGTGGTTTATGGCCACTTCGGTTGAGGACTAAGGGCGGCTTTATTGTGCTGTTGTGTGTGTTGTACATATTATCGTGTAAGGGCTTGAGTTCAATGTATGATGCTTATGTAGGTGTCAACCTTTTTTTCAGTGTCTTCTTCTCTGTCTCTTTCTTTCTCTCATTCCCTCCCTTCCTCTTCCTCCAGAACTGTAGAAACCTGACAATCTGTGTGGGAGATAAGGGAACCTGGCTGTCTAATCCCTCACAATAGGCCCAACGGGTGATCACACACATTTAATCTAGTATGGCATCCGATAACCAGGCAGACAATGAAATTGTAGACTGTATGAATTATGAGTAGATGGGTGAGACACGAGAGGGAAGCAATTGCCTCTTCAATAAGGATGGGACTTAGAATAACCTCTGAGTGTTTGTTTCTTACATATTACGTTTGGAAAGCCACTGAAGTGACTCCAGTTTAGCCACAATCATCTGTAACTCTTGAGGTGTTTGTTCATTGTCATCATTTTCTAAATCATCATCATCATTATCACCATCATCATCATTTTCATCAACATCATCATCTACATCATCATCTTCACTTTATTTCAACATCAAAGCAGAAACAGTTATTTTCCATGTTCCTGTATTTGGTGTGTGTGTTGTCCTTATGTATTTGGCCTGTGTGTGTGTGTACTGTGTTTTCCCTGTTGGTGTTGTTTTACAGGCTGTCTATCTCCTGAGCGTCAGACATTAGTGGGACCAGCGGAGGGAGACGCGGAGCACGCTCACTCTGGGGACTTTTTTGCTCTCTCTGTCTCCATCTCACTACATCGCAACCACCACCCCCCATGTCCTGGAGGACTCCCAGCCCAGCCAACACAATAAGTCTCATCCTCTGTTAGGGGAAAAAGGAAAAAGGCTACGGTGCATCTGTTAGTTTGGCGGCCATGGTTTGGAGGTGGTCAGCCAACCAAGCCTGCTGATACTGTACGCACAGCATGTGTCAGGGATAGTGTGAGTCTAATGAACATGACCAATGGAATGTGGAAAACTGTACTCTGTTAAGAAACAACCCAATCTTTCTGAAAGAGTACTGTTTGTAATGAGTTGTTGTGATACTGGAGAGAAAAAATAGGGGATGTGGACATGGTCTCAGGAATCTTTTGTATGAATCTGGAAATCAAAATGTCAAATTTCTTTCTCTGTTTTGTTCTGGCCGGAGAAGAGTTCCGGAAGAATCACATGAAAAATCTTGAGGTAGAAAAGTCGGAGTTGTTTTAACTTCTGTGAGTCTCTTGACCCATGCAAAGCCAAGTTCTGCCGACTGCCGCACATGACTGAGGAGCAGAATTTTAAATAGTTGAATAAAACAAAAAATCCATATGATTCATAATTTATTTACATTTGTATTCTTAAAGGTGACTCGTCTGGTGAATCGTGATGTGGGGAGTGGGGGAATAAATAAATGCAATGTAAAAGTAAGTGCTATAGACTTTTAAAGTCAGAGCTCTGTGAATAGGCTTCGTAATCTGTTGGATTTAATGAAACCCGTCCCCAAAGTGAGTGAAAGGCTGAAATAACATTAGGCGGCGGACAATGGCAGCCTTTACAGTATTAAAGCGTTAACATCTAGACCTAATTGCCTTGTCGGTGAATGGGGCGGGAGGCGGCTGACTCCTAGGGCTGCAATGTCAAGCTGACTTATCCGATCGTCTTCCTTCTCTCTCTTTATGGCACCCCAAATGAGAAAACGTTCCAAGTCCCAGTTGATTAAACTTCCTTATCAAACTGCACATCTTCTCTCTCTGTGCCTTATTCCTTTTGTTTATCAGATACTTCTCCAAGGGAGCCAATTTTTTCTTAACATATTACCTGTGGAAATAGCAGAGTGGAGGAAAAGATAGGCTAAAGTGTCCCTTCTTTGCTTTTCGCTTTGACATGTCGACACCTTCTGTTCTTTCTCGGTTCTCTAATGTCAAAGAATCAGGTTTGACCCTAGCTATGAAAGCCCCTGTAGCCCTATAACAATTTAAAGTAATCTCCATTAAATGTCCTATTTATTTTTGTACAGATCATATCAACATTAAATACACTTTTCCTGAATAACAAGGGGTAGCAATTAACATTGACACTGTAATACTGCACTAGGTGTGCACAATCAGTGAGTGCTAGTCTATAAGGCATTGAACCGTTTTCATGTACAGAAACAGACAGAGTATTGGGGAGGTGCAATCACACAGTGTAAAGACCACTACCATCCACTACTATCCATCCGAGTGTGCTAATCAAGCACAGTATAGCTGATCAATACCCTTTGTGGAAATAAGTTGGACAACAGATTGGACCCCAGGGTTTGTCTGGCAGCTGGGGGTGAAGGGATGTATGGAGAATAAGGGGAGAGGAGGCAGATAAGAGATAGTAGGAGGTGGGGCTGAAATTGCCTGGGATGCGTTGAGTGATTTGCTCAGATACACTTGGAGACACGGTAGACCTGAAAAGGGGTGAGGGGGAAAGAGAAGACACAGGGAAATGATTGGGGAAAGGGGGAGGAAGAGAGACACCTGATATTGTTCTCTTTAACCTCTTAAGGATCGGACACTTTTTTTCAATTTTCACCTAAAAAGACATACAGTGAGGGAAAAAAGTATTTGATCCCCTGCTGATTTTGTAAGTTTGCCCACTGACGAAGAAATTATCAGTCTATCATTTTAATGGTAGGTTTATTTGAACAGTGAGAGACAGAATAACAACAACAAAATCCAGAAAAACGTATGTCAAAAATGTTATCAATTGATTTGCATTTTAATGAGGGAAATAAGTATTTGATACCCCTCTCAATCAGAAACATTTCTGACTCCCAGGTATCTTTTATACAGGTAACGAGCTGAGATTAGGAGCACACTCTTAAAGGGAGTTCCCCCTGATTAGTATGTGTATGTATGTGCCCTCTGTTCCCCATTGTCCTTGTCGATTATTGTCCCATGTCCGTTGGTGTCGTGAGTACCGTGTATTGTGCTCTTGTTGTTTACGGGTCTCATCCCGTGTATTGTGTAGAGGTTACACCTCGCTCTTTGTTTGGGTTACATCCCTTTGGTATATATATACAGTGGGGAGAACAAGTATTTGATACACTGCCGATTTTGCAGGTTTTCCTACTTACAAAGCATGTAGAGGTCTGTAATTTGTATCATAGGTACACTTCAACTGTGAGAGACGGAATCTAAAACAAAAATCCTGAAAATCAGTCCGGGGTTAGTGGTAATGATCCATGTCAGTGACGCCTAGAAAGCCGGTGACGTAGACCTCCGGAACTGGTGAACGGAATAAGCAGTAGTACCGGGGGGATCCGTGACAGTAACTCAGTAAAATATTTTAAATTGTTGCACGTTGCATTTATATTTTTGTTCAGTATATAATGTTATTGCTTTATCTGTGACAATCTAATCATTAATTCCATGTCATCAACATTATATGGATTATGTGTCAGTTACTAGTGTAATTATGCTGTATGTAACTATATAAAAAAATGTGTAGTGCACATTTAATCCTTCTCTCTATTTTTCAAGAAACAAATGTAATACAAAGGAGCTCATGTATGACGTTCCTATCAGCGATGACTAAATCAAAATAATCTCTTCTAAAAATGTTTGATCCATGAAAATATGACCTGAAGTTCGCCATTATCAGAGATAAAAACGTCACCCACTGCGGAATAAGTCTCCATCAGACGACAAACACGGTGCATTGTGGATAAACAGCAGTGGCAGCGGTGCTGGAATTGTGAGTAGGGAGATTAATAATAACATTTCAGGAATCAAATTAATAACCTTCCTAATCACCCTGGAGGCTTGTCGGAGAGTATGAAAATCAGTCATTTGGCGAAGCAGCTCACAAATAGAAACATCCTTCAGAGCTAATCCCTGGATCGATTCTGATCATCGCATTAATTCTGACAAAACGCTATTGTAGCTATGATACTTTGATACTGCCACACAAAGGAACTGCACCAGGAAACCATGTAAGGCTATAAAATATATGCCCCCACAAAAGCTGAAAAGCCAATTTGGCTTTCATTGTGGATTCAGAGACAATGCTAATACAATACATGTGAATCAGTGGAGTTTCCTCACTATTTATATTTTTCTGGGGAGGACCATCCTACTCAGTGAATTTCAGAAAAATATAAATAGTGAAACATTAAAAAAGTTATCATTTTTAGAGAAAATCCTACTAAATATATTCACGTCACCAAATAACTGATTAAAACACACTGTTTTGCAATTGAGGTCTACAGTAGCCTCAACAGCACTCTCTGGGGTAGCACTATGGTGTTGCCGAAGGACAGCTAGTTTCCGTCCTCCTCTGGGTACATTGACTTCAATATAAAAACTAGGAGGCTCATGGTTCTCACCCCCTTCCTTAGACTTACACAGTAATTATGTTGAATTCCAGAGGAGGTTCTTCAACCTATCAGAGCTCTTGCAGCATGAACTGACATGTTGTCCATCCAATCAAGGATCAGAGAATTACTCTAGTACTGAAAGCATAAGCTAGCTAGCACTGCAGTGCATAAAATGTGGCGAGTAGTTGACTCAAAGAGAGAGAAATACAATAGTTGAACAGTTTTGAACAAATTAATTGTTTCAGAAATTATGGAGAAGCAACTAATGCAGTTAGCTAATTTAGCCTACTCAAACACCCGGCTCAAACAGAGAGTAATGCTATTTATGTTAGCTAGCTGGCTAAGGCTATCCAACGCTGGAACTCTTCCAAGTCAAGGTAAGCTTTCAGTTTCATTAATTTATTGCCACCGGGGCCCGCCGGTGTAACTGCTAAACTGCTTGCTGTACACTGTACTGCATGATTGTAGAGGGTTTACTAACACGTTAGTTCTATTAGCTATGTTGACTATGACATTAGCTAATATGGTGACAACAATGTAGGCTGTGTGAAGCAGTTAGCGGTTATGGTATGAAGGCTTGGAGAGTTTTTTTTGCGTGGTCACAGACAGCTGTTGTGTTGTGCACTGCAGTCCACAAGCGAAGGGAAAAGGTGAGAGGAGGAATTCTTCAATGAGCAAAGTGATGATGCTGTTTGCATGTGGCTGCTATGAAAGTGAACTGTGTGTGTTGGTGATCAGGGGTGTATTCATTCCACCGATTCTGTTGAAAGCAAACGGAACGAAATGGGGATAGATCTACCTCAATTTGTCCAACAGAAACTCTAGTTTTGGTTGCAACTAATGATTATACTAGATGCAGCAAAGGGTGTGCAAGGTGTTATTCAATGTGTCACTATCTGCCACCTTGATTCCTCCAATTTGTCTCTCGACATGTCCACCTACGTTATAAACTTTCATTCATAAGCTAGGTTGTAGCAACCTCATGATGGGTATAGGGAACATTTGAGTATTATTGTATCCTAAACCTATCGATGATACATTGAGCTGGGTGAATGGAATATGAATGAGAGTCATCCAGTATGCTGTAATAGAAATAAGGCCATGCTCATAAAAAATGTGTCCTCCTCAGTCTTAAACAGCACCAACCACCACTGATGGGAATCAATATGGAAATGTTTTCACAATGCTAGAAATAAACATAATATTTAATGATGTTCACAGCTAATATTGGGAATACCCAACATTACTAGAAATACATATAATTCAAACACTAGTGAAACACAATTATGATTTTCATTCCGGTATCATCCAGGTGGGGATTACATAAAATAGTGGATGAGGGGGGTATGATAGTTAGTTGCTGGTAAAGGGGTGGAGATGAGAGGTACTGTGTAAGCTCCATCACAGTTGTACATACATACAAAGTTATGCAAACTTCCTCCCTGTATATAAGTGTTGAATATTCAATGAGGCCCCTCCTCCTCTGTGGTTGTTCATCTGCCACTCAGCTTTTTCCCTCTATTCATGAAGCATGCCTCTTTACAAATGGTAATGACACGGAATATGAATACTGCATCAAATTCAGACTTGTCATTATCTCGTGGTAATACCCAGTTTCCCAAGTGCTAGTAGGAAGTCTTATCTTATAATTAGCTGTGATAACAATAGCCACTGTGGAGCAGTCTTCCTGCCTCGCTCACATTGGTCTTGTTTTATCTTGTTTTTAAATGAATGCATGAAATGTTTTTGTAAGGACAGGGGAAATACTATTTTTACTTTGACATGCTCAGTCAGTGCTGTATACATTTTTTTGGGCTGTGTACTAATTCATTGAAAATCTATATTTTCCATTTCATGAGGATGTCAAATGAATTACTGAGATGAGCATCGTGGAGAGATTGAACTCTAGTATGTCTGTGAACGTAGCTTATCTGAAATAATTTACCAAGGACATTGTAGTAGCTGTTATTTTCACTCAGCTAATGCGACTTCCCTTGCTAATTCAGATTCGAGATATTGTATTGTATTGTGGTTTAGCCTATATCATAGATCCCTTAGGGGTATGGAAAAGTAGATGAATAGGCAGGCAATGCATTACAATAAAGCACAAATAAAATGTAATTCAATCCCCCAGGAGTGCTCCACAAGTACCTATCATAGCTATCATTTCTCCAGGTTTTCTTAGGATAAACAGCACCCAGATAGAAGATCCACAGAAGTTTTCTATGGGGTGAGTTCAGGAGGGGCAAAAACGGTGTTTTAATGAATCCCTCAAAAATAATGCCAGCCGTGTATTTTGCTAAATGAAATCAGATATTTTTAGAAAGGGATGAGCTCAGCTAATCATCACCCCACTCACAAAAGGAACAAACAATGTATGGGCCTGCTTCAAAATGTCAAGATAACCAATTACCAAATGAAAATGGCAATTTCTGGCTCAATGTTGGCCACTGGTGATGAAACCACCTGGGATATTGGGGGGCGAAGGGGAGGGAAAAGGAGGGAAAAGTGAATGGATTTTCCAGACTATTCATGGATGGTCATAGAACGTGTAATAGGTGAAACAATAGACGTGTTGTAGCTCATGCCTGGAGTGCCCAAGGTTCTAATGCTTTTCAAAAAGTATTTGGCGTAAAATGAAAGATCCCAAGTCACTGTGCAAATGGACACCATATACATGTAATACTATTTGAAAGATCTCCAGTCATTTTACAAGTGGACGCCATACATGTGATAACATTTGGCAAATAACATTGCCAAACAGATTCATCATGACACCAGTCGTGGGAGAAGAGAGAGTCAACAGTTTTAAGTTCCTCGGCATCCTCATCACAGAGGATTTGACATGGACCAACAACACCTCCAGTCTTGCGAAGAGGGCGCAACAGTGTCTCTACTTCCTAAGGCAGCTGAAGAAATTCGTCAGGCCATCCTGGGCCCTCTCCAAATGCTACCACTGAACCATCGAGAGCATCCTGATTGGTTGCATCACAGCCTGGAATGGGAATTGTTCCGTCCATGACCACTTGGTCCTCCAACGGGTGGTGAAGACACGCCAGTACATCACTGGGACCGTTTTCCCACCCATCCAGGACATCTACTCGAAACGGTACGTGAGGAAGACCCGTAGCATCATCAAGGACCCCACACACCCCAACCACAAGCTGTTCACTCCCTTACCGCCGGGCAGGCGGGCATGAGGTCTGATACCAACAGGCTCAGAGACAGTTTCTATCTTCAAGCCATCAGACTGTGGAACACTTGAACTGGACTGACCAAATGCTCTGATTCTCCGCACATTAGCACACATGCACTCATTTACTCACGCACGCACACACCCACACACACACACACACATACACGTTCATGCTACACACACATCACGACTGCTGTTAGCAGACTCTTATTATGATTGTAAAATGCTGCACAATTTAAACACCTGCCCCTCAATCCCCTCTTCCCAAAAAACATGTGTAACTATTGGACTATAAATTGTGCGTTCCGGAATTATATTTAAGCTAAAATATTTATTATATTGTATTCTACTTAGCCATTTACTTTATGTTCGTATTCTTATCTTTTATTATTTCATATTGTTGTTGCATTGTCGAAAAGGAACCTGCAAATAAGCATTTCTTTGGATGGTGTACCATGACTATCCCTTACATACGTCTAATAAAATGTGAAACTTGGGTTTGGCGTCGAAATCAGAATTCATAAGCAGAAAATAACCCCATACCTACTGTAAAATATGGTGGTGGATCTTTGATGTTATGGGGCTATTTTGCTTCCACTGGTCCTGACGCCCTTGTTAGGTCAACGGCATCATGAACTTAGCTAAATAACTGGTTCCCACTGGGCACACACTGGTTGAATCAAGGTTGTTTCCACATAATTTCAATGAAATTACGTTGAACCGATATGGAATAGACATTGAATTGACGTCTGTGCCCAGTGGGTTGCCTCTGCCAGGAGGCTGAAACTTGGCCGCACGTGGATCTTCCAGCAAGACAATAACCTCAAGCATACATCAAAATCCACAAATAAATAATTAATTGGCCACAAAATCTACATTTTGCAGTGGTCATCTCAGTCTCTGGACTTGAAACACATTGAAAACCTGTGGTTTGATCTGAAGAGGGTAGTCCATAAGCACAGATGAAGGATATCAAGGATCTGGAAGGATTCTGTATGGAGGAATGGTCTAAGATCCCTCCCAATTTACTCTCCAACTCATAAAACATTTTAGAAAAAGGCTCAGTGTCGTTATCCTCGCATGGTGAGGTATTGAAAGCACAGTAGGTTGGTGGCACTTTAATTGGGGAGGACGGGCTCGTGGTAATGGCAAGGAGCGCAATTAGTGGAATAGTATCAAATACATCAAACACATGTAGTTTGATGCCATTCCATTTGCGCCGCTCCAGCCATTATTATGAGACCTACCTTTTTGAGAGAAAATAAAATATTACTTGTTTTAAAAATAATCTCTTTCTCTGAGCAATTGTATTAGTATAAAATAATATAATTTCCCTTTTTTTTGCATACAATATTGTTCCGTATTTGAATTACTTATTCTATACATTAATTTTGATCATCTTTATCAAGAGTGTAAATAATTCCGGACCCCACTGTATATTGCAGTTGGAGATAGACATCATGTCTTAGCGAAAAATGGGCAAAAGAATGACAGCAGATACCTCAGCTAGACAGAGTGCCCAATCGGGGATGTGAGAGAGATAGAAAGAGGGAGAGAGAGAAAAGTGAAGAGTGTGAGAGACGGAGGAGAACATGGAGAGCCCACTATGATGTGAAGAATGGGAGCCATTTTGAAGTTTCATACCTGCTTCAGGGAAGCGTTGAGCTGAGCTGGAAAATATAAATTTATTTTGGGGCTGGCTGGGTGTTTTCTTTCGTTTTTGATTCTCGTCCCCCATGTTTTTGACAGGGAGCTCAGAATCACTGAGCTGTTGTCTTCTTATTTTATACCGAACAGTGGGACAGTACAAACACATCACACATGCACACACACATGCACACACACACACACGCACACACACACACACACAAATAAAATAGTGATGGAGAGAGTAGCCTAGCTGTGCACTTAAAAATTACAGGTTCATCTGTCACGTTGACACTTTTTGCTGTAGAGACACTATATCCACAAAAACAATTGGATGGCAATCTTCTCTGACACAAAAAGGGGAACCCTACCAAACTGCTCCTGACTGACTGACTCTCCGGCCAGCTTTAATGCATGCAAATAACAGACAGCAGTTGACACAGGCAGATTTAGTACGCTTTGCACATTCTTAGGTCACAGGAAGGGGAGGGTAATTCATCGCCATTATTCCGTCCTCCGGATCCCTAATCATGCCTCTAGTGTTACCCTCTCTGACTTGGTAATTTGGGAGGAATAAGCCGGAGCATTGTTTTTATCAGGGGCTTTTTCTGACTGAGACATTTCTTTTCTGACAAGCCCTTGCTAGCAGAGGGAGAGGAGAGATGTGGGGAGGGTGGGGCTGTGGCTGGTGCATGTGTTGACACTGGTATTATGAAATGACAGAAAATGGCTCTAGTTTAACCACATCTACTCTTCACCCCTTCATGCTCCCCCTCCTTCAACCTACCGCCACTGCTGCTAGCCTAATATGCATCATCCCATAGAAAAGCTCACAGTAGTTCTCTTTAGGACTTTCTTTTGAAGTTTTGGAGGCTTTGGTATGGCGGCTGGTTAATTGGATGAATCACTGATAGAGATGTGATTGGGTGGGTGGGGTAATATCTATATGAGTAATATCTATATGCCCGCGTGCTGGAGGGAGATGACAGAGTTGGGTGCAAGGGGTCAGTGGGGTGTGGGGTAGTTACTGTGCCCCTTCTCTGACCATGGGAACTCCTAGTGGTGGTTGTAACAGTGAATGTTTTTACAAGTGTCCAGGGGGAGTTCCCTGACAAGTGGGTGGCCCATTACAAGGGGGCGTTCCCTGACAAAACCCCTTCTTTCTTCTCATTGGCACCTGTCTTTGCCCCTTACTTCTTCTTAATGGCTCTATGGTAGACTATGCCGCCAAGACAGACAGACCCTTCTCACGAGAGTTTGACTTTGCTTGTCGTGCGTAATAAGGAAATGAACATGAATCAGATGGAGCTCGTGTACATGGTCTTCACTATTTACCACAGCCCCAAAGTAATAATTATGGCTAAACCCCGCTTTGCTCGTGTCAGCGAAACTAAACGTAATTCTAATATGAGCTGTTATTGACTGATCTACCGTAATGTTGTCCGTGTGTTGTTTATTTTTTGTGTGATTTGTAAACAAAGATGGGGGTATGAGAATTGCTGCCAGCTACTGGATGCATGAAATATTATTGATTTTCCCTTATAATACGGTACATTACATTATATTATTCATTACCATCAGCTCCTGTAATCTATACACTGAGTGTACAAAGCATTAAGGTCACTTGCTCTTTCCATGACATAGACTGACCAGATGAATCCAGGTGAAAGCTATCATCCCTTATTGATGTCACTTGTTGGATGAAAAAAAAAAAAATGTATGCACTCACTAACTGTAAGTTGCTCTGGGTAAGAGGGTCTGCGAAATGACTACAAATGTTTTAAGAAACTTGTTAAATCCACTTCAGTCAGTGTAGATGAAGGGAAGAAGAGAGGTTAAAGAAGGATTTTTAAGCTTTGAGACAATTGAGACATGGATTGTGTATGTGTACCATTCAGAGGGTGAATGGGCAAGACAAAATATTTAATTGCCTTTAAATGGGGTATGGTAGTTGATGCCAGGCACACTGGTTTGTGTCAAGAACTGCAACGCTGCTGGTATTTTCACGCTCAACAGTTGTCCATGTGTAACGAGAATGGTCCACCACCCAAAGGACATCCAGCCAACTTGACACAACTGTGGGAAACATTGGAGTCACCATGGGCCAGCATCCCTGTTGAATGCCTTCCACAGCTTGTAGAGTCCATGCCGTGACAAATTGAAGGTGTCCTTAATGTTTTGTACACTCAGTGTACTAGCAATGGTTGAAGGGGGGAAGAGATATTGACTATATCCCAATGTTACAGTGGCTTGCAAAACCAGATTTTTGGGGGGTTTGTATCATTTCTTTTACACAACATGCCTACCTCTTTGAAGATGCAAAATAGTTTTTTAATGTGAAACAAACAAGAAATAAGAAGAAAAAAAAGGAAACTTGAGCGTGCATAACTATTCCCCCCCCAAAAGTCAATAATTTGTAGAGCCACCTTTTGCAGCAATTACAGCTACAAGTCTCTTGGGGTATGTCTCTATAATATGACTCTGCACCGGTACCCCCCTGTATATATAGGCTCCCTACTGTTATTTTATTTTACTTCTGCTCTTTTTTTCTCAACACTTTTTTTGTTGTTTTATTCTACTTTTTTATTAAAAATAAATGCACTGTTGGTTAAGGGCTGTAAGTAAGCATTTCACTGTAATGTCTGCACCTGTTGTATTCGGCGCATGTGGCCAATACAATTTGATTTGATTTGATTTGATATAAGCTTAGCACATAAGAATTTCCCTGTATTTAGAGCCATCCATCATTCCTTCATTTCTGACCAGTTTCCCAGTCCCTGCCAATGAAAAACATCCCCACAGCATGATGCTGCCGCCACCATGCTTCACTGTGGGGATGGTGTTCTTGGGGTGATGAGAGCTGTTGGGTTTGTGCCAGACATAGCGTTTTCCTTGATGGCCAAAAAGCTCAATTTTAGTCTCATCTAACCAGAGTACCTTCTTCCATATGCTTGGGGAGTCTCCCACATGCCTTTTTGGCGAACACCAAATGTGTTTGCTTATTTTTGTCTTCAAGCAATGGCTTTTTTCTGGCCACTCTTCCATAAAGCCCAGCTCTGTGCAGTGTACGGCTTAAAGTGGTCCTATGGACAGATACTGTGGAGCTTTGCAGCTCCTTCAGGGTTATCTTTGGTCTCTTTGTTGCCTCTCTGATTAATGCCCTCATTGCCTGGTCTGTGAGTTTTGGTGGGCAGCCCTCTCTTGGCAGGTTTGTTGTGGTGCCATATTCTTTCCATTTTTAACAATGGATTTAAAGGTGCTCAATTGGATGTTCAAAGTTTCAGATATTTTTTTATAACCCAACCCTGATCTGTACTTCTCCACAACTTTGTCCCTGACCTGTTTGGAGAGCTCCTTGGTCTTCATGGTGCCGCTTGCTTGGTGGTGCCCCTTGCTTAGTGGTGTTGCAGACTCTGGGGCCTTTTAGAACAGGTGTATATATACTGAGATCATGTGACAGATCCTGTGACACTTAGATTGCACAACGTGGGACTTTATTTAACTAATTATGTGACTTCTGAAGGTAATTGGTTGCACCAGATCTTATTTATGGGCTTCATAGCAAAGGGGGTGAATACATATGCACGCACTACTTTTCCGTTATAAATTTTGTAATTTGTAATTTTTTTAGTTATTTTTTTCATTTCACTTCACCAATTTGGACTATTTTGTGTATGTCCATTACATTAAATCCAAATAAAAATTCATTTAAATTACAGATTGTAATGCAACAAAATAGGAAAACTCCAAGTCAAAGTGTCAACTACTGTGTGGTGACAAAGTTCAACAGATCTGACTGTGTTTGTGACGTTTCTATTATTATTATTATTATTATTGTTATTATTATTGTTATTATTATTATTATTATTATTATTATTATTATTATTATTATTATTATTATTATTATGTTTCGAGAGGGAGAGAACTTCACATTTAATATACCAGATTACATTGTACTTCTCAAACACACCCAAATGTATAAAAAAACCTATAGCTGCAAACATGCATTTTTTTTTATCTTCAGATCAGCCAGTTCAACAGAACGACATCAGATCTGATCATGTGATGAAACAATCCAATATTGTGATTTATTTTATTTGTGTATTGCTCCAATACCCTTACCAAAAGAACAATGCTTTTTTGTTGATATCCCTCCCCCACACCGCCCTGATAAAGTCCCCCTGATTAAAGGGACTTTTATCAGGGACTTTTATGAGGGCCCCATGGAAGGCCAAAGCGCTAGATATAGAGCATTGACCGTCACAGTGTGTTTGACCTGACATGATACAAAGAGGTATTTGACTGATTGCATACTCCTGTCCAGTGGCTGTTTGTCAACCTGCCAGTCTGAGTCACCACTTCATGATGGAGATGTAGGTGAAGAGGAGCAAGATTACAAAGGAGTCATCCATGAAGCCTAGCAGGCCGAACAGGGCCTTGGGGATGAAGTCCAGCGGAGAGGCCAGGTAGATAAGCGCCCCACCAGACACAGGATACGTCCAGAAGAGGCCACCCACGGAGAACATCTCCCTGAAGGCATGGCGCAGCAGTGTGGGGACGTCCCGCAGGGCGATCCATGAGAGATCTGGGCTGGCCTGAGACCCACCGGTTGTAGTTGCTGAGATCCCGCAAGATGAGTATCCACTCAGCCTGCCCATCCTGGACCTACTGCAGTGAGCTGTGGTCTTGAAAGAGCAGGAAAAGCAATGTAACCATTTCTCCACAGATGGGACAGTTAATAGCACCAAGCCAAATCTCAGACCGCCAATACACAATTATACCGGAACAACTGAAGCCTGGGCTCAGCTGGGTTTTTCCTGCTCTGACTGAAGCTACTCCCAAACAGCACACACATGCTCCTGGTTCTCTGGGTGGATGTTTTGTTGATCATCTCTGCAGAGCATTCTTAGAAGTCCAATAGTTTTCATCCATTACACCCACTCATATCCTGCACTACCTATCCACTACACAAACATGCAACATGGGCCTGATGGGTTTGTCCGAGTAGAATCCCCTTAAGTGTCCCCTTCTCCCAGTCCCCACGTAACCTGCTTGAGACAAAATAAGCACCGGTTTAATAAATGTCAATCTTTCCGCTTCAGTTTAATAACATTGAACCTAATAGAGATTTATTAAATATCAATTGAAAGAAATTATGTTACAATTGTGTCATATTTCAATATTGTGTTGAAACGTTCAGACAGTGGGGAAAACTGTGCAGGTTAGAAGAGCGCAGCTTCCCCCACGGATCCGTTTCTGGGATGAAGGGGAAAGCTAAATAATTAATCACATTACATTTCATAATGGTCGGAGCAAGTTTGGCATGGCGCTTGGAATGCCAGGGTTGTGGGTTCGATTCCCACTGGGGACCAGTACGAAAATGTATGCACTCACTACTGTAAGTCGCTCTGGATAAGAGCATCTGCTAAATGACTAAAATGTCAAATGTAAATATAACAATTTTCGTGTCAGTATTACTGCTCCCAACTTACATACTCTGGTACAGTTGAAAAGGAGGTGAGGAGATATGATGCAAGGAATCGAGAAATGAATAATTAAGATTGCATGTCCTCTCTCTCCCTATGGTACAATTACAGTGGCTTGCGAAAGTATTCACCCCCCTTGGCATTTTTCCTATTTTGTTTCCTTATTTTGGGGGGGTTTGTATCATTTGATTTACACAACATGTCTACCACTTTAAAAATACAAAATATTTTTTATTGTGAAACAAACAAGAAATAAGACTAATAAACAGAAAACTTGAGCGTGAACAACTATTCACCCTCCCAAAGTCAATACTTTGTACAGCAACGTTTTGTAGCTAGTACAGCTGCAAGTCTCTTAGGGTATGCATCTATAAGCTTGGCACATCTAGCCACTGGGATTTTTGCCCATTCTTCAAGGCAAAACTGCTCCAGCTCCTTCAAGTTGGATGGGTTCCGCTGGTGTACAGCAATCTTTAAGTCATACCACAGATTCTCAATTGAATTGTGGTCTGGGCTTTGACTAGGCCATTCCAAGACATTTAAATGTTTCCCATTAAACCACTAAAGTGTTGCTTTAGCAGTATTCTTAGGGTCATTGTCCTGCTGGAAGGTGAACCTCCGTCCCAGTCTCAAATCTCTGGAAGACTGAAACGGGTTTCCATCAATAATTTCCCTGCATTTAGCACCATCCACCATTCCTTCAATTCTGACCAGTTTCCCAGTCCCTGCCAATGAAAAACATATCCACAGCATGATGCTGGCACCACCATGCTTCACTGTGGAGATGGTGTTCTCGGGGTAATGAGAGGTGTTGGGTTTGCGCCAGACATAGCGTTTTCCTTGATGGCCAAAAAGCTCAATTTTTGTCTCATCTGACCAGAGTACCTTCTTCCATATGATTGGGGAGTCTCCCACATGCCTTTTGGCGAACAACAAACGTGTTTGCTTATTTTTTTCTTCAAGCAATGGCTTTTTTCTGGACACTCTTCCGTAAAGCCCATCTCTGTGGAGTGTACGGCTTAAAGTGGTCCTATGGACAGATACTCCAATCTCCGCTGTGGAGCTTTGCAGCTCCTTCAGGGTTATCTTTGGTCTCTTTGTTGCCTCTCTGATTAATGCCCTCCTTGCCTGGTCCGTGAGTTTTGGTGGGCGGCCCTCTCTTGGCAGGTTTGTTGTGGTGCTATATTCTTTCCATTTTTTAATGGTGCTCCTTGGGATGTTCAAAGTGTTGATGTTTTTTATAACCCAACCCTGATCTGTACTTCTCCACAACTTTGTCCCTGACCTGTTTGGAGAGCTCCTTGGTCTTCATGGTGCCACTTGCTTGGTGGTGCCCCTTGCTTAGTGGTGTTGCAGACTCTGGGGCCTTTCAGAAAAGGTGTATATTTACTGAGATCATGTGACACTTAGATTGCACAAAGGTGGACTTTATTGAAGTAATTATGTGACTTCTGAAGGTAATTGGTTGCACCAGATCTTATTTAGGGGCTTCATAGCATCATTTCACTTCACCAATTTTGACTATTGGGTGTATGTCCATTACATGAAATCCAAATAAAAATCCATTTCAATTACAGGTTGTAATGCAACAAAATAGGAAAAACGCCAATGAATACTTTTGCAAGGAAGGCACTGTACCTCTCCTTTCCCCTTCCTTACCTGGTGTTGAGGTAATGCAGGGTTCTGAATTCTCCTCCCAGGCTCACTGTGAATACAATGAGAATGAAAATGTGGGAAACATACAGTAGATGATTATGCACATAGTAACTATAGTACATCTAGCTAGTTCTTTGGGCCAGCTAAATACAATTAATGCATGGATCACACCCAAACAAACTTAAGTAGCTACTGTATTTAAATTCTCTTTCATTTTAATGTATTTTTACAACAGGTGAGTTGAGGTTCAATTGCAAATGTAGGCAACTGCTTTTTGGGTGATGCACAAACAGATTGTTTCGTTGAGCCTGTGTAACACGTCTCAGGTATGGGACACCATGAAATAGGATACATATATATCTGATAAACATATCTGATAAACATTAATTTGAATTAAAAACATTCACAATTACATGAACGTCTTTCTCAATGACATATAGCTCTCAGCTATTCATGAACTTAGTGATAACACAAATATATGGTCTGGTGGTGGTGAACAAAACCACTACAATACCACGCTTGTATTACATAGGCTACAACTCTCTCTTTATACAGGCTACTAGTAAAACAAATTATAGAAGAGGCATACATATTAATCTAACAAAAACCCACAGACCAGCTAACACAGGAGCTAAAAATAGTTAGGGCGAATTGGGCAGGCTAGTGCTAAGCTAGCTAGCGGTTAGCATTCGACATTCAACTACGAACTTCATAAAATATAACTGGTTAAAATACATATAATTGGCGTGTCTCATATGTATACATGAAAATACAAATAATGTGAGCCTTAATTCGTGCAATTAAAACCATTAGGGCAAAAAACATGTATTATACTAATAGATTCTGCTACAGAGGCAGTTGGTATGAAATGACTTTCGAGATATTAATTATGAAAGTCATTTATTTTTATTATTTTTTGCACCTGCCACGTGAAAGGTCTGTGCATGGCCCTGCCTACTGGTGACACTAATAAACATCATCGTCAATATTTTATCTGAAAAAAATAAGTGATGGCTAAATGCTTTAGAAACGCAGCCAACATCTGACCAACAACCTTGAGCATGGATAGAAGTATATCTTCGCAAAGACTATGATCGTCATTGAAGTGTTAAAATATCAAAAGTCACCAACACTTCTATACTTTGCAGATTAAGTTGTATGTTACCCACAAGGTCCCATTGTTCCTTGAGATGTGGGCAGCGTTCCATATGAAAAAACAGTGCACAAAGTTCAAACAATATTTTTCTGAACAACCAATTGGAAGACGGGGAGAGGTTTAGGGTTGTTATGGTGACCGTATTATCGCCACACCGGTGGTCACAAGTCATGATGGCAGTCAAATTCCATGTGACATTTTAGTCACAGTAATTAGGCTTCTCCAAGCTCTGATGCTGCTGATGGTCATTAGTAGCCTACCAAACTTGCTAACTGCCTGGTACTCCACACTCTATTGTCCCTCTAATCACTCTGACATAAATGCAAATGTAATCGAAAATCTAATCAAACACTTCAGGAGAGCCCATGAGCTCATGTTATGCAACATTTCTATAGGCTATGCAATTGCGTGAGAAAACAGAGTGATGGTTTCACGACTTCCTCCGAGGCTGCCTCCTCTCCTTGTTCGGGCAGGCTTCGGCGTTCGTCGTCACCGGCCTTCTAGCCACTACCGCTCCTTATCTCATCATTCCATTTGTTTTGTCTTGTTTATTACACACATCGGGTTCATATCCCCTCATCAGTACATGTATAAGTGTTCCCTCTGCCCCCTTGTCTTTGTGTGTGATTGTTTATTGTGGAGGAGAGAGAAGCTCGGTGGAACTCCGTGTATTTTGTATTGCTGGGAATATTCCCCGTGTGCCTTGTATTTTCCAGTGCACCTGTTTTGCATAACTCTGTGGTTCAGAATAAATCCTGTTATTCTGTGATTTACCCTCCTGCACCTGACTCCTTCAAAATCACCTCATCACAGATGGCCTCTATTAAAAAGAGGAGGATCCCATCATCTTTCTATAGGCTAGGCCTACTATATTTATTTCTCAAACGTCCTAATGTTAAGCACATTGCTTCTCTTTAAAACAGGAGTATAGCCTACCTGGCTGGCATGAAATGAACCATGAGAAAAGCGTCCTCCATTCGCTATTTAACTGCATAGATTACATGTTTGTTTTTTCTGCAGCCCCTGTTTTGAGACAGTGGTCCATTCTAAATCAAAACAAATTTCACACATATATTATTTTGTATACGTAAAGACAAGATTAAATCAAGAATAGTGTGATCGTGACAATATTAGCCTGTCACTTCTGAATGACGTATTATCACATTTGAATGATGCCCAGTTTAAGGCAAACAGCGCATGCATTTCTTGTGCTACTTTTTCAAATCATAATCGCACACCTCATGTAGCCTATTCCATAGGCCTACAGTGTATATGTTTTGATAAGGTTGTATCACAACTAAAGTGGCCAAATAACTTCTTAAAATGAAGCACAATAATCCGCTTTACAATTGGTGTAGAGCCTAACTGGCATACATACACAATGCATGAGTTTCAAGGTTGGGGAAGATAATTTTCACCAGAAAAATTCACCTTATAATAAAAGCATTACATTCATAATTGCATGTGTGGTCAATTTTGAGAATGTTGTTTTCCTGCTAATGGAACATTTGCGCTTATAGCCTACTGCAGTGTGCGCATTGCTGCGCTTATAATGTGACGAAATAGCCTAATAGTTAATTAACATTTTAAGCTAAACGTTCTCATTTGTTGCATCAGGCTCATTGCTTAAAACAGGGATTTTTTTATGCTAGTGGTTGTATTAATTTGGGATCTATCGCATCCCTCAACTGTTCGAATAGAATAGGTCAACTTTTGAACTATGGGGGATAGTAGATTGACATAGGCTAGTGCCTTTGCTGTTTGTTAGGCCTACTCATCTTGTTGGCTGACAAAAAGTAAATGTGGACAGTTCTTCCATTATCTTCAATATGCGCCTCGGAATTGGATAAGGACATGCGCAGTTGCGTCCCGGATGTGTCTGTCTTCACTTGTAGCCTGTGAGAAAGACCCGATCACGTGACTGAGAGCCATGTGAGTTAGAGGTGCTTCAGCACACAGCAAGGAAAAGGGAATTATAATTATTATATTCAACCCAAGGGCATAATGGACACAGGCAGCAAAATGCCTGGATTCTTTTAGGGGGATTATGGCCACACAAAGGGGATACAGACGGGACATTTGAGGCATTATCAAGTGCTTGTCAAATTGTGAATGAGAGACTGATGAAGTGTCTACAGCCTGCGCAAAAAACTAAGCAGAGCTCATGCCTTTCATGCAACTTTTTTCAATTTATCATTAGAGTCCCATCATGCAGCCTTAGAATGTATTAAAAATCAAAACTTATAGCCCAACATTTGTATCACAACTAAAGTTACATAAATAACTCTAAATTAAGCATATAGTAGTACCTGTTTCTTTGTTAACCGCTCAATACAGAATAGCTGCATGTGCGCGCTCCCTCATATCATTTGGAGAAAATATCCTTTCTATTTTTTTCTGTTATGTTCAATTGTATTCTTCATACTATAAAATAATATAAAATAATGCTACGGAATTATAAGCAAATCTTGTCTGCTAAATGAACTAGTGTAGCCCACAGCCATATGGCATAGCCAGATCAGGACCTAACATAGTATGAGAGTATGTTATTCTTATCATATTTATTTTGACCTGTCTAAAATAAAGAATGGATTTATTGTGATGGTGTAGGCTATATTACATTGATTTATTAGACTTTTAAAAATGTAGATGTTCCAAAGGTCTACATCAGTAGCTTGTAGTCTATGCATGGAAGACAGGAGATGCTAAATGTTTTTATGTTAATTAACGGTCAATTACGGTGAGACCGGCAGTTATTTGCTTGACAATCACCTGCTGACAAAATGTCATGACTGCCACAGCCCTAGTTAGGTTGCTTCAAGACACACCCAGCCACACGCACCAAATGGAGCAAACGTACGTCAAAGTCTGTTCAATAATGTTAAGGAAAGTTTTTGGAAATGTTCGTCAGTACAAACCGTCACGCAACGTAGCAAATGTTCAATCATATAGGCTGTGGGCTCCATCCATAGAGAACGGTAGAGGCCACTAGTGGCCAAATGGCCATGTTAGCATTGAGGGCTTCCACCCTTTTAATGTAGTCAACTGGGTGGGACTTTCAACTTAATTGGCTGATCCCTCCTGGTGACCCTGTTGGCGTCATGTCAGGTCATCAGGAGGGATCAGCCAATTGTGAAGAAGAAAATTGCCTACTAGACAGCCTAGGCGCTGCCATTGCTGTCACAGACGCCATAATGGCACAGATACAATGATGAGGCCTCTTTCCATCTCTATGGCTCCGACCTCGGTCACTCCCTAGTCAATTCCTGGTTTTGAGTGTCAGGAAAGGGGAAGCCATCTTGAATGTTTATAACAAGAAAACTGTTTATAATTTAAAAACCTTGTTTTCTCACTCCATACAAGTGAGAACTTTCTCAAAGTTTTGTAAGGGACTTGTTAATCAGAAGAAGATTCATTTTGTGGACTATTGACTTCCAAGAACAAAAGTGTGTAAGACTGTTTCTAAGGCCTACTTTTGGGGCCTATATTTTGGTGTTTTCTCTGTGGACTATATCTTATTAGGATCATGAGAAAAACTAACAACTAAACTGGTAAAATCAATTGTTATTTAATTTATTGTGGCTGGAATAATTGAATTCAGTCCCAAAGTAAGAAAATGTCTCTAGTCTAACCACATCCACTGATCATTATACAATAAGACAGCATACGATCAGAAACTCAGTTGAATGCAAGGCATATTGTCAAGTGATATCTTCAACAGTTCTGTGAAAACCCAGGGAGGTGGGGGGGGGGGGGGGGGGGGGGGGTGGAACAAGGCGTCAACAGTCCCAAAATAGCCCTAGCTTGAGGGAGAGTTGGAGTTGGAGAGAGAAGCCTTGGCTCTACAGTAGAGCTGGTTTGGAGCTCTGTGTTGAGTTACTGCTAGTTGACTCTCCCCTCTCCTTCCAAAGACAGAAATTACATGACAGTTTAGCTCTCAGGCTACACTACAAAGAGTTACCTGACAGTGGGCTAGCTGCTTCAGAGAGCTGTAACACCTTCATGCTTACTTGTTGTGTTTTTCCCAGGGCCAACAATGGTCATGCTTCAGCTATGCACTGACTAATAGACCAAAGCAGAGCAGACATATACACTACCAGTCAAAAGTTTGGACACACCTACTCATTCAAGGGTTTTAATAAATTTTTACTATTTTTGTACATTGTAGAATAATAGTGAAGACATTAAAACTATGAAATAACACATATGGAATCAAATAGTAACCAAAAAAGTATTAAACAAATCAAAATATATTTTATATTTGAGATTCTTCAAATAGTCACCCTTTGCCTTGATGACAGTTTTGCACACTCTTGGCATTCTCTCAACCAGCTTCATGAGGTAGTCACCTGGAATGCATTTCAATTAACAGGTGTGCCTTCTTAAAAGTTAATTTGTGGAATTGACTTCCTTCTTAATGCATTTGAGCCAATCAGTTGTGTTGTGACAAGGTAGGGGGGATATACAGAAGATAGCCCTATTTTGTAAAAAAACAAGTCCATATTATGGCAAGAACAGCTCAAATAACAAATGACAAATGACAGTCCATCATTACTTTAAGACATGAAGGTCAGTCAATACGGAAAATGTCAAGAACTTTGAAAGTTTCTTCAAGTGCAGTTGCAAAAAACATCTAGCGCTATGATGAAACTGGCTCTCATGAGGACCGCCAAAGGAATGGAAGACCCAGAGTTACCTCTGATGCAGAGGATAAGTTCATTAGAGTTACCAGCCTCAGATATTGCAGCCCAAATAAATGCACAGAGTTCAAGTCACAAACACATCTCACCATCAACTGTTCAGAGGGGACTGTGTGAATCAGGCCTTCATGGTCGAATTGCTGCAAAGAAACCACTACTAAAGGACACCAATAATAAAAAGAGACCTGCTTGGGCCAAGAAACATGAGCAATGGACATTAGACCAGTGGAAATGTGTCCTTTGGTCTGGAGTACAAATTAGAGATTTTTGGTTCAACCCGCCTTGTCTTTGTGAGACGAGGTGAGGGTGAACGGATGATCTCTGCGTGTGTAGTTCCCACCGTGAAGCATGGAGGAGGAGGTGTTATGGTGTGGGGGTGCTTTGCTGGTGACACTGTCTGTGATTTATTTAGATTTCAAGGCACACTTAACCAGCATGGCTAACACAGCATTCTGCAGCGATACGTTTGGGCTTGGTAGGACTATCATTTGTTTTTCAACAGGACAATGACCCAACACACCTCCAGGCTGTGTAAGGGTTATTTTATCAAGAAGGAGAGTGATGTAGTGCTGCATCAGATGACCTGGCCTCCACAATCCCCTGACCTCAACCCAATTGAGATGGTTTGGGATGAGTCGGACGGCAGAGAGAAGGAAAAGCAGCCAACAAGTGCTCAGCATATGTGGGAACTCCTTCAAGACTGTTGGAAAAGCATTCCAGGTGAACCTGGTTGAGAGAATGCCAAGAGTGTGCAAAGCTGTCATCAAGGCAAAGGGTGGCTATTTGTAGAATCTCAAATATAAAATATATTTTGATTTGTTTAACACTTTTTTGGTTACTACATGATTCCATATGTGTTATTTCATAGTTTTGATGTCTTCACTATTATTCTACAATGTAAAAAATAGTAAAAATAAAGAAAGACCCTTGAATGAGTAGGTGTCTTCAAACTCTTGACTGGTACTGTATGCATGCACATACACACATATGGGGCCTACACACACACGCTAGAACACCATTCTCTTCTCACACACAGCACACACATAGAGGAATGATGCTTTGTCCTTTCAATCCTGAATCTGCATACTGCCTTGAGCTTTAGATATCTCTGAGTGAATTGTTGTCGATAGCTGGTAAAAAGCAACCTTACACCACTACACCACACTGATGCTATCATGGTTGACTCCTGCTCTAGCTGAGATGTGCATGAACACGAAAGAGAGATGGGACGGAGAGGTGAGAAACATTTTGTCTTTGAAGATTTATTTAGAGGTAGGTGATAAAAATGAAATGGACAACATGTCCTTATGTATTGCTGTCAAAAAAGTCTGTTTTGAAACACTTCTCTGGTAGTTTTACACCCTTGTAGCATTTCCAACACAGTTTAACTGCATCGATTTGTAGAAAAACCAACGATTGGGAACACAATTCAACCGTGGGGTGTTGAATACTGTGCCTGAAGTGGGGGAAAAACACAGCGAGTGAAACTACACACTACACATCCCCTGGTTGACAAATCGGTGTTGAAACTGATTGATGAAGGTCTATGCTGTGTGATACAAATATGTAAATAGAGAAGATTTCTCCTCTTGCAGGAGGTTAGCGAACTGCAATGTCAGCTCCATAATTAATTGAGTGAGTTAGCCTAGGTAAAGTCCCAACACCTGGTGCCACTACCTTAGCTTAGCATCACTCACCAACAGCAGCATGCGTACAGATGCCGGTGGGATCAGAGGAACCAGTGCCCCACTTCAAAGAAACTTGGTACATTTATTATTAACCCAAAATATATATTTTGCAGTGACACATACCTGCTATACATGTAATGAGCAGAAGTTATGGGACTTTTTTTTTGAGATGTATATAAATATGCTACTTTTCATTGGTTTATCCCCCTATGGATTTATGGCATACTTTGAATCATGGGCATTACGTTTGGGAGTAACTGTTGCTTCTGGTTAATTAAATCAAATAACTTTCACATGTTTCCTGCTGAAAATGTTTTTATGTTCATTGATGGTTGATGATTATGTCATAATCTATGTAATCAATTACTCTGTTAGAGAACCAGAGGAGAAAACATGATGAATTGAATCCAGAAACAGTATAGGCAATATTAATCCCATTAATAAACATGTCCGTTATACAAGCGTTCACCTCACCATTTCACCTACTGACTTACTCTATAAGATGGAAATTGTTGTTCTACAGTATCTTATGCCGTGTTTGAGAAAGGGCATATGGGCATATTTTTGCATTGTGAAATGATTGAAATGCCCTTCCTAAATCATGCATAATAATGCAAAAAGAATGAATGCATTTGTAATCATCACCTGCATTCATTTTACAAAACGTTGTTGGAATTGTGCCTTGCCTTGGTTGAGAAAAATCACCACTAGGCCTACATATATCTAAATAAAAATATATGTTGGTCAGTCCAATAAGCATGTCAATATACACAACCGAACTGTCCATCAAAAAAGTATCCCTAAATACACCTCACTGTAACTACAGTAGCTCAAGAGCATATTGTCATATATATATATATATATATATATATATATATATATATATATATATATATATATTAGCCAACGACAGAGGGCGATGGAGAGCAAGGATCTGGCCACTGCTGGAATTCAGAGGAGCCTAAAAAATACAGCCGCAGCCTTTCTCCTTTCTTTAATTGCGATGCCATACCCTCACCGCACGCACAGCACAGTAGGCTACCTTATATGGATCTCCCATGTTAAGTGGGATAGAGGGGAAGTCTTTACACGAGGACGAATACTCACATTCAGTGATGCGCACAAGTGTATATTAGCGTTGATTAATGTACATTATTTCGCTTTGGGATCAATTATATCTATATCAGGGAAGGTGTGTTAGATTTAGACTCGTTTATATGTTCCAATGTATGGAGTTGAATTTCAACCACCAAACCCCCCCCCCCCCCCCCCCCCCCCATGTCACTTTCTGTTTCAAACTGTTTTATTTTGAATGTCTGAACCACTTGTATAGTGCAAAAGCAAAATTCACTACAATATATTATATATTTTCACGATATGATATGTGGGTAGTCCACACATGCATCTGTTTGAAAGGCTATGAAATATTTGATGACTACACCGATTGCGGCATCACACATCTCTTACCGGGATAGTTCTGGGTGGGTTGCGCAGTGGCCAAGTGTCGCACGACATCCACGGAGGTGTCTCGCCTGCAGTCATGGAAATAATTAGAGACTAGGTAACACTGAGCTCGCTGCTCCGGAGAGAACAAAGCCACAGGCGACCTCACACATGTATATTAGTGACCACAGAGAGAAACCACAGCGCTGCGCTCAGAATCCAACACGTAGGGGCCTATCTCCCCGTTTGGTCATAATAACCTACTGAACCAACAAATAATTATGTAGAAGTAGGCTACATAATGACTGGACGATGGAGAGTCATCGGTTAAAGATTTTACTTGGATATAGCACTGTAGACTATCGTAGCATACATGCGTGAAACCTGCATAAAGGTTGACAACAAATAGAAACTAAAATGGAACCAGCACGTTGGAATAGTCAAGCCATCACTCGAAAATGAGCGGCAACTGTCTAAACTTTTGTGAGAAATGGATATTACGGTCTTCATAGCACTGTCTTCATAGCACTGTCTGCTGTCTACAGACATCTTATGACCGTGTAATAACCAAAACACAATCATGTAAAATGCGGGAGTTTTATATTTTCTATTGGCACATTATAGGCTAAGCCATAACGCAATTTACACATTTAATTAATGAAACAACATCCTCGGTAAAATGGTCCACGGTAGAGTGTCTCTTTTCCAAGCCATCTCACAATACCCCCACCCCGCACCCTGACTAAGACCATTCCAATGGGTAGTGTGTGATGCATTGCAATTGCATTTTGTTAATGTGGTACTGAGTCACATTTGGTTAAATCTTTCCCTTATTAACAAGAAAAAAGGACCCTCTTCTTTCTTTCTCTCTCTCCCTCCCTCTCCTTTCAACAAATAGGCTACTTCGTCGGCTACCATCTAGAAACCTACCAAACACGTCCAGCCCTAGTTACCTGCGCTGGGGAAAGAAACTGGAGGGGTGGAGAGAGCGCCCGAGACTCATTTGTGAATTGCTCTCACAGGCAGCGGATAGGGGCTGCAAACGCACGCGGCGTTTACGCATGTGAGGAGCAGGCGCTTGGATTGAGAATGCGGGACAGTAGGAGGATTCTCTCGTAGGAATTTACCAACATTTTCCAATATCTACATCGGGAATTACAATTGTCCTTGTTCGATTCATTTTTGTTATTCCAGCATTATCAGAGTTTTTATATTTATTCTATCCTTATTGCCTTCAACTGTGAGAACTGTGAGAATTAACTACGTACGGGCTGCTTGTTATAAGTGAGTGAAGGTAGAGAATAAATCAGAGCGCTCGGATACTGCTTGGATAGGCGACTGGACACATCATTTGCTGTTTATCCGCCGCTTCAAGGTAAGAGGACAAGCGGCTCTGTAAAGTAGCCTAACTGTATCATCAGAACTTGGGAATCTCTGCGGGCATTTCATTGCCACAATTCTGTGTTGGAAATATCTTCTAAGGAATCTTGACCATTTACATCGCTTCTATATCAATCTGGGAGATGTTTTTGTCTAATTGAATAAACTCGGACTGATTTAAAATTAAAATTAAATAAGATAACATTTTGGACATTTTCTCTTTACAGGCATGATAAGATATTCGGAATCGTAATGAATTCATGACATAGGATATCACCAGCCTGAACGGACTGTTTCGATTGTGTTTTTGCCCAGACTGCGGGCTTTTATTGAAAGAAGGAAAGAAAAATTAATTCGGTGCTGAAAAAAGGGGTGAGGATAATTCCCAACGAACCCCCCCCCCCCCCCCCAAAAAAAAAATAAAAAAAAAATGAAGAAAAGTATAGCCGGTGCACTCGCTCTTATTCACTGCAGTTGAAGCGGTGTTGGAGGGCGTCCGGGGGATGAAGTCTTACACATCCTGAAACGGAGGACTTCAAATAAACCGAGAAGGAAAATTATGTTTCCCAAAAACAATACCAGCAAGTAAACGTCATCCTCATTCGATTCAAGGCTTTAAAATCCAGTTAACACATTGCGGGGAACAATGAGGACTACTGGCGCATTGGACTATTTATGCTACAGTATACTCATCCTGCAGCTGCTGAATCAGCCCGATGCCAAGCAAGTGCTGCGATATCGCCTGGCTGAGGAGGGTCCCGCGGATGTCAGGGTAGGGAACGTAGCCAAAGACCTCGGAATCGTCGCCGGGTCTGGCGAGGTCACGTTTACCCTCGAGTCTGGCTCTGATTTTTTCAAAATAGATAATATAACAGGCGAGCTGACCACTAATGAACGGCGGATAGACCGTGAAAAATTACAGCAGTGCCAAATGATATTTGATGAAAACGAATGTTTCATAGATTTTGAAGTGTCAGTAATTGGACCGGCTCAGAGCTGGGTCGACCTGTTCGAGGGGAAAGTCATTATTTTAGACATAAATGACAACACCCCGTCTTTCCCCTCTCCTGTGCTGACATTGTCGGTGGAGGAGAACAGACCGATTGGCACTCTCTATCTCCTGCCCACAGCCACCGACAGAGATTTCGGCAGGAATGGAATTGAGCGATATGAGCTTATTCAGGACAGCGGGGAGAGCTCCAGGCGCCTGGGTTCGAGCTCAGGGGGACGGGGGGCGGACAGCAGGAGATTTGATGAGGGGGCAGGCAGGAGCAGTGTCTTTGAACTGCAAGTTGCTGACACAACTGATGGGGAAAAACAGCCGCAGCTCATCATTAAAGGGACGCTGGACAGGGAGCAGAGGGACTCTTATGAGCTCACCCTGCGTGTTAGGGACGGGGGCGACCCCCCACGCTCCTCCCAGGCCATCCTGCGGGTCATGATCACTGATGTGAATGACAACAGCCCCCGCTTTGAGAAGGCTGTGTATGAGGCTGACCTGCCAGAGAACAGCTCCCTGGTGCCCCCATCCTGCAGCTGAAAGCAGCTGACGCAGACGTTGGGGTGAATGGTCAGATTGAGTACGTATTTGGTGCGGCCACAGAGTCAGTGCGTAGGCTGCTGAGGCTGGACGAGAGCTCGGGGTGGCTGAGCGTCCTCCATCGTATTGACCGCGAGGAGGTGAGCCAGCTGCGCTTCACGGTAATGGCAAGGGATCGAGGTCAGCCACCCAAAATGGACAAGGCCACCGTGGTCCTCAACATCAAGGATGAGAACGACAACGTGCCCGCTATCGAGATTCGTAAGATCGGACGCATCTTCTTGAAGGATGGAGTGGCCAACGTGGCGGAGGATGTAGTGGTGGACACGCCTATAGCCTTAGTCCAGGTGTCTGACCGCGACCAGGGCGAGAACGGCATCGTGACCTGCACTGTGGTGGGTGACGTGCCCTTCCAGCTCAAACCAGCCAGTGAGATTGAGGGTGAGATGAATAAGAAGAAATACTTTCTCCATACATCAGCACCGCTGGACTATGAGGCCACACAGGAGTACAATGTGGTCATCGTGGCTGTGGACTCAGGAAGCCCTAGCCTGGCCAGTAATAACTCGCTTATCGTAAAGGTGGGCGACTTCAACGACAACCCACCCATCTTTAGCCAGAACGTGGTGGAAGTGTCCTTTCCGGAAAACAATGCCCCAGGCGAGAGGGTGACCACAGTGCAGGCCATCGATGCTGACAGTGGCAAGAATGCAGAAATCGCCTACTCCCTCGACTCCTCTGTGAATGGGATATTCTCCATTGATCCAGACAGCGGTGACATCAGAGTAAACACCATTCTGGACAGAGAGCAAACAGAGAGGTACGAGTTCAAAGTGATAGCCAAAGATAAGGGCATGCCCATACTCCAGGGGTCAGCCACTGTGGTGGTCCTAGTGGCAGATAAGAATGACAACGAGCCAAAGTTCATGCAGGATGTGTTCACCTTCTACATCAAAGAGAACCTAACACCCAACAGCCCCGTTGGCATGGTGACCGTCATTGATGCTGACAATGGCCAGAACGCTGAAATGAGCCTCTTCATTGAGGAAGAGGAGGATATCTTCTCCATTGAGAATGACACAGGAACCATTTTCTCCACTATGTCGTTTGACCGCGAGCAGAAGACTTCATACACGTTTCGGGTCAAGGCCGTGGACGGTGGAGACCCGCCCAGATCCGCCACCGCCACCGTGTCACTTTTCGTGATGGACGAGAACGACAACCCGCCAACCGTCACCTTCCCCATCAACAGCTCCTACACCCTCCTGCCCCCCTCCAGTAACATCAGGACTGTAGTTCGCAGGGATCAACGCTGACCTGAACTACAGCATCATCGGCGGTAACCCCTTCAAACTGTTTGAGATCGACGGGGGCAGCGGGGTTATCTCACTGGTGGGGAAGCTGGAGCAGAAACACTATGGCCTCCATAGACTGGTGGTCCGGGTGAACGACAGCGGCCAGCCCTCCCAGAGCACCACTACCCTGGTGCATGTCTATGTCAATGAGACCCTCTCCAACTCCACCATCGTGGAGGCCCAGGTGGCCAAGAGCCTGGGCACGCCACTCAACACCAACATCGCTGGTGACCCCAACTATGACCTGGGTAAGCAGCGGCTGAGCATCGTCATTGGGGTGGTGTCGGGCATCATGACGGTCATCCTCATCATCCTCATCGTCGTCATGGCCCGCTACTGCCGCCCCAAGAACAAGAACGGCTACGAGGCGGGCAAGAAGGACCACGAGGACTTCTTCACCCCTCAGCAGCATGACAAGGGCAAGAAGCCCAAGAAGGACAAGAAGAGCAAGAAGTCCAAACAGCCACTGTACAGCAGCATCGTCACCATCGAGGCCTCCAAGCCCAACGGCCAGCGCTACGACGGCGTCAACGAGAAGCTGTCCGACAGCCCCGGGATGGGCCGGTACCGGTCCGTTAACGGAGGGCCCGGGAGCCCGGATCTGGCCCGGCACTACAAGTCCAGCTCGCCGCTGCCCACGGTCCAGCTCCACCCCCAGTCACCCACGGCCGGGAAAAAGCATCAGGCTGTTCAGGACCTGCCCCCTGCCAACACCTTCGTTGGCACCGGAGATAACATTTCCCTTGGATCTGACCACTGCTCTGAGTACAGCAGTCAAACCATCAACAAGTACAACAAACAGGTAAGAACACATTGACTCAATATTGTTATTTTTTTCTTTCTGTTTTTCAAATGTCTCATGTTTCTCCCTCTCTTAGTGTTATCTCCTGCGTAATGCCTCCTGACAGGGCTAGTCTCTGTAGTCATGTTGCTTTTATGGTGCTAATATGTGTCAAGTTAGCTGTATTGATCTGTTTGGGTTTGGAGTGCCATTCACCACCATGTAATATTGAAAAGGGATGAAGACATGCGTAGCCTATGCCAGGATATCATTTTCACTCGCCTAAGCATATCCAGCTCTTTTGCTCTCTCTAGTATTGTGATGCGGTTTAGTTTGACTGGGGTGTCACTTTTGCTGACCTGTGCACGTATGTGTTTTGAGTGTTGTAGACAGCTCGCATAAGGGTCTGGTTTGCAGTTATTCTATCACAGCAGAAAGTGTGGCTAGGTAGGTAGGACACCCTTCTGCTAGGTCAAGCCCTCCCCGCCCTCTTTGTAACAAGGCAAACCTTTTTCTTCCTGTTAGAGGGTGAAAAAAACTAGAGAAAGGAAAAAAATGGAAGACATGGTGAAAATGAAGTACAGGAGTGGCCTTGTAAAGGAATGCTAACCGCGGTGTCGTGTTTTACTGGACTTTTTCAGGTTGACTAGGAGCATCTGGGCAGGAGGTCACAATATTCCTGTGCCCTGGTGTGTCTGTATCAATTCACTGACCCAGCAGTGAAATCAGGCTTACCTAAACCTCTCCCTCCTGCTCTCTCTCTCTTTCTCTCTCATGTTCTGTCTCTTGCTCTCTCTCATGTTCTGTCTTTCGCTCTCTCCATCCTTTCTGTAGGCTACACTCATTTATTTCTTCATCCATCCATTTCTCTCTCCTCCCTCTTTCTATCATTCTCCTTCGTCTCACTATACCTCCCTCTTTATTTCTTTATGACTCCACTCTCTTACCCATTCTCCCTCCGGCCATCACTTCCTCTGTTTCCTCTCTTCCTCTCTCCTCTCATCGACTCTGTTTGTGCCATCATTTGTGGCTGCAGGCATGACAGGAACAATCATATTCTAGGGAAGTGTGAATTAATCAATTCATATTTAAAAAATAAATCTATGAAAAAGCCAGGTGGAGCGAAGCAAGGTTAATACATTATGAAGTTGGTTCCTTTTCATCTGCATTTACCAGGGAAATAACACTTACCTTTTTATTTAATATGTTTTCTATGGCAATCTAATGCATTACTGATTGTTCTCTTAGGTGTTGTAAGCAGCAAACTCCTCTTGCATTCCTGAGTGCTGTTCTGTCAGCACAGTGGACTGGGCTGATTTCTCTCTGTTTTTCTTGGTCTGTCTCTCTCTTTCTTGTTCTCCCCCTCATCTTGTTCTCCTCTCTCTCTCTCTCTCTCTCTCTCTCTCTCTCTCTCTCTCTCTCTCTCTCTCTCTCTCTCTCTCTCTCTCTCTCTCTCTCTCTCTCTCTCTCTCTCTCTCTCTCTCTCTCTCTCACTCTCTCTCTCTCTCTCTCTCTCTCTCTCTCTCTCTCTCTCTCTCTCTCTCTCTCTCTCTCGCTCTCTCTCTCTCTCTGGCAGTATCTGCCTCTGCATCTTTCCCTTTCTTCAAAGCCGCCTCCTCTCCCACCCCATCTTTCACTCTCCTCTATCTCTCACCACCACACCAATCTCTGCCCCTCATTTATCCAAATCATTGCTCTCAAAAAATATTTTCTTTTTTCCTTGTCTGTCTTTTTTCTTGCAGTCTCTATCGTTTTTAATCTCCTCTCCCTTACTCTACTCTATATCCCTTTCCCTCTTGCTATTTCCTCTTTAATGTATCACTCTCCCTCGCCATAGATCCATCCCTCTCTCTCATTTACTCTCATTTTCCTCTACTGTCTCTAACAGCTTCTAATGTACTGCATTCAGTATTTTGTGTGAGGAGTGCTGTTGCTTACGAATGTCTCATCCATAATTAACAGGCCACTCTATTCGGTGCCGCTGCGGCAGAGCCATGTATGTAGCTTTTTTATGTACACGCTTGCTACAGTTTTCTTTTTATAGACAAGTCCATTTGTTTGAAGATTCAGACACAGACCCAAAACACACAGGGGTGTCGAGCATTGAGTGTTGAGGTTTTGCAAAGGCTGTCCCCGCCACCATAATGTGCAATTACCTCTTTTTAAACATGCAGAGCTACTTTTTCTCGATTCTCCTCAACGCTTCCTTTAAATGTAACTCCCACTGGCTAATTTAGAAGTGTTGCCTTCTATGGTTTAATGATTCTTGTCAGAAGCAGCGGCGACTGTAGCCCCATGTACCCATTAGGTACCAGAGATACAGGATATAACATTCTATAACATGTAATTACATTCACATACATGCCTTGTCAAACGTTCACTGTTGACACTTTCGATTGAAGTGAAAGGGAACTGAGTTAACAGCTGCACAGACAGTCTCCTGAGGTTAATGTAATTGCTGGGAATGTCCCTGTACGTATATATGTGCCCCAATTATGGCATCAAGTGGCCATGTCTTTATTAGAGCACAGAGTGGTAGTCATGCTCTTGCTGTTTAGGGCCACCACAGCTAAAACACACTGGTAAGCGCCCCCCTTCGGTTGAGGTCATAATGTGTAATGAAATGCATAAGGATACTGATGTGCTGGGGATGGAATTATACATAGAAATAGAGAGAGAGAACAGCTTCACTTTCCCATTGATTGTGAGTCTCTTCTGCGGTATCAGGTTCCTTCTAGGTCTCCTTCCACCTCTTCCTTCGCCTACCTAATATCACAATAACCACTGCACATGCAGCAGCCGGCTCGGGCTCCAAGCAGGTAACCAGGCAACCAGTGATGTTTAGCAGGTTGCCATCAGACATTTAAGCAGTCATTAAGTCAGGAGAGCACAGAGCGAGAAGCCAGCATGTCACTGAGCAGCCGTTGAGTTAGAACAGGAGGGTGATGTACCTGACACTTCAGCCCTTCCTGGAACTCCACACAGACTGGATTCAAGCCTGTGTTTTTTATCTCTCTCCCTTTCTTCCATTGTATGCCTACTGCAACATCGTTCTCAGTTGCCATGTTTCCCTAGCGAAATCCCTGTGTTAAACAGTGTTTCAGTTGATAATCGTCATACTCTCAAATACCAAATGGCTAAAGCTAAATTATTGGTCACACTTTATTTGGATAGTCCGGATTTTCCATCTGTAGATGCTCTACAGATGGTCATACTATCAACAAACTATCTGCTGATAAGCATCTGCTTGCTAAGGTTAGGGTTTGGCTTAGAATAAGGGTTAGGGTTAGGGTAAGGATTAAGGTAAAGGTTAGAGCTAGGGTTAGGTTAAGGGTTAAGTTTAGGATTACGATAAGGGTTAAGGGTTAGGTCTAGGGTTAGGGTTAGTAGATAGTTAGTTGAAATGTTACTGATAGTCTGTAGATAGTCTGTAGAGCAGGGGTTTCCAACAGGTCAATCACAAGCTGTCACGATCGTCGTACATAGAGGAGGACCAAGGCGCAGCGTTGAATGTGAACATATTTATTTAATAAATGATCACACGAACAAAACGATGACGTGACAGTCAATGGTCAATAAACAAACCAAACACGAACAAAATCCCACAAACCCGAATGAAAAACAGACAGTTTAAATATGGCTCCCAATCAGAGACAACCCACGACAGCTGACACTCGTTGCCTCTGATTGGGAGTCACTCTGGCCAACATAGAAATAAACACCCATAGAAACAAAACCCATAGATCTACACACCCTGGCTCAACATAACAGTGTCCCCAGAGCCAGGGCGTGACAGTACCCCCCCCCTAAAGGCGCGGACTCCGACCGCATCAACCAAAACCCACAGGGGAGGGACCGGGTGGGCACTCCGCCTAGGCGGCGGATCCGGCTCCGGGCCTGATCCCCGCTCCCTCTCCAACCCCCCAAAGTATCCCTGGTCCGGTCTGGCCCCGCTGGCCGGAGCTGGACTGCACACTGGTGGAGCGGATTGCTCTAGCTCCGGCGTGAAGCATCTGACCGGTGCCGGACCAGCCACCGGTGGAACAGGCACGGGCCGTGCCGGACTGACGACGCACACTACTGGCTTGGTGTGGGGAGCAGGAGCGGGCCGAGCCGGGCTGTCGAAGCGCACCCCTGACTTGGTGCGGGGAACAGGCACGGGCCGTGCCGGACTGACGACGCACACCACTGGCTTGGTGTGGGGAGCAGGAGCGGGCCGAGCCGGGCTGTCGAAGCGCCTCCCTGTCTTGGTGCGGGGAGCAGGAACGGGCCGAGCCAGGCTGACGAAGCACACCACTGACTTGGTGCGGGGAGCAGGAACGGGCCGAGCCGGGCTGACGAAGCGCACCACTGACTTGGTGCGGGGAGCAGGAACGGGCCGAGCCAGGCTGTCGAAGCGCACCCCTGACTTGGTGCGGGGAGCAGGAATGGGCCGAGCCGGGCTGTCGAAGCGCACCCCTGACTTGGTGCGGGGAGCAGGAATGGGCCGGACTGGGCTGGCGACGCGCACCGTAGACTTGGTGCGAGTGGCAGGAACAGGCCGGACCGTACTGGGAACACACACCACTGGCCCTACGTGGGGATCAGGAACAGGCCGGACCGGACTGGCAACACACGCCAGTACCTCTCGCCGTGCCTCTACATCCTCCCTCCCCCTGGTGACCAGTGACTCCCGTAACCTGGCGGCCTCCTGCTGCCCCGTCGTCCACGGCGTTAGCCCCCCCCTAAAAAATTTCTGGGCGTCTCCCCTACCCGTGGACCAGGTCTCCATGTCCCTCGCCAGCCTTTCGCCCTTCTGCCACAAGGTCAAGCCCTTCTCTTCCTCACTCGGCTTGACCCAGTCGAGGAGGCGAAGGAGTTCTGTTAGGGATCTCCCTGGCGATGGCTCCTGGACACTCTGCTTGGTCACATCTTGGTGGGATTTTCTGTCACGATCGTCGTACATAGAGGAGGACCAAGGCGCAGCGTTGAATGTGAACATATTTATTTAATAAATGATCACACGAACAAAACGATGACGTGACAGTCAATGGTCAATAAACAAACCAAACACGAACCAAATCCCACAAACCCGAATGAAAAACAGACAGTTTAAATATGGCTCCCAATCAGAGACAACCCACGACAGCTGACACTCGTTGCCTCTGATTGGGAGTCACTCTGGCCAAAATAGAAATAAACACCCATAGAAACAAAACCCATAGATCTACACACCCTGGCTCAACATAACAGTGTCCCCAGAGCCAGGGCGTGACACAATCTACCAGTAGCTCGCAGCCCACCAATGAGTAGCTCGCCAAACAATTCTGAAAGTATATGCAAGTTCCACCGCAAACTGTCATAAACAAATCTTACAAGTGTCAGACACCGCAAGCTCCCAGCTACTACCTTATCAATGCAAGATTGACATTATCACACCGCTGGCTAGCCACTATTGGCTTAAAAAGCCAAACCTAACACAATATCTGCCAATTATTTCTAAAATGTTTGCCTCTGTCTGTCTGTGTGGTGCATTCGTTTGTCTATCACTCCGTGTGTAGCCAGTTGAAGTGATAACCGTCTTGTTAGTTGACAGAAATACTTTCCCCAAAACCTTCTCAATTAAATGTTAACTTCAAAGTAGGCTTACCTGGCGGAAGTATATCATGAGTAAGGATTTATTTAGTATCTATACCTTATTTGCATACTTTTCTATGAAATGAGCAGCAGTATTGCTAGACTGGCACATTAGACTGCACATTCCTCACTCGCTAGATGCACATTTAAAGTTGCAATATGCAGAAATCGCTCTGCCATTTCCTGGTTGTTCAAATTCTAATAGTTCAGTTTAAGTTTATGTGACAAAACAAGCAATGTATAGTTTAGAGAATCATTATACCATCTAAACCGCTGTGAGATATATTTTCAATAACCAAAAATATTGTATTTTCAGCTGTTAGAAGCTGGGGTACAAAACCAAAAATAAAAGACGATAAAACGAAACGTAAGAACGGTAAGCATAGAAATAATAATACAAACATGTACATATTACCTCAATTACCTCAACTAACCGGTTCCCCCGCACATTGACTCTGTACCGGTACCCCCTGTACAGTGGGGAAAAAAAGTATTTAGTCAGCCACCAATTGTGCAAGTTCTCCCCCTTAAAAAGATGAGAGAGGCCTGTAATTTTCATCATAGGTACACGTCAACTATGACAGACAAAATGAGAAAGAAATATCCAGAAAATCACATTGTAGGATTTTTAATAAATGTATTTGCAAATTATGGTGGAAAATAAGTATTTGGTCACCTACAAACAAGCAATATTTCTGGCTCTCACAGACCTGTAACTGCTTCTTTAAGAGGCTCCTCTGTCCTCCACTCGTTACCTGTATTAATGGCACCTGTTTGAACTTGTTATCAGTATAAAATACACCTGTCCACAACCTCAAACAGTCACACTCCAAACTCCACTATGGCCAAGACCAGAGAGCTGTCAAAGGACACCAGAAACAAAATTGTAGACCTGCACCAGGCTGGGAAGACTGAATCTGCAATAGGTAAGCAGCTTGGTTTGAAGAAATCAACTGTGGGAGCAATTATTAGGAAATGGAAGACATACAAGACCACTGATAATCTCCCTCGATCTGGGGCTCCACGCAAGATCTCACCCCGTGGGGTCAAAATGATCACAAGAACGGTGAGCAAAAATCCCAGAACCACACGGGGGGACCTAGTGAATGACCTGCAGAGAGCTGGGACCAAAGTAACAAAGCCTACCATCAGTAACACACTACGCCGCCAGGGACTCAAATCCTGCAGTGGCAGACGTGTCCCCCTGCTTAAGCCAGTACATGTCCAGGCCCGTCTGAAGTTTGCTAGAGTGCATTTGGATGATCCAGAAGAGGATTGGGAGAATGTCATATGGTCAGATGAAACCAAAATAGAACTTTTTGGTAAAAACTCAACTCGTCGTGTTTGGAGGACAAAGAATGCTGAGTTGCATCCAAAGAACACCATACCTACTGTGAAGCATGGGGGTGGAAACATCATGCTTTGGGGCTGTTTTTCTGCAAAGGGACCAGGACGACTGATCCGTGTAAAGGAAAGAATGAATGGGGCCATGTATCGTGAGATTTTGAGTGAAAACCTCCTTCCATCAGCAAGGGCATTGAAGATGAAACGTGGCTGGGTCTTTCAGCATGACAATGATCCCAAACACACCGCCCGGGCAACGAAGGAGTGGCTTCGTAAGAAGCATTTCAAGGTCCTGGAGTGGCCTAGCCAGTCTCCAGATCTCAACCCCATAGAAAATCTTTGGAGGGAGTTGAAAGTCCGTGTTGCCCAGCGACAGCCCCAAAACATCACTGCTCTAGAGGAGATCTGCATGGAGGAATGGGCCAAAATACCAGCAACAGTGTGTGAAAACCTTGTGAAGACTTACAGAAAACGTTTGACCTGTGTCTTTGCCAACAAAGGGTATATAACAAAGTCTTGTGAAACTTTTGTTATTGACCAAATACTTATTTTCCACCATAATTTGCAAATAAATTCATAAAAAATCCTACAATGTGATTTTCTGGATTTATTTTCCTAATTTTGTCTGTCATAGTTGACGTGTACCTATGATGAAAATTACAGGCCTCTCTCATCTTTTTAAGTGGGAGAACTTGCACAATTGGTGGCTGACTAAATACTTTTTTCCCCCACTGTATATAGCCTCCCTTCTGTTATTTTATTTTACTGCTGCTCTTTAATTATTTGTTTTACTCATGTCTCCTGAGTGGCGCAGTGGTCAAAGCCACTGCATCGCAGTGCTAGCTGTGCCACTAGAGATCCTGGTTTGAATCCAGGCTCTGTCGCAGCCGGCCGCGACTGGGAGACTCATGGGCAGCGCACAATTGGCCTAGCGTTGTCCAGGGTAGGGGAGGGAATGGCCGGCAGGGATGTAGCTCAGTTGATAGAGCATGGTGTTTGCAACGCCAGGGTTGTGGGTTCAATTCCCATGGGGGACCAGTATGAAAAATATATATATATGTATTCACTAACTGTAAGTTGCTCTGGATAAGAGCGTCTGCTAAATGACTAAAATGTAATTTGACAATCTTATTTTTTACTTAACACATTTCTATCTGAATTTGGTCGGGTCGCCTAAACTGTTACATATGGCAGCTTTAAAGGGCCAGATGCACAATTAAAGGGGAATTACACTAAAACATCAAAATGTATTAGTTTCTTCCAGACCAAATTATATATTTTTTTATCTGATGTGATTTAAGCATTGGCATGGACTCAAAACATCTGATTTCGTAGTTTCTCTATGAACAATTGTAATTTATAGCATTTGAAACCAGGAAAATTGAAATGAGAAAACATAATTTTGGAAGATATAAAATATAATTTGTGAGAAGAAAAAAAAAATCAGCTTTTATAGGACCCCTCTTAGAGTTGATTATTAACCATTATTTTACCAGATACAGTGGGGAGAACAAGTATTTGATACACAGCCGATTTAGCAGGTTTTCCTACTTACAAAGCATGTAGAAGTTTTTTAATTTTTATCATAGGTACACTTCAAATGTGAGAGACGGAATCTAAAACAAAAATCAAAAAAATCACATTGTATGATTTTTAAGTAATTAATTTGCATTTTATTGCATGACATAAGTATTTGATCACCTACCAACAAGTAAGAATTCCGGCTCTCACAGACCTGTTAGTTTTTCTTTAAGAAGCCCTCATGTTCTCCACTCATTACCTGTATTAATTGCACCTGTTTCAACTCGTTACCTGTATGAAAGACACCTGTCCACACACTCAATCAAACAGACTCCAACCTCTCCACAATGGCCAAGACCAGAGAGCTGTGTAAGGACATCAGGGATAAAATTGTAGACCTGCACAAGGCTGGGATGGGCTACAGGACAATAGGCAAGCAGCTTGGTGAGAAGGCAACAACTGTTGGCGCAATTACAGTGGGGGAAAAAAGTATTAAGTCAGCCACCAATTGTGCAAGTTCTCCCAATTAAAAAGATGACAGAGGCCTGTAATTTTCATCATAGGTACACGTCAACTATGACAGACAAATTGAGGGAAAAAAATCCAGAAAATCACATTGTAGGATTTTTAATGAAATTATTTGCAAATTATGGTGGAAAATAAGTATTTGGTCAATAACAAAAGTTTCACAAGACTTTGTTATATACCCTTTGTTGGCAATGACACAGGTCAAACGTTTTCTGTAAGTCTTCACAAGGTTTTCACACACTGTTGCTGGTATTTTGGCCCATTCCTCCATGCAGATCTCCTCTAGAGCAGTGATGTTTTGGGGCTGTCGCTGGGCAACACAGACTTTCAACTCCCTGCAAAGATTTTCTATGGGGTTGAGAACTGGAGACTGGCTAGGCCACTCCAGGACCTTGAAATGCTTCTTACGAAGCCACTCCTTCGTTGCCCGGGCGTTGTGTTTGGGATCATTGTCATGCTGAAAGACCCAGCCACGTTTCATCTTCAATGCCCTTGCTGATGGAAGGAGGTTTTCACTCAAAATCTCACGATACATGGCCCCATTCATTCTTTCCTTTACACGGATCAGTCGTCCTGGTCCATTTTTAGAAAAACAGCCCCAAAGCATGATGTTTCCACCCCCATGCTTCACAGTAGGTATGGTGTTCTTTGGATGCAACTCAGCATTCTTTGTCCTCCAAACACGACGAGTTAAGTTTTTACCAAAAAGTTATATTTTGGTTTCATCTGACCATATGACATTCTCCCAATCCTCTTCTGGATCATCCAAATGCACTCTATCAAACTTCAGACGGGCCTGGACATGTACTGGCTTAAGTAGGGGGACACGTCTGTCACTGCAGGATTTGAGTCCCTGGCGGCGTAGTGTGTTACTGATGGTAGGCTTTGTTACTTTGGTCCCAGCTCTCTGCAGGTCATTCACTAGGTCCCCCTGTGTGGTTCTGGGATTTTTGCTCACCGTTCTTGTGATCATTTTGACCCCACGGGGTGAGATCTTGCGTGGAGCCCCAGATCGAGGGAGATTATCAGTGGTCTTGTATGTCTTCCATTTCCTAATAATTGCTCCCACAGTTGATTTCTTTAAACCAGGCTGCTTACCTATTGCAGATTCAGTCTTCCCAGCCTGGTGCAGGTCTACAATTTTGTTTCTGGTGTCCTTTGACAGCTCTTTGGTCTTGGCCATAGTGGAGTTTGGAGTGTGACTGTTTGAGGTTGTGGACAGGTGTCTTTTATACTAATAACAAGTTCAAACAGGTGCCATTAATACAGGTAAAGAGTGGAGGACAGAGGAGCCTCTTAAAGAAGAAGTTACAGGTCTGTGAGAGCCAGAAATCTTGCTTGTTTGTAGGTGACCAAATACTTATTTTCCACCATAATTTGCAAATAAATTCATTAAAAATCCTACAATGTGATTTTCTGGAATTTTTCTCTCTCAATTTGTCTGTCATAGTTGACGTGTACCTATGATGAAAATTACAGGCCTCTCTCATCTTTTTAAGTGGGAGAACTTGAACAATTTGTGGCTGACTAAATACTTTTTCCCCCACTGTATTAGAAAATGGAAGAAGTTCAAGATGACGGTCAATCACCATCGGTCTGGGGCTCCATGCAAGATCTCACCTCTTGGGGCATCAATGATCATGAGGAAGGTGAGGGATCAGCCCAGAGCTACATGGCAGGACCTGGTCAATGACCTGAAGAGAGCTGGGACCTCAGTCTCAAAGAAAACCATTAGTAACACACTACACCGTCATGTATTAAAATCCTGCAGCGCACGCAAGGTCCCCCTGCTCAATCCAGCGCATGTCCAGGCCTGTCTGAAATTTGCCAATGACCATCTGGATGATCCAGAGCAGGAATGGGAGAAGGTCATGTGGTCTGATGAGACAAAAATATAACTTTTTGGTCTAAACTCCACTCGCCGTGTTTGGAGGAAGAAGAAGGATGAGTACAACCCCAAGAACACCATCCCAACCGTGAAGCATGGAGGTGGAAACATCATTCTTTGGGGATGCTTTCCTGCAAAGGGGACAGGACAAATGCACCGTATTGAGGGGAGGATGGATGGGGCCATGTATCGTGAGATCTTGGCCAACAACCTCCTTCCCTCAGTAAGAGCATTGAAGATGGGTCGTGGCTGGGTCTTCCAGCATGACAATGACCCAAAACACACAGCCAGGGCAACTAAGGAGTGGCTCCGTAAGAAGCATCTCAAGGTCCTGGAGTGGCCTAGCCAGTGTCCAGACCTGAACCCAATAGAACATCTTTGGAGGGAGCTGAAAGTCCGTATTGCCCAGAGACAGCCCCGAAACCTGAAGGATCTGGAGAAGGTCTGTATGGAGGAGTGGGCCAAAATCCCTGCTGCAGTGTGTGCAAACATGGTCAAGACCTACAGGAAACGTATGATCTCTTTAATTTCTAACAAAGATTTCTGTACCAAATATTAAGTTCTGCTTTTCTGATGTATCAAATACTTATGTCATGCAATAAAATGCAAATTAATTACTTAAAAATCATACAATGTGATTTTCTGGATTTTTTAGATTCTGTCTCTTACAGTTGAAGTGTACCTATGATAAAAATTACAGACCTCTACATGCTTTGTAAGTAGGAAAACCTGCAAAATCCGCAGTGTATCAAATACTTGTTCTCCCCACTGTATATATAAACATAGTGCACTACTTTTTATTGTACACCAAGGACCCGCGGAGGAGTTGCAGGGGAGAGGAGAAGAATATGCCTATTTGAAAGCTAGAATAAAATGAGTTGCTCGCAACATGTTGCATTTTTTAAAAGTAGCTCTCATGCTAGAAAAGGTTGAGACCCCTGTTATAGAGCATCTACAGATGGACTGTCCAAATAAAGTGTTACCAAATTATTGGCTAAGATATTAAAGATAATTCCTTCGATAGCTCACCTGTTCTATCCAAAGACACAATGTTTACTCTTAAAATAACTCAACATGCCTTTTATTTATTTATTTATTAACTGGGTCATTTGAAATAATGTTATCCCCTGTCCAGGTGGATATAGAAAACTGAGGCAGGTTGTAATCCTTTCCCTCTGCCTCAGGGCATGTATAAATCTCAGTTCACTGGATCAGCAGAGGCTGCCTCGCCTCAGGCTAGGGTTGGTTCAGCGAGCATGACTGGACGTTGCCCCATTGCCCTCACCGCCCTATCCTCCCTCTCCCTTCCCTTCCCATCCCCTCCTCCAACCTGTTAAGCCCCAGTTTACCTCATTTACATAGGACCCCATGTTCCCTTCTCGCCACAGTATCTCAAACAAACAATATCAGCATGCAAATACGGGTCATTACGTATGTGTTCGCCAGCCAAACACACAGGATGTAACAGGCCTTTCGCACTGTCGGTCTGCCGAGATCACAAAACCAATATGGAAAACCCTCCATTTGCCTGGAGGCTAATTTGTTTAAAAACGGAAGCTATTGTAGATACTTAAACACTTTTGAGAAGCCACAATTGGCCTAATCTGTTTTGCTGCCCCGTCTGTGACCCTTTATTATTGCCATCTACTACCCTAGCATGTTTGTGAATAGTCTGCGTCCTATATCTATATGAACCGTTGCAAATCGGCTACCTACTGCTGTATGTTTCCCCCGCTCTGTAAACTTCAGTACCTTTCTGTAACCTTTATCTCCATAGTCTCCCACTGTTCCCTGTTTGTGTATTTCAGTGTTAGAACTCAGTGTTGTCCTTCCATTTTATTGGTTCTGATTCTATCTGTGTCGAACAGGTTGAGGGAGGCAGTCACCAGTTGCGCTCAATAAGATAATTACTTGATAAGAGGTACTGTTCGAGGTTTATCATGTTTGGTCAGGTTGACTCCCCCTTGGATGCTGATACGGGTCGAATGAATGACTCGAGGCTGGACCGGAGAGAAAACATTGGCCACTGTGGGTATCATAGCCGTTATATGATGCAAATTGCTCGACTAATAATTGTAGAACGGTTTTGTTTATTTTCTGTATTTGAATCCCATGTGGATCATGCAAGTTACTAATAACTGTAAAGAAATAAGGAAATAGGCATAAAATGTTCTGTATTCAGTATGTGTTCACCCATATGGGAGTTTGTGAATCATAGCCATTTAGCCTATACATATAGCCTACATGTAAAACAATTGGCATGAATCGGTTGAACAACATATGAATGGATTACATTCTTGGTAGAGTATAGCCACTAAAATGAAATCATCATGCAACTAATATAACATTAACAAAGCAGCATCTGTTTGCCTGGGAATCATTAAGTATATGCACAGCACATGGAAGAGAGCTGGTAGTGTGAGAAGATGAAGATGGTGTGGAAGGAGATCAGCTGGTTGGTTCACCACTGCTTTATGTTTAGTACAGGACGTTGCATGTGGTGCTGTGTGTTTACTGCCGTGTCGACCAATGCTAATTTGATCACATTTGTCTAACATGGCTTAATTTACTTTGTTATGGACGACAACACCACACCAGGCATTTTGTGTATGTGCTTTACAGTGAGACTGGAAGGGGGGATGTTGGGAGATAGAGAGAGAGAGAGAGAGAGGGAGAAAGAGAGAGAGTGAGAGAGAAATACTTGTGAAATTGCACTGGCCAGCAAATTCCTGAATAATTTGAGTTGGGTGATTTAAATGCATTAGTTTTAGGCCAGTGACTAATCTGCAGATTAGGGTTACCTGATAGCTAGGCAGGCATGGAGGAGAGATGCAGAAGGAAGCAAGGAGGGCGAGAAAGTGAGAATGAGCGAGAGGGAGAATACTAGTCCTTACTCAATACTGAATGTGTTAGATTCTGTCTGACTAATTGTTTGACTACTGTTTGGCTGGCCCTGTACATAACACTAAATAAGATGTGACATAAGTGGAATTATACTTCATGTATTTCGATGGCTTAGAATGGGCTGCACTGACTACCTGACCTGGAAAAATATTGCGAAGGCCTTTCAAAGGCAAGAATTTTCTCTAAAGAGTAGAAATCAATCGCCTTTAGGGTGTTTTCACATATAGTCCTCTTTAAAAGAACCGATCTCAGTCCTCTTTAAAGTGAACTCTGGGGTAAAAGCAAAATAACTCAGTTCTCTTTGTAGTCACACTGACCTTGCCTTTGAATGAGGACTCAACTCTTTTGCCAGTTCACTTCACCTAATTTGTGGACCGAGTTCTCTTTGCATTCACATGTTTAGAACGGAACCAAGATCTTTTTCCAACATGCACTCTGGGTTTTTACAAAGTGCAGGACAAGCCATTCAATCAGAATGTGTTATTGGACAGCTAGATATACCTACTTACATTTTGGAAACTAATAGATTGCATTTAGTTAAAATATGAGACATAATAATTGTAATCAGAACATACTATTAACATGTACATTTGATTGGTAAAATAATAAATAGCAATAGAATAACTGCATAATATATAATGCTTTATTGAAAATTGTACACCCAAGGTAGGCTACTGCCCTTTTATGAGCTAGAATAGATGTTGTACCCTATGTTGTGATTCTCACCAAATATATTGTCTGCTCACACTATTCAAACCCCACAATCAATAAACAGCTTATGAAGCTCTCATAGCCTATAGATCACATATTGCAAACAAATAATCTGAACTAAAAACGTTTTCGAATTTCTGTGCGTCCTTGACAATCACTAATCAATATCCAAAAACAGCATGCATTTTTTTCCACGTTCATGCACATCATCATTTTCTCTCTTTTGTGGTACCAATGTGAGAGTTTATGGCAGGGGAAATGGTGTTGCAGTAGTTTAGTGTGTGGTAGGGTAATAACGACACGCAAACCTGGGGAGCTTTGCATCAACATTGTCCTAAAAAAGGGAACCGGACCACTTCGGGGGCTCTTTTGAGGGAACTGAGTTCCTTTGGCGTGTTCACACTGCACAAAAAAAATTGGCTAAAAGGGACCAGGTGTGAAAACACCCTAGAAAAGGAGGCCTTGATCAATCTCTCTCTCTCTTTCTCAATCTCCTGCTCACTTTCCATTCTCTTTCTGTGCTTGTCTCTCTCCTTCTGTTCTGTTTTCTCTCTTTCAGTCTTTATTTCTATCCCTATTCTCCTCGCTCTCTACGAGTGTACATCTGCCATTGTGGCTATTGGCTGGGTATGAATGTAAATAGTCATGATTGAATCAGGAGCAGCCCAGATGCATCAGTAACATTTGTCATGATAACGCGGTGAAAGAGAGAAGGGGGAAGATAAGTCAGAAAGTCGTCATAATGCGGCTTGATTGCTCACCGGCGTGCTGGCTTATTTTTAGTGGAAGTGTCGGCGATGTCCCCTTCTTTCCGAGCCCACTTTTCAATTTGATGACATTGAATATGTAATTTCATTTTCTATGAAGCACTCACAAATTTGATCTAGCCAGAAAATTCTGATTTCTATTTGCAGGTAATTCTTCCCTTTTACCAGTATCAATTCCTGCACTTCATGTCGCTGTGGTGGTGGAGGCGGCAGCAGGGGAAAGCCTAGCTTTCCAGATGTTTTGTATTCAGTTTGTCTGAGGGCTTGTGTGAATTCCTGATAGGGGCCCACTCAATTTCGCTGAAAGCTACATTGCTATTGTTGGTATTTCCTATTGTGGCTGTCCCTCCTCATCCACTTGTTTTTCAAGCAGAAGCTCCAGTAACTCTGAACATCCATTAGCATCACTGCTAGTGAAACTCAGGGGAATAGTTTGCTGTCAACATAAAGGATCACAACAGGGATCATACTGTATGTGGGTTTGTCTGTCTATTTTAATGGGCAACAATACAATGGTTTCTGCTCTTCATAAAGATTGCACGGCCCACTGAGGCAGTCCCAGACAAAAAAAAATCTTGGGCGACCCAGAGTCGTCTGTTCTTTCGACCAAACGATTGGTCAACATTTTCTAATGTGTATTTTTCCATATATAGAATAAAATCAACCATATGTAGGCTACTGAGCTTGTCTGATGCTTTATGCACTGTCAATTAAAATGAAGTAACACAAATTACTAAAGAGAGAGCCAGAGATCAATATAGTCTAACCAGAAGAAGAAAACCTGTTCCCGACCTGACCCTCCTCCTCCCGCTGCTGCTGGCCTTCGCAGATTCTGCCATTGCGCTGCTGAAGTTGCCGGTAATAGGCTACACCAACGGTCTGCAACCTTTTCCATTTGGAGTGCCAAGTTATCGTATCATTTCTACTGATCTGCTTACCAGTTATGATTTTCATATGCACATTTTTGTGGAAAAGTTTCATTTCAGTTATAATAAAGTCATATCTCAAAATAATTGTCATGTGGTTAATCAAAATTCTATCTAAATGAAAATTATACAAATCTAAAAGTAACTTCTATTGCCATTGCCAATATGTAAAAATAGCCTACATAAAGTCATCAAATTAAAACATTGCAGCCAGCCGGTACAAAAAATACCCTGATAAAAATCAATATCCTATAAATTACATTGGCTACACATGGCCTGTCTGCAAGGAACTTGAAATATTGTATCAACTATTAACTTAGTCCGGCCAAGCTCATGTTTCACGTGCCAGTGACATAAGAAGTAAAGCTGTAGGCCTATATTATGACGTTTCCATCAGATCAGAGCATGACATTTTTTCTCCCCTTTCATGATGAGTGGTTATCCAAAGGCTACCTTGAGGAACTATTGTCATTCTCAATGCATGCAAAAACAGGCTTAGTTTACTTGCTGTTTGAGGCTAAGAAAAAATGACTTTGAGAAGCTCCACAGTGATGGTGAGTTAAGACAATCAACAATAGTATCAGATCCCCAAATGGGCACATTTATAAGCCTACATTTGCGCGCAGGCCAGGTAGGATAGGCCTACATATACATGTAATCAGGTACGTGTCCTTTCTTGAGATTGACAGGAGCGCTCCAAACAAAAGACAACAAATAAATTGAAAACTCGTAAATGGAATTAAATTAACCAAAACCTTTTTCACAAGTGTAGCCTAGGTTGTGCGCTCTGCAAACAACGTGTTCACTCCTACAATGACAACGGTAATATATTGAATGCATTAACAGAAATTACCGTTACCAAACAAACATTGTAGATGAGAAATTATGGTAATTAACGGTAAATTTACTACTGGTGACACTGGTGCGCCATCCCTGCGGCCTCCCCAATGGATTTGTCCACTGAGACAAGCATGAATCAGACAGGTGTCTTGTGTGCCATAATTAAAAAATATATATTTGCCACTGTTCGACTAAAAAAATCTTGGCGACCAACAACCTATCAACCAAACAATCAACCAGTCGACTAAATGGGGTCAGCCCCATGAGGGATGCACAGCTCACGCCGTGGGCAGAGGAATTACTTGCTGTCATCGGTGCTCTCATGAGTGCCAGGGTGTCAAGAGAACTGCCAATGGGTCTGTGGCCCTAGACTAGACTGATTTAACCCTGTGAGACCCAAGCATAGACCCAAATTAGGAAAACATTTTGTTACCCATCAGAAATACTTAGAGTAGGCCTCTGATTCTAAAAATAATTGTTAGTATTTTTTTATTTCAAGTTTGTAGAACAATTTTCTGGAAACATTGCAAAAATTCAACATTGGGCTTCAGGCCTCCCGAGTGGCGCAGTGGTCTAAGGCACTGCATCACAGTGCTTGAGGAAATCACTACGGACCCGGTTACATTCCCAGGCTGTGTCACAACCGGCCGTGACCGGGAGTCCCATAAGGGCGCCGCATCTTTGGCCCAGCGTCGTCCGGGTTAGGGGAGGGTTTGGCCGGGGGGGCTTTACTTGGCTCATCGCACTCTAGCATCTTTGTGGCGGGCCGGGCGCCTGCAGGCTGACTTCGGTCGTCAGTTGAAAGGTGTTTCCTCCGGCACATTGGTGCGGCTGGCTTCCGGATTAAGCAGGCGGGTGTTAAGAAGCGCGGTTTGGCGGGTCATGTTTATGAGAACGCATGACTCAATCTTCGCCTCTCCCAAGCCCTTTGGGGAGTTGCAGCGATGAGACAAGATCGTAATTGGATATCACGAAATTGGGGAGAAAAAGGGGGTAAAATACAAAAAATAACAAAAAACATTGGGCTTCAATGGAAGCAAACATTTGTGTGAAGAGAACTTTGAAATTATATTAAAATCACATCAAAATCGATCAAAAGCATGTGATGGAAAATGTTGTCTAATGGTATAAACAGTTGAATTCGGAAGTTTACATACACTTAGGTTGGAGTAATTAAAACTCGTTTTTCAACCACTCCACAAATTTCTTGTTAACAAGCTATAGTTTTGGCAAGAAATGTGTAAGCGGCTTAACGTACCTTTTCCCACGGTTTAATTTACCCATAAGTGCCAAGGGAGCACTTTTATGTTTTCAAAACTGTAATGGTTACATAAATTCTGATTATGGATTAGGGATACACAACATCCTGAAATATACAGTTGAAGTCGGAAGTTTACATACACTTATGTTGGAGTCATTGAAACTCGTTTTTCAACCACTCCACAAATTTCTTGTTAACAAATTATAGTTTTGGCAAGTTGGTTAGGACATCTACTTTGTGCACGACACAAGTAATTTTTCCAACAATTGTTTACAGACAGATTATTTCACTTATAATTCACTGTATCACAATTCCAGTGGGTCAGAAGTTTACATACACTAAGTTGACTGTGCCTTTAAACAGCTTGGAAAATTCCAGAAAATGATTTCATGGCTTTAGAAGCTTCTGGTAGGTTAATTGACATAATTTGAGTCAATTGGAGGTGTACCTGTGCATGTATATCAAGGCCTACCTTCAAACTCAGTGCCTCTTTGCTTGACATCATGGGAAAATCAAAAGAAATCAGCCAAGACCTCAGAAAATTGTAGACCTCCACAAGTCTGGTTAATCCTTGGGAGCAATTTCCAAATGCCTGAAGGTACCACGTTCATCTGTACAAACAATAGTATGCAAGTATAAACACCATGGGACCACGCAGCCATCATGCCGCTCAGGAAGGAGATGCGTTCTGTATCCTAGAGTTGAACGTACTTTGGTGCGAAAAGTGCAAATCATTTACATTTACATTTTAGTCATTTAGCAGACACTCTTATCCAGAGCGACTTACAGTTACAAATCAATCCCAGAACAACAGCAAAGGACCTTGTGAAGATGCTGGAAGAAACAGGTACAAAAGTATATCCACAGTAAAACGAGTCCTATATTGACATTACCTGAAAAGCCGCTCAGCAAGGAATAAGCCACTGCTTCAAAACTGCCATAAAAAAGCCAGACTACGGTTTGCAACTGCACATGGGCACAAAGATCATACTTTTTGGAGAACTGTCCTCTGGTCTGATTAAACAAAAATAGAACTGTTTGGCCAAAATGACCATCGTTATGTTTGGAGGAAAAAGGGGGATGCTTGCAAGCCAAAGAACACCATCTCAACCGTGAAGCACAGGGGTGGCAGCATCATGCTGTGGGGGTGCTTTGCTGCAGGAGGGACTGGTGCACTTCACAAAATAGATGGCATCATGAGGAAGGAAAATTATGTGGATTATGTGGATACATCTCAAGACATCAGTCAGGAAATTAAAGCTTGCTCGCAAATGGGTCTTCCAAATGGACAATGACCCCAAGCATCCTTCCAAAGTTGTGGCAAAATGGCTTAAGGACTACGAAGTCAAGGTATTGGGTGGCCATCACAAAGCCCTGACCTCAATCCTATAGAACATTTGTGGGCAGAACTGAAAGCGTGTGCGAGCAAGGAGGCCTACAAACCTGACTCAGTTACACCAGCTCTGTCAGGAGGAATGGGCCAAAATTCACCCAACTTATTGTGGGAAGCTTGTAGAAGGCTACCCGAAACGTTTGACCAAAGAGAAACAATTTAAAGGCAATGCTACCAAATACTAATTGAGTGTATGTAAACTTCTGACCCACTTGGAATGTGATGAAATAAATAAAAGCTGAAAAAAAACATTCTCTCTACAATTATTCTGACATTTCACATTCTTAAAATATAGTGGTGATCTTAACTGACCTAAGACAGGGAATTTGTACTAGGATTAAATGTCAGGAATTGTGAAAAAAAAAGGAGGTGCCTAGATGCCTTACTCTGGGCGCACACTGAGCAGGAGGAAACATACACCCTCACGTCCTTAGCCAAGGCACGTACTGCAGCCCAGCTGGATACTGCGGTGGAGATGGATCTGTGTGTAATACCTGCGCTATATCCGCGTTCAGCGCCCATACTACCGGCGCCACAATGCATGAGGCCGGGAGTATGGGGGTGTTGTTTCTTGGCCTCTCCTCTGTGTCATACAGCCAAGACAGTGCTTCTGCCTTCATGTTCTTCGTACCCGGAATGTATGAGAGTGTGTAATCAAACCAGGTGAAGAAGAGGGCCCACCTGGCCTGGCGAGGATTCAGCCTCCTCGCTGCCCGAATGTACTCCAGGTTACGGTGGTCTGTCCAGACGAGGAAAGGGTGTTTCGCCCCTTCGAGCCAAAGCCTCCTCACCGTCAAAGCTCGGACAACAGCCAGCAGCTCCCGATCTCCAATGCCGTAGTTCTGCTCCGCCGAGCTGAGCTTCTTCGAAAAGAAGGCACAGGGGCGAAGCTTTGGTGGCTTTCCCCGAGCGTTGGGATAAGACAGTGCCTATCCCTACCTCGGATGCATCCACCTCCACTACGAACGGTAGTGATGGATCGGGGTGGGCCAGTACCGGGGCTGAGATGAACAGACCCCGCAATCTACTGAAGGCCAAATCAGCCTCAGCAGTCCAGCAGAGCCGGGACGGCCCACCCTTCAACAAGTAGGTAATGGGAGCTGCGACCTTGCCAAAGCCCCGAATAAACCTCCGATAGTAGTTGGCAAAGCCAAGGAAGCGCTGCACCTCCTTCACCGTGGTTGGAGTCGGCCAATTACGCATGGCAGAAATGCGATCTCCCACCATCTCCACACCTGTGGTAGTAATGCGGTATCCGAGGAAGGAGATTGACTGCTGGAAAAACTCACACTTCTCTGCCTTGGCATAAAGATAATTCTCCAGCAGTCGGACCAGTACCTTGCGAACCAGGGACACATGCTCAGCGCGCGTAGCAAAATACACCAGGATGTCATCGATGTAGACCACCACCCCGCGACCAAGCATGTCCCGAAACACCTCATTCACAAAGGTCTGGAAAATGGATGGAGCATTCATCAAACCATAGGGCATCACCAGGTATTCATAATACCCTGAGGTTGTGCTGAATGCTGTTTTCCACGCATCCCCTTCCCGAATACGCACCAGGTTGTAGGCGCTCCTGAGGTCTAATTTGTTGAAAAAACGGGCCCCATGCATTGACTCAATCACTGACGGAATGGGGGGAAGAGGATAACTAAATCGTACCGTCACCTTATTCAGTGGTCGATAATCAATGCACGGGCGTAAACCGCCATCTTTCTTTTTCACAAAGAAGAAACTTGAGGAAGCATGTGAAGTGCAGGGATGTGTATATACCCCTGGCGCAGGGACTCGGTGACGTATGTTTCCATAGCCTCCGTTTCAGCCTGCGACAGGGGATACACATGACTTCTGGGAGGTACAGCGTCTAACCGAAGGTTTATCGCGCAATCCCCCTCCCGATGAGGTGGTAATTTAGTCGCTTGCGTCTTGGAAAACGCGAGTGCCAGATCATGGTATTCGGGGGGAATGCGCACGGTGAGGGTACCGTCTGGACTTTCCACCAGGGTCGCACCAACGGAAACACCTAGACACCTACCCGGACACTCACGCGACCACCCCGTAAGAACCCTCTGCGACCATGAAAAATTGGGGTTGTGAAGGGCTAACCACGGAATAACTAAGACTACAGGGTAAGCAGGAGACTCAATAATCAAGAAAGTGATCTGCTCAACATGCGTCTCCTGTGTAATCATGGTGACTGGTACAGTAATCTCCTTAACCAACCCGGACCCTAATGGTCGACTATCAAGTGCTCTGATGGGGAGTGGAATGGATAGGGGAACCAATGAAATGCCTTGACGGCGCGCAAATGCCTGTCCATAAAGTTCCCATCTGCGCCTGAATCGACTAGCGCCTTACACTGAAAAACTACCAGGTGATCGGGAAAGGAGATAGATAAGGTACAGTGCGCTGCAAAGGGCTCTGAAGAAGTTTGGGTGTTCGTTACCTGGGGTGAGGCGTGAGTACTCTGCCTACCGCCTCCAGCCCCAAATGAACGTTGACTGTTACGTGAGGTGGATTGTCCCTTCGTGCCATCAGAGTGGCACTGTTGCTGTCCTCCTGCGCTCTCTCGACCGGCGGCTCCCCCCAGCTCCATCTGCTCGGGGTCAGAGTCGTCCGGAGTGGGAACGAGCAGACCCCTACCAGGACGTCCTCTGGCTGCTAGCAGATTGTCCAGCCGGACGGCCATGTCCACCAGTTGGGTGAACGATAGCATGGCATCACAGCAGGCTAGCTCCCATCGGACGTCCTCCCTTAGGTGGTACCGGAAATGGTCGATCAGGGCCCGCACATTCCACCCGGACCCCGCTGCCAGCGTCCAGAACTCCAGCGCGTAGTCCTGTGCGGTCCTCGTCCCCTGCCTCAGATGGACCAGTCGTTCGCCCGCCTCTCGACCCTCAGGCGGGTGATCGAAAACGTCCCGAAAGAGGCGAGCAAACTCCCCGTAGTCCTCCAACGCAGCACCTTCCTCATTTCACACCGCGTTGGCCCACTCCAGGGCTCTCCCACAAAGGCAGGAAATGATGACGGATACCGTCTCCCGCTCCAGTGGCGCCGGCCTGATGCTGGAGAAATACAGCTCTAATTGGAGCAGAAATCCTTTACATCGCGCTGCCGTCCCATCAAACGCTGGTGGCCGGGATATCTGGATCCCTCCAGGGGCTGGGGTGTAGGTGGCTGGATCCGGTTGACCAGCTGGTCTCGATAGATCGGGTCCTCTCCTCTCCAGGCGTTCTACTACCTGAATAACCCGATCCATTGCTTCCCCCAAGCTGGCCAGCATCGAGGAATGCTCCTGGACCCTTGCAACAACTCCTGGCATGTGGTCTTCTCCTGCTGACTCCATTCAGCGGGTGAGTGAGCTCAACCGAGCTACTCGCTCTCACAATAAACAATCACTCACAAAGACAAGGATGAACAGAAGGAACACTTATACACATACTAATTAGGGGAATGAGTACCAGGTGTGTGTGATTGACAAGACAAGACATGACAAGTGGAGTGATGATAATGGGATCGGCAGTAGCTAGTAAGCCGGTGACGACGAACGCCGAAACCTGCCCGAACAAGGAGGGGAGGCAGCCTCGGCGGAAGTCGTGACACCATCAAGTATCATAAGTATTCTGCTGGCTTGCTAGAGCATTTTGAACTGTGGCACTGGTCAGAGCAGTGCACTTTGCCTCTGAGCATCATGAGTTTGTGCCAGTGCTGGGCAATAGTCTAAAAAAAATGTGGTGAGTGCCAAGGAAGGCATATATCAACGTACTCAGGACCTTTTATTTTTTTTGAAATTATTTTTTATTTGGGAACACATTACATTTTCACATTATCATTGAGACTTCTTTCACACCAATCCACAGTGCAACACATCCCTCAGGGTCATGTCACACTTCCAAGTCCATCCATAGAATGTACATAGTTGTCACCATTAATTAACAGTGTTCTCAGGACCTTTTCAAACGTCCATAATGGAAGTCAATTTCCAGTAATCAGCCTGGTTCTATTACCAGGCACATCCATTCATATGCTCTAACCTATTGTCCCAGGGTATAATGGATCGGACTTGACTTGGGAGAGGAAAAGAGGAACTTGAGAGGCAACATTAGCCCAGTGTGTGTGTGTGTGCATGCTATTGTGCCAGTGAAAAAGATTTAGCTGGTCACGTTAGTTTTTGGTTCACAATTTATATTATTATCAAGATATATTCAAACAGCAGTGGGTACCCAACAACGGGTATGCAGACCAAGTATTCAAAAAGTTTTGTCCGAAGTCTTGGTTGAATCGTTGCGATGTGCAATTCAGTCATCATGCACTGTTTGAATGAACATTTCTTATGTTTTTCCCCCAAAAACAAAGTAGGCCTACCTGGCAACATGACATCATGAGGATTTGTATCAATCCCTCTGCATTTATTTAGCAAACTCTGCCATCACATGTAGCCTACACTGTAGGCCTAAATTGTACAGTACAAAAACACAGCTATACAAACACAATGGTCAACTTGCTAGGTACACAATTGAATTAAAGGGCAATTACACCCTCCAAATATTTATTTTTGTATTGTATATTTATAGGGCCCTACAACTGTAGAGTGACTGTTCAAAATCGGTAACAATCACACACTTTTTGAGATTGCGCAAAGGTTTTGTTTTGTCCCTCCAAACAATCAACGTCAATATGATATTGTCAAGTTAAAATGTAATTATTTGTGTCTGGAGGGGTAGGTCATTATAGGCTGTAAGCTACTTGCTCAGCCCGCAAATTAAAGATAACATTTAAATGATGCACGCATCATCTGTTTACCCGGCCCAGTATTATTTTCATTCGGGCCAGTAGCTTTCAGTTGGCACTGGCCAGGTGTGCCACTGGCAAATTTATCTGAATGTCAAGCCCTGCAAGGGCATGATAATTTAAAAGATGGCGAGTCATTATTAGCCTGGTTCTGTATGGAATGTAGGTACATTATGGGACACAGCTCTGGTCAAAAATTGGTGCGACCAAATCATGTGCTGGTGCCATCAACTGAGAAAGTTGGTAGCACCAGTGCCACCAGCGGAAAAAGTTAGTCTAGAGCCCTGGTGTGTGTGTGCGTTTGTGTGTGTGTGTGAGTGGTGTGTGTGCGCATGTGTGTGTGTGTGGCTCCTATGCAAGATAGAGAGGAGAACAACAGGGGCCTCCACAGTTCAGCCTCTCCATCATCCAGCATACCAGGCACGAACACAGCGACATGCCTGAGAGGGTTTCAATATCCTGTGTGTGTGTGTAATGTTCTTATATCCTACATATGTGTGTAATCCACCCCTCCCACAGTCCAAACCCATAGACTGAAAAAATGAAAAAACGCACGTAACGTGCAGCAGCAGCAGAAATATTCATTAGCGTCTGCAGGAGAGGCCCTGCTATCGATGAGGCCTTACCTAGGAGAGAGAGCAGGCTATTAGCCTGGCCCGATAAATCTTGTCAAACACTGGACTAGTCTGGAAACTCCGACTGAAAAATAAGGGTCATGGACGGCCAGGAGTTTATGAGTGGCCTCGCTCGCTAGTATCAAATTAGCTGAATTATGAAGTCCCACAGGCCTTTTCAGGATTGCACATTTTCCTGTTTCCCTGCTCTCCCTCTTACTCGTTCTCTCGTTCTCTCATTCTCTTGTTGAATCTCTCCCTCTCTCTTTTGTTCTGTCATTTTCTCTCTCTCTCTCCTACCCTCGTGTCTCCCTCTCTCTCTCGCGCTCTCTAGCTCTCTCTGCCTCCCCCTTTCTCACTCTCTTGTCATGTCATTACAGGAATTATACAGTGATTTAGAGCGGTTGCTTCGGCTCAACCCATTTCATTACATAATTTAACTGGGAGGGTGTATGTGTACGTTAGCACGCTAGCCAATCTAATATACCTAACTGCGTAGGCCTTTAACATACCCCCAGGTTTGTATGGTCTAACCGGATTTTGTGGACCTTTACTCTTTACATTTAGGGAGACAAATCCGCCCAGTGATGCGGGTTTTAGCCATTTGATAGCATTAGTCTATTGATTTGTAGCCGTCTCCCTCCAGCCTTTTAGTTAACGTCACCGTTTCTCCTTGTTCTCCTCTTTCTGTTTCCTCCACATCTCCTAGAGATGAGAAAATATGTGGGTTGGAGATTGCAATCCATTCTATCCCTCTATCCATCCACCCTTTCTCTTTAGCAATGTTCTCCAGTAATAACTACACACAGTCAATCAGACTTGACCACGGGTTTCTGAAAGGCAGCCATGTTGGAGAACTAGTCATAGAAGCACATAGACGTATAGGGACTTGCAAAATGACAGGTTTGAGTGCAGTCTTTTGCATCGTTCTTTGGTTATGGAGAGAATGGAGAACGGAGGTGTGGTGTTTAGTACAGTCCATTAACTTCGGGGCGGGTCCAATGCAACACTTGGGGGACAGAATATCCAATTGTAAATTACTAGACTGGATTCAATGATGAGAATGCCTTCAGGGCATGGAGAAAGAGAACTGGCTCACAGAAGCGGATAAATTAGGGAATGTTCTTACATTTGTTGCTGTTAGGTTTTGACTTGATGAGGTTTGGGATTCGAGGGAAACGGAAGAGCATCAATCAAATTGACACATTTGTGGGCGATACTGTGAATAGAATAATGAGGAAGAAAAACAACTCATACTCATACAGACTCTTATTTTCCCCCTTATCTTACAGTGCTTTTAGTCTTTCATCTGCCTTTCCATAATAATTTCCATTTTGAATGTGATTGCTAACGAAAACATGAAATCTCTCTTATACAGTATTAATAACAGAAGTCTCTTTAAGTGACTTGTCCTGCTGAGCACATAAGTATGTAAAATAGGGTGTCATACGATGAAGGCTCTTATGAATTTACTGTGCGGAGGGAGCTCATGGTTTTGACAAGGCCCTTAGTGCCAGCGCGGGTGACATTTAACAAGTGTGTCACAGCTAGCGTTCCTCACTGGACTACTGTCTATATAAGGAGAAGGTTAGAGTCCATGTTTAATCATCATCGCCATTCTCAGCATGTTTCTGGATTATTTAGTAGAGCCGAGATTACCTTCTTCCTGTGAAGTCATTTTAACAATTCATTTGAAGTTCGCCATTGCATCTGTTTAACTTTTGTGGATTGTGTTGTTATCCCCCTGCCGCACGCCTTTGAACGTTGATTTACGTCGCTGTGTGACTGTGGCTGTGTATGTGTGTCTACTCTTTATTCTTTAAATCTCTTTGAATAGGCTTTTTTCTCCCCCTTAGCCACCCGGCTCTCTCCGTGAATTGAGGACATGACATTACAATTGGCGACCTTTATTTATTTATTTTTAAACGGCAAGCGTTATCTTCGCCGACATGATTCTGTTTGCATGAGAATTCTTAGCGAGGGCCCTAGCTGATCGCTGTTGCTGCTAAAGAACACTGCTTTGTGTTTGTACAGAAATCCTTGGTGGGCTAGAACCAAGACCTCCGTGTTACTATGGTAATGCTTTCCCCCCCTCCGTCTCCCCCTTGTCTCCCATGAATATATGCCTAGAGTTCTTTAAGGCAATACTGCACTATCTTCTTACCTCAATTTTACTCTGTTCATTTGCAGACGCTTTGGTCTGCACGAAGCAAAGGCTGCGCAAAATTCTCCGATCGTTGTCATGATGTTGTAGCTTTGGCTGGGACACGTTTTGGACAAGGCGTGAGAAGAGCTGTGTTTCGTTGTAAATGGTTTATTTAAAGGCCACCCGGTTAGGGTGTTTTCTTTCAAAGGAGAAGGTTCTGTGAACCGTAACTTTGGCGGGCGTCTCTCCCATTCATCCCCTCTGTCTATCTGGCTTGTCTCTTCCCTGTGTTATGTCTCTGTTGGGACCCTGGTGATTTGTGTTCCTACCCCTCTGAGTTCCTTTGAGTTCCCTTGATTCATGAGATCAAATTAGGCGGTGTAGAGAACATCAGTGACTTCAAAATGCCTTGCTCCCATAACTTAGTAGGGCTCTTGTAGTGAGGGCCAAGCATTGTTGCTTCACTTCATGTCAGAATCTGTTGCTACTTGACCGTTTTCTACCCCTCTCCTTTCATATCGGCCAAGAGCTTTAGAGCTGTTGAAGAGCAATATGCTCACAAATGTCTCCCGGGCCATCCTTGGGGAGAATGAGCTTGATGTGGTGAAACAAGTGAATTCAGCGAGGTTCAAAACACATCTAACCTCTTTTTATATGAGACGCTGCAAGGTCAAAAGCGTCACGACTGACATGCGCAAATAGGAATTCAGCGTCATACCATACAGATTGTTACAGACACATGAACATAAGTTGTATCCTTCTACTGTATGTACAGTATGTCTCAGAGGTTGATGTTGAATAAAATGAATTAGTTCAGGCAGATTAAAGAAGTGCTCATGTCTGTGATTTAATGGGAGCAGGATCTGTAAATATTTGCTCAGACATGAAGGGTGGACTATGCTACATGTATGCACTGTATGTGTGTTTGTGTGTGTGCTTGTGTACGTGCGTGCTTGCAGGCATGTGTGCTGGCGAGTGTTGCACGGTATACATTTTCGATACTAGAACATGAAAAACGGTTCGGTACCAGAATTTGTGTTACTTTTGGTACTTTGTATAATGTGTCTCATGGATCAAGCCTGTCTAACAGTGCAGCCGACCTCTTATTATACAGTGGCTTGCGAAAGTATTCACCCCCTTGGCATTTTTCCTATTTTGTTGCCTTACAACCTGGAATTAAAATAGATTTTTGGGGGGTTTGTATCATTTGAATTACACAACATGCCTACCACTTTGAAGATGGTAAATATTTTTTCTTGTGAAACAAACAAGAAATAAGACAAAAAAACAGAAAACTTGAGCGTGCATAACTACTCACCCCAAAGTCAATACTTTGTAGAGCCACCTTTTGCAGCAATTACAGCTGCAAGTCTCTTGGGGTATGTCTCTATAAGCTTGGCACATCTAGCCACTGGGATTTTTGTCCATTCTTCAAGGCAAAACTGCTCCAGCTCCTTCAAGTTGGATGGGTTCCGCTGGTGTACAGCAATCTTTAAGTCATACCACATATTCTCAATTGGATTGAGGTCAGGGCTTTGACCAGGCCATTCCAATACATTTAAATGTTTTCCCTTAAACCACTCAAGTGTTGCTTTAGCAGTATGCTTTGGTCTCTTTGTTGCCTCTCTGATTAATGCCCTCCTTGCCTGGTCCATGAGTTTTGGTGGGCGGCCCTCTCTTGGCAGGTTTGTTGTGGTGCCATATTCTTTCACATTTTTTATAATGGATTTAATGGTGCTCCGTGGGATGTTCAAAGTTTCTGATATTTTTTTATAACCCAACCCTGATCTGTACTTCTCCACAACTTTGTCCCTGGCCTGTTTGGAGAGCTCCTTGGTCTTCATGGTGCCGCTTGCTTGGTGGTGCCCCTTGCTTATTGGTGTTGCAGACTCTGGGGCCTTTCAGAACAGGTGTATATACACAAGTTTTTGAGCTGTTTCCGCTCTACTTCCTGAACTCCTCCCGTCGATGCAATCCACTTCCGTTTTGCCGGGCTCCGTTTGTTTTGCTAGCTAGCTCCGTTGTGCCGAGAAAGCACTGATATCGCAGTGACAAAGAGGATATAAAAATTACAATTACAACATGAAGAAAAGTGGTTCGGGAACGATGTGTGCGGTAGTTGGTTGCAAAAACTCGAGAAAGCACCTGAATGAGTGGTTAGATAGAGAGTGCTATGACCACAAACCAGCTACGAAGAGGCAATGTCCATGCGCTCCATTGTTTAAATTTTTTCGCAAGCCTGATACCGACTCGGAATCAAGGACCTGGCTGAAGGCATTGAATCTAAAGAAACCACCCCTCAACGTTTTTGTTTGTTCCTATCACTTTGTTGACCAAAAACCTACCAAGGATAATCCTTTCCCAGAGTTGTGGTTGGGATACAATCGCCCTCCCCAGCCAAAGAGGCGTCAACTCACCCAGCGGACCACTGCCTCCCCCCAGATAAAGAAACGCAGACTTGAATCTGAGGGTAAGTTCAGCAACTTTAGCTATGAAGCCGACAATACTGTTAATTATGAAGAAGTTGTCATACATTAACATTGCTACCGGTATTTTGCTAAGGCAGTTGATTGTTTTGGAGATGGGACAAACAATGCCCACGATAGCTACATCATTAATTGTGTGTGTGTGTGTGTGTGTGTGTGTGTGTGTGTGTGTGTGTGTGTGTGTGTGTGTGTGTGTGTGTGTGTTTGTGTGTGTGTGTGTGTGTGTGCCTGCCTGCATGTGCCTTAGTCTACATCATAAATGCTGCTATAGCATAACAGTGCTCATCATGGTTTAGGAGATGGAGGTGTGGACATGGTGTTGGCTCGGTGATGGAGGAGGTATTAGCATTAAAGCAGAGCTGCAGGAGGCTATTCCCAGGGCAATTGAAAAGTGCTGCCATTGGTGAGGCAAGTGCGTTCTTCCTCCACTCTTCATGAGTCCTAAAGAGTGTCACCTCCTGTGCCGGTTCTGGAGTGGTAGAGGATGGCGGTGAAGTTGGTGGCGGCTGGTAGAGATCCTTCCTGTTGTGTCGTTTGAAGCGGACATACTTCATCTTCCTCTGACCAGCATTTCTTTTAGACCCAGCATTCCACTGGTTTTGTCCGTCTGTGCAGGCACGCCCGGTTTTCCCCTGTCTCACAGCATTTTCTACCTAGAGAGATATAGTAAAAACAGTGCATAGATATTATAATGGGTTCACTGCACACATGTCATATGATGTAACACGAATATGAAGAAAATGCGTTATTATCATAATTCAATTCAATTATGAGCGCGCTTATCTAAACGGCACCTACAAGCTGTCTCAAAGAACCAGCAAAAGTAATGATTATGAATATGTAAAATATTGCAATGAGACATTTTAATTGTTTATTCATAAACAAGTGTTCGGTTCATGCATAAGCTCCAGTTCAGGCCGGAGCCTTATGTTGTCATTATCTATTGTCTGTCTGCTATATTTATTTTTTATTTATTAAATCCAGGAATTTGGTTAATGAAAAATTTATAAAAATTAAGATACAATTAATACAAAACGAAATTCGCTTTAAAGGCTTTGTTCTTTCTGTTTTGAGGTGTCTGTGAAAGTTTGAAAGTCTTTAGTGCCGCTTTCAGAGCGCTCACGTCCGTAATGGAGAACTGTCGTAGGCCTAACATTGTTTTTTCCTCATAAATGCAAACACGAAAATTAAAACACAAAATAGTTTTTTTTTAAATAACAAATTGATGGATTTATAGTGTTTTGAAAAGAAGACATAGGCCTAGGCTACAATGGTCAAATAATTACCTTCCACAGGATCGCAGCTGAGTGGGAACAAGATCTCCCTGGTCCAGCAACACACGTACATCCCGCATTTTTGACTTCTCCAGCTTCAGTTACCAGCACCCAAGCATTATGCCATGCATTGTTCAAACACTGGCTAGGCTCTACATTTGCTTTCAGATAAACAAAACGATCATGTTTGTATGACATGACACAACCGACTTTGTTGCTGTGCAGATATTGATATGCCTCGGAGGCTTTCAGATTGTCCATTGCTTTTCCATCTATTGCCATGGATTGCACGAAGTAGGAGCAAATCTTGCTGTACGTTATGTTGGGCCACGTCGTCATGTTATCCTCCCAGTTCTGCACTGAATTCGGGTGGAGGAGAGTAGCGCCATCTCCAGTCAAAGTAGTAGAACCGTGTTCCCAAGCTAGCGTCGACATCGCTGTGTTTACACCGGCAGACGTTGTGCAAACAACTTCCGGCGGAAATTAAATGCATTTGTGTAGAGTTATGGCGCCACCCGGGATACAGCGCGTAAACTTGTGTATATACTGAGATCATGTGCCAGATCATGTGACACTTAGATTGCACACAGGTGGACTTTATTTAACTAATTATGTGACTTCTGAAGGTAATTGGTTGCACCAGGTCTTATTTAGGGGCATAATAGCAAAGGGGGTGAATACATACGCACGCACCACTTTTTCGTTATTATTTTTACAATTTTTTTTGAAACAAGTTATTTTTTTCATTTCACTTCACCAATTTGGACTATTTTGTGTATGTCCATTACATGAAATCCAAATAAACATCCATTTAAATTACAGGTTGTAATGCAACAAAATAGGAAAATCACCAAGGGGGATGAATACTTTTGCAAGGCACTGTAGCCTGCACTGGGAGTCTGGGCTGCATGATGCTAGAAGTTAACAAACTTGAATAATGTGACACGACATGTAGAAATGTTGAAACTGTTAATTACTTTTCGTAAAACAATGTCGTTAAGGCTAGAACACTTTACAATGGAAGAATATACTGGCAGCTTCCAGCTTTGTAGGCTAACTTTCCTTTCTAGCTGACAGCTAAAGCTAACATCAATTCACTATCCTAGCACTTTCTTTTTGTGATAATATGCAAACTATGATGCAAAATATCCTGATTTCAAAGCTGATTGCCACCTAAAACTTTATTAATTCACTCATTCTGTCGCTCCCAAAGATTATCTATCGCCTCAGCGAACATACTGCCTCGTGAATGACATCATTACTGGTTAAAGAGACTTTTATAAAAGAAGCTACATTTACATTTTAGCAGACACTCTTATCCAGAGTGACTTACAGTTAGTGAGTGCATACATTTTTCATACTGGCCCCCCGTGGGAATCGAACCCACAACCCTGGCATTGCAAGCGCCATGCTCTACCAACTGAGCAACAACAGGAGGCCTTCAAAGCTGCTATGCAAATGTTGCAAATGTTGATCAGTATATTAAAATAAGGCCCAAATGGATGGGAAACAGATTGTTTGTCATCTGTAGCCCCGTGAAATCAGCCAAAACAAGCTCAATAACGCAGTATATGCACCTACTCCTATTGAATATGCATTCACCTACATTGTGGATAGTCCTAGGCTACATCTTGATTTACCCAGTTTATCAATATAGATTTACCAAATAAATGATTACCATTATGTAGTTAGATTGGTAAAAACAAATTCAAATTGATTATATGATTGTATAATTTATTCATTAATGGAAAATGCAAATGTCTGATATTGAGCTCAAAGAAAATATGCCCAACGATTGAACAGAGCAGTAGCTGAATTTATCTGTCTAGATCAAGTGTCATTCTGTAACTTTGGCTAATATGCCATGTTTTTTTGCAGTGGTATAATTTTGGTATAATTTTGGTATTGAGTATCGTGATGGTATCGAATATTGTGATACTAAACCTGATATCGGTATCGAAGTCAAAATTATGGTATCGTGACAACACTAGTGCTGGCAGCAGTTGGACGTTAAGCGCCAAATCAGGTTTGCAGGAGTACAGACACAGCCCATTAGTCTGGAGTGTATGAGTGTGTGCTATCTTCTGTATACCCCTCCTACCTTGTCACAACACAACTGATTGTCTCAAAGGCATTAAGAAGGAAAGAAATTCCACAAATTAACTTTTAAGAAGGCACACCTGTTCAATGAAATGCATTCCAGGTGACTATCTCATGAAGTTGGTTGAGAGAATGCCAAGCGTGTGCAACATTGTCATCAAGGCAAAGTGTGGTTATTTTAAGAATCTCAAATATAAAATATATTTTGATTTGTTTAACACATTTTTGGTTACTACATGATTCCATATGTGTTATTTCATAGTTTTGATGTCTTCACTATTATTCTACAATGTAAAAAATGGTCAAAATAAAGAAAAACCCTTGAATGAGTAGGTGTGTCCATACTTTTGACTGGTACTGTATATCCCTTTGCTATTCATAAACATACAACGTAGTTATACAGTGCCTTCGGAAAGTGGGCACTATATGTCCATGGTATTGGAAGTAAAACAAATGTCTTGTTTGTATTTTCCTAGGATTCGAAGCCCAAGTCGAGACTTCCCATTGACCGCTAAAGTGAATTGTCAGTTTAGCCTAGTGATGGGTTGTTCGCGAACGAACAGCTCTTTTTGAATTGATATTTTAGGGTAACATCTGGAACATAGTGATAGTCTACGACTGCTTTTTGACACTTATCTGCAGATAAATTATGAAAACATTCTATGAAGATGTTGAATCCTCACTGCTGGAACAATAGGTAGTGGTCCAAAATATGATGAAAGAAAGCAGAATGAACGTTATAAAAGCTAATGATATATGGTATTTTCTAAGATATTGATATAGACCTACTGATTTCATTAAAGTGTCGACAATGGAGTAGTCAACTGCAACTTTCTGTGTAGCAAAGACCATGTTTAACACCTGCTTCATTCTTCAGTCATACCTGTAGGTCTATTCGTGGGTGCCTGACATTGTATAAAAGTGGGGGTGCACAATCTGGCAGGGGGTCTGGGGGTCCTCACTCTGATAATTCTATATTGTTTGTCAACAGGGTTTCCATGTAAATATGACAGAACGCAACCGTTTTTCTTAGGTTTTTCACTATAAATTACATTTAAAGAGTAGACTAGACTAATCTACTGCCTTCCCTCAGAGTCCCACTCACAGTGATTGATTGACACGTCTGAAATCCTACCAACTCTGTGACTCACAAACATCCTGCCCCCTCCCCTTACAATCCCACCCACAATGATTGATTGACAGGCCAAAATGTTAAAGGGATAGTTCACCCAATTTACAAATTCACACATTGGTAATTATAATTAAATACATACAATACATAATTAAAAATAAATACATAATTTTATGAATTTGAATTTGATGAATGAACACTAATTGTAAATCGCTCTAGATAGGTTTGTCTGCTAAATGACTAAACTGTAAATGTGAATGTAATAATTTGAAGAACAAACATCCTTGTGGCAATTCATATTGTGTAGGAAAGCTATAAATATGACTTTAATCTCAAGAGAAGACAGGTTTAATGTTAAAAAAGTCATTTTACTTAGAAAATAATCCTGATCATATAGGCCCTAGGCCTAGACGATAGAGCTGGGATGATAAACTGAAAATTATCGACACCGACCATACCGATCAGTCATCGCAGGCATATTTATTATATTGTTCATTATGATAAGTAGCCTATACTAGAGAAATGTGAAGTTTGAAATGAAATAAGTTTGCTAATATTGGTGATTGTTAAGGGGACAATTGACGGCTACAACCATCAACTACTAGTAGTAGTTCAATGCATAATAAATACAAAAAACTGTGGTGCACATTAATGTTATAAACTTACCATTCTATTTATCGTTATCAAATAAATTCAGGCAATTTATCTCGATATAAATGTTTGTTCATATCGCCCAGCTCTATTAGACAATATCCAAAACAACGAACAACACCCTGATTTCTGTCACACCCTGGTGCTGGGACTCATTATTGTTGATCCAGGGTGTGTGCAGTCTATGTGTTTATGTTCTATGTTGGGTGTCTAGGTTGTTGTTTTCTAGGTTGGTTCAATGACTCCCAATCGGAGGTAACGAGTGTCAGCTGTTCGGCTCGTTATCTCTGATTGGGAGCCATATTTATTTCTGTATGTTTTCCTGTGGGGTTGGTGGGTTTTTGTTTCCTTGTTGCTGTTAGTTGTATTCAGCATTGAACTTCACTTTCGTCTATTTTGGTTTATCGTTTCTATCGTGGTTTCTTTTAATAAAGTCTACGATGTTCGCTCAACACGCTGCGCTTTGGTCTCCTCCTTTCGACGATCGTGACAGAAAAACCCACCACAAGAGGACCAAGCGGCGTAACAAGCGGCAACAGGACCTACCTACGCAGGATTTATGGGAGCCTCCTAAGGACTTTTGGACATGGGAGGAGATACGGGCTGGAAAGGGTCCTTGGGCACAACCGGAGGAGTACCACCGCCCTCGTGAAGAGCTGGAGGCAGCTGCAGCCGAGAGGAGGTGGTATGAGGAGGCAGCGCGGAGTCGAGGCTGGAAGCCCGTGGTTACTCCCCAAAAATTTCTTGGGGGGGGGCTAAAAGGGAGTGTGGCGAAGTCAGGTAGGAGACCTGCGCCTACTCCCTGGACTGACCGTGGAGAGCGGGAGTACGGGCAGACACCATGTTACGCAGTAGAGCGCATGGTGTCTCCTGTACGCAGGCATAGCCCGGTGCGGTACATTCCAGCTCCTCGTATCGGCCGGGCTAGATTGAGTGTTGAGCCGGATGTCATGAGGCCGGCCCCACGCAGCAGGCCACCAGTGCGTCTCCTCGGGCCGGCTTACATGGCACCAGCCCTACGTATGGTTTCCCCGGTTCGCCTACATAGCCCGGTGCGGGTTATTCCTCCTTCCCGTACTGGTCGGGCGACGGGGAGTATACAACCAGGTAGGGTTGGGCAGGCTCAGTGCTCAAGGGAGCCAGTACGCCTGCACGGTCCGGTATTTCCGGCGCCACCTCCCCGCTCCAGCCCAGTACCACCAGTGCCTACACCACGCACCGAGCCTCCTGTGTGTTCCCAGAGTCCTGTGCGTCCTGTTGCTGCTCCCCGCACTAGCCCTGAGATGCGTGTCCTCAGCCCGGGACCACCAGTTCCGGCACCACGCACTAGGACTTATGTGCGTCCCCAGGGTCCTGCATGCCCTGTTGCTGCTCCCCGCACTAGCCCTGAGATGCGTGTCCTCAGCCCGGGACCACCAGTTCCGGCACCACGCACTAGGACTTATGTGCGTCCCCAGGGTCCTGCATGCCCTGTTGCTTCTCCCCGCACTAGCCCTGAGATGCGTGTCCTCAGCCCGGTACCTCCAGTTCCGGCACCACGCATCAGGCCTACGGTGCGCCTCAGACGGCCAGAGTCTGCCGTCTGCCCAACGGCGCCTGAACTGCCCGTCTGCCCAACGGCGCCTGAACTGCCCGTCTGCCCAACGGCGCCTGAACTGCCCGTCTGCCCAACGGCGTCTGAACTGCCCGTCTGCCCAACGGCGTCTGAACTGCCCGTCTGCCCAACGCCGTCTGAACTGTCCGTCTGCCAAGCGCTGCATAAGCCGCCCGTCTGCCATGAGCCTTCAGAGCCGTCCGCCAGACCGGAGCCGCTAGAGCTCTCCGCCAGACAGGATCAGCCAGAGCCTTCCGCCAGACAGGATCAGTCAGAGCCTTCCGCCAGACAGGATCAGCCAGAGCCTTCCGCCAGACAGGATCAGCCAGAGCCTTCCGCCAGACAGGATCAGCCAGAGCCTTCCGCCAGACAGGATCAGCCAGAGCCTTCCGCCAGACAGGAGCAGCCAGAGCCTTCCGTCAGACCGGATCAGCCAGAGCCTTCCGCCAGACAGGAGCAGCCAGAGCCTTCCGCCAGACGGGATCCGCCAGAGCCGTCCAGCCGGGATCCGCCAGAGCCGTCCAGCCGGGATCCGCCAGAGCCGTCCAGCCGGGATCCGCCAGAGCCGTCCAGCCGGGATCCGCCAGAGCCGTCCAGCCGGGATCCGCCAGAGCCGACCAGCCAGGATTCGCCATTCTGCCTGGTACTGCCCCTTAGTCCGGTACTGCCCCTTAGTCCGGTACTGCCCCTTAGTCCGGTGCTGCCCCTTAGTCCGGTGCTGCCTCTTAGTCAGGTGCTGCCCCTTAAACCGGTGGGGGTCATTTGGAGGAGGCTACATAAGCGGGAAGTGACTATGGTGGGGTGGTGGTCTAGGCCGGAGCCAGAACCGCCACCGAGGAGGTATGCCCGCCCAGCCCTCCCCTGTTTGGGGGTTTTGAGGCGCGGTCGCAGTCCGCGCCTTTAGGGGGGGGTACTGTCACACCCTGGTGCTGGGACTCATTATTGTTGATCCAGGGTGTGTGCAGTCTATGTGTTTATGTTCTATGTTGGGTGTCTAGGTTGTTGTTTTCTAGGTTGGTTCAATGACTCCCAATCGGAGGTAACGAGTGTCAGCTGTTCGGCTCGTTATCTCTGATTGGGAGCCATATTTATTTCTGTATGTTTTCCTGTGGGGTTGGTGGGTTTTTGTTTCCTTGTTGCTGTTAGTTGTATTCAGCATTGAACTTCACTTTCGTCTATTTTGGTTTATCGTTTCTATCGTGGTTTCTTTTAATAAAGTCTACGATGTTCGCTCAACACGCTGCGCTTTGGTCTCCTCCTTTCGACGATCGTGACAATTTCATACATGTTCAGTCACTTTAATTGTAAAATCACGTCTTCCTTCTCAATACCAAAACTCACTTTACAGGTAAAGTCAATATTCAATAATTTAGCTGTGTATTTTAGATGGAATCAAGGCATTAGAATGTCCCAGAGGCCACCAAAATAGAGCCGTACCTCCCTGGCTGGCTACTTTTCTACTTTCTCTATTTGGCTGGCTACTCCAGGAAAACACTGTGTACGGGAGGTAATACTATAATAATAATACATGCCTGAAGTGGAGCGATCCGTTTGTCTCGACGCTGGCGACTTGTATGTGTGTGTGCCACTCTCAGCACACTGTAGGTCCTACCCTCTCTCCCCTTAGCTTGTAAATGCTTAGTAGCACACAAATGGTCCATCAAGCCTCTTTCAAATGTTCCATCAAGCCTCTTTCTCTCAGACTGTCAAGACAACAAATAGGGGAGAGTGGGGTACGTTGAACAATTTTTTACATTCAGCATCACTCCGTCAATGGAAATATAGTATTCTTCCTAACAAAGATAGATACAGTTGAAGTCAGAAGTTTACATACACCTTAGCCAAATACATTTAAATTCAGTTTTTCATAATTCCTGACATTTAGTCCTAGTAAAAATTCCCTGTTTTAGGTCAGTTAGGATCACCACTTTAAGAATGTGAAATGTCAGAATAATAGTAGAGAGAATTATTTATTTCAGCTTTCATCACATTCCCAGTGGGTCAGAAGTTTATATACACTCAATTAGTATTTGGGAGCATTGCCTTTAAATTGTTTAACTTGGGTCAAATGTTTTGGGTAGCCTTCCACAAGCTTCCCACAATAAGTTGGGTGAATTTTGGCCCATTCCTCCTGACAGAGCTGGTGTAACTGAGTCAGGTTTGTAGGCCTCCTTGCTCGCACACGCCTTTTCAGTTCTGCCCACAAATGTTCTATTGGATTGAGGTCAGGGCTTTGTGATGGCCACTCTAATACCTTGACTTTGTTGTCCTTAAGCCATTTTCCACAACTTTAAAAGGATGCTTGGGGTCATTGTGCATTTGGAAGACCCCTTTGCGACCAAGCTTTAACTTCCTGACTGATGTTTTGAGATGTTTCTTCAATATATCCACATTTTTCTTCCTCATGATACAATCTATTTTGTGAAGTGCTCCAGTCCCTCCTGCAGCAAAGCACCCCCACAGCATGATGCTGTCACCCCCGTGCTTCACGGTTGGGATGGTGTTCTTCAGCTTGCAAGCACACCCTTGTTCTTCCAAACATAACCATGGTCATTATGGCAAAACAGTTATATTTTTGTTTCATCAGACCAGATGACATTTCTCCAAAAAGTACGATCTTTGTCCCCATGTGCAGTTGCAAACCGTAGTCTAGGTTTTTTATGGCGGTTTTGGAGCAGTGGCTTCTTCCTTGTAGAGTGGCCTTTCAGGTTATGTCGATATAGGACTTGTTTTACTGTGGATATAGATACTTTTGTACCTGTTTCCTCCAGCATCTTCAAATGGTCCTTTGCTGTTGTTCTGGGATTGATTTTCACTTTTCGCATCAAAGTACAATCATCTCTAGGAGACAGAACGCGTCTCCTTCCTGAGCGGTATGACGACTGTGTGGTCCCATGGTGTTTATACTTGCATACTATTGTTTGTACAGATGAACGTGGTACCTTCAGGTGTTTGGAAATTGCTCCCAAGGATGAACCAGACTTATGGAGGTCTACACATTTTTTTCTGAGGTCTTGGCTGATTTCTTTTGATTTTCCCATGAATCCAAGCAAAGAGGCACTGAGTTTGAAGGTAGGCCTTGAAATACATCCACAGGTATACCTCCAATTGACTCAAATGATGTCAATTAGCCTATCAGAAGCTTCTAAAGCCATGACACCAAAAGGGTTCTATCTGCAACCAAAAAGGGTTCTTCAAAGGGTTCTCCTATGGGGACAGCTGAAGAACCCTTTTAGGTTCTAGATAGCACCTTTTTTTCTAAGAGTGTAGTGACCACTCTGCAGAGCTGCCTCCAGGGCAAGATTAATGACAAGAAAATGCCAACCTGCAGTACAAATGGGCGCCACGTCTAAGCATGTTTACAGTATATTCTTACAATGACAACAACCAGCCACCACAATATCACAGGCGTTGTTACACAACATAGGAAGGTTCACAAAATGCAGTGACATGTTTGAGAAATTGGTGATTACGAGGCTGCTTGGGACTGCTTGGGTGTTGTGGATAACTTTTTGAATAAGTGTGTGAATGCAGAGGAGTGAGAATGAAAAATAGCTGTGTGATAGTGTCATGTTGGTTCTGTCAAGAATGCTTTCTCTCACACTCCCCAACCTAGCCTCCCTTCCACACACTATTTTTTTCTTACTCTCCCTATCCCCCATTCCCCCTTCCTTTACAATTGTTCAATTGTGAGGTCGGAGGTAGTTATTTTGACCTTAAAACGTTAAGACAGGTTTTAGGTGTATTTGGGTTTGTTACTTTTCCGAAATGGTGGATTGACTTGTTTGATGTAATCTTATGCGAATCAGCCTAAGGTGCAGTCTCTTTATCCTGCCGGCTAGCTAAGCAGCCTAGCTACTACTTAACAGGGCAGGAAGTCAGAAGGCATTCCCAGAATACCTCTCACGGAATTCCCTCCCTATTCCAAAGAAAACACAAACAGACCTTATCCCAGGGCCTGGAGTGGCCTGGCTAAAATCCTCTTTAACCAGAACAAGGCCACACTCGCACCTTTGCACGACAGGAAGGGTGTGTGTTTGTGTGCGTGTGTGTCTGTGTTTGTTAAGGTTTCCACCTTCAAGGTTGGGACTCACAACAAAACTGCCTTAAATCACGTTAATCCCCCATATTATCTCCCCTAGATTATGGAAACTCCTCTTATAAACCCTACATACACCATCAGTCAGAATCCATTGGACACGGAAGTCCCTTGGAAATACTTTTACAAAAGTAGTATCTTCTACTGTTTAGTACTAAGCCTGCTGACAATGCAGCCAGACAGTACAGACTAAGCAGAAGTCTAACCTTTGAGCATCTCTTCTTTGCAGCCATGTCTTCTTCTACAACAGGGTGCTTTGCCCTGAGACATGGCTGTAGACTCCTATGGCATCTAATGAGTCTATAGAACACAGTCCTATGGAACTATTTGGTCTTTCGACACTGACATACTAATTACTCTAGAAGAACAAGAGCAGTGTTTAAACGTTGTTTCTTTATATTAAACGAGGGGTTGAATTGTATATGCTAATTCCGCTTGTTTCTTAATTAAATCCATGCATCAGAAATAGTTATGTGCCATATCAGAGGTTGAGGAGGAGAGAAGAAGAGAAATGTATATTACATCTGTCACGTTCGTTTAAGGACGGGTCAGACCAAGGCGCAGCGTGAAATGCGTACATGTTTATTTAAATGATAAACACACGACAAAACAACAAACCAACGAAACGTGAAGTCCTAAGGCTACACACAAAACAAGCCTACTCACGGAACAAGATCCCACAACTAACTAAATAGGCTGCCTAAGTATGATCCCCAATCAGAGACAATGAGCGACAGCTGCCTCTGATTGGGAACCACACCGGCCAACATAGATCTATACATACTAGAACACAAACATAGAAAATACAACATAGAATATCCACACCCTGACTCAACATATAAGAGTCCCCTGAGTCAGGGCGTGACAATATCTTCTCCCAGGGACAGTCCTGAGGAGGGTGGGGCGATGCAATGGGATTTTTAATAGATATAAGTGATGCTTATGACTTTGGCCGTGAATTTGTAATGGAATTATATAACTTCCCCCTGGTTTTTTAAGAGATTGAGGAGGGTGTGTGCGTGTGTGTGTCTGTGTGTGTGTGCGTGTGTGTGGCGGGTGATCCCATGTGAATCTTTGTCCACTCAAAGAGAAGACGAGACGCACATTTAACTGAATGCTCACTGATGAGAGAGATCTGATCTGAGATTTTCATCTCATACACAAGCGAAGACACACACAACGCACAGCACACACACCGTCAAACTTGGGCAGCAGCACGATTCAATTAGCGGAAGGTGAGAAACCACGAGATGAGGGTCACGTTGTCGTTCTATCCCAAAATGAGCTACTTCCCTCCAAGGCTCGGCATGGCTCTAAATCCAGCGTCTCCAGGTCATTGTTTCAGCACAGGGGTGAAATGATTTCTGTGCTCCCACATTTCTATCTATAGGCCCGGCATATGGGATATGTAATATGTGTACATTTCAATCTAAACGGGTCCCCTCAGAAGCTCCCACAGTGCAGGGTTCAGACTTGGTGTGAAGGGTGGGAGAGAGTGGTGCTTTCCCTTTGAGCATGCGTTCCTCAGCACTGCAGTTGAAACGCTAGGACCCCCGAGCATTATACTTTAACTCCCCTGCATCTGTAATAATGAATTTAGCTAGAACATATGGTACTGTACCGTATGCACTGCACGAAGACACTATGTAGGCCTACAAACAGTATGTGTGTGCATATTGAACAGGCATATGTAGCCTGCCTGTACAATACAAAGACACTGATCAAATAAAAAACAAATCTCAAAGGAATAACATCTTCGGAAGGGATAAAAGACAAAACTGAGACAAACTTTACATATACAGTGGGAAGAACAAGTATTTGATACACTGCCGATTTTGCAGGTTTTCCTACTTACAAAGCATGTAGAGGTCTGTCATTTTTATCATAGGTACACTTCAACTGTGAGAGACGGAATCTAAAACAAAAATCCAGAAAATCACATTGTATGATTTTTAAGTAATTAATTTGCATTTTATTGCATGACATAAGTATTTGATCACCTACCAACCAGTAAGAATTCCGGCTCTCACAGACCTGTTAGTTTTTCTTTAAGAAGCACTCCTGTTCTCCACTCATTACCTGTATTAATTGCACCTGTTTGAACTCGTTACCTGTATAAAAGACACCTGTCCACACACTCAATCAAACAGACTCCAACCTCTCCACAATGGCCAAGACCAGAGAGCCGTGTAAGGACATCAGGGATAAAATTGTAGACCTGCACAAGGCTGGGATGGGCTACAGGACAATAGGCAAGCAGCTTGGTGAGAAGGCAACAACTGTTGGTGCAATTATTAGAACATGGAAGAAGTTCAAGATGACGGTCAATCACCCTTGGTCTGGGGCTCCATGCAAGATCTCACCTCATGGGTCATCAATGATCATGAGGAAGGTGAGGGATCAGCCCAGAACTACACGGCAGGACCTGGTCAATGACCTGAAGAGAGCTGGGACCACAGTCTCAAAGAAAACCATTAGTAACACACTACGCCGTCATGGATTAAAATCCTGCTGCGCATGCAAGGTCCCCCTGCTCAAGCCAGCGCATGACCAGGCCCGTCTGAAGTTTGCCAATGATTATCTGGATGATCCAGAGGAGGAATGGGAGATGGTCATGTGGTCTGATGAGACAAAAATAGAGCTTTTTGGTCTAAACTCCACTCGCCTTGTTTGGAGGAAGAAGAAGGATGAGTACATCCCCAAGAACACCATCCCAACCGTGAAGCATTGAGGTGGAAACATCATTCTTTGGAGATGCTTTTCTGCAAAGGGGACAGGACGACTGCACCACATTGAGGGGAGGATGGATGTGGCCATGTATCGTGAGATCTTGGCCAACAACCTCCTTCCCTCAGTAAGAGCATTGAAGATGGGTTGTGGCTTGGTCTTCCAGCATGACAACGACCCGAAACACACAGCCAGGGCAACTAAGGAGTGGCTCCGTAAGAAGCATCTCAAGGTCCTGGAGTGGCCTAGCCAGTCTCCAGACCTGAACCCAATAGAAAATCTTTGGAGGGAGCTGAAAGTCCGTATTGCCCAGCGACAGCCCCGAAACCTGAAGGATCTGGAGAAGGTCTGTATGGAGGAGTGGGCCAAAATCCCTGCTACAGTGTGTGCAAACCTGGTCAAGACCTACAGGAAACGTATGATCTCTGTAATTGCAAACAAAGTTTTCTGTACCAAATATTAAGTTCTGCTTTTCTGATGTATCAAATACTTATGTCATGCAATAAAATGCAAATGAATTACTTAAAAATCATACAATGTGATTTTCTGGATTTTTGTTTTAGATTCCGTCTCTCACAGTTGAAGTGTACCTATGATAAAAATGACAGACCTCTACATGCTTTGTAAGTAGGAAAACCTGCAAAATCGGCAGTGTATCAAATACTTGTTCTCCCCACTGTATGTATTTTCTTATTTTACTCTCTCCTTCCGATCGAGTATAGGGAGTATAGCTGTCCCACAGTCAATCTCAGGATCAGAGAGGGAGGGAGGGAGGTATAGAGGTCCTCATATTGAGAAAGGTATTGCATATGGATTTCCTGTAATGATAGTTACTGACAACGGTCCCAGCTAGAGTGGAATGGACGATATGGGATCAATGGAGGATAAACAACAGGCCTTCATATCGGACCGTTATTCAAACATGCGTCAGTCAGTCCCCGTCTCTAATGGGAATGTTTATGATGAGCGCCTGGCTCTCCCACGTCTCCTCACTCTCTCCCTGTTTCCATCTAGACTGTAGACGGCTGGTCTAAGGCCTCCGAGCCAAGGATTGAAATTGAGAAACTCCCCTGAGAGTTTTGAATTTAATGCAATAAAATACATATTGTTCTCCATTATTCCCTGCCTCCCTGCCTCGCTGCCTCCCTCCCTGCCTCCCTCCCTCCCTCCCTCTCTGATCCTGGCTGAGATTGACTGTGGGCCATAATCCCCGTTTGTCTTCTTTCACAGCCAGTGCTGTTGTTATTGTTTTTCTTCTTTTTATTTTCTAACCCTCCCGTGAATGGCGGCGGCCAGGCGAGATATGTCAGAAACAGGCGTGAAGCAAATCTGCAACTCATCACGCACAGGCGCCTGTGTTCTGAGGTGTTTATGAGAACTCCCTTTTTCCTCTCTTTCCCTTTTCCCTTTCTCATGAAATGCCAAGCCACTTACTGTACTGACACGTTGTCAGAGAAATGGAGAGAGTTTTTCGATTTCGTTTTTCATGGAATTCTTGGCCAGTTACTGTACCACCAAGAGCTTGTCAGAGAGGAATAGTTTATCTTTTTCAAAAAAAAAAAAATCAATAGTAAAAACCAGTTTAATCAAACAGTGTACCTTGCCAAAACATCTCCAGGATTCCCAGCTGTCTGAAATCAGGCTGCCTTTTGCCAAAGCTTATCTACCGCTTTCTCAGTAGGGAGAAGTGTGAGGGAGAGAGGGAACGAGGGAGAGAGAGGAAGAGTGGAGAGGGAGAGCGTTGGCAGGCAGTTACTGTACTGCTCACCGGTGATGATGACAAAAATAGGTTGCCCGGCCCATGCTGGAAAGGTAGAGAAATAAACGTGCGAGGGCACACCTGGAAGCGCTATAGTTGATCGTTTTTCCATCCATGCTTCAGCGCTTGTGTAGTACAAAAGGCTACATCAGCAACAGCAAAAATACTTGACCACCCAGTAGAGTCACCTCTACATTGTAAGAAGTGGGTCAAAGTGAGGATACAAAGGTTTTCAGCAACCCACAGAGGACCGCACTGGGGATTCTCACTACAATTGGACGAATAGAGTCCAGGTTCTGACATCAACAACTGTTACGGCTCTTTACAATCTCAACCTGCCCATTTACACGCACCTCGCTACAAGCTAGAGTGATTGATGACAATTTGTGTGTGTGTGTGTGTGTGTGTTCAGGCAGGAGCATGCTGGCATGTATACGACATACACCTGCTCGTCGAATATCTCATAAAAAAATCCTGGGCATTAATATGGAGTTGGTCCCCCCTTTGCTGCTGTAACAGCCTCCACTCTTCTAGGAAGTCTTTCCAGTAGATGTTGGAACATTGCTGCTGGGACTTGCTTCCATTTAGCCACAAGAACATTAGTGAGGTTGGGCATTGATGTTGGGCGATTAGGCATGGCTCGCAGTCGGCGTTCCAATTAATCCCAAATGTGTTCAATGGGGTTGATGTCAGTGCTCTGTGCAGGCTAATCAAGTTCTTGTACACCGATCTCGACAAACCATTTCTGTATTGACCTCGCTTTGTGCACAGGGGCATTGTCATGCTGAAACAGGAAAGGGCCTTCCCCAAACGGTTGCCACAAAGTTGGAAGCACAGAATTGTCTAGAATGTCATTGTATGCTGTAGCGTTAAGATTTCCCTTCACTGGAATTAAGGGGCCGAGCCCGGATCATGAAAAACAGCCCCAGACCATTATTCCTCCTCCACCAAACTTTACAGCTGGCACTCTGCATTGGGGCAGGTAGCGTTCTCCTGGCAAACCCAGATTCATCCATCGGACTACCAGATGGTAAGCGTGATTCATCACTCCAGAGTCCAATGGCGGCGAGCTTTACACCACTACAGCCAATGCTTGGCATTGCGCATGGTGATCTTAGGCTTGTGTGCGGCTGCTCGGCCATTTCATGAAGCTTCTGACGAACAGTTATTGTGTTGACGTTGCTTCCAGAGGCAGTTTGGAACTCGGTAGTGGGTGTTGCAACCGAGGACAGACGATTTTTATGCGCTTCAGCACTCGGCGCTGTGAGCTTGTGTGGCTTACCACTTTGCGGCTGAGCCGTTGTTGCTCCTAGACGTTTCCACTTCACAATAACAGCACTTACAGTTGACCAGGGTAGCTCTAGCAGGTCAGAAATTTGACGAACTGCTTTGTTGGAAAGGTGGCATCCTATGATGGTGCCACGTTGAAAGTCACTGAGCTCTTCAGTAAGGCCATTCTACTGCCAATGTGTGTTTATGGAGATTGCATGGCGGTATGCATGATTTTATACACCTGTCAGCAACGGGTGTGGCTAAAATAGCCAAATCCACTAACTTGAAGGGGTGTCCACATACTTTTGTATATGTAGTGTACGTGTTTGTGTGTGTTAGTGTATATGTGAGAAACCTCCTCCCATCTGAAAAGGTCATGAGATGGAGAACCCACACATACGTGAGTCACGCAAAATAACATTTGATATGGAGAACTGGAGTGGGAGAAAATACATCTTCAGTGTAAAGTTGACACTCTCCACACAAATAATCAGGTTGTGCTGAAGATGTCTTACCCCCTAGGGAAAGACGAGAAGAAAGAGAGAAAGAATCAACACAACATAGAACAAGTATTTCAAGTCTCTTGATAGTTCTGATTACTAATTACAGACTCAAACAAGGACCTTGTTAAAAATAAGTACAAATACCAAATGATATAATTAAACACCAAATATAATTACTGTTATTGTAATAAAATAGTAATAAAAAACACTTCTCAGTTCCTCTGGGGATGTTGGGGAGAGGCAGCAGGGAAATCAATGCTTCTTTATAAAAAATAAAAATAACATGTACAAACATTGTTTAGATAAATGTTGGCAATTTTCAAAACAGTGTTCTCAAGACACAAAGCTCTTTGACCTTTTGCAAAACAGTAAATGCATTTTTAAAATGTAGTTGCCTTCTCAAAACTTAAATATGTTCATCAAAACTATATGATACCATCACAACAGCTAATTCCTCAAAAGAACACTACTGACTGCAAACATACATTTCTCTTGAGTCTAAGCTGACAAAACAGAAAGTTAGTGTGTCATTTAAAACATCCCAGTGATCTTTGCAGTCACTATATCATGATGATCAAAATTGGAAATGCAACTATCTAAAGGTGCAGAATTTGGGGAAATTACTCTCTGTGTATGCATATTTCACCAAACAATTTCATAGACATCAAATGTAATATTATACCTGATCAAACAGAAAATGAAAAATAAGCACATTGTGTGCAGGAATCATTCATAACTCTCATCACAATCCAATTCCATGTATTCAATACTGTACATAGGCTTAGACTTTCATTCGGCAAGCAGAAACACAAACCCCAATAGAAATAAGGAAAGGTGAATGAACACAACTGATATGAATGTATAGGCCTCAATCTACATTTACGTCATTTAGCAGACGCCCTGATCCAGAGCGACTTACATACATTTTCATACTTTTTTCATACTAGTCCCCCATGGGATTCGAACCCACAACCCTGGTGTTGCAAGCGCCATGCTCTACCAACTGAGCTACATCAAAGCAAAGCTCTATAATGGAAGGTCACAATGTTGGAGATGAAGAATTATGAGTAACCCTAAGTTATTTAGAAATAACTCCACTTCATTTAGTGCTTACCCTATATTGTACCTGTTGTTCTACTGTTAAAGCCATTTACAATTTTGTGCAGTAGAATTTACTGATTGGCGGAAACAGTGAACACATTTGCAGCCTTTTCTCTTCTGATGAAAACAATGTGTTGATTTTCTGTGAACAAAACACTTTACATTGAATTTTGTATTAATTGATACATTTGTGTGTGTATGTGTGTGTGTGTCTGTGTGCTTCTGCATTATGTGTGTGTTAAAGTGTGCAACTGTGTGTATTTGTGAGACATATTAATTATGTTCAGCTGTGAGGAGAAATAGGGAGGATAGAGGATGCTTTTATGTTAGAGACTGAAGGTGTGTTGGTAGACTGAGTACACTACCAAGGCCGAAAGTAGGGCAACCTTGATGCACGGTTGGTACAAGGCTGCTTCCACTCTTCGGCAGCCTCAGCATCTAACCACACACCTTCACATAGCATTGCACATCTATAATATATTGAAGGGTTTATGCTATGATATATAAGTCAATCTATATTTAATGTTAGACTGGGCAGAAACAGATTCTAAAATGAGAGACAAGTTCAAGTATGTTTGGGAAAACTTCTGCTTGTGTGTTTGTGTGTGTGTGTGTACGTGTGCATATACTTCACGTATGTGTGTGTGTGTGTGTGTGTGTGTGTGTGTGTGTGTGTGTGTGTGTGTGTGTGCGTGTGCGTGTGTGTGTGTGAATACTCTGTGTGTGTGTAATATGCTATCTATGTGTGTTCTCTGTCTGCTAACACTAGGACAGATGGTAGAGTATGTATGAGTGTTTCTGTATCTTGAAGGCATGAGATAGGTGTATAATTATTCCTGTGTCTAGTATGTCTCCCAACTGTAATAATATAATAATAATAATATGCCATTTAGCAGACGCTTTTATCCAAAGCGACTTACAGTCATGTGCGCATACATTTTTACGTATGGGTGGTCCCGAGGATCGAACCCACTGTACTCTGGCATGTGATGCTAAACAATACATTGAGTGCATTCCATAGCAGCCAACGAGGTTAACTCAGTACATAGCAATTATTTTTCGGCTTCTAGCTACTGTATTTCAAATAACCATAAATTTGTCCTTCTCTTTGTAGGAAAGAGATCTATAGCACTGCAGAAAATAACACACACAGATTGTTCACGGCGCTTAGAGTCGTTGAGGTTTAACCTATTATTTTCACCCGGCGATGAAATTGTTGTTGTTATTGTTATATTGGTATTTGGAAAGGTGATGTTAGGGCAACGTTGTGAAATACTTTATGAAACCTAATAGAGCAATGTTTCTCAAAGTGTTTTGATGCCATTTCAACTCAAAGTGCTGGACTAACTGAGAGATATCTTTGGAAAAGGTTAGATCTCTTTCACTGTTGAAATGTTGGATGTAAACCTCCAGCTTTGAACTCGTTCTGAAATTGAATACTTCGAAATAGCGTCTATTTTTGTCGGGCCAATATTACTCATTTCTCTCTCTCCTTCAATCCCTCTTGCATGTGGCCAATTCCACGATAATAGAATTACGCTATAATTTGAAATGTATGCCAAACAAAAACCATTGATTTCAAAGTTTAACAAACCATACAACTCTATGCACAAGGGCTAATTTTAACATTTTACAAAAACTAATTTAGTGGAAGAACTGTGCAGATGCAAGCTTTGCTAATGGACTTTATGCGACCACATTTTCCAAAAAAGTCAGTTAAATATCTGCTCCGAATCAAGATGAAGATATTTTTGCAGAAAGAATGGTGTGTCATCATATGTTTATTTTTCTTGGTTATTGACCTACAGTAAGTGAAGTGGATTTACACCTGGTAACGGAATTACGGTAATGGAATTACATAATGGGTCCCTGATATGTACTACACAGAAATGCAGAATTATGGATATGGATGTCATTCTCCACGTTTCACAAGTTTGGACATCACAGCGCAGCACAGCAGAGCACAGTAGAGTACAGTGCAGTACAAGACAGCACAGCAGAGCAGAGTAGAGAAGAGTTCAGTACAGTAAAGTACAGTCAGGTACAGTGCAATATACTGTACTGTACTCTACTCTACTGTACTGTATTATACGCTACTTTTCTTTACTGTATTGTATTCTACTGTACTCTACTGTGCTCCACTCACTCTACTGTACTGTACTGTGCTATCCAAACTTGTGTAACATATGTCTATGATAGGTTCAGATGTTGTCCTGTCTGGTCTGTCTGTAGACGCTCAGTGGGTGAGGATGCTGGTTACAGTAAATGGAAGGAGAGAGGGCTCATGAGTAGGTGTCAGTAAAAGCCAAGAGAGGTGACATTAACTGGAGAGTGAGAGAGAGGCAGAGAGAGAGGTAGAGAGAGAGGGAGGGGTTGTCCAGAGTCAGACTGTTTTATCACTGTTGGTTTGGCCACCAGACAACAGAAAGACAAAGAAAACAGTTATGAGCTGAACATAAAAGTATGCCAGTGGAAGGGAGGACAGTAGCAGGTGACCCAACTGTGGTTTGTGACTATTATTAATTTCCATTGTAGCCAATTCAGTTGCAGTAATTCCGTTACAATTTTTTTTGTAATTCCATTAACAATTTGGTAATGGAATTATGAGTTTTAATCACCTAATAATGCATGAAGAAAATGCATAGCAGTAAAATCACTACAACTAACTGATAGGTCTACCATTACTTCTGTGAACTTGTATTATCCTCCCTCTGCATAAGGTAGAGAAATTATATATATATTTTTGTACAGTATTTCTGATACCTTTTAAGACTTTTTCTGGTAGATGTTTTCTTAGACCCCTTTTCCAAGCATTTATAAAAAAAATTAAGATGGAAAATGGTTGAAAAATGTATCTATGCCTTATTTTCCCCAAAATATAGTCTCGTAGCTTTCATTTGACACCCAATTTGATATGCTCCTATGAACTTCACATGTTGGTGCTCATGCATCCTTTTACATAGAAACAAAACTTTTGGAAATGCATTAGTTAATGTTGTTTTCGGAAATTGAAATCTATTTTTCTACTCACCGGATCCAGACACAAGCGCCCTTGCATTGTTTGTAGCCTATTTCACTCACTACAGAGAATGACAATGTTCATATTCATACTCATAAGCGGATGATTTATTCAAATGTCCTCCGTCCATTGCTATAGTCCGCAGAGGCCTCCTATTTCAAAAGGTAGCTAGGGGCGAGTTAAGGTTAACAAACTCAATCAATGCGTCCACAGCACTGGACCAAAGGCCTTTTTCCACACAACATCCGCTAAAGAGCACAGAGACCTGTGTGGATAAATAGATGACATTAGGTTGTTAGTGGAGGACCAGAGGGGGAGAGGGAGCCGATATCATGTCTCTGCCCAGAGAAGGGGTGTTAAACAGGGCTTAATGTGGGACAGGGCCCTGGCCTGGGTCTCTGTCATTATGAAGGCCCCAGTGGAGCAGAGCAGCTGTTACTGCCTCACATCTGTTCTAGGATCAGTCAGGACCGGAGCCAGCACCCCAGGGTTCCATCCGGCCAGCCACATCTACCTGCTGTGGGTTCTTTTCTTTTTATTTATTTTATTTCACCTTTATTTAACCAGGTAAGCCAGTTGAGAAGAAGTTCTCATTTACAACTGCGACCTGGCCAAGATAAAGCAAAGCAGTGCGATAAAAACAACAACACAGAGTTACATATGGGGTAAAAAAAACATAAAGTCAAAAAATACAACAGAAAATATATAAACAGTGTGTGCAAATGTAGCAAGTTATGGAGGTAAGGCAATAAATAGGCTATAGTGCAAAATAATTACAATTAGTATTAACACTGGAATGATACATGTGCAAGAGATTATGTGCAAATAGAGATACTGGGGTGCAAAATAGCAAAATAATTAACAACATAGGGATGAGGTAGTTGGGTGGGCTAATTTCAGATGGGCTGTGTACAGGTGCAGTGATCGGTAAGGTGCTCGGACAACTGATGCTTAAAGTTAGTGAGGGAGATAAGAGTCTCCAGCTTCAGAGATTTTTGCAATTCGTTCCAGTCATTGGCAGCAGAGAACTGGAAGGAATGGCGGCCAAAGGAGGTGTTGGCTTTGGGGATGACCAGTGAGATATACCTGCTGGAGCGCAGACTACGGGTGGGTGCTGCTATGGTGACCAATGAGCTAAGATAAGGCGGGGATTTGCCTAGCAGTGATTTATAGATGGCCTGGTGCCAGTGGGTTTGACGACAAACATGTAGTGAGGACCAGCCAACAAGAGCGTACAGGTCACAGTGGTGGGTAGTGTATGAGGCTTTGGAGACAAAACGGATGGCACTGTGATAGACTACATCCAATTTGCTGAGTAGAGTGTTGGAGGCTATTTTGTAAATGACATCGCCAAAGTCAAGGATCGGTAGGATAGTCAGTTTTACGAGGGCATGTTTGGCAGCATGAGTGAAGGAGGCTTTGTTGCGAAATAGGAAACCGATTCTAGATTTAACTTTGGATTGGAGATTCTTAATGTGAGTCTGGAAGGAGAGTTTACAGTCTAACCAGACACCTAGGTATTTGTAGTTGTCCACATACTCTAGGTCAGACCCGTCGAGAATAGTGATTCTAGTCGGGTGGGCGGGTGCCAGCAGCGTTCGATTGAAGAGCATGCATTTAGTTTTACTAGTGTTTAAGAGCAGTTGGAGGCTACTGAAGGAGTGTTGGAGGCTACTGAAGGAGTGTTGTATGGCATTGAAGCTCGTTTGGAGGTTTGTTAACACAGTGTCCAATGAAGGGCCAGATGTATACAAAATGTTGTCGTCTGCGTAGAGGTGGATCTGAGAGTCACCAGCAGCAAGAGCGACATCATTGATATACACAGAGAAAAGAGTCGGCCCAAGAATTGAACCCTGTGGCACCCCCATGGAGACTGCCATAGGTCCAGACAACAGGCCCTCCGATTTGACACATTGAACTCTATCTGAGAAGTAGTTGGTGAACCAGGCGAGGCAGTCATTTGAGAAACCAAGGCTATTTAGTCTGCGAATAAGAAAGCCTTGGCTAGGTCGATGAAGACGGTTGCACAGTACTGTCTATTATCGATCGCGGTTATAATATCGTTTAGGACCTTGAGCGTGGCTGAAGTGCACCCATGACCAGCTCGGAAACCGGATTGCATAGCGGAGAAGGTACGGTGGGATTCGAAATGGTCGGTGATCTGTTTGTTAACTTGGCTTTAAAATACTTTCGAAAGGCAGGGCAGGATGGATATAGGTCTGTAACAGTTTGGATCTAGAGTGTCACCCCCTTTGAAGAGGGGGATGACCGCGGCAGCTTTCCAATCTCTGGGGATCTCAGACGTTACGAAAGAGAGGTTGAAGAGGCTAGTAATAGGGGTTGCGACAATTTCGGCGGCTAGTTTTAGAAAGAAAGGGTCCAGATTGTCTAGCCCAGCTGATTTGTAGGGGTCTAGATTTTGCAGCTCTTTCAGAACATCAGCTGTCTGAATATGTGTGAAGGAGAAGCGGGGGGGGGGGGGGGGGGGGTATGGGCAAGTTGCAGCGGAGGGTGCAGAGTTGGTGGCCGGGGTAGTGGAAGCCAGGTGGAAAGCATGGCCAGCCGTAGCAAAATGCTTGTTGAAATTCTCGATTATTTTAGATTTATCGGTGGTGATAGTGTTTCCTAGCCTCAGTGCAGTGGGCAGCTGGGAGGAAGTGCTCTTATTCTCCATGGACTTTACTGTGTCCCAAAACTTTTTGGAGTTAGTGCTACAGGATGCAAATATCTGTTTGAAAAAGTTAGCCTTTGCTTTCCTGACTGCTTGTGTATATTGGTTCCTAACTTCCCTGAAAAGTTGCATATCGCGGGTGCTATTTGATGCTAATGCTGTACGCCACAGGATGTTTTTGTGCTGGTCCAGGGCAGTCAAGTCTGAGGAGAACCAGGGGCTATATCTGTTCTTAGTTCTGTATTTTTTGAATGGGGCATGTTTATTTAAGATTGAGAGGAATTTACTTTTAAAGAACAACCAGGCATCCTCTACTGACGGAATGAGATCCATATCCATCCAGGATACCTGGGCCAGGTCAATTAGGCAGGCCTGCTCGCTAAAGTGTTTTAGGGAGCGTTTGACAGTGATGAGGGGTGGTCATTTGACCATGGACCGGTTACGGACGCAGGAAATAAGGCAGTGATCGCTGAGATCCTGGTTGAAGACAGCGGAGGTGTATTTAGAGGGTAAGTTAGTCAGGATGATATCTATGAGGGTACCCCTGTTTACGGATTTAGGGTTGTACCTGGTAGGTTCGTTGATAATTTGTGTGAGATTGAGGGCATCTAGTTTGGATTGTAGGATGGCCGGGGTGTTAAGCATATCCCAATTTAGGTCACCAATCAGTACGAACTCTGAGGATAAATGGGGGGCAATCAATTCACATATGGTGTCTAGGGCACAGCTGGGGGCTGAGGGGGGTCTGTAGCAAGCGGCAACAGTGAGAGACTTATTTCTGGAAAGGTGGATTTTTAGAAGTAGAAGCTCAAACTGTTTGGGCACAGACCTGGATAGTATGATAGAGCTCTGCAGGCTATCTCTACAGTAGATTGCAACTCCACCCCCTTTGGCAGTTCTATCTAGATTGTTATAGTTGGGGATGGAAATTTCAGAATTTTTGGTAGCCTTCCTAAGCCAGGATTCAGACACTGCTAGAACATCAGGGTTGGCGGAGTGTGCTAACGCAGTGAATAACTCAAATTTAGGAAGGAGACTTCTGATATTAACATGCAAGAAACCAAGGCTTTTACGGTTACAGAAGTCAACAAATGATAGCGCCTGGGGAGTAGGAGTGATACTGAGGGCTGCAGGGCCTGGGTTAGCCTCTACATCACCAGAGGAACAGAGGAAGACTAGAATAAGGATATGGCTAAAGGCTTTAAGAACTGGTCTTCTAGTGCGTTGGGTACATTGAATAAAGGGGGCAGATTTCCGGGCGTTGTAGAAAAGATTCAGGGCATTATGTACAGACAAGGATATGGAAGGATATGAGTAAAGTGGAGGTAAACCTAAGCGTTGGGTAACAATTAAAGAGATAGCATCACTGGAGGCACCGATTGAGTCGGTCTCTGCGTGTATGGGGGGTGGGACAAAGGAGCTATCTAAGGCAGGTTTAGCTGGGCTGGGGGATCTACAGTGAAATAGTACAATTACAAATAACCGAAACAGCAATAAGCAAACCATATTGACATGGGAGAGAGGTATAAAACAATCACAGGTGTAATTTGAGAGAGCTAAGACAACAGCTGGTAATGGCGACACAGTTTGGGCTGAGGCTAAACATAAACAGGATGTGGTACCGTAAAAAGGAACAGTCCAGTAGGCATCAGCTGTATAGCTGAGTTATCATAAGGTCCGGTGAACAGCAATAGGATAGTTTGGAGGTAGTTTGGGGCTGCTAAAGCACTAGCGAGCAAGAGGCCTTGGCTAGCGTGTGCTAGCGGGCCGGGGCTAGCAGATGGAATCTTCGTGGTCGACATCGTAACGGGAAACCTGTTGTAACCACATCAGACGATTTCGTCGGCAGACCAGTCGTGTAGGATTGGCGGGGCTCCGTGTCAACACTAAGTGGTCCCGTCCGGTTGACAGAGAGGTAGATAGCCGGGAGATGGGCCTAGCTCAGGATGATTAGCCAAACCACAACGTCAATTTTGTTGCAGCTAGCTGGTAGCAATGAATCCGGAGTTAAAGGTCCAGTGATTCAGTGATTCCGGCAGAAAAACTGATATGTTCTGGGTCGATAACGTGCTGTGCATACAGTGCAGACTGGCCGGATAATAGTCCAGGCTAGAGCTGGCTGGTAGGTGGTGCAGGCCACGGACAATGGTGAAAAACTGCTAACGGTAGCTAATAGCAAGTAGCTAGTTAGCTGGCTACTCCCGTCCGGTAGACCGAGAGATAGATAGCCGGGATATGGGCCTGGCTCTAGGCTAGCTCGAGGCTAACTGGTGCTTGCATCGGGGGCAGTGGTGATTAGCCAAACAGCAACATCCATTCGGTTGCGGCTAGCTAGTTGCGTTCCGGTGATTAATGTCCAGTGATTAAATTATTCCGGCAGAAAATCCAATGTTCTGGGTGAAATACCGCTAACTGTGGCTAATAGCAAGTAGCTAGTTAGCTGGCTAGCTAGTTTCAACTGGAAATTCTCTATAAAAGGTAAGTCAATAATAAAATCCGTTCCACATTGAGTGAGGCGGGTTGCAGGAAAGTATATTTTGTAGAAGGATGAAAAGTCTGATAGGGAAATATGTACGAAAAATACAAAAAAAAACAGGGTATTTACAGGCTATTTACAGACACACCACAAAAACAGGACTGCACTACTACGCCATCTAGTCCAAGGTATTTCTGGATGCTACTGTAGCATGACACAATTGCTCTTAGTGCTATGGCTGCTTGGACATTGTAGAGATATACTCAATTAGCACATAGGAGAGATGGATGGTGTTATTATTTTGTATGTTTTTACTAACCTATTTATTCAGGCAAGTTAGTTAAGAACAAATTCTTATTTACAATGACTACCTGGTGACTGGTGTTATTAGGTGCCACAAGTTAGAGTCATTTGAACCATCATCTACTCACATTCTGTATGCATTCTTTATGCTCAAACACACACACACACTCCCTCTGGCTGTGGTACACCTGGCATACATATTCATGCTTGCTCTTCTTGGAAACACATACTGTACACAGACACTCACACATACCTAACTACCCTCCAAACCCCTCACGTAACACACAGCCCTGCACGGCCGCCGATCCCCGACCCAAATTGGACCCCATCGGTCAAGTCTAATTTTCAGTTCTGAGCTAACTGAATACATTAAGTTGATTCAGCATGCAGAAAAGGTGTTCTCCTCAGCATTTTCATCCATAGAAGAAGCCTTTTAACGAAGGGATTTTCTTATACTACATTGCATTATTCAATTAGGCTAAGGGAAAGGGAGAAAAGCTATAAAAGTCCTCCACAGCGGGACCCTCGCCAGGTGGCCGGCACGATCTCTCAGAGCAGGTTAGACTTCAGAGAGAAGCCACGGCAGACATACTGAATGCACATTAAGGCCTGTTTTTAATAGGGTATCGTCAGCCCACCTACACACCACACAGTGGCGGCTAGCTTAGCTAGCTTACACAGCACAAGCTCAAACTGAGATGCATGCTGTGCTCAGTTTTTATGTTGTGTTACAGGAGAGCTTATGACATGCTTTTTGAATAGCAAATCCTTTTTATAATGACACATTCTGGTCCAGTGTATTAGATCTAGGCTATTTTGTGGTTCGTTTGTTGTTGTTTTCAGTTTTGTGAATAACTTTTTAGTGAATGATTGCCTTAATATACATGGAGTATGTTGGTGGTGGCTACTGCGCAATACAACTTATTGATGTCGCTGTAGGGGTTTGAAGGGAGGCCTAGATATACCAGGTATCAAGTTGTGACTTCCCTTACACACTCCTCAGGTTACCGCGTGTTGAGTTGTTATTCTCCTATCACCTTAACCTATATGCACACACACACACACACACATACCCACACACACACACACACACACACACACACACACACACACACACTCGCCCACACACACACACTCGCCCACACACACACACACACACACACACACACACACACACACACACACACACACACACACACACACACACACACACACACACACACACACACACACACACACACACACACACACACTCGCCCACACAAACACACACACACACACACACACACACACACACACACACACACACACACACACACACACACATGCACACATGCACACACGCACACACGCACACACGCACACACACACACACACACACACACACTTAGCTCCTTCACACTCCAGAGCTGGGCTGAGGCGGTCCGTTTCTCTGGGCCCCCTGAACAAATTACCTCTAATTGAGTCTGTTCTCCTCAAGCAGCCTCACAGCTCTCTCAGGGTATGCCTCCCTTTCCCTCTGCGGACATGTCTCTCCTTCTCTTTCTCTTTCTTTCTCTCTATTTTTCCCTCTCTTTCCTCTCTAAAACAGGCACGCTAACTGTTAAGCTAGCTGTTACTGAGGCAAGACTATAGGCCTTAGCCTCAATCTTCAACAAAAGTCGACATATAGAAAGAGGCTGAATAAAACGAAAAGAAAGAGGGACATCCTTAATACAATTTTTCCTCGCCAAAGTCTTTCCTTGGCAATCAGAATCTCAGAATCTGATTTCTTAGAAACAATATCCTGGAATCAAAAAGGCAAAAGCAGAGACAATCTTCTTCCATGGCCAAAACGACAGAGGAATAGGGGTGCTGTTTTCTCCCCCAGTGAAAGACAGCCTGGATAGTGGAAAGAAAATCCTCAGAAATCCTCCAAGGCGTTAGGATTCGTCATGTGCTTAGTGGTAAATTCATCATGACAGCACTGTGGAGAAATCCCTCAGAACCTACACGCATGTCACAAAGACACAAAGCAGAGGCGCTGGATGCAGGGCCAGAAATAAACGATCACACACAGACCATATCGCCTGTACATCTAGTCTGAAAAGTCACAGACTTTCTGTGGATGGGTACATCTATTATGATAAAGACACATGCTTGCGTGAAAACACACACACACTTTTGTATCACCTCCCACTGCCAGAGCCAAACCGCAGGCTATATGCCACACACACACACACACACTCATGCACACAATTTCTATTCAGAGACCATAGTTACTCCACACTGTCTATAAAACAACTGTATCTCATGATATTTGGCTAAATATGTACTTTCTTTGAAGACAATTTGAGTAGCTTAGGCTATCTCAGGCTATGGAGGTGTATACAGGATCTTGAAATATTAAACACATATCTAAGACATTTTGGCAAGACATCTTTAGATTGTTATTGCATGGACTGCCATGTTGGATAAAGACCATGTGGATAAGTCTGGATTATTTTATATCGAAATGACCAAATAAAGTAAATCTACTGTAAGGTAGAGAAGTATGTAAGCCTACAATATAGTAAGGTCAGACAGGTGTGTGTTTAAACTCAAACCACCTGCTGTGTTTTATGACTACAGCCATTTTCAAGACGTGGCTTTCATCTCGCATCCATTTCATAGTGAAATATGTATCCCTGACATGTTTTATTTGATGAGGTACTTTGTTTTGGCTGACGTTCTGAAGGCCCCACTTGGCAACGACTTTAATAGTTAATAAGGCATTCCATTCCATCATGCTCCGGGAATTCTATTGTTTGACATACAGTATGTTGTCGGAGCGATGTTGCGGCAATCCAGTAACAACATGAATATGGGGATAGTAGGGGATCTGGGCTTGCCAAGGTCGGTCTAGCATTCCGACTCGTCTGTCTGTGTTTCGGAGTGGCTAAAATCAGATCTCTGTGGGAGAGCCAGTCTGGTTCACAGTCTTCTAACTCGATCATTGTTCCTCTGTCATATTTCAGAGGTTTTTCCTAATGCTCTTTTGATGCTATCACTTCTTAATCTCCATCTGTTTCTTATTACGATTAAACACCATCCTTTCCTTGTCTTCTCTTTTCTTGTTGAGACTGATGTGGAAGACCTGGATAGGTGAAAGTGTCACGGCTAGAAACCCAAACCAAGTCCGATTGTTGTCAACTACTCAGAACTTTCACATCAGCGATCACATAGAAGAGAAGATCAACAAAAGGAAAATAGCTTAGAGTATTGGGACACAGTATTTGCTTTGTAGTTGTGGCACATACATTGGTGCATGTGCATTTCCCCCTACTTATTCTCAGCACTCACTGCAGTCAAAAGTTAGGCAAGGTCTCTCTCCCCCACCAGCCCAACTCTGTAGGCTTCCTCTTTGAAGTAATGCTCTCACTCAGCCCAGCCCTTTGATCCACGTGGGCTGCCCTGAATTAACACTACTGATAGCATGGGAAATTACAAAACTGGGCTTTAAATGAAATGACTCAAAGTAGCATCTGCGGCAGTTTTGTTTTTATTCGATATGGGTGGAGTCTGGGCTGAGACGCTAACTTTAGTGGGCATTTGGCATTATTGTGCAGGAGGACGATTATTGCCTTAGCCTCCTGCTGGGGTTTTCTTGAACTTTCTGTGACTTTTCATTGGCCGCTTTGTGCGAAATCACAGTTTAGAGTCTAGCTGTGACAAACTGTCAATGTCACTTCTTGCCTTTCAGGTTTTTCATGTGTCTCTATGTTCATCCTGTATGGATTTAAATCCCTCCCTCCCACTCACACACACAAACACACACAAACATACACACACACACACACACACACACACACACACACACACACACACACACACACACACACACACACACACACACACACACACACACACACACACACACACACACACACACACACACACACACACACACACACACACACACACACACACACACACACACACACACACACACACACACACACACACACACACACACTGGCTAACCACAAGCACTTTCCAATTGTTCTTTATGACTTATCTCGATGATTTCCCCCTCTCACACTGGGGGGGACACTTTCTCTTTTTTTCCCACCAAGGTGAAGTCCTTCCCTTTGACATCAATACCTTTTTATAACTAGGGCCTCTCTCTGTGAAGACAGGCCTTCTCTGTCTCTTTCTCCAACCAACCTTTATGGCCCTGTGAGCCTGGGACAATAGGCGACGCGTTCAGCATACCTAACAACCATTACGGGGCTAAGGAGTCATACTGGCTCCTCTCCCTACTCACCTCCAATTAACAATTCCCTTTAGAGGCTTCGGAGAGAGACAGTGACATTGAGTGTTGACAGTTTTTGGTCATTATGACGTTTTTTTTTCTTTCTCTTTTTTTTTCATTTTTTACCCTCTATCTCTCTCTATGGCTCTGTCATTATTTCTATTGTGGAAGGTCTTTTAATCTGGACTCAAAGACATGTGGAGGCGGGCTTGGTAGAGGACATCTCTGAAAATCTAAATGAAGCTTCTAGAATACTGGGAGCCATGGTGACCTCAGGATCTCCTTCCAATAGTGTGAGCGATGGGGTGTATGCAGTGTATTAGATCAAACGCTGTGGGAAATGTGTGGGTATGTGTAGCCTGACTATACAGTGGGGAGAACAAGTATTTGATACACTACCGATTTTGCAGGTTTTCCTACTTACAAAGCATGTAGAGGTCTGTAATTGTTATCATAGGTACACTTCAACTGTGAGAGACGGAATCTAAAACAAAAATCCAGAAAATCATATTGTATGATTTTTAAGTAATTAATTTGCTTTTTATTGCATGACATAAGTATTTGATACATCAGAAAAGCATAACTTAATATTTGGTACAGAAACCTTTGTTTGCAATTACAGAGATCATACGTTTCCTGTAGGTCTTGACCAGGTATGCACACACTGTAGCAGGGATTTTGGCCCACTCCTCCATACAGACCTTCTCCAGATCCTTCAGGTTTCGGGGCTGTCGCTGGGCAATACGGACTTTCAGCTCCCTCCAAAGATTTTCTATTGGGTTCAGGTCTGGAGACTGGCTAGGCCACTCCAGGACCTTGAGATGCTTCTTACGGAGCCACTCCTTAGTTGCCCTGGCTGTGTGTTTCGGGTCATTGTCATGCTGGAAGACCCAGCCACGACCCATCTTCATTGCTCTTACTGAGGGAAGGAGGTTGTTGGCCAAGATCTCGCGATACATGGCCCCATCCATCCTCCCCTCAATACGGTGCAGTCATCCTGTCCCCTTTGCAGAAAAGCATCCCCAAAGAATGATGTTTCCACCTCCATGCTTCACGGTTGGGATGGTGTTCTTGGGGTTGTAGTCATCCTTCTTCTTCCTCCAAACACGGCGAGTGGAGTTTAGACCAAAAAGTTCTATTTTTGTCTCATCAGACCACATGACCTTCTCCCATTCCTCCTCTGGATCATCCAGATGGTCATTGGCAAACTTCAGACGGGCCTGGACATGCACTGGCTTGAGCAGGGGTACCTTGCGTGCGCTGCAGGATTTTAATCCATGACGGCGTAGTGTGTTACTAATGGTTTTCTTTGAGACTGTGGTCCCAGCTCTCTTCAGATCATTGACCAAGTCCTGCCGTGTAGTTCTGGGCTGATCCCTCACCTTCCTCATGATCATTGATGCCCCACGAGATGAGATCTTTCATGGAGCCCCAGACCGAGGGTGACTGTGATGGTCATCTTGAACTTCTTCCATTTTCTAATAATTGCGCCAACAGTTGTTGCCTTCTCACCAAGCTGCTTGCCTATTGTCCTGTAGCCCATCCCAGCCTTGTGCAGGTCTACAATATTATCCCTGATGTCCTTACACAGCTCTCCGGTCTTGGCCATTGTGGAGAGGTTGGAGTCTGTTTGATTGAGTGTGTGGACAGGTGTCTTTTATACAGGTAACGAGTTCAAACAGGTGCAGTTAATACAGGTAATGAGTGGAGAACAGGAGGGCTTCTTAAAGAAAAACTAACAGGTCTGTGAGAGCCGGAATTCTTACTGGTTGGTAGGTGATCAAATACTTATGTCAGCAATAAAATGCACATTAATTACTTAAAAATCATACAATGTGATTTTCTGGATTTTTGTTTTAGATTCCGACTCTCACCGTTGAAGTGTACCTATGATAAAAATGACAGACCTCTACATGCTTTGTAAGTAGGAAAACCTGCAAAATCGGCAGTGTATCAAATACTTCTTCTCCCCACTGTATGTGAACAACTATTCTGTCAAAAAGTAGAACATCTACAGAAAATTCAGAGAGAAAAAACAATTACAATTAATTATTTTTAAAAATATGTATTATGTCAAAAGATACCTACACCTGTATTCATTTTAAACAATGCTGTGTGTTTTGTCTTTTTTGTCGGTAACCATCTGCAATTTAACATCTGAGGTCAAAACTGACACGAGGGAGACAGAAGCTTAGTTGATCCAATGAGGAACACTGATTTGTGCGGGACTAGGACATCTTGGATTTACTGTGTAGCAGATCTAATATATGGGACATGCTGTGTTATTGGAAAAAAATTGCATCAGCCATGGATGAAAACACTTAAAGAGATGTAAAGTTTTAGAACTATTTATAATGTCCTTTCCCATGGCTAGCGGCCATCTTTCCTCTCCTCTCCTCTCCTTTCCTCTCTCTCTCTCTCTCTCTCTCTCTCTCTCTCTCTCTCTCTCTCTCTCTCTCTCTCTCTCTCTCTCTCTCTCTCTCTCTCTCTCTCTCTCTCTCTCTCTCTCTCTCTCTCTCTCTCTCTCTCTCTCTCTCTCTCTCTCTCGCACTCTCTTTCTCTCTGGTGTCAAGGACAGGACAATGATACCACATTTTTGACACACACACACACCTGCAATGATGGCTGAGAGGTCCTGTACATGATTCATGTCTCTTTTGTGAGTAGGAGTGATGCACACACACAGACAAGCTTACTTAACCACAGGTATGCGAGCACACACACACACATACTCAAAAAGACTCTCTGATGTCGAACCCCCTCCGATAGCTGCATTAGCTGTGTTTACCCGCGTAGTTGCGTACTTCAACTGAAGTGAAAAGGCAACTCTTTAACGATAAACACTTCTCCCTGTCTCTTAAATGGGCGTACATCAGTCTTCAGAGAACAACTCGACTGTCGCAAGGCTGAGTGGGAGGAAGAGAGAGTGAGTGAGTGAGAGGTACTATCAGGGAGATGGAAAGAGAGGGAGAAGGATAGCGAGAGAAAGAAATAGAAAAGGAGAGAGGTATGCTAGCTAGAACAAAGCCTCAGTGTGTACACTGATGCTGCATATTGATTGATGGAGGGATGGAGGGAGGGAGGGAGGAAGGGACAGAAAGGGACGTGGAGCAAAAAGGAAAATGTTTTGCCCTGGGGGTTTCCCTTCCTATTCTCCTCCTGATGGAGAGGAAGCATCACGGTGTGCCTTTACCCACTGTCAAATTAACAGAAAGCTAAAGTGTGTGTGTGCGTGCATGTGTGTTTGAGTGTGTGTGCACATATGGTCTTGGGAACAAACACATTTTGCTGAAAAGCAATTTCCAAACAGAATTTGTGTTCTGCCTGAACATACACTTTTCATTGAAGATTTGTTTTGGTATAGATAAGTGTTGGTAGGAAGAGAAAGAGCATAAGAGAAAGTACGATTTCAGGAATTAGGAATTGCAAATGACAGAGCAAGAAATTGAGAGAGTGAGAGAGAGAGAGGATAGACAAAGAAATAGAGTAAGAAAAGAGCTATAGTGCTAGATAAAGAGGGAAATCAGGAAGTAGGGCGAGAGAGAGAAACAGAGAGAGAGAGAGAGAGAGAGATGGAGGTAAAGAGCTGCCACGCTCCAGTGAGTTCTCTCCTTTGGTAGCAGTTCTAATCAATTGGAAGCAGTGTGTTGCGGTGCCATTGTTGTTGAGGGGCGCACCGGGCCCTGCCTCTTCATAACACACTAATGTATCACGCCTGGGCCCTCAGAGATGGGTTTGTGCTACCACCTCTCTCTCTCTCTCTCTCTCTCTCTCTCTCTCTCTCTCTCTCTCTCTCTCTCTCTCTCTCTCTCTCTCTCTCTCTCTCTCACTCTATCTATCTCTTATATTCCTCTCTCGCTCCTCTTTATCCGTTACTCTCTCTCTCTCGTTCTTTCCCCTTCTCTCTCTCCCTTCACCTCTCCCTCCCTCTCTCTTTACACCCCTCTCTCTCCCCCTCACTTGCTTCTTTTTATTTTCACTTTTCAGAAGATGCCTCAGTTGTGTATAGTTCAATACAATTCAATCTGAAAGTGGACTTCATTTCCAATGTGACCCCTTTGCCAAATGAATTGGATACTTGCCTGTGTTTGGGGGCAGTCTACCAAAACATATTAAAAACATATTCTATTGTGAATCTGCAACTAGAACTGATTTAAGGTTAATGGAAAAGCCTTGTGTTCATATTCACCGAGATGTTGACTATAGACTCTCTCTCGCACTCACTCTCTCTCTCGCTCTCTCTCTCTCTCTCTCGCTCTCTCTCCGACCATCTTCTCCCTGAGCTCCAATCCCCAGTGTGTGTGTGTGTGTCTCTGTATCTCTGAGGATGAGCGCTCACCCATTTGGTTCCATCCAGAGGAGTTGATCCTCTACTACATTGTTTTGGCTTTGGCCATCTGTGGCCTCCATCCCTCCTTCCCTGGCTCCCTTCGTCATACTGTAATGAGAGAACCATGTCGTCCAGATTTGATCCCAATCCCTGAGAACCAGTACATCAGGATGAGAGAGAGGGGAAATCGGGATCTCAATCTGGGCTGTAGTGTAACAGATGCACAGGCAGACACAAAGGAAGAGAGTCAGTGAGGCAGGCAGGCAGGCACACACACACACATACTGTATAAAAAGGTACACACACACACACACATGTACACACACTCTCAGGAACACACACACACCTTTAATCTTGGCTTTCGTAACCTCACTCATACAGAAAATCACAAAAAAATACATCAAAAAAAATATAAGCCAGGAAGACAAAAGTGTCTACAGTATTTGTTATTATTTTCTCACTCCCTTTCTCCTGGTGGTTTGGCTGAAGAGATATCAGAAATATTCAGCTTATCCTCCCCTTAATCCTTTAGACAGAGGTCCAATCCTCCTACGAAGGTCCCATAGCATCCCCTGGTAATTTTCCAGAGATGATTGTTTGCTGTATTCATCTTCATTTATATATTTACCATATGTTTATGTTGTTGAATGTTGCCAACATTGAGGCAGCCTAATTGATCACGCTCATCATAGATGAGGGAGGGGACGGTGATTGTTTGGTTGTTGGTGTTGGTTGGTACATTGACTTTTAACTCTTGACCATTTGTCATGGTTCCACCTGTCACTAGACTGCCCTAGAGACTATTATGACACTCAGATTGCCTACATCATCTCCCAAATCTCGGGCAAAGCCCTGGTGTCGCCCCCTGCCCTGGCAACGGCAGTGTGGGAACAGCAGCCACCATCTGGCAGCTCCATATCAGCCTTCACTTCCGAGTTGCGACAGGTCTTCGACCTCCCAGTCGGCGGACGAGAAGCGTCGAGCTGGCTGTTCAACCTCCGCCAAGGTCGACTTTGCCATTGCCCTCCGCACACTCGCTGCCGGGAGTGGGTGGAATAAAGAGGCACTGGTCACTGCCTTCCACCAGGCGCCGTCCCGCCTCACTCAAACAGGTCCAGCGGTTCATGGGTTTTGCCCATTTTTACAGATGTTTTATACGCAACTTCGGTGCGGTGGCAGTGCCACTCACGGCCCTAACACGTCAATCCCAGACCTGCTTTTGCTGGACCCCGAGGCTGACAGGACGTTCAAGGGACATTTCACCTCCGGATCCATCATCATTCGTCCTGACGCTTGTCCCTTCATGGTAGAGGTGGATGCCTCGGATACAGGAGCAGGGGTGGTCCTTTCACAGTGGAACGAGGGGGACAAAAAAATGCACTCGTGCCTTTCTCTCCAAGCGGTTCTCCCCAGTGGAACGCAACTACGATGTAGGCAACCGGGAGCACTTGGCAGTTCAGTGGGCCCTTGAGGAGTGGAGACACTGGTTGGAGGGGACACCTCATCCCTTTGTGATCTAGACGGACCACAAGAACCTGGTCTCCATCCAAGAAGCCAAGAGGTTGAACGCTCGCCAGGCTAGGTGGCTCTGTTTTTTAACAGATTCAACTTAACACTAGCCTATCGCCTGGGATCCAAGAAACAGAAATCAGATGTCCTGTCCCAACAACACAACGTCTTTAACGAAGAGAAGGACCCCGTGCCTATCATCCCCAGCTCCAGCATTGTGGCCCCCATGGTATGGAGTATTGAGACCACGTTCCGACAAGCCCAGACCCGAGAACCTGACCCCGGCGGGGGCTCCCACTAACAGACATTATGTTCCACGCTCAGCCCGTTCTCGAGTACTACAATGGGGACACTCCGCTAAAATAACTGGGCATCCAGGGGTTAATCGGACACTGGAGTTCCTGAGGCGGAGATTCAGGTGGCCCAACATGATTGAGGATGTGAAATTCTTCGTTATGGCCTGCCCCACCTGTGCCCAAAGCAAGTCCTCACGACAGCAACCGGCTGGGTTGCTCCAACCTCTGCCCTTCCCCAACCAGCATTGGTCGCGGCTGTCCCTAGACTTCATCACAGGGTTAGCTCCAGCCCAAGGGTTTACCACTATCCTGGTGGTCGTCGATAGCTGCTCCAAGGAAGCCCATTTCATCGCCCTACCCAAGTTGCCCTCTGCCAAGGAGACAGCCAACCTCATTATTAACCATGTCTTTCAACTACACAGACTTCCCCAGGACATTGTCACTGACCGTGGCCCCCAGTTTGTCGCACAGTAGTTCCTCCGCTGTTTTGTCCCCACTCAGACCACCAACTGGAGTTTCCTGAACAAGAGGCCGATGCGGGGGTACCTTCAGCTGAAGCTTTCATTCAACGTGTCGCTACACCTGGACCAGAGCGTGATCCTCCTTGGTTCGCTCAGCTGTCCGATACAGCACCAGTCAAACCAGCACCGAAGGCCCCTTCAGCTCCTCCGACCAGGTCAACGGGTGTGGCTGTCCACCCATGATATCCCCTTAAAAGTGGAATTTCGAAAGCGCGCCCCACGCTATGTAGGACAATTCAAGATCCTGAGTCACATCAACCCGGTCACCTATCATCTTCAGCTACCCAGGTCAATGAGAGTCTGTCCATCCTTCCATGTCTCCCGTCTGAAGTTGGTAAGGAGCAGTCCATTCTCCACCCCCACACCGGCCCCTCCGCCCCCTCGACTGGTTGACGGCCGCCCGGCCTACACCGTCCGGCCTCTGCTGGAGGTTTGTCGGGTCCGGGGCACCTTGCAGTACCTGGTGGCCTGGGAAGGCTACGGCCCCAAGGAGCGAGCGTGGGTTCCTGCCCGGGACATCCTGGACCTGGGCCTTGTTCGAGACTTCAACCGACTATGTGGTGGTCATCCCGGCTCCGCGGCTGGGGCCGCTCCTAGAAAGGGGTGGTACTGTCATGGTTCCACCTGTCACCGTGTGCGTTCGAGTCTTAGTGTTTGCTGTTTTCCCAGTTTTACTTTGTACATTCTGTTGAACTTTTTCCAGTAAAGTATTTAAAAAATGTCCTAAACCACTGGTTCCTCGTCTGGTTCTCTTCTCTGCTCCTGGGTCCTACCTCAACACGTCACACCTTTGGATGGGGATTATGGTGTGTTGACAGACTGGCTCTGTACTGTAAATCACAGACATTAAGAAGGCTCATCTCCTTCAGCAGAGTAACAGTTGATCAGTATATTATGGAAGCGGTGGACATGTAATGTTAGAGTGAAATACATCAACTTTATGATGAAGTTGATTCACCAGTGTGTTTGTGTGTGTGTGTGCTGACTCCCTTATTTATTTTATTTGTTATACCTCATAGCACCTCATTCTGTAGCTGGCAACTCCCTACAATAACGAAGCTATTAAACAGAAAGCTTGAGCTGAGCTGGGTCTTCTCTCTCCACCTCACACTCCCCCTCGCTCGCTCTCTCACTTTCTCTCTTCCTCTCTCTTTCCCTTTCTCCAACTCGTCACCTCTCTCTCCTTCTGTGGCGTCACTATCCTTACCCCCTCGCTCCTCACTCCCTCCCAACCCCCCACCCCTTCTTCCGCAGTTCCCTTATTAGTGCGTCGCCCCCCTCCCTCCTCCCTCCTCCCCTGCAGAAGCCATTAACTGAGATTAGTAGCGCGGAGCAGCAGTGGCGGTGCCAGGGCTTTCCTATGTGCTAGCTAGCTGCTGTAGCCTCTCCACGCTAGCTGAATGATTACCATCCATTATACTGGCCTTTTGTGCTGACAGAAGCAACTTCAGCTAGTTACAGCCCCGGCCAGAGCGCCATAAAGGAAAGAACCTCATAATCTTAAACACACTCTGCGCCGTGTGTGTGAGGGGTTGTGTGTGAGGGGTTGTGTGTGAGGTTGTGACTGCAGAGTGAGGTGAAGAAGGAGGGAGGGAGGGATGGAAGGGGGAGAGAGAATGGAACTTGGAGCATGAGTAAGGAGTGTGGGTATGAATGTAAAGAGAAGAGACCATTTCTGACAGTCGTTAGGAATGTTTTGTGTAGTGTAGGCTATTTTGATGCAATTTTAATGTGTTTGTTGATCTGAGGATGTCAGACAAAGACGCACGCACACACGCAAACACACACACACACACATTCACACACATCACACACACTCCTCAGTGGGGGCTTCGCCCAGTGGTGTACCATAGGGGGTGATTTTAACCTTCTCAGCCTGGTACAGGGCTTTATTCCCCTGCTAGGAGAGCCCAGCATGGGGCCGCCATACCCAGGCATGTCTACACCACAAGTGTCCCTACTACCTCCAGGGTCACAGTCACTTACATGCTGTCTGGCTGTCTTTCTGCTCTTGGTGAGTGCATGTGTAACCTTTGTCTGACATCCTCAGATCAACAAACACATTCACATTGCATCACAATAGCCTACCCTACACAAAACACAGCACTGTGTGTGGATCTCAGTCACTCTACTAAAACACAAGACACAAATCATGTGTCGTTTTTATTCCATTTGCTTTAAGGCAAACAAAGCGGAGGTTCATTTCCTGGTGTTCGCTGCTTCGTCCTGCTTGAACGAGAGGAATTATGTCACAGAATTGGGACCAGATGAGGCTAGAATATCAATCATCCCTCCTTTTCCCCCGTCCCTTTTTTCCCACTGTGTATGAATTCTGTCGACATACGTTTCACCTCCGGACTAGCCTTCTGCAGCAGGCCCCCCAACTGAGCGCTCAATAAACCCTGTAACCATCTAGGGATTTTCATGATCTCTTTAGTTCTATGACACGTTTGAGTGTCTGCAGTGAAAGCAGGATTGGGAGGAGAGATGTCGGGAGGGAAGAAAAGAGAGAAGGGTTAAGGAGAAACAGAGGTTAGGAGTTGGCAGCTATGGTGGACAGTGGATAATTTTTTTTACAATGTCTCACTACAATGTAAAGCTAATGCAAGCTAGAGTTTTTCTGATCTGCTCTTGTTCTATCTATTTCTATTCCTCTCTTTCTAGCTCACTTTCACTCTGCTGATGTTCTGAATTTAAATGAGATTGACTGCACAAATATAGTCTTCTTAAGATTGTAAATCCACGATATGTGATTAGAGGAATAGATAGTCATACGTGTGTGTCGGTTTCTGTGTGTGTGTGTGTGTGTCAGTGTGTGTGTGTGTGTTTCAGTCAGTGTGTCAGTGTGTGTGTGTGTATGTGTCAGTGTGTGCTTTGTCAGTGTCTGTGTCTGTGTCAGTGTGTGTCTGTGTGTGTGTGCGTGTGTGTGTGTGTGTGTGTGTGTGTGTGTGTGTGTGTGTGTGTGTGTGTGTGTGTGTGTGTGTGTGTGTGTGTGTGTGTGTGTGTGTGTGTGTGTGTGTGTGTGTGTGTGATTGGTGTTCACCCTGTGGTCAGATTACGGGTCTCAGTCTGTCATCCATCACCTCATGGTCATGTCCAGGTCTGCTCTGGTGACACAGTCCACCTGACTCCTCTCCACCAATCACAGCCCACCTAACTTCTCTCCACCAATCACAGCCCTCCCTACAATGTCTGCTCCGTCATGGAGGCCAAAGTACCTCCACCCCTCACAGTTTAGTGACACTCAAAGTGACATTGGAAATATAAATGTGTGTGTGTTGGAATTGTGACACACCCACAATGATTGATATTCTATTCACACGTTCATTTGAATAACGTGCAGTAACTATAGGGCTAGGAGTGCAGAGGTGTGTGTTAGCAGATCCTGGGTGTACCTCACTCATAATCACTAAAACACACGCGTGTGCAATCGTCCCTGTGTTTGTTTGTCAATGCAGCGTACCCCATGTGTGTGTGATATGTGGGGTGGCATGGTTCTCTCCATTCATCTCCTGTCCATTGGTAAACATGGAGAACTAGACAGCTGCTCCTACTTTCATAGTACATTACCTAGACGGCTATGCCTACATTCATACATTACCCTCGATCATGATTGATTCTCTGCCTTAGAGATCAACATGCTCATCCCCTTCTCTTCCCTCTCTCTCTCCGTCTCCATCTCGCTCCATCTCTCACCCCTCCCACTCTCTCTCCCTCTCGCTCCATCTCTCTCACCCCTCCCTCTCTCTCTCCCTCTCACTCCATCTCTTTCACCCTCTCGCTCTATCTCAAGCCACATCATTCTCACTCACGCTCTCCTACTTCCCCACCTCTCTATCTCTTCCCTTTCTCATTCTGTCATTCGTCCCCCTCTTTACCATTCAAGCTTCCTCCTTCTCCCTCTAACCCCCAACTTTATTTCCTATTAGCTTTCTCTCTCTCTCTCTCTCTCTCTCTCTCTCTCTCTCTCTCTCTCTCTCTCTCTCTCTCTCTCTCTCTCTCTCTCTCTCTCTCTCTCTCTCTCTCTCTCTCTCTCTCTCTCTCTCTCTCTCTCTCTCTCTCTCTCTCTCTCTCTCTCTCTCTCTCTCTCTCTCTCTCCTCTCCTTGTGTCTCACCAGTCAATAATGAAAATTGCTTGGTACCTTGAATGGATTATCTGTGTGCAAGGGGGCCCAGGGTTGTTTGTTTGAAGGTGCAGCGGTGTCAAATGAAAAGGCAGGGGCCCTTTTCTACCTGCCACTGCCCTCAGCCTCCATCACACACACAAACACACACACACACACACACACACACACACACACACACACACACATGCTCAAACACTCACACATGCGCACACACACACACACACACACGCACACACACACACACACACACGCACAGACACACACACAGTGTACACCTCCGTAGAATTGCGGTTGCATCCTCACTTTGAAGTCTCTCCTTTCTCACTCTCTTTCCTTCACTCCCTCCTTCCCTCATTCCTTATCTTCATGTTTTATTAATACTGCCTAATTATGTGCCCTAGTATTCTTCATGCTAGTTGTCTCATTTAATTGTTTGCTTTTGTCTCTCCCTTTGTCCGTCTTTTGTATGCAAAACACTCCTCTGATATGTTGTTTATTCATTGGCTGCGACATGCCGAGATCAAAGGAATGCTAGATTGAACACGGCACATGCATATTTACAATTGGCAATCAATTGTGTGATCATTCTACACCATATAAACCAGCCTTATTAGTCTTGGACCTCTGCATTTATTTTCTACCTTATTTAGTCACGTGTAGAGCATTCTACTCATTAGAGAGTTCTGTTTGAAGTATTCAGGCAAATGTGATGCGTTGCATTAGAACATTAGCATTTACCCCACTAATGATATAGGAGCTAATGATAATGATAACAGTCATATAACCTTCTATGACCACCTTCTAACCTGTTTGAACCAGGGTCTGTTTACGGTCTATTTACTTAGCAATGTGGCGGTTGAGTTACGGTCAGGCACTGTCTGTCATTGACTGGTGAACAGTGTGAAACACAGACACTAACCAGCGAATGGCAATCCAAATAGAACTGTTCATTCTGGGTTCCTCCAGGCGAGCATCAAGTACCTAGCTCTGTCTGACAAATATGCAAATGCATTGTTTTAACATTGATGTGGTGTGTTGGGGGTGTGCATGGCCTCACCGACAGCACAACTGCATTCCAAAGGACTTTGTTCTGTGCGTGCGAGTGTGTGGGTTTGCATGCGTGTCTGTGCAGGTTTTCTTGGCTGCAGTTCGTATAAGGAAGTAAAAAGGAAGCTTGGTTCTGAGCTCTTAACAGTTTTATGATAATGAGGGATTGAATTGACGCTGAATAAGAGAGAGGGAGAGAGAGGGAGAGAGAGAGAGGTATGTGTCCTCCTGCCACAAACTGAGGGACAGCCTGTCAAAGTGCAATGTATTGTCAATGATATTTCCTATGTTGTTTTGTTTTGGCTTTCATACCATGTCATGTGGCTTCTCAGTCAGGTTGAGATTGGTCTACTACTACTGCTTTAATGTATTGTTATTTTCATTAATATTGTTGTTGTAGTTCCTGTTAATGGTAATCCCATTTCCACTACTACTATTATTATTGCTGTTGGTCACACCATTTAAAAAAAATATATGTATACTTTGACAATGTAAGTAATTTTACTTGCCATGTCAATAAAGTCTACTGAATTGAATTGAATTGAGAGAGAGAGAGAGGGAGAGATATAGATAGAGGGAGATAGTTTGTTAGAGAGAGAGGGAGAGCAAGAGTGAGAGAGATTGAGAACAAGAATGTGAACGAGAGCAAGTAAGAAGAAAGCGAGAGACAGAAAGAAAGAGAGAAAGAGGCATGGGAGTGAACGACCGATGAAACGGAGAATAAAATGATATGGAGTCGGAGTGAGGGAACATGACTAGGCCATGCCAAGGCAGCGGGCAGCCTGTCAGGAGATGAGAGGGATGATTCCCTCCATACTTGCATATGAAAGGAGGGAATTTCACAGGCTCTAATAGGCATTCAGCCTCATCCTCTGCTGCTTTGTTGACATTGCTGCTAATGCTTGACTGACAGGCATGGCTTTACTGTCTGCTTGGACTAGTTCTCAAGGATTTGGTAAACACGCCAGATAGACAGATCTGGGTTTGTGTGGGAAGGAGCTGTGTCCTTCTGCGTGTGTGAGTGATTTTGTGTCTGTTTTTAGAAAGTGATCCTGGAAGGTGGTGTATGTGCAGGTGTGTGTGTGTGTTTTTCTCCATCCTATTCCTCTCTTTCAGGTAACACGTATTACATCTCTTTATTATTTCCATTTGTGTGTGTTCTCCATCTATAATTTTACATTTGGGTGTTCTCTCTCCCTCTCTGCGTGGATGCTTGGTTGCTTTATAGCAGTAGTAGTATGGGCTGTTTAGATTTTGCCAAACAGGCATACGGCTGCCCTCCTACTTGCCTGACTAAATTGGTCTTGCAGGGAGAGAAGCACAGTTAGTAGTGCAGTGGTCTCTTGTAAGTCCCCTCTCCCTCTGCTTTTAAAAGGCTTGCTCTACCTACCTCCTCCCTCTTTATGGGTGAATACTACTGTACCAGGCCTAGTATGGACACAGACAATAGGTCACAGGCAATAGCCAGAGATCTAGGATCCACCTACCCTTCCCCAATCCTAGCATGTCCCATTATCAGTCAAAACACAAATTGACCTTAGATCAGGGTTGTAGTACTCTGTGGATCAGTCGATATCAGCATGGTCATAGTGGTTATATGAGACAATATGTATGGGGACCTACATATGCATCAATGGTCGGTACACCACTTAAATTGCATAAGCTTATAAATGCATGGTGATCGGTCTAAATCCGTGCCTGACACACTGTGACTACTGCACTTCCTGGATGTGTTGCAGTAAATGGGTCATTGATCCAGCTAGAGCCTCGCATCATGGCCCACTTTGATGATGTGAAACAATGGTGGCGTTGCCGCGTGCACTCTTAACCGATGATGTCACGCTGACATGGTGCAGGAGGAATAGAGGCGTAGATATAGAGATAGCAGATAAGAGAGAATCTTATTTAAATCCTTCTTTAATTCTGCGAGGTACAGGCGGGTTAATTGAAGGTCTTACACCAATTGAAGTATTGTTAATCCTTATATCAGGGGGTAAAACAATGTTATCAACGACAAACTTCAACACAGATACTTAAACACACACACCCACAAACGCACACACACACGAACACACACACATTCACACAACCACTATGCTATGTTTCAGTTCATGCATGTCTTCTCCATTAAGCCTGAAGATATCATGTCATAGAAAATCTGTTCAGTGAAAATGAGTGGGTTTCTTCAGTCAATCTTCATTTAGCTGTGAAACATTATACAGCTGGAACCTTATTTTATTCATGTGGATTCGGGTGGTTTTCACTCTTACCGTCTTCCCCTCTCTCTCTCTCTCTCTCTCTCTCTCTCTGTGTGTCTCTCTCTCTCTCTCTCTCTCTCTCTCTCTCTCTCTCTCTCTCTCTCTCTCCCTCTCGCTCTCTCTCTGTCTCTTTCTCTTTGCTTTACCATAAAAATAAGGAGACCAAGGCCAAACAGCACTACCACTGTACAGGATTGGGGTTGATTGGGTCACAGAAAGGAATGGTAAAGATATAACTCGTTAAGGAAGGTATAGGACTCGTTAAGTGTGCATGTGTCGACAGAGAGTTCCTCCACGGCTGTTGTCAGAGATCCAATCATAATTGTGTGTGCATGCCTGTGCGTGTGTGCGAGTGTGTGTGTGTGTGTGTGTGTGTGTGTGTGTGTGTGTGTGTGTGTGTGTGTGTGTGTGTGTGTGTGTGTGCGCGCGCGCGCGCGCGTGCGTGCGTGCGTGCGTGCGTGTGTGTGCGTGTGTGTGTGTAGACAATAGAAAGCTCCTCCAAGGCTGCTGGTAAGGCGCCAGGCATAAAGCCTGAACTCCCCCAGCATGTTCACCTCTTATCACTAGGTTCCATAACTCATCCATCTGTCTCTCGAGCTGTTAACATCGTATTTGAACCCCAAATATAGTCATAAAATGTGTAATATGTTGGATTAGGAACTGGAAGAAGTAGAGATGGTTGACTTGGGTCCTGTGTTGTATTATTCATGACATACGGGTGTGAGAGAGTTGTGGAGATAGATATTGAGGACACATCTGGCATACCGGTCTGGAACAGCAAAGCTGCAAAGACTCCGCTGCTGCTAACCCACTATGATAACAGGTTGACAACTACGGCAACAGCAATGTGTCTACAGTGAGGGAAAAAAGTATTTGATCCCCTGCTGATTTTGTATGTTTGCCCACTGACAAAGAAATGATCAGTCTATAATTTTAATGGTAGGTTTATTTGAACAGTGAGAGACAGAATAACAACAAAATAATTCAGATAAACGTGTGTCAAAAATGTTATAAATGTATTTGCATTTCAATTAGGGAAATAAGTATTTGATCCCCTCTCAATCAGAAAGATTTCTGGCTCCCAGGTGTCTTTTATACAGGGAACGAGCTGAGATTAGGAGCACACTCTTAAAGGGAGTGCTCCTAATCTCAGTTTGTTACCTGTATAAAAGACACCTGTCCACAGAATCAATCAATCAATCAGATTCCAAACTCTCCACCATGGCCAAGACCAAAGAGCTCTCCAAGGATGTCAGGGACAAGATTGTAGACCTACACAAGGCTGGAATGGGCTACCAGACCATCGCCAAGCAGCTTGGTGAGAAGGTGACAACAGTTGGTGCGATTATTCGCAAATGGAAGAAACACAAAAGAACTGTCAATCTACCTCGGCCTGGGGCTCCATGCAAGATCTCACCTTGTGGAGTTGCAATGATCATGAGAACGGTGAGGAATCAGCCCAGAACTACACGGGAGGATCTTGTCAATGATCTCAAAGCAGCTGGGACCATAGTCACCAAGAAAACAATTGGTAACACACTACGCCGTGAAGGACTGAAATCCTGCAGTGCCCGCAAGGTCCCCCTGCTCAAGAAAGCACATATACAGGCCCATCTGAAGTTTGCCAATGAACATCTGAGTGATTCAGAGGAGAACTGGGTGAAAGTGTTGTGGTCAGATGAGACCAAAATCGCGCTCTTTGGCATCAACTCAACTCGCCGTGTTTGGAGGAGGAGGAATGTTGCCTATGACCCCAAGAATACCATCCCCACCGTCAAACATGGAGGTGGAAACATTATGCTTTGGAGGTGTTTTTCTGCTAAGGGGACAGGACAACTTCACTGCATCAAAGGGACGATGGATGGGGCCATGTACCGTCAAATCTTGGGTGAGAACCTCCCCTCAGCCAGGGCATTGAAAATGGGTCATGGATGGTTATTCCATCATGACAATGACCCAAAACACACGGCCAAGGCAACAAAGGAGTGGCTCAAGAACAAGCACATTAAGGTCCTGGAGTGGCCTAGCCAGTCTCCAGACCGTAATCCCATAGAAAATCTGTGGAGGGAGCTGAAGGTTCGAGTTGCCAAACGTCAGCCTCGAAACCTTAATGACTTGGAGAAGATCTGCAAAGAGGAGTGGGACAAAATCCCTCCTGAGATGTGTGCAAACCTGGTGGCCAACTACAAGAAACGTCTGACCTCTGTGATTGCCAATAAGGGTTTTGCCACCAAGTATTAAGTCATGTTTTGCAGAGGGGTCAAATACTTATTTCCCTCATTAAAATGCAAATCAATTTATAACATTTTTGACATGCGTTTTTCTGGATTTTTTTGTTGTTATTCTGTCCCTCACTGTTCAAATAAACCTACCATTAAAATTATAGACTGATCATGTCTTTGTCAGTGGGCAAACGTACAAAATCAGCAGGGGATCAAATACTTTTTTCCCTCACTGTATGTCTGTCTTCACTGGAAATGTGTCATCACAGTGAGACACAAAGCATGCAAACCACACATCTCAGTGTGTGTGTGTGAGAGTGTGTCTCCACGCTTGCATGTGTGTCTGTGTGTCAGCTACCTTGAAAACATGTTTCCGCAGCTGTTGCAACACACCCCTATCAGCAAACCACCACAGACGCTCCAGATGCATCATGGGTAGAGGACAGTCACCTTAACACCTCATGCTCCTACACTTCAATCACACCCCCACGAGAGAAAACGTCACTACATCATCAAGTCATTAGTAAGAGAATAGTTTCCACACAGTAGAATACAGCCAGTTGAGAAGTTCTAGTACTCGGCTAAGATTCACATACTTTTTTTTAACATGTTTTGCTGTATGTTAATAGTGCTAATGCATTAGCTGTCTTAACTGTAATGTATGTTTTTTTTTTATATACGTGTCCTTTTTCCATTCCAGACCAAATGTTTTAGAGAGAAGTAGAGGGGAAATAAGTAAATATATTCAGTATTTCGTTAACACTGAAATATAGATGGTATCTTTAATAAGTAGCCTAATACTCCGTTAACCTATATTAATCATAATGGGGTTTGCGCAGTAGATAAATAAAATAAAGCCACTTTTCGTATTTGCATAGGGAAGTGGAGCAGCATGGTTTTTTGGGGGACCTGATTATTGTTTTAAAGGGAGTAACGCAACGCTCGCAGGCACGCTCACACACACACCTGCGCATGAACACACACACCCTACACACCGTACACACACACACACACACACTTACTCCTTGTATTTGATGAATAGCAAACCCTGCCTCGAGCCCCTACCTCCCGATACACAGGGGGTTAAATTAGCAAGCCCAATGAAGGCCATCGTTACCGGGGCGTTACGCTACGGTTAGCATCCACACTTGGTTTACATTACAGTGAATGGGAAAAACCTGTTTTCAAGCAAAGCAGACAAAACACAGGTGAGTTATTCAGACAGAGTGAAAGGCAAGGAGCTGGACATTGTTATTAGATTAAAGGACTGAAATGCCATGTAGTAGGATTTCTGCTTTGGAAGTTATGTTCTATTGGCCTTGGGCTTTTGATGGGAATTAATTAAGGCAGTTTTATATTGTCTGTGTGTGTGTGCGCGCGCCTGCTTGTGTGTGTATGTGTGTACATATGTGTACGTGCGTCATTTCTCATTTCTTTTGGAAGCTCATAGGAGCAACATAGACAAACACTTTCTTAACTCTTTTTATTTAAAACAAGTTGTAACGTGCCTAGAAATTGATCGGTGAACATCATAGATCCGGGGTGATCCGTCTCACTCACTCACACACACACACTCACACACACACACACACACAAACACAAAAACATTTACACCATCACTAATCTCACCATTACCTTGTCCCCTTTCCCTGTCACCACAGCCTTACTGTGGATCAATAACCATCTGAAGCATGTATGAAAATGTATGCACTCACTAACTGTAAGTCGCTCTGGATAAGAGCGTCTGATAAATGACTAAAATGTAAAATGTAAATGAAGCATCATTGTTCCCTCCACAGCTCTGTGACTCCAACTAGCCAACTAATTTCCGTAGGCCCCACTCAAACCCTCTCTGTAATTTAATGCAGGTTATAGAACTGCCCCATCCACATCGACGGGGAGAAGTTGAAAAGCTTCAAGTTCCTCGTTGTACACATCACTGACTAACTGAAATGGTCCACCCACGCAGACAGTGTGGTGAAGAAGGCGCAACAGCACCTCTTCAACCTCAGGAGGCTGAAGAAATTTGGCTTGGCCCCTAAAACCCTCACACACTGCCTGCCCTCCAGGACACCTACAGCACCCGATGTCACAGGAAGGCCAAAAAGATCACCAAGGACATCAACCACCCGAGCCTCATCCAGAAGGCGAAGTCAGTACAGGTGCATCAAAGCTGGGACCGAGAGACTGAAAAACAGCTTCTATCTCAAGGCCATCAGACTATTAAATAGCTATCACTAGCCGGCCTCCACCCAGTACTATGCCCTGAACTTACTGTAGTCACTGTCACTAGCCGGCTACCACTCGGTTACTCAACCCTGCACCTTAGAGTCTGCTGCCCTATGTACATAGACATGGAATCACTGGTCACTTTAATAATGGAACAATGGTCACTTTAATAATGTTTACATACTGTTTTACTCATTTCATATGTATATACTGTATTCTAGTCAATGCCATCCTATTGCTGTATATATACTATTCTATCCTGTACAGAAAAACTAAATATTATATCTACATACTGTCCATAATTGTAAGGGTTGGGGTGAGGTGTGACCCAGGTGCGGTGCAGGACATACAGTAGGCAGTAGGCAGAGATGGTGAAACAAGGATCTTTACTGGTGGTCCCGAAGCCAAAATACAAAATAACGGACTTATCACGACAAAAGAAAGGTGGAGCAAATAAGTCTCCAAAAACCGGCTGACAGCCAAAATATGAAATACTACCTAAGACTGAAACAAATAACGAAACAGGGAGAACACTTCTCAAGTACCTGTACATAGATCTCCGATCAGACACTGAGTAGTACTGCTGGACATAGAGAAACTAGCAGAGAAAACTGAGCAAGGGAACACAGGGAAGTGAGGGCATAAATACACAGGTGAACCGATAGACACAGGTGACACCAATAGGATGATGATTAGTCCCGACTGTGAGTGAGGAGGTGCCTAAGGTTGTCAGAGGATGCCACCTAGTGGGTCGCTCCGGAACTGCGACCCCCTCCTGTAACGGTGACCCCCTCCTGTAACACATAATGTCTATACATCCAATCACATATACACTACCAGTCAAAAGATTGGACTCACCTACTCATTCAATGATTTTTCTTTATTTTTGGTTGAGAGAATGTCAAGAGTATGCAAAGCTGTCATCAAGGCAAAGGGTGGCTATTTGAAGAATCTCAAATATAAAATATATTTTGATTTGTTTAACACTTTTCTGGTTACTACATGATTCCATATGTGTTATTTCATAGTTTTGATGTCTTCACATTCTACAATGTAAAAAATAGAAAAATTTAAGAAAAACCATTGAATGAGTAGGTGTGTCCAAACTTTTGACTTGTACTGTATATATATATTTATAAAAAAACAAATGTATTAAAAATAAAAAAACAGAAATACCTTATTACATGAGTATTCAGACCCTTTGCTATGAGACTCGAAATTGAGCTCAGGTGCATCCTGTTTCCATTGATCATCCTTGAGATATATAAGGTCCCACTGTTGACAGTGCATGTCAGAGCAAAAACCTAGCGCAATAACCAAGCAATGAGGTCGAAGGAATTGTCCGTAGAGCTCCGAGGCAGGATTGTGTCAGGGCACAGATCTGGGGAAGGGTACCAAAAAATGTGCATTGAAGGTCCCCAAGAACACAGTGGCCTGTTTGGAACCACCAAGACTCTTCCTAGAACAATCGGGGGAGAAGGGCCTTGGTCAGGGAGGTGACCAAGAACCCAATGGTCACTCTGACAGAGCTCCAGAGTTCCTCTGTTGAGATGGAAGAACCTTCCAGAAGGACAACCATTTCTGCAGCACTCCACCAATCAGGCCTTTATGGTACAGTGGCCAGATGGAAGCCACTCCTCAGTAAAAGGCACATGACAACCCGCTTGGAGTTTGTCAAAAGTCACCTAAAGGACTCTCAGACCATTAGAAATGTAAATGTAAATGATTAGAAACAAGATTCTCTGATCTGATGAAACCAAGATTTAACTCTTTGGCCTGAATGCCAATCGTCACCTCTGGAGGAAACCTGGCACTATCCCTTCGGTGAAGCATGGTCGTGACAGCATCATGCTGTGGGGATGTTTTTCAGCGGCAGGGACTGGGAGACTAGTCAGGATCAAGGGAAAAGATGAATGGAGCAAAGTCAGAGAGAGCCTTGATGATAACTTGCTCCAGAGCACTCAGGACCTCAGTTTGTGGTGAAGGTTCACCTTCCAACAGGACAACGAACCTAAGCACACAGCCAAGACAACGCAGGAGGGGCTTTGAGTGGCCCAGCCAGAGCTTGAACCCGATCGAACATCTCTGGAGAGACCTGAAAATAGCTGTGCAGTGACCGTCCCCATTCAACCTGACAGAGCTTGAGAGGATCTGCAGAGAAGAATGGGAGAAACTCCCCAAATACAGGTGTGCCAAGCTTGTAGCATCATACCCAAGAATAAATGTGATATTTCCTTCTTTCATTATTTTTTTTTTAGCAAACATAAAAAAATAAAAAAATAAAATGTTTTTGCTTTGTCATTATGGGGTATTGTTTGTAGATTAATGAGGGGGAAAAAAAAACAATTTAATCCATTTTAGAATAAGACTGTATTGTAACAAATTGTGGAAAAAGTCAAGGGGTCTGAATACTTTCCGAATGAACTGTATATACATATACACACTCCGGACTCCTTATATTTATATATTTCTTAATTCCATTATTTTACTTTAGATTTGTGTGTATTGTTGTGAATTGTTAGATATTACTGCACTGTTGGAGCTAGGAACACAAGCCAGGACCGAGTTTGGGAAACCTTAATCTAATGTTACATCAATACACCCTGTTGTTCTCTCTCTCCGCCTCATTCTCTCCCTCCCTCCCTCCCTCCCTCCCTCCCTCCCTCCCTCGGTTTCTCATTGTGATTACCTGTGGGGAACAACAAGGCAACCACAGGTGCTTTCACCTGCTCTGTGTGTTAAGGGCGAGAAGGGTCGAAGGAGGGAAGGAGAGGGACGGAGGCTTATTTCAACGCGACACCCGATCCGTTCCGTCCGCTGACCGGGCCCTCTGTCTCACTCATGATTATTTTATTCCTGGTATCCCAGCTGCCGGTAAAATGATAGGACACACACACACACACTGACACTGGGTGAGTGACGGTGTAGGGGCTAGTCACCGTTAAGCGGAGAGTAGATACAGGTGTCCGGTGATAATGCCTGTTTGACCTTTGATCAACCCCTGATTCTGGAAAGGTGAAATGCTTTGTGGGTCTTTCAGAGTGTTTTCCTACAGCCTGACAAAGACTTCCTTTGTTAGCCATTTCTATTCAACGTAGCTAGTTCTTTTTTTGTTGCTCAGCCTACTGATGTTTTTTTGCTCAGTCCACATATTTAACTCCAGGGCCAGTTCTGAGTAGGGTTAGGAGAGAACAAATCAGGGCAAATTTAATATACAAGGCCGTTTTTTAAGCTCTTCTTTTTTCATAATTTTTCTCAACATTTTGCTGGAGGGACACAGCAGTGATAATTGTGTTTTTCACCACCCTTTAAGAAGTGCCAACGCTACCGCGTCTAAGTGGTGCGACAGACATTAACCAACACCATCATCACATTATCTCCCCAAAATGGACGCCCAGTCTCCTACTCAGTAATTAGATCTAATAGGACTAGAGCTGAAACTGAGACAATGCGATAAACACTGAGATATGTTGGGTCTTGTTTTTCCTGGATTCTTCATTGGAATGGAGAAGGAGTAGGAGGTGGTTGCTAAGTGCACTCGAAGAAGTCCCTTGAAGGATTGGTCTATTTTACATGGAGGATTAGGGTGGGTATCTCATTCATCCGACAGCGATGTGGGGCCCTGATAGCGTCTCAGCCCTTTGATGCCTTCTCCATCTGCCCATCTTTGGAGACACTCATCTCACCAGGCACAAACAGATACAACGATTCAGCAGTTTAAACAGAGATAGCGCTGATTATCGGGTGTGTGTCGCTTTTGTTAGAAATTAAGCGATTTGTACATAGACAAACGCACACACATATACGCTCATGCACACACGCACACACAAACAAACACGCGCACAAACAAAAAAAGTGTATTGAAACTCTACCTAGTTAAATCCTATGTAAATGTCTACCTTGTGCTAAACGTCCATCTTTAATTTGGGGAAACGGGAGAGGAAACATTCCCTGTCAGTTAAAAGAAGTCAACTTTCTGCTTCACTCCCAAATGATAATTAAATAAAAATAAAAATGTACTTTGCCTGGGGGCCCCAAAGACACATGGGGATTGTCTGGACAGAGGCCAAACATACATCAATTTCAATATTAATTTGGTTAGCACCTCACCAATTGCAGCCTCTGCATCAGTTTAATCTTTCGCTGCATATCTTCATTATCTGAAGTGTGCTTTCATCATAATTCCATTTTCATCAATCAAACTTCACTGGCTATGACCTTGTTTGATCTTAATAGAGATAGCTGCAACGGTAAGCACAGAGGGAGGGAGAGAGGATGTCATGCTGTAGAGAGAGAGGGAGAGGGAGAGGGAGTCTAAAGGTAATCGAGATAAGGAGTGATACATGTGTTTAGTGATGATGGATGAGGAACGAAGACACAGTGCATGACAGAGAGAACACACTAGACTCTGCTTGCTTTGCACACACCCTGTACGCAGTTGAGCCGTCTTGTGTGTGTCTTTTTTGAAATCAGTAGGCCCATCACTCTCTCAGCGCCCCTCAGTGTAATGACCAACACAGTGTGGGGCGCAGGCTTTACTAATCTTCCTTCCCTCCCTCCTCCCTCCATCTCTCCATCGCCCTGGGCCTCCTGCTCTCTGTCTGTCTGTGTTTATTTGCTCAAACATTAGTGGTTAATTACTCATTTGTAATAATTGTTTTCTAATCGCTTGTATCATAATCGTCTCTGTCAGAAGCGGGAGGATAGGATATTACGTCGTTGAGGAGGAGGACATGGAATGTGATTTGTAAGGACGTTTAGTGGTGGTGGTTTATGAGGATTCTCTGGTGATATAGCCCCTAGCTAGTCTCACAGCATTGTGGCAGTGTGAGTGTGGATGGTGCATTACACTAAATTAAACTGGTCCTTGGGTATTGACGTTGATTTTAATGAAGATAAAGACACACTCCCCCTAGTCGTTTGATCCTCTGTGAAATGGGCAAGAGAATCAAAACTGTATGGAATGAGAAATTATGTCTACAGTATCCACAAAGACACCCACACAGACACACACGTAAGTAAGCATGCAAACATGCACACAAACACACACACTCTCACACACACACACACACACACACACATGTTATGTTCTTCTATCCTCATGGGGACCTACAATTAATTTCCATTCAAAATCCTATTTTCCCTAAACCTATCCCTAACCCATACCATAATCCTAACCCTAACCCGTAATCACTAACCCCTTACCCTAACCCTAATTCTAAACCTAACCCTAATTGTAACCCTAAACCTAACCCCTAAGCTTAAAATAGCCTTTGTCCTCATGGGGATGTGGGAAATGTCCCCATGAGGAAGAATTGTCCTAGTTTTGGGGATAGCAGGTCCCCATAAGGATAGAAGAACCAACCCACACACACACACACCTTCTTACATTTATGATCCATGCCTGCATCAATACTCAATAAGAATTGAATCTGGATATCCTCTATCTCTTTCTCTCTTTCTCTCTCTCTCTCTCTTTCACTCTTTTACTCTCTCTATCTTTATATGTATCTATCTGTCTGTCTGTCTGTCTGTCTGTCTGTCTGTCTGTCTGTCTGTATGTCTGTCTGTCTGTCTGTCTGTCTGTCTGTCTGTCTGTCTGTCAGTCAGTCAGTCAGTCAGTCAGTCTCTCTGCCTTCTCTCCGTCTCCATCTCTTTCTGTCTCAGTCTATCACTGGATCTGTTTGTGCATGCCTTTATCCCCATCATCTCTCTCTCTCTCTCTCTCTCTCTCTCTCTCTCTCTCTCTCTCTCTCTCTCTCTCTCTCTCTCTCTCTCTCTCTCTCTCTCTCTCTCTCTCTCTCTCTCTTTCTCTCTCTCTCTCTCTCTCTCTCTCTCTCTCTCTCTCTCTCTCTCTCTCTCTCTCTCTCTCTCTCTCTCTCTCTCTCTCTCTCTCTCTCTCTCTCTCTCTCTTTCATGGTCTGGTCTGTTCTTGGATCAGTGAAACGGGAACATAGAGGACACATCTGTGTACTGGTCTCAGAGCACTTTGACATAGACAGCAAAGTCAGAAGGGGGCAATATTTTGTCTACCTGTCTTGTGACACAGAATCCCATAGTCCATGTGTTTGGTTGTTTGGCGTTTACAATTGAGCTGCCATATTTACTGCTATGAATGCTCATCTTGACCCTTGGTGTTGTCTTCGCCATGATTTCTGCTGACGCCTAGTCTCGTGTCACAACACACTAATGTTACCACGAGGATGAGGCCTGTCATACACTAATAGTAGTTGGTCAATTGTCAGCCGCATTGTTTGCAACCGTGATGATGTTCCTAATGTACACACACACACACACACACACACACACACACACACACACACACACACACACACACACACACACACACACACACACACACACACACAAACACACACACACGTTTGTTTTACTACCCTTGTGGGGACCAAACAATTGATTCCTATTCAAAATCCTATTTTCCCTAACCCCTAACCTTAAACCTAACCCTTAACCTAACCTAACCTTAACCCTAACCTTAATCCCAAACCCCTAACCCTAAACCTAACCTTAACTCCTAAGCCAACCCCTAACCCTAACCATAATGGTAACCCTAAATCTAACCCATAACCCTAAAATAGCCTTTTTCCTTGTGGGGACCGGCGAAATGTCGGCACTTGTTGGAACGTTCCTTGTTTTACTATCCTTGTGAGAACATCTGGTCCCCACAAGGATAGTAAAACCAAACACAACACCTAAGCAGGACACTGAGACTGACATATGTGACATGTTACATGACAGAGGCACGCATGCATGCACCGTAGTACATAAATGCGGATAGACAAAAACACACACATGTGGACATACTCATATATGGGGTTGCACACATACATTTCAAGTAATGGGTCACTCAACAGTCTACTACAAACAAGGACTAATGTCAAATGTTGATAATGTGAGCATTGGGATTGGTAGCCAGACTCTATGTAAGTTGAACCATGGTTATGTCAGGGTTGAGGTGATGGTGTGTCTGGTCCTTGCCAGTACTTGTCTAAGCTTTGGCACCTTTTCACATTGAATACAATATAGAGACACACAAGAGCACCATATCCATTCATATTAGATAACTGGTAAATATATAATTGATTTGACAAGACATCGATAGTGTTTGAGTTTGAATGAAATACCCTGGTCCCCCCTTGTGCGAGAACAATAGACCTTCATGCATTATGAAAAACATACTTATCCCTCTAAATCCTAGTGTGTCCATGTACCTCCATTTATCACCCATCCCTATCAATCATCTCACTCAACGTTGAATTTTCAATACATGACTCATACGTACAGAGCAATATAGTAGAGATGCATAAATACTGTATGTATTTGTTAGCGATACTAGCTATCTTAATCCACTGCCACTCAAATGTGAAATGCCTCCTACTCCCTCTGAAGACAGTTTTATTTTCCCCATTCAGCTCAGGTCAGAGTTTGGATAATCTTTTGAAGGCATAAAAGGCGTCCCCTCAGAATAGTATCTCTGTTACAGCAGTGGCCTAATCCCCACTTGAAGAGCAATTAAAAGTTTAGCCACAGACTTTAAGAAAGTAACCATGTGTGATCTTTCCTTTTTTCTCTCTATCTCTTTGATACTGTGACTCTGTGGTCTCTGTCTGTCTCTTTTTTTCCTCTCTCTCTCTCTCCTCTCTCTCTCTCTCCTCTCTCTCTCCTCTCTCTCTCTCTCTCTCTCTCTCTCTCTCTCTCTCTCTCTCTCTCTCTCCTCTCCTCTCTCTCCTCTCATCCTCTCCTCTCTCTCTCTCTACTCTCTCTCTCTCTCTCTTCTCTCGTCTCTCCGGCTGAAGGCATGGGGATGAATGCTAATAGACAGCGGCTAGCTGTGGCTCTCCTCCAAAGACAGGAGGCCTCAAACACACTGCGACCAAACAACAAGAGAATAGGGGGGAATAAAATAAGGAATAAATAGAGTTTGGAGATGGGAACAGCTCTCTCTCTCTCTCTCTCTCTCTCTCTCTCTCTCTCTCTCTCTCTCTCTCTCTCTCTCTCTCTCTCTCTCTCTCTCTCTCTCTCTCTCTCTCTCTCTCTCTCTCTCTCTCTCTCTATCTCTTTGGCTGTCTCTGCCTCCCTCTCTCTCTTACTCATTCTCTCCCTCCCTATAGTGACTCCCAAGGCACAAGGCTGATTGACTGAGGATTTCTCAGCAAAGCAAATCCCCATGGGGAACACTGTTGGTTGGCGACAACATAGACCCCCTGTCCCCCCTCTCCCCTGTCCTACCGTAGTCTCTGGCACCAGGGGGTAAAACAGATTACCCAGATTATATATTTAACCAGCTAAACAAGGTGATAAATGGTCAATAAAGATCCCAAGGGAGCCACACTAGTAGAATTAATAAAATAGTTAAAGGGCATTTGATCGATCACATGCTAATAGATCATAAAACAACCACATGATTAAAACGGAATGGGTTAGTCGAAGAGAAAAAATAACTAGCATCATTAAGTTGATTATTTTGATTTAGAGACAGACTGTCCTTTGTAAGTCATAACCTCTGCGAGTATTGGAAAGTTCATTCTAAAGTTTTGTTTTATAAACGTTGGTACACCTGTGGCCTTTCAAAGAGCGAATCAGAGCCACCTGCCAAATATGGGAATGAAAGGCTAGCTTTCAACTGCGTTACCCAACATGAGCCACAATGCGAGATCACAGAGATACTGGACACTCTGGACAGGTGAGAGAATCTATGGCTGAAAATACTTATGCATCAATGTTTCTGAAAGCCTCTCTGTCTCTGAACACTTTTTAAATCCACTGAAGTGAAACAGAAAACACTTTTATGCATTTATTTTAACTCGGAGGCCAAAGTCTGGAACAAGACACCGGTCTGGTTTTTGAACATACAGTGGGGAGAACAAGTATTTGATACACTGCTAATTTTGCAGGTTTTCCTATTTACAATGCATGTAGAGGTCTGTAATTTGTATCATAGGTACACTTCAACTGTGAGAGACGAAATCTAAAACAAAAATCCAGAAAATCACATTGTATGATTTTTAAGTAATTAATTTGCATTTTATTGCATGACATAAGTATTTGATACATCAGAAAAGCAGAACTTAATATTTGGTACAGAAACCTTTGTTTGCAATTACAGAGATCATACGTTTCCTGTAGGTTTTGACCAGGTTTGCACACACTGCAGCAGGGATTTTGGCCCACTCCTCCATACAGACCTTCTCCAGATCCTTCAGGTTTCGGGGCTGTCGCTGGGCAATACGGACTTTCAGCTCCCTCCAAAGATTTTCTATTTGGTTCAGGTCTGGACACTGGCTAGGCCACTCCAGGACCTTGAGATGCTTCTTACAGAGCCACTCCTTAGTTGCCCTGGCTGTGTGTTTTGGGTCGTTGTCATGCTGGAAGACCCAGTGACGACCCATCTTCAATGTTCTTACTGAGGGAAGGAGGTTGTTGGCCAAGATCTCGCGATACATGGCCCCATCCATCCTCCCCTCAATACGGTGCAGTCGTCCTGTCCCCTTTGCAGAAAAGCATCCCCAAAGAATGATGTTTCCACCTCCATGCTTCACAGTTGGGATGGTGTTCTTGGGGTTGTACTCATCCTTCTTCTTCCTCCAAACACGGCGAGTGGAGTTTAGACCAAAAAGCTATATTTTTGTCTCATCAGACCACATGACCTTCTCCCATTCCTCCTCTGGATCCTCCAGATGGTCATTGGCAAACTTCAGACGGGCCTGGACATGCGCTGGCTTGAGCAGGGGGACCTTGCGTGCACTGCAGGATTTTAATCCATGACGGCGTAGTGTGTTACTAATGGTTTTCTTTGAGACTGTGGTCCCAGCTCTCTTCAGGTCATTGACCAGGTCCTGCCGTGTAGTTCTGGGCTGATCCCTCACCTTCCTCATGATCATTGATGCCCCATGAGGTGAGAACTTGCATGGAGCCCCAGACAGAGGGTGATTGACCGTCATCTTGAACTTCTTCCATTTTCTAATAATTGTGCCAACAGTTGTTGCCTTCTCACCAAGCTGCTTGCCTATTGTCCTGTAGCCCATCCCAGCCTTGTGCAGGTCTACAATTTCATCCCTGATGTCCTTACACAGCTCTCTGGTCTTGGCCATTGTGGAGAGGTTGGAGTCTGTTTGATTGAGTGTGTGGACAGGTGTCTTTTATACAGGTAACGAGTTCAAACAGGTGCAGTTAATACAGGTAATGAGTGGAGAACAGGAGGGCTTCTTAAAGAAAAACGAACATGTCTGTGAAAGCCAGAATTCTTACTGGTTGGTAGGGGATCAAATACTTATGTCATGCAATAAAATGCAAATTAATTACTTAAAAATCATACAATGTGATTTTCTGGATTTTTGTTTTAGATTCCGTCTCTCACAGTGTACCTATGATAAAAGTTACTGACCTCTACATGCTTTGTAAGTAGGAAAACCTGCAAAATCGGCAGTGTATCTAAAACTTATCCCCAATGTATATAGGAACCTCTTTTATCTTGGCTTGTCTTTTCTCTTTCTCTTTTTGTTTGCGTGTTGTTTGGAAATGTTTGCCCAGCTTTTTCTATTGGTGTTTTCTTGGAACGAAGCAGACCTGGGGTGGATAGAATATGTATGCAACAGGAAGAAGGGAAGAAGAAAGAGGGGATGTAGAAGAGTGGAGGTAAAGAGGAGAAACTAAGTTTGACGGGGTCAACGCTATCATTCATTGGGAACAAGATACGTGAGACTCCCCAGGCGGCTAGGATAACGAGACAGCACCTCCTACCCCTCTAACCACACCCCAACCTGCCCTAACCTCAGAGTTCCTTTATTCCCTTGCTTCCATCCCACCCAAAGCTGGCCTCTACCCTTCTACCCTACTCTCCGCAGGGCTCCTTCAAAGCAGGTGAAGAGTAAACCGTGTTGAGGTATCTGTATCCATCCCTCGAGGCTCACTGAGGCTTGAGATGAGTTGAACTCAGATTGCTTCCTGGGTTAGCCAGGAGGCTAGTAATTAAGTTATGTAACAGAATAGCATCCAAACAGGACCTGACCCCTGCTCATCAAGTCACAAGTGATCTACACTCAGGCATGCACCCGTAGTGCATCGGTTTCATATAACAAAAGTAGACAATGTGATGATTGTGACTTTGTATTTCTTTACTTTGTCTAGATACAATTTTTCACTCAACATTAGCTGTGTTGCTACTACAGTACAGGTTGCCGTGTTGCTACCACAGCTAACTTTCCATGCGAGCCCAGTGTTTGGTGTAGTGTGTAGTGGGGTTAGGCTAGCACTTACTGTGTAAGTCTCAGGTGGCTGTGTATGGGGGGTCACTTGCAGGTTACCCATTAAAAATGAAACATGGCGACTTAATTACCGACTGTCACTTCTGGTAATCATGACCACGCTAATGAGTCACTCACTCATCTTCTCTCTATCCCTCTTTTTATCTCACTCACCCTCCATGTCTCTCTTTTTTCACTCCAAAAAAAAATCCCTGCATCACTTTTTGTCCATACTTCTTCCTCTATATCCTTCTCTTTCTTCCTCTTCCGCTCTCTCACTTTCTTTCTCTCCAACCATCTCCCTCTCTTCCTCTCCTCACCGCTTGGCTGCAATAACACTATGGGGCCCCATAGTTTATGTTTACTCCCCTCAGCCCGAGTCAGGCCCAGCCTCTATTACCAGCTGCGGTTCACGGCTAGCGGGTCACCGCCATCCGCCATGGGCACATTCAGCTGAAATTACAAACAGCATGTTTTCAACCCCCCCTCTATCCCTCCCTCTATCCATCCATCCTCCCTCCTTTCCCCCACTCCCCCCTTTGTTGGTCCACAAGCCCCAGAGAAGCCTAATTGTGAATTCAGTCATGTGGAGCTAGAAGTTGGATCATGACAGTCTTATTCAAAGGATGACAGCGGGTATCTAAGATGCAGAATGGTAATGTAGTGTTAACATGGAAGGAGGGAGAAGGAAACATTGTGCATTTCATGTGTATCGCATGTGCCTTATCGACTTGAACAAGCATGGCATGTGGGAGGCAGAAAGATTTGGAGGTTCATCATAGCAGTATAACAACAGTTGTACAAGGTAACACACACACACACACACACACAGACAGACAGACAGACAGACAGACAGACAGACAGACAGACAGACAGACAGACAGACAGACAGACAGACAGACAGACAGACAGACAGACAGACAGACAGACAGACAGACAGACAGACAGACAGACAGACAGACAGACAGACAGACAGACAGACAGACAGACAGACAGACAGACAGACAGACAGACCGACCGACCGACCGACCGACCGACCGACAGACAGACAGACAGGCAGGGTTAAGCGAGCAGTGTGTCAAGAAGCAGTGCTGCTTGGAAGGGTCATGTTTCGGAGGACGCATGGCTCTTGACCTTCGCCTCTCCCGAGTCCGTAGGGGACTTGCAGCGATGGGACAAGACTGTAACTACCAATTGGGGAGAAAAAGGGGTGAAAGTAACAAATATATATATTTATATATATATATTTTTTTTTTTTACATTACGAAATAATGATTAGTTCCTATTGATTGGTGTTGGTGGTACTACTAAGAATAAAGAACAGAAACATATTCACGTCTAGACAATGTGCTATTCATTCATTCCATGTTCGGCTGAGATAAAAGCATAGATCAACTCAAGCACAAATCAACCATTCCAGACAACCATTCAGCTCTTTCAGTTAGGGATTTAGGGATGAAATTGAAATCAAATCGGAGGAGGTCACACGTTATAGACGTGAACTGCACAACAAAACATATTTCTTATTGGCTCCAGGCCCCAGGAAGGCACGTACCAGTAGGCTGACATATGTTTTGACTTTAGTCTTAGGAACTAGCTTGGGAGCCTGAGCCGGGCCACCACAGCCCCCACAGTCTGACCACAGTATCACCCTGTGGCTCAATCGTTTAGTTTAGTGTGTTCATTTGGCTTGAATGACTGAGGCATTCAATCACCCGTGGCTGTCATGGCCAGCTTTCAATCACTCGTACAGGCAGAGAGGCAGTCAGAGACCCCGTAGCGCTAGCCGGGGCCAGCGTCTGGAAGAGATAAAAAAGCTAACGCTAACTAGAAATGAAAGCCATGCATTCGAAGCTCAACTCCCCTCAAGCAAGCCTTACACAGCATGGGGTGCAGTATGTGTGTGTAAGGCGAGTGTGTTTGTGTGTGTAAGTGTGTGTGCGAGTGTGTGTATGTGTGTGTGTGTCCGTTCGTCCATCCATATCAGTGTGTGTGTGTGTGTGTGAGCATGTGTGTGTGTGTTTATGGGAATACAATGTGTGTGAGGCATGGCCCGGTCATCGCTAAGCTAGGGGGGACGTGATCGTGATATAGGGGTCAGGGTGGAGTGAGAGGGAATGGGGTGTCACTCCACCGCTCCAGGTCGGGTTTAATGACAGCCAGCGCTCATTCAAAGTGGCCACCCGGCAGCGAGAGGTCTCGACCCGAGGGGGGAAGCCGTTTCCTCCGTCTCACCCGCTGTCTGTTTCTCTAACGCCACGGTGGTGTGATATATCTCTCGCATCACACAAACAGCACCCTGAAGTCAGAACGGAGGGAAGAAAGAAGGGATGGAGGGAAGGAGGGAGGAGAGCCCCAGGGGAATTCTGCTTGACACTGCTAGACAGATCCCTTTACGCCCTGGACCCTGGGAGGGAGCAAGGAAGAGAGGAAGATTGGTTGTGGCACTCAGGAACCAAACATGATTTCACATGGCGTGCCGGGATAAGTCCTTTTTCTTTTTCGTCATCTCAGGCGCTGCTGCCGCACAGTAGGAAGAAAAGTGGTTTGGAAATTCTATTTATTCATTTAGAGGAGAGAGAATGAATGGAAACGTTGGGTTCTTTTAAAATCTCACCAAACCCTCTGGCTATTGCAGTGTCTGTGTGTGTGTATGTGTGTATGTGTGTGTGTCTGTGTGTGCCTGTGTGTGCACTCCATTTTAGTCCAGAAATGGTTTTACATTTTATTTTCCTCTGCTTTCTTTGCCCAAGTGTTTCTCTCCCCCTTATATTACAATCACCTCTCTGACAGTTAATTTAGCAACAATCGCTTCATTTAAATCCTTAGAGTATAGCACTCCAGTCATCTAATCCCTCTATAAGGTTTACTTCATTCGTTTGCAGTTTAAACCACCATTACATTCAAGTATTGGGACTTTAAATTGCTGTCATGCACGAACCAACGCTGTTCCTTTAGGAACGAGGCGAGGAGAGGTGGAATAGGTTTTGATATCTAAACATCATTTAGAGCATTATTGCAGTGAAAGAAATAGGACCCCATTCTGGGCCTTTAATTATGCAACAAATGTTTGACTATCCAAGTGAAATTCCTATGAATATTAATATAAATTAATTTGTTGAGTGTTGATTGTAATTACATGGAAACATGATTTACTGCCAAGATTGCTGCTGCATTAGCCAGGGAGAGAAAAACTGGGTAAATAAATCAATGAATGAAAATGTTAACATGCAGAGAGAGGGAGCACATATTCCCTAATGGTTTATGGGATTTTTTCAATATCAGAAGAAAAAACATCTCAAGTCTCCTCTCCTCGGCTGAGATTCAGAGGCGCTTGAAACAATAATTGTCTCTCGATTATATAATAAGAAAGGGGATGCCATTTATGTGGTGACCACCACCTGTACATAACGAAGAGTGTGTGTGTGTGTAAGACATTTTGAGTTGCCAGAATGTTTTTTGTCCACAGCGGTGACAAATTCCAGGGTTAGGAACCATGGTGCACATTAATGTTGCAATTGATAATAATGATCTGTGAAAACTGATATCAGTCTGTCAAGAGAGAGGAACAAGGAAAAGAGCAGTGATAGAAAAACATAAATTGGGGCCTGCCCTGTTTAATATTCTTGTGATGCCGTAAGAAATGAGGGAGGACAGGGGGAGAGGAGGGAGGTGAGGAGGGGAAGAGGGCCAAGTGGTGGTAAAGGAGATGCCCAGCTAGAGTGGAGCTGTGACTGTGTTTGTATCTTATTAATGAATCACATTAGCCAATTGTTATGCCATTCATTTTTGGTAATGACCAAACTAGCTGTTAATTTATTGCCTCCCTCTGTCGTTCTCTCTCTCATGACACACATATACACACGCACACACACACATGCGCACACAACCGAGACGAAAGAGAGGTACACCTGCTGTGCTGGACAGTGATTTCTCGTACACTCTGTCCTGCTGCCTCATCAGTTGTTCCTGCAGAGCTTTTCTTTGTTGATCCTGCCGTGAGGAGAGAAAGGCCTCAGCATTAATGACCTGTTCACTCACTGCTTAGTTCACAGACAGCGCTCGATAATGTGTCTGCTGCAACTACCACTGTCTTACTCAGCCTGATTCTATGTGTTAAATTCACATTTGTATGCATGTCCTTCATTACATGCCTTTGCTCTAGTGTTAGCTCACACCTCCCATAGGGAGGCTGTTTACTCACCTTGTCCTCTTTCAGTATGGGAAGTAAACAAAGTGAAAGAGACTACAGCGTCCTTCACTCCTCCTTAGCTGTATTTAACACATATATTCAGCTAACTAGCTGCCATACTCACTACCTGTGGGTTTTCAGATGCTCTCAGAGAAGTGAAAGCGTCCCTATATACTCCATACACAGGTCTTTTATGAGGCGTTTGGGCCTTGTCTTTCTTTATAAAAGGATGTTATTGAAAAGGCATACTATGCATTCCCCTGTGTTAGTCACACCTACCTGTTGTTTGTGTGTGGACAGGTTTTAGGCCTATGACTTGTAGCTTCGAGAGTGTCATAGCATTTGGCTACTATACCCTTTGCAAGCAAACTATTGGAGTTTGCAGCATTTTTTGCTTTGTACCAAACTGCTCTAGTCAGAGAAATTGGCATCCCTACCTGGACTTGCAGTGCACCAAGGTCTATCAACTCCCAAATATTGCCCCCTACCCCCTCTCCCCCTGTTGTATGGTATACAGTGCCTTCAGAAAGTATACACACCTCTTGACTTGTTCCACATTTAGTTGTGGTAAAGGCTGAATTAAAATGGATTAAATTGAGATTTTGTGTCACTGGCCTACACACAGTACCCCATAATGTGAAAGTGGACATTTTTACAAATTCATTAAAAATGAAAGCTGACGTGTCTTCAGTCAATAAGTATTCAACCTCTTTGTTATGGCAAGCCTAAAGAAGTTCAGGAGTAAAGGTTTGCTTAACAAGTCACACAATAAGTTGTGTGGACTAATAGTGTTGAACATGCCTTTTTAATGACTACCTCATCTCTGTACCCCACACATACAATGATATGTAAGGTTCCTCAGTCGAGCAGTGAATTTCAAACACAGATTCAACCACAAAGACCAGGGAGGTTTTCCAATGCCTCGCAAAGAAAATAAAAAAAGCAGACATTGAATATCGCTTTGAGCATGGTGAAGTTATGAATTACACTTTGGCTGTTGTATCAATACACCCAGTCACTACAAATATACAGGCGTCCTTCCTTACTCAGTTGCCGGAGAGGAAGGAAACCGCTCAGGGATTTCACCATGAGACCAATGGTGACTTTAAAACAGTTACAGAGTTTAATGGCTGTGATAGGAGAAAACTGAGGATGGATCAACAACATTGTAGTTACTTAAGTGATAATGCCAGAGAAGTGTTTGGAGGATATATTGGCACGGGTGTTGTTATGACCGAGACGAAGTCGAGGCCTGGCAAACCGTGCCAATATATCCTCCAAACACCGGTTTCGAGGATACCAACATGTTCAAATAATGATTTACATATTTTCATTAAAAACGATATTTTGATGAATTTATTCATACTATTTAATCTTTCCACAAGATATAGTCCCGACACATATCTAGTTTTGCTACCCAAGCCGGCTGGTTGTTCATTCTATCGGTTCGGTTGCCAGCGACGTGACCCAGTTGTTCAGTCTTTTTGTTCTGTATCTATGGACCTAACCCAGTCGTTCGTTCTAAATGTTCCATTGCCATACTGGCAGGCAATGTTCTTATCCCTTGCTTGCTAGCTAGCCAACTACGGCTAATTTACAGTCACGTCAAACAGTGCAGCCAGAATAACAGCAAGGGAGCTGCCTTTGCATTTGTTGTAGGTGTTTTCTAATTACATTTATTTGGATACATTCATAAAATGAGCTAATGAGGCTTTATTTCGCCTGTCATAGAAAATGTGCTCTCTCGTCAGGACACTGTTGTTCAGAGGAGCTAGCCAACAACGCATCTAACCCAATCACTTCAAACTGAAGCTGGAAAGACTGCAAACTAGCTGCACTTCATTTAATTTTACCTTTTTTCAATTGACATTTCTTTGTATATATCCATGAAAATGATGCCAGCTGATTCATGATTTCGATTGGCTGAGAAACCCTGCCTGCCTGTCTGTCTCGCCCCGACTCCCAACATGTTCATTACTATGGGACAGCTGGAGATCAAATTTGAATATTGAAACAATGTTGCAAATGTCAGAGAGCCAGACAGCAAAGTTTATACAAATCTCTGCTGTTGAAAACTAAATGTTAGTCTAAAATTTGAGATAATGTCTAGATATTTTTATAGTGAAGATCAAGTTTATAAATTGCCTGGCTGGGCTGATGAGACAGTGATTGCACAGTCAGATGGAACAGAGTAAATAAGCATTTTAACATCATATATTTAGCCGGTGGTAACTTGTGCAATAGACACCTGCTGGAATGCGGATTTAACCAATCAGCATTCAGGATTAGAATCATCTGTTGTATAATCCACAATACTAACTTAATTGACAGAGTGAAATGAAGGAAGCCTGTACATAATAAAAATATTCCAAAACATGCATCCTGTTTGAAACAAGGCGTTAAAGTAATACTGAAATAAATATGGCAAAGCAATTCACTTTTTGTCCTGAATACAAAGTGTTATGTTTGGGGCAATTCCAATACAACACATTACTGAGTACCGCATTACTGAGTTTTTAAACGTTGTTTCCACTGAACATGCCATACAAATAAAGGCATTTTAATTAATTAAATGAAGAGTGCCTTGGTCCTCCTTTATTTTTGATGACCAATTTACCCCTTTTACCAAAGAGCACCTTCTGTCTACCAAAATCTACTATTGTGTACATTTTTGTCATTTAGCAGACGGTCTTAAGCATACATTTTTCATACTGCCCCCCCCGTGGGAATCAAACCCACAACCCTGGCGTTGCAAGTGCCATGCTCTACCAACAGAGATACACGGGAGCGCTTCCCTTCCTTCTTTTTTTTTTAGCACTCTCCAGTTTTTCAGGATAAAAAAGAAACGGAATGGCGGATAGAGGGTAACCTGGTTCAGTCTGCTTTCCACCAGATTCACCTTTCAGCAGGACAATAACGTAAAACACAAGGCCAAATATATACTGGAGTTGCTTACCAAGACGACATTGAATGTTCCTGAGTGGCCTAGTTACAGTTTAGACTTAAATTGGCTTAAAAATATATGGCAAGACTTGAAAATTGCTGTCTAGCAATGATCATCAACCAATTTAGCAAATATTGTACTATCCAGGTGTGCAAATCTCTTAGTGACTTACCCAGAAAGACTATGTACAGCTGTAATCGCTGCCAAATGTGATTCTAACATGTATTGACTCAGGGGTGTGAATAATTATGTAAATTAGATATTTCTGTATTTCACGAAAAATTTGCAAAAATGTCTAAAAACATGTTTTTACTTCATCATTATGGGTTATTACATTTAATCAATTTGAATTCAGGCTGTAACACAAGAACATGTAGAATAAGTCAAGGGGTATTAATATTTTCTGAAGGCACTGTACCTACTTTCTGAAGGCACCTATCCCCTGGGTTTACCTCATTTATACTCAAACTGTAACCCCTAAACTCTTTAAACTTAACCTCTGTCCCCTGTCCCACAAAACCCCCCTTCCAATGGGCGTCCCTCCCTCCTATACGCCAGCTAGTGACCCCCACGCCGTCTCGTTCTCTCTTGTAGCCGTTCCGCCGAGTGACCTTCTCAGTGGTGAGCCAGCCCCAGGACCCCCACCAGCAGGGATCACTGCAGAGCTGCTACGACAGCGGGCTGGAGGAGTCGGAGACGCCCAGCAGCAAGAGCTCTTCGGGGGGCCCCAGGCTTGGTGCGCTGCCCCTGCCCGAGGACAGCTACGAGAGGACCACGCCGGATGGCAGTGTCGGTGAGGCAGAGCATATGGAAAATGGTAGGGGCAAACACTAAAGGACAGATATAAAGTGCAATACACATTGACACGCATATTCCACATAGAGTATATAGGTGAACACCAAGGTAGATACATGCAGATGTTTTAATGTGTAGGTGTTGCTTGTGTGTAGAGCTAGCAGGTGGCTGTGTGCTTTATGGGTGTGCTGTTGATTCTGAAGGTTGATTTTGAAGCAGGGAGGTGAGGTGTGGATCATTAGGGAGCGTTGGATGTGTCCTCTGGATGTGAATACTGCAGCTAGTGCAGGCTGAATTTAATTTGAGACCATGCATGCATTCATCAGGTGAATATAATCTGAAGCATCTCACAGGCAGGTTGTTGAATGCGTTTCGCTTTAGCCTTTGATACACTCTCCTCGTCTCGTTTTGAAAGACCTCTGTTAATTTGATCAGAGCAGTTTGAGGATATGTATTAGCCTTATTCATTTTCCCAATTAGATAAAGGCCTTGGAAGTTCAACTTTCTTTGAGCTATGGCATGTTATTTGGACCTCATCCCTTTTCAATTGCCAGTTGAATTTAATTTGGATTTAAAATATCTACCCAGCTTGATAGATTTTCTACATGATCTTTATTTTTCTTTTTGCTCTGATTAAATTAACTTTGTGAAGGCCAATGCGAAAACACTCACTTCCTATTGTATCCATCTGAGGCATTGAGCTAGATTCTAGAACAAGCTAACTGCAGTACAGATAGTCAAGGATACATGTTGGTTCACTGCCCGACAGTGGTTTATTTGTCAATAATCAGAGGTTTGCAGGTGGAGCTATTCTCTTGTAACACACTGAAGATTGTAACAGGAATGTAGGATACCCCAAAGGGGTTAAGATGGAGAAATGAAAGACGCGATTGTGTTGTAGGAATTTATGCTAGCCTAAGTTCCTCCTCAGACATTGGTGCTATGGTCATTGAGTAGACACTTTTTTTCCAAAGAGACTTACAGTTTACACATGTACTCAGTGTTATGTAACCTGTGCTGGAATCAAAACCACAACTCTGGTTTTGCAAGACAAGCAGCAATAATTTTTTATATAGCCGTTGCTGTATCAGTGGTGCTAGCTTATTCTGTGGTATTGGTATAACCAGTGAGGTTTTAGGGGTTAGGGTAATGGACCCACTAATAGTCTGGTTTAGATCTATCAAGCTATGGCCGTTGTAAGACTGTAAGCCTGAGTACGGCGGCTTTACGAGTCACTGAGGATGAGAATATTCAAATTGCATAAGTCTGCTGTGATTTCGTTGTGCAATGTTTCAAGGCATTGTGCCCCACAGTTTATCTGAAGGCAAGTCAAATCTTGTGATTTTTGACTGTAAGGGCTGGACTTCATTTTGTGAATCACACATTGACTTTGGTTTTCATAATTCATAATCTAACATTTCTATAACGACAATACGCAACAATCATTTGACCTACATGTTGTGAATCTCTCTGGCTGTGAAATGAACCTGCAGACAGAGATACCAACAGACAGACAGATCCAGACAGGCAGACATACAGACAAAATGTTCAACTGGGTGTCTAAATGAGCTTTTTAACTTTGCGATTTGCAGTGAACATTGAAGTTTAATGTATCTACTTAATGTAGATTAAAAGTGCTTTGGATGTCAGATTGCTCAGGCCTACTCAGTGTAGGCTGGGGGTTGCCCTCAGGGTATTTAAGACCTCCTATTCAGAACAATGGCTGCCCATTTACGGGCCATATTAGCCTCAATTAAAGGCTTGTTTCAATTTGGTCTACGCTTCAAGTAATTGGAATGAAGGAATAAGAGACAAGCATATTAGATAAAAACTGGGGATCTGCCTACCAATCATACCACTGAGATAAAATACAGAAAGAAAAAAAACACAGTAAAGAATATTAAAATGAAAGTGGAGGAATCAATTGTTTTCCATTACTGCTATACAGCGATCAGTTGTGAATTGTGCATTGTATTTTGTGTGGATAGTAAGCTGCAGCCTTTCTATTGCCCTACCGCTCTTTGTGGAAAAAACGTCAAGGTCAAACATGGCAAGGTTGATGAATAACATTTGCCTTGCTGCTGCACACGATCTTTAAGAGGATCAGTCGATTTGTTCTGTGTTTGTGTGGTGTGTGTGTCCTTATTGCCTTTGTCTTCTTGAGTGTGTGTGTGCGTGTTTCTCAAATACCTTTTTCACCTCTCTACACCACAAATGTTATCTATACCTCTAATATATACATTTGCTCAATTGCTGGAATGAATTGTTTACTAGTGCGACACATGCCTTCGACAGAAAGCTTACCATTTGGTGCAGTAGCTTTGCTGCTTCCACTTAAAATCCTGCAATCTGATTAGTTGAGTTCTGACCTACCATTCCTACCGACAGAGAAAGCTTCCTAGTTTGAATGAAGGAAAGTGACTGATTGGCTGAACCACCATAACCCTTCCAAAGGGAGGCTATGCCGTTATACTACTACCCTCATGCAGCAGTTGAAGCACACACAGACTCCCCAGTGCTACATTAACTTGCTACTAACCCGCTGTCCATTAAAACAGGGAGTTTCTATGACAAAAAGGGGGAAACTAAAGTTAACAGATGGGCGCGGTGCCGTGTAGCCTCGGCACTGGGGCATCGTTAGGCTGCTGAAATAATTGTGGTCATTAGGGTTGCATGAGAGATGTGTCGTGACATTGGGAGGTGCACAGGGTCTTTGTGTTGCCCCGCTGAGTGTGTCCTCACACCCCCGCCGTCTGACCAGAGTGTCGGGATTAAGGGAAGGGAGGAGGGAAGGAGGAAGACGAGTAGGGGGGTGGGCTACACAATGCACCATGACTACCTCAGTCGGGTTGCTCTATCTTTGTGGAGAAAGGGGGTTGAAATGTATCCTGATTCACAAAGATCGGATATAGCTGTCAAGTGCATAGAGAGTGTAGATCAGAAAGTACAGGAAAGGGAGATTTTTTTATTGCACAAGTTTACCGTTCACATTGAATTATGCTATCCATAAAACTCCCAACTCCCCAACTCCCTCCGAGCCTGCATGGACTTAGTCATTTGGAAATGTCACACGGTTGAGCCTTCCAGGGAGGTGACAATGGAGTTGTGGAAATTGGAGGTCATCGTCACACCTCTCTCTGCTACAGTCTGTTATTCCCATGTCTATTCCGCACGCCGCAAGGTTGAGTGGCATCCTTGGGAGCCATACTGTTGGAGTTCTGTTTGGAGAAGCGGGAGAGCTTGTTTCAAGGCTCCAGGAGCCATGTGGGAAATCCCGGCACTTCAACTTGGTCGTTGTCAATCAGAGGAGGCTGGTGGGAGGAGCTCTAGGAGGACAGGCTCATTGTAATGGCTGGAATGGAATGAATGGAACAGAGTCAAACATGTGGTTTCCTTATGTTTCATGTGTTTGATACCGTTCCATCTGTTCCATTCCAGCCATTACAATCAGCCTATCCTCCTATAGCTCTTCCCACCAGCCTCCTCTGTTGTCAATTGTGTTGTCAATTGATGATCACGCAATCAATGTGGAGGCACAAGGCACAGTCCACCACCAATGCAGTCCCCTGTCTCTTTCTCTCTCATTCTTTCTCTCTCTCCCTCTCTCTACCATTCTCTCTACTTCTCACCCCATTTCCATCTCCCCCGTTTCCATCTCCCCACTTCACTACTTATAAACTACACTACAGCGTTCCATAATCAGGACATTCCAACACTGTAAAGCTAAGCATCATAACAACTTGATGCTACGGCTGTGTGTTTAGTTATTCATCAGTTTACCCGTTGTTCATTAGTTATTCATAAAGGCGGAGTGTCGGGAGTCAAACACTCCATTAACCTCTTAAGGCCCAAGCTGTTTTTTTACATGCATTTTTTATTTCTCTTTGCTATTTGGGCTTATTGGAACCTAATTAGAATAAAAACTAAGTATCATCTTTTGATATGATGTACTTTTAGAGAAAAATGATGTCCACATATGTGGATTCATGGTCCGAATTGCATTAGGCTAACATTTTCAACACAACTAATTTAAGTATGTATGTATGTATTTAGTGATTTAATTGTTATTTATTTCATTGGGACCATGTACAGCTTTTTAGCTGCATCAGAGCTAGATTTTTTCCCATTTTACGTGTGTGCATGTTTACAAGCATATTAGCTGTTTCGAGGAGCCTCAGTCCATAAGTACACTTACGTGTACTTCATGTTTAGCGACCTACAAAGTTGCTAGTTTTACACTTTTTTTTTCAAATTTGCATGTCATGACAAATATACAAGGCTTTTATAAATATCTAAATCAGAATAAGCCATGAAATATGACAGAACTTCTACACAATTGTGGACATAAGAGCTAAAAAGTGCTGTCCACGTATGTGACCACTAAGCCCTAGGAGGTTAAACAGTTATGGATGGCTAGGGTACGTCTCAGAAGTAGTGTGGGTGGGGTAGGGTTTTGGCAGGTCAGGATAGGCAGAAAATGTATATTCCTCTTATTGATCCCAAGCAGTGTGAGACTTGTGAATGTTTCATTTCTCGATATACAGTACCAGTCAAAAGTTTGGACACACCTACTCATTCCAGGGTTTTCTTTATTTTTTACTATTTTCTACATTGTAGAATAATAGTGAAGACATAAACACTATGAAATAACACATATGGAATCATGTAGTAAACAAAAATGTGTTAAACAAATCAAAATGTATTTTATATTTGAGATTCTTCAAATAGCCACCCTTTGCCTTGATGACAGCTTTGCACACTCTTGGCATTCTCTCAACCAGCTTCACCTGGAATGCTTTTCCAACAGTCTTGAAGGAGTTCCCAAATATGCTGCTTTTCCTTCACTCTGCGATACGACTCATCCCAAACCATCTCAATTGGGTTGAGGTCGGGTGATTGTGGAGGCCAAGTCATCTGATGCAGCACTCCATCACTCTCCTTCTTGGTAAAATAGCCCTTACACAGCCTGGATGTGTGTTGGGTTATTGTCCTGTTGAAAAACAAATTATAGTCCCACTAAGCCCAAACCAGATGGGATGGCATATCGCTGTAGAATGTTGTGGTAGCCATGCTGGTTAAGTGTGCCTTGAATTCTAAATAAATCACAGCCAGTGTCACCAGCAAAGCACCCCCACACCATAACACCTCCTCCTCCATGCTTTACGGTGGGAAAGACACATGCGGAGATCATCCGTTCACCCACACCGTGTCTCACAAAGACACTGCGGTTGTAACCAAAAATCTCAAATTTGGACTCATCAGACCAAAGGACAAACTTCCACCGGTCTAATGTAAATTGCTCGTGTTTCTTGGGCCAAGCAGGTCTCTTCTTCTTATTGGTGTCCCTTAGTAGTGGTTTCTTTGCAGCAATTCGACCATGAAGGCCTGATTCACACAGTCCCCTCTGAACAGTTGATGTTGAGATGTGTCTGTTACTTGAACTCTGTGAAGCATTTATTTGGGCTGCAATTTCTGAGGCTGGCAACTCTAATGAACTTATCCCCTACATTAGAGGTAACTCTGGGTCTTCCATTCCTGTGGTGGTCCTCATGAAAGTCAGTTTCATCATAGCGCTTGATGGTTTTTGAGACTGCACTTGAATAAACTTTCAAAGTTCTTGAAATGTTCCGTATTGACTGTCTTAAAGTAATGATGGACTGTTGTTTCTCTTTGTTTATTTGAGCTGTTCTTGCCATAATATGGACTTGGTCTTTTATCAAATAGGGCTATCTGTGGTCCTCTGTAGCTCAGCTGGTAGAGCACCGCGCTTGTAACGCCAAGGTAGTGGGTTCGATCCCCGGGACCACCCATACACAAAAAAATGTTATGCACGCATGACTGTAAGTCGCTTTGGATAAAAGCATCTGCTAAATGGCATATTACATTTAAATTAAATCTTCTGTATACCCACCCTACATTGTCACAACACAACTGATTGGCACAGACACATTAAGAGGGAATGAAATTCCTGCAATTAACTTTTAAGAAGGCACACCTGTTAATTGAAATGCATTCCAGGTGACTTCCTCATGAAGTTTATTGAGAGAATGCCAAGAGTGTGCAAAGCTATCTTCAAGGCAAAGGGTGGCTATTTGAAGAATCTCAAATATAAATTATATTTTGATTTGTTTAACACTTTCTTGGTTACTACATGATTCCATATGTGTTATATCATAGTTTTGATGTCTTCACTATTATTCTACAATGTAGAAAATAGTAAAAATAAATAAAAACCCTGGAAAGAGTAGATGTGTCCAAACCTTTGACTAGTACTGTAAATCGACAGCCAGCCAGCACATCGAGAAAATACACCTTTCCTCATTGTCCTATTATCTGTAATGTGCAAAGTGTTACATAAGAGGGAGAACACACTCAGCTTTTGAGTTTGTAGGATCTGTTTTATGCCATTGATTAGACATTGACTTGTGTTTGTGTTCAAGAGGTCGTAGATATCTGGCTGTCACGGGGGAGCGACTATATAAGCCATTTCCTGAGAATCTTTGTGTAATGTTAGCCTTCATAACCTAGAGAGAGAGAAACAGAGAGAGAGGGTGGGTGGGTGGGTATGAGTGAAATATTGTTTGTTATTTAGAGGTAAGAAAATCATATGTGATTCCAGAGAGAGGTAAAAAGAGAGAGAGAACTAAATAAATATATGTGTGAGATGCAGGGTAAGAGAGTGAGAGACAGAGATGAACATAGAGAAGTGGTGGAAAGACGTGGAGCAGGGTGCTGCTAGCGTTATCATGCGTACCGTGGTGTCTCTTGTTTTGGCTGCATCAGTGAGACATCCTCTCTTCACTCATCCTCTCCCTCTTTTTCATTCTCTTTACCTTCTTTCCTGCTTGATGTTGAGAGGGAACTCTCTGGGCGCTGCCGCTGGTTCACAAACATCAACATTAAGTGCCTGGAACCCTGCTCAATGCAAGTGCCACATCGTACCAAATCACTCAGGTACACGCTATAGGCCAGCATTTCCCAAACTCGGTCCTCGGGACCCCAAGGGTTGCACATTTTGGTTTTTGCCCTAACACTACACAGCTGATTAAAATGATCAAAGCTTAATGATTAGTTGATTATTTGAATCAGCTGTGTAGTGCTAGGGCAAAAAAAAATGTTTTGGGGTCCCGAGGACCGAATTTGTGAAACCCTGCTGTAGACCTTTCTCGCGGTCTGTCTGTCTCGCTCGCTTTCTTTTTTTCTCTTTCTTTCTTTCTTTCTTTCTTTCTTTCTTTCTTTCTTTCTTTCTTTCTTTCTTTCTTTCTTTCTTTCTTTCTTTCTTTCTTTCTTTCTTTCTTTCTTTCTTTCTTTCTTTCTTTCTTTCTTTCTTTCTTTTCTTTCTTTCTTTCTTTCTTTCTGTCTCGCTCTCTACTTCTCTCCCTCTCTCCCTCTCTCCTTCTCTCTCTTTCCCATTCCTTCAGTCTCTCTCACGGACATGTTTTTTGGCTGCCTAGAGTAGCACAGTAGATCATGATATTGTTAGTGTTTTTCCTTCTTCTCTGTTGTGCCCGTCAGACTGCTGCTTAGGCTGGTTATTAGCGAGTGTGTGGCGCATTGTAGAAGAAACTCAGTTCCAATCCGACGGCCAGATGGCAAAGAGAGCCTGTTTAATTAAAGCCATTCATATTTCAAGAGCTCAGCAGCACTTGTGCAGTCGCCTGCCTAATTTCCCTGACTTGGGTGGAAATTAGGATGGAAAGTGTGTTTGGGTAAAGGCGAAAGACACACACACACACACACATTGAAAACACACACACACACACATAGAAAACACACACCCACACACACCTATCTGGTGTTGGATACGGGAAGGGCTATTGGCTGAATGGATTTATCATGTGATTGGATTCATTGGATGTGTATGCGTTGGTACATGCATCAGTGTATGCAATTTTGTGTGATGCTAACAAGTGTGTGTGTTGGCCCTCCTCCTCCCTTTCAGAACAGTGTAGTGGAAAATCACACCATCAATCTGTGTTTTTTACACTCTCACTTTTTCCCAAGGTCATATCTTCCATGTGTACACACACTGTAGGAGGCCTGGGGATAGTTCAAATCAATGCTGCTGTATTTATCAAACATTTTAAATCAGCCCCAGAAATAGTGGAATGTCTGCCCACATGTATATCTTAATCAGTTATGCCTTCTTAACCCTGAGTATGCGTGCGTGCGTACGTATGTGTGTGCGTCCGTGGATCAGGGAGCCAGTATGTGTGCATTGCTCTAATAAACGGTAGCAGTCTCTAGTAGGGATTCTTATTTTCCCAAAAATCTACCAAGTTTCAATACCGGGATTATTCATATTTAACCCGGAAATACCACAAAAATTGGAAGTGCCCATTTAAAGTGTTTAAAACCAAGATCACTATGCCATGGTTTTCACAAAATAAGAGGGGTTGGCTGTGCCACTATGTAAAGAATTCAGAGCAAATTAAACCAATATTAAATAATGATAGAGTAACTGTCTTTGATCGCCAATAACGTTGTTGTGAATTGCGAAACAGGCCGTTCATAAAGTCAGAGTGTTATCATGTTCCTCCATTAATTCAGCGCATTTCAGCAGTAGGCTATTTTGACACAGAACGTGTTCAGGATGCACAGAGCACACCCCGAGTACAGCCTTGTCGAATCACACAAACTTTGTAATAACAGTCAAATAAAAGTCAAACGACCAAGATTGCTAAGCTTCCTAGATAACCTCCTTTAACGAATTACAGAACATCTCCTACATTTTGTTGATGATTATACAGATAGCAGATCAACTCATGAATAACGGGGAGATGAAGAGTGGAAATAGTTGAAATATCAATGTATCTTAACGGGGACCAACTTCTGTTTGAAAAATATCCATATCTACTGTCATACCGTTTGTTGATCACACATTCTCTACCGAAGCTCTCATATGAGCAGCAAGTACTAGACAGCGCAGAGAAGCAGGGGAAATGTTATATAGTGGAATTTTGACATGCATAGGCGAGAGACGTGCTTTGATAATGCAACCTATGGCAGAATAAAGTTAGGAATGGTCATGCGAGACAGGAGTCAGGATTTTGGATTTCAGTGGGATTGGGACTGGATAGGAAAATAGCCTTTAGGACAGGAGAATATAGAATATATGCCTCTGAATTGTTAACAGACTTCATGCCTGTGACATAGATGCCTATGTAGTGAATTGTGCATAAGCCTATCACATTTGTGACTGTCTGAAGAGTCACAATGACAGCTCAAAAAGGCACACACTATTTTATAGGCTATATTGTAGGGGTTTCCTGTAGGGTTTATTCATGTCGCGTGTGCAATTATGCATCAATTATAGTAATTAAATAGTTAACCAAATAGCTACCAAAACCCTTTTTGCACTAACTTTTTGACTCATCACATGCTGCTACAGTTTATTATCTATCCTTTTTCCTAGTCACTTTATTCCTACTTATACAGTATCTACATATCTACCTCAATTACCTTGTACCCCTGCACATCGACTCGGTACTGGTACCCCGTGTATATAGCCAAATTATCGTTACTCATTGTGTATTTATTATGACTTGTATTATTATGTGGTATTGCTTTTCTATTATTTCTCGATTTTCTTTCTCTCTGCATTGTTGGGAAGGGCCCTTAAATAAGCATTTCGCTGTTAGTCTACAACTGTTGTTCACGGGGCATGTGACAAATACATTTTGATTTGATTGGGTAATGTGTTATTTTATTTTTTGCTAATCTGATCCTGCACATGTGGGGCCTGCATTTGTGCTGAAATTGGGGAGAAATGTAATTTCCCAGGTCTTGTCATTTTTTTTAGGAAATGTGAAGAGTGTTCCTGGGACAGTACTGGGATCCCGGTTACCCATGAAAATCCTTAGTCTCTAGCTAGCTCGATGTACTGTATGCCTAGAGCCCCTCTCCCCTTATCTTCTCTCCTCTCTCCCTCCCTTGGTTCTCCACTCCTCTGTTGCTCACATCATCATGAGGCGAGAGAGAGTGAGGAAGTGAAAAGGATAGAGTGAAATGAAAGAGCGAAGGGCGCGAGGTGAAGCTGCTGTTTGTGACGGGGGAGAAAATCATGACGGGAGGAATGATTGATCACTACCCTGATAAACCAGGCAGGTATTCAAATCAGTTGCTGGTGTCATATACAGTATACATACTACCATACAACAAATGGCCAGTCAGGGCAGCTAGCCTATAAGCTACCAATACAGCGTAGAGTCTCCTTCCTAAACCTCAGTCAGTAACAAGAAAAGAAGAACCACTAAAAATATGAAAAACACATGCTCCAGAGGTTGGTTTTCTCCTCTGAGCTGTGGAAGAGAAAAATTACAAAACACACACACAGACACACACACACACACACACACACACACACACACACACACACACACACACACACACACACACACACACACACACACACACACACACACACACACACACACACACACACACACACACACACACACACACACACACACACACACACACACACACACACACACACACACACAATGAGCAGTGTGGTGTTTGTGTGGACCGATGCACAGACTGACTCCCACTCTGACCGAGGTGGATTTATCTAGGTCTGGGGGAGATTAGAGTAGGGATGCTGCAGCCATTCTAAGACTAGTACAAAGAGAAGCACCATTTTGTTTTGGAGCTAAATACTTTTCACTTCACATTTAGCCATTTCCATTGTTGTAAATCTGAGTTCACTATCTGTGTATAGTAAGAAACAGGTAAGTTAGAGTTGTAGTCATTTCAAGAATAGTAAATAGAGAAGAACCACAGGAAAAGACAGCCATCTTTTTTTGGAGGGAAAATATGTTTTCACCTCAAATATTGCCACTCCTATTCAAATATTACAATGTATTATTTCATATCCTTTTCACTCTGTCTATGGATAGTCAGAAACAGACGGGCATGGGCTTGTAGGCAACACAGAGGGACTAGCATGGTATTTCAAGCCACATTGGACAGAGACATGACTGTTTTGTGAATGAGGGCCAGTACAGTCCTACCAAACCTCTATGTGCGGATGGGCCTTTTAGGTGCAACCAAGCGTCAACTAGCAATTTGGGCCGCTTCCGAATCACACTGGCACATGCAATCTGGGAGAAAAATCACCCTCCGCGGCACATGTTGATTTGAAATGTTCCTGTTTTGTTTTATTATTGTTTCCCTCCCTCAATCTCTCTTCGTTTCTTGGCGGGACATCTGTGTCAGCGGGAGAAGAAGGGGGGAATAGGTGGGCCGGTTTTCAATGAAGACAAACACCTTGGAGGCACTCATCCAAGTCCTCCCCCTCCTCTCTGTTTCTGTCCTTCTGTCTCTCCCCTTCACTCTGTCTCTCTCTTGTTCTCCCTCCCTTTGTTCTATTTTCCTATTTTCTTTCTCCCTCTCCTTTCTATTTCTCTGCTTCTCTCCTCCCTTTCTCGCTCTTTCTCGCTCTGCATTAGCACAATTAGATTTGTGTCAGTGTGTGTGTGCAAGTGAGTGTGTCTGTGTTCATTCTTATGTGCGGTAAACAAGTTCAATGGGGTGGAGGCCGCAGGGCAGGGGAAGTGTATGTTGGTTGATGCGTCGGGGGGCTGTATTGGCAGAGATGGGGCACAGTGGGTGCCGTGTCTACTTCAGTGTGAGACAAATTGCACAGGGGGTGCCCAGCTCACCAATCCACAGGGTAGTTGCCAGCTGCATATCATCCTCTGTCTGTCTATGTTTGTTGTATATCTGTCTCTTCTCTTGGTCTCTTCTCTCTGTCTCTTATCTGTTTGTATAAGTATTGAGTTGCACCCCCTTTTCCCCTCAGAACAGCCTCAATTGGTGGGGGCATGGACTCCACAAGGTGTCAAAAGTGTTATACAGGGATGCTGGCCCATTTTGACTCCAATACTTCCAACAGTTGTGTCAAGTTGGCTGGATGTCCTTTGGGTTTTGGACCATTCTTGATACACAAAGGAAACTGTTGTGTGAAAAACCCAGCAGCGTTGCAGTTCTTGACACACTCAAACTGGTGCGCCTGGCACCTATTACCATACCCCATTCAAAGGCACTTCAATCTTTTGTCTTGCCTATTCACCCTCTGAATGGCATACATACATAATCCATGTCTCAATTGTCTCATGGAAAGAGCAGTTTACTCTTCAGTATTTGGTGTTGTATTATTCATTTGAGTACATGTCTGAGTTTGTTTAAATCTGTATATTTATGTGCACGTGTATGTACAGTTGAAGTCGGAAGTTTACATACACTTAGGTTGGAGTCATTAAAACTCGTTTTTCAACCACTCCACAAATTTCTTGTTAACAAACTATAGTTTTGACAAGTTGATTAGGACAGCTACTTTGTGCGTGACACAAGTCGTTTTTCCAACAATTGTTTACAGACAGATTATTTCATTTATAATTCACTGTATCAAAATTCCAGTGGGTCAGAAGTTTACATACACTAAGTTGAGTGGGCCTTTAAACAGCTTGGAAAATTCTAGAAAATTATGTCATGGCTTTAGAAGCTTCTGATAGTCTAATTGGCATAATTTGAGTCAATTGGAGGTGTACCTGTGGATGTATTTAAAGGCCTAAGATTGTAGACCTCCACAACTCTGGTTCATCCTTTGGAGCAATTTCCAAACCCCTGAAGGTACCATGTTCATCTGTACAAACAATAGTATGCAAGTATAAACACCATGGGACCACGCAGCCGCCATACCGCTCAGGAAGGAGACGCGTTCTGTCTCCTAGAGATGAACGTACTTTGGTGTGAAAAGTGCAAATCAACAACAGCAAAGGACCTTGTGAAGATGCTGGTGGAAACAGGTACAAAAGTATCTATATCCACAGTAAAACGAGTCCTATATTTCGACATAACCTGAAAGGCCGCTCAGCAAGGAAGAAGCCACTGCTCCAAAACCACCATAAAAAAGCCAGACTACGGTTTGCAAATGCACATGGGGACAAAGATCGTACTTTTTGGAGAAATGTCCTCTGGTCTGATGAAACAAAAATAGAACTGTTTGGCCATAATGACCAACATTATGTTTGGAGTAAAAGGGGGATGCTTGCAAGCCAAAGAACACCATCCCAACCGTGAAGCACGGGGGTGGCAGCATCATACTGTGAGGGTGCTTTGCTGCAGGAGGGACTGGTGCACTTCACTAATTAGATGGCATCATGAGGAAGGAAAATTATGTGGATATATTGAAGCACCATCTTAAAACATCAGCCAGGAAGTTAAAGCTTGGTCGCAAAGGGGTCTTCCAAATGGACAATGACCCCAAGCATACTTCCAAAGTTGTGGCAAAATGGCTTAAGTACAACAAAGTCAAGATATTGGAGTGACCATCACAAAGCACTGACCTCAATCCTATAGAAAAATGTGTGGGCAGAACTGAAAAAGTGTGTGCGAGCAAGGAGGCCTACAAACCTGACTCAGTTACACCAGCTCTGTCAGGAGGAATGGGCCAAAATTCACCCAACTTATTGTGGGAAGCTTGTGGATGGCTACCCGAAATGTTTGACCCAAGTTAAATAATTTAAAGGCAATGCTACGAAATACTAATTTAGTGTATGTAAACTTCTGACCCACTGGGAATGTGATGAAATAAATAAAAGCTGAAATAAATCACTCTCTACTATTATTCTGACATTTCACATTCTTAAAATAAAGTGGTGATCCTAACTGACCTAAGACAGGGAATTTTTACTAGGATTAAATGTCAGGAATTGTGAAAAACTGAGTTTAAATGTATTTGGCTAAGGTGTATGTAAACTTCCGACGTGTTGCCCCCTCAGCATTAGTTTGGCAGTGCTGTGTGGTGGAGGAATAGGCATGAGGTCTCTGTGCTTTAAGAAAGTCCTTCTCTAGCTGATTGTCTCTCTCAGGAGGATATGGAAGTGCGAAGGAGGGCCTCACAACACAGGCTGCATGGGGCTGGATGCCAAAGAACTGCACCAGGGGCAGATGGATAGTCACAGAGAGAGGGAGGGAGAGAAAATCAAATAATATAGAATAATTTTCCAGCTCGAGGAACATGGTGAGAGGACACACATACAGCTCTGGAAAAAATTAAGAGACCACTGCAAATGTTTCTTAAATCAGCATCTCTACATGTATGACAGCCATTCCAATCCAGTGTCTGTTGAATTCCAACACAGGCACACCTCATTCTACTGAATTAGGTACTGATTAGGTGATCACCTGAACCAAATCTTATTTAACGAGGAAAAGTATAAAAACCACTGCTGTGGTCATCACTATCCTCTTGCAATAGGACCAGCTGGATGGCGGTCAAGCAGCAGACATTGGGGACAACAAAGCTACAGACCGGCAGAGGGCGAAAACGGCTCTCTACTGACCGGGATGACGGGAGGACGGTTCGAAAACAGGCTCCTAAGCGCAGGGCTGAAGTCGTGCAAAGCTAGAAAAAAATCCTTCATCAATGAGAAGCCAAGAAGAGCCAGAATGAGGTTTGCAAAATACCAAAAGGATTGAACCGTAGAGGACTGGAGTAAGGTAATTTTCTCTGAAGAGTCCAATTTTCAGCTTTGCCCAACACCTGGTCGTCTAATGGTTAGACGGAGACCTGGAGAGGCCTACAAGCCACAGTGTCTCGCACCCACTGTGAAATTTGGTGGAGGATCGGTGATGATCTGGGAGTGCTTCAGCAAGGCTGGAATCGGGCAGATTTGTCTTTGTGAAGGACGCATGAATCAAGCCACGTACAAGGTTGTCCTGGAAGAAAACTTGCTTCCTTCTGCTCTGACATTGTTCCCCAACTCTGAGGATTGGTTTTTCCAGCAGGACAATGTGCCATGCCACACAGCCAGGTCAATCAAGGTGTGGATGGAGGACCACCAGATCAAGACCCTGTCATGGCTAGCCCAATCTCCAGACCTGAACCCCATTGAAAACTTCTGGAATGTGATCAAGAGGAAGATGGATGGTCACAAGCCATCAAACAAAGCCGAGCTGCTTAAATTTTTGCGCCAGGAGTGGCATAAAGTCACCCAACATCAATGTGAAAGACTGGTGGAGAGCATGCCAAGACGCATGAAAGCTGTGATTGAAAATCTGGGTTATTACACCAAATATTGATTTCTGAACTCTTCCTATGTTAAAACATTACTATTGTGTTGTTTAAAAATGAACATGAACTTATTTTCTTTGCATTATTCGAGGTCTGACAACACTGCATATTTTTTTATATTTTGACCAGTTGTCATTTTCTGCAAATAAATGCTCTAAATGACACTATTTGTATTTGGAATTTGGGATAAATGTTGTCAGTAGTTTATAGAGTAAAACAAAAATGTTATTTTTACCCAAACACATACGTATAAATAGTAAAACCAGAGAAACTGATAATTTTGCAGTGGTCTCTTAATTTTTTCCGCAACTGTATATAGAAGTATACACAAGGCACAAGGCTTTGTATACATACATGTACTGTATAGATGCACATACTGATTTTCTTTTTGTGTATTTATGTGTATGTTGTTTTTCTACAGGGCTCATCTGTGAAAGAGACCTTGGTCTCAGCATGACTCCCTGTCAAAATAAGAAATATACACATGCATATGCACACACACAGACACATACAGAGGTATAGCATTCATCTGTATGTAATAGCCTGAGAAATGTGTTTCTCTTTAGCTCTGGCTTAGCTCTGTGTTTGTTCCCTGGAATTTCTCAAAAGCTTCCAGTTGCCGGCAATTTAATTTGGCAGTGAAGGTATGCAGCCGTGATTATAGCAAACAATCAAATTTACGATACCGCGGAAAATTCAAACAAGGGCGGAATAGGTGAACGAGGGTTTCCCAAGCCCATACAAACAATCCAAAACCAGATTGGACCTGCTTAAAACCAATATACAAGAACTGACTTCATTCACTGTGTGATTACCAAAATTGGTCAGAAGTAGAGGTTTTTGAGGTTTGTGTATGTGTGAGTGTACGTGTGTTTGGGGAATAACAGTTAGTTCAAGTGCTGACAGGGTCTACAGGAATTTGCCTGAAGGAGAAAGAGAGGGTGGATATCTGCTTCATTTCTCTGCCATAGCTGAAGTCTGTTCTACTTTTGACAAATGAGAGTGGATGTTAGTCAATGGGTTCAGTATGTTTGAAAAACTTGTGAGTTGTTTGCAACTGTAAGCTTGTATGTGAACATACCGCCTCTCTACTTGACCTTTTGTGGCATGTTTACGGCATATGTCTTGCTTTGTTTTAATTGCATCTGAGTGCTTTTGACGGGTGTGGGTGCTGGGTGCATGCACGTGTGTATATATCTTCATCTCTCAGCGTGTGAGTGCGGGTGTGTGCTTTCCTGTGTATCTTTGTCTCTGTGTGAGAGAGTGCATAACAGCTTGACAGTGGCTTAACCTTTGCCATTTCAGTCTCTTCCCAGCCTCTTCTCATGTCATCATAACCTTCCACTCCTAAAGCTCCCTTCACATAGCGTCTCTTACAAGAGAATAAGTCAGTAGGAAGCTGGAAACCACCGATGAATGACCCTGAACCAATGGCATTTAACCCCAACTCAACTCTTAAGCACATTCACAGAAAGAACATTGAGGCCCATAGCATTTGAATTGGTTTATTGTATCGCAATGATTCAGAAATTGTCACAATGAGAGGTTTTAATGTATTGTCATATCATACAGTGGGTGATCTTGTATAACTCATTGCATAGACAAGACTTGGCTTGCATGCCCTCAAGGAGTGAATACTGTGGGGGAACCGTGACTCTGTTGCTGGCTAAGGCTTCAACCACTAATAGAAACAACCTGAATTCAACCACTACTTAAATTACGGTGCAAGGCCTTTGTATGTACCCCCCCCCCCCCCCCCCCCCCTCCCCCCACACACACCAAAGCCCTTTGACACACACATGGAATGACAAAGTGACTGATCAAGGACCTACACAGAACATTGTAGCCCTGTGGCAGTGTTAGTCCTAGTGGTGCATGTGTGTGTGTTTTGTGTGTGTGTTTGATTAGTATTAAAGACAGGCCTTGCCCCCTGGCTCAGAGACCTTTTAGATAAATGACAGATTGCTCTGAGCTGATCTGTGGTCTGTGGCCAGACTTCGAAGTACCTGCTACCACATCGGCCATCAGATCACTTTAATTACCACAGAGAAATGAAGCACATACTCACACAATTTAAGCAGGGGGAGAGATTGGAGAATTATATAAATAAAGAAATGCTAGCCTGGTTGGCTGGCTGTGGCCCAAAACCACAGTGACTCGATGTTCTATATCTATACCCATCCCTAGGGTCTGTGTCTGTGTTTTGTGTGTCTGTCTGCCCATATTTACATTTATTGATCGCTGTGTCTGACCTAGGACAGAGATAGAGATAATGCAGAATAAATGGGTAGGATAAATTTGGCATTACATCTCACCATCTCCCCCTTCTTCAGTGCCACCACTGAACCTCCCACATCCCCTCAGAATAATAGGAAAAAATGGTGACACTTTCTTTCAGTTTCCTTTCTCGCAGTTTCTGTTAGCCAGGTTTTTTATTCAATTCTCCAGTTGGCAGGCTTGCCGAATAAATCTGTCCATATCAAGATATATTACTGACCATGGGCGCTTCGGTGGAGAGTAGGATGGAGTGTGTGCGTCTGTCCATGTGTGCGTGAAATGTGCATGTGTGTGTTTGTGTGTGTTTGTCAAAAGAGATGCATCATATTCTCAGAGCAGCAATGCCACTATGGCACAGATCATTTTTTTCTTCCCTATTTTTCTTCCTTCCCCCCCCCTACTATCCTCTCCCCTTATGAAAATAGATGAAAGCATCTAACAATGGGAGGAGAGGATTATCCCCCCCCCCCTCTCTCTCTCTCTCTCTCTCTCTCTCTATCTCTCTCTCTCTCTCTCTCTCTCTCTCTCTCTCTCTCTCACTCTCTCACTCTCTCTCTCTCTCTCTCTCTCTCTCTCTCTCTCTCTCTCTCTCTCTCTCTCTCTCTCTCTCTCTCTCTCTCTCTCGCTCTATCTCTGTAGGTGTCTCTCTGCCCCATGGCAATTCCATGTGGGGGGTTTCGGGGAGTAGTGTGTATATAGCGGTAGTCTCACGCTATATAGGGTGACCTTCTTGAACACAGGGGGACACCCACAGGGATTAATATAGTACACACACACACACACACACACACACACACACACAACAACTTGTCCAGACACACACACACACACACACACACACACACACACACACACACACACACACACACACACTGACAACCATTTGTCCAGGAGGCACAATAACCCAGCGATTTGTTCCTGTGGAATTTCATTACTCCCTTTCCCTACTGACAAGGTTTCTTATTTCCTTTTTCGTGGGTTTGCCTTGTCTTTCAGTTACAGAACTCAATTATCAGGGTCACATAGGCCTTGAGGAAAACCTGATGCCAGCAGGTAGTTTTATACCACTTTTCATATGCTGTTTTAAAATGTTATACATACATAGTATTGGACATTATTTTCATTTTCTAAGTTTTCACAAAAGATCCAACAGGGTCACAGTAGATACAGAGGGTATTGTTGCACATATTGTATTGTTCAGAATGGCTGTAGAGTACTCCATATTGTTTTATGTATATTCTGAAATAGTTTTTTACCAAGGCTCTTTCCATTTCCCATTCTACTCTAGCTGGCCTCCTTAGCGTATAGGAGGCATGAAGTGCACATAAAGACTAGCATTAGTACATGCATGCTTTATGATGCCCCAAAGCCAATTCACGCTACTTCAGCTTCGATGACCTGTTTATGTGTGTGTTTCTTTGTGGTTGTGGGTGGGAGTAGCAGTGTGTGGAGAAAGGATGGCATATGTGCTTTGTCTTCTGTGTATTGCAGTATTTCTTGTTTATGAATAGGAAAATGTATGAGTGTATGTGTCAACGGTGACATTTGTGAGCGTGTGCGTGTGTTTATGTGTCCAGCTGTGTGTGTCACGATCGTCATTTGAAGAAACGGGCCAATGCGCAGCGTGGAATGCGGACATCTTTTATTTATATTTCACCACACGAACAAAAACAACAAAACGCTACGTGAAGTCCTTGGGTACATACACAAACCAACACGGAACAAGATACCACACCACACAAATGCCAAACGACTACCTAAGTATGGTTCCCAATCAGAGACAACAAGCAACAGCTGATTCACGTTGCCTCTGATTGAGAACCACACCGGCCAACATAGAAACACAAAACATAGACTCTACACACCCTGGCTCAACATAACAGAGTCCCCAGAGCCAGGGCGGGACAGTACCCCACCCCCAAAGGCGCGGAAAGCGACCGCGCCAAACATAAACCGAACAGGGGAGGGCCGGGTGGGCATTCCTCCTCGGAGGCGGATCCGGCTCCGGGCTTGACCACCACCCTCTAACAACCCCCCCGTAGCGCCCCTGGTCTGGTCCCGCTGGCTGGAGCTGGACTGGACATTGGTGGAGCGGATTGCTTAGGCTCCGGTGTGGAGCAGCTGACCGGTACCTGACCAGGCACCGGTGAAACGGGCACGGGCTGTGCCGGACTGACGACGCGCACCACAGGCTTGGTGCGGGGAGCAGGGACGGGCCGGGCCGGGCTGACGACGCGCACCATAGACTTGGTGCGGGGAGCAGGAACGGGCCGGACCGGGCTGGCGACGCGCACCATTGGCTTGGTGCGGGGAGCAGGAACGGGCCGGGCCGGGCTGACGACGCGCACCATAGACTTGGTGCGGGCAGCAGGAACGGGCCGGACCGGGCTGACGACGCGCACCATAGACTTGGTGTGGGAAGCAGGAACGGGCCGGACCGGGCTGGCGACGCGCACCATTGGCTTGGTGCGGGGAGCAGGAACGGGCCGGGCCGGGCTGACGACGCGCACCATAGACTTGGTGCGGGGAGCAGGAACAGGCCGGACCGGACTGACGATGCGCCCCACAGGCTTGGTGCGGGGAGCAGGAACAGGCCGGGCTGAGCTGGCGACGCGCACCATTGGCTTGGTGCGAGGGGCAGGAACGGGCCGGACCGGACTGGCAACACACTTCAGTACCTCTCGCCGTGCCTCTACACTTTCCCTCCCTCTAATCACCAATGGCTCCCGTAACCAGGTGGCCTTCTCTCTTCGTCCACCAACTCGCCCTTTATCTGCCTCCAGCAGCCCCTTCGCCCATGCCATGTGCCCCCCCTAAAAATGTATTGGGGGTGCCTCTCCCCCGTGGATATGGCCTCCATGGCTCTCGCCAGACTCTCCATCCTCTGCTCCCAAGTCCAACCTCTCTCCTCTTCATGCTGCTTGACCCAGTCGAGGTGGTATCTTCTGTCACGATCGTCATTTGAAGAAACGGGCCAATGCGCAGCGTGGAATGCGAACATATTTTATTTATATTTCACCACACGAACAAAAACAACAAAACGATACGTGAAGTCCTTGGGTACATACACAAACCAACACGGAACAAGATACCACACCACACAAATGCCAAACGACTACCTAAGTATGGTTCCCAATCAGAGACAACAAGCAACAGCTGATTCACGTTGCCTCTGATTGAGAACCACCCCGGCCAACATAGAAACACAAAACATAGACTCTACACACCCTGGCTCAACATAACAGAGTCCCCAGAGCCAGGGCGTGACAGTGTGGTGCCCACCAAAGCTTCCCTCCCAGACGAGCTTAACACATTCTATGCTCGCTTCGAGGCAAACAATACCGAGCCATCCAGGAAGGCTCTCGCTGCTCTGGACGACCAGGTGCTTTCACTTTCTGAGGCTGACTTGAGGAAAACTCTCAAAAGAGTGAATACTTATAAAGCTGCCGGCCCAGATGGCACCCCTGGCCACGTCCTCAGAGTGTGAAATGACCAGCTGGCGGGCGTCTTCTCAGACATCTTCAACTTGTCCCTGTCCCAGGCTGTAGTCCCCACTTGCTTCAAGCAGACCACCATTGTCCCAGTGTACGACACCAACTCCATCATCAAGTTTGCTGATGACACCACAGTTGTAGGCCTGATAACCAACAATGACAAGTCAGCCTATAAGGAGGAGATAAGTGAACTGGCATTGTGTACCACTGCATCATCGAGAGCGTCCTGACCGGTTGCATCATGGCATGGTACGGGAACAGGAATGTCCCGCAGCATCATCAAGGACCCCACACAGCCCAGCCACGAGCTCTTCACTCCCTTACCGTTGGGCAGATGATATTGGAGCATGAGGTCTGATACCAACAGGCTCAGAGGCAGTTTATATCTACAAGCCATCAGACGGCTGACTTGACTGACCCCCTGCACTGACTCTTCGCACCTTAGCACACATCCACTCACTCACGCACAAACCCACACAGACATACATACACACACACACACACACACACACACACACACACACACACACACACACACACACACACACACACACACACACACACACACACACACACACAAACACACACACACCCACACATACACATATATACACTCACATACACACTCGGGGGACCTAAAATGGATATCCATTCAAAATCCTATTTTCCCTAACCTTAACCCTAACCCCTAATGTCTAACCTTAAACCGAACCCTAATGCTAACCCTAACCCTAATTCTAACCATAAAACTAAACCTAACCCCTAAACTTAAAATAGCATTTATCCTCATGGGGACGTGGGAAATGTCCCCACAAGAGAGACTTTTCCTTGTTTTACTATGCTTGTGGGGACATTTGGGGATTTAAGGTCCCCACGAGGATAGAATAACAAGACCACACACACACACACACACACACACACACACGTACACACACACACACACACACACACACACACACACACACACACACACACACACACACAAACAAACATTCATGCTACACCTACATCATTATTGCTGCTACCAGATTCTTATTTACTATTGCTAATATTCCATAATTTAAGCACTTGCCCCCAATCCCCCCTTTCTCTGATATTGTACTATAAATTGTGCCTTCCTGTATTATACGTATGCATAAACTTGTATTCTATTCTACTGAGCCATTTACTTTATGTTCATATTCTTATATTTCATTATTTCTTATTGTTGTTGCATTGTCGAGAAAGAATCTGCAAGTACGCATTTAGTTGGAAGGTGTATACCATGTGGCTACCCAGACTATTTGCATTGCCCCCCACCCCTCTTTTACGCTGCTGCTACTCTCTGTTTATTATCTATGCATAGTCACTTTAATAACTTTAATAATACTAAATAATATTGTGTTTTTTGGTGATTTTTGGGGGTATTCTTTCTTAAAACTGTATTGTTGGTTAAGGGCTTGTAAGTAAGCATTTCACTGTAAGGTCTACACCTGTTGTATTCGGCCCATTTGACAAATACAATTTGATTTGATTTGATGTGTATCCTGTACGACTAATGAAACTTGAAACTTGAAAAAGTGTGCACACAATACACGTTTGCACAGTCACACACTTATAGAACTCATACACAGGGAGGCATATTTCAATTGAAAATCAAAAAATGGAGAAGAAAAAAATCACATTATATTCTTTATTCCAGGCGAGTAGGCTACATTCTCTCTCTCGGGTCTCTCTTTCTCTTTCAAATGGAGGGATTTGAAGTTGCATTGTGGTTTGAAATTACATGTCACCAACAGAATGGTCAGGAAATAAATTGGCACAGGTTTATAGTAAAATAAAACAAAATGTATGACAGTTGGAAAATATTATTTTTGCGCTGGAACATTTCACTGTTGTGCTGACATTAATTTGCATTGGCATATAGTAATTGAAGTGTTTGATGTTCCTTTGCCTCTGACTTGACACATTTTATTTGAGTCCTTTTCCATAATTCAATGTTTCTCTGTGTATGTCTTCTTATTCTGGAGTACCTGTTTTGTTCTCGCTATATAGTTTCTCACACAAAGGCACACAGACAGCAAAGACATACACACATACTTCGTTACCACCCTTTTGGGAGGGCCTGGATTGTTTTCATCTAGAAGTGACAGCCAGAAGTCAACATAACTTATTTTTTAACCTTAATTGTTTACCTCGGCTCAGCCTTTCAAGTCCACTAAGGGGGAAATCCCTCACAAAAGACTGACAGAAATATGCAGATGGACAATGAAAGCACTGTGAAGGGTGGATGAGTGTACCATACCTTAAGAAGGGGCCACAGACCTCCATTCATCCCGCAAAGAAAAGCTCCAAAAAAGAAAAACAGACACGTGAAAGGTCACGTGAAACTGAGAGAAAGAAAGAAAAGAGACTTAGAGAAAAAGGGAGGGGGTATTTTGTTTCTTTCCCCCGGGCTGGAAAAAAGGATTAGCTCGATCGCTAAACCGAAAGAGACACACCTGGTTTAGGGGCCCTAGCTTTGAGACAAAAGGTGTGCCCTTTTCCTCTCTCTCCCTCTTTGTTTGCCATCTCACAGACAGTAATGGCTAGGGCCGGAACAATACCACAATACCTTTCTGACTTCTCTCCTCTCTGGCTTAAGATGGCCCTCCGGCAGTTCAGTTTAGCCGTTTAACAGTTTAGCAGTAAAAAATGGACACAGGATTGACTGGGGGGCGAGACAGACAGGATTCTTTTTAAATTGAGGACTTATAATGAATGATGGTCAAAAGAGAATTAGTAGATTAAGCTATGTTTGGATGTTTTGAAGGCCACCGCCATCACATTATTTTAGCTCCGTGTGACACACTCACTCATTATATTTAGTACTGATTTAGGTTTTCTTTTCTTGGCTCACTTCTTTGTACTTCTCCTTGTATTTTTTCACAAAGTGTCTCTATTTTTATTTTTATCTAGCCCTCCCCTCCCCTCTCCCTCTCTCTCTCTCTCTCTCTCTCTCTCTCTCTCTCTCTCTCTCTCTCCCCCCTCTCTCTCTCTCTCTCTCTCTCTCTCTCTCTCTCTCTCTCTCTCTCTCTCTCTCTCTCTCTCTCTCTCTCTCTCTCTCTCTCTCTCTCTCTCTCTCTTTTCTCAATTGTCACTCTTTCCACATTGTTTCATCTGCTGGCATGCGTTTCATTCCTCAAGCATGATCTGCTTGATCAGGCAGAGAGAACGAAAGAGGGAAAGAGAGAGAGGGAAAGAGAAGATAGAATTGGAGAGGGACTGACATATTGACAGAAGACACCCCTCTGCGCGCCTCCGCGCCTCCAATGAGCTGACAAAACAGAGCATCCTAATCCAGATGATGTGCCTGCAAATCCACTCACAATACCTACAAACATCCACCTGCCAAGCACCACCCTACTCACCCCCTATACACACATACACACACACACACACACACACACACACACACACACACCCCAACAGCCCAGCAAGACAAATAAACAAAGACACAAATTAGAATTTAATTCTACAATCAACATCCCTACAATCCTGCATACAAGGCATACAAGCTCAACCATCTGTGTTTAATCTGAACGATAGCCACAGAGACTAACAGATTGTAGTGTACACACACACACAAACCCCCCACACACATTCATCTTATCTCACACCCCCGCAATGCTTAAAGTCTTAACGCTAGGTTGACACAACTCTAGGTCATTTTAGGTCATTTGTTTTACTGTAATCATCAGCCAACACTGTTCAGATAGCCATTGAATGTTAACAGCTCTGTTTCCACACACTTTCTTGCGGCTCTATTGTTTTCCACACATTGAAAGAGAAGAGGGAGAGGAGAGGTTGCGTAATAGTTGAAGGGCTGTTGAATATGCATGGTCCCACCGTTACCTGCCTTCCGTAAACTCCCTGAGCTGTTCATACATAACCAAGTGTGTTCTTATAGTGGCCTTTACATAAGCCCAGGAGCATGTGTGTGTGTGTGTGTGTGTGTGTGTGTGTGTGTGTGTGTGTGTGTGTGTGTACATGTGCTTGTGCATGTGGTATTCTCTATTCTCCAAACAGGTGGAACAGGGCATTCACAGTACTGTACAGAGATACTGTGCTAAGAGACTTACTCAACGCTAATAGTGTAGGCTATTTACTGTACTGTATAGTTTGCCGCCCACACATACAGTAGGAATTTCAAAAGGCACCTATGTCAGAATGAATTCACGATTGGAGAAATAAGTTAACGGCTTCATACTTTTTAATATACTTCACTTTTTCCTCCGGTGTTTTCATTACCTTACAACACCTACACACACACACCCACAGACACACGCACACATGCACGTATAGGAAGTACAATTATATTATTGCAGTGTCTTAGCCATTACCTAAGCTCACCCAGAACACCAGATGACGTTGTAATGGTGTCCACTGGTATTGTCAGAGACAGAGTGGTGTGGACCAAAGTTATCCATTAAACCAAGCTAGATGACAGAGCTCCTTAATGGCCAGTGAGTGGGGTTTAGAACCTTTCAGCCAGTTAAATGAAATTTAATGGCCTCAAAGTTTGAATGTTATTAGAGAGAGCGAGAGAGCGAGAGAGACATGAATGATTGGACCTTCATCCCCACACGTTGTGAATCTGAAGTCACGCCAGCCACGCATAAATCAACTTAATCCCTGAGCTGCTAAACACATGGCGAGGGCAAACACACGCTTGTGCAGTCACACACACACACACATGCACACAAACATGCATGCACGCAGATGCAGACACAGACACATACGTGGACGCACACATATACATGCATGTCACATAGACACACACGATCGTGTGCACACATACAGACACACACACACACACACACACACGCTCACACTTCACTTGTTCCATGCATCCACACACAGCTCTCCAAAATCACCTTTAAATCATTTCTCTTCATTTGAAAAAGAGGCCCAGGCTTCCTTTTTTTTTTTGTATCTTATGGGCTCCGTTAGCTTTAATATTAATCAAAACTGTCACCAGATTATCAGCTCTTAGACCAGATGGTCTGGGGTGAGAAATCACATTTTCCTGATGTTTTTGATTTGTACATTTATTTTCTCCCTCACTCTCTTCTTTCCTCTTGTTGATTTCATTTTGTTCTTACGCGCATTACATCGGATTAGACTTGCTGATCCCATACAAGGCTGCATAACCAGCCAAAACCTTTCGGCATTGTCATTTCCCTTAATCTATCTCCATCCATACATATATGAAATAATCTTCTCATTCATTTAAAAGAGAGAGTCGATAGAAGCCATTGTGAGGTGTTTGAACTCAATGCCTGAACAAAATAAATTGTTTTAAAGCAGGCAGGCTCAGGGAGGGGGCTTGGGAGGCATGCAACAATATGAGTACGCTTTGGGAGGGGAGAGAAACTGAATGAATAAGGAACCATGATCCTTTGTGATGCCAGAGTTTGATGCAAAGCCCAGAGGCAAAATAGTTTATCTGAGCAAGATGAGGAGAGGGGGGAAAAGAGAAGAAGGTGAGCGAGAGAGAGGGAGAGAGAGAGAGGAGGAGGAGAGAGTGTATTTTATGCCCTGTATTATGAAATCCAAGTGTTTTCACTGTGTGTCGTGTTGCTGTGGTGTTATAAAGAGAGCAGGACGAATGTTTTTGGTGGTGGTGGAGGGAGATTGCAGAGGGTTAATTTAGAGAGCTAGCGCATGACGATCTGAGAAGGACCATAATGAGAAACAAATAACGCTGGGCTAAGACTTGGGGGCACTCTGCCTAATGAAACACATACTTGTGTGTGTACGGACACAAAAACACGCATCCAGGAAGAAACACAAATGAGGAATATTACGGTGGTTGTATTAAAAACTAACGTAGACCAGTGTCTAGGAGCAAGTGTTTTCTACTTATATCATTGGTGTCATGAAGTGGAGAGGCTTAGCTAGTTTTTCATTCGTCCTTAAATCTCTTGTTAATACCATTGGACATGCAGAAGGGAAGGCAGCTGTTTCAATCAGGTCGGAGTGTTGAATCAGGAGTGTGTGTGTGTGTCACTGGAGTAGCACACACACCCGCAAGGCAAGGGGGCCCACAAGCTTTGGGGGCCCCCAACCCCCAGATAATATATGAACACCTCATAAGCCATGACATTTTTTTTTTTTTATTACAGGAAATTAGCTTTAAAACTCTCTCTTAAACTCATGGCAAAATGTGTAGAAAAGCAGGAAATTTGCTCTAAAACAGCAACATATTCCCTCTGCCCCATGGCAGCTTGCTCTGATCTTGTGCTATGCCACTGGTGTTTGTGTGTGTGTGTGTGTGTGTGCGTGCGTGCGTGTGAGAGAGTGAGATACAGACAGACAGAGACACAGAAAGAGAGAGAGAGGGAAAGGCAGAGATAAATATTGTATGTGTAGCTAGCTAGCCTGCAGACAGTGCATGTGTTCCACCAGGACCCAGGCTTTAATACAACTGACAGGCAGAGGGCTGTAAAAAATACCACCACATTTCTTCTCAAATCTTCTCCAATGGTGTGAAGCTTTGTTTTCACAGCTGCTTTTCTTTCTATCCTTTCCAATTGTATGTATTTATGTGCGTGAAAGTGTGTGTGTGTGTGCGCAAGTGTGTCTATTCCATGTTTGTGTGTGCATAAACCCTTTCTCTCCGTATAAGGATAGAAAAGAAAAACAAAAGATAAATGCCAAATCATTGCAGGCACAGAGAGACACAGTTGTTTTGTTCCGCCTCTGAACAAACCCCCAACTTATTTCCCTTCCCTTCTCTCCACTCAGGCGCCCGTCATCAGCTTTGTACTCATCTGTTTATACGCAAGCGTTGTATCATTGTGCCATAATCGGCTTGCCATGCCACCTCCCGGAGAAATTAATGTTATTTCTGGCATTTGGGGGGATTATTTGTGGTGTCAGAAGCAGGAAGCGGCATCCTCCGTATCCAATTAATGGCTAGTAATTTATCATGACGGGTCTGGGGCCACCCCGCCCTCGCTAATAATAGAATAATAACACTGTCGTGTCGCCGTCCCCCGCTCTCCCTTCTATCCCAAGATCCTTTGCATCAGAGGAGACGGGCGGGTCAATGTCTATAGGGAGGGGCAACAATAAAGAGAGAGTGGGAGAGAGGGGAGAGATGGTGGGAGTAATAGAGGGGACATTGTAAGGTTTCTAGGCCACTCCATTGTGGTAGCTGTTCGCTGGGTGTGCTGTCTTTGGCTGATAAGCAAGCCACTGGTGTTTGTCTAGCTTCTGTATGTGGTTGGTCTCCTTTGGCTTCTTCCTAATGTACTGTAGATCTCATACCAGTCACCAGAATTTGTCTTCAGCTACAGACTAGTCTAGGCTCTGATTGGGTGTTGAGCTTCCTGCTGGAAACGGATTGGTTCTTGCCCAGGGCTTTTTTCAATGTCCACTCCGTATCAGTGAGAGACACTTCTATATTACACAATACAATAAAAAACCTGCATGCGGCGTTGTCAGCACTAGCTAGTAGTCTACCAGAGATGTGTGCACATCTCAATGCCTTATATTTCCATCGAAGGCTTTGACAAAACCAGAATGGAACCCACACAGAGGAGGTGAGAAAGGTAAATAGATGAGCCCCACTGTACAAGTGTCAGAGGCTGTCAGGCCCATGATTGCATTGTTCCTGTGTGTCTGGATGCAGCCACCAGGCACCCAGGCAGAGGCCTGTGTATTAGTGGTGGTGGTATTGCTTATGGAGCTCATTCTCTAGGACATCCTGTGCTACGTTGTTCGCCGGGCGCCAGGGGAAATATAGCAGGCCAGGGTCAGACGTCCTTGGATCTACACTAGCAGATTTACCATCCCTTCCTTCCTACCATCCTCAAGGTCCTGCTGACAATGAACAGGACAGAAAGTTGTGAATTATGGTTTTTCACTTACAGAAACAAGCTAAAAAAACATGTTTTTAACTTGGTTAATGAATGTTGTCAATGAGGAATGGTGATGTGGATTTGGAGGCAAGGCTATTGACCCTGAATATATACCTGTTTATAGTGAAACTTGAAGTGTAGTGTGCTGGTGGTTCTGCTCAAATAAGGTAGGTGAGTGTGAGTCTGAGGTGTGAGAACAAGGCAATGGGAGATGTGTGGGTGAGAGAAGATCGGTGTGCTTGGGCTGAGGTGGGTGTGCAAACACACAGCGTGCAGCATGTTTTATGTTTTTATTTAACCTTTATTTAACTGTGCAAGTCAATTAAGAACAAATTCTTATTTACAATGACGGGCTGTCATTCACATGCCATGAAGCAAGTTGCCACACACGGACATGGCATAAATGCGACAAAGGGCTTAGGAGCCTGCTGTTTAAATGCCAGCCTTTCACAGCACATCTCTGACCTGACTGTTACTGTACTGCCACTTCGCATGAGGCCAGCGAATAAGTACACAGATTCAGAATCACAATACATTGTGAAAGTGACTAGTCATTCGCTAGCAACGTGCATAGAGAAACCTTGTCCAATAATGCAGAGATGTAAACAAATGTAGGCCTATCCGCATTCATAGTGTAACATTATTAACGTTTTGTATGTATTTCTATGAACTGCTACCAGTAAGATGTGGTATCGGCCGATGGGGGTGTTATGACTGTAAATGCGTCATCACATGTTCATAACTGGATTATGCTCAATAGTTGTAGTTGCTCCACATTACACATGTCCATTCACTGCCTCTCTCACACGCACGCATGCATGCACACACACACACACACACACACGCACACACGCACACACGCACACGCACGCACACACACACGCACACACACACACACACACACACACACACACACACACACACACACACACACACACACACACACACACACACACACACACACACACACACACAGGCCAGAGAGATGCATCAAACAGGCTGGCTACTTCTTAAGTGAATCATAGGTGTGTCTCTGGTCCATGGCTAATGCCACGCTAATCATGTTAGCATCGACCATGAGAGAAAGGTGCTGTTGTCTAGTGTACACAGACACTGGCTAAAGTGGTTATGTCTATCTTATAGTAGCTGATATGCTTTACAATGTGGATGCAGTTAGGATGGAGCCAGGCTATCCTCACACTGTCTCACATTGGCACCTGAGTACAAACATGCATATAAACATGCACAAATATACTAAAACACACACATATAGACCTAATTCGGCTTTAGGCTAATAAACAGTAGCTACAGTGTGTCTGTGTTTGTCTGTGTGTGTGTGTGTGTGTGTGTGTGTGGGGGGGGGGGGGGGGGGGGATTTCCACCACTAATGCACTAATGTGCATTAGAATTAAGCTTATACAGGCTTGTGAACAGCAAACGCTGAAATTAATCGTCAAAATTAGAGGAGCGCTGAAGAGGAGGAGGGGAAAAAAGGAGGAGAAAAAAGGGAAAATGAGGAATTGAATGTTTATTTTCATAAAGTCACGGAATAAGGTCGGCACAAATGATTCCCTCCGACGTAAGCTGCGAAATGAAGCCGGGGTTTTCAATGGGAATAATTAGCCCAGTTGACAGCTGATCCCGTTGTGAACAGCACAGTGCCATTTTCCCTTCATCGCTCGCTCCCTACCACGCCACTTCTCTCTCTCGGTTTCCGAATGCAATCTCTCCTTTGAGGATGTTTGTGTGTGTGACAGGGGAATGTTGAAGAGTCTTGTCATTAAAATGGCCACAATAATATGAATCTACTACGACTAATTAGAAGTGATGAGATGACGGGAGGGAGACTTAATGCTTCTTTGACCCTGGCAGGGGGGCCAGTGCGTGGGTGTGTGTGTGTGTGTGTGTGTGTGTGTGTGTGTTTGTGTGTGTGTGTGTGTGTGTGTGTTACTGGGGGGTTTATCAGGCTGTAAAGTCAGGGGGAAGGAGTGAAGAGATGAGTAAGCAATGTGCTTCTCTCTGCAGAGCACAGAACGTACCCATCCATCGCCCCCCTAATCTCCATCCCTGATTCGGCATGGACACACACACACACATACATACACATGCATTCAGGTGTAGGCTTTAAGGGTATTATATCACTTAAGCAAAGCCTACTCTCCTATGAAAGTGATTTTTATCTGTTTTTCAGACTTCCAAACATATACTTGTTGTTGTTTTCTGTCTGTCAGTGACAAGTGATGGTTATCATACCTGATATGAAAGGCCTGACCCTGTCTTTGACTTGTGGGACTGTATTATCATCTTTCAAAATGGCAGACAGAGGGAGAGTGAGAGAAAGGAGAGCGAGCGAGACAGAAAGAGAGAGAGCGAGAGAGAGCGACAAAAAGAGAGAGAGAGAGGGGGGGGGGATGAAGAGAAGGGAGGACTTGGCTGAGCGCCTCCAATGTGTTTAATTGTCTTCATTGAAGACCGCCCCACCTGTTCTCCTCTCCAGCTGACACAGATATCAGCGCCAAGACATTTTCATGAATAAACAAATAAGTCAACCAAAACAGGGCTTATCCGTATATTATAGGTGAAAGCTCAAGTCCAGAATTTAACATCATCCCATGGTAGAGGTTAATCCATCCATATGTTTTAGAGGTCAGGGGAGTTGACTACATAGTAGTGTACATATGACTTTTTTGGATAGAGTACAGACAGATGCGTTGATGTAGATATATTTGTTTGCTCCATGCTAGCCACCAATTCAGTCATTCTGAATAGTCAAACTGGCCACAAGCTGTGCTCTCCTACTCAATCAATAACAACACACCACTATGAATGAACTGTGACTCATGAGAGCAGAATAAATATGTTTTAGAGCAAGTGGCCACTGATATTAACCCTTAAAGAAATGCTCTTCATGTTGTTGTTCATCCCTCCCTCTCTCCCTCCATCCCTCTGCTTCTCTGAATTACCGTCCGTTGTCTCAGAGCGAGGGAGTGAACAAACGAATTAAGGTCCAAGTGTGAATTATACAATATGAGGAGAAATATGACAGCTGGACGCGCGACCTTGGGCCTCTTTCACTCAATGTCAGAGTACAAGGTTCCCGCACATCACAAGATGTAGGCAGCAGTGCAAGTCATTAAACTGAATTGTACAGTACAGGCAGACGCGTGCGGGACGGTAGTCCAAAACGCCTCACACACATGTCACACACTTACACGCACACACAAACACTACCAGGCCAGTTTCTGACATAAATAAATATCTTGTTGCGGAAATTAGATAAAGCATCATAAACAGAAGCTTTGATTTATTTGTATTCTTTAACTCAGACTGTTTATCTCAACTCAAAAGGGGTTGGCTGCTAGTAGAATGTTAGTGAGGTCAGTGCTGTCTGCTTTGTGTGCAGGAGAGTGTCTGAAGGCCCACTTAAGATCCTCTTTAGTCTTAAATGTGCTGAGTTGGGCACCAGGGTCCGTCCGGTCTAGGCTCTAGACAGCACACTTTAATCTCCCTTTCACTCTCTCTCGTTCTCTCATTCTCTCTGACCTCTTTTCTCTCCGAAGCTTCAGCAAGAAGTAGACTTACTTTACACAGGTGTATGTCTGTCTATTTATCTGTCCATCAGTTTGTCAGTTATCAGTCAATCTTTACATCAATCCACACATATAATTCTGGCTGTCAGTATACCTAAGTCATAATTACCTCGAAGCCGGTGTTTGGAGGATATATTGGCACGGGTGTTGTTAGGCCCAGCTTCGAGGGCATTATCAATTTTATACAACGGGTTACCAACATATTCAAATAATGATTGACATATTTTAAATAAAAACATTATTTTGATGGATTTATTCATACTATTTCATCCTTCCACGAGATATAGTCCCGACACAAATCTAGGGTTGCTACCCAAGCTGGCTGGTCTTTCGTTCTATCGGTTTGCTTGCCAGAGATGTGACCCGGTCGTTAAGTATTTTTGTTCTACAGTAAATGTTCCTTTGCCATGATGGCTGGCAACGTTCTTATCCCTTGCTTGCTAGCTAGCCAACTTTGGCTAACACAGTCACGTCAAACAGTGCGGCCAGAATAACGGCAAAATAGCTGCATTTGCGTTTGTTTAATCTGATTTCTATAGATCTTTGGAGGGAACATACATAACAATGAGCTAATGAGGCGCGATTTCGCCTGGTATAGAAAATATGCTCTCTCCTCAGGACACTGTTCAGAGGAGCTAGCCAACTACACAGCTTACACAGTCATTTCAAACTGAAGCTGGAATGACAGCAAGCTAGTTGCATTTCTTGTTTCTCTATTGGCATTTTCAGGCTGTAACGCAACAAAATGTGGAATAAGTCAAGGGGTATGAATACTTTCTGAAGGCACTGTACCAAGCCTCTCACACACATACACACACTTTCTCTCACACACACGTTTTACTCCTCCACTTTTAATTTCATGAAGAATGAATGTGTTTAATCTCGCGCTCCGCTGGTATGCAGACCCTGCCGTCGTAGCCGGCTATTCGAAAGGTTTCATTTTCAATTTGGTGCACTCTCGCTGCCACCAACAGCTCATCTTAACCCAATCAGTTGACTCACTTAAGAGGATGAAGCTCAGTATGCAGGAATGAGTATATGTCATTTCATATTGTGCTGAAATGGATGACTTGCCGTGGCTGTCTAAGAGGCTGAGGCTAATCTAGGGGATAGGATGGTGGCTAGGTTAGCTAGGCTGGTAGCATGCCAGAGATATGTGTCTGGGTCAGCAGGTGGGTTTTACAACACACACTCTCTAATCTCTGTCGTGACTGAGGGAGCAGCATGGCAATGGAGGAGGCTGCTGTTCTGTTATACTGTAACTCTCTGTAATCCCGGCCTCCCAGTGTGCAGCGTAATGCTTTATGTCCACTGCACTGGCACCTGAGCGTCAGGACTGCTACTATGGTCCCACATGCAAGTGAAGATGACAGCGAACACACACGAAATAGGGCCCTGTAGCTCTCCTACTCATGTTAAGGGCCATGCAGGGGGTCCCTCAGGAGCACAGTATGGGGGGCCACATGTTGGGCAGCAAATGGGCCTGCAGGTTAGGTAAGAGGCTCCCTTGGGCCACAGATAAACCCTAGAGGAGACAGAGGGCCTCTGAACTAGAGTGCTATGGTGTTTCTGCTGTATAATTGAATGGTACAGGCCAGGGAACATTTACATTTAGCAGACACTTTTATCCAGAGCAACTTAGAGGAGCAATTGGGGTTAAGGGCCTTGCTCAAGGGCACATCAGCTTGGGGATGCGAACCAGCAGCCTTTCGTTCACTAGCCCAACGCTCTTAACCACTAGGCTACCTGCCGCCCCATGGTGTGTGCGTGTGTTTTCAAATGTTTTGAAATAGTTATTGTATTTGTCTGCGGCAGTTGTTATTTGGGGACTAACAGTGACTTGGATAAGGTTTGTATTACTTTTAAGAGATATGCCGATATTGTTTTGTGTGTATGTGTGTGTTCGTGTATCATTAGTGTGTGTTCTCCCGGTCCTGTCCAAGTTCTCTTTATGTCTCACTGGAGGTTAAGAGACATCCAGACTCACCCAGGTCCTACTGGTCTTTATATAGCCTAGCCCTTCTCTCTCTCCCCTGTGTCCCAACGGACTCATGCAAAGTCAACACTGCAGGCCATCTCTCCTTCTCTCCCTCTTTCACTTGCTCATGTATTAGTTTATCCATCCATCTATCCCTTCGCCAGTCCAGCCATCTGTCTTTCTGTCCTCAAGTCTGTTAGTCTGTTAGTCCATCCATCCATCCATTCATTCAACTTTCTGTTACCCAATACACACACCCACCACCTCCCCCCAAACCTGTCTTCTTATTCAACTCTTATTTATTCATTCACTCATTCTTTCGTTTTTCACTTTCCTCCACCTTTGTCCAATTTGCACATCAAATTTCTCTGGAAAAGAAGTAGGTAAATGGAGAGAAGGAACGATAGATAGGAATCTTATCTTCCTGCAGTTTTAATTATTTAATCTTTAGCTGTTTTCATTTTGGGGCCAGGTTATTAAATGGTGTCCATTTTAATCAAACGCGCCATAGCCTTAAATTGGGGAGATAATTAGAGACAGAATAATGAAATTGAATTGAGGAAGCGTCTCAGCTATCACTACTGAGTTGGCACATTCTGTGGTAGGCTACAGCACACCCTGGATGGACCCAGGCTATGTGGTATGGATATCTTGCCTTGGGGTATTTTTTCTCTTTCTCACCTGTATCAGTCTAATTTGGACTCCTTCCCTCTTTCCCATGTTGCATCTTGTCCTTCTCTTCCTGTCCTCCTCCCTTCCTCCCTCTTTCAGGTTTTAGCTAAATGTCCTGTAATGATACCCTTTCATCACCACCCCTCCTTTATATTCCCTCTTTCCTCCCTTCATTCTGCTCCCTCCTTTTCCCACCATTCTCCCCTGCTCCCTCTCTTTGTAATGGAGTAATTGTCTGGGTGTTTCATGGGCAGACAATACTAATTACTACCTGAGTGAAGTTGCCTAGGGCATCTCCTGCAGGAATCACACTTCTGAGAGGTGTCCTTAAGCCCCCTTTAAGGGATTAGCCTGCGTGATGTGTGTGTGTTTGTGTGTGTGTGTCACGGCGTGTGTGTCACGGTGTGTGTGTGACACTGAGAAGGGTGTGTGTGTGCCACGGGTTGTGTGTGTAGAACTTGGAAGCATGTGTGTGCCTGTGTGTGTGCGTGCGTGTGCGCATGTGGCGTGTTTGTGTGTGACAGCTCCTTCTGTTTTGGGGGGGGTTCTTTCATGTTTACCACACGTAACCGAGTCATTATGTGTCTGGTTACCTGCCAAGCATTTATTAGCGAAACATTTATTTATTTTCCTCATCACGTCTGTTTTATGTGTTTGGATTTTTAAATGGTCAAGCTGAACGACAAACATAAATTTTTTCGCATTCTTCTCGCCTCTCTATCTCTCTCTGCATGTATCCCCACTGTACTCCTTGCTATTCTACTCCTATCTCACTTTATCTCTCCCAGTTTTCCTCCTCCTCCCTCCCTCCCTCCTCCTCTCCCTCTATACCTCTCTCCTGGCATTGTGTCCACAGTGGACCACCTACGTACATTCTGCCTCCAGTTGCTCATGCGAGAGGCAGGCAGGCATGCTATCAACCCCTCTTCAAACAAACAACCTCCTCTCCTCACTCTGTCTCCCAGGGAAATGCCGAGGGGAAAGAGACACAGACGGGGGTAGGAAAGGTAAGAGAGAGAGAGAGATAGAGAGATGGACAGGGGAGTTAGTTGTGGAAATAGTGAGCTCATTAGCCTGTGGTGTATTGTGTTTCTCTCGCAGGTTAATACACTGAACTCAAAGGCACCTTACACCTCCAGTGACGATGAGTAACGGTGTGTGTGTGTGTGTGTGTGTGTGTGTGTGTGTGTGTTTGTGTGTGTATGTGTGTGTGTGTGTATGTGCATGTGGCTGAGTGTGATTCAGTGTTTTCATGCAATTGTGTGCCAATGTATCTTTTTGCATACGCATTCACGTACACTACTTGTCAAAAGTTTTAGAACATTACTCATTCAAGTTTTTTTTCTTCTATTTTCTACATTGTAAAATAATAGTGAAGACATCAAAACTATGAAATAACACATATGGAATCATGTAGTAACCAAAAAAAGTGTTAAACAAATGAAAATATATTTTATATTTGAGATTCTTCAAATAGCAACCCTTTGCCTTGATGACAGCTTTGCACACTCTTGGCATTCGCTCAACCAGCTTCACCTGGAATGCTTTTCCAACAGTCTTGAAGGAGTTCCCACATATGCTGAGCACTTGTTGGCTGCTTTTCCTTCACTCTGCGGTCCGACTCATCCCAAACCATCTCAATTTGGTTAAGGTCGGGGGATTGTGGCGGCCAGGTAATCTGATGCAGCACTCCATCACTCTCCTTCTTGGTAAAATAACCCTTAAACAGCCTGGAGGTGTGTTGGGTCATTGTCTTGTTGAAAAACAAATTATAGTCCCGCTAAGCACAAACCAGATGGGATGGCGTATCGCTGCAGAATCATGTGGTAGTCATGCTGGTTAAGTGTGCCTTGAATTCTAAATAAATCACAGACAGTGTCACCAGCAAAAAAAAACACACCATAACACCTCCTCCGCCATGCTTTATGGTGGGAAATGCACATGCGGAGATCATCCGTTCACCCACACCACGTCTCACAACGACAAGGCAGTTAGAACCAAAAATCTCCAATTTGGACTCCAGACCACCGTGTTTCTTGGCCCAAGCAAGTCTCTTCTTCTTATTGGTGTCCTTTAGTAGTGGTTTTTTTGCAGCAATTCGACCATGAATGCCTGATTCACACAGTCTCCTTTGAACAGTTGATGTTGAGATGGGTCTGTTATTTGAACTCTGTGAATCATTTATTTAGTTTGCAATTTATGAGGCTGTTAACTCTAATGAACGTATCCTCTGCAGCAGAGGTAACTCTGGGTCTTCCATTCCTGTGGTGGTCCTCATGAGAGCAAGTTTCATCATAGAACTTGATGGTTTTACAAATGTTTTTGAAGTTCTTGAAATGTTCCTTATTGACTGACCTTCATGTCTTAAAGTAATGATGGACTGCCATTTCTCTTTGCTTATTTGAGCTGTTCTAGCCATAATATGGACTTGGTCTTTTACCAAATATGGCTTTCTTCTGTATACCCCTACTACCTTGTAACAACACAACTGATTGGCTCAAACGCATTAAGAAGGAAAGAAATTCCACAAATTAACTTTTAAGAAGGCACACCTGTTAATTGAAATGCATGAAGCTGGTTGAGATAATGCCAAGAGTGTGCAAAGCTGTCATCAAGGCAAAGGGTGGCTATTTGAAGAATCTCAAATATAAAATATATTTTGATTTGTTTAACACTTTTTTGGTTAGTACATGATGTTATTTCATAGCTTTGATGTCTTCACTATTATTCTACAATGTAGAAAATAGTAAAAAATCAAGAAAACCCCTTGAATGAGTAGGTGTTCTGAAACTTTTGACCGGTAGTGTATATGTAGGAGTATTAGTTGTTATTGCCATGTGTGTGTTTGTGAGTGTGTACATAGTACGAATTCAGGTGTGTTTGTCTGAGAGAAACAGAGAGTGTGTGTTCGAGCGGACTGTGTGTGTGTGTGTGTGTGTGTGTGTGTGTGTGTGTGTGTGTGTGTGTGTGTGTGTGTGTGTGTGTGTGTGTGTGTGTGTGTGAGCGCAAATATAGAGGTGTCTGGCCGGCTGGACTGGTAAAACATATTTCACAGGCCCACAGAACACAGTTGACATGAGGAACATTAGGCCTTCAGCCTCTCTGCCTCTCTCCTCTCCTCCTCCCTTGTCCCCTCTCTTTATCTCTCTTTAAAGGCTAGCTAGCTGACAGGTAGACTGCAGACCATGTGAGCAGGTAATTCGTGGAAGTGAGCACCGCTTTTATGGGCGGATCATGGTGTGTATGTGTGTGTGCGCGTGCATGCGTGTGTGTGTGTGTGTGTGTGGTGAAAGGTGTCAGGGCATTGCAGCTTGTGGCAAGTATGGGTAACTGCATATGTGGAGTGTGTCTGAAAGTGGGAGTGGCGAAAGAAGTGGGTGGATCAACAGAAGTGGGTGTATGGAAAGTGAATCAGCTAATTGGGCAGATTTGTTACCACTCCAGACAGTTTTGCCTGGCTGATTGGGCTGTACGACGAATCGATAAGCCGGTGCGAATTTCTAATGCACCGGTGTTGTTTGGAGGTGCTTGCCGACCTAAGATGCTTCCCTCTCGGCAGCTGTATCACGGTGTCGCCGGCGGTAACGTTAGCTAACATGTAGACCAGTGCACCAGTGTTGTATCGAGGTGAAGACATGACATAAGTCTGTGATATCTTGTTAGCTTGCCGAGCTGAGCTGCAGTGCTTCGAACTGGGTAGCTGTGAGGCCTGCGGTAGCTAACATGGCGACCAGTTTACCGGCATTGTATCGAGGTGCCTGCCGACCTGAGGTGCTTCCCACTGGGAAGCTGTATCATGGTGTCGTTGGCGGTAGCTAACATGGCAACAGTGTACCACCGTTGTATCAAGGTGCCTGCCATTCTGAGTTGCTTCCCACTGTGAAGCTTTATCACGGTTTCACCGACGATAGCTAACATGGCAATTTTTTTCCCTCCATATATTTTATTTGAAGTAAGAGAGGAGCCTACACAAGAAATAACTAATATTGATAACCATATAGATGTCACCTTGATACAGTCTAATCAATGGGGAGGGCATGAACGGTAAAAACACCGGGACACAGTGCCCTTCGCTCCCGCTTGTCCAGCTATGCTGTCCCTCAACAGAGTGGGAAGTAGCTACCTAGTATAGCCAATATCAGGGTGAAAGTCACAGTAAGCACACTCATACAATGCATACAAGCAACAGTACACCCAATTATCAGTACTTTTAATCAAAAATAATGTCTGTTTTATTAACTGAAAATTTACAGTTATTTGCGTAAAACTAACAGTGAAATATGACTCAGACTCATCCTCTGGCTTCAAAACAAACTCTCGCGGTACGGTAGTTGCATGGTAAGAAACAAAAAACAACACCAGTCAATCAAAACTGTCTTACCAATAACAGAGGCCAGTTGATCCACCCACTTCTTCTTTCACTACGCCCACTTTCAGACACACTCCAAGTATGCAGTTACCCATGACTCCCTTGTGGAGGAGAATCATTCCAGATAAAGTGAGGCTAGCTAGTGTTTCAGGGGGGAAACAAAATGGCTGCCATGAGGAAGAAGTTTTGTTTAGAGTGTCCCTCATTGTGTCTATTCATTACTCATGCTTATTTACATCATAATTATGTTGTGATTATTTATGACTCATTTCACTAATGCATCATTCAGCTCTAATGGAGTGTGTGTGAGTGGACGTGTGTCTGTGTGTGTGTGTGAAAGAGAGAGAGAGAGAGAGAGAGAGAGAGCGAGAGAGAGAGAGAGAGAGAGAGAGAGAGAGAGAGAGAGAGAGAGAGAGAGAGAGAGAGAGAGAGAGAGAGAGAGAGAGAGAGAGAGAGAGAGAGAGAGAGAGAGAGATTGAGTTTTATTGACATTCAAACAAAAGTCCTGACCCCCGTCATGTATCATCATGATGTTGAACAAGGACACATGATCATGGAATGGAGACACAAATAGGGCCCATCGAGCCACATCAGTGAAAGGACATAGCCGAGTCAATTAGGCTTAATGATGCGGCTGTGCGCGACCTGTTTCGACTCTGAATCAGGAAGCGTGGTTTGCTCCCACCTCAGCGTTGGTATCATTAGGCGGCCTGTGTCCACTTCCTAGGCTCTAAGGTCGCGATGCCAGCACACCAGCAATGTATTAGGACCATTACTACCATCCCTCACTGCAATAATGAGAGAGCAGCAGACTGACCTCTTTTTTAATGACCAGAGAGGAGTTTCGGCTCCAGCTTCCAGTTGGACCCTGCCTTTTCTGTCTCTTAAAGAGCAACTGCCAGATACTGGAGACAAGATGGCCAAACACGGTTTATAACATTATACTGTTGAGGGGGTTTAGCCCAATTCTAGTATGGTGATTCAAGTGTGTCTGGTGATTATGTTCCCCCTCTCTCTCTCACAGAGAGAAAGGGAAGTAGATGAAAGAGAGAGGGAGAGAGGAAGCACATTATCCCTTCTTTCTTCTTTCATGCGCAGGCACAATGTGGGCAGCTTTGGCCCCAATGCATGGATTTATCCAGCCTGGACGTTGGGGAGAGACTTGTGTTGTCCATAACCTAGCCATGTTGCTTTGTGAATGGGCAGCTTCTGCCTGTGATCGGCAATCAGTACAGTACTGGCGGATTAGGCAGAGGATTTAGTCCTACAAAGGTGGTCTCAGCGAATTGTAATCTCCCCTTCTTTTTGGAAAAGAGGGAAAGGAAATATCTAACTAAATGCAATACCAGCATCCAACCATTTTTAGCTTTCTCTCGAGCACACAACTACCTCTCTTTGTCATCCCTCTCTTTCTCTCTCTTTTCTTTTCAATTTGTTTCTCTTCTCTGCCATAGAGCTCGTTAATGAAGCCATTTTGGGGATTAATACTTTATATAGTTTTAATTGCTGACACAAGTGCTGCCGGAGAGAAATTAGATCCTGCTTTACCTCTCTCTCTCTCTTTTTTCTTCTTATTTCTTGTCTTCCTCCTCTCTTGTTGCCTAATGTTACCGGTGGGGAGGGAGGGAAACGGTGGGAGTTAGGAGGTAGGGAGAGATGCAACATCTCCCGGTGTCACCTGGTTGTCCTACAGTCCCCTTAGGGGAAAGGCGGGATGCAGGGAAAGAGGCGGGGTGAGGGAGGTGAAGTGGACTGGGAGTGTTATGGTGGCTCCGTTGCCCCTAGGGGACCCTCTCTCTGGCTGACTCGTGTCCCCTGTTTGTAATTACGTGCCGGGTGTTGGCGTAACGGCGGTCTGTGTGTGTGTTTGTGTGTGTTTGTGTGTGCCTCCGTGTCTACATGTGCGTGCCTATGTCTGTGTGTGTGTGTGTGTGTGTGTGTGTATGAGTTCATTCGTGTTTGTGTGTGTGTGTGTGTTTGTTTATGGGGCTTTAGAACCACCGGGGGACATTTCAGACATCAGAAGGTGGTGAGGAAAACAGATTAGGCAAACAGCCTCACAGGTAGTCCCTCATTAACGTCATCATCGCTATTATCATCATTAGTATCAGTGTTATGATTGGTGTAATTATCATTAGCTGAAGCATCTAGATGCTGAGGGTGGTGGAGGTGATGGAGTTGAGATGATTTGACATTTACAAATCCCCATCGCCAGTCTAGGAATCAACAAACTAGATGTTAGCCAAACAGGCTAAAAACAAATTTGGGTTTGTGTTTAGAGTCAAATAACAAATAAAATAAAATCAACAACAAAAAAATTCACAGGTGTAGACTTTACCATGAAATGCTTACTTATGAGCCCTTTCCCAACAATTCAGATTTAAAAAGTAAGATTTTTATTTAATTTTTTTATGTAAAAGGAAATAGTAGCATAGTAAAATAACAATAACGAGGCTAATTACAAGGAGTACGGTACCGAATCAATGTGCAGGGGTAAAGGCAGTTGAGGTAATTGAGGTAATATGTACATGAAGGTAGGGGTAAAAGTGACTAGGCAATCAGGATAGATAATAAACAATGTAGCAGCCACGTACAGTATGTGAAGAGTGAAAGAGTGTGAACGTGTGAGTGTGTGTGTGTGTGTGTGTGTGTGTGCGTGCGTGTGTGTGGCATCAATATGCATGTGTGTGTGTGTTTTGTGTGTGTGAGCATATGTAGTGTATGTGTGTGTGTTGGAGTGTCAGTGTAGTGTGTGTGAGTGTATGCATAGACCCAGTGCAAGTGAGTCAGTGCAAATAAAAAGGGGGTCAATGCAAATAGTCAGGGTAGCCATTTGATTAACTGTTCAGCAGTCTTATGGTCCTCTCTAGCTCAGCTGGTAGAGCACGGCCCTGTTCAGCAGTCTTATGGTCCTCTCTAGCTCAGCTGGTAGAGCACGGCGCTGTTCAGCAGTCTTATGGTCCTCTCTAGCTCAGCTGGTAGAGCACGGCGCTTGTAACGCCAAGGAAGTGGGTTCGATCCCCGGGACCACCCATACACAAAAATGTATGCACGCATGACTGTAAGTCGCTTTGGATAAAAGTTTCTGCTAAATGGCATATTATTATGGCTTGGGAGTAGAAGCTGATCAGGAGCCCAAGGAGGTGAAAAAAATAGTTTGTGAATGGAGAGAGAAGATGGGAACTAGCTGTTCTATCAGTGTGTGTGTGTGGATACTTTATGTGTAATCTCACAGCAGTGTGTGCAGGACTCTTTTAACTGCTCTCCTGGCATCCATGTTGGCTTGATTCACGAGCCCATCAAGCCTCGCTGCACCAAATAGCTTTTTCTTCCACAATACCCTACTGGTAACTGCACAACATTATGGTCAACGGGGGCTTACCGCATCTCTCTCCAAAGATATCTAATGAGATGGAATAAGCATATATTTTTGCCTCTCTCTTTCTCTCACCTCTTTCTCTCCGTCTTTCTTGCTCTCTTTCTCTCTGCCTCCCTTTCTCTCCTTTCCTCTTCTTCTCTCCCCTTTCTTTTGTCTTGGCATTCTTATTTGAAGCCTGCACAAAACAAAGACGAAAAGTATCATCAAAACAGTGTGATCGGCTGTGGGCTGGTATCCATGTGAGTACAGAGAGTTTCACCCTCTCACTGAAGGCAAGATAATAGGAGGCTCAGAGAGAAGGACGAGTAGGCAGAAAATAAGGAGGCTGTAGAGCGTGGCAGAGGAAAAGGGGATGGAGGAAGGGATAGAGGAGGGAGGGTAGGGGGAGGTAAAGAATAAAGACTCCGATTATTTCCACTAGGGGTGTTACGTCTCACCAAAACCACAGTTCGGTACATATTGCGGTTTTGGGGTCAATGTTTGTTTCGGTTTTCAGTACAGCGGGGAAATTAAATGCCAACAGTTACTGTAGTGATTTTTTTTTATTTAAGAAAATACAAAGTGTTGTTAGTCCTGATTTCATATATGGTCATGAGTTATATAATGCCTGATGACAGCACAATCAGGAATAGCAACACATGATTACGCCCGGTCAGAATCAGCTGCGAAGGGCTGCTTGAATGCAGAGGGGAGACAAAGTTGTGTTGTTGTTTTTTTGCATTGGTAGGAAGACTGGGGTGATATCAGCGTATATGTGTCAACATGTTTGAGGTGTTGGCAGCTGCATATGCTATTTTCGTTGAGCAGTGGCGACATACTCTCTCTGTCCATCACCGTTGTTCTCTACTGGAAAGCCAAAATGTTCCCAAACTGGAATTAAACGATTATGGAAAATCCGCCTGGTTTATCGGCCCCACCGCTCGCCATCATAAAGAACTAGTTCACGGCTGCGCCTCACAAAAGGACAGTTTGAAATGTGGGAATTAAGATTCAAATTTTTATTACAACATGCGTACAGGCTCTAGTTGTTTTAACGGAATAGCCTGAAATTGTGTTATTTTTTGCTCAGATTTACTCAAGAGGCATACAACGCAGAGTAGGCATAGCCTATACAGTGAGGGAAAAAGTATTTGATCTCCTGCTGATTTTGTACGTTTGCCCACTGACAAAGAAATTATCAGTCTATAATTTTAATGGTAGGTTTATTTGGACAGTGAGAGACAGAATAACAACAACAAAATCCAGAAAAATGCATGTCAAAAATGTTATAAATTAATTTGCATTTTAATGAGGGAAATACGTATTTGACCCCCTCTCAATCAGAAAGATTTCTGGCTCCCAGGTGTCTTTTATACAGGTAACGAGCTGAGATTAGGAGCACACTCTTAAAGGGAGTGCTCCTAATCTCAGCTTGTTACCTGTATAAAAGACGCCTGTCCACAGAAGCAATCAATCAATCAGATTCCAAACTCTCCACCATGGCCAAGACCAAAGAGCTCTCCAAGGGTGTCAGGGACAAGATTTTAGACCTACACAAGGCTGGAATGGGCTACAAGACTATCGCCAAGCAGCTTGGTGAGAAGGTGACAACAGTTGGTGTGATTATTCGCAAATGGAAGAAACACAAAAGAACTGTCAATCTCCCTCGGCCTGGGGCTCCATGCAAGATCTCACCTCGTGGAGTAGCAATGATCATGAGAACGGTGAGGAATCAGCTCAGAACTACACGGGAGGATCTTGTCAATGATCTCAAGGCAGCTGGGACCATAGTCACCAAGAAAACAATTGGTAACACACTACGCCGTGAAGGACTGAAATCGCCCGCAAGGTCCCCCTGCTCAAGAAAGCACATATACAGGCCCGTCTGAAGTTTGCCAATGAACATCTGAATGATTCAGAGGAGAACTGGGTGAAACTGTTGTGGTCAGATGAGACCAAATTCGAGCTCTTTGGCATCAACTCAACTCACCATGTTTGGAGGAGGAGGAATGCTGCCTATGACCCCAAGAAAACCACCCCCACCGTCAAACATGGAGGTGGAAACATTATGCTTTGGGGGTATTTTTCTGCTAAGGGGACAGGACAACTTCACCGCATCTAAGGGACGATGGACGGGGCCATGTACCATCAAATCTTGGGTGAGAACCTCCTTCCCTCAGCCAGGGCATTGAAAATGGGTCGTGGATGGGTATTCCAGCATGACAATGACACAAAACACACAGCCAAGGCAACAAAGGAGTGGCTCAAGAAGAAGCACATTAAGGTCCTGGAGTGGCCTAGCCAGTCTCCAGACCTTAATCCCATAGAAAATCTGTGGAGGGAGCTGAAGGTTTGAGTTGCCAAACATCAGCCTCGAAACCTTAATGACTTGGAGAAGATCTGCAAAGCTGTCATCAAGGCAAAGGGTGGCTATTTGAAGAATCTCAAATCTAAAATATATTTTGATTTGTTTATTCTACAATGTAAAAAATTGCAAAATTTAAGAAAAACCCTTGAATGAGTAGGTGTGCGGCGGCAGGTAGCTTAGTGGTTAAGAGCGTTGTGCCAGTAACCGAAAGGTCGCTGGTTCTAATCCCCGAGCCGACTAGGTGAAAATTCTGTCGATGTGCATTTGAGCAAGGCACTTAACCCTAATTGCCCCTGTAAGTCGCTCTGGATAAGAGCGTCTGCTAAATGACTAAAATGTGTGTCCAAACTTTTGACTGGTAGTGTATATATTTTCTTAATGTATTCATTCGGGTTCACAGTGCGGACCGAACCAATGTCCCCATACCGAATGGTTCGGTGCGAATATGTATACTGTTATACCCCTAATTTCCACCGTATTGACGTTGTATAGCCGCATATCCCCCTGACCTGTGTGATTGACAGCTTTCAAATCAGCTGTGTGTGTGCTCCAATGTTATTGTTGTCCGTCTTGTTCCCTGACCCCGCTTGGCCAGAGACAGCCATCAGAAAAGAGAGGGCTGTTAAATGTTCCACCCTTCCTCCAATGCACATGGAGGGATACAGAGTAGAGGGAGAGAGAGAAGGAGAGCAAGGGGGGGGGGGGGGGGGGTATAAAAGTAAGTCAGAGAGGTAACCAAGTGCAGTGATGCTGTGTTCCCGCTGTTGCCGTAGCAGCTCACCCAAACAGTCTTTGGGATCATCCGAGCGGCGCCAATGTTCAGAGAAAGAGAGAGGGAGGGAGGGAAGGGAGAGAGAGAGAGAAAGCAAGGGACTGCAATGCTGCACCTCACTCCACACTCACACTTAACATACAAAAATGACCTCACAAAACAACAGTACCAGATGCTGTAGTACAACACCCAGAGTCAAGACCCGGGTGTTACGACACATTTCTTACCGCGGTACATCCTGCTACCTGCTGAATATGCTAAGCTAGGCTCTAGACTAACGCTAGTGCTGGGACCCTATGGTCAACGGCTAACGGTGACAGGAGTCGTCAGAGTGTCAGCGTTAGCTAGCGGTGGCAGCTTGCGCTTTCCTTTTCAAACAGCCTTTTGTGTTGGGTGGCATCTCCCTACTCGGAGCGTCTGATCAGGCTGCGCTGCTTACAAGCCTTCAACGGGGGGGGGGGGGAACAGATTCCCCAGCTGTCACATGCCACACCCAATGCATTTAATTAGCAGAGAGAGTGTGAGAGAGAGAGGGAGAGAGAGAGAGAGAGAGAGAGAGAGAAGAGAGAGAGAGAGAGAGAGAGAGAGAAGAGAGAGAGAGAGAGAGAGAGAGAGAGAGAGAGAGAGAGAGAGAGAGAGAAAATTCTTCCAGAATTCCGTAAAGCTTCTGAAGGAAGGAGGAGAACCAAAACAATAGGTATTTTAGGTATTTGACCAATATCATCAAGGGAATGAGAGATAAAAATGACAGCATCTGTAGTGGACTTATATATTTTATAGCTCTAGTATTATATTGTCAATGGCCGGTTCACCGGTGCCTAGATTTTGAGAGGAATCACGTCCCCATAAGGACCATTATTCAGGGGTATTGGCAGATCCTTGTGCTTACTTAATTGGGTAACTTGTCTCCAACTGCCAATTCCTGGACTGGACTGACCAAGAAAAGAGCCTTAGCCAATCAGCTTAATTGATCCCTGCAAATGTATGTGTCATCGCCCTCTACTGCAGAGAATAAATCTAGGTTGGGTTTATTTCATGACCAACCATTTAGTAGTTTCTTGGTTGTGGTATGTTTGCATCATAATTGTGTGTGTGTAACGGAAACCAGATTCAAAAGCGCTAAGAGTGGAAAATCTAGAGCACAGAAATTGAAGAATTATTCAGAGGTAGTAACACAAATCTGAAATGTGGTTTCTATGTCAACCAAGGAGAGATGTCCTGTCCTCGTCCTTCACCTTTCGCAAAACAAAAGACTATGGACTCCCCTTGGGCCAAGTGATTTAGCATGCTCTGTGTCAGCAAACATCATTCCATGTCACTACATTCCAAAGCTAATGCACCCTGATTGCCTTGAGAATTACTGTGTCAGACCTATTGCCAAAAACAGACCCGTTACTTCCACCTCCTTTCATTTCCGTGACGGAAAAGGTGAAAGTCAGGGAGCTGAAGTGGGTCCTTCGCCCACAAGTCAAATTTTGGCTTTCAAGCCTCCTGTGTCTTTTGTGAAGCGCTCGCAGTTAGGGCCAATGCACTATTCATGGGCCCATAAAAAGGAGCTCTGCCCTGAATAAAAAATAAATAGAATACGGGTTGGGTGGAAAGGAATTGAATGCATTAGATTAGAGTAGTCAGATTGAGCTTGTCTGTTTTGTGTGGCACAAGCAAACTGTTGCGCGATAAGGTACTGTATTGTCCAATGGGCAGGGGTTTGAGGTAAGAGGCTGCTACAAATGGATTCAATCAACTGAATCTGAGTCTTAATGTTGTGTCTACTGCGTACATCAGCAAGAGGCAGAGAGAGAGAGAGAGGGGGGGTCGAGGGACTCGCAGGGCATTTTAAACACTTCCTCCGTCTAGTGGAGGCACTTACTGAAGCAAGGACCCATTACCACCAGCAGAGCAGAAATTACTCTCAGCTTCAGCTCACATGCAGATTAGTACTGTACATTTTTTTGTAGACAGAGTTTAGCTGTTGAGCTTTCTAGTCATACAATCAGATCATCTCACATTTAATGTGTGCATTTTCTGATTTCCTTTCATTTTGCAGGGAAAATATGAGTTGCTTTGATTTCAAGCTATTTTTGATCTGGCAACCCCAGAATGCAACAAGAAAGGAAGGAAAAATAAATAAATAAAATGTGGAGTCGGGCTTGTTCGTGGACACCTGCTGTTGGGTCCTTCTGTCAGTGTGAAATATTGCTGATCCTAACACACATCCAGAGGGGAGGCGGCTGTAATGATTTAATCCTTGCGGGGTTTCCACAGTCATCTGTCTCACCTATCTTGGAGTGTTCTCAGCTTGTCCCTTAAATACATGGGAGTGATAGAACATACGGATAGACCATCATGACAGGATCACGTTTTAGACACATTGTTTACATATCTATGGAAGTTGAAGCTAAACAAATGCAACCTCTTGGCAGTTATTGCTTGTAGTTACATTCAATGTATTTGGTCTTGCTAAAGGCTAGCTACAGAGGACACCAGAAAGTAGGCCTATCATTATAGAGTTCTTACCACTCTCTACAATATTTTACAAATGCACTGTAGTCCTATACTAACGAATGAGTTAATTCCAGCTACACTTGTATTTACTAGAGGCAGGCTTGATGCTCGATTCAGACATGCTTGTTACGGCGCTCAACTGCACACTTGGTAGTGTCTTGAGGGTGTTAGCTGCATTTCATGTGTTAATTGCCAGTCAGAGTTCATGGCTGTACTCTTGTTCAGAGTGGGCCTGATTCCAACAAACTCTGTCATCTGCTTGACCCCCCTGTGGCCCTCCTTGGCCATTCTCCTAGCCGACCAATCAATAACTTGCCATGATGAATGTAGACTGCCCATCATGAGCTCCTCAACCAATGGAAATCAATAAAAACAACATCCATCTATATTCATGATCTCAGCCAGTCATGCCGCACATGTGTTTCTTCTTTTTACCGTGGCGGGGAGCTTTTCTATCAAAACACTATTACGTAGAGGTGAAGAAGAAGAACAGAGAGAGAGAGAAAGAGAAGGAAAGGGTACACAATAAAAAAAGGGAGGGAAAAAATGCAATTTCACCCCGAGACTCTGAGAAGCCACAGAAGGAAGCAGTTTACAGATTAAAGTAATTTCATTGCATTTGCTTTCCTATAAAACATCCACTGATATATTCCTCGGGACAAGGGATGCGAGGGCACACCTCACGGCCATGAACAGATTCCCCAAAGATGTTGCCGAGCTGGAAGGGCTCAGCCTAGCTCTGCCCTACTAACAATCTCTGAGTGTATATCAATCTGCTCACTTGTCAACAGGCTTAGGCTGATGACATTTAGAACAGAGCAGATTCATAAAACGATCAACGTCCGCCTCCAAAAATATTGACCTCATGTATCGCCCAGGTAGTGTATTGTCAGATTTCTCTTGACTCTCTGACACATGTTTTATTGAAGCACTTGATCTCTGATATCTTACCAGCATTTTGACTGATACTGTATAACAATTATATAATAATCAGACCCTTTAACCTTCAGAATACATTCAGCCAACATTGCTACAATGTAAAGGGCAAGTACGGGTACTCAAAAGATATGCTTCTGCCTCTGTCATTAGGTTTAATGCTGACTTGAAGAGACACATCTTGTTATAGAAAGGCCGTAACATTTAGTTGCTGTAACATTCTAGGCTACATATAGGAATGTTGGATTGCGGTAAAACACATTGTATAGGATGCCTGTTGTCCAGTTTCAATTTACGGTCTGGTTGGGACAGCCACAGCTAGCTCATTGATTTTGGTGAGATGTAATACCCAGTGTGTCTCTCTGTTTAAATCAGGACATCAGTCTATGTTGAGTGTTAAGCTCCATCGGCACACAGAGAGCAGTTTTTGAGTTTCAGGAGGAGTTTTCAAACACAAAGCTATATATTGTTCCCTATAATCACCCAAAATGAAAGAGAGAAAAGCAGAATGCTCTCTCTCTGTTGTGCAGCGATAGGATAAATGCATCCTTATATGAATATGATTAATGTATATAATGTGCCTATGTGACTTGGAGGATATACTGTACTCTATGAAATTTGACTCAAGAACCATGTCCTGGATTTTTAAGAGTTTATATTTTGAATGATTTGTGACCTCTTTTTGTTCATGATCTGATGAGCTTCTCTCTTAAGAGGATGCTATTTTAGTATAACAATAGCACACTTTTGTATGCAATGCGGCAAAACTGCAACAAGTCTCATAGATGTAGGACAAGCACCAGCCCATAATAGATGCTGTTCCATAGTCTCAGTTTGTGACTCAAATTCATCCAATCTAAGAAAAGAAGTGTGAATTCTTATCCTTCCCCTTTCCAATTTATTTTACAAGCTTCACAGTAGACAACCCCATCTGAGAACCCAACCTGCCTATCTTTCAACTAGGGAAAGGAACAAAATCAATTCGTTAGAAACCATATCCACCATATCCTACATTTCCACATATTTAGAGAAGGAATGAATAGTTTAAACACATCAATGATTTCTTCTCTCTCCTCCAAACTGTAAAAACCAACCCAAAGAAAGGAAACTGACTGTCATTATCTTGGGGGACCAGAGCCGGCTTTTCTCTTCAGCCCTGTGTTAGGATCCACATCAATTTAATATGCCATGGCCGTGCTCAGATCACTATTCTCGGGCCAGATTTAAGCGCTAATCTCGTACTTAGGCCCTAATACAATGAAAGTGCATTGAGCAGAGATTGAGAGCCGATCTGCCGCTCCATAGATCAATTTCCGTTGGAGAAAGGAATAAGAGGAAGGCCGTGGTTATGCCTGGAGCCTTGGGAGAACGCATGAGCTAGGGTGAGAGGTGGTGGAGTGGCTGGCTAGAGTGGGCTGAGCATTGGGATTTTGAGTGCTCCTAGCCTAGTAGAAGGACAACTTCAAGAGCTAGATGTAAGCATTACATACTGTATACAAGCATAGAAAATATACAGGATACCACATAGATAATGTATTTGCATTATCTTTTGAACAAACGTATTGTTCCTAACTAGTAGCCCATCAAATCAAATAATTCAGCAGAAAACCATTGTGGACAGCCTCCCGTAGTGTCTTGGTGTGAAAGAAGATGGCGGTGGATTGGTTTTACCCTCACTACGGTTCCAGACTGACTGATGAATATAGGGTTGGGTAGGCATGTGTTGTGTGCTCGCTCGGCCCTGGTGGGGTGACAGGGATTTATCTGTGTTTTGTCTAGCGTACGTTGGGATCAGAGGGGAATAACGTGGCATGTTTATGTTTTATCTCTTTCAATGAACCTCAGCTGGGCTGGAGCTTCACTGGCTACATGGGCCCACGTCGAGCAGAAGACAGAGGAGAGGGAGGGAGGAGAAGAGGGAGAGGAGGCAGAAGGAGCTTATCATGGCAGCCATGTTGGTCTTTGTTGCGCTAGATTTTTTTGTGTCCTAGCTTTTTATGTTTCCTGGTGAATTGTATTTATTACCGATTAGATTCCTATTGACAGGTTAGATGAATAAATACATATTCCTTATGTAGCCAAATAGACATGGGGGGTCATTTAGATAAACAATTGCATTATTAATGTTTTCAGGCTAACTGACTGAATATGTGAACTCCATTGAGAGGCATTAGTTGGCCCATATACACTGTGATTTCCATCCGTCTCCATTCGATGTTAACGTGGACATAAGAACACCTCTTCTATCATCCCGTGCTAGCTGTCAGAGTCTCTGAGGCGACTGCTCACTGCTACCCTGATAAGACAGAAGAAGTTACCCAGAACGTTCACACAATGATTGAATAACCTTGACAGAACGTTGTGTTTCTCCCACCTTATCTGTCGGGGCGTAGGGCGGTGGGGTCGGGCTTTTCATAAGTACCTGAGAGCACCTGCCACATCGCAGGCGCAAAGCCATCAATAAATCTCTTCGCTAATGCACCATGGAATCTTTTTCCCCTTCTCTAATATTAATGCATGCTAGGTGAGTGCTGCTCGGCAAGAAAGGCCAGGGATAGGAACATGTTCTTCCCACTACGGTAAAGCTAGCAGGATAAGCCTCACTTCCCCCCTCTTTCAGACTTAAAGTGCAGCAAATTTTTTAGTGCCCTGGCTGATTACAGGGCTAAGAGTTAGCGTTAGCGACTGAATGTAATGACACAGCAGGTAACGGATTCCGGTCTGAACAGGATGTCCGTTTGATGCAAAGGGATTGGAAGAAAATCTGAGCTACTTAGTGTAGATATTCAGTAAGTTCCAGCTTAGTTAACTATGTCCCCTAATGTGACACTCTGGCTCCATGGACTTTGATATTTGAGCCAGGGTTGTTCATTTTCATTTGTTTGGGTGTATTTCTATGTTGGGGTGTCTAGGTTGTTCATTTCTATGTTGGGTGATTGTGTTTGATTAGTCATATGACTCCCAATCGGAGGTAACGAGTGTCAGCTGTTCGGCTCGTTATCTCTGATTGGGAGCCATATTTAAACTGTGTGGTTTCTCCTTGGTTTGTGGGTTTTTGTTCCATGTTTCTGTCAGTGTTACAGAGGACTTCACTATCGTCATTTGTTGTTTTTCGTGGTTGCTTTATTAAATAAAGTCATCATGTTCACTCCACGCGCTGCGTATTGGTCCGCTTCTTCAGACGATCGTGACAGAAAAACCCACCATAGAAGGACCAAGCAGCGTGTCCAGGAGCAAGACAGCTGGACATGGGAGGAAGCGCCTGGGAAGGAGATCGAGAGGCTGGCGATGGCCCAGGTGGGCAAATCGTGGTCCTGGGAGGACATGCTCGGGGGCAAGGGACCTTGGGGGAAGATCAAGGCCCTGGCGAGAGAGGAGCAACGGCGTCAGCAGGGCCATCATCGTTGGAAGGACGAGAGGCAACCCCAAAAAGTTTTTTGGGGGGGGCACATGGCTTGGGCGACTGAGCAGCAGGAGGCTGCCACAAGGCAGATTCAGAAGGCTACCAGGTTAAGGGGGCTGACGGAGGCAGAGAAGGGACGGATTCAGGAGGCTACCAGGTTAAGGGGGTCACTGGCCAAAGTAGGGAAAGGAGATGTAGAGGCACGGCGTGAGAGACTGAGGTGTGTATCCAGTCCGGTCCGGCCCGTTCCTAATCCCGAGGTACAGCCAGTAGTGTGTGTCCCCAGTACGGTACGGCCTGTTCCGGCCCCTCGCACTAAGTGTACGGTGCGCGTCGCCAGCCCAGCCCGGCCTGTTCCTGAGCCTCATACGAAGCCTACGGTGCGCGTCGCCAGCCCAGCCCGGCCTGTTCCGGCCACTCGCACCAGGGATACGGTGCGCTTCGCCAGCCCGGCCCGGCCTGTTCCGGCCACTCGCACCAGGGATACGGTGCGCGTCGCCAGCTCAGCCCGGCCTGTTCCTACTCCACGCACCAGGGATACGGTGCGCTTCGCCAGCCCGGCCCGGCCTGTTCCGGCCACTCGCACCAGGGATACGGTGCGCGTCGCCAGCCCAGCCCGGCCTGTTCCTACTCCACGCACCAGGGATACGGTGCGTCCCCAGGGCCAAGCATGCCCTGTTGCTTCTCCCCGCACTAGCCCTGAGATGCGTGTCCTCAGCCCGGTACCTCCAGTTCCGGCACCACGCATCAGGCCTACGGTGCGTCCCCAGGGCCAAGCATGCCCTGTTGCTTCTCCCCGCACTAGCCCTGAGATGCGTGTCCTCAGCCCGGTACCTCCAGTTCCGGCACCACGCATCAGGCCTACGGTGCGTCCCCAGGGTCAAGCATGCCCTGTTGCTTCTCCCCGCACTAGCCCTGAGATGCGTGTCCTCAGCCCGGTACCTCCAGTTCCGGCACCACGCATCAGGCCTACGGTGCGTCCCCAGGGCCAAGCATGCCCTGTTGCTTCTCCCCGCACTAGCCCTGAGATGCGTGTCCTCAGCCCGGTACCTCCAGTTCCGGCACCACGCATCAGGCCTACGGTGCGTCCCCAGGGTCAAGCATGCCCTGTTGCTTCTCCCCGCACTAGCCCTGAGATGCGTGTCCTCAGCCCGGTACCTCCAGTTCCGGCACCACGCACCAGGCCTACGGTGCGCCTCAGACGGCCAGAGTCTGCCGTCTGCCCAACGGGGCCTGAACTGTCCGTCTGCCCAACGCCGTCTGAACTGCCCGTCTGCCCAACGGCGCCTGAACTGTCCGTCTGCCCAACGCCGTCTGAACTGCCCGTCTGCCCAACGGCGCCTGAACTGCCCGTCTGCCCAACGCCGTCTGAACTGTCCGTCTGCCCAACGCCGTCTGAACTGCCCGTCTGTACTGAGCCTGCAAAGACGCCCGTCTGCCATGAGCCTTCAGAGCCGTCCGCCAGACCGGAGCCGCTAGAGCTCTCCGCCAGACAGGATCAGCCAGAGCCTTCCGCCAGACAGGATCAGCCAGAGCCTTCCGCCAGACAGGATCAGCCAGAGCCTTCCGCCAGACAGGATCAGCCAGAGCCTTCCGCCAGACAGGATCAGCCAGAGCCTTCCGCCAGCCATGAGCAGCCAGATCCGTCAGCCAGCCATGAACAGCCAGATCCGTCAGCCAGCCATGAGCAGCCAGATCCGTCAGCCAGCCATGAGCAGCCAGATCCGTCAGCCAGCCATGAGCCGTCCAGCCAGGATCCGCCAGAGCCGTCCAGCCAGGATCCGCCAGAGCCGTCCAGCCAGGATCCGCCAGAGCCGTCCAGCCCGGATCCGCCAGCCAGCCAGGATCCGCCAGAGCCAGCCAGCCAGGATCCGCCATTCAGTCCGGAGCTGCCCCTCAGTCCGGTGCTGCCCCTTAGTCAGGTACTGTCCCTTAGCCCGGTGCTGCCCCTTAGTCCGGTGCTGCCCCTTAGCCCGGTGCTGCCCCTTATCCCGGTGCTGCCCCTTAGTCCGGTGCTGCCCCTTAGTCCGGTGTTGCCCCTTAGTCCAGGTGGGGTTAGTTGGAGGGTGGTCATTGGGAGGAGGCTACTGAAGCAGGTTGTGACTGTGGTGGGGTGGGGATCACGACCGGGGCCAGAGCCGCCACCGTGGACAGACGCCCACCCAGACCCTCCCCTAGTCCTTATGTTGGTGCGCCCGGAGTTCGCACCTTTAGGGGGGGGTACTGTGACACTCTGGCTCCATGGACTTTGATATTTGAGCCAGGGTTGTTCATTTTCATTTGTTTGGGTGTATTTCTATGTTGGGGTGTCTAGGTTGTTCATTTCTATGTTGGGTGATTGTGTTTGATTAGTCATATGACTCCCAATCGGAGGTAACGAGTGTCAGCTGTTCGGCTCGTTATCTCTGATTGGGAGCCATATTTAAACTGTGTGGTTTCTCCTTGGTTTGTGGGTTTTTGTTCCATGTTTCTGTCAGTGTTACAGAGGACTTCACTATCGTCATTTGTTGTTTTTCGTGGTTGCTTTATTAAATAAAGTCATCATGTTCACTCCACGCGCTGCGTATTGGTCCGCTTCTTCAGACGATCGTGACACCTAAATTGTCCAAAGCAAAGGCATACCATTAGCTCGAGTTAACTAGCAAGCTAGCACAATTGTTTGTGCTGTATGTAGGTTGAAATATCATGAGTGTAGACTATTAAACATCAATGTTGGTTCATAGTTGTTGCTGCCTTTAACTTCTACGGGATCGGTGTCCCGTATACGGGACGGTTGAGCTAACATGCGCTAATGTGATTAGCATGACTGTTGTGAGTAACAGCAAACTTTCCAGGAAATAGACATGTCTTATATGGGCAGAACGCTTAAATTCGTCTTAATCTAACTGCAGTGTCCAATTTACAGTAGCTATTACAGTGAACAAATACCATGCTATTGTTTGAGGAGAGTGCACAACAACAAAAACGTATCACGGCAACTGGTTTGAAACATTCACCTCTGAAGGTAAATAATGTACTTACATTCAGTAATCTGATTTGTCATCCTGAGGGTCCCAGAGATAAAATGTAGCATAGTTTTGTTTGATAAAATCCATTTTTATATTCAAATGTAGGAACTGGGTTCTACAGTTTGAACCCTTGCTGTCTCTGGCTCCACATCCACCCCGCCCGGCCTCTAGATGTGTGAAAGTTAGTGTATAAGCTAATGATCCATCATGTATGACAAACACGTATATAGAAAACGCATGTTTTTTTGTTTGTAATATGTTTTACCAGATCTAATATGTTATATTCTCCTACATTCATTTCACATTTCCACAATCTTCAAAGTGTTTCCATTGAAATGGTATAAAGTATATGCATATCCTTGCTTCAGGTCCTGAGCTACAGGCAGTTAGATTTGTGTATGTCATTTTAGGCGAAAATGGAAAAAAAAAAGGTCAGATCCTTAATAGGTTAAATTCTTTTTTGGCTATTTTCCCAAGTCAGCAGTATTAGCATTGGAAGGTTTCTATATTCTCCCAGAAGAAGAAATTGTTATAATGAGCCTTTGCTGGAAACCATATGCCCATTAATATTTGAGGGTTCTCAAGAAAAAACAAACTCACAGTCACACACATATACATGCAAGAGAATCGTAAAGTTGACAGAAATCACGTGTGTGTTTGTGTGGTATGTCAGTGTGTGTTCCTTAAATCCTGTTAACCATTAACCCTCACCAACTTCACACTTCCTCATCCCTTTTTTAAGAACATGCCAAATCATCCTCAGAGCACGTCGTCAGATATTTGTCAGCCGAGCTGGCCTCCATCCCTCTTTCTCTTTCTCTTCACCCCGTCATGGTCATATGTCTTCTTCTCTATGAGGCAGAGAGATGATTCATCAAAGGGGTAGACAGAAGCCATTTATTACTGCCCCTTTAATAATGATAATGCACCCTTGCTCATAGAAACCCACTATAGTCTTCTTTCTATCTCACTAGAGAATGGATAGCCTAAACCCCCTAAGGGATATGCATATCTTTTTGGGAAAATCCTAAAACTCTATGCCAATTCGCCGTTCCACCCACCCACAACACTCGTGGACCCACACACACACAATAATAGAAAATGAAGACACAATTATGTGGTATTTTCGAAGCACTGTAATGCGACCAAGGTTTTTTTGTTTTTTGTTTCTTGAGTGCATGAAATGATTAGTATTCAATGTGGTGCTCTCTCCTCCTTTCCTCTTTCCCCCTCTCCTCCTTTCCCGCTCTCCTCATCCTCTTCTATAATTCTACTCTTGCATCCTGGGAGTTAAGCACAGTGCATGTTAAGTGCATGTTAAGTGATACAATTTCTGTGTGTTAGTGGCATGGTGTGGTAGTACTGGTGTGTTCGGAGCAAGAAGCTGACAATGACTGAACGTGTTCTGACTGAGAGTTGGATGGCCTCATGTCTCCAAAAGGACTTAATGAGGAATTTCCCATTAGCCATTTCCTGTGAACGCCATCTGATTAATTTATTATTATGACTGTTGGGTATTGTAACGTGTTTTGTCTACCTGATACGAATGTTTATATAGTGATATGAGGTGATAGAGAGTGATCAAGGAAAGATAGAGGGAGATACTGGGTGATTGGAGAGAGAGGGAGGGAGAGAGGCAGATGAGAAAAGGAGAAAGGGAAAGGAAAGGGGATACTTAGTCAGTTGCACAACTGAATGCATTCAACCGAAATGTATAAGAGGGGGAGATGGATGATGAGAGCAAGAGAGAGAATTAGCAAAGAAAAAGGAACAGGGGATGACAGAGTAGATGAACAGAGTGAGTTAGAGAGGGGGAGAAAGAATGAGAGCATCAACGAAGGTAGATGGAGGTAGTGAATATTAAATGAGAGCAAAATGGGGGCATGTTTTGGTTCTTCACGGTTTGTTGATAGCTCAGTGGCCTGTTTTGTTCGGTATAGTGTAGGTCATGCTTGGATGCGTTGTCTAGCGTGAGTAGGCCCCAGCAAGGTAGTGACAGGGGTGCCTGAGAAGTGCCTGTCCTAAATTCTAACCCTGGTATGGCCAGAGGGGGGTTATATGCCACCAACTAGTGTGGTATGTAAATGTCACTGGAGTCAACAAAGCAAGAGATGTATGTCTGTCTGTGAGTGAACATGACATGTCAGCCGCTTTTTCTCTGTGCTGTGTTAATGTGAACACCCACATGGATTTGACGCACACGTGCAATGCACACACACAGCATACACACATAGGCATACACACATGCAGGCAAACACACACTCACACATACACACGCACACACACTCTCATACCCTTCCCATTAAACCTAACAGAAGAATGTGCATACATCTCACATCCAATGCATTGTCCTTGCCATTAACCATCCAGCCAAGGAAAGTTCATTTTACACATTGGAGTCTTCATCCCTATCAGAATATACAGTGTGACCTTAAAGTGGATAAGGTTTAGAAGAACTGCAGTATAAGGGGAAGTGTAGCCGCTGGCACATTAGCATGTGCACTAGCTGAGGCGCGTGGCTTTTAAATGAAGCTTTTAGCACAAGCCGCTTGTCAGGGGGATGCATCATCCTTTATCTGCGCATTACATGTCTCCCGGTGGACTCTGTAGAGCGGCCGATATTATTGAGGAGCGTTGAGCCTTATTAAATTCCCAAGCATATTACCAGTCTATCTTTCCTCTCTCTCTCTCTCGTTGCAGTGTATGCATAGTCGGTCACTCTCTCTCTCACTCTCTCTTTTGCCGTAAGCTCTTTCTATCTCATCTTCTACCTCTCTCTTTCTCTCTCTATACACACTCTCTCTCTCTTTCTCTCTTTCTTTTTCTGTACGCTCTCTCTGTATGATTTCTCTCTCTCTCTCTCTCTCCATTGAAGAAACATGTGTGGTAAATATACACCCTATTAGATTTTCAAAAGACACTTCTCAGATATTGAAACCTTTACTTGTTATAATACCGTACTCTGGAGCATGTGTGACTCATTTTACGGCTAGGCTACTGCCACAACTTCTCTATTCAATTTTTTATTCTCCTGTATCAGTTGAGACAAACATTGTTAACGATAGGAGAGAACCCACAGTCAATGAATTGGAAATAATGGTTGAGATTAAATTGCAGAATTCTGAAGGGATTTTTACTTTCGTTCTTCCTTTTTACCTCTGCAAAGTGATCAATATAATTATCATATCATGTTGCAGTCTCTTTGCTTGGTTGTGAAAAAACGTAGTCGAATGTCCTTACCCCTGTCTGCTTGCACCATAGCCTCCTCACCAAAGGGGGTGCTGTTGGCAATAAAGTTTGCCTCACACCTTCCAGCAAAGCACATCACCAAATCACTTTTTCAGTGAACTGTATAAATATGACAGGGAGGCTAAGTTGGAGTGTTTATTAGGATGGATGTGTGTCTCTTTACGCGCTCCCTGTTGAATAGAGCCTCCCTTTGTGCCGTTGCATTTCCTGGAACGCGATTGGCTCAGCCCCAGGAAGTGCCTGGCGCTCTGCATTCAGCAACTGCCTTTTGCCATTATTTATTATGTTGACATGGCTGAGGACGCACGCCTCTGTAGCTGAGAGGGAACACATTTACATATGACCTTGCACAGAGCAATTGGGAGAATGAGGGACTTGTGGAGAGTTTTATTCCAGAGAAATTATGCACTTTGTTGTGCCGTTGCTGTTGGAATATGAATATGAAAGCAGCAGAGAAACTGTCGAATAACTCAGGGTCAACGTAACTGTGTGGATTAAGGGATGTGTGTGTGTGTGTATATATATGAATCAGTGGAGGCTGGTGACTTGCAAACTTTAGGAGGATGAGAGACCCACGGTATAGGCCGGTATCATCTTTAAGATGATGGCGCCGGAGAAGATGGCTGCCGTTTTACAGCCCTCTAACCAATTGTACAATTATGTGTGCATCGTCTCTTATAACAAAAAATTGCTTCTGGATATCAGGACAGCGATTACTCACCTCGTTTTGGACGAATACTTTTTCTTCAACGAGTCGGACTCGAAGGATATCCTACAGAAACCCGACAAGGCCCAAATCCCCGTCATTCGCAGGAGAAAGAGACGGAGATATCGTGGACGTAGGTCAGGTACCTTGTAAGGATCCGACGGCGAGCGAGTAAACTGCCTCTTCCATCAATCCTATTAGCCAATGTTCAATAATTTGAAAATAAATTAGATGACCTAAGATTACGGTTATCCTACCAACGGGACATTAAAAACTGTTATATCTTATGTTTCACCGAGTCGTGGCTGAACGACAACATGGACAACATACAGCTGACGGAATATACGCTACATCGGCAGGATAGAACGGCTGACTCCGGTAAGACAAGGGGTGGTGGTCTGTGTATATTTGTATACAACAGCTGGTGCACAAAATCAAATACTAAGGAAGTCTCAAGGTTTTGCTCGCCTGAGGTAGAGTATCTTATGATAAGCTGTAGACCACACTATTTACCAAGAGAGTTTTCATCTATATTTTTCATAGCTGTCTATTTACCACCACAAACCAATGCTGGCATTAAGATTGCACTCAATGAGCTGTATAACGCCATAAGTAAACAGGAAAACACTCATCCAGAGGCAGCGCTCCTAGTGGCCGGGGACTTTAATGCAGGGAAACTTAAATCCACTCTACCTAATTTCTACCAGCATGTTAAATGTGCAACCAGAGGAAAAAAAAACTCTAGACCACCTTTACTCCACACACAGAGACGCATACAAAGCTCTCCCTCGCCTTCCATTTGGCAAATCTGACCATAACTCTATCCTCCTGATTCCTGCTTATAAGCAAAAACTAAAGCAGGAAGCACCAGTGGTCAGATGACGCAGATGCTAAGCTACAGGACTGGTTTGCCAGCACAGACTGGAACATGTTCCGGGATTCTTCAGATAGCATTGAGGAGTACACCACATCAGTCACTCGCTTCATCAATAAGTGCATCGATGACGTCGTCCCCACAGTGACATACCCCAACCAGAAGCCATGGATTACAGGCAACATCCGCACTGAGCTAAAGGGTAGAGCTGCCGCTTTCAAGGAGCGGGACTCTACCCCAGACGCTTATAAGAAATCCCGCTATGCCCTCCGACAAACCATCAAACAGGCAAAGTGATTGAATCATACTACACCGGCTCTGATGCTCGTCGGATGTGGCAGGGCTTGCAAACTATTACACTACAAAGGGAAGCACAGCCGCGAGCTGCCCAGTGACACAAGCCTACCAGACGAGCTAAACCACTTCTATGCTCGCTTCGAGGCAAGCAACACTGAAGCATGCATGCGAGCACCAGCTGTTCCGGATGACTATGTGATCACGCTCTCCGTAGCCGATGTGAGGAAGACTTTTAAGCAGGTCAACATTCACAAGGCCGCAGGGCCAGACGGATTACCAGGACATGTACTCCGAGCATGTGCTGACCAACTGGCAAGTGTCTTCACTGACATTTTCAACATGTCCCTGACTGAGTCTGTAATAACAACAGGTTTCAAGCAGACCACCATAGTCCCCGTGCCCAAGGACACTAAGATAACCTGCCTAAATGACTACCGACCCATAGCACTGACGTCTGTAGCCATGAAGTGCTTTGAAAGGCTGGTAATGGTTCACATCAACACCATCATCCCAGAAACCCTAGACCCACTCCAATTTGCATACCGCCCCAACAGATCCACAGATGATGCAATCTCTATTGCACTCCACACTGCCCTTTCCCACCTGGACAAGAGGAACACCTACGTGAGAATGCTATTCATTGACTACAGCTCAGCGTTCAACACCATAGTGCCCTCAAAGCTCATCACTAAGCTAAGGATCCTGGGACTGAGCACGCCCCCATTCTCATCGACGGGGCTGTGGTGGAACAGGTTGAGAGCTTCAAGTTTCTTGGTGTCCACATCACCAACAAACTGTCATAGCCCAAGCACACCAAGACAGTCGTGAAGAGGGCACGACAAAGCCTATTCCCCCTCAGGAGACTGAAAAGATTTGGCATGGGTCCTCAGATCCTCAAAAAGTTCTACAGCTGCACCATCGAGAACATCCTGACTGGTTGCATCACCACCTGGTATGGCAACTGCTCGACCTCCGACCGCAAGGCACTACAGAGGGTAGTGCATATGGCCCAGTACATCACTGGGGCCAAGCTTCCTGCCATCCAGGACCTCTATACCAGGCAGTGTCAGAGGAAGGCCCTCAAAATTGTCAAAGACTCCAGCCACCCTAGTCATAGACTGTTCTCTCTGCTACCGCACGGCAAGCGGTACCGGAGCGCCAAGTCTAGGTCCAAAAGGCTTCTCAAAAGTTTCTACCCCCAAGCCGTAAGACTCCTGAACAGCTAAGCATGGCTACCCGGACTATTTGCACTGCCCCCCCCACCCCCACCCCATCTTTTTACGCTGCTGCTACTCTGTTAATTATTTATGCATAGTCACTTTAACTCTACCCACATGTACATATTACCTCAACTGCCTCAACTAGCCGGTGCCCCCGCACATTGACTCTGTACAGGTACCCCCTGTATATAGCCTCCCTACTGTTATTATTCTGCTCTTTTTTTCTCAACACTTTTTTGTTGTTGTTGTTTTATTTTACTGTTTTATTAAAAAATAAATGCATTGTTGGATAAGGGCTGTAAGTAAGCATTTCATGGTTATGTCTACACCTACAATGTCTACAATTGTATTTTATTTGATGTGATAGGCACGGAATGCACGGAGACAACAAAGCGTGTTTCAAAATTCGTCAAAGACTAATTATTTTAACCTAAAGCATTTAATAAAGACATTTATAGCACAATATTATGGGGAATGGGAATGAGAGGGCTACTCACACGGTGTTGGGAAGGAATCACAGCAGTGATTGAATGAGGGTGTGAGGCGTAAGTTGAGGTGTTCAGAGGCTTGACTTCAGTGCAGGACAGGGGTTGAGGTGTTCATAGACTTCAGTGCAGGACAGGCTCATCATGGATGGATGGTGTTGGAGCAGAGCTCAACTATTCCACTGAGGGCAGGACAGGATTTGACTGGGAAAACAATAACACAATTAACTACATACACAGTTAGAGTAAAATCATTGATGTGTAATAATGTGATTGTGTTTGTGTGTGTGATTGACTCTACATACAGTAATGAGAGAAAATTGATAGGGGTACTCACAGTGCTTGGAGAGGAAACTTTAAAATATGCCAGTGGATGAGCGGGCATATGAGATGCAGCTTCAGTTCATGTCAGGAGAGAGTTGACAATGGTAGTGGAGTGGAGTGGTTATCCCCTCTTAATCAGGGAACAGGAGGGGACTTAGCTGTAAATACAAATAGCAGATACATTCCATTACAGCTGCGCCATCGTAGGTTTGGGCAATGAATTTCTCCATGAAGTTAAACTCAGACATCATCAGGGCTTTATTCAGGAATGTTTCTTGGGCTACTTTGATGTGTCAAGTGGTCGAGATGCGCAGTCTGTGTTTGACTTTGTGAATTCTGAATCATCCACATACCTGACGATAATTGACAACTGCAAGCAGACTGGTGGCACCATAGGTCCAAGAGTGGTGGGGCAATTTTTTCCCCCTGGGGCCCAGAGTTTTTCCTTATCTGTTAACCTAACCAGGAAAACGCTGGACCCTATATGGTATGACAGTGATTATTCAGTTGTAAAAAGGTTTTATATGGGTTATGATGGGATCAGTTTTTCTTAATCAGATCACATGGTTTTACAAAACTCCTGAAAAAAACTCCTGTCCCCGTGGGGGTAGAAAACCCTGTCAAACTGCAGCAACCTTATACTGGTTCATATTAATTATATTTAGATTCTACCCAGACACAACGACAACAACTGATAGACAATTGAACTCACAGGGCTGAGCTTGCTTTATGCATGTTTGCATCATGCAGGCCTATGCACCTGTAGGCCTAATAAAACATTTACTCACATCTGTCATCACTGTTATGTTGATTGATTAATTCCAGTTAATAATTTGGGATTGAAACATATAGGCAGCCTAGCCAGCCCAAGTTTGAATATAAACCACATTTGATCACGTTCACATTTTCTCCTGACACACAAATGAACTATAAATACATTTTTACATTTTTAGTCATTTAGCAGACGCTCTTATCCAGAGCGACTTACAGTTAGTGAATACATTTTTTTTTTTTATATACTGGCCCCCCGTGGGAATTAAACCCACAACCCTGGCGTTGCAAACGCCATGCTCTATCAACTGAGCTACATCCCTGCCGGCCATTCCCTCCCCTAGCCTGGACGACGCTGGGCCAATTGTGCGCCGCCCATGAGTCTCCCGGTCGCGGCCGGCTGCGACAGAGCCTGGATTCGAACCAGGATCTCTAGTGGTACAGTTAGCACTGTGATGCAGTGCCTTAGACCACTGCGCCACTCAGGATACATAACGTTACCAATTTGTTTACCCTGACCAGATGGACCAGATAGGCTGTATGCAGCTGCTATTATTAGTAGCCTACAGTTGATCAGACTTAAAAATGGTTTCGTTTTCATCCTATACAGCATGTCAGATCTCTAATGTTTAGGTGTAGCCTAGGCTGCTGCAACATTTATGTAATTCGTTTTTACTTGTGTTTGTCCGGAGTGATTATGTGTTATCACCTTTGCTAAATAAATACAGAAGGAAAGTGGAAAGCCTACTTGAGCGGGCAGAAAATATGTGCTGCGTCAACCTCTCTCTTTAATCTCACTTTTAATGGATGATGCGATGGATGCTATCAAATCATTTGGAAAGAAAGTCGAAAGTTCTGCATCAAATCAAATCCAATTTTATTTGTCACATACACGTGTTTAGCAGATGTTATTGCGGGTGTAGCGAAACGCTTGTGCTTCTAGCTCCGACAGTGCAGTAATATCTAACAAGTAATATCTAACAATTTGGATGGCATACCAGTCGAGGTATACCAAACCTTTTTTGATATACTCAGAGGACCGTTATTAGCATGTTTTAACCACTCCTATGTAAATGGTAGATTATCAGACACTCAAGAAGAAGGTCTGATTTCATAATTTTTACTGAAACAGGATACAAGTGGAAAATATAAAGATCCAGTCCATTTAAAAAAGTACTGTAAACAATAGAACACTATGAAAAATCTGGGAATCCAGGCCTACTATTCATAGCAGACTTCGAAAAAGTATTTGATAAAGTACGACTGGGGTTTCTATATAAATGCTTGGAGCATTTCAATTTTGGACAATCTCTTATAAATTGGGTTAAAATCATTTATAGAAACCCTAGGTGTAAAATAGTAAATAATGGCTATTTCTCAGAAAGTTTTAAACTGTCAAGAGGAGTGAAACAAGGTTGTCCACTATTGGCATATCTATTTATTATTGCCATCGAGATGTTAGCTATTAAAATTAGATCCAACAATAATATCAAGGGATTAGAAATCCAGGGCTTAAAAACAAAGGTGTCATTGTACGCTGATGATTCATGTTTTCTTTTAAATCCACAACTTGAATCCCTCCACAGCCTCATAGAGGACCTAGATAAATGTTCTAACCTCTCTGGATTACAACCAAATTATGATAAATGTACTATATTACGTATTGGATCACTAAATAAATAAACAATTACATTACCATGTAGTTTACCAATAAAATGTTCTGATGGTGATATGGATATACTCGAAATACATATCCCAAATGAAATAAATGATCTCACTCCAATACATTTTAATAGAAAGTTAGCAAAAATAGATAAGATCTTGCTACCATGGAAAGGTAAATACCTGTCAATTTGTGGAAAAATCACCCTGATTAACTCTTTAGTATTATCCCAGTTTACCTATTTGCTTATAGTCTTACCTACGACTAGCGAACAGTTTTTGTTTTAATTATATGAGAAAAAAAGATTCAATTTTATTTGGAACGGCAAGCCAGACAAATTAAACAGGCCTATTTATATAATGAATATGATTCCGGAGGACATAAATTATTAAATATTAAAGCATTAGATCTATCACTAAAAGCTTCAGTCATACAAAAGTTATACTTAAATCCGAACTGGTTCTCTAGCAAATTAGTAAGATTGTCTCACCCAATGTTCAAGAATGGCCTTTTTCCCTTTATTCAGATTACAACCTCTCACTTTAAGTTATTTGAAAAGGAAATAATCTCCCAAATATCACTATTTCTAAAACAAGCCATAGAAAATTGGTTGCAATTTCAATATAATCCTCCAGAAACGACAGAACAAATAATACTCAAATATACTAATTGATTTAAAAAACTGTTTTTTTTTGACAAAATGTTTAAAAAAGGTATAATCTTTGTAAATGATATTATCGGTAGGACTGGTGGAGTTATGTCGCACATGCAGGTAACAAAAACATATGAAAAATGTCTGCTCTACCCAAAATTACAACCAAACAATTGCAGCATTACCGTAAAAATTGAAAAGGAAAGTGGAAGGGGGAAATTGTAAGGAACTTGTCTGTCGGCATTAAAGAATATAATTGGTTAAAGAAAATTGTGATAAATAAAAAAAGTATACCAGTTTCATTTAACCCTCCTATTATGTTGTGGGTCAATTTGACCCGTTTCCACTTTTGCGTTGTCTAAAATACTAGTTAACCACTCTTTTTCGCCATGAAATTACATGACTTTTCCTCATTTAGGGTCATGAACCTAACTGCAAAATGTGGACACACTGATGTGTTGTGGAATGTCTGTGTACATTTTGTATACAAACATGATGTTGTGGGTCATTTTGACCCGGAGGCTTTCATGTGTATATATATTTGCACAGGTGCAAAACAAAAAAGTGTCTTTGATTTATTTTGTTTTGACTGGTCCTGGTTGCACTTTTAGAATTGTGTTTGGGTTAAAAAGGGCTTTCCCAAGCTTCTCCTCAGTGTGAGAGCAGCAGGTCCCTGACACAGACACTCAAAAATGAGCTCCAAAAGATTTTCAATCAATGAAGTCTTATCACAAATTCTGGACTGTGACAGTGAAAAAGAAGAAGAGGTTTCAGAGACAGAGGATATTTCAGAGATAGAGGACAATGCTGTTGATGATCCAGATTTTGTCTTCATTGAAGAGGATTCAGAGGAGGAGTCTGCCGTACCATCCCCTACATCAGATGAGAGACAGAGCATGCAACAAGCATCATCAAGAGAAGAGAAGACATGGAAGTCTAAAGATGGTCATATTGAATGGTCACCGTCACCACAACGAGGTCAAGGTAGACTCTCAGCTTCCAATGTAATAAAAATGGTTCCAGGACCTACACGATTTGCTGTCACTCGAGTCCATGACATACAATCAGCTTTTGAGCTCTTTTTACCCCAAGCAATAGAGAAGATTGTTCTGGACATGACCAACTTGGAGGGGAGCCGTGTGTTTCAAGAGAACTGGAAGCCACTGGATCGGATTGACTTGCATGCATACATTGGATTGCTCATATTAGCTGGAGTCTACCGGTCAAACGGAGAAGCAACGGCCAGCCTGTGGAATGAAGAGAATGGAAGGCCAATATTTCGGGCAACAATGTCTCTACAAGAATTCCACATCATTTCTCGGGTGATTCGCTTTGATAACCGTGATACCAGACCGGGTCGACGTGAAAGAGACAAACTAGCTGCAATCAGAGATGTATGGGATAAATGGGTGGAAATTCTACCGTTACTGTACAATCCCAGTCCTCATGTTACAGTTGATGAACGCCTTGTTCCATTCAGAGGACGTTGTCCCTTCAGACAGTATATGCCAAACAAGCCTGCAAAATGTGGCATCAAAATATGGGCAGCATGTGATGCCACATCAAGCTATGCATGGAATATGCAAGTTTACACTGGGAAGCCACCCGGCGGAGTGCCTGAGAAAAACCAGGGGATGCGGGTGGTGCTGGACATGAGTGAAGGGCTGCAAGGTCATAACATCACGTGTGACAACTTCTTCACATCCTACCGCCTTGGTGTTGAACTACAGAAGAGAAAGCTGACCATGGTTGGAACAATCAGAAAAAACAAACCTGAACTTCCCAGTGAGCTTCTGAAAATGCAGGGCAGAACTGTGCATTCCTCTAAATTTGCTTTCTCTGAAAATGCAACTGTTGTTTCATACTGCCCAAAGAAGAACAAGAATGTTCTTGTAATGAGCACAATGCACAAAGATGCATCGCTGAGTGCAAGAGAGGACATCAAGCCACAAATAATACTGGACTACAATTCCACCAAAGGAGGAGTTGACAATTTGGATAAAGTCACAGCAACATATAGTTGTCAGCGCATGACTGCCCGCTGGCCTTTGGTGATTTTCTACAACATTGTGGATGTGTCTGCTTACAATGCCTATGTCCTGTGGACTGAAATCAACCAGCAATGGAATGGTGGCAAATTGTACCGACGCCGGCTTTTCCTAGAGGAGCTCGGCAAAGCTCTCATCACTCCCAAGATCCAGAGGAGAGTCCGGCCTCCTCGGTCGACAGCAGCTGCATCTGCCGTCCAGAAAATTCAAGCTGGACCATCAACACATGCCTCCAATCAACCAGAAATGGATCCAGTGGATACAGGCAGTGGCAAGAAACGGAAAAGATGCCAGCTCTGCCCCCCTCGACAAGACAGTAAAACAAGCACCACTTGTGTAGAATGCAATAAATACATCTGCAGAAAGCACACACACACATTGTGTTCAACATGTAGAGAGAAAGACTGAAGGGATAATATGGACCAATAGGGGGGGAAAAAACCTACTTGGGGAAACTGAAAAATCTTGTTTGTGAGAAAGGAAATATGTTTAACAAATAGTTCTTAAATATTGTTTAAAAAAAATAAAAAGTATTGTATTTCTTCTTTCTGAAATGTCTGATAAGACAAAATAAAGTTGTTTCTGTTTTTACTTAATTCTTTGACTGTCTTGAGTGTGTTTAAACTGTGCGGGTCAATTTGACCCGTAACATAATGGATGTCATTTTTTTCCAGCAAAGCACAAGGGTTAAGGACCAAAGGATTGACACCCGTCCCATATAGATTGCAAAATAGTTGGGAAGAGATTTTTGACATACCGATTCCATGGCATAGTGTTTATGAATTGATACGCAAAACGACGCCGGATTCAAAACATATAATTTTTCAATTTAAATTATTATATAAAATGTTGCTACCAATAGAATGTTATTTATATGGGGGATACAATCTTCCCAGCTCTGCAGATTTTGCTGCGAAGAGACATAATTATTAGATCATTTGTTTTGGTAATGTCCATTTATAGCTTGTTTTTGGACACAGGTCCAGGAAGGGCTAAAGGATTGCAATATTTACCTGGAGCTAACCCTGCAGATAGCACTACTGGGTGATCTGAAAAGTCATAGTCAATATATCAATAATATAATAATACTTTTAGCAAAAATGTTTATTTTCAATTTACGTAGAAACAATGAGAATAGAAAGGTTCAGAACTTTTGTAAAACATCACAGTACAGTTGAAAAATATATGGCAAATAGAAATCCAATATGGATGGTGTTAAGAGATAGATGGGAGGTGTTGAATGGACCTGAAGGATGGGACTAATAACAACAACTAATAACAACAAGATAACTCATGTAAAGAATACTGTGTCCATAATAAGTATGTAGGTTATAGGTTGAGAGCTTTTGTGAAAGAGCACAATTAGAAAAATATGGCATATAGAAGCAAACCAGATGGGCATCATGAAAATGATCGGAGGAAGTTCAGGAGTAAAAACAAACAAAATATAATTATTGTAGAATTTGACTGTGTCCATAAAATGTATATAGTATGTATGGGCTGGAAGTAAAGGCCTAAGCATTGTTGTTCACTAGTTTACTCCAATTGGGGAAGGGGTGGTGGGTTTGGAAAGTAATGAAGGGAAATATAATTTTTAAAAGGATATGTGTGTGTGTATGTATGTGTATATGTGTATGTGTGTGTGTATATATATATATATATATATATATATATATATATATATATATATAAACAGTAACTCACAAAAGTGAGTACACCCCTCACATTTTTGTAAATATTTGAGTATATCTTTTCATGTGACAACACTGATGAAATGACAGTTTGCTACAATATAAAGTAATGAGTGTACAGCTTGTATGACAGTGTCAATGTGCTGTCCCCTCAAAATAACACAACACACAGCCATTAATGTCTGAACTGCTGGCAACAAAAGTGAGTACACCCCTAAGTGAAAATGTCCAAATTGGGCCCAAAGTGTCAATATTTTGTGTGGCCACCATCATTTTCCAGCACTGCCTTAACCCTCTTGGGCATGGAGTTCACCAGAGCTTCACAGGTTGCCACTGGAGTCCTCTTTCACTCCTCCATGACGACATCACGGAGCTGGTGGATGTTAGAGACCTTGCACTCCTCCACCTTCCGTTTGAGGATTTAGGTCTGGAGACATGCTTGGCCAGTCCATCACCTTTACCCTCAGCTTCTTTAGCAAGACAGTGGTCTTCTTGGAGGTGTGTTTGGGGTCATTGTCATGTTGGAATACTACCCTGTGGCCCAGTCTCCGAAGGGAGGGGATCATGCTCTGCTTCAGTATGTCACAGTACATGTTGTCATTCATGGTTCCCTCATTGAACTGTAGCTCCCCAGTGCTTGGTCGTCCATGGCGAGGCCTGTTCTGAGTGGAACCTGTCCTGTTAAACCGCTGTATGGTCTTGGCCACCGTGCTGCAGCTCAGTTTCAGGGTCTTGGCAATCTTTTTATAGCCCATGCCATCTTTATGTAGAGCAAAAAATCTTTTTTTCAGATCCTCAGTGAGTTCTTTGCCATGAGGTGCCATGTTGAACTTCCAGTGACTAGTATGAGGGAGTGTGAGAGCGATGACACCAAATTTAACATACCTGCTCCCCATTCACACCTGAGATATTGTAACACTGACTCAACGAGTCACATGATACCGGGGGGGGGGGGAAATGGCTAATTGGGCCCAATTTGGACATTTCCACTTAGGGGTGTACTCACTTTTGTTGCCAGCAGTTCAGACATGAATGGCTGTGTGTTGTGTTATTTTGAGGGGACAGCAAATGTACACTGTCATACAAGCTGTACACTCATTACTTTACATTGTAGCAAAGTGTCATTTCTTCAGTGTTGTCACATGAAAAGATATACTCAAATATTGACAAAAATGTGAGGGGTGTACTCACTTTTGTGAGTTACTGTATATATATATATATATATATATTTGCGAGAGAAAACAAGTGATGCAGACAATTACATTGATGGAAGTTGCAATCTATCTGAAATATTAAAGCTGATCTACCCCCTAAAAAATAAAAAATATATAAAAATTAAAAGATCTAACAATTTCACAACATATACCCAATACACACAAATCTAGTATGGAATGGAATTTAAGAATATATACATATATGGACAAGCAATGACAGAGCAGCATGGACTAAGATACAGTAGAATATTATAGAATAGAGTACAGTATATACAAATGAGATGAGTAGTGCAAGATATGTAAACATTATTAAAGTGACTAGTGTTCCATTTCTTAAAGTGGCCATTGATTTCAATAGGCAGCAGCAGCCTCTAATGATGGCCTGTACTGACCTCGTCTTCTGGATGATAGCGGGGTGAACAGGCAGTGGCTCAGGTGGTTGATGTCCTTGATGATCTTTTTGGCCTTCCTGTAACATCGGGTGCTGTAGGTGTCTTGGAGGGCGGGTAGTTTGCCCCCGGTAATGCGTTCGGCAGACCGCACCACCCTCTGGAGAGCCCTGCGGTTGTGGGCGGTGCAGTTGCTGTACCAGGCGGTGATACAGCCCACAAATTTCTTCAGCCTCCTGAGGTTGAAGAGGCTCTGTTGCGCCTTCTTCACCACACTGCGTAGGTGGTCCATTTCAGTTTGTCAGTGATGTGTACGCCAATTAACTTTAAGCTTTCCACCTTCTCCACTGCGCTACTGTCGATGTGGATAGGGGGGTGCAGCCTCTGCTATTTCCTGAAGTCCACGATCATCTCCTTTGTTTTGTTGACTGAGGGAGAGGTTATTTTCCTGACACCAAACTCCCAGAGCCCTCACCTCCTCCCTGTAGGCAGTATCGTCATTGTTGGTAATCAAGCCTACTACTGTTGTGTCGTCTGCAAACTTGATGATTGATTTGGAGGCGTGCTTGGCCACGCAGTCATGGGTGAACAGGGAGTACAGGAGGGGGCTGAGCACGCACCCTTGTGGGGCCCCAGTGTTGAGGATCAGCGAAGTGAAGATGTTGTTTCCTATCTTCACCACCTGGGGGCGACCCGTCAGGAAGTCCAGGACCCAGTTGCACAGGGCGGGGTTCAGACCCAGGGCCTCGAGCTCAATGATGAGCTTGGAGGGTACTATGGTGTTCAATGCTGAGCTATAGTCAATGAATAGCATTCTTACATAGGTATTCCTCTTGTCCAGATGGGATAGGGCAGTGTGCAGTGTGATGGCGACTGAATTGTCTGTGGATATATTGGGGCGGTAAGCAAATTGAAGTGGGTCTAGGGTGACAGGTAAGGTAGAGGTGATATGATCCTTGACTCTCAAAGCACTTCATGATGACAGAGTGAGTGCTACGAGGCGATAGTCATTTAGTTCAGTTACCTTTGCTTTCTTGGGTACAGGAACAATGGTGGCCACCTTGAACCATGTGGGAACAGCAGACTGGGAAAGGGAGAGATTAAATATATCCGTAAACACACCAGCCAGCTGGTCTGCGCATGCTCTGAGGACCCGTCTGGGATGCCATCAGCCTTGCGGGGGTTAACATGCTTAAACTTCTTACTCACATCTGCCACGGAGAAGGAGAGGCCACAGTCCTTGGTAGTGGAACTCGTCAGTGGCACTGTGTTATCCTCAAAGTGGGTGAAGAAGGTGTTTAGCTTGTCTGGAAGCGAGACGTCAGTGTCGGCGACGTGGCTGGTTTTCCTTTTGTAGTCCGTGATTGTCTGTAGACCCTGCCACAAATAAAATAAAATAAAATAAAATGTTATTGGCCACATGCGCCGAATACAACAGGTGCAGACATTACAGTGAAATGCTTACTTACAGCCCTTAACCAACAGTGCATTTATTTTTTATAAAAAATAATACAACAAAAAAGTGTTGAGAAAAAAAGAGCAGAAGTAAAATAAAATAACAGTAGGGAGGCTATATATACAGGGGGGTACCGGTGCAGAGTCAATGTGCGGGGGCACTGGCTAGTTGAGGTAGTTGAAGTAATATGTACATGTGGGTAGAGTTAAAGTGACTATGCATCAATAATTAACAGAGTAGCAGTAGAGTAAAAAGATGGGGTGGTGGGGCAGTGCAAATGGTCCGGGTAGCCATGATTAGCTGTTCAGGAGTCTTATGGCTTGGGGGTAGAAGCTGTTGAGAAGTCTTTTGGACCTAGACTTGGCACTCCGGTACCGCTTGCCGTGCGGTAGCAGAGAGAACAGTCTATGACTAGGGTGGCTGGAGTCTTTGACTATTTTGAGGGCCTTCCTCTGACACCGCCTGGTATAGAGGTCCTGGATGGCAGGAAGCTTGGCCCCAGTGATGTACTGGGCCGTACGCATGTCACGCTCTGGCTCCGGGACTCTGTAATTTGAGCCAGGGTGTGTTCATTCATTGGGTGTATTTCTATGTTTGTATTTCTGTTGGGTTCATTTCTATGTTTGGTCAATGACTCCCAATCGGAGGTAACGAGTGTCAGCTGTCGGCTCGTTATCTCTGATTGGGAGCCATATTTATCTGTATGTTTTCCTGTGGGTGTTGTGGGTTTTTGTTCATTTCGGTTCGTGTTAAACCGTAGACGTCACGTTATCGTTTATTGTTTTGATCTGTATGAATAAAGGATATGTTCACGTTCAACGCTGCGCCTTGGTCCACTTTGTTAGACGATCGTGACAGAAAAACCCACCAAGATGGGACCAAGCAGCGTGTCCAGGAGCCATCGCCAGGGAGATCCCTCACAGATCTCCTTCGCCTCCTGGACTGGGTCAAGCCGAGTGAGGAAGAGAGGGGCTTGACATTATGGCAGAAGGGCGAGAAGCTGGCGAGGGACATGGAGACCTGGGCCACGGGTAGGAGAGACGCCCCGAAAATTTTTAGGGGGGGGCTCACGACGGCGGACCAGCAGGAGGCTGCGATAGAGTGGCCCAGTGGGTTGCCGGAGAAGGCCGCCGGGTTACGGGGGCCACTGGTCGAAGAGGGGATGGAGGATGTAGAGGCACGGCGAGAGGTACTGGGGTGTGTTACCAGTCCGGTCCGGCCCGTTCCAGATCCCGAGGTAGAGCCAGTGGTGTGTGTCCCCAGTACGGTCCGGCCTGTTCCAGCCCCTCGCACCAAGTGTACGGTGCGCGTCGCCAGCCCAGCCCGGCCTGTCCCTGCTCCCCGCATCAAGTCTGTGGTGCGTCGCGTCAGCCCGGCTCTGCCCGTTCCTGCTCCCCGCACCAGGTCTGTGGTGCGCTTCGTCAGCCCGGTTCTGCCCATTCCTGCTCCCCGCACCAGGTCTGTGGTGCGCTTCGTCAGCCCGGCTCTGCCCGTTCCTGCTCCCCGCACCAGGTCTGTGGTGCGCTTCGTCAGCCCTGTCCGGCCCAGTCCTGCTCCCCGCACCAAGTCTGTGGTGCGTTTCGTCAGCCCTGTCCGGCCCGGTTCCGCTCTCCGCACCAAGTCAGGGGTGCGCTTCGTCAGCCCGGTCCGGCCCATTCCTGCTCCCCGCGCCAAGGCAGTGGTGCGCGTCGTCAGCCTGGTAAGGCCCGTTCGTCCTCCACGCACCAAGACAGAGGCGCGTGTCGTCAGTCGGGCTCCGGCCAGCGGGGCTAGACAGGACCAGGGGTACTTTGGGGGGTGGGAGAGGAGGTGGGGATCAAGGCCAGAGCCAGAGCCACCGCCGAGGAGGTATGCCCACCCAGCCCTCCCTTGTTTAGCCCATATTGAGGCGCGGTCGCAGTCCGCGCCTTTAGGGGGGGGTACTGTCACGCTCTGGCTCCGGGACTCTGTAATTTGAGCCAGGGTGTGTTCATTCATTGGGTGTATTTCTATGTTTGTATTTCTGTTGGGTTCATTTCTATGTTTGGTCAATGACTCCCAATCGGAGGTAACGAGTGTCAGCTGTCGGCTCGTTATCTCTGATTGGGAGCCATATTTATCTGTATGTTTTCCTGTGGGTGTTGTGGGTTTTTGTTCATTTCGGTTCGTGTTAAACCGTAGACGTCACGTTATCGTTTATTGTTTTGATCTGTATGAATAAAGGATATGTTCACGTTCAACGCTGCGCCTTGGTCCACTCTGTTAGACGATCGTGACAACGCACTACCCTCTGTAGTGCCTTGCGGACGGAGGCCAAGCAGTTGCCATACCAGGTGGTGATGCAACCAGACAGGATGCTCTCGATGGTGCAGCTGTAGAATTTTTTGAGGATCTGAGGACCCATGCCAAATCTTTTCAGTCTCCTGAGGGGGAATAGGCTTTGTCGTGCCCTCTTCACGACTGTCTTGGTGTGTTTGGACCATGATAGTTTGTTGGTGATGTGGACACCAAGGAACTTGAAGCTCTCAACCTGTTCCACTACAGCCCCGTCGATGAGAATGGGGGCGTGCTCAGTCCTCTTTTTTATTCCTGTAGTCCACAATCATCTCCTTTGTCTTGGTCACGTTGAGCGAGAGGTTGTTATCCTGGCACCACACGGCCAGGTCTCTGACCTCCCCCCTATAGGCTGTCTCATCGTTGTCGGTGATCAGGCCTTACACTGTTGTGTCGCAGCAAACTTAATGATGGTGTTGGAGTCGTGCCTGGCCATGCAGTCATGAGTGAACAGGGAGTACAGGAGGGGACTGAGCACGCACCCCTGAGGGGCCCCCGTGTTGACGATCAGTTTGGCAGATGTGTTGTTACCTACCCTTACCACCTGGGGGCGGCCCGTCAGGAAGTCCAGGATCCAGTTGCAGAGGGAGGTGTTTAGTCCCAGGATCCTTAGCTTAGTGATGTGCTTTGAGGGCACTATGGTGTTGAATGCTGAGCTGTAGTCAATGAATAGCATTCTCACGTAGGTGTTCCTCTTGTCCAGGTGGGAAAGGGCAGTACGTCTCGTGTCTGAGCCGTTGAATTGTGACTCCACTTTGTCTCTATGTTTTGCCAGTTTAATTGCCTTGCGGAGTGAGTAGCTACACTGTTTGTATTCTGCCATATTCCCAGTCACCTTACCATGGTTAAATGCTGTGGTTCGCGCTTTCAGTTTTGCGTGAATGCTGCCATCTATCCACGGTTTCTGGTTAGGGTAGGTTTTAATAGTCACAGTTGGCACAACATCACCTATACACTTCCTGATAAACTCAGTCACCATTTCAGTGTATTCGTCAAAATTATTTTCGCAAGCTACCCTGAACATATCCCAGTCCACATGATCAAAACAATCTTGAAGTGTGGATTCCGATTGGTCAGACCAATGTTGAATAGTCCTTAGCACAGGGACTTCCTGTTTGAGTTTCTGCCTATAGGAAGGGAGGAGCAAAATGGAGTTGTGGTCAGATTTGCTGAAAGGAGGGCAGGGGAGGGCCTTATAACCATCCCGGAAGTTCGAATAGCAATGGTCGAGGATTTTAGCATCGCGAGTACAACAGTCGATATGTTGGTAGAACTTCTGCAGCCTAGTCCTCAAATTTGCTTTGTTCAAAATCCCAAGCTACAATAAATGCAGCCTCAGGAAATGTGGTTTCCAGTTTGCATAAAGTCCAGTGAAGTTCTTTGAGGGCCGTCGTGGTATCGGCTTGAGGGGGGATGTACACGGGCGTGACTATAACGGAAGAACATTTTATTGGGAGATAATACGGTCTGCTTTTAATTGTGAGGTATTCTAGGTCGGGTGAACAGAAGGACTTGAGTTCCTGTATGTTACTACAATTACACCATGAGTTGTTAATCATGAAACACACACCTCCGCCCTTCTGCTTCCCGGAGAGGTATTTATTCCTGTCTGCGCGATGAACTGAGAACCCATCTGGCTGGACCGATTTCAACAGAATATCCCCAGAGAGCCATGTTTCCGTGAAACAAAGTATGTTACAGGCCTTAATGTCTCTCTGGAAAGAAATTATTGCCCGGAGCTCATCTAGCTTGGTAACCAGAGACTGAACATTAGCGAGTAGTATACTTGGAAGCAGTGGGTGTTGTGCGTGCCTCCTAAGTCGAACCAGCAGGCCGCTCCGAGTGCCTCTCCTCTGCCGGTGATGTTTTGGGTCAGCCGCTGGAATCAGTTCAATTGCCCTGGGGAGAGCAAACAAAGAATCTTCTTCGGGAAAGCCGCTCTGATATCCAATAGTTTAATAGTTTTTCCCGGCTGTATGTAATGATACAAAACGCTTTCTGAGCTAATAATGTAAAGAATAATATGTAACAAAAAACAAAATACTGCAAAGTTTCCTAAGAGCTAGTCGCGAGGCCGCCATCCTCGTCGGCGCCAGGTACAGGCACCAGGTATGTTCAGCAAGTAAAGCATCGTAACGTGCAATTACTCCTGCAAGCTCCTTGTAGTTGCCCTTGTTAGCTGAATTTTCTCCCTCATCGTGTTCTCTAAAAGCAAATTATTGCATGCCCAGAAATGCAGTGGTGTCAATACGCCGCTTGAGAACATCCCTGTTTCTTCGTACTTTCTCGCTGTGTTGCGCAGTTTGAATACGCAGACCTTCGTCCATTACATGATCGATGTGACTTTTTCCCAGAAGCTTGAGTCTGATGTGGGCATTTATATTGTACCTGCTTTTGTTATGCCTTTAGCTGAGCAATGTTCTTCAGGTCACTGTACCCCTCATTCGCCCAATGCTCAGACTTTCCAAAAAGCAGGCATGGCCTGCTATACTCTTGATACCAATTGGTATAGAACGCCCTTTTCATCCTTCTTCATGAAACTGATCTCAGACAGAGGTCGACCCTCTGTTTTAATTCACACCTTTTCCGTGTACCCCAGAGAATGAAAGGGATTCTTCAACAAAAAGTCCACAACATTTTCAGTAACGTTGGTCATTCTGCCAGAAAACTGCACACTCGCACTGGTAGCTAGCTAGCTACTGCTTCTTGCTACTGAAGTTAGCAAGGCAAAATGAAATAAATTGCACTAACTGGACACAAAAATAAAGTTTGAAAATGAAGAAAACAATTTATAATCTAACTACTTAATCTCCTGTAATTTGAAGAAACTAATTTGAATTGAATAATATCTTAACAATGCTCAACTATCACTTTTCACTCTCAATCTCTATACAATAATGTCACCAACTCACCAAGCTTCTCAACACATAAAACCCCCCTATAATCAAATCAAATCAAATCAAATCAAATTTCATTGGTCACATGCGCCGAATACAACAGGTGCAGACATTGCAGTGAAATGCTTACTTACAGCCCTTAACCAACAGTGCATTTATTTTAAACAAAAAAAGTAAGAATAAAACAACAACAACAAAAAAGTGTTGAAAAAAAAAGAGCAGAAGTAAAATTAAGTGACAGTAAGGAGGCTATATATACAGTAAAATAAAGTGACAGTAGGGAGGCTATATATACAGGGGGGTACCGTTGCAGAGTCAATGTGCGGGGGCACCGGCTAGTTGAGGTAGTTGAGGTAATATGTACATGTGGGTAGAGTTAAAGTGACTATGCATAAATACTTAACAGAGTAGCAGCAGCGTAAAAAGGATGGGGTGGGGGGGCAGTGCAAATAGTCCGGGTAGCCATGATTAGCTGTTCAGGAGTCTTATGGCTTGGGGGTAGAAGCTGTTGAGAAGTCTTTTGGACCTAGACTTGGCACTCCGGTACCGCTTGCCGTGCGGTAGCAGAGAGAACAGTCTATGACTAGGGTGGCTGGAGTCTTTGACAATTTTGAGGGCCTTCCTCTGACACCGCCTGGTATAGAGGTCCTGGATGGCAGGGAGCTTTGCCCCAGTGATGTACTGGGCCGTACGCACTACCCTCTGTAGTGCCTTGCGGTCAGAGGCCAAGCAGTTGCCATACCAGGCGGTGATGCAACCAGTCAGGATGCTCTCGATGGTGCAGCTGTAGAATTTTTTGAGGATCTGAGGACCCATGCCAAATCTTTTTAGTCTCCTGAGGGGGAATAGGCTTTGTCGTGCCCTCTTCACGACTGTCTTGGTGTGTTTGGACCATGATAGTTCGTTGGTGATGTGGACACCAAGGAACTTGAAGCTCTCAACCTGTTCCACTACAGCCCCGTCGATGAGAATGGGGGCGTGCTCAGTCCTCTTTTTTTTCCTGTAGTCCACAATCATCTCCTTTGTCTTGGTCACGTTGAGGGAGAGGTTGTTGTCCTGGCACCACACGGCCAGATCTCTGACCTCCTCCCTATAGGCTGTCTCATCGTTGTCGGTGATCAGGCCTACCACTGTTGTGTCGTCGGCAAACTTAATGATGGTGTTGGAGTCGTGCTCTGCAACACAACCCCAATACAACACGCTAGGTTCATTCTCTGATTCTAATCCTATGATTGGATGGACAACATGTCAGTTCTTACTGCAAAGCTTTGATTGGTTGCAGGTCGTCCTCCGGAAGTGGTCATAATTACCATGTAGGTCTATGGAAGGGGATGAGGTTTTTGTATTGAAGTCAATGTAGCCAGAGGAAAACGGAAGCTAGCTGTCCTCCGGCTACAACATGGTGCTACCCCAGAGAGTGCTGTTGAAGTTACTATATACCTTCATTTCAAAATAGTGTGTTTTAATCAATTATTTGGTGACATATGAATATATTTAGTATAGTTTCACTACTTACATTTTTATGAAATTTCACTGAGGAGGATGGTCCTCCCCTTCCTCCTCTGAGGAGCCTCCACTGGTGTGCATGCATCCGTGTGTGTGTTCAGAAGTGTGTGTGTGTCTTGGGGATATCAACCAGAGGACAGGCCGCTGTGGAATACCACAAGCATCCCCTCATGCTTTGTATCTGAGCCAAAGCACACTACCTGAGCTTCAGAACTCCTACAACTCCACATATCCCTCCTCCACCTCCCCTTTGAGTTTACTGTATAATCAGAGCCGACTGGCTGCTGTGGTGTGATGTCTGCCTGCTTTCAGATGAGGCGGAAGAGAGCGAGACATCCCTTTACAAAATTCATCATCATTATGGTGTGCCAGAGCCGAGTGTTGCCTGTCGAGACAGCATGAACCATGAAAGTTTAATGCGGGAAATAGGGCAGTGGCAGGAATTAACATCGGGTTGGTGGCGCCACCCAATACTGTACATATGCCATGCACGTTCACAGCCAGTATCCTCTCCACCTATGGCTGGCACTCTCTTTCTTTCTTTCTTTCTTTCTTTCTTTCTTTCTTTCTTTCTTTCTTTCTTTCTTTCTTTCTTTCTTTCTTTCTTTCTTTCTTTCTTTCTTTCTTTCTTTCTTCTCTCTCTCTCTCTCTCTCTCTCTCTCTCTCTCTCTCTCTCTCTCTCTCTCTCTCTCTCTCTCTCTCTCTCTCTCTCTCTCTCTCTCTCTCTCTCTCTCTCCTCCCTCCCTCCCTCCCTCCCTCCCTCCCTCCCTCCCTCCCTCCCTCCCTCTATATCTCTCTCTCTAGTAAAGGACCCAGCGAAGGTCGACACAATGAAATAACAGAATACGAACACTATCACAGATTAGGGCCATAGCCGCCATATGCCAATTTGTTTCTTTTTTCTTTTTTTCCCTCCTTTGGAAAATGAGTTTGGCCTTTGGCTCTGCAATGTAATCTGCAGGCAGGCTAACTTTCGACCCTCTGGTGATTGATACTTAGAGATGTCCGTGGGACAAAAACAGTTTTAATTCCGCTGTTCACGAAAGACTCATTAGCGAGTCGGATCAATGCCGTATAAATATTTCCCACAACCCACCAGCATTAGAATCAAGGAAGCACAGACGAAAAGGAAATGGAGAGGGAGGAAAATCAATCAGCCCAGAGCTCTGCTAAAAAGAAAAGGAGGAAGAAAGAAAAGGATAAGAAGAAAAACATCCGTGAAGCACATTGAATAACGAAGCATGTTTCCCTGAAAACATCAAAGGCGAAAGGAGAAAAGGCATAGCTGTGTATGTCGCCTATAGCATCTGAGGAACACATGTCGGCTTAGCACTTCATATGAACCGTAAAAATGGGATACTGAAAAACATAGTACCTAGAATGCATTAATCATTTAGAAACCAACCTGCAGCATGCTTCCAAAGATATATTGTAAAAAACAACATTTTCTTGCCTAGATTATATCACTTCTAGGTCCCCAAGCTTTTCCTGGGTAGGTGACCTTATCTGGAAAAACTCCAAGTCCTACAGTAGTTGTAGCCTAGAACTATTAGGGCCTAGAATTTGTCTTTCTGGTCAGGTCAAGGAAAACAACTCCTCACACAACAAATGACCAAACACCTCTAACTCCTCTCAGAAATCACTTTCAACCAAAGACAGGCTTCTCCCATCATCTAAATCCACTAACTTTTACCTCAGAGCCCTCTCTGTGTCTGGACCTACTCCCAAATAACCCACCACCTCTACAGTTCAGAACTACATCACTAGCTCTCTCTCTCCCCTTTTTATTTTTGGTAGGGGAGCCATTTGATTTAATTGACTCATTTTGTTGGTTGGAATCAGAGGGGAAGCTGGGAGTCGGCGGGCTGCGTCTTTGATCCGACAGACAGGCGGCATAAACCCCAGTGAAAGGTGCATTTAATAACGAATGTTCTCCTCTGATGAGCCTGCGAGAATGACAAATTGAGCCCCCGGTGCATTAAATAATGCACTTACTGTGCTTTAGCTCGGGCGTTAGCGCAGTTGCTGTTTCTAAACTGCCCTGTTTAGAATGGGGGTCGGTGTGTGTCTAGTCTTAAAGTAGTTTCCTGTCTTCATGTCCTCATCTCCTCTCCTTCAACTGCACTGATCTGAGAAGAAGAAATGAAAGCAAGATGGCGGATACTGAATGGCTATTTTTTACCTGTCCAGTTCCTTCACGTCAGTGTTTATGAAGAAAAGGATACAAAGAGAGGAAGCCACTTTTGACTATTGAGATGAAGCCGCAGTGTTTCTGGCTGGCTCTTCTCCCTTGTAGTGTTTGTTGCTGGAAAACAGAAATAATGCACTGATGAATGTTTTAACAGTGGCGTGACTTGGTCGCTGACACCACCCGATACCGGAGAGGTGAAGCGGGGATGAGGAGATGAGTGAATGTGTTCTAGGGCTTTTTCTCCCCATGAAAAATAAGTGTTGTGTTCTGATTTGGCCATGCAAGATATTTCAAAGGGATGGAGGGAATCGGAGGCAAATACACACTAACATGTGCACACACACACATGCACGCACACACACACACACACACACACACACACACACACACACACACACACACACACACACACACAGACACACACACACACACACACACACACACACACACACACACACACACACACACACACACACACACACACACACACACACACACGGCCAGTGTTTGTTGTGGCTGCCTCTCTCTCTCCTGCATGGAATAAGGGGTATATTGATTGCTTGGTGCCGGCCCAGACAAGAGCTGTGTTACAATAATGGGCTGTAAAGTTTGGCTCTGACCAGGATGTGTCTCCCCCATGGTACCCAGTCCCCACCTGACTCATAGATATGGCAAAACTTCCAATGGAGCTTTTCTTATCTCAATATCAAACCATTTCTGGATAACAATTAAGTATCTTACTGTGATTGTTTTCCATTAAAGTGGTAAAAAATTAACAAAAATAGCTTCTTATCAACAAGCAATTTCTCAAGCAAGATTTTTGCTAGGACAGTCTAGGAGGGCTCTGAGTTGGGAGGGGAAAACTGAAAACTAGCTGTTATTGGCAGAGAGGTTTTGAACTCTCTTTCGTATTGTTCTATTAACTAATTTATCACCTGATGTCACCAGGCAGGCCAAAACTCCATTCCACCAAAACAGACAGACATTTCAGGTGGTCTTTTCAAACAGCTCTTACACTAAAAGGGCATTATCGTAATTTTCACAATTTCACAGTATTATTCCAACCTCATAGTGTGGAAATATATACTGAACAAAAATATAAGCGCAACATGCAACAATTTCAAAGATTTTACTGAGTTACAGTTCATAGAAGGAAATCAGTCAATTGAAATAAAATAATTAGACCCAAATCTATGGATTTCACATGACTGGGCAGGGGCACAGCCATTGTTTGCCCTGGGAGGCCATAGGCCCACCCACCGTGGAGCCAGGCCCAGCCAATCAGAATGAGTTTTTCCCCACAAAAGGGCTTTATTACAGACATAAATACTCAGTTGTTTTGAGAACTCGGCAATGATGATGATTATGAGGAAACCTTCAGTATCAGACCTCTGCCACTCTGGTAGTTACCAGAGCTCAATTCCTTAAATTGCAGCTACATTTAATTAAACTATCATTTCGGACACAGCTATGTCGGTAAATGCATTTGTTATTTCTGGTGCTTCAGAGAAAGAATGGCCTCAGAACACAATGTGGAAACAGACACAAAGGTGTTGTTGCCGTTTCAATGAATAATTCATGATGAATGATGCTTTTATGTGTTCGTTAAGGCTATCAGGTTGTGTTCGTTAAGGCTCTCAGGTTGTCATAGTCAATTGTAGGGTTAATCAATGGTACCGTACCCATTGTTGCTGAAAAACAATGACATTTTACTGTCTTTTTTCAAATAGATACTGATTTAGCCCTGAACATTGCTTGAATTAGTCTTTGCAAAATTGTGTTTGGCATCTTTGTAAACCCTTGCAACAATACCAGACAGAAATCATACTGCTTTTGTTATACATTTTGTGCTCAAAAAGAAATGGTACATTTTGTACTTTGCAGTAGCTGACAAAAACATAGCTATTTCCAAGGTCTTGTGAATCTCCCAGAGTTCAGGTAGACTTTGGTGAGGTATGAGGTTGTAGGTCAGAGCAATGGCCGCTTGCACTCTGCCCTCTTGGCATAATCCCCCTGAAATATGAACCTGAGCTTTTAGTTCTATTATAGCCCAGAGTGGGGACATACGGCTCAGTGGTGTTAGTGTGTATGGTGTCTATCCCTGTAGCCCCGCCATGACTCATACAGCCTCGCTCACGACTAGCTAGCACCATGCTAGAGAGGCTAAAGGCTAGTTGGCTCTCTCACGATTACCATGAGGAAGGCGCTAGGTGCTAGTAAGCTCACTTATGACTAGTGTTAGGTGCTAATTGCCTCTATTTAGCCTTGTGGCGCAACAGTTTTTCAATGTGGCTCATTGAGCGTAATGGCTGACATCCACTAGCAACTAGCTGCTGTAGGTCCTACATGCTACTTGCCTAGTTTTTATAGCTTTGTAGGGTAGTCGTCACTGACTAGTAGCAGGTAAGCAGACTAGTAGCAGTGTAAGCAATATGAGAACTGGTACTGTGTGCTTGTACCAGAAAGATCCTAAATTGCTTTTGGGACCATACAGTGAATGTCTGTTGTGCTCTATAAATACAATGTAAATATAAATCCATACATGAATAACAGTATGAGTTGCACTATGTAGGTCACACACATATTTGTATAGTAAGCAGAATACATTAATGAAATTCTGATGCAATTCCAAGGCTATTGTTAGGGGTGCCTTTGCCAACTAGTGTGCCGTAACTTAGTAATGACAGGGTTTTGTAACCCTCTCTGAGTAGTACATGTGCTTTAAATGGAGCAGCGTTTGTACCCTTCACATGTTAACTATTCTGGGACGGGATCTATGAGATTCCCAAGAAAATGTGACATCTTTTGAATCCCCATAATCTGTGTGATACAAACAATGTGAGACACTTATTTTTGCACACATACAGGCTATGTCTCTCTATACAAGCACAGTGATTTAGAGATGGTTGTTATTATTCCATTTAGTAAAGAGAGAGGCAAAGCACAAACCGAGGCAGGTTTGGGGGGGGGATTTAATTGAAATTGTATTTTGACAAATAAGCGTTTAATGGTGTAAAATAAGTTATTGTGCCGGCGCGCCTGGCAGTGTGTGATAAGGAATGACAGTGTAGAGAGGCAATGAGACTTCCTTCTAAAAGACTGGAGGAAGAGAATTTAGCGGAATAAGAAACAACAATGAAAAAAAAACACACATTTTCAGATTTAACCCCTCGCTGACGACACACAGTAAAAGCTCAAGCCCTACCATTTTCTGCACACCCACCGTCCCTCATTTCTCATTAAAATGTATATACATGTCTGTGTATCTAATGCTATGCTTTGCCCGTCTCTTTTCTGTCTGTGTTTGCCTAGCATTGTGTCGTGATGAAATACTGAATGCACTGGTAAATGTATGAAATGTGTGTTTGTATGAAAATTAGCTTTTGTTTGATCAGTTCCTACCACTCTAGCGTGTGTTCCATAGCAAAACACCTCATCTCTAGGCTAGCGTTTTTGTTTTAAAGGATTGTATGTGCCACAACAAGGAGAATGTGATAAATATGATAGTGATCTGTACTCAGTTCAATCATACTTTAAAATAGCCTATGCTATGTTATTGTGCTATTGTAGAGATGTATAGTTTGTTGAGATATGCTGTGTAACTTTTAAAGTGGTAGCATTGCAGTAACATATAGCTGGCTTCATGTAGCATATAGAATTCTACAGTGGTAGTATAGGACCATCTAGAGTAGTTTGCTGAGGGAGTTATTGTATTGTGGTTTCCCTTCGAAGTGGCTAGGCCAGCTTCATAATTTCACCCATCAGACTATATGAGTCACTGTTTTCTGCTGTCTGCATCATCGTGCTGTCGCTGCAGTAATGTATCGGGTCACACTGTCACCCAGAGCCTCTTAAGGACAGGCCTGAGAACAGTCTCCCCTGCTACCTGTCACTGTGGTAGGCATACAATACAGTATATGCCTTTACACCATATCCACCTGCGGTGTAGGAGATTAGCTACTAATGCTGATGATTTGCTTAGTTAGCGTATGGCATTTTTGTGTGTGTACATGGATGAGAGATGGGAGATGAATGGAGGAGCATGGGGAGGAGGGTCACCACTGAATTCATGGGGTCTCGTTTCCAACCTGACTAGCTTACTTATTAGGTAGAGAAAAGTGAGACAGAGAGAGAGAGAGAGAGAGAGAGAGAGAGAGAGAGAGAGAGAGAGAGAGAGAGAGAGAGAGAGAGAGAGAGAGAGAGAGTCAGATTTAGTAATTGGCTGTGAGATCGTCACTAGAATGAAATTATGCTAGTTCATCTCTCTTCAATTAATCACCTCTGGAGTAGTCCCTCAGTACACTCATTATGCCACATACTCTATTGCCGACGTGTTCAAAGAGAAAAGAGAAACACAGTCATAAAGGCCTAAATGAAGCACTGCTGGAGCTGGTCTATTGGTTCTATGCATTAGCCTAAGACATTATCCAATAGCCAATGTAAATGGCAAATACATGAGCTACAAGTATTTAGTATAGACACATCATTGGGTTGCAGAATAATGCCTTTGTCATCCTTTCAGACTTTTCAGAAATCACCATTTATTTTCCATTTAGATATTCATCAGTATATTCTAGCAATAGTGCCACAAAGTGGTACGACAGTTGGATATTTTAGGCTAAACCAATCAGTGTCAAGCAGCTGACCACCATGTTGGAATCCAACCAGTAGCCAGTAGCTTTGTAGAATCTAGACTGAAGTGGCTGCAGAGTGTCAGTGTTTGAGCTAGAAATGTAACAGTGATTTGTAGGACTGTACTGTCCTCAGTTCATGCAGTGGCACTAGAACACCTCTGCCGGTGTGCACGGTGTGTGTTAATACCAACAATTACTGCTGTTGCGAACGTAACCCACTGCGTCTCTCATCTTCAAAAGGTCAGGACTATCCAGGCCTCCCTTTCATTTTCTTCTTACAGATCTCCCTCGTTTTTCATCCCTCCTTAATTGTCTGGCAAACAGCTCAGCAGAGAAAGATTGTCTGTATTCCCCGTCACCTCCCCTTTGCCTCTCTATTTTTCTCTACCTCTCATTTTCTCTCCCTTTCTTTTTAATCCCTTAACCTTCCTTCCTTCCTTCCTTCCTTCCTTCCTTCCTTCCTTCCTTCCTTCCTTCCTTCCTTCCTTCCTTCCTTCCTTCCTTCCTTCCTTCCTTCCTTCCTTCCTTCCTTCCTTCCTTCCTTCCTTCCTTCCTTCCTTCCTTCCTTCCTTCCTTCCTTCCTTCCTTCCTTCCTTCCTTCCTTCCTCCCTCCCTTCCTCCCTCCCTCCCTCCCTCCCTCCCTTCCTTCCTTCCTTCCTTCCTTCCTCCCTCCCTCCTTTCTCTCTACCATCCCCATGTTTTGCACCACCTTTAATCATATAGCACTATTAGAGTTGTTTGATGGCGAGGCTAGCTCTCAGGCGTGGGGTTATGCTGCAGGAGATTCCACCCAAGAGGCAGATTGCTCCCAGTAAAACTCAGCCTGAGAGGCAGCAGATCCCTGGCCAGTAATTAGTTATCATACCCAGGCTGAGTTTCACCTAATTAGATGAAAACTATTAGTGGAGGGAATGGGAGAAGATGACAGAGTGACTATATAGTGAATGATAGCTCTCTTTCTATTACTCTCTTCTCACACTATTCCTTCCAGCTTATTATTTTTCTCTCTCTCGCTCTCTCTCTCTCTCTCTCTCTCTCTCTCTCTCTCTCTCTCTCTCTCTCTCTGTCTCTCTCTCTCTCTCTCTCTCTCTCTCTCTCTCTCTCTCTCTCTCTCTCTCTCTCTCTCTCTCTCTCTCTCTCTCTCTCTCTCTGTCTCTCTCTGTCCCTCTCTTCTTTTCCCTCCCTATCCCTTCATCTTTTTATCATAAAGTATGAAAAATGTATGCACTCACTAACTGTAAGTCGCTCTGGATAAGAGCGTCTGCTAAATGACTTAAATGTAAATGTAATAAAGGCCTGAGTATTTTTGACAGCTGGTTTGAATTAATCCTTATGACACCTAGCACTGTACGCTGTCACCTCCCTCTGATTGGTCTTTGGAGTAAATAGATCTATCCTATCATAGGGCTTTGATGAATGTATGAAGGGATAACATACTCATTTAAAAGCCAATCTCGGCTGAACTCTTTATTTTTGAGCTTTGTTGGCAGTGAGAATACATTTAGATGGATAAACAATTATCTGTGTTCTCAGCAATAACGGTTTTATTTTGTAAATCTAAAGCATGTGAAAGGCCTCAAGACTTTTGACTGTTAATTACATTTTAGGAGTGAGTGTTTTTAGACGCTTAACTAGGGGAATGTGATGAGGGTTTCAGACTTAATTTTGTAGAAGAAAGATGTGAACGAAGAGACATAGAGGCTATGAAAACACTGTGTCCATTGTAGGGAGAGACATACCGCTAACCTGAGATGAATAATACCATGGTCTTTAGGGCAAAGCACGAGTGTGTGTTTGTGTATGTGTGAATGTGTGCTTGAATGTGTGCGTATGTACAGTATGTCTATTCTTTATCTATCTATGTCTCCCCTGCCATCTAGCAAACATTATTAGCCCACTGCTTTTAAGGCAGATCAACCCTCTCCCTCCACTACTCTCTATGTGAAACAGTGTGTGTCCTTGCAGCAGGATAGGTCAGCCTACTATCTAGCCTACATCTGCTGTGTCATGACCCCAGCCTCCAGTCTGCTGTGTCATGACCCCAGCCTCCAGTCCTCTCTCTCTCTCTCTCTCTCTCTCTCTCTCTCTCTCTCTCTCTCTCTCTCTCTCTCTCTCTCTCTCTCTCTCTCTCTCTCTCTCTCTCTCTCTCTCTCTCTCTCTCTCTCACTGACCCCTTTCTGCTGTGGAAGGAATGTTGATAGGGGAGAGGGAGACGCAGATGTATACACTTGTGTACAAACAGACATGCTGTGTTGATGTAAACACACACACATACTGGCGTAAACACATTCACTTGCAGAGGCACACCCAATCTTCTAGACACACACAAACACACACACACCATATATCCGTCAACTTCATACTCTGCAACATCTCAGTGAGTAGTCCGCAGTAAGACCCCATATCTAGTAGCTATTGTGCCTCTGCAGCAAAGGCATTTTGAATTAGCCAGCAGTACTTTAGCCAGTCAGCTGATACAGGCATTGAGGAAAGCCAGCAAAGTAAAGCCTGGCTCAGTGCCGCCACTGGCCCACTTTCAGCAGTCCAGCTTTAAGACACACACACGTGCATGCACGTGCACACGTGCACGCTCACACACACACACACAAACAGTGAGAGACAGAAATATCTTCCCACCAGCGATGTAGCAGCGGGTAGCCTTCACGGTGGCTGCATTGACTTTTGTCCATGTGTAATTAACTCAAAGAAAGGGGGGGAGACATCTTTTCCCTTCTCAGCCGCCCCTACCACCACCACCCGTCCACCAGTCTATACCTCCGAAGTGGAAGCCTCTTTTGAGTCCATTGAAAGGGACTGAGGGCTGGAGACAGTAGGCATTATATACAGACCCACTTGGCTGAAAGCCCTTTGGGTTAGAGTGACAGTGGTTAGCTATCTGGGCCCATGGCAGGCACAGCCACTGTTTCCGGCTCACCCTGGTCTGGTATTCTATGTCACAGTGGTAGTCTCCTGCCCTGTGGAAGAAACCTTGGATCGGCCTTGGTATGGAGCTCTGGAGCTCTAAGGTTGTGGCAATGCTTTGACAGTTGGAAATGACCCACTTGTTTTGTTATTATGGGAGTGGGCTTGAGGAGCGCTTGTGAAAGGACAAAGATCCAGCCTGCTCTTAGGCATTTATGTTGTACACAATTTTCTACTTCCTTCTTATAGCCTTTTATTCCTGAAGTGGGTGTTTTCCTGAATTATTGTTTGTGAATACACATAAATTAGCATTGTTGAGTCATACAGTACCATAGTTTTCTCCCTGTGCCCAACAATATGGCCTCCTTCCTCAGTAGGCTGTTACAATTTATCTCTATAATTCCGAGTCATAAGTCTGACTCATTTACTCACACTAACTCAGTAGGAACCTTACCCTTCCAATGACCTTTGTCTAAAAATAGAATGCTCCCTAGCACAATGTGATAATCAAAAAAAATTAAACCCCAACAGGAAAAATCAAATTCTACTTTTTTTGTGTGTGTGTAACTAGGAGGGCCACACCAAATATAGCACCGCTCACATCCTCTGGAATGTTGTCGCTAATAAGACAAAAGATGGTGAAATAAAATTATTATGACTCTTTATACCTTTTGGTCACAGAGCCTTGTTTTAAGTGCTTGTTTGACGGTTTTGGTTACGACGACTAGTATGATTTAAGGGCATGTCAATGGACAGCCCTAGGGAAGTAGGGGCTTTCAACATTGTGGAGCAAGGGGAGAGAGGGAAAAGTGTCCTGCACTACATAGAGAAGCTTTCTCCTCCTGACTTTGATCTTCCGGCCTAATTCATTATCAAACTGTGAAACCTCTTCATATTTAGCTGGGCTCTGGAGCCAATAGAACATGCTGCTATGGAGTAATCATCTTTTCTCTGCTGTTACCAAGAGCACTTCACCATACACTATATTAACTCTCTTTCTTCATGAAATATCCATGTTTGCATTTATTATATTACAGTATACCGAATTAGTATTATTAAGTTTATTTGAACAGGGACAATGAACAACAAAACATAAGTCTCAGTACACTTGAGAAAAGATGTGTTGTACCAGATTTAGCCAACAGCTAATTTCCGTCTGCAGTCCCCAGGCAGGTGAACATATTAGCCAGCAGATCAGACCCGCTTGTTTACAGATGGACTAGGTTCAGACAGCATTTCTGTGTATATTAAGATGCCACGGAGCCAGCACGAAATATGGCTCGGAAGGGGAGACATCTTTTTCCTTCTCAGCCGCCCAGGGTTGAGAATTGTCCCATTATCTCAACTGTTAAAGTGAGAATAATTTTAGCCTAAAATGACATACCCAAATCTAACTGCCTGTAGCTCAGGACCTGAAGCAAAGATATGCATATTCTTGATACCATTTGAAAGGAAACACTATGAAGTTTGTGGAAATTTGAAATTAATGTAGGATAATAAAACACATTAGATCTGGTAAAAGATCATCTTTGAAATGCAAGAGAAAGGCCACAATATATTATTGCAGTTTAGGTGCATGCAGAGTTTTAGACTGATCCAGTGAAGCATTGCAATACTGGACTATTTTGTATCAAGTCTGCCCAAATGTGCCGAATTGGTCAATTGATACATTTTCAAGTACATAACTATAGAGAAAATACAGAAATTATATGGTAATACAAAATGTAAGTTTACACACTCCCAGGAATGTCATACATGATGGATCATTAGCTTATACACTAAATTTCACACATCTAGATGGCCTGGCGGGGTGGGTGTGGCGCCAAAGACAGCAGAGGTTTAAACTATAGAACACAGTTCATACATTTGAATATTTAAATTTATTTTATCAAACAAAACTATGCTATATTTTTTCTTGGGACCCTTAGCATGACAAATCAGAGCAATATTACTGAATGTAAGTACATTATTTACCTTCAGAGGTGAATGTATCAAACCAGTTGCCGTGATAGGTTTTTTCTTGTTGTGCACTCTCCTCAAACAATAGCATGGTATTTTTTCACTGTAATAGCTACTGTAAATTGGACAGTGCAGTTAGATTAACAAGAATTTAAGCTTTCTGCCCATATAAGAAATGTCTATGTCCTGGAACGTTTGCTGTTACTTACAACAGTCATGCTAATCACATTAGCGCACGTTAGCTCAACTGTCCTGTATACAGGACACCGATCCCGTAGTGGTTAAAGTTACCAGCCTCAGAAATTGCAGCCCAAATAAATGCTTCACAGAGTTCAAGTAACAGACATATCAGGCCTTCATGGTCGAATTGCTGCAAAGAAACCACTACTAAAGGACACCAAGAAGAAGAAGAGACTTGCTTGGGCCAAGAAACACGAGCAATGGACATTAGACCGGTGGACATTTGTCCTTTGGTCTGGAGTCCAAATTGGAGATTTTTGGTTCCAACCACCGTGTCTTTGTGAGACGCGGTGTGGGTGAACGGATGATCGCTGCATGTGTATTTCCCACCATAAAGCATGGAGTAGGAGGTGTTATGGTGTGGGGGTGCTTTGCTGGTGACACTGTCTGTGATTTATTTAGAATTCAAGGCACACTTAGCCAGCATGGCTACCACAGCATTCTGCAGCGATACGCCATCCCATCTGGTTTGGGCTTAGTGGGACTATCATTTGTTTTTCAGCAGGACAATGACCCAACACACCTCCAGGCTGTGTAAGGGCTATTTTACCAATAAGGAGAGTGATGGAGTGCTGCATCAGATGACCTGGCCTCCACAATCCCCCGATTTCAACCAAATTGAGATGGTTTGGGATGAGTCGGACCGCAGAGTGAAGGAAAAGCAGCCAACAATTGCTCAGTATATGTGGGAAATCCTTCAAGACTGTTGGAAAAGCATTCCATGTGAAGCTTGTTCAGAGAATGCCAAGAGTTTGCAAAGCTGTCATCAAGGCAAAGGGTGACTATTCGAAGAATCTCAAAAATAAAATATATTTTGATATGTTTAACACTTTTTTGGTTACTACATGAGTCCATATTTGTTATTTCATAGTTTTTATGTCTTCACTATTATTCTACAATGTAGAAAATAGTAAAAATAAAGAAAAACCCTGAATGACTAGGTGTTCTAAAACCTTTGACTGGTAGTGTATGTTGAAAATTAGTTACCATAATCCTGTCTGTGAAATTTCACCCTCAAAACAACAGTTTACATTGATAACTTTTTTGAAATCCAATGTATTTTCCACGTAGATTCCACGTCACAATACGTTGACAAATTGCGTTGAAACAATGTTGATTCAACCAGTTTGTTCCCAGTGGACGGTTTCTGATCAAAAACGTTCAGTGCACGTACAGAGACTGCAATGGTTTGTTTTTAATTTCTCCTGCTTGTGACCAACTTGTAATACAACAGGAGAAATATGTGAGAAATATCACAGCATGCATATAAACCTTAGTTTAGCTTAGAATCATCACATCTTGTATTTTATAATAGTTTCTGTATGTCTGTTAAAAACAAAAAGTGAGTTGGAAAGGATTTTGAACACAATAGCATCAGCATTAGCACCTCAGCTGTTAAAATTAGAAAATTTGCTAGATATTTTCCCTGTGAGAAACATCACTATAGGCGGCATGATATGATATATACTGTAGCAGTTCTCATTAGAAGGCAGCCTAGCCCTGTGTGGAGGCCTATCTCTCACTGAGGGCAGTGGAGGTGCTAGCTGTAGGCAGGACAGTATACCAATGAGACCTTAGCAAAGCGAGAGGGCCTCCACTTCCCCCCTCTCCTTTCTCTCCGAGGTGCTGGGAGTATGATTGGGGCGAGAGGGTGAGTAGGGCGATCAGACGAGCTCCGACACTCAGGAGCGAGAGGGCTGGGTGTGGGTAGCAGCTCATGACTAATACCTTGATGGCTCAATTGTAGGCCATGCTGGGTGGAAGAGCCAATCAGGGCGATTCATCCAAGGAAAGGTGTCTCTTTGCTCAGACAGATATGTGATCTCTGGTTTTATCTACCTGAATGCTCAACCATCAAGCGTTACTCTGGGGAAAAAAGGAGATATCTTACTTATTTTCTTACTTTCTTTCTTTCTTTCTTTCTTTCTTTCTTTCTTTCTTTCTTTCTTTCTTTCTTTCTTTCTTTCTTTCTTTCTTTCTTTCTTTCTTTCTTTCTTTCTTTCTTTCTTTCTTTCTTTCTTTCTTCTTTTTTTGCCTTTCTACATCCATTCTACGGCTTTTATTTCACTTTTAATGTCTGGCATGTTAGCAATAAACAGTGGTTGCCATGACTCCATTCAAATTGTTTAGTGTATTTATGGCTGGAATTTCTATTTTCTATGGTTCACAAATGCCATGGATAACCCACCAAATGTCTTGAATATGTGTTCAATTCTTGTCTAGGTCTACATGTTCTGTAGCTACTACCTTAGCACTGACTGCATATGGATTTGTTACGATCCACTGCTACAAGTGATTTTTTGTACTGATATTAATTTCAGTTGGGAAAAGGCAAGGGACTCACAGACACAGAGGAATGGCACTCATGATGTATTTGATACAATATGTAGATTATATAAGAAGCATTCTACCCAGACAAGCAATTCATTATGGATCAAACATTCCAATCAACAGAACTATATTGCTCTCATTCTTTCTCCCTCTCTTCTCTCTATCGTTTTGTTTATTTCTATCTCTATCTATATACAGTGGGGAAAAAAGTATTTAGTCAGCCACCAATTGTGCAAGTTCTCCCACTTAAAAAGATGAGAGAGGCCTGTAATTTTCATCATAGGTACACGTCAACTATGACAGACAAATTGAGGGAAAAAAATCCAGAAAATCACATTGTAGGATTTTTAATGCATTTATTTGCAAATTATGGTGGAAAATAAGTATTTGGTCAATAACAAAAGTTTCTCAATACTTTGTTATATACTCTTTGTTGGCAATGACACAGGTCAAACGTTTTCTGTAAGTCTTCACAAGGTTTTCACACACTGTTGCTGGTATTTTGGCCCATTCCTCCATGCAGATCTCCTCTAGAGCAGTGATGTTTTGGGGCTGTCGCTGGGCAACACAGACTTTCAACTCCCTCCAAAGATTTTCTATGGGGTTGAGATCTGGAGACTGGCTAGGCCACTCCAGGACCTTGAAATGCTTCTTACGAAGCCACTCCTTCGTTGCCCGGGCGGTGTGTTTGGGATCATTGTCATGCTGAAAGACCCAGCCACGTTTCATCTTCAATGCCCTTGCTGATGGAAGGAGGTTTTCACTCAAAATCTCACGATACATGGCCCCATTCATTCTTTCCTTTACACAGATCAGTCGTCCTGGTCCCTTTGCAGAAAAACAGCCCCAAAGCATGATGTTTCCACCCCCATGCTTCACAGTAGGTATGGTGTTCTTTGGATGCAACTCAGCATTCTTTGTCCTCCAAACACGACGAGTTGAGTTTTTACTATTTTGGTTTCATCTGACCATATGACATTCTCCCAATCCTCTTCTGGATCATCCAAATGCACTCTAGCAAACTTCAGACGGGCCTGGACATGTACTGGCTTAAGCAGGGGGACACGTCTTGCACTGCAGGATTTGAGTCCCTGGCGGCGTAGTGTGTTACTGATGGTAGGCTTTGTTACTTTGGTCCCAGCTCTCTGCAGGTCATTCACTAGGTCCCCCCGTGTGGTTGTGGAATTTTTGCTCACCATTCTTGTGATCATTTTGACCCCACGGGGTGAGATCTTGCGTGGAGCCCCAGATCGAGGGAGATTATCAGTGGTCTTGTATGTCTTCCATTTCCTAATAATTGCTCCCACAGTTGATTTCTTCAAACCAAGCTGCTTACCTATTGCAGATTCAGTCTTCCCAGCCTGGTGCAGGTCTACAATTTTGTTTCTGGTGTCCTTTGACAGCTCTTTGGTCTTGGCCATAGTGGAGTTTGGAGTGTGACTGTTTGAGGTTGTGGACAGGTGTCTTTTATACTGATAACAAGTCCAAACAGGTGCCATTAATACAGGTAACGAGTGGAGGACAGAGGAGCCTCTTAAAGAAGAAGTTACAGGTCTGTGAGAGCCAGAAATCTTGCTTGTTTGTAGGTGACCAAATACTTATTTTCCACCATAATTTGCAAATAAATTCATAAAAAATCCTACAATGTGATTTTCTGGATTTTTTTTCCTCAATTTGTCTGTCATAGTTGACGTGTACCTATGATGAAAATTACAGGCCTCTCTCATCTTTTTAAGTGGGAGAACTTGCACAATTGGTGGCTGACTAAATACTTTTTTTCCCCACTGTAAGTCTTGATTCATGAGTCCACACTATACAGTTGAAGTCGGAAATTTACATACACTAAGATTGGAGTCATTAAAACTAGTTTTTCAACCACTCCACACATTTCTTGTTAACAAACTATAGTTTTGGCAAGTCATTTTTTCAACAATTGTTTACGGACAGATTATTTCACTTATAATTCACTGTATCACAATTCCAGTGGGTCAGAAGGTTACATACACTAAGTTGACTGTGCCTTTAAACATCTTGGAAAATTGCAGAAAATTATGTCATGGCTTTAGAAGCTTCTGATAGGCTAATTGACATAATTTGAGTCAATTGGAGGTGTACCTGTGGATGTATTTCAAGGCCTACCTTCAAACTCAGTGCCTCTTTGCTTGACATCAAAATAAATCAGCCAAGACCTCATATTTTTTTTGAGACCTCCACAAGCCTGGTTCAACCTTGGGAGTAATTTCCAAACGCCTGAAGGTACCACGTTCATGTGTACAAACAATAGTACGCAAGTATAAACACCATGGGATCACGCAGCCGCCATACCACTCAGGAAGGAGACGCATTCTGTCTCCTAGAGATGAACGTACTTTGGTGTGAAAAGTGCAAATCAATCCCAGAACAACAGCAAAGGACCTTGTGAAGATGCTGGAGGAAACAGGTAAAAAGTATCTATATCCATAGTAAAACGAGTCCTATATCGACATAACCTGAAAGGCCGCTCTGAAAGCAAGAAGCCACTGCTCTAAAACCGCCAAAAAAAAGCCTGAACTGTTTGGCATAATGACCATCGTTATGTTTGGAGGAAAAAGGGGGTCCTAGCAAGCCGAAGAACACCATCCCAACCATGAATCACGGGGGTGGCAGCATCATGTTGTGGGGGGGCTTTGCTGCAGGAGGGAATGATGCACTTCACAAAATAGATGTTATCATGAGGAAGTATAATTATGTGGATATATTGAAGCAACATCTCAAGACATCAGTCAGGAAGTTAAAGCTTGGTCGCAAATGGGTCTTCCAAATGGACAATGACCCCAAGCATACATCCAACGTTGTGGCAAAATGGCTTAAGGACAACAAAGTCAAGGTATTGGAGTGGACAATACAAAGCCCTGACCTCAATCCTATTGAACATTTGTGGGCAGAACTGAAAAAGCGTGTGCGAGCACGCTAGTAAAGCATCATGACGTGCAGCAAAGCACCCCCACAGCATGATGCTGCCACCCCCGTGCTTCACGGTTGTGATGGTGTTCTTTGGCTTGCAAGGACCCCCTTTTTCCTCCAAACATAACGATGGTCATTATGCCAAACAGTTCAATTTTTGTTTCATCAGACCAGAGGACATTTCTCCAAAAAGTGCACCTTTTGTCCCCATGTGCAGTTACAAACCGTAGTCTGGCTTTTTTATGGCGGTTTTGGAGCAGTGGTTTCTTCCTTGCTGAGCGGCCTTTCAGGTTATGTTGATATAGGACTCGTTTTACTGTGGATATAGATACTTTTGTACCTAATTCCTCCAGCAACTTCACAAGGTCCTTTGCTGTTGTTCTGGGATTGATTTGCACTTTTCACACCAAAGTACGTTCATCTCTAGGAGACAGAACGCGTCTCCTTCCTGAGCGGAATGACGGCTGCATGGTCCCATGGTGTTTATACTTGCATACTATTGTTTGTACAGATGAACGTGGTACCTTCAGGCGTTTGAAAATTGCTCCCAAGGATGAACCAGACCTGTGGAGGTCTAGAAATTGTTTTCTGAGGTCTTGGCTGATTTATTTTCATTTTCCCATGATGTCAAACAAAGAGGCACTGAGTTTGAAGGTAGGCCTTGAAATACATCCACAGGTACACCTCCAATTGAATGATGTCAATTAGCCTATCAGAAGCTTCTAAAGCCATGACATAATTTTCTGCAATTGTCCAAGCTGTTTAAAGGCACAGTCAACTTCGTGTATGTAAACTTCTGACCCACTGGAATTGTGATACAGTGAATTATAAGTGAAATAATCTGTCTGTAAACAATTGTTGGAAAAATTACTTGTCATGCACAAAGTAGATGTCCTAACCGACTTGCCAAAATTATAGTTTGTTAACAAGAAATTTGTGGAGTGGTTGAAAAACGAGCTATAATTACTCTAACTGTATCTTTGATTAGTTTCATTAATTCCTTGTTTTATACTGAATTGTAGTCTCATTCAATGCAGTGGAGAATTTCTCATACAGTATATTTTGAAAGTGCCTAAAATGCCAAGCACAACCAGTGATTTTATTCTATTCTTCTTTTACAGGAGAAAAAGAGCATTAAAAGTAAGCCATGGTAAAATAAATGTTTAAGGGCAGGGCAGCATGCTTTCTAACTTTGCACTTCACCCCCTCTTGCTTGTTTTTTTTTCATACCTCGCATCTTTCTGGTCATTGGCAGACCACATCTAACATGGCATCTATTTACTGTAACACTGGCACTGACAGCTTTTAACGTCTAGCTTTAACTTAGAACTCAGCTTGTGAGGTGGATTGTTCTGTCGCATAAGATATATAGTTTCTGTCGCTCGTCTGTTAATTGATTGATCTGTTTTTGTGCAAGAAATCAGTAAGTAACAATACTAATGATTAATAGTAGCGGTAGCAGTTGTGGCATAATAGTAGCTCTATTGGTGATATTCATTGTACACTAGTTGCAGTGATATTTTTAGTGTTGCGTTCAATGCATACAATGTATATTTCAGAACAAATTACATGTACTGTAGGTCATCTTATCTTTCCTTCATCTGTCTGGTAAATGATTAAGGCCCGTAGTATTATATGTGATTGACTAGCAGGCTACCTACAGTAGGTCAGACCGTGACTCTATGTCTATCTCTAAATAAGAAATTGGCTTATATAGAGCTTGTTATCACACTCAATTGGCTTATATAGAGCTTGTTATCACACTCTCTTTAACATACATGTCCACATACAGTACAGCAGCATACACCTACATACAGAGTAGATAGCATTACACATCATTAGACAATGGTTTAGGAGCAACACAATTTGCCCCTTCCCCACATTTTGAAGCATGACATTATTTCAGCTATTACTCAATGTTTTCAGTTTGAGGTGTTGTCGTCGTTCGGTGCAGTGTTCTTTTTTAACTTAGATTTTGTTTGTTTTGTTCATGTGGTGTGTGTTTTGCATGAAAGCAAAAGCAATTGTATCAATTAAATCTGAATACTTTTGCCAATGATACAATTGAAAGCATAATGCTTACATTAGGCGCCCAATAACCATGGCAACCAAACTTAATTTGATATTTTTTTTGTCATCCAATTATCAACGTTGAGATGTACAAACTATCGCATCTAATGGCAGACAAATACACTTCCTGTTAACAAATGTAATGTGTCACATACCATAACCTAACAACAAGTTTTAAGATTTAGAATTTCTATTAATAATATCTAGCTATATCCCACTTGGGGGAAACGGAACACCTTCACTAACGACCCTTCTCTCTTCTCTTTCTCTTCCCTTCAGACACCCGGCCCTTGCCCGACGTAGCCATGACAGGCAAGTGCACCCGGGAATGCGATGAGTACGGCCACTCTGACTCCTGCTGGATGCCTGTGCGCATGTCGCCTGAGCGACGGCCTAAGACGACCACCACCCAACAACCAAAGCTTTCCACCTTCATGACCGGCGGCGGTAGCGGCAGCAGCCCTCCCGAGCAGCAGCAGCAGCATCCTGGCAGTCAGGAAGCCCTGGCCGCCATGTCCAACGGAGACCCCTCCTCCCACGTGATGCTGGGCAATGACCGCAACCGCAACCTGCTCAACAAGAAGAAAGCCTCCTCCTCGTCCTCCTACGAGGCCTTCGGCTCGCCCAGTTTCAGCCCGCCGGGGGTTGAGGAGGGGGTGGTGGGTCACCCCATTGAGGAGATCCCTCTGGCCCCCACCGGGGAGTACAAGCCCTCACCATGTGGCACGCTTACCCGCCGGGAGGTCTACCTGTGAGGGGGGCGGGGGAGCTAGCGCCATGGTACGCATAGTTCTACCAACAAACATCAAGAATATAGTAGGTTACCACGACAACAACAACTAAAGACACTTTTTACTCTACCAAACTGACCTTGGCTGAGCAGGAAAGGTCCAAGGATAACCCCTCTCCAAGACAACAACAACAACAACACGAAACAATGCTAAAATCTACGTGGATACAAACATAATCCCTTTTAGAATTCAGATTCTGACCATATCCTGCGGAAGAAGAGGGTGGGGCTATTGGTGGGACTCAAAGTGAGATATTGGATAACTGCTGCTGGCCTGCCAATGGGAACATTACTGCTGCCTGACCAACTCATTTCCATAAAACGTGCATGCATTATCTCTCCCTGACCCCACCTCGCAAAGACTGTACTGTACAAAAGAGGACCTTTCTTTATTTTCCCTTCTTTTTCTATAACTGTACCTGTAGATTAGTTTGAGTGTGACAATGAGACATGTGACAGAGGACTGATGTCATGCCTTTTGGGGACTTAGTGACACTCCCACCTTGATGCAAGCATCACATAGCCTACATACAGTAATGTGTCATGTATCACGTCACGTGCTACCCACTCTGGATTCTGCATTTCAACAGCTTATGATTAAATGTTGCATTTTCATTCAAAAAGAGACCAAAACACAACCAAACTACAACAAACTGCGAAGGCTACTAGCATGGCATCGTCGTTAACAGTTGGGAAAGACTAAGCTTTAACTTTCTGTCCTGTGGATGAGACTGTGTGTATCGCCTCATTCATAGGAGAATATCATTGACAAATGGACTAAATGGAGTCAATGTGGTTGGCAATGTCCAAGCCACAGGAGTCCTGACCCACAGGGTGAATGATGAACTAATGTCGAAGTATGCTTATTTACCAGTGTGCATATACTCTCTTTGTCTCTTTCATAGACACTTATAGAAGTGAACATTGTACATATACATCGATTCAGACCCATGCTTTAAAGCTCACTTTCCCCTTCTCTATCTCTCTTTCTCTATCTTTGGATAGCCTGAGAGTTGAAGACAAAAAAAAAAAAAACTTGGAGATGCAAGTTTCCATCTAGAGCCATGACCAATCTGAACTGGTTGCTGGTCTTTGCTTGAATTGCGTAATATGTTTGTACGTGGTTGTGCATATATTGATTCCGATTCAGATTAAAGTTGCCCACACAGACAAGCAGACACAAATTCACACAAATCAACACACAGCTAACATGTCATGGGTAGAGTTGAGGTGAGTTAGTTGAGAAAAGTGCTGGGTATGTAAAAGTATTCATAATAAGGTAGGTTGAGCTGGTCGAGGAAAGCTATGTGGTGAAGTTTTACCATTAATCTTATTTTGTGTTAGTGTGTGAGCTAGAATGAGCAATAAATACCATAGTGTACACAACACTGACATGAACACACTCTCTATCACATAATGGTAAGCATAGTACTCTAACAAGGTCCATGTCTACCTACCCATAAATGGAGATGTCACTAATGGCGGAAGTACATATTCATATGGCACAGACAGACATCTTTGAGCAAGAATTAGCTCAATGAATTACAATCGAAAATACCTATTGATGTACAGTTACAAAGAGGCGTGGGAAAAAGACATCAGTTTAGCATCTTACAATTTAGTAGGAAAGAGAAACCAAAGCATAGGAAACAACAAACTGGCATGAAGGTACATGGATACATAATTTATCCAGGGAGAAACTACAATACTACTAGAAGTTGCTTTAAATACCTGCATATATGTAAATGTAATTGAGAGCGTAGGTTGAATTGAGCAAGGGTGCGACATGTAGGCAAACTATTTTGGACAACCACGTATACACACAGAAACACACACACACAATATGAAGACATTGTGCCTCCTTACCCATCGCAAGTAGACTTTTTCACTGGTGAGTAGGCACAAGGTCTTGCCACCATAACCGATCAAAATAATATCAGATGAATATCAGATGCAATGGAAACCCTTTTGTATGTTAGCTAACCCTTTGGTTCAAAACGGACTGCTTTTTGGCAGTCCACCAATCTGTAGTCTGTAAGTGCTACTTGTCGTTCGAATAAGTGTTCCTATGCTTATAAACTGTATACATAAATATGTACTTTTTATTGCATGTTTAAAAGGAATTTACTTACTCAGAAGGATAAAAAAAATGAAAAAAATATATATATACAAAAAAATCCTTACCCTGTGAACATGGAGGTCCATCTTGTTGCTTGCTTTCATTATACCTAAACTGACATTAGCCATGTAGTATGACTTAGTATATCAGTTTGAGGAGGAAGAAATGTACGTTTATTTAGCACATTTCTTTAACTTTCCATATTTATTTGATTGTTTGTTTTGTTCCTGTCAGACAAATTTCCACAACGTTCCCCATTCCACTGAACAAACCCTGTGATAACATAGATTAGGTTCAAGGTTGCTCACCTGTAATGTCTGACACATAGTACAGTAAGACGATTTGCAACTTTGTACCGGCATGGTATTTCCATCCCATTTTTCCCTCTTTCTTTTTTCTATTTGATATACAATAACAGTCAGAACCATGGAAATGATCATCATTAAGTATTTCCTTTTTTTGTCATATTTTCTGTCGACACTTTGTATATTTAGAGTGCTTCTGTAAAAAAGAAAAATTTAAAAAATACAAACCTTTAGAGTGAATGCAAAATATGCAATTGTGCCTTTTTTATACCAATTGGTATGATTCAATGTTGGTTTGGAATGGTACAAAACCAATTATGCTGACATGCTTTCTAAAAGTAGTGGAGTTGGTCCAATTTTAAATAACACCTGAAGATTCTTATACGATAGAGGAAAAATCCAATGACTTTCTGGCTTCTCGGGATGTGACCAGTCAAATGTCAGTAAGCCTGATACAGTAGATACAGCGTGGTACATTGATACAGAGTGGCTATTTGATGAGTCTTGATGTGGTCTTGATGTGGACTGTTCAAGGGATGAATATCCATTCCTGGCACAGTGTGGTTTCATAACGAAATTACAACTTTTTGTACTGCTTAATACTAGTAATAATGACGATATAATGGAACAATTATTATCCTATGGTGTTCTGCTGATGTACATGTTCAGTGCAACAACCTTGTGTGCATGAAACACTCTTCCGGATTGAACACGTTGAGGCTGGTAGAAGAAAAACTGAGAGACATTTGACTGTTCAGGATGTGAGGAAGCCTAGAAATGCTAATGTAGAGGTTGAACAAGGAAGTGAGGAGTAAAAAAAAAGTTTTAAGGTAGAGATGCTGACAGAATACACACCTCAGGATGTACAGCAACCCCTAATACACACTCACAAACACACATTTACAACACATACATTACAAAAATTCACTGGAAACAATAGAGAAGTTGTGTAGTAGGTTCTCGTTGTGTTATACAGTACTTTCAGTGAACATAAAGGAAATTGCGTGTCTGTTTCTAGAAAGACAGAGAAAGTGAAATAGAGGGCGATAAGTGTTATATATTATCTTTTTTGATTAACTCTTTACTCAAACATGCAATATGCTACCTGTGCTTACTTCTGAATGTACAATATTAACTGATAGAAAAGAAACAGGGAGAAAATTAAATGGTCTTTCCTTGACCTGGTAATCCACAGATGACTGTCAAGTTTGGTAACAAAAAAAAAGTATACTATTTTTGCTACCTGAGGTGTATGTTTAGTCAGCTCTCTCTTCTATTCGTCGTTGAGCATTCACAGTCTGTGATGAGATGTGTAATATTAACCATAAACTATTTGTCCTGCGACTTGGATGTTGATATGGAAATTGAAGAAACAGATTATCATCGTTTATTATGATTCACTATGCACGCAGCTTAGCTGAACATGGCAAAATGTATTGAACGCAAGCCCACTTCTATTTATGAAATATTTTACATAATGTAATTTGCTTTTGTACAGGTTTCTGTAAATACATTGCTTGTCATTTTTGTCTGTGCAGAAATTAAAATATAACATGGTAAAACTGTATGGTATACACTCTTTAATTGGTTTGAATTAGTATGGTTTCACACAAGCCAATAATCAACCACTACATATCATTCATATTATTATTATTATATTTTTTGTTACATACTGTATACACGCTCCTGCACTGCTATTCCATCAAAAATACATACATAACCTCAAGGGAAAAGTGTAAAGTTATAATAGAGTGAAACACTGACCTTTTGTGTGTGTGTGTGGGTCTGTTGGTCTGTGTCTGCCAGTGTGTGCCCATCTGTGTGTATGTGTGTGCTTGTGTGTGTGTGTGTGTGTGTTTGTGTGTGTATGTGTGCTATCTGGCTCATATATCTGGGTGATGTATGAGGCGATCACAGACCAGGTAATTAGGGAACCATTCCGCTCAGTTCCCTACGCTCTGATTAGCACCATTCCACCAACCCCAGCACCAATGGCGTCTTAATAGAAAACTATAATGCACCGTCAAGTTACATCTCCAAAGTTCAATAATTTGGAAAACTTTTTCTCTCAACTCCCACAAGGGTGCTTTCCAACATAAGAGAGTGGTGTGATAAAAAATGTTTGCAACATAGCTGTGTTATATGTTCAGGGGGGTTTATGCTCAGTGTGAATACTCATAGGACTCACAAATAGTTGCTCTCTGCATTGTTGTGTCTGCTTTCCCCTTTCTGAAAAAATGTATCTGTCTGTCTGTATTTAATTCAGATCCCTTTTCAAATAATATATTTTCCCAAAATGTTGTTTCTGTGATCAAATGAATATAGGACCAATTTGGTTTAAATTATGTTGAAATTCGAATTGCATTTATTTTACTCTCTGTGGCAAGCACGGAATAATCAGTAGGAAAATATACATTTTCTATCATGGGAAAGGGAAATTAAGACAAATTAGAATGAATGTGAATGTAATTAATGTTTAGGCAATGCATTTCAATGAATTTTTGTGGAAGATTATTTCTATGAATTAAACAGAGCTTTGAATATGAACAATTCCACACATAATGTATGGAGTTATAGTTTGCAAAACCACAGTTACAGAATAAGAAATGGCATTCAAGCACATCGTGAAGCTGTTCATAGCTGACACTCTGTGCTGTACACAAACTATTCTGTATTTTTCGCCATACTGTTTCAATAACAACATTTCAAAATGTCCACAACCTTAGAATTGATTGTTTCCATGGTGATCAATTAGGTAAATCCAATGGTAATCAGGCATTCTATAATTTTTACACCAATAGCAGCTAAAACAGAGCTCATACAGTACTTCCACATCCATGTATCTAGCACACTGATTTCCTGTGTACTTGCTCGAGTGGCGGTCTGGGACTCGACTCAGTTGGGTCTAGGATAGAGAGATTGACCTACAGTATGTAACCTCCAGTCAGGTTCTTCTGTGAAATACAGTACATGGTGTAGTGTAGGGGGGGTTGGGTAATGTGATAAGCAGAAAGGAGGTCCTTCCTGGGTTCGTGTCATGTTCCTGGACAAACCAGAGCAGAGATAACATGGAGGAAGATAAAGACAAGAAAATGTACAGTAGTATCAGAACCCTAAAAGGTATGGAGGCAATGGCTTTGGAAGGCATGTTGGTCTTTTAAAAAAGAGGAGAGCGTAGAGAGACAGCTGGGAGAGAGAGAGAGAGAGAGAGAGAGAGAGAGAGAGAGAGAGAGAGAGAGAGAGAGAGAGAGAGAGAGAGGGAGAGCTAGAGAAAGAGATCAACGCAAAGAGAGACAGTACACAAAGCCAGAGTATGTAAGCGAATTAATGACATCATTGATCACCTCTCACAGTGCAAAGAGAGGACGACATTTAGAAATGAATTTCACTCCCACTAAAACCCAATGGAGCAAACTAACGACCCAGAATATTATCTGTGAGCTGAATTCTTCCATAAACTGTATAAGAATTACAATATAATTTCCCCCTTATTTTTTATTTTTGTCTTAAAATGTTTATTTTTCTGGTACATTCAAGGAGGAAATGGAATCCAAGGAAAAGGAGTTAGTGTTTTGTTAAATTGATTTTATTTCATATTTATTTTTCCGATGCACTGAGAGATTGAAAGCCAACTTTTATGTGTTCTGGAATGAAGAAATAAACAACTTCAGAAGAAAACTCCTGCAATAACTTTGATTTAATTGTGATCATATAAATTCCACCACAGTTTATTTCACTGGCTATCACAACCCTGAGGATGATGTCATTATGTCTTCATTTTATTGCGTTCACAGCGAAGACAGACACACAAACTGTAACAAATTCAAGGGGGAAGTCAAACACCTACACACACACACACACACACACACACACACACTAAGAAACTTCACTCACTGAAGGAAGTTGTCTTTGAATCTGAGAAACGTTGCTACACTTACTTTCTCAATGGATTTGTGTGTGTGTGCATGTGTGCGTGCGCGCGCGCATGAATGCCAGTGTGTGTGTGTGGGTATTGTGCATTCCTGACACAAGCCTTTCATCCAATGAAAAGTCCAATCCCACCCATCAATCATTTTGCAATTGATCCTATCCGACAACGGACAGCTCTCTCTGTGTCAAATGGTGCGGCTGAAAGGGTGGGGCTGACAGGTGTGAGGGATGACGGTCCAGGGCAGGCAGGGCGGGAGGGTCACCAGTTATTACCCAGGAGAGTCTCAGGGTGCTTTAACGCCACATGATATATTACCCACAAGGACCAGCGACTGGTGCACAGCCAATCACGTGACCTCTCAACGCAGATGAGATAGGAAACGCAACATGTGAGCTTGAACGTATATAATAGATAGCAATCTAATGTATCAACACTACATGACCAAAAGTATGTGGCATTAATATGGAGTTGGTCCCCCCTTTGATGCTATAACAGCCTCCACTCTTCTGGGAAGGCTTTCCACTAGATGTTGGAACATTGCTGCAGGGACTTGCTTCCATTCAGCCACAAGAGCATTAGTGAGGTCAAGCACTGATGTTGGGCGATTAGGCCTGGCTCGCAGTCGGTGTCCCAATTCATCCCAAAGGTGTTCGATGGGGTTGAGGTCAGGGCTCTGTGCAGGTCAGTCACGTTCTTCCACACCGATATCAACAAACCATTTCTGTATGGACCTCGCTCTTTGCACGGGGCATTGTCTTGCTGAAACAGGAAAGGGCCTTCCCTAAACGGTTGCCACAAAGTTGGAAGCATAGAATCGTCTAGAATGTCATTGTATGCTGTAGCATTATTTCCCTTCACTGGAACTAAGGGGCCTAGCCCAAACCATGAAAAACAGCCCCAGACAATTATTCCTCGTCCACCAAACTTTACAGTTGACACTATGCATTGGGGCGGGTAGCGTTCTCCTGGCATCCACCAAACTCAGATTCGTCCGTCGGACTGCCAGACGGTGAAGCGTGATTCATCACTCCAGAGAACACATTTCCACTGCTCCAGAGTCCAATGGAGGCGAGCTTTACACCACTCCAGCCGACGCTTGGCATTGTGCATGGTGATCTTAGGCTTGTGTGTGGCTGCCATGGAAACCCATTTCATGAAGCTTCCGACGAACAGTTCTTGTGCTGACGTTGCTTTCTGAGGCAGTTTGGAACTCAGTAGTGAGTGTTTCAACTGAGGACAGACGCTACGCGCTTCCCGTTCTATGAGCTTGTGTGGCCTACCACTTCGAGGCTGAGCCGTTGTTGCTCCTCAACATTTTCACTTCACAATAACAGCACTTACAGAGTGTTGGAGTGTGCCCCTGGTTATCCATAAAAAGAATCTGTCTGGTTTGCTTGATGATTTATACTTTTACTTTTACTTTTGATACTTAAGTATATTTTAGCAATGACATTTACTTTTTATACTTAAGTATATTTAAAACCAAATACTTTTAGACTTTTACTCAACTAGTATTTTACTGGGTGACTTACACTTTTACTTGAGTCATTTTCTATTAAGGTATCTTTACTTTTACTCAAGTATGACAATTGGGTACTTTTTCCACCACTGCCTGTCAGCAACGGGTGTGGCTGAAATAGCCGAATCCAGTAATTTGAAAGGATGTCCACATACTTTTGTATATATAGTATATATATCAAACCTCATACTGCGCTTGATCTATAGCAATTTGTCAACAATCCATAAGCGTTGGATGGAGGTTTTCATTAATGAGAGATGTATACATACCATAACAGAGAGGAATGTTCTGCGCTGTCCACACCATACTCTCCTAACCACCTCCATCTCTCTGTCCTGGATTGATGAAGATGACCCGGTCACCTTAGGGGCTGGATCCAATCCGTATCACGGAACATCTGCATTATAACTCGATTGAAATTTAAAGGCAATGTTCCTGTGTTAGAGGAGACTGCATTCATGGTAAACACTGCATATGTTGGCTCAATCAAAAATTACCTTTAACTTTGAATGCCGATCTTCTGCGATACTAAAGCGAATCTGATTGAATCAGGCACTAGGTCACACAGAGGACATTAGTCACATGATCACAGATGATCTCTCTCCCACTGGCCATCCATTAGCTCAATTAGCCACCATGATGGTGGTGGAAAGAGGAATGGCCGAAATTAGTTCTCATTGCTGTGGAAAGGGGAGGGATGTGGAGGGAGGGATACAGGCTCCATTAGGCAGATTATCATAACCACCTCCAGCACAGGTCCAGGGCAATCTCTACCCCAGGAGATTAAGGCACTATTAACTTTGTCCATGCTGTTTTGAACAGATAGCCCACAATATGGCATAGAGGCACATAGGTAAAGTAGAGCACCTGGTTGCTGACTAATGCACATATGGTGAAGAATGGGTCCAAGTCATGATTGGATTATTAGCTAGGATGATGCCCTCTGCCCAGGTGAATGCAAGACATTCATGCAGTGCCCAATTACTGGTGGTAAATATATGGTCCATGCAGAGTTACTTTCACAATCGTGAGGAATATTGGTCTTCATGATGGTTGCAACATTGGGTGGCAGGTAGCTTAGTGGGTAAGAGCGTTGTGCCAGTAACCAAAAGGTCGCAGGATCTAATCCCTGAGCCGACTAGGTGAAAAATCTGTCAATGTGCCCTTAAGCAAGGCACCTAACCCTAATTGCTCATATAAGTCGCTCTGGATAAGAGCGTCTGCAAAATGTAAACAGGTTATTTGATTGACATTTTGATTTTACTTTGAAGTTGAAATTAAATAATTAATCAAAATGTAAAACATTTATATTAGAAAATATCCATGAATTGATATCAAATAATTTGACATTTTATGTTCGGCGCAGAAAACAGAGTTTACAAGAGCTTAATTGAAGGGTATTCTACAAATTACATAATATCATGCAAAACTGGCCCAGCGAGCAGTAATGCTTTGATGTGTACTTTCACGGTATGACTCACCCTGGTATCAGCCTCGTTCCGACTGGGCCGGTGCTACATTTATGTATGGGATTTAAACCCCAGCTTGCCTCATGTGTAACAAGGCTCCAGCATCTACAGTAGCATCACCTCCACTTGGGCATCATGGGATCACATGAGATTGGCTACATTTAGCCTCTCCCAAGGTCTGAAAATAATTTGAATGCCTCGGACTACATAAGTGCTTGACCTTGCTAGGCGACTCGACTCGACTCGACAAGGAGATGAGATTCATATCGCCTGACTCTTTCTTCTCTTTTCTTCTTCCCTCCTTCCTCTGCTCCTCCCTATATGTGGGGACCTCATTAATTATACACAGCATGAGTTCTGTATTAGGCAGTACCAGGGAGAGCAGGAGCAAGGAAAGCCCACGTGGATGCTCACCTTTCTGCCTCAAGCTTTACATCTGTCAGCACCATGAAAATGCCATGGGCTTTTTTTTTGCACTAGTGATCTTAGTATTGCCCACGTGGGTAAATGCATAATGTCATGGGAGCACACACATTCATGAGACACACAGACGTACATAAATCCACTGCGTGGCTGATGGCCAAAGATACAGAGTTGGGCTATATTACAGTCCAGCCATTTCATCTGTGTTTCCCCTCTGCTCTCTCTTGGTCTCCCTATGTTTTTATCAAAATGTAAATCAAAATGTGCAAAATATGTAAATCACAATGTGAAATAAGATATAGGCCACTGTAATTTTCCTAAGGGGAAATGTGATGGCTGCCCTATATGAAAGTTGATAACACGTCTCATACACACTTTCAGATTATTAGTACAGCCACACAATATCATTTGATAACTTGAATTCCAACTGTACCAATAGTTGTTTAGCCTCCTGTAGCTCAGTTGGTAGAGCATGGCGCTTGCAACACCAGGGTTGTGGGTTCAATTCCCACGGGGGGCCAGCATGAAAAATGTATGCACTCAGTAACTGTAAGTCGCTCTGGATAAGAGCATCTGCTAAATGACTAAAATGTAAGAAATTACAGCGAGGACATCTAACGATCATATCGAATTACAAAATGGAAGGAAACAATACAAGTCACAACACACCCTGACTGTCATTTCAATTGAACAGTCCTTGTTAATTTAGATTCCCATAATTGATTTCCGGAACCATAGACCCAGCTATTCACCTCCTATTGATTTTGATAATCTACTGATCTCACAGATCTCTTCAACCAGTCACCAGTCCAACAGGCATGAACCTGTTGACATTTATACCCTTGATTTACATAGAAAAGTAACAATGTCCATGAGCAGAATATTTCCACATGCATTATTCAAGCAGTATTTACATGCGGTACGAGCTATGGACAAGTCTATGGGGAATAAAAAGGCGCTGAATGGGTCTTGGTGTGTTGTGTACTGTACTGCATCCACAAAATGAGGAATGGAGAAAAATTGATAATCTGTTAGCTCGTATGGTTATTCCCTTGGGTTTTGTGGTTATTAATCATTCTGTGTATTATTTTATTTATTTAACCTTTATTTAACTTGTGATTATCAATCATTCTGTGTATTCTAGTGTAAGACAATGAGCGAAAAATAGCACTTGTTATGTATGCATAGTATCTAATTATGCATGTATAATTTTGACACATGCTTTGGTGTTTTAGGGTCAGTGGGTTTACATATATGCGTTGTTTTTGCAGAATTATTTGACATATGTGATCTAGGGTTGATGCTCTGAAGTATGAAAACACATCATGTAACCATACAGTACATCACATTAATAATTAATGAACATGTTCTGTTCTTATGCAGATGTTCATAAATCTGGTCACTTCGTGTAGTATCTTAATTTTGCTTGTTGCAGTGTTTAATTTTTGAGGTCAAAGGGTCTTATGAGCAGAATGTTGAAGCCTAGTTCAGCTTTTATGTAAACAGTTAATCAAGTGAGTATCTACTGTATGTCACAACAATATTCTTCTTGCCCATCTGACACCCTCTCCCTTCTCCATCTTCAAAGATCTGTTGTGCATTCATTGTGGTTATGTTGCGGGTTTGATTATGTGTTAGCTATAACTCACATAATAGTATAATGTGGAATATTACAAAATGACAATTCTATCATGACATCCTCATCATGACCTCCACCCCCTTCCCCTATCCGGGATCCCTGGGCTGATTGTTACCTTCTTCACTTCCTGCCCCCCCCCCCCTCCCCCTATTCTATACCAGAAAGGGGATACACTCACGATTCAATGATACCTTGCTGGACTGGGACTACATACAGAATCTGATACGCACATACACTCGCACATGCACACGCGTACACACACACACACACACACACACACACACACACACACACACACACACACACTGTAACAGTGCCTTCAGTCATCAGGAGTCAGTGTTGTTACCTGAATCACAGCTGGTCTGACGCAGGGCCCTGCAGTGCTCGGAGACTGATTCATTGCCTTATTTATATAATGTAGTCACTCCTGACTTGTTTACCAGGGGAGTGATCTAGGTCCATGTAGCTCTACTGGTGGCAGATGAGACTTCTGCCTAATCTTGCTGCTAGGGTGTCAATCAGTGCAGCAAATACACACACACAAACAAACACACCCACAAACACACACACACGCACGCACACACACCCACACGAACACACATACACACCTCGGAAGCAGCACAATGATGATGATCCCGGGCTGGAGCACTAGTGACAGTTTTCTCAGTGTGTCAACATTTGTTGTCATTATGGAAGAATACAATAGGCTGTGTTTAGCCTGAGGGGATATAGAGGAGCGCGATGGAAAGAGGGAGAGCGAGAGAGAGGGAATGAGAGAGATACTGTAGGAGTGTGATGGAGGGAGGAAGGAAGGAAGGAAGGAAGGAAGGAAGGAAGGAAGGAAGGAAGGGAGGGAGGGAGGGAGGGAGGGAGGGAGGAAGGAAGGAAGGAAGGAAGGAAGGAAGGAAGGAAGGAAGGAAGGAAGGAAGGAAGGAAGGAAGGAAGGAAGGAAGGAAGGAAGGAAGGAAGGAAGGAAGGAAGGAAGGAAGGAAGGAAGGAAGGAAGGAAGGAAGGAAGGAAGGAAGGAAGGAAGGAAGGAAGGGAGGGAGGGAGGGAGGGAGGGAGGGAGAGAGGGAGGGAGGGAGGGAGAGAGAGAGAGAGAGAGAGAGAGAGAGAGAGAGAGAGAGAGAGAGAGAGAGACAGAGAGTTGTCACGAAGACAGTGATCTAATACTTAAATTAATGATCAGTTTGCTTGATCATACAATGCTGTGGCATAGAAGTAGAAGCTCTAACAACCACACACACCAACTCAGTGTGACAACTGTGAAGCACTAAGATTTGTTGATAAACAATATTAGCATTGAATCCCATCTTTTACATATTTTCTTATATGGAAAACCCTTCAATGAACATGTGAGTGAATGAGGAATGAGTTGGTTGGAGTTGTGTGTCTTCGTACACCATTGGTTCTGAGTAAAGATGTAAATAGGTTTGGAAAAATAGCCTCTGCTGCCAGTTTGGCAGCATGAAACGTAGCTAACTGCTGACTGGTGCATTTACAAAACACTCAGCCAATTGACATTATCCAACAGAGGGAGGGGGGGAGGGAGCTGTACCCACCACTTTGTCTTGACCTGGATGGATTTCTCCATTCCTCCTCTCCTGCAAATGTGTTTGTGCCCTAGTCAGCGTTCCTGTGTGACTTAACGGTTTGTTTGTCATCGCATTGACACCTATGATCACTGTGAAAGGTCAGCAGTCTATCATATTACGTTATATCTCTGCGCTGTATTGACACAAGTGACCAGGGAGTGGTGTGTGTGTGTCTCTGTGTGTGTGTGTGTGTACGTGTGGTGTAAGTGTGAGTGAGAGTGAGTGTGTGCGTGCATGTGTTCGTGCTTGCTGCTAGTTGTGATGCTTCTCATATTGGGGAATGGAATTTTAATATTTGTATTTTTCACCGAGTGCCAAGGGAAGCAGTCATTGCAGAAACTGACTAATGACGAAACGACAAGGCAAAAACATGACATCATGCACATACAACAGAGAGAAGGGGAGTAAGTCATATCGACATTTACATTCATAGAGAGACTTATAAATCCCTCACACTCTGTGGTTTTCCAATCATTTGGAAAAAGTGCCCAATTTTCATACTTGAGTAAAGGTAAAGATACCTTAATAATATAACATTTCTCAAGTATTAGTAAAAGTCACCCTGTTAAAATACTACTTGAGTAAAAGTCTAAAAGTATTTGGTTTTAAATATAGTTAAGTATCAAAAGTAAAAGATAATGCTATAAATAATTTGAAATTCCTCATACTAAGCAAACCAGAGAGCAGGATCATTCATTTGTATTTTTTAATTTACAGATAGCCAGGGGAAACCTCCAACACTCAGACATCAATTAAAAACAAAGTGTTTAGTGAGTCTGCCAGATCAGACTCACTAAACACAAATGTTCTCTTGATAAGTGTGTGAATTGGACCATTTTCCCGTACTGCTAAGCATTCTAAATGTAAATGAAATTAAAATTACATTTATGGGTGTCATATTTTCTTTAGGAATATAGTAGAGTAAAGGTAAAAGTTGACAAAAATATGAATAGTAAAGTAAATTACAAATACCCCCAAAAACGACTTAAGTAGTACTTCAAAGTATTTTTACTTTTACAACAGAGTACATGGTATTGTCCTGGCAAGCTGAAAGCTTTCCTTGGGCTGAAGATGTAGACAAAGATGGTCCCCTATGGATTATGTTTGAACAATTGGCCACCCACACAAAATCATAAACACATAGGTTCCGATTCCGACCCGAGTTAAGTGACCGTAAATGGAACGTAATTCCAATTTGTATGCACTTTTCTCTCCATGCGTATTATGACCTTGAACTTAAGCATGATAATAGCATGCTATTTACCTGCTATTCGTTCGGGGTGGAGATCTCAGAATTGAAGGTGTGGCAGAGGTTTGTCTACAGATACAGTGTATTCTGACCATTACTTAATTCATTCATAATTTCACCACCTTTACGCGCGAGGAAACCATGAATAAGGTCGAGTGAACCTGCCGGTTCCAAGTGGAAAAAGCATGTTTTTTATTTTATTTTTGGAAATAACAGCGTTCTCCATGCACTGTAATTCACAAATTGATAAGAGCTATTGATAAGAGCTAGGTAAATGAGTAATTCGTTTGGATAAGGGAATTGTAAATATGAATGACACTTTTTTTTAGATCATTTTAACTTACAATCGCTGGAGGCAAATGCAAAACCAGTCATATGGCAGGAAACCAAAGCATTTCAACATATACACTTTCTGAAAGTAAAGTTTATTCATCTGCCAATTTACTGTTAGTTCCCTTCAGTTCGTATAGTCTACATTATCATTCCATTTAATTACATTGTTTTGTTTACCTTCATTTGCTTCTTTTGTAAACGCCGTCACGGCCGTGTGGTTGTTGCTAAGGATCATTAGTAACAGTTGATAATATAAAAAAAGACATGTAGGCTAATAAAATCCTTATGGAGCGGAACGCAGACCATGCCGTAACAGTTTGAACCAGATGCATGGCGCAGTTCTTGGCCGTGTCATCACACAGTTCCATGGTTAGCGCAGGGGGTATAGCCTACTATTGTACACTATTCTCCCTATTATAATTATATGAACACTAATCTTCTAACATTACCATGGGTTAAAGAACTGAATGTGGCAATTTTCAGAATGAATCAAACCACCGTTTTCTTTCTTTCATGAGTAAAGGCTCTCCAAACTATTTTTTAATACAAAATTATAAGATCAGAGTATTTTTTAAACTACCAATTGGTGCTGAAACAGAGACAAATATGCATATATTTAGATGGCTTTCTTTCATTAATCCCTAATTTTCTGAAGCCGTTCTTTCGAGTTTGTTGACAAAATTCTAACTAAAAGGTACACCGTATTTAAAGGAATGGCTTAAGATAAATGTACTGAAAACCCTATTGAATAAAAACTCCACTAAAAAAATCTGTTGGCCAGCAAGTGTGAGGGTTTTCAGCAGTTGAATAAAATGTATTAAGTGCGCGCAAGGGAACCATGCCTGCAAAGCCCGTTATGCACCTTCATAAGGTAAGTCTGAATACAAACGGAATAAAAAGTCGGAATCGGGCCCATACTGTACAGGAGAGCACTATGACCTGACATAAACCTATGCATTCATCTCACGTTTTTGTTTGTCTCATTGTTTCAACATTTCCCTTGGTTGCTTTTACTCTCGTTACTGTTTCTCATTTTCTCAACTCTCTCTTTCTCTATATCTCCCCCTCTCTTTCTCCTATTCTCTTTTTCTTTTTTTTCCCCATCTCTTTCTGTACCTTCCTATTTTCTAACTTTCCCTTCTCCATCCCTTTCTCCATCCTTTCTGGCCCTGCTTTAATTATGGTGCCTGGCCCAACCAGTTAAACAAAATGATGATAATAAGCGTTCATTGGTATTCCCTGGGCACCTCCCTCCCTCTCCATGCCTCCCCTACCGTTCTGTTTCGCTTCCTCTCTGACATTTGTGTTTTCAATTAGTCACTGGGCTGAGGAGTCCCCTCCTCCTCCCCCTCCCCCTCCTCCTCATCCTCCTCCTCCTCCTCCTCCATCAAAATCAAATCAAATCAAATGTTATTTGTAAAATGCGCTGAATACAACAGGTGTAGACCTTACAGTGAAATGCTTACTTACAAGCCCTTAACCAACAACGCAGTTTTAAGAAAGAATACCAAAAAAAATCACACAAAAAAAAATACAATAATAATAATATGAAAAAAGTAACAAACAATTAAAGAGCATCAGTAAAAATAACAATAGCGAGGCTATATACAGTGGGGGAAAAAGTATTTAGTCAGCCACCAATTGTGCAAGTTCTCCCACTTAAAAAGATGAGAGAGGCCTGTAATTTTCATCATAGGTACACGTCAACTATGACAGACAAAGGGAGAGAAAAAATATCCAGAAAATCACATTGTACGATTTTTTATGAATTTATTTGCAAATTATGGTGGAAAATAAGTATTTGGTCAATAACAAAATATTCTCAATACTTTGTTATATACCCTTTGTTGGCAATGACACAGGTCAAACGTTTTCTGTAAGGTTTTCACACACTGTTGCTGGTATTTTGGCCCATTCCTCCATGCAGATCTCCTCTAGAGCAGTGATGTTTTGGGGCTGTCGCTGGGCAACACGGACTTTCAACTCCCTCCAAAGATTTTCTATGGGGTTGAGATCTGGAGACTGGCTAGGCCACTCCAGGACCTTGAAATGCTTCTTACGAAGCCACTCCTTCGTTGCCCGGGCGGTGTGTTTGGGATCATTGTCATGCTGAAAGACCCAGCCACGTTTCATCTTCAATGCCCTTGCTGATGGAAGGAGGTTTTCACTCAAAATCTCACGATACATGGCCCCATTCATTCTTTCCTTTACACGGATCAGTCGTCCTGGTCCCTTTGCAGAAAAACAGCCCCAAAGCATGATGTTTTCACCCCGATGCTTCACAGTAGGTATGGTGTTCTTTGGATGCAACTCAGCATTCTTTGTCCTCCAAACACGACGAGTTGAGTTTTTACCAAAAAGTTCTATTTTGGTTTCATCTGACCATATGACATTCTCCCAATCCTCTTCTGGATCATCCAAATGCACTCTAGCAAACTTCAGACGGGCCTGGACATGTACTGGCTTAAGCAGGGGGACACGTCTTGCACTGCAGGATTTGAGTCCCTGGCGGCGTAGTGTGTTACTGATGGTAGGCTTTGTTACTTTGGTCCCAGCTCTCTGCAGGTCATTCACTAGGTCCCCCCGTGTGGTTCTGGGATTTTTGCTCACCGTTCTTATGATCATTTTGACCCCACGGGGTGAGATCTTGCGTGGAGCCCCAGATCGAGGGAGATTATCAGTGGTCTTTTATGTCTTCCATTTCCTAATAATTGCTCCCACAGTTGATTTCTTCAAACCAAGCTGCTTACCTATTGCAGATTCAGTCTTCCCAGCCTGGTGCAGGTCTACAATTTTGTTTCTGGTGTCCTTTGACAGCTCTTTGGTCTTGGCCATAGTCGAGTTTGGAGTGTGACTGTTTGAGGTTGTGGACAGGTGTATTTTATACTGATAACAAGTTCAAACAGGTGCCATTAATACAGGTAACGAGTGGAGGACAGAGGAGCCTCTTAAAGAAGAAGTTACAGGTCTGTGAGAGCCAGAAATCTTGCTTGTTTGTAGGTGACCAAATACTTATTTTCCAGCATAATTTGCAAATAAATCTCAATTTGTCTGTCATAGTTGACGTGTACCTATGATGAAAATTACAGGCCTCTCTCATCTTTTTAAGTGGGAGAACTTGCACAATTGGTGGCTGACTAAATACTTTTTTCCCCCACTGTACAGGGGGTACCGGTTTACAATATACCGCCAACCCTTGTCTTACCAGAGGCTGCTGTTCTATACATTTACATTTGCATTTTAGTCATTTAGCAGACGCTCTTATCCGAAGCGACTTACAGGAGCAATTAGGGTTAAGTGCCTTGCTCAAGGGCACATTTACGTCATTTAGCAGACGCTCTTATCCAGAGCGACTTACAAATTGGTGCATTCACCCTATAGCCAGTGGGATAACCACTTTACATTTTTTATTTAATGTTTTATTTATTTTTTATTATTAATTATTTATATATATATATATATATATATATTTTTTTTTTTTTTTTTTTTTTTGGGGGGGGGGGGGGTAGAAGGATTACTTTATCCTATCCCAGGTATTCCTTAAAGAGGTGGGGTTTCAAATGTCTCCGGAAGGTGGTGAGTGACTCCGCTGTCCTGGCGTCGTGAGGGAGCTTGTTCCACCATTGGGGTGCCAGAGCAGCGAACAGTTTTGACTGGGCTGAGCGGGAACTATGCTTCCGCAGAGGAAGGGGAGCCAGCAGGCCAGAGGTGGATGAACGCAATGCCCTCGTTTGGGTGTAGGGACTGATCAGAGGCTGAAGGTACGGAGGTGCCGTTCCCCTCACTGCTCCATAGGCAAGCACCATGGTCTTGTAACGGATGCAAGCTTCAACTGGAAGCCAGTGGAGTGTGCGGAGGAGGGGGGTGATGTGAGAGAACTTGGGAAGGTTGAACACCAGACGGGCTGCGGCATTCTGGATGAGTTGTAGGGGTTTAATGGCACAGGCAGGGAGGCCAGCCAACAGCGAGTTGCAGTAATCCAGACGGGAGATGACAAGTGCCTGGATTAGGACCTGTGCCGCTTCCTGTGTAAGGCAGGGTCGTACTCTCCGAATGTTGTAGAGCATGAACCTGCAGGATCGGGTCACCGCCTTGATGTTAGCGGAGAACGACAGGGTGTTGTCCAGGGTCACGCCAAGGCTCTTCGCACTCTGGGAGGAGGACACAACGGAGTTGTCAACCGTGATGGCGAGATCATGGAACGGGCAGTCCCTCCCCGGGAGGAAGAGCAGCTCCGTCTTGCCAGGGTTCAGCTTGAGGTGGTGATCCGTCATCCATACTGATATGTCTGCCAGACATGCAGAGATGCGATTCGCCACCTGGTTATCAGAAGGGGGAAAGGAGAAGATTAGTTGTGTATCGTCAGCGTATCAATGATAGGAGAGGCCATGTGAGGATATGACAGAGCCAAGTGACTTGGTGTATAGGGAGAATAGGAGAGGGCCTAGAACTGAGCCCTGGGGGACACCAGTGGTGAGAGCACGTGGTGCGGAGACAGCTTCTCGCCACGCCACTTGGTAGGAGCGACCGGTCAGGTAGGACGCAATCCAGGAGTGAGCCGCGCCGGAGATGCCCAGCTCGGAGAGGGTGGAGAGGAGGATCTGATGGTTCACAGTATCAAAGGCAGCAGACAGGTCTAGAAGGACAAGAGCAGAGGAGAGAGAGTTAGCTTTAGCAGTGCGGAGAGCCTCCATGACACAGAGAAGAGCAGTCTCAGTTGAATGACCAGTCCTGAAACCTGACTGGTTTGGATCAAGAAGGTCATTCTGAGAGAGATAGCAAGAGAGTTGGCTAAAGACGGCACGCTCAATAGTTTTGGAAAGAAAAGAAAGAAGGGATACTGGTCTGTAGTTGTTGACATCAGTGGGATCGAGTGTTGGTTTTTTGAGAAGGGGTGCAACTCTCGCTCTCTTGAAGACGGAAGGGACATAGCCAGCGGTCAAGGATGAGTTGATCAGCGAGGTGAGGTAGGGGAGAAGGTCACCGGAGATGGTCTGGAGAAGAGAGGAGGGGATGGGGTCAAGCGGGCAGGTTGTTGGGCGGCCTGCAGTCACAAGTCGCAGGATTTTATCTGGAGAGAGAGGGGAGAAAGAAGTCAAAGCATAGGGTAGGGCAGTGTGAGTAGGACCAGCAGTGTCATTAGACTTAACAAACGGGGATCGGATGTCGTCAACCTTCTTTTCAAAGTGGTTGACGAAGTCATCCACAGAGAGAGAGGAGGGGGGGGGGGGGGGGGGGGGATTCAGCAGGGAGGAGAATGTGGCAAAGAGCTTCCTAGGGTTAGAGGCAGATGCTTGGAATTTAGAGTGGTAGAAAGTGGCCTTAGCAGCAGAAACAGATGAAGAAAATGTAGAGAGGAGGGAGTGAAAAGATGCCAGGTTGGCAGGGAGTTTAGTTTTCTTCCATTTCCGCTCCGCTGCCCGGAGCTCTGTTCTGTGAGCTCGCAATGAGTCATCAAGCCACGGAGCTGGAGGGGAGGACCGAGCCGGCCGGGAGGATAGGGGACACAGAGAGTCAAAGGATGCAGAAAGGGAGGAGAGGAGGGTTGAGGAGGCAGAATCAGGAGATTGGAGGGAGAAGGATTGAGCAGAGGGAAGAGATGATAGGATGGAAGAGGAGAGAGTAGTGGGAGAGAGAGAGCGAAGGTTGCGGCGGCGCATTACCATCTGTGTAGGGGCAGAGTGAGTAGTGTTGGAGGAGAGCGAGAGAGAAAAGGAAACAAAGTAGTGGTCGGAGACATGGAGGGGAGTTGCAGTGAGATTAGTAGAAGAGCAGCATCTAGTAAAGATGAGGTCAAGCGTATTGCCTGCCTTGTGAGTAGGGGGGGACGGTGAGAGGGTGAGGTCAAAAGAGGAGAGGAGTGGAAAGAAGGAGGCAGAGAGAAATGAGTCAAATGTAGACGTAGGGAGGTTGAAATCCCCCAAAACTGTGAGGGTGAGCCATCCTCAGGAAAGGAACTTATCAAGGCGTCAAGCTCATTGATGAACTCTCCAAGGGAACCTGGAGGGCGATAGATGACAAGGATATTAAGCTTAAATGGGCTAGTGACTGTGACAGCATGGAATTCAAATGAGGAGATAGACAGATGGGTTAGGGGAAAAATTGAGAATGTCCACTTGGGAGAGATGAGGATTCCTGTGCCACCACCCCTCTGACCAGATGCTCTCGGGGTATGCGAGAACACATGGTCAGACGAGGAGAGAGCAGTAGGAGTAGCAGTGTTTTCAGTGGTAATCCATGTTTCCGTCAGCGCCAGGAAGTCGAGGGACTGGAGGTTAGCATAGGTTGGGATGAAGTCAGCTTTGTTGGCAGCAGAACGGCAGTTCCAGAGGCTGCCTGAGACCTGGAACTCCAGGTGTGGGGTGCGTGCAGGGACCACCAGGTTAGAGAGGCAGCAGCCACGCGGTGTGAGGCGTTTGTGTAGCCTGTGCGGAGAGGAGAGAACAGGGATAGGCAGAGACATAGTTGACAGGCTGTAGCAAATGGCTACAATAATGCAGAGGAGATCGGAATGAAATGAACTAAACATCTGGCAAAGGAGAGAGTAGGGCCTCCCTCACCAAAACTTCCACCTCAGAAACTATAATTGTTTCACTGAACCACCCGAACAAAAACTCTCCCAACTTCCACTTTTAGAAATTAGAATTGTTGTGAACTACAGCGGTTCAATGTTTCAAGGAATAGACTCAACTTACTTTATTCAGCTAGCTAACTATGACACCATAGCTAACTAGCATGCTAGCATCCAATAACACACAGTTTAGCACCAATACTTGGTTACAACAAGCTACCAATAGTGTGTTAACACACTAAACAGATGATTCGTGTCCGTGTCTAGTTCCTTTCATAACGCAGCAATAATTAAACGTTGGCTAGCTAGCACAAATATATTGTATTTAGCTGCTACAGTACAGTTAGATGGTCGTGTTGGCTAGCTAGCAGTGGCTACTGTGTTGACTTTGTTTGAAAAACGGCTAGCTAGCTAGCTTCGTGCTACACCCGGCACCGCCGAAAACAATGCTAAACTACAATAACTACCCACAACAGCCCACGATGCCTAACTATGACACCATAGCTAACTAGCATGCTAGCATCCAATAACACACAGTTTAGCACCAATACTTGGTTACAACAAACTACCAATAGTGTGTTAACACACTAAACAGATAATTCGTGTCCGTGTCTAGTTCCTTTCATAACGCAGCAATAATTAAACGTTGGCTAGCTAGCACAAGTATATTGTATTTAGCTGCTACAGTACAGTTAGCTGGTCGTGTTGGCTAGCTAGCAATGGCTACTGTGTTGACTTTGTTTGAAAAACGGCTAGCTAGCTAGCTTCGTGCTACACCCGGCACCGCCGAAAACAATGCTAACCTACAATAACTACCCACAACAGCCCACGATGCCTAACTATGACGCCATAGCTAACTAGCATGCTAGCATCCAATAACACACAGTTTAGCACCAATACTTGGTTACAACAAACTACCAATAGTGTGTTAACACACTAAACAGATAATTCGTGTCCGTGTCTAGTTCCTTTCATAACGCAGCAAAAATTAAACGTTGGCTAGCTAGCACAAATATATTGTATTTAGCTACTACAGTACAGTTAGCTGGTCGTGTTGGCTAGCTAGCAATGGCTACTGTGTTGACTTTGTTTGAAAAACGGCTAGCTAGCTGGCTTCGTGCTGCGGGCCTACCTACAATACCTAACTACAATCTAAATACATAATTAAGCCTTACTCGACAAAGCCCAAGCTATGTATAAAGCCAAACTTACCCGACGCCAGCTGACATTTGTCTTCTGCAATCAGTAGGTGTAATTAAGTACAGTAGCTACTAACTACCTAGCGTTGATGGCTCAGATAATGAGGTTAGAAAAACGGCTGAATGGTAGGTAGCTAGCTGGCTTAATTACAGGTACTCTTAAGCGTGAAATAACATTGGAAACAACTCTCCACCGTTGCTAAACGTTACCAGTAGCTACCCGCTAGCTAGCTAGCCTCGTGCTTCGCCGGGCTCCGCCGTAAACAATACTTACCTACAATAATTACCTACAGAAACCTACAATAATTACCTAAATAACTACCTAAATAAACTACCTACAATACCTAACTACAACTACCTACCTACAATCTAAATACATGGTTTAAGCTTTACTCAACACCATATAAGAAGCCAAGCTTACCTCCTGCTAGAGAAAACACAATCTCTCCCGACCACAGCTACAGCTATTCTATCATGCCGATACAGTGTATAACCCGCCAGCTGTATGTTATTCATGTCTTTGTTCAGCCACGACTCGGTGAAACATAAGATATTACAGTTTTTAATGTCCCGTTGGTAGGATATACGCGCTTGTAGTTCGTCCACTTTATTATAAAGCGTTTGTATGTTGGCCAATAGTATCGATGGCAACGGCAGATTAGCCACTTGTTCAAAATAAGTTACAAACAATGCGAAAAAACACACAAAATAGCACGGTTGGTTAAGAGTCCATAAAACGGCAGCCATCCCCTCCGGCGCCATGCCTTAAGCATTTCAATCCAAAAGCCCCTGAATTACCCCTCACAAGACCCCAGGGAATTAGCCAGGTGTGCTTTTATTTATTATTTTTAAAAAAATGGAGGGGGGGAAAGGAAGCGGTGGGTATATATCAGGGGGTTTACATGTGATGTGTTGGTCTTTAAACATCTGAAATGCAGACTAAATAGCAGACATTGGCGAAATACTATTTATTTATTGCAAACATTGGACTCATGACAAACTGTTTGTCTATTTTATGACATTTCCAATGTCAGTGATATAATTTTACTGTAAAATACAGCAGAATTCCATCACATTCAATAACATTTACATTTAAGTCATTTAGCAAACGCTCTTTTCCAGAGCGACTTACAAATTGGTGAATTCAACTTAGGATAGCCAGTAGGACAACCACCACTGGGGGAGGGGGGGGTGTAGAAGGATTACTGTTAGACTATTCCAGGTATTCCTTAAAGAGGTAGGGTTTCAAGTGTCTCCGGAAGGTGGTAAGTGACTCCACTATCCTGACGTCGTGGGGGAGCTTGTTCCACCATTGGGTTGCCAGAGCAGCGAATAGCTTTGACTGGGCTGAGCGGGAACTGTGCTTCCGTAGAGGTAGGGGGCTAGCAGGCCAGAGGTGGATGAACGTAGTGCCCTCGTTTGGGTGTAGGATCTGATCAGAGCCTGAAGGTAAGGAGGTGCCGTTCCCCTCACAGCTCCGTAGGCAAGCACCATGGTTTTGTAGTAGATGCGAGCTTCAACTGGAAGCCAGTGGAGTGTGCGGAGGAGCAGGGTGACATGAGAGAACTTGGGAAGGTTGAACACCAGACGGGCTGCAGCATTCTGGATAAGTTGTAGGGGTTTAATGGCACAGGCAGGGAGCCCAGCCAACAGTGAGTTGCAGTAATCCAGACGGGAGATGACAAGTGCCTGGATTAGGACCTGTGCCATTAAGGTATGGTCATACTATGCGAATGTTGTAGAGCATGAACCTGCATGATCGGGTCACCGCTTTGATGTTAGCGGAGAACGACAGGGTGTTGTCCAGGGTCATGCCAAGGTTCTTTGCACTCTGGGAGGAGGACACAATGGAGTTGTCAACCGTGATGGCGAGATCATGGAGCGGGCAGTCCTTCCCCGGGAGGAAGAGCACCTCCGTCTTGCCGAGGTTCAGCTTGAGGTGGTGATCAGACATCCACACTGATATGTCTGCCAGACATGCAGAGATGTCATGTATTTAGTGAGACGTGGTGTGTGTTTGCTGTAGCTAAATCCTCTTCCCCCGGCCTGTCTCCAGACCAGAGAGAGATGCTTCCTAGGGAGTTCTGTAATCTCCTGTGTGTCCCGTGGTGTGTGTGACGGACACCCTCCGCTCCCACTACCTTACCCAGCTGAAGCTGCCCAGATACTGTGTGTGTATGCATAGCAGAGAGAGTGTGTGTGTGTGTGTGTGTTTTTGTGAGGGAAAGTGTGTATGTGAGAGAGTATGTGAATGTATGCGCGCTGTTGTGTGTGCACTCCTACAGTATGTGCATGCTCTGTCTCCACAACTAAACTGTGTGTAAAGAGGTGACAGGTGGACGCTGGGCTAGCAATTAAGATTCTACTCAGCCAGGCTGCACCAATGGCTCAATAGGGCGCGAAAAAGTGAAGGCCCAGTGGTGAAAAATGTCCTTCCCGTACAACCTAAGCATTAATTACACCAATTGGTATTGCACAGTCATCAATATCCGTCCACCCTGGTAGGGAAGGGAAGAGAGGGATAGGGGGTGCATCTGTGTTGCGCTGCTATGCTTATGCTTGTTTAATGCAGCACTCTGTGACCATGCAGTGAACTGGGATGCGGTGTAAAGAGAGGGTGATTGATTCACCCTCTGGTCTAGCTAGTAGCTATATTGTAGCAGTGTTTGGTGGTACTGTACCTGTGTTTGAGACGTTTAAGACATTTCTTAGGTAGATTTAAGTGATGTGAAGTGAAGTATATGTTTTATACATTTCTTGGGTAATATTAACTTGTTTTGACATCGGGACGACCTTCTCATGCAACTGAGAATTCCATCTGGGTTCAAGAGTGACTTTGGCCCAAATTCAGCCCCATCTGCCTCTCTACTCGACATAAAACCCTCAGAACACCCTTTTAAAAAAGACAATTAATCACTTTTTTTTATACATCGTTTATAACTTTTGTCATAAACATCATTAGCTTTGTGGTCACTGAATTTAATCACAAGTTGTTGTTTGAAATTATTTTTTTCTGCTGTAAACATTGTGCTTTGCCTTTTCTGACAGTAGTCGGAGAGGCAAGTTTCAACTAGGGAACATATGTTTACTTTAGACTTCTCCATCACCTTAGAAATATGTAGATATTTAGATAGCGATTAAATATTCCTGTTCAGGGCTGTGGTGGAATAGGGTTTGCTGTATTGTGTTTATCTGTCATCAATCTAGATCAGAAATCAGAATGTGTACTTTGCTTCATTAATTTTAATAGGTTACTGGCTTCAACTATACATCAAACACACACACACACACACACACACACACACACACACACACACACACACATACACACACACACACACACACACACAAACAGACTACATACAGAGAGGAAAACATGTATTTGTAACATACTGACAGACATCAGTCACACACTCGCAAAAACCCACCCACACATCATTCAATACAATGCAATACATACAAATCAAACAAACATTTTGCTCTTTCTCTCCAGCCCGGTGTGCCTCTTCATCATGTTTCTGGAGAGAAAGGGATCCTCATTATACCTCTCAATATCTTTCTCCTCATTTCACATTCTCCCTGACCCTCCCCCCTCGTTGTCTCTGGCCGTAGGGCACTGTGGAGTGCCCTGGTCGAGGAGACTGGGCCCCCACGTCATTATATCCAGCCTCCTCCACCCTCTACAGGCTGGAGCTCAATGCCTCAGGGCTCCCTCTCTCTCTCTGCCCCCTCCATCTCTTCCTCCTCTCTCCCTCTCTACCCCCCCCCCCCCCCCCCTATCTTCCCCCCACCCCCATCCACACTCCATCTCTCTACCCTGCTCTCTCTCTCTGCCCTCCCTCTCTGAGGTCATGGAAATCAGGACCCGGACACAAATATCTTCCATCTGTATGAGGGGGATGTTCACGGTCCGTCTTGGAGTTTCTATTTATGAGAGTTCGTTATTTTCATAACCTAGTCTGTCACTTAGTGTTATGATATTTGTTTTCAATGGACTGAGGAAAGGTTGAATGAACACGTCTATGCCAAGGCATTCCAGGACAGATGTTTCTCAATTACAAAGTAATATGTTGCATGTTTTCCTTTGCATGTATACAACATGGATACTGTAAAATATCATTGTTTTCACAGTATTTGTCTCAGTATGTTGAGATGTATGCAATAACACTGAACACAGATTTAAACAGAAAATGGGCCATTGGAAGGACGTCATTATTTTCAGTCCTCATTTTATTGCAAATTAAATTACAAACTGTATTATTCCCCAGCTCCATGTAAAAAAAAAATGAAGAAGAAAGAAGGAAAATGCAAAGCTGCTAATTCATGCATGAAGGCATTGTTGGTGTAAAAAAAAAATCCTGCGATTCCAGACGCTTGAATCCACCATGGTATTATTCATTAAGACAAGTGAAACGTTGGGAGTCTGCAAGAGTCTATCTCCAAGCAGGCCCGACCATATGTTTAGTGTCAATATGACTTCACGGTTGCCCATGTGGAAAATAGCTCGGGGGCCACAGAATGAGCACTCAGAAGAGAGTGCTGTGTTTAGATAAATTATCTTCAACAGGGATATGCGAAAATACAAAATTAGAAGCCATGTCTAAAAATAATTTGCTGTGTTTTTTAATTGCGGATGGGAAATGTAGTACAGTTGATTAGGAATCTGGTCAGAGAGAGAGAGAGAGAGAGAGAGAGAGAGAGAGAGAGAGAGAGAGAGAGAAGAACATTTGTCCAATTGCTTCTGTCGTCCTTGGTGATACTCCAAGGCCTGCCTGGCATGGGTTTGTCAAATGAGAGTAAAAGAGAGGTGTAAAGAGAAAAAGTGAAAAACATAGTTAAATAAAGTAGCCTGAGAGAGAAGGGAGATATGAGAAAGCAAAAGTAAAGGAATAAAAAAAGCCTGAAAATGATGAAAAGAAAGCTGAGAAGGAGCATTTAAAGACACACTCCGGAACTTTGGCGACTAGTAAGCCTTATTCTACACACAATACCCTATAATGACAAAGCAAAAACAGGTTTGTAGAATTTTTTTGCAAATGTATTAAAAATAAAAAACCTTATTTCTAGGGAGTTTTTCCTAGCCACCGTGCTTCTACACCTGCATTACTAGCTGTTTGGGGTTTTAGGCTGGGTGTCTGTACAGCACTTCGAGATATTAGCTAATGTATGAAGGGCTATATAAAATAAAATTGATTGATTGATTGATTATTTACATAAGTATTCAGACCCTTTGCTATGAGACTCGAAATTGAGCTCAGGTGCATCCTGTTTCCATTGATCATCCTTGAGATTGTCACGGATTCTGCCGAGGCTGCTCCTCCTCCTGGTTCGGGCAGGCTTCGGCGTTCGTCGTCCCCGGAGTACTAGCTGCCACCGTTGAATGTTTCTATGTTTGATTGCTTTTGTCTGTCTTTTACACCTGTGTCCGTTTGTGTCTGATTACGTGTCCTATAAGTTGCCTGTTTTGTATTGGTTAGGTTGTGTGTTTTTTTTCGCCTGTCCGTAGTGCTGCGTGTTTTTGTATCAGTTTCGTTGTTTAGTGTAATACGCATAGTTTGCGTATTGCTCGCCTCTGTTTTGTTTTGAGGCCGTTTACTGTATCTTTGCCTAGTGGTTTCACAGTAAACTTTGTTGGACTAAGCTTCGGTGTCCTGCGCCTGACTCCCACACCACATACACCTCAGCCTTGACAGAGATGTTTCTACAACTTGATTGGAGTCCACCTGTGGTAAATTCAATTGAGTGGACATGATTTGGAAAGGCACACACCTGTCTATATAAGGTCACACAGTTGACAGTGCATGTCAGAGCAAAAACCAAGCCATTAGGTCGAAGGAATTGTCATGATGTCACTGCGACAACTGTGTACAGACATGTCAATAGACTTAGTATATAGTGCATTCGGAAAGTATTCAGACCCCTTGACTTTTTCCACATTTTGTTACGTTACAGCATTATTCTAAAATTGTTCACATTTGTTTCCTCATCAATCTCCACACAATATCCCATAATGACAAAGCAAAAACTGAAATATCACATTTACATAAGTATTTAGACCCTTTACTCAGTACTTTGTTGATGCACCTTTGTCAGCGATTACAGCCTCGAGCCTCTTGCGTATGACTGTTGATATTGTAATGGGTTACAGAGTTAATGTTTACAGTTAATTCATTGAGCTGTATCCAAATATATTTTTCTTTACAGTTATTTATGTACAGTGGGGAAAAAAAGTATTTAGTCAGCCACCAATTGTGCAAGTTCTCCCACTTAAAAAGATGAGAGAGGCCTGTAATTTTCATCATAGGTACACGTCAACTATGACAGACAAATTGAGAAAAAAGAATCCAGAAAATCACATTGTAGGATTTTTTATGAATTTATTTGCAAATTATGGTGGAAAATAAGTATTTGGTCACCTACAAACAAGCAAGATTTCTGGCTCTCACAGACCTGTAACTTCTTCTTTAAGAGGCTCCCCTGTCCTCCACTCGTTACCTGTATTAATGGCACCTGTTTGAACTTGTTATCAGTATAAAAGACACCTGTCCACAACCTCAAACAGTCACACTCCAAACTCCACTATGGCCAAGACCAAAGAGCTGTCAAAGGAACCAGAAACAAAATTGTAGACCTGCACCAGGCTGGGAAGACTGAATCTGCAACAGGTAAGCAGCTTGGTTTGAATAAATCAACTGTGGGAGCAATTATTATGAAATGGAAGACATACAAGACCACTGATAATCTCCCTCGATCTGGGGCTCCATGCAAGATCACACCCCGTGGGGTCAAACTGATCACAAGAACGGTGAGCAAAAATCCCAGAACCACACGGGGGGACCTAGTGAATGACCTGCAGAGAGCTGGGACCAAAGTAACAAAGCCTACCATCAGTAACACACTACGCCGCCGGGGACTTAAATCCTGCAGTGCCAGACGTGTCCCCCTGCTTAAGCCAGTACATGTCCAGGCCCATCTGAAGTTTGCTAGAGTGCATTTGGATGATCCAGAAGAGGATTGGGAGAATGTCATATGGTCAGATGAAACCAAAATATAACTTTTTGGTAAAAACTCAACTTGTCGTGTTTGGAGGACAAAGAATGCTGAGTTGCATCCAAAGAACACCATACCTACTGTGAAGCATGGGGGTGGAAACTTCATGCTTTGGGGCTGTTTCTCTGCAAAGGGACCAGGACGACTGATCAGTGTAAAGGAAAGAATGAATGGGGCCATGTATCGTGAGATTTTGAGTGAAAACCTCCTTCCATCAGCAAGGGCATTGAAGATGAAATGTGGCTGGGTCTTTCAGCATGACAATGATCCCAAACACACCGCCCGGGCAACAAAGGAGTGGCTTCGTAAGAAGCATTTCAAGGTCCTGGAGTGGCCTAGCCAGTCTCCAGATCTCAACCCCATAGAAAATCTTTGGAGGGAGTTGAAAGTCCGTGTTACCCAGCGACAGCCCCAAAACATCACTGCTCTAGAGGAGATCTGCATGGAGGAATGGGCCAAAATACCAGCAACAGTGTGTGAAAACCTTGTGAAGACTTACAGAAAACGTTTGACCTGTGTCATTGCCAACAAAGGGTATATAACAAAGTATTAAGTAACTTTTGTTATTGACCAAATACTTATTTTCCACCATAATTTGCACATAAATTCATTAAAAATCCAACAATGTGATTTTCTGGATTTTTTTTTCTCAATTTGTCTGTCATAGTTGACGTGTACCTATGATGAAAATGACAGGCCTCTCTCATCTTTTTAAGTGGGAGAACTTGCATAATTTGTGGCTGACTAAATACTTGTTTTCCCCACTGTATGTACAATAGCAATTGTATTATAATCCATGTGATGGAGATCAAGAGAACTATGTACATATTTATGTTGTATTGGTTAGTATTGGATTACTCTATTGACTGCAAGTACCAGAATGCCTTTCGACAGGAAGTAAGAAAAACGAGAACGCGCCAGTTATGTACAAGTGACAAGTGCTTTCGCTAGCAACTTTCTTTTATTGTTTTGTCGAATCTACAGTGGTAAAATGTAACGTGAACAAGTATTATTACTAAAACGAAGCTTTCATCTCACAACCGACGCCCCGAGTCATTACTTTGAAGATAGTTATTCTATATTTTGGTGCTGAAACCCGGGAGTATGAGCTGCGACGAAGATCAGAGGGATGAAGTGGATGAAATAGCTGAGGAGGAACGTCGGCATGAAGCAGACAGAATGAGATGAAAGCGTGGTACCATCCAAGGTGCCACAACAAGCAGATTGACGTGGAAATAACACAGTCAAATCCGGATACTGATCACTTGAGTACATTGTTGGAATTGCTGTCAGCTAAGGAGGACAGCTTGTTTGAACTTGATCATGGAATTGAACATTTAACTCCGTTGGACGGATTGGAGGCGGAGATTGCATGCACGGACGATTACAAAGAGCACCTTATCATGCTGAAAGCTGTGCACAACGAGTGATAAAGAAAAAACAGGAGCTCATCCCACTACCAGCATGGTAGTAATGCTAACTCAAACAGATCACAGAGAAAATCAGTAAGGCTACCAAAGTTGATTATTGAGAAATTCTATGGAGATGTCAGTATGTGGCAGGAGTTTTGGAGCCTGTATGAGACTGCTATTCACAACAATGAATCACTGTGCAATAAAGAGAAGTTTACCTACCTGAAAACATATCTCACTGGACCAGCTGCAAAGGCAGTAGCAGGACTGATGTTAACAGACAGTAACTATGATGATGCAATCACTCTGCTCAACATCAGATTTGGAAGGAAGGATCTTGTGATTAGTGCTCACATGTCAAAGCTGCTGAATTTCACTCCTGTAAAGAAATCCTCTGACGAATGTGAAATTCAGATAGGAGCTTGGAATCACTGGGTGTAGTGTCAGAAACCTACGGAAGCCTACTATGCCCAATCTTACTACAGATGATTTCAGAGGACATACTGTAGCTCTTGACTATAGTCGTCAGAAGGGAGTAGATGATGAATGGAAAGTGTCTGAGAGAGATACTTTCCTACAGAAAGAGGTTCAGAGCAGGGAGAGAGCACTACAAATGACAAGATCATGCAACCAACAGAAAGAGAGCAAACCATGGAACAAGTAATGCTCCTCCAATGAAATGAAAACAAAAAGACCCAACATGCCATCTGCTGCGGCAATGCACACAGCCAGCCAGAAGGAACAAAACTGTCTATTCTGTGACAGTGCAGACCACAAATCAGAAAACTGCCCAGACCACAATATCACTGCAGACAAAGAGAAACTAAAGAAAATGTGAAGATGCTTTGTATGTTTAGGACAGAAACGCTGCAAAAATCTGTAAAGTCAAAGACGTGTCATGTGCAACATGTGGAAGCAGACATCACAATGTCTGGGACAAACATAGAGGCAATTGAAACCCCACAAGTGTGCACAGCTGTGAAGAAGGTTCCTGGTGAGCAGACTCTACATGAGCTCAATAGAAAGGGACTGCAGCTCGCAGACTTTCCAGGAGATGACAATGATCCTGAACTCACTGTCCTGATAGGAGCAGACTACTACTGGCAGATGGTATCAGGCCGAGTGGAGCGACTGACAGAGTCGCTGGTTGCTTTAGAGAGCACCTTTGGATGGTCGGTGCAGGGACCAGTGTCCATGTCGCCGAGGCAACATGCATGTTCATCCCACTTGATGAAGACACACTAGTCTCCAAACAACTGCATGCATTCCGGGAGCTTGAGTCTCTGGGTATCACAAGCGAGAAAACACAGAACCCAGAGGAAAACAAGGCTCTACAGAGCTTCAAGAGAAACACACCTTCAAAGATGGACGATACCACGTGGAGTTGCCATGGAAACAAGAAATGCCAGAACTCCCAAGACATCTATAGAAACGCCAAGAAACGGTTTGAAGGTCTGAAGAAAAGACTGAAGAAGGATGTGATGTTGTAAAGCAGATACAATGAAGTAGTAGAGGATATGGCAGAGGACGTGCCCAAGGACAACGCATCAAGCGCAGACAACGTGAAATACTACTTACCTCACCATGCAGTACTCCGAGAGGACAAGGTGACGACATAACTGAGAGTGGTGTTTGATGCCTTGTCCCATGAAGATGGCTGTCCATACCTCAATGACTGTCTTCTCACAGGACCAAACCTGAATAAAATCAAATCAAATTTAATTTGTCACATACACGTGTTTAGCGGATGTTATTGCAGGTGTAGCGAAATGCTTGTGCTTCTAGCTCCGACAGTGCAGTATTATCTAACAAGTAATATCTAATAATTCCACAACATATACCCAATACACACAAATCCAAGTAAGGAATGGAATTAAGAATATATACATATATGAACGAGCAATGACAGAGTCGCATGGACTATGACACAGTAGAATAGTATAGAATACAGTACATACATATGAGATGAGTAATGCAAGATATGTAAACATTATTAAAGTGACTAGTGTTTCATTTCTTAAAGTGGACCAGGAATTTCTGGTCTATGTCAATAGGTAAAAGCCTCTAATGTGCTAGTGATGGCTATTTAACAGTCTGAAGGCCTTGAGATAGAAGTTGTTTTTCAGTCTCTCGGTCCCAGCTTTGATGCAGCTGTACTGACCTCGCATTCTGGATGATAGCGGGGTGACAAGACAGTGGCTTGGGTGTTTGATGTCCTTGATTATCTTTTTGGCCTTCCTGTGACATCGGGTGCTGTAGGTGTCCTGGAGTGTGGGTAGTTTGCCCCCGGTAATGCATTGGGCAGACCGCACCACCCTCTGGAGAGCCCTGCGGTTGCAGGTGATGCAGTTGCCGTACCAGGCGGTGATACAGCCCGACAGGATGCTCTCAATTGGGCATCTGTAAAAGTTTGTGAGGGTTCAGCCTCCTGAGGTTGAAGAGGCTCTGTTGCGCCTTCTTCACCACACTGTCTGTGTGGGTGGACCATTTCAGATTGTCAGTGATGTTTACGCCAAGGAACTTGAAGCTTTTCACCTTCTCCACTGCGGTCCTGTCAATGTGGATAGGGGGTGCACCCTATGCTGTTTCCTGAAGTCCACGATCATCTCCTTTGTTTTGTTGACGTTGAGTGAAATATTATTTTCCTGGCACCACACTCCCAGAGCCATCACCTCATCCATGTAGGCTGTCTGATCATTGTTGGTAATCAAGCCTACTACTGTTGAGTCGTCTGAAAACTTGATGATTGATTTGGAGGCGTGCTTGGCCACGCAGTCATGGGTGAACAGGGAGTACAGGAGTGGGCTGAGCACGCACCCTTGTGGGACCCCAGTTCTGAGGATCAGCGAAGTGGAGGTGTTGTTTCCTACCTTCACAACCTGGGGGTGGCCCGTCAGGAAGTCCAGGACCCAGTTGCACAGGGCTGGGTTCAGACCCAGGGCCTCGAGCTTAATGATGAGTTTGGAGGGTATTATGGTGTTGAAGGCTGAGCTAGAGTCAATGAACAGCATTCTTACATAGGTATTCCTCTTGTCCAGATGGGATAGGGCAGTGTGATAGCGATTGAATCGTCTGTGGATCTATTGGGGCGGTAATCAAATTTAAGTGGGTCTAGGTTGACAGGTAAGGTAGAGGTGATATGATCCTTGACTATTCTCTCAAAGCACTTCATATGATGACAGAGGTGAGTGCTACGGGGCAATAGTCATTTAGTTCAGTTACCTTTGCTTTCTTGGGTACAGGAACAATGGTGGCCATCTTGAAGCATGTGGGGACAGCAGACTGGGATAGGGAGAGATTTAATATGTCTGTAAACAATTACACCATGAGTTGTTAATCGTGAAACGCACACCTCCGCATTTCTGCTTCCCAGAGAGATAAATATTTTTGTCTGTGCGATGAACTGAGAACCCATCTGGCTGGACCGATTTCGAAAGAATATCCCGAGAGAGCCATGTCTCCGTGAAATAAAGTATTTTACAGGCCCTGATGTCTCTTTGGAAAGAAACCCTTGCCCTGAGCTTATCAACTTTGTTATCCAAAGACTGAACATTAGCAAGTAATGTACTCAGAAGCGGTGAGTGTTGTGCGCGCCTCCTAAGTCAAACCAGCAGGCCACTCCGAGTGCCTCTTCTCCTCCGGCGATGTTTTGGGTCGGCCTCTGGAATCAGTTCTATTGCACGGGGGAGAGCGAATAAAGGATCTGCTTTGGGAAAGTCGTATTCCTGGTCGTAATGTTGGTAGTTCTGGTGAGTTACCGCCGCTCTGATATCCAATAGTGTTTCCCGGTTGTATGTAATGATACAAAACAATTTCTGAGCTAATAACACATAACATAACAAAAAACTCCCCAAGTCTGTTCTTGATTGCAGCTACAATCAGGAAGCACCTGAAACAATATGAAATAGAACAACCAGAAGTTGTAGAGACATTGAGAGAGTAACTCTATGCAAATGACTTCATTGCAAGTTCACGCAATGTTGAAGAGGCTTACTTTGTGACAACAACTGCAAAGTGAATGCGGTTCACTGCAGGTACAGACCTCTGCAAGTGAATGACCAACTCTCCTGAACTGAAAACAAAATGGGAGGAGAGTACGACAACTGACCACCCGTTCGTGCTAGAAACACAAGGAGTAGTGCTGAAAGTTTTGGTCTCTTGGCAGGTTTGTTGTGGTGCCATATTCTTTCAATTTTTTAATAATGGATTCAATGGTGCTCTGTGGGATGTTCAAAGTTTCTGATATTTTTGTATAACCCAACCCTGATCTGTACTTCTCCACAACTTTGACCCTGACCTGTTTGGAGAGCTCCTTGGTCTTCATGGTGCCGCTTGCTTGGTGGTGCCCCTTGCTTAGTGGTGTTGCTGACTCTGGGGCCTTTCAGAACAGGTGTATATATACTGAGATCATGTGACAGATAATGTGACACTTAGATTGCACACAGGTGGACTTTATTTAACTAATTATGTGACTTCTGAAGGTAATTGGTTGCACCAGATCTTATTTAGGGGCTTCATACATTTTTGAAACACGTTTTTTTCATTTCACTTCACCAATTTGGACTATTTTGTGTATGTCCATTACATGAAATCCAAATAAAAATATATTTAAATTACAGATTGTAATGCAACAAGATAGGAAAAATGCCAAGGGGGACGTAAAATTTTGCAAGGCACTGTATATTTTTTGTAGCTGTCTATTTACCACCACAAACCGATGCTGGCACTAAGATTGCTCTCAATGAACTGTATAAGGCCATAAGCAAACAGGAAAAAACTCATCCAGAGGCAGCACCGGGGACTTTAATGCAGGGAAACTTAAATCAGTTCTACCTAATTTCTACCAGCATGTTAAATGTGCAACCAGAGAAAAAAAAAAACTCTGACCATAATTCTATCCACCTAATTCCTTCTTATGAGCAAAAACTAAAGCAAGAAGCACCAGTGACTCAGATAATAAGGAAGTGGTCAGATGACGCAGATGCTAAGCTACAGGACTGTTTTGCTAGCACAGACTGGAATATGTTCCGGTACTCTTCCGATAGCATTGAGAAGAAAACCACATCGTCAATGACGTCATCCCACAGTGACCGTATGTACATACCCCAACTAGAAGCCATGGATTACAGGCAAGATGCGCACTGAGCTAAAGGGTAGAGCTGCCGCTTTCATGGAGCGGGACTCCAACCTGGACACCTCCGAGAAACCATCAAACAGGCAAAGAGTCAATACAGGAATAAGATTGAATCATACTACACTGGCTCCGAAGCTCATCGGATGTGGCAGGGCTTGCAAACTATTACAGACTACAAAGTGAAGCACAGCCGTGAGCTGCCCAGTGACAGGATCCTACCAGATGAGCTAAATCACTTCTATGCTTGCTTTGAGGCAAGCAACACTGAAGCATGCATGGGAGCATCAGTGGTTCCGGATGACTATGCGATCACGCTCTTCGTAGCCGATGTGAATAAGACTCTTAAGCAGGTTAACATTCACAAGGCCGCAGGGCCAGACGGAAAAAAAAAGAGGACCGAGCACGCCCCCATTCTCATTGACGGTTTTGTAGTGGAACAGGTTGAGAGCTTCAAGTTCCTTGGTGTCCACATCACCAACAAGCTATCATGGTCCAAACACACCAAGACAGTTGTGAAGAGGGCACAACAAAGCCTATTCCCCCTCAGGAGATTGAAAGGATTTGGCATGGGTACTCAGATCCTCAAAAAATACAGCTGCATCATCGAGAGCATCCTGACTGGTTGCATCACTGCCTGGTATGGCCACTGCTCGGCCTCCGACCGCAAGGCACTACAGAGGGTAGTGCATACGGCCCAGTACATCACTTGGGCCAAGCTTCCTGCCATCTAGGACCTCTATACCATGCGGTGTCAGAGGAAGGTCCTAAAAATGGTCAAAGACTCCAGCCACCCTAGTCATAGACTCTTCTCTCTGCTACCGCACGGCAAGCGGTACCGGAGCGTGAAGTCAAGGTCCAAAAGGCTTCTTAACAGCTTCTACCCCCACGCCAGAAGACTCCTGAACAGCTAATCATGTCTTCCAAGACTATTTGCATTGTCCCTTCCACCACCACCCACCCACCCACCCCCACCCCATCCCCTCTTTTACGGTGCTGCTACTCTGTTTATTATCTATGCATAGTCACTTTAACTCTATTCACATGTACATATTACTTCAATGACCTTGACTAACCGGTGCCCCCGCACATCAACTCTGTACCGGTACCCCCTGTATATTTTATTTTATTGCTGCTCTTTAAAACACTTTTTTACTTATCTATTTTTTTTTTACACTTTTTTTTCTTCTTAAAACTGCATTGTTGGTTAAGGGCTTGGAAGCATTTCACTGTAAGGTTTACACCTGTTGTTTTTGACGGTTTTGATTTGATTTGACTGGGAGGCCTTCCTAGACTCAGGAGACATGGGGTCTCTGGTATGGGTGGAGGTCCTGGCCAACGCGCCCAGTCTCGAGGTGAAAACTGCTCTAGCTTGCATCCACAGGGACACCAAACGCTACCCCACAGCCCGAGTCAACTTCCATACCCCTGCCGGGAAGACCACCCTGATTGTCGGGACTGAATAATCGCCAAGCACTGGCGCACTCAGAGCCCACCTGGAGACACACTCGAAGACGCACACTGCAGGGGAAGGGATGAGAGGAAGCTAAGGAGGCTTGGCAGGGCAACCGTGATTCCTCATCAGACCAAGGGGGGGGGGGGGGGGGGGACTCCCCAGATGACCGTCTGAGGCACTTTTTCCAGTAGACCACGGACCACTGGAGGGGGTTCGAGAGCGACCCAGCGGGAGCGGATGTAACCAGACCCCGTACTTAGTCAAGTCGATGAGCTCCAGAGGGAGCAGTTACGCCAGGTGTTTCAGGAGTCATCGAGAGAGAGCACCCGGAGCGGGTTTGGCACAGAGTCATTCGACCCTGACCAGGAGGGCCCCAACCCCTTTTCCCAACACACACAACTTCACCCTGTCGGAAGAGCTAATTGGCCAATTCGGAACCGCCCAACACAGGGACCCCAACCTTCGCCAGGCTGTGCGGAAGGTGAAGAGGATAGATGGGAGGAGTATCGGCTCGGAAGGTGAGTTAACCACTCCTTATTATGCCATCAAACGGGGTCTCTTGTACTGGGTGGCCAAACGTAGAGGGGTAGAACAGGAACTGCTAATGGTGCCCCATTCATACAGAGATGTGGTGTTACACATGGCCCATAAACATGTGCTATGGGGTCACCTCGCCAGGGAGAAGACCACCGAACGGTTGCTGGGGCGTTTCTATTGGCCGAGGATTACCCAAGATGTCGCTAAGTATTGCAAATATTGTGACTCCTGCCAACGCACTGCTTCCAAGCGAACATACCGTAACCCTCTTATCCCTCTCCCAATTATAGAGAACCGGTTTGAGCGCATAGCCATGCACCTGGTGTGACCCCTGCTGCGTTCGGCACGCGGACATGAGTACATCTTGGTGGTGGTGGACTACGCAACAATGTTCCCAGAGGCTATTCCCCTGAGGTCGATGGCAACAAAAGCCATAGCCAAAGAACATTATCTCATGTTCTCCCGAGTGGGCCTCCCGGCCACCAACCTGACCGACCAGGGCACGCCATTCATATCCAGACTGATGAAAGACCTGTGTCAGTTATACCGGGTCAAACAAATAAGGACCAGTGTGTACCACCCCTAGACGGACGGGCTGTGTGAACGGCTGAATAAAACCATCAAAAGCATGCCCCCAGGCATCCACTGGCTTCTCGCCTTTCGAGCTGCTGTATGGGTGGCCCTGTCGCGGCAACCTTGACTTGGCCAAGGAGGCCTGGGAGAACCAACCCTGCCAGTACCGTTCCCTCATCGAACATGTCACATTCATGAAGGACCGAGTGGAGGGAGATGTTGAAGATGGGGGTCATCAAGCCATCCACCAGCGAATGGTCCAGCCCTATCGTGCTGGTGCCGAAACCTGATGGGTCTTTTCGCTTCTGCAACGATATCAGAGCCCTCAACGCCATCTCCAGGTTCGACGCATACCCCATACCGAGGGTTGATGAGCTGATCGAGTTGCTTGGGAAAGCCCACTATATATCGGCCCTCGACCTCACAAAGGGGTACTGGCAGGTGCCTCTGGCCTCCGAAGACTGCCACAAAACTGCCTTTGCCTCCCCGGATGGGCTATATCAGTACGTTTGCCTCCCCTTCGGCTTGCATAGGGTGGCCTCCACCTTCCAGAGGCTTATGGACACGCTGTTACGTACTCAACAGGCCTTCGCCGCCGCCTATGTTGATGATGTGGTAATACACAGTGAGGACTAGGAGGACCACCTCCGCCAGCTGTGCTCCGTACTTACCAGCCTGGAGGTGGCCAGCCTGACAGCCAACCCAAAGAAGTGCCACCTGGCAAATATGACACGCTGTGCTCGGAGCCGGTGTTGAGAGCCCCAGATCACCAGCATCCCTTCACCATCCACACCGACACCTCCATCACCGGCTAGGCGGCTATTCTGTCATGTCCTATACATAAGCCGCAAGCTGTCCAACAGGGAGAGGAAGTACGCTACGATAGAGAGGCAACTAAGTGGGCCCTGGAATACCTGAGGTACTATCTCCAGGGGAGGTGATTCCGGCTTGTTACAGATCATGCGCCCCTCCGGTGGATGGCGGGTAAGCGAGACACGAACAGCCAAATAACAAGATGGTTCCTGTCGCTCCAAACTTTTAATTTCCAGGTGGTTCACCGATCGGGGAGGGCACAAGGCAATACAGACGCGCTATCCCATTGAGACCCGGAGGTCTCGTCTGGCGCAAGCCCCTCTGGGTCGCTCTTGGGAGTGAAGGCATGTGAGAGTTCAGTGACCAACAGGAGGAAGAAGACAAGACAGCACCCTCCTCAGGCGATAGGTGTAAAGCCAATTAGCACACAGCTGGGCCCACTAATTGCTTAGTGTCTTTATATAGGTGTGCCAAGAGAGGAGCTGGAAGTGGATTGGGAGTAGAGATGGGGACCTGGGAGGACGTCGTATTGTCCTACCTCAGAGAAAGCAGTTTGTCTGGGGCACCTTGTCTCTCTGTTAACCAAGGCAGACTTTAGATATAGAGAAGCGTTCTTCCTGTAACTATAATGTTTAGATCAGGGGTGTCAAACTCATTTTAGCTCAGGGGCCACATGGAGGAAAATCTATTCCCAAGTGGGCCGGACCGGAAAAATCATGGTATATATAACTTAAAAACAACAACTTCAGATTGTTTTCTTTGTTTTAATACGATCAACATACAACATAAAGCTGGAGCCTGAGGACAGTGTGTCCAAAATAGTACAAGCACAACATCACTATTAATCATAAAACACGTCAAGTTTATTTGAAAATTCTAAAGAAAAAGAACACACAAACACACAATGCCTCAGTGATTAACAGAACTGTTTCACAGATCACAGAACTATATCAGGGTGTCATTTCTCAGGCAGAAATGTAGATACAAATAATGAAATCCTGTTCCCCAAACAAGTGCAAGAACCACAGAGTCAAGAATAGGTTAAATATACAAATAAAATAAAAACAATTAAAAACAATAGCACATCAACAAAAAAACATATAAACATAAAGCTGGAGCCTGAGGACAGTGTCCAAAAGCACAACATCACTATTAATCATAAAACACCTCAAGTTATTTGAAAGTTCTGAGGACAAAGAACACACAAACACACAATGCCTCAGTGATTAACAGAACTGTTTCACAGATCACAGAACTATATCAGGGTGTCATTTCTCAGGCAGAAATGTAGATAAAAATAATGAAATCCTGTTCCCCAAACAAGTGCAAGAACCACAGAGTCAAGAATAGGTTAAATATACAAATAAAATAAAATCAATTAAAAACAATAGCACATCAACATAAAAACATATAAACATAAAGCTGGAGCCTGAGGACAGTGTCCAAAAGCACAACATCACTATTAATCATAAAACACCTCAAGTTATTTGAAAGTTCTGAGGACAAAGAACACACAAACACACAATGCCTCAGTGATTCACAGAAGTATATCACAGATCACAGAACTATATCAGGGTGTCATTTCTCAGGCAGAAATGTAGATAAAAATAATGAAATCCTGTTCCCCAAACAAGTGCAAGAACCACAGAGTCAAGAATAGGTTAAATATACAAATAAAATTAAATCAATTAAAAACAATAGCACATCAACATAAAAACATATAAACATAAAGCTGGAGCCTGAGGACAGTGTCCAAAAGCACAACATCACTATTAATCATAAAACACCTCAAGTTATTTGAAAGTTCTGAGGACAAAGAACACACAAACACACAATGCCTCAGTGATTCACATAAGTATATCAAAGATCACAGAACTATATCAGGGTGTCATTTCTCAGGCAGAAATGTAGATAAAAATAATGAAATCCTGTTCCCCAAACAAGTGCAAGAACCACAGAGTCAATAATAGGTTAAATATACAAATAAAATAAAAACAATTAAAGACAATAGCACATCAACATAAAAACATATAAACATAAATCTGAAAGCGTTGCTCAAACTCCCGTAACAGTCCCGTTATTTTATCTTTGAACCGCTTCATGTCTGCCACATGTTGGGTCGCGCACACATTTTTCAAAAAGGGGAAGTGAGCTGCATCACCACCGGCAAGTTGCGTCTCCCACAATGACAGCTTCAACTTGAAAGAACGTATGCTGTCATAATACTGTGTGACAACTTTGTTGCGCCCTTGCAGCTGTTTGTTCAAGTTATTCAGGTGCTCTGTAACGTCCACCATAAATGCAAGGTCCGGCATCCATTCTGCGGAATGAAATTCTAACACTGGTTTGCCCTTATCTTCCATGAACTGTTCAATTTCTTCTCGTAAATCAAAGAAACGCCTCAGCACAGCACCTTGACTTAACCATCTTACCTCAGTGTGGTATGGCAGGCCATAGATGTGGTCTTTCTCTCTGAGAAGGCTGTCAAACTGACGGTGATTCAGGCTTCTGGATCGGATGAAATTAACAGTTTGGATGACCACCTTCATGACGTTATCCATCTTTAATGACTTGCAACAAAAAGCCTCCTGGTGCAAAATACAGTGAAAAGTCAAAAAATCACGTCCTCCATTTGCAGATTGCACTTTCTCTCTGAGCTTTGTCACAACGCCTGCTTTTTTCCCGATCATTGAGGGCGCACCATCTGTAGCCAGGCTGACAGCGCGGGACCAGTCCACTCCGACCCTGTCCAGCGTGCCAACGAGTGCGGTAAAAATATCAGCTGCTGTCGTTGTATCTGTCATCGGCACCAACTCCACGAACTCCTCGGTGACGGTCAATGTGTCATCAACTCCGCGGATGAAAAAATGGCCAGTTGTGCAACATCTGTAATGTCCGTGCTTTCATCAATTGCAACCGAAAACGCAATAAATGACTTTACTTTTTGCTTCAACTGGCTGTCCAAATCCACTGAAAGATCGGAAATCCTGTCTGCAACTGTGTTTCTTGTCAGGCTGATATTTGCAAAAGCCTGCCGCTTTTCAGGGCACACAATCTCCGCTGCCTTCATCATGCATGTTTTTACAAATTCACCCTCACTAAATGGTTTTGAAGCCACTGCGATTTCATTAGCAATGAGGTAGCTAGCTTTCACTGCAGCGTCACTGATGTCTCGGCTGTGAGTAAACACAGACTGCTGTTTCTTCAGACCCGCCAACAGTTCATTCACCTTCTCTCATCTCCGCTGTCCTTGAAAGTTGTCATATTTGTCGGCAAGAAGACTCACATAGTGGCGACGAAGGTTATATTCTTTCAGCACTGCAACATGCTCTGAACACACCAAACATACAGCTTTCCCATTCAATTCCGTGATTAAATAGGATGACCATTTTTCTTGGAACACTCTGCACTCTGCGTCCACTTTTCTCTTTTTTGACAGAGACATATTGGGGCAATGAGGGTGCCAAAGCACATAATGTTAAAAGTAGAAGCCGTAATAAATATCGCGGGCAAAACAAAGTAAATCATTGGCTGCACGTGCTTGACCTACTTGCTCTGCCCCGGTATAAACAGTTTGCTTCCTTAACACAATTGCTATTGCGCCATCCAGCGGACGCAATTGGAACAGCAGTTTATTTTATTGAAACATTGCAGCGCATTTTTATACTTTCCAATATTATTATTATGTTTAATTTTTTTTTATTTTAAATCATCTCGCGGGCCGGATTAAACCCGTTTGCGGGCCTTATCCGGCCCGCGGGCCGTACGTTTGACACCCCTGGTGTAGATGATAGTCTAAAGACAGGAGTAACCGTTTGTTGTTTTGCTTTTTTGGGCCACGGCCTTTTGGTCAATGGCTTAGTTTATGTTTATTTTGTTGTTATGTATTTGTTTCAGCGTTGGACGTTACCCTGTATTGGAATTATTTTGTCGGGCGAAAGAAAACCTGTTCAGTAAAAATACAAAAGAAAAGGAACCACAACCACTGCCTCTGGTCTGTTCATTTCATGCCTCCCACTTGAGTTAGGGTGCTTCAGACAAGCTGATCCGTTCATAGTAGTTACAGTGCCATGCAAAAGTATTCATCCCTCTTGCCGTTTTTCCTATTTTGTTGCATTACAACCTGTAATTTAAATTGATTTTTTTTTTAATTGCATGGAATGGACATACACAAAATAGTCCAAATTGGTGAGGCAACAAAGATACCAAAGATAATCCTGAAGGAGCTGCAAAGCTCCACAGCGAAGATTGGAGTATCTCTCCATAGGACCACTTTTAGCCGTACACTCCACAGAGCTGGGCTTTATGGAAGAGTGCCCAGAAAAAAGCCATTGCTTAAAGAAAAAAATAAGCAAACACGTTTGGTGTTCGCCAAAAGGGATGTGGGAGACTCCCCAAACAAATGGAAGAAGGTACTCTGGTCAGATGAGACTAAAATTGAACTTTTTGGCCATCAAAGAAAACGCTATGTATGGCGCAAACCCCAACACCTCTCATCACCCCGAGAACACCACAGTGAAGCATGGTGGTGGCGCATTATGCTGTGGGAATGTTTTTCATCGGCATGGACTGGGAAACTTGTCAGAATTGAAGGAATGATGGATGGTGCAAAATACAGGGAAATTCTTGAGGGAAACCTGTTTCAGTCTTCCAGAGATTTGAGACTAGGACGGAGGTTCACCTTCCAGCAGGACAATGACCCTAAGCATACTGCTAAAGCAACACTCAAGTGTTTTAAGGGGGAACATTTAAATGTCTTGGAATGGCCTAGTCAAATCCCAGACCTCAATCCAGTTGAGAATCTGTGGAATGACTTAAAGATTGCTGTACACCAGCGGTGAATAGTTATGCAAGCTCAAGTTTTCAGTTTTTTTGTCTTATTTCTTGTTTGTTTTACAATATGAAATATTTTGCATCTTCAACATGGTAGGCATCTGGTGTAAATCAAATGATACAAACATCCCTAAAATCCACTTCAATTCCAGGTTGTAAGGCAACAAAATAGGAAAAATGCCAAGGGGGGTGAATACTTTTGCAAGCCACTGCATTCTATAATGACGCTACAAGCTTGGCACACCTGTATTTTCGGAGTTTCTCCCATTCTTCTCTGCAGATCCTCTCAAGCTCTGGCTGGTTGGATGGGGAGCATCGATGCACAGCTATTTTCAGGTCTCTCCTGAGATGTTCGATCAGGTACAAGTCTGGGCTCTGGCTGGGCCACTCAAGGACATTCAGAGACTTGTCCCAAAGCCACTCCTGTGTTGTCTTGGCTGTTTGCTTAGGGTCGTTGTCCTGTTGGAAGGTGAAACTTCGCCCCAGTCTGAGGTCCTGAGCGCTCTGCAGCAGTTTTTTTCAAGTATCCCTTTGTACTTTGCTCCATTCATCTTTGCCTCAAACCTGACTAGTCTCCCAGTCCCTGCCGCTGAAAAACATCCCCACAGCACAGGAATGGTGCAAGGTTTCCTCCAAATGTGACGCTTGCAATTCAGGCCAAAGAGTTCAGTCTTAGTTTCATCAGACCAGAGAATCTTATTTCTCATGGTTGAGAGTCCTTTGGGTGCCTTTTGGCAAACTTCAAGCGGGCTGTCATGAGCCTTTTACTGAGGAGTGGCTTCAGTCTGGACACTGTACCATAAATGCCTGATTGGTGGAGTGCTGCAGAGATGGTTGTCTTTCTGGAAGGTTCTCCCATCTCTATGATAGGAACTCTGGAGCTCTGTCAGAGTGACCATCGGGTTCTTGGTCACCGCCCTGACCAAGGCCCTTCTCCCCCAATTGCTCAGTTTGTCCGGGCGGCCAGCTCTAGGAAGAGTCTTGGTGGTTCCAATCTTCTTCCATTTAAGAATGATGGAAGCCATTGTGTTCTAGGGGACCTTCAATGCTGCAGACATTTTTTGGTACCCTTCCGAAGATCTTGTGTGTAGTTTGATGAGGAAAAAATTGTATTTAATACATTTTAGAATAGGGTTGTAACGTATTTTTTGGGGAAAAAGTCAAGGGTCTGAATACTTTCCGAATGCACTGTAAATCAGCCTTGCAATTTGTGGTTGTTTAGTACACTACCGTACTCACTCTGTTTAGCAAATGGCCTAACATGTGAATCCTTAAAGCTATGGGTGGGGCTAAGGTTTAAGAGGGTGTGAACGATGCTGAGTGGGTGTAGAGAAAGACGAGCTCTCCAGTAGGTGTACGAAAACATTCAAAAGTGGCGTTACAAGTTGATCAACTTTCAAAGGAGAATTACTTTTCCATTGTTCTTCAACTGTAGTGTATGCTATACCATTTCATAATTTGCTACATAAGACCGAATTGAGCCGGTCGGTCACATATTTGAAAATGTCTACATTGGTTAGTACAAAATTGCTTTTTTATTCTGTCATTGAAATAATTGTTTTTCCTAATACCACATCATTTACGGTTTCTATGCCTTTAGCTTTCCATGTGAGTCAATTTATCGGTGAATTCTGAAAAGTTATCCAAGGATTGTTCCATAAGGGTGTGTTTTTAGGGAGTGATAATCTGTTCAATTTTCTTCCATTTTTTATAGTGTTCTTAACTATGAAGTTCTTAATGTTCTTAGCTCCATCCTTTGAAAACAGACACGTGAAAAGATTCTGGGGATGAGCATGTGCATCTTCAATATACACCCATTGTTCCTCTTTAGTGCGTTTAACAATAAGATGCAAGTAAAAACCTACAATTCCAAATCTGGAAGGTTAAAACACCCTCAGATTTAGGGACATGTGAAACTGGTCAAGCTTTTAATTAATTGGAGGGTTTGCAAAAAACATAAATGGAGTGAAGGTGCTAGAGTATCGCTCTGGTTTGTCTCAAGACACTGGCACTCCAGTCCACCAATTAAGCTAAGAATGTCTTGCCCAACTGTATTGTTACCCTTCTTCCACACTGTGTTGAAGCCATTTCTTTATAATTTTCTAAGGTTGGTCCCCCTACTCCCACTCGTGTTTCACAACTATTCACTCCCTTACTAGTCAACCATTGGTTTCAGAGAGTAGGTGAATAAAATGTATATTCCAGTCCATTCAGAAATTGAACTGGGTCCCTATGGACAAACTCCATGTCAAATCAAGTAACAACTATTGAAATAGCATTGGCCTTCCCTCTTCAATATATTGAGAAACCTCCTTTCGAGACCCTTCGTCCATGGGTGTTAGGAATGTGGGGTCTCTTGCTCCCTTCCATCACACCATCATACCTCCATGTGCGTGACCTGTCTCCCCCCTCTCCTTTTTCCCCGAGAGGCCATGTGTCTCGTTGGTGCTCCCCTTGCTTTAGTTCTGCCTGGCCTCCCTCCTGCTGTCTTTATGGGCCTGTTTCATTAGGAACCCAGGTCTAATAGTCCACTAGGAAGGCCTAGGCGTTGTGTTGACTAAATGTGTCTTTTACTGCACATCAACCTTGTAAAAGATGCAAAAGCCCCATTTAGACGAAGAAAGGAAGGAAATGAAAACCTGATTAATTGGATTGGCATTTTACAAAATGTGGATTTTACTTCATGCTGATGTGATTGTGCTTTCCTGATGTTAGACAGAATGTGGTAGATACGCTTCACTCAGGAGCCTGTGAATAGAATGGGTTATTTTGGAATGAATGCAAAATAATGCCTTTGAGTGTTTGTGACCAAATCCGAAGATAATAGCATACAACAATAAACTGTGTGCCTTTATCAGATGACAATCACATACTGTAGGAACTTTACAGATTGAAATAGTAATGCATTCATTACATGGTAGATAGTTTACCATTGTTTTGTCTTCAAGTTGAAATGTACTTAACTTGACAGAGGTTATTGACGTGAGTGAACTACAGCTACTGCCTGATCTACATGTGATCCTCTTGTTCTGTCCATCTTGTCTTTCTCCATCTGACTTACGATTGACCAAATCAACATCACATTACTCAGACCAAGCACTGCCCAATTAGAACTGCAGTGGATCTGAAACTGGGGAAGAGTGTAGGTGAGGGGCATTATCATCCAATCACATATCCCATCTCGACACTACCCATCCGACTCATTAATGATCCAACATTGTAATCCCACTCCTATTAATCGCTCCAGAAATGCAGATGAAGTTGATTCTCCTTTTAGACCAGGCTTCTTTTTTTTTTATTATTCCCACACTCTAGCCTAGGCTTTGATTAAGACAGATTCCATAGGATGTCATATGAGATCTTAATGAATCATCTTAGGAATGGGTTACATGTCAATTGTATGGTGATAAGTGTTGGTTGCGGTAATGGTTGTAAGCTAGATGTTGGAGGGGGGAGGTGGAGGGGGCTCTATAAAGCTAGGTGTACAATTTTGGTGGAGTACCATTTTATCATTAATAATAAAGCCAAGCTTAATAGAGAGATGTGCAGTGAACATTTCAATCATAGGCACTTGGAAGATTATTATTTTTTTGTTTACAAGAGAACTACTGCTTATTTGGTCAATTTTATGTGGACTATATTAAAATCCCAAGTGGTAATGTACAGTAACGTGCAATTCTAACAGGTTTTAACATATCACCCAATCAGCGTGATGTACAAAACTATCAAAAAATAGTTTTGTACATAACCCCAAAATGAGAAACAGGGCAAGTGAGATGTTTTCATCCAGTGGTAAACAAAACATTTCCCCCCCGGGGTGAAATCTCTGGCAAACATCTGGCTGCGTTATAGGGCCCTGTCCAGTCTGTGCTTGCTATTGTGGCTAATTAGATAGAGACGGGAGAAGAGAAAGAGAGCAAAAGAGCAAGAGAGAGAGAGAGAGAGAGAGAGAGAGAGAGCAAGCGAGGGAAAAGAGAGAGACAAAAAGACAGCCAAGTTAGTACTGCAGATTTCTTGTCCATTAATATATACGTGACCCATATTTCTCTTAAGATCTACCCAGTGACATTGATAATGTAGTCAGTGGCTGGATCTGATGAGGAAAAGACAGAGAGGGGATGGGGGAAAGACTACGGGAATCCCCCCTGCCCTACATGACCTCCCTTGCATTCATATTTCCGATGTTTAAGTTAGACGGATGCAAGGGTCGTCTGGTAATTGGGAATATTACCAACCTTTTAAACTCTGTCTACATCACGTAAATTGGCACCCATACAAGGCCAGAGAAATGCTCATTGGTATTAAAATATTAATTTCCAGAAGAGTCATCTTTGTCCTATCCAGCTACTGCATTTGTTTCAGTGTTAATTTGTGGGAGTTCAAATGGACATTGCACCTTACCAGAGTGAAGGAAAATTGACAGCTTAAATAAATCAATAAAGTTCGAAACCAGTGGGGAGGCATTTGGAACTTGAGGGCTCAAACAATTTTACTCAAACATGTACTCTGATTTACATCAATCTCTATAACTCCGGTACAAGTTCCTCATCATTGGGGAAAATAAGCAACCTTCACATTATAACTGAAATTAGTTACCTGCCATTGAATCTGTCTTAAATTAAAGTTACTCTGGGCATAAGACAAAAACATAAAGCCGATCAAGGTAATGAAAAATAAACATATTGTTTTAACTTCATTTGGATAGCTATATGTATATATATACAGACTAAAAATACAGACTAAAAATATAAACACAACATGTAAAGTGTTGGTCCCATGTTTCATGAGCTGGAATAAAATATTCCAGAAATGTTCCATACACACAAAAAGCTTATTTCTCTAAAATGTTGTGCACAAATTTGTTTACATCCCTGTTAGTGAGCATTTCTCCTTTACCAATATAATATACTGTATCCACCTGACATGTGTGGCATATCATGAAGATCAAACTCTGTTAAGTATTTATGCATAGTCACTTTAACTCTACCCACATGTACATATTACCTCAACTACCTCAACTAGCCGGTGCCCCCGCACATTGACTATGCAACGGTACCCCCCTGTATATATAGCCTCCCTACTGTCACTTTATTCTATTGTATATATAGCCTCCCTACTGTCACTTTATTTTTACTTCTGCTCTTTTTTTCTCAACACTTTTTTGTTGTTGTTTTATTCTTACTTTTTTGTTTAAAATAAATGCACTGTTGGTTAAGGGCTGTAAGTAAGCATTTCACTGTAATGTCTGCACCTGTTGTATTCGGCGCATGTGACCAATAAAATTTGATTTGATTTGATTTGATTTGATTAAACAGCATGATAATTACTCAGGTGCTCCTTGTGCTAGGACAATAAAAGGCCACTCTAAAATGTGCAGTTTTGTCACACAAAGCAATGCTACAGAAGTCTCATGTTTTGAGGGAGCGTGCAATTGGCATGCTGACTGTAGGAATGTCCACCAGAGCTGATGCCAGAGAATTTAATGTTAATTTCTCTACCAAAATCGATATAGAGAATTTGGCAGTAGGTCCAACCTGCCTCATAACGGAAGACCATGTGTAAACATGCCAGCCCAGGCTCTCCACATCTTCTTCACCTGATGGATTGTCTGAGACCAACCGGACAGCTGATGAAACTATGGGTATGCACAACCGAAGAATTTCTGCACAAACTGTCATAAACTGTCTCAGGGAAGCTCATCTCCGTGCTCGTCGTCCTCAGCAGGGTCTTGACCTGACTGCAATTCGGCGTCGTTGCCGACTTCAGTGGGCAAATGCTCACCTTCGATGGCCACTGGCACACTAGAGAAGTGTGCTCTTCACGGATTAATCCCTGTTTCATCTGTACTGGGCAGATGGCAGACATCATTGTGTGTGCGAGCCGTTTGCTGATGTCAACGTTATGAACAGAGTGCCCGATGGTAGCGGTGGGGTTATGGTACGGGCAGGCATTCGCTACGGACAACAAAAACAATTGCATTTTATCGATGGCAATTTGAATGCACAGAGATACCGTGCCGAGATACTGAGGCCCATTGTCGTGCCATTCATCCACCAGCCATCACCTCATGTTTCAGCATGATAATGCACGGCCCCATGTCACAAGGATCTGTACACAATTCCTGGAAGCTGAACATTTCCCAGTTCTTCCTTGGCCTGCATACTCAGCAGACATGTCACACATTGAGCATCTTTGGGATGCTCTGGATCGATGTGTATGACAGCGTGTTCCAGTTCCCGCCAATATCCAGCAACTTCGCACAGCCATTGAAGAGGAGTGGGATAACATTTCACAGGCCACAAGCAACAGCCTGATCAACTCTATGAGAAGGGGATGTGTTGTGCTACATGAGGCAAATGGTGGTCACACCAGATACTGACTGGTTTTCTGCTTGTACAAAACAATAGGAACACCTACTCTTGAATTCAGGTGAAAGCTATGATCCCTTATTGAAGTCACTTGTTAAATCCACTTCAATCAGTGTAGATGAAGGGGAGGAGACAGGTTAAATAAGGATTTTTAAGCATTGAGACAATTGAGACATGGATCGTGTATGTGTGCCATTCAGAGGGGGAATGGGCAAGACAAAAGATTGAAGTGCCTTTGAACGGGGTATGGTAGTAGGTGCCAGGCGCACTGGTTTGAGTGTGTCAAGAACTGCAACACTGCTAGATTGTGGCTTCCATCAATGTAATTGTCTGCATCATTTCCAATCCTCCATATATATATTTTTAACTATATTTAAAAAATATATACAGTAACAGACAAAAGTTTGGACACACCTACTCATTCAAGGGTTTTTCTTTATTTTTACTATTTTCTACATTGCATAATAATAGTGAAGACATCCAAACAATGAAATAACACATATGGAATCATGTAGTAACCAAAAAAGTGTTAAACAAATCAAAATATATTTTAGAATGTACATTCTTAAAATAGCCACCCTTTGCCTTGATGACAGCTCTGCACACTCTTGGCACTGTTTCAGGAAATTGGTCCAGCGCAGACCTTTACTGTGCACCCTGACTGTGAAGCCTGTAACTTTAGAACTGTTTATTACTGTGTCAGTGTGAAAAGTAGGGAATTAGCTAGGGAAACCGACAGATCAATAACGTTACATTGACATACTGACTAATACAACTCACATTGCACTGAATATCAATATTCAATTGTTTGGCCAATGGTTTCATCGTTTGATTCAGATCTAGTTTGATTGAGGAAAAAATAATAGCTAATGTAAGCCAACTTTGGGCCAGCTGTCTCTCTAAAGTTACATCAACTGGCGAAAGCTTGCCAAGTTCATTTACTTCTGAAACATGACAAAACAAAGGCTACAAAACATTTCCATGCAAACAACTGCTGTTAGATAATAATAATAGCCACCTCATATCTATATCTGACAGATCACTAGAGGCTAGAGCTGACCTGGCTGTGGTAGCTACTCACTAGCGTAGCTTATTCATTCACCTCAGTCAAGAGGGGATGAAACATTAGCTAACGTTATAAGTCAATTACAATACTAGCTCAGCACTGCGAATAAACACTAGTTTCGTTTTTTTTTCTATTACGTTAAACAGCAGTTACCTTGCCAGCTACATCAGTCAACTAAAGAGTAGCCCGTTTATGTTCTGCTTCCTTTTACAACTTGGTGAAAGAGCGCAACACATACACACTATGTTCAACTCTCCCGTGCTGGTCCAGCCAGCCTTCCATTTCATTTGTTTTATTTTCTTTAATACCTCAAACTAATAACAAATACATAAACTCCCTTTTACCTTTTTTGTGTATGGATTTGATGGCCTCACAGGGCAATGCAGCCCGCTAACTTCTCAGTACCGACAAATCGGTGGTCATGTTAATCTCTCCCTAACCTTTTCCTCTCTGCATGGAGAGCCTCAATTTGCCTAATTCTGTCGTCACCGTGGGTGGCCCTTCTATCTGATGACATCTCCTGCTGAGTTGGTGAGTACCGGTGGGCAGCTCTCTCCCCAAGGGGTATTCAAGATGCCACAAAGGAGGGCGCTAACACCTGCCGCCGCACACATCTTGTATTCTGCTGATTAAGGGGGAACTTTGACTCTTTGCTAAAAGAGCATAAGGAGAGGGGGAGTAAGGGAAGGAGAGGAATGGAGGAGAGGTGAGGAAAGGATGTCCGGATGGAGTGCCATCATCGCAGTGACAAGGTTGTGCTCCTGTTAAAAACAACAACTAGTCTAAGCCTGTGGGCGGGCGGGGGTATTTCTACTAGTCTAACATATGGAATTGTTTTAAGATAGTCATACCATGGACCATTTATCTATTTGATTTTGAATTGTAGACCTTACTGGTATTAGCCCATAGAAATGCATTGAATAACATATTCATACATGGAAAAACAGATAGTCAAAAATGTTTTAAGGAAGTTTGTTTTAAGTGTCTATCCTATGTCTGAGTGATATAAGACAGATCAGGAAATTATTTAAATGTTATTTTTGAAACATATTCAGCCCCTTTTTTGGGGAGCACTAAACTACTTCAAGATGTGACCGACCGGCTCGATTTGGTCTTATGTAGCAACATTTGAAATGGTGTTTTTTACATTGGATAAAAGTAGAGCTAGAAAATGGTATATCATACACTGCAGTTGAGGAACAATGGGAAAGCAATTCTGCTTTCAAAGTTGATAAACTTGTAACCTCATTTTTGAGAAAATGGCCCTTGAAAGTTTTGGTACCTACTGGAGAGCTCTTCATTGTCTACACCCATTCAACATCGTTCACACCATTTTAAACTTTAGCCCCACCCATCTCTTTAAGCTAGATAGCTAGCTAGCTACGTTAGCAGCTCATTTGAGTTAGCCTGCACTCTAGCTAGCTAACTAACAATACATAGCTTTTTTAAACAATTTCAAAATGTATTTACTTACTTGAATAGGTTCTCCCAGCCATGTGGATGATTGGAGACAGGGCAAACAAGTTTGTTTGTCACCAGAGCGGTTTAGAGTTGTGACACTCTGGCTCCGGGACTTTTATATTTGAGCCAGGGTGTATTTGTTTTGTTGGGGTTTGGTTTGGTTATGTTGGGTTTTGGGTGTATTTCTTGTTTGCAGTTCTGTGGGGTTCTTTTCTAGGTTTGGTCAATGACTCCCAATCGGAGGTAACGAGTGTCGGCTCGTTATCTCTGATTGGGAGCCATATTTATTCTGATTGTTTTCCTGTGGGCATTGTGGGTTTTTGTTCCTGTTTAGTCATAGTCACTGTTGGACTTCACTTTCGTCTTTTGTTTTGTATTGACGTGCTTTTCTTATTAAAGTCATCATGTTCACTCAACGCGCTGCGCCTTGGTCTCCTGTTTTAGACGATCGTGACAGAAAAACCCACCATAAAAGGACCAAGCAGCGTGTCAAGCGGCAACAGGACCTACCTACACAGGAGTTATGGACGCCTATCAAGGATTCATGGACTTGGGAGGAGATACTGGATGGAAAGGGTCCTTGGGCACAACCGGGAGAATATCGCCGCCCTCGTGAAGAGCTGGAGGCAGCTAAAGCCGAGAGGAGGTGGTATGAGGAGGCAGCACGGAGTCGAGGCTGGAAGCCCGTGGGTACTACCCAAAAATTTCTTGGGGGGGGGCTAAAAGGGAGTGTGGCGAAGTCAGGTAGGAGACCTGCGCCTACTCCCTGGACTGACCGTGGAGAGCGAGAGTACGGGCAGACACCGTGTTACGCAGTAGAGCGCATGGTGTCTCCTGTACGCAGGCATAGCCCGGTTCGGTACATTCCAGCTCCACGTATCGGCCGGGCTAGATTGAGCATTGAGCCGGATGTCATGAAGCCGGCCCAACGCATCAGGCCACCAGTGCGTCTCCTCGGGCCGGCTTACATGGCACCAGCCTTACGCATGGTGTCCCCGGTTCGCCTACATAGCCCGGTGCGGGTTATTCCTCCTTCCCGTACTGGTCGGGCGACGGGGAGTATACAACCAGGTAAGGTTGGGCAGGCTCAGTGGTCAAGGGAGCCAGTACGCCTGCACGGTCCGGTATTTCCGGCGCCACCTCCCCGCTCCAGCCCAGTACCACCAGTGCCTACACCACGCACCAAGCCTCCTGTGTGTCCCCAGAGTCCTGTGCGTCCTGTTGCTTCTCCCCGCACTAGCCCTGAGATGCGTGTCCTCAGCCCGGGACCACCAGTTCCGGCACCACGCACTAGGCCTTATGTGCGTCCCCAGGGTCCAGCATGCCCTGTTGCTACTCCCCGCACTAGCCCTGAGATGCGTGTCCTCAGCCCGGGACCACCAGTTCCGGCACCACGCACTAGGCCTTATGTGCGTCCCCAGGGTCCAGCATGCCCTGTTCATTCTCCCCGCACTAGCCCTGAGATGCGTGTCCTCAGCCCGGGACCACCAGTTCCGGCACCACGCACCAGGCCTATAGTGCGTCTCGGCCGGCCAGAGTCTGCCGTCTGCCCAACGGCGCCTGAACTGCCCGTCTGCCCAACGGCGCCTGAACTGCCCGTCTGCCCAACGGCGCCTGAACTGCCCGTCTGCCCAACGGCGCTTGAACTGCCCGTCTGCCCAACGGCGCCTGAACTGCCTGTCTGCCCAACGCCGTCTGAACTGTCCGTCTGCCAAGCGCTGCATAAGCCGCCCGTCTGCCATGAGCCTTCAGAGCCGTCCGCCAGACCGGAGCCGCTAGAGCCTTCCGCCAGACAGGATCAGCCAGAGCCTTCCGCCAGACAGGATCAGCCAGAGCCTTCCGCCAGACAGGAGCCGCTAGAGCCTTCCGCCAGACAGGATCAGCCAGAGCCTTCCGCCAGACAGGATCAGCCAGAGCCTTTCGCCAGACAGGATCAGCCAGAGCCTTCCGCCAGACAGGATCAGCCAGAGCCTTCTGCCAGACAGGATCAGCCAGAGCCTTCAGCCAGCCATGAGCAGCCAGATCCGTCGGCCAGCCATGAGCAGCCAGATCCGTCGGCCAGCCATGAGCAGCCAGATCCGTCGGCCAGCCATGAGCAGCCAGATCCGTCAGCCAGCCATGAGCAGCCAGATCCGTCAGCCAGCCATGAGCAGCCAGATCCGTCGGCCAGCCATGAGCAGCCAGATCCGTCGGCCAGCCATGAGCAGCCAGATCCGTCGGCCAGCCATGAGCAGCCAGATCCGTCAGCCAGCCATGAGCAGCCAGATCCGTCAGCCAGCCATGAGCAGCCAGATCCTTCAGCCTGCCATGAGCCGTCCAGCCAGGATCCGCCAGAGCCAGCCAGCCAGGATCCGCCATTGAGTCCGGTGCTGTCCCTTAGCCCGGTGCTGCCCCTTATCCTGGTGCTGCCCCTTAGTCCGGTACTGCCCCTTAGTCCGGTGCTGCCCCTTAGTCCGGTGCTGCCCGTTAATCCGGTGCCGCCCCTTAATCCAGTGGGGTTTAGTTGGGGGGTGGTCATATGGAGGAGGCTACGGAAGCGGATAGTGACTCAGGTGGGGTGGGGACCACGACCAGGGCCAGAGCCGCCACCGTGGACAGACGCCCACCCAGACCCTCCCATAGACTGTATGCTGGTGCGCCCGGAGTTCGCACCTTTAGGGGGGGGTACTGTGACACTCTGGCTCCGGGACTTTTATATTTGAGCCAGGGTGTATTTGTTTTGTTGGGGTTTGGTTTGGTTATGTTGGGTTTTGGGTGTATTTCTTGTTTGCAGTTCTGTGGGGTTCTTTTCTAGGTTTGGTCAATGACTCCCAATCGGAGGTAACGAGTGTCAGCTGTCGGCTCGTTATCTCTGATTGGGAGCCATATTTATTCTGATTGTTTTCCTGTGGGCATTGTGGGTTTTTGTTCCTGTTTAGTCATAGTCACTGTTGGACTTCACTTTCGTCTTTTGTTTTGTATTGACGTGCTTTTCTTATTAAAGTCATCATGTTCACTCAACGCGCTGCGCCTTGGTCTCCTGTTTTAGACGATCGTGACAAGAGTGTAGTATTATTTATCTTTGAATAAATTAATGAAACGGAGAATGGATTAAACTATTCACCCATTTAATAACCAGACCTTCACACAAACTTGCTATGCTGATATTCATTCTAATCAGACAGGTTTTTTACATGGACGATACATTGGAGATAATATAAGACAAGTACTGGAAACAATAGAACACTATGAAACATCTGGGAAACCAGGCCTGGTATTCATAGCTGACTTTGAAATGGCTTTTGATAAAGTACAGTGCCTTGCAAAAGTATTCAACCCCCTTGACATTTTTCCTATTTTGTTGCATTACAACCTGTAATTTAAATGGATTTTTATTTGGATTTCAGGTAATGAACATACAAAATATTGTCCAAATTGGTGAAGTGAAATGAAAAAAAAAAGAACTTGTTTCTAAAAAATAAAAAATAACGCAAATGTGGTGCGTGCATATGTATTCACCGCCTTTGCTATGGAGCCCCTAAATAAGATCTGGTGCAACCAATTACCTTCAGAAGTCACATAATTAGTTAAATAAAGTCCAGCTGTGTGCAATCTAAGTGTCACATGATCTGTCACATGATCTGAGTATATATACACCTGTTCTGAAAGGCCCCAGAGTCTGCAACACCACTTAGCAAGGGGCACCACCAAGCAAGTGGCACCATGAAGACCAAGGAGCTCTCCAAACAGGTCAGGGAGAAAGTTGTGGAGAATTACAGATCAGGGTTGGGTTATAAAAAAATATCAGAAACTTTGAACATCCCACGGAGCACCATTTAAATCCATTATTAAAAAATGAAAAGAATATGGCACCACAACAAACCTGCCAAGAGAGGTCCACCCACCAAAACTCACGGACCAGGCAAGGATGGCATTAATCAGAGAGGCAACCAAGAGACCAAAGATAACCCTGAAGGAGCTGTAAAGCTCCACAGCGGAGATTGGAGTATCTGTCCATAGGACCACTTTAAGCCGTACACTCCACAGAGCAGGGCTTTACGGAAGAGTGGCCAGAAATAGCCATTGCTTAAAGAAAAAAATAAGCAAACACATTTGGTGTTCGCCAAAAGGGCATGTTGGAGACTCCCCAAACAAATGGAAGAAGGTACTCTGGTCAGATGAGACTAAAATTGAGTTGTTTGGCCATCAAGGAAAATGTCTGGCGCCAACCCAACACCTCTCATCACCCCTAGAACACCATCCATGTTTTTCATTGGCAGGGACTGGGAAACAGGTCAGAATTTAAGGAATGATGGATGGCGCTAAATACAGGGAAATTCTTGAGGGAAACCTGTTTCAGTCTTCCAGAGATTTGAGACTGGAACGGAGGTTCACCTTCCAGCAGGACAATGACCCTAAGCATACTGCTAAAGCAACACTCGAGTGGTTTAAGGGGAAACATTTAAACGTCTTGGAATGGCCTAGTCAAAGCCCAGACCTCAATCCAATTGAGAATCTGTGGTATGACTTAAAGATTGCTGTACACCAGCAGAACTCATCCAACTTGAAGGAGCTGGAGCTGTTTTGTCTTGAAGAGTGGGCAAAAATCCCAGTGGCTAGATGTGCCAAGCTTATAGAGACACACCCCAAGAGATTTGCAGCTATAATTGCTGCAAAAGGTGGCTCTACAAAGTATTGACTTTGGGGGGGGGGGGGGGGTGAATAGTAATGCGCAATGAAGTTTTCTGTATTTTTGTATTATTTCTTGTTTGTTTCACAATACAAATTATTTTGCATCTTCAAAGTGATAGGCATGTTATGTAAATCAAATGATACAAAGCCCAAAAAAATCTATTTTTAATTCCAGGTTGTAAGGCAACAAAATAGGAAAAATGCCCAGGGGGGTGAATACCTTCGCAAGCGACTCTATGACTGGAATTTATATATAAATGCTTGGACTATTTACATTTTTGAGAATCTCTTATACAATGGGTTAAAGTTATTTATAGTAACCCCAGGTGTAAAATAGTAAATAATGGCTACTTCTCAGAAAGTATTAAATTGTCAAGAGGAGTAAAACAAGGCAGTCCTTTATTGGGATATTTATTTATTATGGCCATCGAAATGTTAGGTATTAAAATCATATCCAACAATAATATCAAGGGGCTAGAAATCCAGGGCTTAAAAACAAAGGTGTCATTGTACGCTGACGATTCATGATTTATTTTAAATCCGCAATTTGGATCCCTGCACAGCTTTATTAGGATCTAGACAATCTTTCTAACCTCTGGATTAAAACCTAATTATGATACGTGTGCCATATTATGTATTGGATCTAAAAAACAATACTACTTTTACATTACCATGTAGTTTACCAATAAAATGGTCCGACGGTGAAGTGGACATACTCTGTATTCATATCCCGAAAGAAAGAAATGATCTCACTACAATATATTTATATATTTTTTGGAGCGGCAAGAAAGACAAAATTAAACGGGAAGAAATTATTAAATATTAAAGCATTGGACATCTCACTAAAGGTTTCAGTCACACAAAAACTATACTTAAATCCAAACTGGTTCTCTACCAGATTAGTAAGAATGGTTCAACCAAAATATAATCTCCAAAATATTGCTATTTTTAAAACAAGCAATAGATAGCTTTTTGCAATTTCAATTTAATCCACAATATATTATGGTTAAGCGCAAACATATTAATTGATTTAAAAAAAACATTATTTAAAAAGAAAATGTTTAATAATGGTATAATCTTTGTAAATAATATCATAAGTAGGACTCGTGGAGTTATGTCACACATGCAGTTAACAAAAATATATGGAAATGTCTGCTCTATTCAAAATAGCAACCAACTGAATGCAGCATTACCACAAAGATGGAGGCAAATTGAAAGGGGAGAAGGAAAGGAAGATATATGTCAGCCCTGCATTAAAGACCAACATTGGCTAAAGAAAATTGTAATAAATAAAAAAGTATAGCAGTTTCATTTAAGGACCCAAAAATTGACAGCTGCACCATACAGGTTGCAAAATACAGTTGAAGTCGGAAGATTACATACACCTTTGCCAAATATATTTAAACTCAGTTCTTCACAATTCCTGACATTTTATCCTAGTAAAAATTCCCTGTCTTAGGTCAGTTAGGATCACCACTTTATTTTAAGAATGTGAAATGTCAGAATAATAGTAGAGAGAATGATTTATTTCAGCTTTTATTTATTTCATCACATTCCCAGTGGGTCAGAAGTTTACATACAATCAATTAGTATTTGGTAGCATTGCCTTTAAATTGTTTAACTTGGGTCAAACGTTTCGGGTAGCCTTCCACAAGCTTTCCACAATAAGTTGGCTGAAGTTTGGCCCATTCCTCCTGACAGAGCTGGTGTAACTGAGTCAAGTTTGTAGGCCTCCTTGCTCGCACACGCTTTTTCAGTTCTGCCCACACATTTTCTATAGGATTTAGGTCAGGGGTTTGTGATGGCCACTCCAATACCTTGACTTTGTTGTCCTTAAGCCATTTTGCCACAACTTTGGAAGTATGCTTGGGGTCATTGTCCATTTGAAAGACCCATTTGAGACCAAGCTTTAACTTCCTGACTGATGTCTTGAGATGTTGCTTCAATATATCCACATAATTTTCCTTCCTCATGATGCCATCTATTTTGTGAAGTGCACCAGTCCCTCCTGCAGCAAAGCGCCACCACAGCATGATGCTGCCACCCCCGTGCTTCACAGTTGGTATAATGTTCTTCGGCTTGCAAGCAAATCCCCTTTTTCCTCCAAACATATCGATGGTCATTATGGTCAAACAGTTCTATTTTTGTTTCATCAGACCACAGGACATTTCTCCAAAAAGTATGATCTTTGTCCCCATGTGCAGTTGCAAACCGTAGTCTGTATTTTTTATGGCAGTTTTGGAGCAGTTGCTTCTTCCTTGCTGAGCGGCCTTTCAGGTTATGTCGATATAGGACTCGTTTTACTGTGGATATAGATACTTTTGTACCCGTTTCCTCCAGCATCTTCACAAGGTTCTTTGCTGTAGTTCTGGGATTGATTTGCACTTTTCGCACCAAAGTACGTTCATCTTTAGGAGACAGAACGTGTCTCCTTCCTGAGCCGTATGATGGCTGCGTGGTCCCATGGTGTTTATACTTGCGTACTATTGTTTGTACAGATGAACGTGGTACCTTCAGGCTTTTGGAAATTGCTCCCAAGGATGAACCAGACTTGTGGAGGTCTAAAAAATAAAAATCTGAGGTCTTGGCTGATTTCTTTAGATTTTCCCATAACGTCAAGCAAAGAGGCACTGAGTTTGAAGGTACGCCTTGAAATACATCTACAGGTACACATCCAATTGACTCAAATTATGTCATTTAGCCTATCAGAAGCTTCTAAAGCCATGACATAATTTTCTGGAATTTTCCAAGCTGTTCAAAAGCACAGTCAACTTAGTGTATGTACAGTGGGGAAAAAAGTATTTAGTCAGCCACCAATTGTGCAGGTTCTCCCACTTAAAAAGATGAGAGAGGCCTGTAATTTTCATCATAGGTACACGTCAACTATGACAAACAAAATGAGGAAAAAAAATCCAGAAAATCACATTGTAGGATTTTTTATGAATTTATTTCCAAATTATGGTGGAAAATAAGTATTTGGTCAATAACAAAAGTTTCTCAATACTTTGTTATATACCCTTTGTTGGCAATGACACAGGTCAAACGTTTTCTGTAAGTCTTCACAAGGTTTTCACACACTGTTGCTGGTATTTTGGCCCATTCCTCCATGCAGATCTACTCTAGAGCAGTGATGTTTTGGGGCTGTCGCTGGGCAACACAGACTTTCAACTCCCTCCAAAGATTTTCTATGGGGTTGAGATCTAGAGACTGGCTAGGCCACTCCAGGACCTTGAAATGCTTCTTACGAAGCCACTCCTTTGTTGCCCGGGCGGTGTGTTTGGGATCATTGTCATGCTGAAAGACCCAGCCACGTTTCATCTTCAATGCCCTTGCTGATGGAAGGAGGTTTTCACTCAAAATCTCCTGATACATGGCCCCATTCATTCTTTCCTTTACATGGATCAGTCATCCTGGTCCCTTTGCCGAAAAACAGCCCCAAAGCATGATGTTTCCACCCCCATGCTTCACTGTAGGTATGGTGTTCTTTGGATGCAACTCAGCTTTCTTTGTCCTCCAAACACGACGAGTTGAGTTTTTACTAAAAAGTTATATTTTGGTTTCATCTGACCATATGACATTCTCCCAATCCTCTTCTGGATCATCCAAATGCACTCTAGCAAACTTCAGATGGGCCTGGACATGTACTGGCTTAAGCAGGGGGACACGTCTTGCACTGCAGGATTTGAGTCCCTGGCGGCGTAGTGTGTTACTGATGGTAGGCTTTGTTACTTTGGTCCCAGCTCTCTGCAGGTCATTCACTAGGTCCCCCCGTGTGGTTCTGGGATTTTTGCTCACCGTTCTTGTGATCATTTTGACCCCACGGGGTGAGATCTTGCGTGGAGCCCCAGATCGAGGGAGATTATCAGTGGTCTTGTATGTCTTCCATTTCCTAATAATTGCTCCCACAGATGATATCTTCAAACCAAGCTGCTTACCTATTGCAGATTCAGTCTTCCCAGCCTGGTGCAGGTCTACAATTTTGTTTCTGATTTCCTTTGACAGCTCTTTGGTCTTGGCCATAGTGGAGTTTTGAGTGTGACTGTTTGAGGTTGTGGACAGGTGTCTTTTATACTGATAACAAGTTAAAACAGGTGCCATTAATACAGGTAATGAGTGGAGGACAGAGGAGCCTCTTAAAGAAGAAGTTACAGGTCTGTGAGAGCCAAAAATCTTGCTTGTTTCTAGGTGACCAAATACTTTTTTTCCACCATAATTTGCAAATAAATTCATAAAAAATCCTACAATGTGATTTTCTGGATTTTCTTTTCTCAATTTGTCAGTCATAGTTGACGTGTACCTATGATGAAAATTACAGGCCTCTCTCATCTTTTTAAGTGGGAGAACTTGCACAATTGGTGGCTGACCAAATACTTTTTTTCCCCACTGTAAACTTCTGACCCACTGGAATCGTGATACAGTGAATCATAAGTGAAATAATCTGTCTTTAAACAATTGTTGGAAGAATTACTTGTGTCATGCACAAAGTAGATGTCCTAACCGACTTGCCAAAACTATACTTTGTTAACAAGAAATTTGTGGAGTGGTTGAAAAATAGTTTTAATGACTCCAACATAAGTGTATGTAAACTTCCGACTTCAACTGTAGTTGGGAGGAGATTTTTAATGTACTGATTCCATGGCACATGGTTTATGAACTGATATACAAAACGACGCCGGATTCAAAACGTTGAGTTCTTCAATTTAAAATATTATACAAAATTCTTGCAACCAATAGAATGTTATATATATGGGGGATAAAACCATCCCAGCTCTGCAGATTTTGCTGCGAAGAGACAGAATCAATAGATAACTTGTTTTGGTACTGCCCATTTCTAGCTTGTTTTTGGTCGCAGGTTCAGAAATGGCTGAAAAAATGCAACATTTACTTGGATCTAACTCTGCAAACAGCACTGCTGGGTGATTTGATAAGTCATAGTCAATTGATCAAGGTGTATATCTTTAATTTACAATCTGTAGAAACTATGAGAATGGAAAGGTTCAGAATTGTTGTGAAACATCAAAGCACAATGGAAAAAATATATGGATGGTCTTCGTAGATATATGGGAGGAGTTGAGGGTAGCTGAAGGCTGGGACTAAAAACATCAATCGATAACTAATGTAAAGTATACTGTCAGTGAAATGTATGTAGTATGTATAAGCTTGAAGTGGAAACCTAAGTATTGTTGTCCATTAGTTTACTCCAATTAGGGGAGGGATGGTAGGGTTAGGGTTTAATAATAAAGAAGGAAAATATATTTAATACAGTGGGGGAAAAAAGTATTTAGTCAGCCACCAATTGTGCAAGTTCTCCCACTTAAAAAGATGAGAGAGGCCTGTAATTTTCATCATAGGTACACGTCAACTATTACAGACAAAATGAGTTTTTTTTTCTCCAGAAAATCACATTGTAGGATTTTTAATGAATTTATTTGCAAATTATGGTGGAAAATAAGTATTTGGTCAATAACAAAAGTTTCTCAATACTTTGTTATATACACTTGTTGGCAATGACACAGGTCAAACGTTTTCTGTAAGTCTTCACAAGGTTTTCACACACTGTTGCTGGTATTTTGGCCCATTCCTCCATGCAGATCTCCTCTAGAGCAGTGATGTTTTGGGGCTGTCGCTGGGCAACACAGACTTTCAACTCCCTCCAAAGATTTTCTATGGGGTTGAGATCTGGAGACTGGCTAGGCCACTCCAGGACCTTGAAATGCTTCTTACGAAGCCACTCCTTCGTTGCCCGGGCGGTGTGTTTGGGATCATTGTCATGCTGAAAGACCCAGCCACGTTTCATCTTCAATGCCTTTGCTGATGGAAGGAGGTTTTCACTCAAAATCTCACGATACATGGCCCCATTCATTCTTTCCTTTACACGGATCAGTCGTCCTGGTCCCTTTGCAGAAAAACAGCCCCAAAGCATGATGTTTCCACCCCCATGCTTCACAGTAGGTATGGTGTTCTTTGGATGCAACTCAGCATTCTTTGTCCTCCAAACACGACGAGTTGAGTTTTTACCAAAAAGTTCTATTTTGGTTTCATCTGACCATATGACATTCTCCCAATCCTCTTCTGGATCATCCAAATGCACTCTAGCAAACTTCAGACGGGCCTGGACATGTACTGGCTTAAGCAGGGAGACACATCTGGCATTGCAGGATTTGAGTCCCTGGCGGCGTAGTGTGTTACTGAACCCTAATTGCTCCTGTAAGTCGCTCTGGATAAGAGCGTCTGCTAAATGACTAAACATGTCAATTGTAAGTATCAAGGTAAGGGGACTCTTTCGGTTAGAAGCATTTGGGATTTGTGTGCCCATGAAAACAGTTTTCACCCCATAAAATAGAAAGACACACATTGTTATATAGTTACACTGCATTTCTGAGATCTCTATATAAAAAACTGTCCGACAGCTAGATCTAGCATTCTTACAAGTTCAAGTTCCATGTCTAATTGAACTTATTAAAGCTTAATATATGATATAACGAACACTTACACTGCCATAAATGCAAGGACAGAAAAGTAATGTTTCACACGATTTTGGACCAATCTGTCAAGACCAACCATGAGAAACGGTTGGTGTTCCCCCCACTTATTTTTAATGTAAGGGACAGTAAATTATTTATAATGAGGGATACCTGGAGGGGATGCCTGGAGAAAATCGGATTTCTCTGAAATGAAATGGATGTCAACTGAAAAAACACTGCGCAACAGGACTAGTTACATTGGAAGTATCTGACCATCAATTAATTAATGTTTTAACACAGCAGCCACATATCATCAGGTAGGCCCTTAAGCACCTGTAAAAAAATAATGGGGGAAACTAAAATGTTCTAATTTATTTTAATTTATTCCATGATATTGTTGTTACAAAATAGATTTGTCTTGGCTGTGATTAGGGCATGGGAATATAAGAGCATCTGCTAAGCTAAATTAACAAACTAGTCATGCATAGCTCACCACATGATCCTCAAACCAAGGACTGGCCAAACTTGTGTTTCTAAAAGTGAATTCAAAGGCGCTGTAGAGTGACTGTATAACCTAATTAGGCATTTTTTGTTTAATTATTATTTAATTCTAAGAAATTTATTTATTTATTTTTCATTTGATACAGCCTAAATGCTACATGTTTAGGCATGTTGTTGATGTGTTTTTAAAATGCTGAGTTCTCCTGCTAGACTGTAGTGTGTAACAAATGCTATAGCCTTGAAATAATAATAATATAGCCTAAATAATTCATTTTCGTTATCTACCTGGCTTGTTCCCTATTGATTTAGAGTTAGTATGTTGTTTAGTAGCCTGTTGAAATGTCTCACGTCAATGTATAGTGACAGAATCACATATTAGGCTACTTCCCAAGATAAGTCAATTTTTTGGTCTCCTAAATAAGGCTGTAGCGCAGCTTCTGAATATCATAGAGACAAACCAAAGATATCACATATGCATCAGTCACTTATTTTCCCTGCATTTTACAGCTTGTTTCTAGCATAAAGCATTTTGGACTAAACCGTCATTATAGATCACTTTATATAATCAGGTCCATTACAGGTCCATTAAAATATTAAGCTAACAATGTCACGATCGTTGGAAGAAGCGGACCAAGGCGCAGCGTGATAAGCGTACATTCTTTTAATGAGTACACACGAACAAAACAATAAACGATACGTGAAGTCCTAGGGTTAAACACAAACCTAACGGATCAAGATCCCACAAATAACATGTGCCAACAGGCTGCCTAAGTATTGTCCCCAATCAGAGACAACAAGCTACAGCTGTCTCTGATTGGGAACCACCCTGGCCAACATAGAAACTAAATGATCTAGAACACAACATAGAAAACTATAACATAGAAACTAACACCCTGGCTCAACATTAACGAGTCCCCAGAGCCAGGGCGTGACAAACAAGGGGTAGGCCTATGCTTTAAGCCGTTTTATTTAACAAAAGCTTACTTTCAGCACCCATGTGCTGTCGATCTCCGCTTCTGCTGCTTCATAGTAATTTAAGTTATGTAAATTACTCAAATATGGCTTATTGTGAAGTCAATAACGCTGATAAATAGTGTCATTATGGGCAACGAAACATATTGTTTTTATTCAAATCAATTATAGCCGTAGCAAGCTTACCTCCGGTCCTTCTTCTCACCTTCATGCTCTCCCTCTCAAATTGAACGGGACATCAGTAGGCCTAGTCCGCACGCACAGATATTGTATTTTTTTGACTAATTGACTCGCCTCCTGAAGTGCCACCGTACACAGCACAGTAATTGGTTTGGCAGTACAAAAGGGTTTACATCAGCAAGAGCAGGGCAGGCCGGGGCTCATGATTGGGAACGCCTATCCATTGCAGTGTGTAATGCAGTATAGGCTAGTTTTATATACACCATCCCAGCAGCACATAAACTTGGGAAAGAAGTACATTTTCTTAGAAATATAACTTTGCTATGTGCCTCTCTGAGCATGCTCTTCGTACAGGCTAGGCCTATAGCCTATAGTATAGGCTATGGATGGTTTTATTGAGACCACACTAGGCACACTTGATATTGTGCACCCTGCAGAGAATCAGGGATGAGGGGCATCATCGGGCACACATGAGATACTATAATAAGCAACATGTGTGGAGGAAGGAGTGAGTTGCGAAGCCAAGGAGATGCTTGAGTTCACATGCAGTAAATTGTCCATAATCCATCTGCGGAGTGGTTCCGGCTGCAGGCTGCAGTTCTGGCTCCTCACACACCGAGCATGGCGACTCTTTATGTGCTTTTAAGCAAGTCACTTAATGAGCCTCGTAGGAAGGCCCCTGTCATCGTTAGCGAGACCTCCAGGAAGAGGTCGGGATGCCACATGCCCACTTCCCCCACTTGCTGTGTGACGGCCAGGGGAGGGGGGTTGGCCAATCAGATGGCAAGGTTGATGGTTCTGACCAAGAGGGATCATGTGACCTCCTATAGATGCTGTCAGTGATGGTCGACCTAATTGACCACAGGAGGAGGGGGGACTGCCAGGCTGGAGTGGCCTCGGATGATTAAGATGAGAAGGAAGGTGGGGTCTCACAGATCTTAATGGCACTCATTACTTGGTTTCAGATTTATTTCTACTGATATTCAAACAAAGGTATTCATTCAAATATATTTAAAACATAATTATGAATAAAATCTAACTTTTTCTTTGTTAGATTGTTTGTTTATTATAAAGTCTCAGCTTGTATTTACCAGGTATTTACTATGACATTATCTAGTCAAACAAGTATGTTCTTGTGCTTTATTTTACTTGCTTCAAATAATTGACCACAATTGGTTACCATGGTACCATGGTAGTGGTGCTCATTTGAATGAATCCCCCCAAAACCAACTAGTAATTAGATGATTGTCATGCAATTACCACTTAACCATGTAATTTCAAAATAAATACCAGGTAAATAAAGTACTGTAAACTACACAAACCTGCAGCGGCGAGGCGTCATTCAGGGCAACTGCGGCACAGCACCACCACTGTCCAGTAGATGGCGCTGTTATGCATTTAATTCTGACATTCATAGTTAATAATAATAATAATATGCCATTTAGCAGACACTTTTATCCAAAGCGACTTACAGTCATGTGTGCATACATTTTTATGTGTATGGGTGGTCCCGGGGATCGAACCCACTACCTTGCCGTTACAAGCGCCGTGCTCTACCAGCTGAGCTCCAGAGGACCACAATATTATATCATATCAGTTAGCAAACAGCGTAAACGAAATCATTGCTTGAGTTAATATACAGCATACTCGACTCCTCCCTCACGTATTATTGTTTTTGGTACATTTTCTTTGAGTAAGGCAGCTCCAGAATGGAGCTGTTTAGCCTCGCTCAGTGTCAGACGAGTAGCCAGAGAAAGCACAGAGCGTAGGCGTCGTTGATCTTCTCTGGTTGCGCGTGATTGACTTAGGGTGATGTCACTCACAACACTGCAGCACGTAATGGGAGAGCCCACTGAGGGCCAGGCAGCTTCTGCCCCCTTGGGTTCGTTACATTACCAGTGCCCTTCTAACAAGGCTCATTGTCATTGGCCACAGATAAGTTGACATTTTTTCTCTGGTAACTTTGATTGGACTGATGTGCGTCAATTTAATTGTTTACCATATCTTCTAGCTAGCTAGCTAGCGAGACAACATGATTCCTGATAACTTTTCAGCTAGCTAGCTAGCTAGCTGAAAAGTTAGCATGAATCATGTTGTCTATCTCCTAGCAAATCATTTTTAAACTTAGCGTTATTAAGGAAATGTAGAGATAAAACGTCTCAGTGCTCATCAGCCACTAAACATTGAAATCTGTTAAAATGAAAAAAGCTGGAAATGAAGATTCAACTGTGGTTGGTAGTGGATTGGAGGTAGCTACAGTGTATGAACTGGCTTGCTGTTCATGTTTGATGTTAGACTGTTATACCCATGGAACTGTAACTATGCAATAGATGATGCGAGGGAGTAATTTTATAAACTTTTATTCTTAACCAGAGCATCTTGGTAACAGGCAGGGAGACGCACTCAGAACTTGTTTTTTGCTGCGTCCCAATACTCTAACAATGTAGCAATATTGTAGACCCATAACATTTGTGTGTGAAGTGGTTTCGACGCATATTAGCGTTTTTTGATTTAGTTTGCTCCGCCAATATTTTAAGGTTAAAATTGCCACTGCAAGCCTGACACATTTTGATGACAACAGTCATCCTATTGTCAAGCCTTCTCCGACAACTCCCCCAGAATCCTAATTGAACCCTTTACTCCCTCTATATCACAGTGAAAACTCTGTTTCCATCTATAGTAGGACAAGTACATGGTAATCACAGTTTGGAACCATTTAGTGTGTTTGTGTAAGCCCTCTAATCAGTGTGTTCTGCTTTTCCATGACTTCAGGCTGCATTTCATTAAACCCCAACACCCCCCAACCCAAATCAGGCTCCAGTGAGATTGTTTAATCTTGCCTGCATCTCGTAACACAATCTCCTGATTGTAACTCGTTAAATTGCCGTAATTAGTGTCTGCGAGATAAACTTATCTTGCGACTGTGACATTTTTCTCACATAGCTGTTTTGAAAATACCACCATTTGAAATAATGACTAAATACAAGTTACAGCGAAGGACTAAGACATTTTTGGGAGTTTGGTAATGCTTAGAGCAAAGGGAAAATGTGTCCTGTGTTCGGCTAGGGTTTTGAAATAAGTACTTCCTAAGAAAGGACCCCCTGAGTGAAGAAGTCATAATAATACCAATTTAAAATGTCTGCTGAAAATTCATATGATAAAGAGCTATGGAGATTCTTGTCACAAAATTATTTAGTACAATCTGTATCAACCACATACAGACAAGTTATTTTAGTTGTTGAGGGACAAAAGTCGAGGACATGATTATATATTCAATACAAGAAAGAGTCAAAAGTTTCAAAGGCCTACATCTGAAATGTATTCATACCTACAAGGTTTTCCATAACATTTTCAAGCATTCAAGATATTCACTGAGTATAGCAAACATTAGGAACACCTTCCTAATATTGTCTCAAGGCTTAAAAATGGTCCTTTAACCTGTCTCCTCACCTTCATCTACACTGATTGAAGTGGATTTAACAAGTGACATCAATTAGGGATCATAGCTTTCACCTGGATTCACCTGGTCAGTCTATTTCATGGAAAGAGCAGGTGTTCTTAATGTTTTGTACACTCAGTGGCTGCGGGTCATTTACCTATCCTGGCAATCTTGTTTAAAAAAACAACAACATATTTGATGTACATTCTGTACCCAGTAGTATAGAAACATGATGAAAAGGATTGTCAAAGTAACATAACTTGTTGACCATTCTGTCCTTCCGACTACAAACTGAAACCTCTGTGGACAAAGACTATACAGGTGTAGGTGGACAATAGCTCTATAAGACATGATTTTACAGTACACACTCACACACAAACAATGTTTACCACTTTTGAAAAATCTATGTAGATGGAGTCCTTAGTTAGTTCTCTTTCCACCCATCCACTGTTCATAAGTAGTCGGATGTTTACGTCAGAGAGGACTTGATGAGGTGATGAGAACTGGCAGTACTTCTCCATCCTATCCTCTCCTCTGCTCTCCTTTCGCTCCTTCAAAGGCCAAGGCACACGGGACACAGAGTTCACATCAAATAAGCACACTGTGGCCTCTCTGTCACTACTTAGACCCTGAGTGTAGAGTGTGCAGACACAAAGGCAGCCAATCCTTTGCGTGTGCTTCTACATGACAACAGAAACATTTTTAAATACTGGGAGATATTTTCATTTCATTTTCATGTTTGGCACATACTGTTGCTGAATGCATATGGGATGTTTGAAAATGGTTCGGAATGATAATGAGATCATCCATGTCAATACACAAACTGTTCAGCAAAACATGTATCGTGTACACAAACATAGAATAATGGATCCTAGTATTTAAATAGATGTAATACATATTGCCAGAGAATGCATTTTATACTTCGATAATTTGAATTCCTCGTTTCGATAATGGCGAGGTTAGTGGAAAAACGTAATTACAAAAACTAGTCAAGCCTAACGAAACAACGCTTTATGCCCGTACTACTATTAGTGTCGAGCGACTCCCTTTGTCACAATCGTTATACATCCTCACTGGAAAACAGAGATGAATACATTTTTGTGATTGTGAAACTGAGTAATTTGGGGAATAGGATGGACGAGTAAAACAGTAACTGAGGGGTGGAAGGAATTTGCATAAAAATTACTCACTGAGAAATAGCGAGGCCGGAATTGTCAATGCACTCCGGGACGTATATTCTGATGGACTTGAATGGAAAACATACCATTAATTAAGCAATAGTACAATAGACATCATCCATGAGTGAAACTCAAAAACTTGAGAATGATTTTCAATACCTTGTCAAGTGGGGTGCAGAGGTTGAATGTGTCTGAGTAGTGTGGGCCACGTCCCCTGCATGTTGTAACATACCATTTCAATCAGTGTTTGGATTTATGTAGGCTGACACCTGGCGGGGTGACTTTCCATTTAAACACCTACCTCTACTTAAATAATGACTTTAATCCACTGTGTGCCATTCTGATTGGCAACGGTGCCATAAAGATAACGTAAAATGGATAGTTATTATCATAAATGAGTTAATTTCCCAGATGATAGTGCTAAAGGCTCCTAAAGGAATGCAATTGCCAACTGGATAGAGCAGGTAAGATGTGCACACACATTTATGCAGGTACGCAAGCACAGACACACACACACACACACACATACAGACAGACAGACGAAGGATAAAGCTATAAACCAAGGGAAATTGCTCACCGAGAGTAGGCATAAGTATCTTGTCTGAGCTCGCACAGTTGTGCCCGGAAAACGATCAACCACCAGACACAATCCCACCTCCAAATGAAAGAAGAGAGCGAAGGATAAAGAGAAGGAGACAGAGGAGAGGTAAAGAGGAAAATCACTTCAGCTTACCTCTGACCCACTTTCCACAGCTTTGCCTTCCCTGATGAAAGCATTCCAATATCCAATATATTCACATGCCTGAACATACTGTAACGATCCTCAGTATATGAGCCAAGGTACAATTCCCACGAAGTGTGTTAACTCTATGGGCGCGATGCATAGGGTGTTTGCCTTTCAAGCCAGAAACATGGGTTTGCTTCCCTGCCCCGCCACTATTTGGGGACAAACAAATTGGTGTCAGAAGTGGGATGGTGGCTGCGAGGCCATCTGAATGCATGGCCCAGATGTGTGAGTGGGCTGAGGATAGTCAAAGCACAGGGACGTGCCTTCCTGTTTGGAGGGGGCAGTGTAGTGTCCCTCGCTATATGAACCATGTTAAAATTCCCACCAAGTGGGTTAATCCTATTGGCGTGATGCATAGGGTGTTTGCCTTTCATGCAAGAGACCCAGGTTTGCTTCCCTGCACCACCATTCGCTATAATATCATTTCCGCACCTTTGTTGTACATTTTCATTTCAAGTATGGAATAATGGAAGCAACAATCATAGCCACCTGCATTTTGATGGTTGATGACTGAGGTGGGATATAACTGTTGCATTACTGCATCTTTTCACTCAACCATAGAGTATACATGTAACTATGGTAAATCATATGTTGGTAACCTCCATGGTAACCTTTGTTCAAGTACAACCTCTGTTTAATCTTTGTTTAACCTTTGTTCAATCTTTGTTCAATGTCTGTTCAACAGTCTTAGCCATGCATGGGATGTTGTAGATTTTGTCGTGAAGCTGGGGTCAATTCCAGCCTCTGAGAACACTGGCATGACAGATGTAGCCTTGATAAAGCAGTTGGAGCTATACCCTGGACTATGGACAAATAGATACAGAGAGGACTCAGGGGATAGATCTCTCCTAGGGGACTGTGTGTATGTCTCTAAAGTTGGCATAATTACCTACGACTCACTTCACATGGCTGTGTACACACATTTGTCAGGGAGCCAAATTAGAGTGATTTAACAAGAATATGTCTACAACCAAGACAATTAATTATAAAAATGTATCAGTTCATCATTTTATAATTGCTAATCTATTGAAAAATAAACCTTAAAAATCCTTTGGGAATAAATTATAGAAAGAAGAAACATTGAAACATTGAAACTCTGCATTGACGTCACATTGCTGCATGGCTTCGTTCCATTGGCTACCAGGTCATGTACGTGGCACCAGGCTTTTAGAAGCGCTCTCTCTCAGTGGCAGGGTGAGTCAGAGAGACTGAGGACCATAATCTGGCACAACAATGGCCGGTGTTAAATAACATGACGCATTTACTGATGTAACCCAAAGGTCCGCTGACAGTGCACTCGAGATCCAAACCTAATTGCCGCTTCCTCCTGGCAACGACGAAAGAGATACAGAAGTTGACGTGTGTGACAAGAGTTGTTGTCGCGAACGGACACTAACCAGTACCATTGGAAAATCACTGTAATTGAACATGCCACGGATTTAACCTGATTATGTTGTGGACAATGAAACGCTGGAACGTTTTTATACTTACTCAGGCCAGTTGCCGGCCCCTGTGATGATATATAATATCACATGGCAGGCGAGATAATTACAACATAGCTCAGCGAACAGACTCCGGAGGGGGTACCATCTGAGGGTACTGCACTGGAGGGGGTGGGAGAAGGTGTGGGGGGGGGGGGGGGGGGGGGGTACTATAATCTGAACTGTCAGAGTCACTTTTATTAGAGTCAACCGGGGCCTGATAGATACTGACGCACCCACGCACACACACATGCACACACACAACCCTCTTTGGAAATGCAACGTCATTGAGGAAGCGGTCACACCCCCTATTCCTTCCCAATTCACATCTCTCACCACAACATTATAAGAAGAGGCGGGTCAGTGAAACACCTGTTTTGGACAGGTTGGTAATGATCATGTTTATCTCTTCTGAAGGTAAGTCATGACCAGCAGGGTATGTATAATGTCTTGTGTAAGAGGTAGCTGGGGGTGTGATATCCACCAAAGGATTGATTTAACTTCCTTGACTGGACAGCTTATTTGTCATTGCATGGACATGTATACTCTTGGGCTTCCAAGAGGCAATATCCAGAGGCGCCTTCCATGAAAGCGACATATGTGTTACCTATATGTTACATACACCATAACCATTACACAACTGTGAGACTCATGATATTCCAGTGCAATGATAGGTACAGTGCCTTCGGAAAGTATTCAAACCCCTTGACTTTTTCCATGTTTTGTTAACATTTTACATTTACATTTTAGTCATTTAGCAGACGCTCTTATCCAGAGCGACTTCCAGTTAGTGAATACATATTTTTTTTATACTGGCCCCCCGTGGGAAACGAACCCACAACCCTGGCGTTGCAAACGCCATGCTCTATCAACTGAGCTACATCCCTGCCGGCCATTCCCTCCCCTACCCTGGACGACGCTGGGCCAATTGTGCGCCACCCATGAATCTCCCGGTCGCGGCCGGCTGCGACAGAGCCTGGATTCGAACCAGGATCTAGTGGCACAGTTAGCACTGCGATGCAGTGCCTTAGACCACTGCGCCACTCAGGAGTTAAGTTACAGCCTTATCCTAAAATTGATTAAATAAATAACAATCATAAGCAATCTACACACAATACCCCATAATGACATAGCAAAAACAGGTTTTTAGGAATTTGTTAAAAATAAAATACAGAAATACCTTATTTACATAAGTATTCAGACCCTTTGCTATGAGACTCGTAATTGAGCTCAGGTGCATCCTGTTTCCATTGATCTTCTACAACTTGATTGGAGTCCAGCTGTGGTAAATTAAATTATTGGACATGATTTGGAAAGGCACACACCTGTCTATATAAGGTCAAACAGTTGACAGTGCAAAAACCAAGCCATGAGGTTGAAGGAATTGTCCGTAGAGCTCCGAGACAGGATTGTGTCGAGGCACAGATCTGGGGATGGGTACCAAAAAATGTCTGCAGCATTGAAGGTCCCCAGGAACACAGTGGCCTCCATCATTCTTAAATGGAAAAAGTTTGGAACCACCAAGACTCTTCCTAGAGCTTGCCGCCCGGCTAAAATGAGCAATCAGGGGAAAAGGGCCTTTGTCAGAGAGGTGACAAAAAACTCAATGGTCACTCTGACAGCGCTCTACAGTTCCTCTGTGGAGATGGAAGAACCTTCCAGAAGGACAACCATCTCTGCAGTACTCCACCAATCAGGCCTTTATGGTAGAGTGGCCAAACAGAAGCCACTCCTCAGTAAAAGGCACATGACAGCCTGCTTGGTGTTTGCTAAAAGGCACCAAAAGACTCTCAGACAATGAGAAACAAGATTCTCTGGTCTGACGAAACCAAGATTCAACTCTTTGGCCTGAATGCCAGGCGTCACGTCTGAAGGAAACATGACATCCCTACGGTGAAGAATGGTGGTGGAAGCATCATGCTCTTGGGGTGTTTTTCAGTGGCAGGGACTGGGAGACTAGTCCGGATCGAGGCAAAGATGAACTGAGCAAATTACAGGGAGATCCTTGATGAAAACCTGCTCCAGAGTGCTCAGGACCTCAGACTGTTGCGAAGGTTCACCTTCCAACAGGACAACGACCCTAAGCACACAGCGCAGGAGTGGTTTCGGGACAAGTCTCTGAATGTCCTTGAGTGGTCCAGCCAGAGCCCGGACTTGAACCCGATCGAACATCTCTAAAGAGACCTGAAAATAGCTGTACAGCAATGATCCCCATCCAACCTGACAGCGCTTGAGAGGATCTGCAGAGAAGAATGGGAGAAACTCCCCAAATACAGGTTTGCCAAGCTTGTAGCATCATACCCAAGAAGACTCAAGGCTGTAATTGCTGCCAAAGGTGCTTCAACAAAGTACTGAGTAAAGGGTATGATGTAAATGTGATATTTCTGATTTGTAAAAATTTAAAATAATCAGTTTTTGCTTTGTCATTATGGGGTATTGTGTGTAGATTGATGAGGATTTTTTTTTATTTAATCAATTTTATAATAAGGCTTTAACCTAACAAAATGTGGAAAAAGTCAAGGGGTCTGAATACTTTCAGAATGCACTGATGTATATGTTTGGGCTGCTAATAGAGCTCCATGCAATACATGTAGACTAACAACTGTGTGATTGATGCTATTGCATTCCACTCTGATCAGAAATGATAGGTATATATGGAAACATCAATCTTCCAGGCAGAAAAAAGGATGCTGTTCCTTTAAAAACATACACAACTCTGTCTTGTCTTCTGTCAATCTAACAGACGACATCACTTCAATAAACCTTGCTTCTCTCTCTCTCTCTCTCTCTCTCTCTCTCTCTCTCTCTCTCTCTCTCTCTCTCTCTCTCTCTCTCTCTCTCTCTCTCTCTCTCTCTCTCTCTCTCTCTCTCTCTCTCAGCTCATTCTCATGGCACATTTAATTTAAACAGCTGTTCACTTGATTACTGCGGTATCACAGAGCACATCCACAGAGGAAGTAGGTCCATGCAGATTTCTAATGTACTGCCAATGAGTGTAGGAGGTAGTGACCTCGAGAAATAAAAATGTCAATTTCCTGGAAAAGTAGGCTTTGTTCGCTGATGTTATTGTTTATAGAGTTTTAAATTGGGAAGTGATTGTTATGAATTATTTTTGTTGGAACACCTGCTGGGTGCTATTTAACCTTATTTAAACTAATTTCATAAATTAAGTACATTTTGTTCAACAATTTAGTGAAGATCCCATCTGTTGCTCCCGGTTTCTGTTGGAATGGTGCTCATCTGACTTTCCATACTCAGTTGATAAAAGAGTTAAAGAGAGTAGGGCGGAAGGACAGGGATGGGGATGAAACCTGCAGAGATTGACAAAGTGTGTGTTTGTGTGTGTGCAGGTATGTGCACGTACATACATGTGTGTGAGTGTGTGTATGAATGCACGTGTTTCTGAGTTTTGACTGTGTGTGTCCAAATCTGTGTTTGTGTGTCTCTGAGTGTGACTAACGGGCAGGCTCGCTACAAGACGAGCAGATTGCCTGGCCGTTAAAGAGCTGTAGAGGCCTGCGGTGCCGGGCCCCTTACGCCCCAGCAGAGCTCCACAGATGACCAGGTAACCGATCTGCTCGCCATGGGCCCCTGCCAATGTACAGGCCAGAGGATGAAGAAGTGACAACCGCGGTCACACGCTGTTCTCCAAGCTGTCTGATCTGTAGATCTGGATCTGCCTCCTCAGTCCATTTTTCCCACTTCTAACCATTTTACCATCTCTTCCCTCATTAACTAAATTGACGTACTGTATACATGGAAAAAGAGAGCGAGAGAGCCACAGGTGCAGTGTGTGGAGTCGTATTACAGGTTTTTTTCAATCACTTTGGCAAATTTTTCAGATGTAAGGTATATTTTCAAAACTCTAAGTACAAAACTCTAAACTGATAACACTTTTAATGCCCCCTGTCTTAAGTTCAGAACATTTGATTGTGTATTCACACATCTTTCACCCCTGAGTCATTCATGCAAAATCCAAGTTTTCCGTGAAATACCATGAGAACATTTTGTGTAGTCACCAATACATCAGATAATGATTGGCTCACCAGTTAGTCATTTTAACTACCACTTAATCCAATAGCAAAAAATACAAGATACACATTTCAAAACTATTATTTTTGAAGTGCTGAATAGAAAGAAAAGTAGATGGTAAATGTAATTTTCCATACAGTATTCGACTATAACGTGACATGCACAATTGTTGTATAATTTGTATCCAATGGCAAGTTGTGAGCATGTTAAGAAATACACTAAGTAAGTACCAAAAGTATGTGGACACCCCTTCAAATTGGTGGATTCGGCTATTTCAGCCACACCTGTTGCTGACAGGTGTATAAAATCGAGCACACAGCCATGAAATCTCCATAGACAAACATTGGCAGTAGAATTGCCCGTACTAAAGAGCTCAGTGACTTTCAGCGTGGCACCGTCATAGGATGCCACCTTTCCAACAAGTCAGTTCATCAAATATCTGCCCTGCTAGAGCTGCCCCGGTCAACTGTAAGTGCTGTTTTTTTGAAGTGGAAAGTTCTAGGAGCAACAATGGCTCAGCTGCGAAGTGGTAGGCCACACAAGCTCACAGAACAGAACCGCCGAGTGCTAAAGTGCGTAGAGCGTAAAATCCGTCTGTCCTCAGTTGCAACACTCACTACCGAGTTCCAAACTGCCTCTGGAAGCAACGTCAGCCCATTAACTGTTCGTCGGGAGCTTCATGAAATGGGTTTCCATGGCCGAGCAGCCGCACACAAGCCTAAGATCACCATGCGCAATGCCAAGTGTCGGCTGGAGTGGTGTAAAGCTCGCCGCCATTGGACTCTGGAGCAGTGGAATCGCGTTCTCTGGAGTGATGAATCACGCTTCACCATCTGGCAGTCCGACGGACGAATCTGGGTTTGTGGATGCCAGGAGAACGCTACCTGCCCAATGCATAGTGCAAACTGTAAAGTTTGGTGGAGGAGCAATAATGGTCTGGGCCTGTTTTTCATGGTTCGGGCTAGACCCCTTAGTTCCATTGAAGGGAAATCTTAACGCTACAGCATACAATGAAATTCTAGACGATTCTCTGTCTCTCTGCAAACATTGTTATTAAAATGTCAGTTAATGTCACGCCCTGACTCTGGGGACTCTTATTTGTTGAGTCAGGGTGTGATTTTCTAGTTTGTGTAGGTCTATGTTTTCAATCTAGTAGGTCTAGATCTACGTTGGCCGGTGTGGTTCCCAATCAGAGGCAGCTGTCGCTCGTTGTCTCTGATTGGGGACCATACTTAGGCAGCCTATTGGCACTAGTGGGTTGTTGGATCTTGTTCCGTGTGAGGTATGTTGTTTGTGTACCTTGGACTTCACGTTTCGTTTAGTTTGTTGTTTTGTCGTTGTTTATTCGGTTCAAATAAACATGTATGCATATCACGCTGCACCTTGGTCTGACCCGTCTATGAACTAACGTGACAGTTAAGCTCTGAAAGAAAGTATGGGAAACATTCATCCTGAAAGGTGTGTGTGTGTGTGTGTGTGTGCGTACGTTAGTGTGTGCGTGCGTGCGTGTGTATATGTTAGCAGTTGTTTGAGACAAAGCCTTTCTAGACAAAATATACTTCTGAATTGAGTTTAGTGCAGTAAAAGAGCAGACGGACCATTTTCAACTGAAATAGGGTCTGACTCAGTGTGCCACTGATAACAGTTGCACAATGTTTGACCAGCTCGCAGTATGCAACTGGCAGTTGCAACATCTCATTACAAAGTCTGGTATTTTGACAGGCATTAGGCTAGCCTCCAAAGACTGGACCTGTATACTCGCTACGTCCTTTAGCCAATGACTCCCACCTGTTGTCTACACTCCTCTTCGTAGACATCTATCTATATCTATATACTTTTTCCACCTTTTGACCAATCACATCAGAGCTTTTTCAAAGCTGATCGAATTGGTCAAAATACCAATTAGTGAAAAAAAGATCAGAATTGGGCTGCCTGTATAAATGCAGCCTATGTGGAATTGAACAGACAGTGACGGGCTCTCCACACACTCAATGGCCTAATTGAAACTCCAACCAGAAAGCACCATCACCATCCCCCTCCAAATGACGCTCAGTGGGATGACTGCTCTCAGTGTGAGAGGTTGGAGTGTTACGCTCACGCTAGGCACACACACACACATACATTCACACATGCAGCATGCATACACACACACACACACACACGCAAGGGAGCCTTAACCCCCTTCCTTCCACCTCGCCTTGGCCTTTGTCCAGACAGCCAATCACCATGATGGCTTTGTTTTCAACTCCACCTCTCTTTCTCTCTGTACCCCCGCCACTTCAGCGATCACATCATTTCCTGTCAGAGTGTCGGTAACATCCAGGAATACAGGACTGACAAGTCCAAAAATATGTTTAGGGAGTAAGCCAGCGCTCCGAAACACAGATGGAGCCTGATAGAAAGGAGGACACAGGATTCAGAACACACACGTCGTGCACGACTATTTACTCACGAGACCGCCATTTTGAAGGAAAGGATGTTCAGGTCACGGAATTATGGTACAGTTGAAGTCGGAAGTTTACATACACTTAAGTTGGAGTCATTAAAACTAGTTTTTCATCCACTCCACACATTTCTTGTTAACAAACTATAGTTTTGACAAGTCAGTTACAGTGGGGAAAAAAAGTATTTAGTCAGCCACCAATTGTGCAAGTTCTCCCACTTAAAAAGATGAGAGAGGCCTGTAATTTCCATCATAGGTACACGTCAACTATGACAGACGAAATGAGAGAGAAAAAAATCCAGAAAATCACATTGTAGGATTTTAATGAATTTATTTGCAAATTATGGTGGAAAATAAGTATTTTGTCAATAACAAAAGTTTATCAATACTTTGTTATATACCCTTTGTTGGCAATGACACAGGTCAAATGTTTTCTGTAAGTCTTCACAAGGTTTTCAAACACTGTTGCTGGTATTTTGGCCCATTCCTCCATGCAGATCCTCTAGAGCAGTGATGTTTTGGGGCTGTCGCTGGGCAACACGGACTTTCAACTCCCTCCAAAGATTTTCTATGGGGTTGAGATCTGGAGACTGGCTAGGCCACTCCAGGACCTTGAAATGCTTCTTATGAAGCCACTCCTTCGTTGCCCGGGCAGTGTGTTTGGGATCATTGTCATGCTGAAAGACCCAGCCACGTTTAATCTTCAATGCTCTTGCTGATGGAAGGAGGTTTTCACTCAAAAGCTCACGATACATGGCCCCATTCATTCTTTCCTTTACACGGATCAGTCGTCCTGGTCCCTTTGCAGAAAAACAGCCCCAAAGCATGATGTTTCCACCCCCATGCTTCACAGTAGGTATGGTGTTCTTTAGATGCAACTCAGCATTCTTTGTCCTCCAAACACAACGAGTTGAGTTTTTACCAAAAAGTTCTATTTTGGTTTCATCTGACCATATGACATTCTCCCAATCCTCTTCTGGATCATCCAAATGCACTCTAGCAAACTTCAGACGGGCCTGGACATGTACTGGCTTAAGCAGGGGGACACGTCTGGCACTGCAGGATTTGAGTCCCTGGCGGCGTAGTGTGTTACTGATGGTAGGCTTTGTTACTTTGGTCCCAGCTCTCTGCAGGTCATTCACTAGGTCCCCCCGTGTGGTTCTGGGATTTTTGCTCACCGTTCTTGTGATCATTTTGACCCCACGGGGTGAGATCTTGCGTGGAGCCCCAGACCGAGGGAGATTATCAGTGGTCTTGTATGTCTTCCATTTCCTAATAATTGCTCCCACAGTTGATTTCTTCAAACCAAGCTGCTTACCTATTGCAGATTCAGTCTTCCCAGCCTGGTGCAGGTCTACAATTTTGTTTCTGGTGTCCTTTGACAGCTCTTTGGTCTTAGCCATAGTGGAGTTTGGAGTGTGACTGTTTGAGGTTGTGGACAGGTGTCTTTTATACTGATAACAAGTTCAAACAGGTGCTATTAATACAGGTAATGAGTGGAGGACAGAGGAGCCTCTTAAAGAAGAAGTTACAGGTCCGTGAGAGCCAGAGATCGTGCTCGTTTGTAGGTGACCAAATAATTATTTTCCACCATAATTTGCAAATAAAATCATAAAAAATCCTACAATGTGATTTTCTGGGAAAAAAATTCTCAATTTGTCTGTCATAGTTGACGTGTACCTATGATGAAAATTACAGGCCTCTCTCATCTTTTTAAGTGGGAGAACTTGCACAATTGGTGGCTGACTAAATAATTTTTCTCCCCACTGTAGGACATCTACTTTGTGCATGACACAAGTAAATTTTCCAACAATTGTTTACAGACAGATTATTTCACTTATGATTCACTGTATCACGATTCCAGTTGGTCAGAAGTTTACATACACTAAGTTGACTGTGCCTTTAAACAGCTTGGAAAATTCCTGAAAATGATGTCATGGCTTTAGAAGCTTCTGATAGGCTAATTGACATCATTTGAGTCAATTGGAGGTGTACCTGTGGATGTATTTCAAGGTCTACCTTCAAACTCAGTGCCTCTGCTAGAAATCATGGGAAAATCGAAAGAAATCTGCCAAGACCTCAGAAAAAAAATTGTAGACCTCCACAAGTCTGGTTCATCCTTGGGAGCAATTTCCAAATGCCTGAAGGTACCACGTTCATCTGTTCAAACAATAATACGCAAAAATAAACACCATGGGACCACGCAGCCGTCATACCGCTCAGGAAGGAGACGCGTTCTGTCTCCTAGAGAAGAACGTACTTTGGTGCGAAAAGTGCAAATAAATCCAAGAATAACAGCAAAGGACCTTGTGAAGATGCTGGAGGAAACAGGTACAAAAGTATCTATATCCACAGTAAAACGAGTCCTATATCGACATAACCTGAAAGGCAGCTCAGCAAGGAAGAAGCCACTGCTCCAAAACTGCCATAAAAAAGCCAGACTACGATTTGCAACTGCACATGGGGACAAAGATCGTACTTTTTGGAGAAATGTCCTCTGGTCTGATGAAAGAAAAATATAACTGTTTGGCCATAATAACCATTGTTATGTTTGGAGGAAAAAGGGCGTAACTTGCAAGCCGAAGAACACCATCCCAACCGTGAAGCACTGGGGTGGCAGCATCATTTTGTGGGGGTGCTTTGCTGCAGGAGGGACTGGTGCACTTCACAAAATAGATGGCATCACAAGGAAGGAAAATTAGGTGGATATATTGAAGAAACATCTCAAGACATCAGTCAGGAAGTTAAAGCTTGGTCGCAAATGGGTCTTCCAAATGGACAATGACCCCAAGCACACTTCCAAAGTTGTGGCAAAATGGCTTAAGGGCAACAAAGTCAAGGTATTGGAGTGGCCATCATAAAGCCCTGACCTCAATCCTATAGAAAATGTGTGGGTAGAACTAAAAAAAGCATGTGCGAGCAAGGAGACCTACAAACCTGACTCAGTTACACCAGCTCTGTCAGGAGGAATAGGCCAAAATTCATCCAACTTATTGTGGGAAGCTTGTGGAAGGCTACCCGAAACGTTTGACCCAAGTTAAACAATTTAAAGGCAATGCTACCAAATACTAATTGAGTGTATGTAAACTTCTGACCCACTTGGAATATGATGAAAGCAATGAAAGATTAAATAAATACTTCTCTCTACTATTATTCTGACATTTCACATTCTTAAAATAAAGTGGTGATCCTAACTGACCTACGACCGGGAATTTTTACTAGTATTAAATGTCAGGAATTGTGAAAAACTGAGTTTAAATGTATTTGGCTAAGGTGTATGTAAACATCCGACTTCAACTGTATATTACAGTTTGGCTTTATTGATGAATAGTCTCTGGTCTTGAAATTGTTTTCTAAAATACTTAAGAGGACACACAGAAACCCATTCAGGCTCTAAATAACCAAAAGGAGCAATAAGCACATTTCTATAACAGCAAAATTTAATTTAATTTAGAATTGAATATTTTTTATATGGGGGATAAAACATGCAAATGATTTGCTAATGAACTAAAAGTATTTTCCCTTGTTAAGAATTGATTAACATGGTTTTTTTTCTGATGCACATTTGCATGTTCACATGTCAAGCCTCTTGCTCTCCAGTCACAAATTACAGTTCTTTTCCAGGCCAATTATACAGAACAAGTACACCGTTATCCAGCTCTAAACACCAGACACGTATATTTCAACCCTTCATTTTCTCACGAGCCGCTTCTAGCCACAAGGACTGCACTCTCAGGAGTCAGGAGAGAGGGGAGAGAGGAGAGAGAAAGATAGAGAGAGCGAGAGAGGACGCAACTCCAGTTGAGTGATTATCAACAGATTAACCAAAGTAAATGGACAAGGACCCTCACATAAACATGTAACAAACAATACCTGGTTTCTACCAGATCGATAGAATGAAAAGGCTTTCCAAAACACCAGAAAGCATTTCATGGTAAATCTACACCTGTTGTATTAGCTGGATGTGACAAATCAAATTTGATTTGATTTGACTAATTCTTGTAAACTGAGACATACTGTCCACAAGTTAAGATATCCATTTGTAGATCCATTGTAACAGCTAAGACTCTTAAAAATGTGGATTCCATTTTTCATAATAAACCTAACTGAAACAGGTCACTGTTACCATGGTACTGATATGCATGTCCACATGTGATTATTTTGTGTGTTGGCAAAGCATTCAGAAACAACAGATTGAAGGGTGGAAGACTTTTGCTTCTATCTATTTCCTTCTCCCATACCCACATGACCAAATGTAGAGGCTTCCTGCTACAGATTTCAGTGTATCTGGCGCGTCAGTGTGGGGCATCTCCATCGGACCAAGCCAGGACAGCGCTGGTGATTTCGCTACGGAAGGGAAAGGCGCTGGATTGGGCCACGGCAGTCTGGGAAGGAGGTGAGGCCGGGGCGCTTCCCTACTCCACCTTCCTCGCTCGGTGCAGGGCAATGTTCGATCATCCCACGGAGGGAAAGGACGGGGTGAGCATCTCCTTCGGCTACAACAGCGAGAGGGGGCCGCATTCGAGTACGCCCTGAGCTTTCGCACGGTGGCGGCGTCTTCCGGATGGAATGAGCGTGCTCTGTGCACGGCCTTCAGGAGAGGCTTACAGGAGGACATCACGACGGAACTCGCATGTCGGGACGACGAGATGGACCTTGATTCCCTCATCGCCACGTCCGTTAGTCTTGACAACATGTTGAGAGACCGAAGGCGTTCCCAACACTTCCCGGAGCCTTGACGCTCACCCCATCTGAGCTATGGAAGCCGCCCTGCCGCCGAGTCCTCACCCATGGAGGTGGGCAGCACCCCCTTTACCACCACAGACCACAGATCTCCTGGCGTCTCCCTATCTAGGCGGTATGACTCCTGTCGCCGCTCCGTGAGTGTTCCGTCATCACCTGTCACCAAACTATTGTTTTTAGTCCCCCTAACGGTGAATGGTTCTTACTTCTCTTCGCTTTCCATGAAAATGATAGATTCGGGATCATTGGGGAACCTTATAGATAGGGAGCTGGACTCTGAATGGGGGTTTCCCACCGTGCCACTGCCTTCTCCGCTACACGTTACCTTGCTGGACAATAAACCACTTGGATCAGGCACCATTACGCACGTCACTCTCCCAATCACCATCACCATTCCCACACTACCGGAGCAACACGAGGAGCTGTCCTTCCACATCGTCACGTCACCCCTTCACCGGATCGTCTTGGGATTGCCCTGGCTCATACTACACAACCCCACCATCAATTGGATCACCAAGAGGATCACAGTCTGGTACCCCTCATGCCGGAGGACCTGTCTGCCGGTGGTTTGTTGTTCCACGTCAGTGGAGAGTCCGGAGTCCGCCCTCCAGCCCAACATTCTACGTGAGTACGCAGATCAATCCAAAGTCTTCTCTGCCTCCAAGGCTAAGTTTCTCCCTCCTCACAATCCCTGGGACTGCGCCATTGACCTGCTAGAGGGACAACACCCCCCGAAGAGTCGCATTTACTCCCTCTGCATAACGGAGACTGAGGCCATGGAGAAGTATGTGGCGGAGACCCTGAAACAGGGGTTAATCAGACGCTCTACCTCTCCTGCCTCCGCCAGCTTTTTCTTCATGGCCAAAAAAGACAGAGGACTGAGACCATGCAGTGACTACCGGGGCCTGAACGCAGTCACCACCAAGTACCGGTACCCCCTCCCTCTGGTGCCATCGAGCAGCTGCGAGGGGCGCGGTACTTTACCAAGTTGGACCTGAGGAGTGCCTACAACCTGATCCGAATCCGGGAAGGAGACGAGTGGAAGATGGCATTCAGCACTACCTCAGGCCACTATGAATACTGCGTCATGCCCTACGGCCTCGCCAACGCACCTTCCGTGTTCCAGTCCCTCGTCAATGACGTGTTCCGAGACATGCTAAGTAGATAGGTGGTGGTGTACATATCCTGATCTACTCGGCTACGTTTGAGGAGCACGTCAGGGACATCAGAGTGGTCCTACTCCACCTCCGGGAACACAGCCTGTTGGTGAAGGGGGAGAAATGCGAATTCCACCAAAAAGGCCATCTCCTTCCTGGAATACAGGATCAGTCCTCAGGGGTTGTTCATGGAAAGAGTGACGATGGACGCAGTCATGTCATGGACAGTCCCCACCACCATCAAAGGCCTACAGAGCTGCCTGGGCTTCTCAAATGTCTACGTTTCATCAGGTCCTTCAGCTCCATAGCTGTCCCGCTCACCTCTCTCCTTAAGGGGGGGCCTCAGAAGCTGGCCTGGAACCCTGAGGCAGACGCTGCCTTCAAGAGGCTGAAGGAGAGTTCACCACAGCGCCCCTCCTAAAACACCCAGATCCAGGTGTCACGCCCTGGCTCTGGGGACTCTTAAATGTTGAGCCAGGGTGTGGAGTTTCTATGTCATATTTTCTATGTTGTGTTTTCTAGATCGTTTAGATCTATGTTGGCCAGGGTGGTTCCCAATCAGAGGCAGCTGTATCTCGTTGTCTCTGATTGGGGACCATACTTAGGCAGCCTGTTTGGCACTAGTCGGTGTGGGATCTTGTTCCGTTAAGGTTTGTTTGGTGTAACCTTAAGACTTCACGTATCGTTTGTTTGTTGTTTTGTCGTGTTCAGTACTTTAATAAAATTTACACTTATCACGCTGCGCCTTGGTTCCACGAATCTTTAAACGATCTTGACAGAAGATCCCACCAAAAGAGGACCAAGCAGCGTGTCCAGGAACAGACAGCCTGGACCTGGGAGGAGATCCTGGACGGGAAGGGATCCTGGACTTGGGAGGAGATTCAGGCCGGAATGGATCGCCGTCCTTGGGAGGAGACTGTGGAGGAGCGCTATAGAGAGGAGCAGCGCCAACGCAGAGGGTACCGGCCGAGGAGGAAGCCCGAGAGACAGCCCCAATAATTTTTTGGGGGGGGGGCTAAAAGGGTGGTTGGCGGAGCCTAGGGTTAGAGCAGAGCCAACTCCCCGTACTCAGGCTAGGAAGCGTGTGACTGGGCAGGCTCCGTGTTATGCGGAGCCACGTACTGTCCTGTATGTCCTGTACTAGCACCACGCATGTGTCGTGCAAAGATGGGCATTCAGCCAGGACGGGGTGTGCCGGCTCAACGCTCGTGGTCTCCAGTACGCCTCCTCAGTCCTGTATATCCTGCGCCAGTGCCACGTGCTGTAGCGCCAGTACGAGTGCACAGCCCCGTACGTCCTGTGCTGATGCCTCACACGTATTGTGTGGAAGTAGGCATTCAGCCAGGACGGGTTGTGTTAGCTCTTCGCTCCAGACCTCCAGTCCGCCTCCACAGTCCGGCCCGTCCCGTTCCGGCTCCCCGCACCAAGCCAGTGGTGCGCGTCGTCAGCCCGGTCCGGCCCGTTCCTGCTCCCCGCACCAAGCCAGTGGTGCGCGTCGTCAGCCGGGTCCAGCCCGTTCCTGCTCCCCGCACCAAGCCAGTGGTGCGCGTCGTCAGCCCGGTCCGGCCCGCTCCTGCTCCCCGCACCAAACCAGTGGTGCGCGTCGTCAGCCCGGTCCGGCCCGCTCCTGCTCCCCGCACCAAGCCAGTGGTGCGTGTGTCCAGTCCGGCACAGCCCGTGCCTGTTCCACCGGTGCCTGGTCCGGCACCGGTCAGCTGCTCCACACCGGAGCCAGAGCTATCCGCTCCACCGGGGTCCGGTCCAACTCCTGTCAGCGGATCCACTCTGGAGCCAGAGCAATCCGCTCCACCGGTGCCCAGTCCAGCTCCGGCCAGTGGCTCCAGTCCGGAGCCTGTACAGATCCATCCACCGTCGTCGGGTCCAGCTCCAGTCAGCGGTCCCAGACCAGACCAGGGGCGCAACGGGGAGGTGGAGAGAAAGTGGTGGTCACGCCCGGAGCCGGATCCACCTCCGAGGCGGAATGCCCACCCGGGCCCCTACCCTGTTGTGTTTGTGTGGCGCGGTCGCAGTCTGCAGGGGGTACTGTCACGCCCTGGCTCTAGGGACTCTTAAATGTTGAGCCAGGGTGTGGAGTTTCTATGTCATATTTTCTATGTTGTGTTTTCTAGATCGTTTAGATCTATGTTGGCCAGGTTGGTTCCCAATCAGAGGCAGCTGTATCTCGTTGTCTCTGATTGGGGACCATACTTAGGCAGCCTGTTTGGCACTAGTCGGTGTGGGATCTTGTTCTGTATAGGTTTGTTTGGTGTAACCTTAAGACTTCACGTATCGTTTGTTTGTTGTTTTGTCGTGTTCAGTACTTTAATAAAATGTACATTTATCACGCTGCGCCTTGGTTCCACGAATCTTTAAACGATCGTGACACCAGGTCGTCCTTTCATCCTGGAGGTGGACGCATCTGAGAAGGGCGTGGGTGGGGTCCTCTCCCAGTGGCAAGGTAAGCAAGAGAAAATGTATCCCTGTGCCTTTTCCCGAAAAAGCTTATCCCCTCAGAGAGGAACAATAGAGTTGGAGACAGGGAGCTATTGGCAGTAGTCCTCACTCTGGAGGAATGGAGACACTGGCTGGAGGGCACAGTCCATCCATGCCGGATTCTCACTGACCACCGGAATTTAGACCAAATACAGGCAGCGAAATGGATGAACTCTCGTCAAGCCAGTAGGGGCCAATTTCTTACTCACTTTCAGTTTATTCTGTCCTACCGCCAAGGATCTCAGAATGTGACGCACATTCCAGGATGCACCATACCGGAGAAAGGAAGGATCTGGGGGATCCTGACTCCGTCTGACGTTTGGGATGTGGACAAAGACATCTTCCTGGCAGCTCAGGAGGATCCTGCTTCTGCCAAAGCCCCTCCGGGGCGCTTGTATGTACCCACCACGGTCCGTGACTGCCTGCTGATCTGGGCACACACCACCCTTAAGGCTGGGCACTCCGGTATGACGGGCATCCTACATTCTCTCTCACAAAAATACTGGTGGCCCACCTTGGCTACTGATGTCTCCCGCTATATCAACTCCTGTTCTGTATGTTCCCAAATTAAGACACCTTGAAACGCCCTGACAGTCAAACTAGTTCCTCTCCCAGTGCCTCAGCGACCTTGGTCACATCTGTCCATAGACTTTTTCACCAACCTCCCACAGTCCTGGTGGTCTGTCACACCCTGGTTCTGGGACTCATTATGTTGAGCCAGGGTGTGTGCAGTCTATGTGGTTTTGTTCTATGTTGGGTGTCTAGGTTGTTGTTTTCTATGTTTGGTCAATGACTCCCAATCGGAGGTAACGAGTGTCAGCTGTCGGCTCGTTATCTCTGATTGGGAGCCATATTTAGACTGTGTGTTTTCACCTTGGGGTTGTGGGTTTTTGTTCCAAGTTTAGTCTTTGTTACTGTTGGACTTCACTTTCGTCTTTTTGTTTTGTATTGACGTGCTTTTCTAATTAAAAGTCATCATGTTCACTCGCAACGCTGCGCCTTGGTCTCCTGTTATAGACGATCGTGACAGAAAAACCCAACAAAGAAAGACCAAGCAGCGTGTCCAGGAGCAAGGAGACTGGACATGGGAGGAGGCACCGGGCAAGGAGATAGAGAGGCTGGCGATGGCCCAGGTGGGCACATCGTGGTCCTGGGAGGACATGCTCGGAGGCAAGGGACCTTGGGGAAGGATCAAGGCCCTGGCGAGAGAGGAGCAACGGCGGCAGCAGGGCCATCGTCGGAGGGTCGTGAGTCAACCCCAGAAAATTTTTAGGGGGGGGCACACGGCATGGACGACGGGGCTGACGGAGGAGAAAAGGGGGAGTATCCAGGAGGCCACCAGGCCAGGGGTACACCGCCCTGTATGTCCTGTGCGGATGCCTCACACAGAGTGTGTGAGGGTAGGCATTCAGCCAGGACGGGTGGTGTCCGCTGTTCGCTCCAGGCCTCCTATCCGTCTCCACAGCCCGGTCCGGCCTGTTCCTGCCACCCGCACCAAGTCTACGGTGTGCGTCGCCAGCCCGGTCCGGCCTGTTCCTGCCACCCGCACCAAGTCTACGGTGTGCGTCGCCAGCCCGGCCCGGCCTGTTCCTGCCACCCGCACCAAGTCTACGGTGCGCGTCGCCAGCCCGGTCCGGCCTGTTCCTGCCACCCGCACCAAGTCTACGGTGCGCGTCGCCAGCCCGGTCCGGCCTGTTCCTGCCACCCGCACCAAGTCTACGGTGCGCGTCGCCAGCCCGGTCCGGCCTGTTCCTAACACCCGCACCAAGTCTACGGTGCGCGTCGCCCGGCCAGAGTCTGCCGTCTGCCCAACGGCGCCTGAACTGCCCGTCTGCCCAACGGCGCCTGAACTGCCCGTCTGCCCAACGGCGCCTGAACTGCCCGTCTGCCCAGCGGCGCCTGAACTGCCCGTCTGCCCAACGGCGCCTGAACTGCCCGTCTGCCCAACGGCGCTTGAACTGCCCGTCTGCCCAACGGCGCCTGAACTGCCTGTCTGCCCAACGCCGTCTGAACTGTCCGTCTGCCAAGCGCTGCATAAGCCGCCCGTCTGCCATGAGCCGTCAGAGCCGTCCGCCAGACCGGAGCTGCTAAAGCCTTCCGCCAGACAGGATCAGCCAGAGCCTTCCGCCAGACAGGATCAGCCAGAGCCTTCCGCCAGACCGGATCAGCCAGAGCCTTCCGCCAGACAGGATCAGCCAGAGCCTTCGGCCAGACAGGATCAGCCAGATCCGTCGGCCAGCCATGAGCAGCCAGATCCGTCAGCCAGCCATGAGCAGCCAGATCCGTCAGCCAGCCATGAGCAGCCAGATCCGTCGGCCAGCCATGAGCAGCCAGATCCGTCAGCCAGCCATGAGCAGCCAGATCCGTCGGCCAGCCATGAGCAGCCAGATCCGTCGGCCAGCCATGAGCAGCCAGATCCGTCGACCAGCCATGAGCAGCCAGATCCGTCGGCCAGCCATGAGCAGCCAGATCCGTCAGCCAGCCATGAGCGGCCAGATCCGTCAGCCAGCCATGAGCAGCCAGATCCTTCAGCCAGCCATGAGCCGTTCAGCCAGGATCCGCCAGAGCCGTCCAGCCAGGATCCGCCAGAGCCAGCCAGCCAGGATCCGCCATTGAGTCAGGTGCTGCCCCTTATCCTGGGGCTGCCCCTTAGTCCGGGGCTGCCTCTTAGTCCGGTGCTGCCCCTTAAACCGGTGGTGGTCATTTGGAGGAACCTACGTAAGCGGGTAGTGACTATGGTGGGGTGGTGGTCTAGGCCGGAGCCAGAACCGCCACCGAGGAGGTATGCCCGCCCAGCCCTCCCCTGTTTGGGGGTTTTGAGGCGCGGTCGCAGTCCGCGCCTTTAGGGGGGGGTACTGTCACACCCTGGTTCTGGGACTCATTATGTTGAGCCAGGGTGTGTGCAGTCTATGTGGTTTTGTTCTATGTTGGGTGTCTAGGTTGTTGTTTTCTATGTTTGGTCAATGACTCCCAATCGGAGGTAACGAGTGTCAGCTGTCGGCTCGTTATCTCTGATTGGGAGCCATATTTAGACTGTGTGTTTTCACCTTGGGGTTGTGGGTTTTTGTTCCAAGTTTAGTCTTTGTTACTGTTGGACTTCACTTTCGTCTTTTTGTTTTGTATTGACGTGCTTTTCTAATTAAAAGTCATCATGTTCACTCGCAACGCTGCGCCTTGGTCTCCTGTTATAGACGATCGTGACATGGTCGTAGATTGGTTCTCCAAATCATGCAGTTTTTTGCCACTATCTGGTCTTCCTTCTCCTCTCCATGGCGTTGAGGTCCTGTTCCAACAGGTCTTCCGGCATTATGGACTTCCGGAGGACATCGTCTCGGACCGTGGCCCCCAATTCACCTCCCATGTGTGAAAGGCTTTCCTGGAGAAGATCGGGGCCACAGCCAGCCTCACTTCCGGATATAGGCCTCAGTCGAATGGGCAGGTGGAGCGCATAAACCAGGAGCTGGGGAGGTTTCTTTGTTGCCACTGTCTGGACCGGCAGGGTGAGTGGGCGAGATTTCTTCCCAGGGCAGAATATGCCAAGAACTCCCTCGTTCACTCCTCCACGGGGCTCACTCCCTTCTAGTGTGTCCTGGGGTACCAGACGGCCCTGGCCCTTTGGACACCCAGCCAGACCAATGTGCCCGCTGTCGACGAGTGTGCAAGGCCGGACAGGTCTGGGACGCCACCCATTTCCTTCTCCAGAGGGCCATTCGTCGGCAGAAGGACCAAGCCGACCGCCACCGCAGTGAGGCCCCCGTATTCCAGCCTGGTGATAGTGTCTGGCTGTCCACTAAAAACCTCCCTCTCCGCCTGCCCTGCAAGAAACTGAGCTCCCAGTTTGTGGGGCTGTTTAAGGTCCTCTGGCGGATAAATGAGGTATCGTACCGGCTGCTCCTTCCCCCTCACTACCGTATCACACACACTTTTCATGTGTCTCTCCTCAGGCCGGTGATTCCTGGTCCTCTGGTGGATGCCGTCCCCCGGGGTACGCCCCCTCTGCCGCTGGATATATACGGGAGTCCGGCGTATGCGGTGAGGGACCTGCTGGACTCCAGGTTCCGTGGGTGACGGCTCCATTACCTGGTGGACTGGGAGGGGTATGGTCCTGAGGAGAGGAGCTGTGTTCCAGCTGGGGACGTTCTGGACCCCAACCTAATTCAGGACTTCCACCGTCGCAGCCCTGACCGGGCCGCTCCTCATCCTCGGGGTCGTCCTCCTGGCTGGCGACGTCCTGCAGCTGGAGCCGCGTGTCCCGGTGAGGGTACTGTCACATCTCATCCCGTTGCTCCCCTACAGCGCTCTGATTCGCTGGTCTACTGAGCCACCGGTCTGAGCGCATCACCTCGGCAACCCTGGAATGGAAACCCAACACACCCAAATCACCACCAGCGCACCTGCACCCCATCATCTCATCACCACCCTTATATAGCCCTGGACTGTTCAGTGTTGTGTTGTGTGTGATTGTTAGTGTCTTGTCGTGTACTCACTCTTTGTTGTTCTCTTGCTCAGTGTTAAATAAACCTTTACATTGTTGATTCCTGCGTCTGCGTTCTGCCTCTTCATATCCTCAGTACTCGTCACAACTATAGAATTCTGTAGATCTGTAGCGGGTGATGATGGATGGAGTCAGACGCAAGAGAGGAAAAAACGGAATAAATGGTTTCATCAATAAACAGAGGTGCGCAGCAATGCGTAGTACACACCAGCACGCACTGTGGAAAATAAGGCACACGGGTGAATAACCCAGCGATACACAATAGAAACGAGCTCCACCGAGCTATAATCTCCTCTACAATAACAATCACACAGAAAGACAAGGGGGCAGAGGGAACACCTATACAGGTACTGATGAGGGGATATGAACCAGGTGTGTGTAATAAACAAGACAAAACAAGACAAAAAACAGTGCACTGTACGACCGATACCTGGGTGACCAGAGGAGAGGGACGTGTGTTCCCAATAGATCAGACGGTCCCGGACAAGAGACGGCACGTACCGCAGCCCAGCTGAACACTGAGGTGGAGATGGCTCATGTCCGCGTCCACCGCCACCACTACTGGTGCCACAATGCAGGAGGCCGGGAGTATGGGGGTGTGGCTATGGGCCTCTCCTCTGTGTCGTACAGCCGTGACAGTGCGTCTGTCTTCACGTTCTTAGTACCCGGTATGTAGGATAGTGTAAAATCAAACCGGGTGAAGAACAGGGCACACCTGGCCTGGCGAGCCTCCTCACTGTCCAGATGTACTCCAAGTTACGGTGGTCTGTCCAGACGAGGAAAGGGTGTTTCGCCCCCTTGAGCAAGTGCCTCAATACAGTCAGCGCTCTGACAACAGCCAACAGCTCCCGATCATCAACGTCATAGTTCTACTCCGCCGGGCTGAGTTTATTGGAGAAGAAGGCACAGGGGCGGAGCTTGGGTGGCGTGCCCGAGCATTGAGTTAGGACAGCGCCTATCCCTACCTCGGACGCATCCACCTCCACTACAAATGGTAGTGATGGATCGGGATGGGCCAGTACCAGGGCGGTGGTGAACAGAGCCCACAGGTTACTGAAATCCCTGTCAGCCTCAGCAGACCAGCGGAGCCAGGACGACCCACCCTTCAACAGAGAGGTAATGGGAGCTGCGACCTGCCAAATTCCTTGGTAAACCTCCGATAATAATGGGCATAGCCAATAGAGCACTGCACCTCCTTTACCGTGGTTGGAGTCGGCCAAATGCACGGCTGAAATGTGGTCTCCCTCCATCTCCACACCTGAGGTGGTAATGCGGTATCTGAGGAAGGAGACGGACTGCTGGAAAAACAGACACTTTTCTGACTTGGCATCAAGGTCATTTTCCAACAGTCGGGCCAGCACTTTGGGAACCAGGGACAGATGCTCGGCACGTGTAGGGGAATACATCAGAATGTCATCGATGTAGACCACCACACCGCGACCAAGCATGTCCCGAAACACCTCATTCAAAAGGACTGGAAGACTGATGGAGCATTCATCAAACCGTACTGCATCACCAGGTATTCGTAATGCCCTGTGGTTGTGCTGAATTCTGTCTTCCACTCGTCGTCTCTCGGACACGCACCAGGTTGTATGCACTCTGGAGATCTAATGTTGTGAAGAAGCGTGCCCCATGCATTGACTCGATCACAGATGGAATTAGGGGTAGAGGATAACTATAACGAATAGTCCCCTTGTTCAGTGCTCGGTAATCAATGCAAGGGTGCAGACCTCCGTCTTTCTTCTTCACAAAAAATAAACTTGAGGTGCCGGATAAAGTGGAGGGACATATAAACCCCTGGCCCAGGGACTTGGAAATGTATGTCTCCATCGCCTCCATTTCAGCCTGCGACAGGGGATATACATGAGGTACAGCGTCTAACCGGAGGTTTATCGCGCAATCCTCCGCCCGATGATGTGATAATTTGTTCGCCTGCGTTTTGGAAAACACGTGCGCCAAATCGAGGTATTCGGGTGGAATGTGCACTGTGGAGGTAGTGTCTGGACTTTCCACCGTGGTTGTACCAACGGAAACAGCCAGACACCTACCCTGACACACTCGCAAGCACCCTGTGAGAACCCTCTGTGGCCATGAAAAGGTGGGGTTGTATAGTGCTAACCAGGGAAGACCCAACACAACAGGGAAATCAGGAGACTCAATAATAAAAAAAAGTGACTTGCTCTCTATGGGTCTCTTGTGTAACCATTGTGACTGGTGCTGTAACCTCCCTAACAAACCCTGACCCTAATGTTTGACTGTCAAGTGGTTGGATGGGTAGTGGAATGGATAGCGGAACCAATGTAATACCTAGACTATGTGCTAACGACCTGTCCATAAAGTAAAGTGAATAACCCAGCGATACACAATAGAAACGAGCTCCACTGAACTATAATCTCCTCTACAATAAACAATCACACACAAAGACAAGGGGGCAGAGGAAACACTTATGAGGGGATATGAACCAGGTGTGTGTAATAAACAAGACAAAACAAATGGAATGAAGATATGAGGAGCGGCAGTGGCTAGAAGGCCGGTGACGATGAACGCCAAAGCCTGCCCTAACAAGGGGATGACGCAGCTTTGGCGGAAGTTATGACAAGTAAACTGCAGTATTCTGTAGAATACTATACTACACACTGTAGTATCCCTCGATCATGTGTAGTACTTACTATAGAATGTTGTAGTACACTGTAGAATACTATTGTAAATGCTACAGTATTATCCACAAAAAAACACTTTAGTAAATACTACTGTAATGTCCGCAAAAACACTTTTTAACTATATATAAATACTAGTATTTAATTTGCATATACTTTGCCCATTCCCCTCACCAAATCCCAATTTGTGCCAACCATATGTGAGAAACCGACATGCCAAGTATAGACCATATATTGTGTTCCATTCAGGTTATAGAAAAGAGATGAATCCCCAAACTATCCACTCAGACCCCAGTCCTACCTACCTACAGGTTATGGAAAATGTGCTCTTTTAATATCTCTACAGTAGGTTTTCTGCAAGGTGAAAGCCTCCACTTCTATTTCAAAGATAATAAAAACAAAACAATATAGAAAACACTACAGGAATGTCCACAAAAACACTACAGTAAATACTACAGAAGATGGGAAAAGTACAAAAATGTATCCACTCACTACTGTAAGTCAAAACATTTACTACATTAATCAAAAACACAACAGTAAATACTACGGTAAACTACAATCCGCAAAAAACGTAATTAATTACTATAGTACAGTGGGGAGAAAAAGTATTTGATACACTGCCGATTTTGCAGGTTTTCCTACTTACAAAGCATGTAGAGGTCTGTCATTTTTATCATAGGTACACTTCAACTGTGAGAGACGGAATCTAAAACAAAAATCCAGAAAATCACATTGTATGATTTTTAAGTAATTAATTTGCATTTTATTGCATGACATAAGTATTTGATCACCTACCAACCAGTAAAAATTCCGGCTCTCACAGACCTGTTAGTTTTTCTTTAAGAAGCCCTCCTGTTCTCCACTCATTACCTGTATTAACTGCACCTGTTTGAACTCGTTACCTGTATAAAAGACACCTGTCCACACACTCAATCAAACAGACTCCAACCTCTCCACAATGGCCAAGACCAGAGAGCTGTGTAAGGACATCAGGGATACAATTGTAGACCTGCACAAGGCTGGGATGGGCTACAGGACAATAGGCAAGCAGCTTGGTGAGAAGGCAACAACTGTTGGCGCAATTATTAGAAAATGGAAGAAGTTCAAGATGACGTTCAATCACCCTCGGTCTGGGGCTCCATGCAAGATCTCACCTCGTGGGGCATCAATGATCAAGAGGAAGGTGAGGGCTCAGCCCAGAACTACACGGCAGGACCTGGTCAATGACCTGAAGAGAGCTGGGACCACAGTCTCAAAGAAAACCATTAGTAACACACTACGTCGTCATGGATTAAAAGGTCCCCCTGCTCAAGCCAGCACATGTCCAGGCCTGTCTGAAGTTTGCCAATGACCATCTGGATGATCCAGAGGAGGAATGGGAGAAGGTCATGTGGTCTGATGAGACGAAAATAGAGCTTATTGGTCTAAACTCCACTCGCCGTGTTCGGAGGAAGAAGAAGGATGAGTACAACCCCAAGAACACCATCCCAACCGTGAAGCATGGAGGTGGAAACATCATTCTTTGGGGATGCTTTTCTGCAAAGGGGACAGGACGACTGCACCGTATTGAGGGGAGGATGGATGTGGCCATGTATCGCGAGATCTTGGCCAACAACCTCCTTCCCTCAGTAAGAGCATTGAAGATGGGTCGTGGCTGGGTCTTCCAGCATGACAACGACCCGAAACACACAGCCAGGGCAACTAAGGAGTGGCTCCGTAAGAAGCATCTCAAGGTCCTTGAGTGGCCTAGCCAGTTTCCAGACCTGAACCCAATAGAACATCTTTGGAGGGAGCTGAAAGTCCGTATTACCCAGCGACAGCCCCGAAACCTGAAGGATCTGGAGAAGGTCTGTATGGAGGACTGGGCCAAAATCCCTGCTGCAGTGTGTGCAAACCTGGTCAAGACCTACAGGAAACATATGATCTCTGTAATTGCAAACAAAGGTTTCTGTACCAAATATTAAGTTCTGCTTTTCTGATGTATCAAATACTTATGTCATGCAATAAAATGCAAATTAATTACTTAAAAATCATACAATGTGATTTTCTGGATTTTCACAGTTGAACTGTACCTATGATAAAAATTACAGACCTCTACATGCTTTGTAAGTAGGAAAACCTGCAAAATCGGCAGTGTATCAAATACTTGTTCTCCCCACTGTATATGCTACAGTTTACTTTCACTACACTATTTATACTATAGTTAACTGTAAATACTACAGTATATTACATTAAATACTACAGTATTCCCAGTAGTGTTTTTGAGTACAAAATATCTGTGGTGAATACTACATTAAAGTCCACAAAAACACTACAGTGAATGCAATAGTACAGTGGCTTGGAAAGTATTCACCCCCCTTGGCATTTTTCCTATTTTCTTGCCTTACAACCTGGAATTAAAATGGATTTTTGGGGGGTTTGTATTATTTGATTTACACAACATGCCTACAACTTTGAAGAGGCAAAATATTTGTCATTGTGAAACAAACAAGAAATAAGACAAAAAACAGAAAACTTGAGCGTGCATAACTACTCACCTCCCCAATGTCAATACTTGGTAGAGACACCTTTTGCAGCAATTAAAGCTGCCAGTCTATAAGCTTGGCACATCTAGCCACTGGGATTCTTGCCCATTCTTCAAGGCAAAACTGATATAGCTCCTTCAAGTTGGATGGGTTCCGCTGGTGTACAGTAATCTTTAAGTCATACCACAGATTCTCAATTGGATTGAGGTCTGGGCTTTGACTAGGCCATTCCAAGACATTTAAAAATGTCCCCTTAAACCACTCGAGTGTTGCTTTTGCAGTATGCTTAGGGTCATTGTCCTGTTGGAAGGTGAACCTCCATCCCATTCTAAAATCTCTGGAAGACTGAAACAGGTTTCCCTCAAGAATTTCCCTGTATTTAGCGCCATCCATCATTCCTTCAATTCTGACCAGTTTTCCAGTCCCTGTCGATGAAAAACATCCCCACAGCATGATGCTGCCAAAACCATGCTTCAATAAGGGGATGGTGTTCTCGGGGTGATAAGAGGTGTTGGGTTTGCGCCAGACATAACGTTATCCTTGATGGCCAAAAAGCTCAATTTTAGTCTCATCTGACCAGAGTACCTTCTTCCATATGTTTGGTGAGTCTCCCACATGCCTTTTGGCGAACACCAAACGTGTTTGCTTATTTTTTCTTCAAGCAATGGCTTTTTTCTGGCCACTCTTCTGTAAAGCTCAGTTCTGTGGAGGATATGGCTTAAAGTGGTCCTATGGACAGATACTCCAATCTCCGCTGTGGAGCTTTGCAGCTCCTTCAGGGTTATCTTTGGTCTCTTTGTTGCCTCTCTGACTAATGCCCTTCTTGCCTGGTCCGTGAGTTTTGGTGGGCGGCCCTCTCTTGGCAGGTTTGTTGTGGTGTCATATTCTTTCTATTTTTTAATAATGGATTCAATGGTACTCCGTGGGATGTTCAAAGTTTCTGATATTTTTTTATAACCCAACCCTGATCTGTACTTCTCCACAACTTTGTCCCTGACCTATTTGGAGAGCTCCTTGGCCTTCATGGTGCCACTTGCTTGGTGGTGCCCCTTGCTTAGTGGTGTTGCAGACTCTGGGGCCTTTCAGAACAGGTGTATATATACTGAGATCATGTGACAGATCATGTGACACTTAGATTGCACACAGGTGGACTTTATTTAACTATTTATGTGACTTCAGAAGGTAATTGGTTGCACCAGATCTTATTTAGGGGCTTCATAGCAAAGGGGGTGAATACATATGCATGCACCACATTTCCGTAATTTATTTATTATAATTTTTTGAAACAAGTAATTTTTTTCATTTACAATTCACCAATTTGGACTATTTTGTGTATGAACATTACATTAAATCCAAATAAAAATCAATTTAAATTAGGGGGATGAATAATTTTTGCAAGGCACTGTATTTATACCATAGTACCATAGACCAATGTACCAGTCTGGCTTCAAACCTCCACCATCCTCCTTAGAATTCAATCAGAGATTGCCTTGTCATATTAGCTCATTTACAAGAGAGGCAAGGGAGTAGGCAACACTAGGTACACATATTATAATCTTAACACATAGGATACAATGCAGGAAAACATAACATCTTTTTATTCGCCCGACCATACACCCTCGTTGCACCATAGCCACTTAAGTGTCAACTTCTCACACCACCATTCAGACATGGAGACCTCCCCTACTGCAAAAACAATAATAATAAATTAAAATCCAATCTCAAAACACAGACAACTCCTAATGGAGTGACAAATGAATGGGCGCCCGCGGCGAGTTCCCCAACTGTTCCATTCATTTTCTCTCTCCTCCCGTCCCCTCTTCCCTGTATACGTCTCTGTCCTCTCCTCCTTTCCTCCTTTCCTCCTCCCCTTTCTTTCCTCCCCGGGTGAAAGACATGCATCTGCACACTCCAATAAGTAAATTCTGTACCGATAACTTTCCCTCTGCCTCCACAGATGATTTCACAAATGATGGTGAAATGGCCAGGAGAGCAGGGGGAGTAAATGGAAAAAGATGACTGCCATGACGCCTGAAGCCCCAGCAGTCCACCACCACCACCATAAATAATGGTGCATGATTAAAAAACGTTGGTGGGGAGGACGAATATCATTACCCTCTACTTGGCCACAACCCCCCCCCCCCCCCCCCCCCGGGTCACACAGCCTCAGGGAAGACATAGATAATAGACAATCTCAGTGCACAGTGTTTGTTGTGTGCTATGTTTGTGTTAGCGCATGTGTCATGTGCATATGAACTGCTCAGTCAAACAGGACAGCACCAATCTCCTTGTTACACTCTTGCACTTGCTGAACCATGTTGGGGCCATAACTCAATACACTCTTGGGCCTGCTGCCTCTGTCTGCCCACTCACTGGTAGATAACGTTCAATACCATTCAAATGACTTAGATAGTCGGTTGAATTATATTCAGAAGTAGAGCCTTCACCAGAAAGATCAGTTTTGGCCATTTTAACAAGCTGTCCTTCTGGACCTGAATATTAGCTGAATATTACTGGTAATGGCCCATCATCAAACAACAATACAGAGATGGTGAGCTAATAGACTCCAATGAAAAAATAACAGCTAAACAGCTTCTAAATAGTTTTCTGTTTGTGATTGAAAAATGCTGACAACTGAGCAATGTAAAATATACATATTTAGGAAAAGTCAAGTTCCTATTTTTTGGCAGATTTTTATTCATTTACAAAATCAAATGTCAGTGGCTGTTGGCTTATGCCTTATTGTCTGTTATTGGTGTAACAATGGTCTAACTGAATGATTTGCTATGCAATGTTATTCTGAGTGGCCTCTCATTCAGTTATCTGAATGACTTGGCATTATGTTACCTTGAGTTGACTTAAGCGTGTGATTCAGACACTACTAGCATATACAGTGGGGATAACAAGTATTTGATACACTGCCGATTTTGCAGGTTTTCCTACTTAAAAAGCATGTAGAGGTCTGTAATTTTTATCATAGGTACACTTCAACTGTGAGAGACTGTCAGAGTGTTGAGTGTGGATGTAGTGCAGGAATCAAGCGCAGGGACAAGGAGGTTCTTCAACGGACTTTAGTATATATATGTATCCCAACACGGGAAATGAGTCGCCAACCCAACCGGGCGGCACGAACAATTACGCACAACACACAGTGCGGAAAAACAAGAAAAAGCGCACGCAGTGCGAACTCTCGAAAATACTAAATAAACGAGAGAGAGAACTACTCGGAGGCAAACTGACAATAACAATCACGCATAACACCTGCCCCAAACAAACCAACTAAATAAGGAGAATAATCAAGACACAAATAAGGGACAGGTGTTATGCACAGACAAAACCAAAAGAACAAAAAACATCGAACGGTGGCAGCTAGTACTCCGGAGACGACGACCGCCGAAGTCCGCCCGAACAAGGAAGAGGAGCAGCCTCGGCCGAAACCGTGACAGTACCCCCCCCTTGACGCGCGGCTCCAGCCGTGCGCCGACCCGGAGCTCGAGGACGACCCGGACGACGCGGAGCAGGGCGCGCAGGATGACCCCGATGGAAATCGGTCAGTAGGGACTGGTCTAGCACGTCCCTCCTTGGCACCCAGCACCGCTCCTCCGGACCGTACCCCTCCCACTCCACGAGATATTGAAGACCCCCCATCCGGCGTCTAGAATCCAGAATGGACCTCACGGTGTACGCCGGAGCCCCCTCGATGTCCAACGGGGGCGGAGGAGTCTCCTCAATCTCAAAGTCCTGGAGTGGACCAGCTACCACCGGCCTGAGGAGAGACACATGGAACGAGGGGTTAATATTTTTGTAGTCAACAGGTAGTTCTAACCTATAACTCACCTCGTTCAATCTCCTCAGGACTTTAAACGGCCCCACAAACCGCCGACCCAGCTTCCGGCAGGGCAGGCGGAGGGGCAGGTTTCTGGTTGAGAGCCAGACTCGATCTCCAGGTGCGTACACTGGCCCCTCACTGCGGTGTAGGTCGGCGCTCGTCTTCTGTCGACGTATGGCACGCTGCAGATGGACGTGTGCAGCGTCCCACGTCTCCTCCGAGCGCCTTACCCACTCATCCACAGCGGGGGCCTCGATCTGGCTCTCATGCCATGGTGCCAGCACCGGCTGGTACCCCAACACACACTGAAACGGGGTTAGTTGGGTGGAGGAGTGGCGAAGAGAGTTCTGTGCCATCTCCGCCCAGGGCACATATCTCGCCCACTCCTCCGGCCGGCCCTGACAGTATGACCTCAGAAACCTACCCACATCCTGGTTGACACGTTCAACCTGCCCATTACTTTCCGGGTGGTAACCCGAGGTAAGGCTTACCGACACCCCCAACCGTTCCATAAATGCCCTCCACACTCTCGAGGTGAACTGGGGGCCTCGGTCAGACACTATATCCTCGGGTACCCCGTAATGCCGGAAGACATGGGTGAACAGAGCCTCCGCGGTCTGCAGGGCAGTGGGTAGACCCGGCATGGGAAGGAGACGACAGGCCTTCGAGAACCTATCCACAACGACCAGGATGGTAGTGTTTCCCTGTGAGGGGGGAAGGTCGGTAACAAAATCCACCGAGAGGTGGGACCAGGGTCGTTGTGGAATAGGCAGGGGTTGTAACTTACCCCTGGGCAAATGTCTGGGCGCCTTACACTGGGCACACACCGAACAGGAGGAAACATAAATCCTCACATCCCTAGCTAACGTAGGCCACCAGTACTTCGTGCTAAGGCAGTGCACTGTCCGGCCGATACCCGGATGACCAGAGGAGGGAGACGTGTGAGCCCAACAAATGAGGCGATCGCGTATCTCGAGCGGAACGTACGTCCGACCCACAGGACACTGAGGAGGACTCGGGTCGGTGCGTAACGCCCGCTCGATCTCACCATCAACCTCCCACACCACCGGAGCAACCAGACAAGACTCCGGTAGTATGGGCGTGGACTCAACTGACCTCTCCTCCGCGTCATACCGCCGGGACAGAGCATCTGCCTTCCCGTTCTGGGACCCAGGGATGTATGTGATCTTAAACACAAACCGGGCCAGGAACATAGTCCAACGAGCCTGGCGAGGATTCAGTCTCCTAGCTGCCCGGATGTACTCCAGGTTACGATGGTCAGTTTGAATGAGGAAAGGGTGTTGAGCCCCCTCGAGCCAATGCCGCCACACCTTTAGGGCCTGTACCACGGCTAACAGCTCCCTGTCCCCTACGTCATAATTCCGCTCCGCCGGACTGAGCTTCTTAGAGTAGAACGCACAGGGACGGAGTTTAGGTGGAGTACCAGAACGCTGGGAAAGAACGGCCCCTATTCCGGCCTCTGACGCGTCCACCTCTACTTGGAACGGTAAAGAGGGATCCGGATGCGCCAACACCGGCGCCGAGGTAAACAGGTCCTTCAGTCTCCCAAATGCCCTGTCCGCCTCAGCTGACCACCGCAAGCGCACCGGACCCCCCTTTAACAGAGACGTTATGGGAGCTGCCACCTGTCCAAAACCCCGGATAAACCTCCGGTAGTAATTCGCAAAACCCAAGAACCGTTGCACCTCCTTCACAGTGGTTGGGGTTTGCCAATTACGCACAGCTGACACCCGGTCTACCTCCATCTTCACCCCTGACGCAGATAACTGGTAACCCAGAAAGGAGACCGACTTCTGAAAAAACAGACATTTCTCTGCCTTGACATATAGGTCATGCTCCAACAGCCTCCGCAATACTCGGCGCACCAGGGCTACATGCTCAGCACGGGTAGGACTATACACCAGAATGTCGTCGATGTACACAACCACTCCCTGTCCCTGCATGTCCCGGAAAATCTCATCAACGAAGGATTGGAAGACTGAGGGAGCATTCATCAACCCATATGGCATGACTAGATACTCGTAGTGCCCTGAAGTCGTGCTAAACGCTGTCTTCCATTCATCGCCCTTACGGATGCGCACCAAGTTATATGCGCTCCTAAGATCCAATTTTGTAAAGAACCGCGCGCCGTGCAGTGACTCCGTCATAGTCGCAATCAGAGGAAGTGGATAGCTGTACTTCACTGTGATCTGATTGAGACCGCGGTAATCAATACACGGCCGCAGACCTCCATCCTTCTTCTTCACAAAAAAGAAACTTGAGGAAACGGGTGAAACGGAGGGCCGTATGTACCCCTGTCTAAGAGACTCAGAGATGTACGTCTCCATCGATTTTCTCTCCTCTTGAGACAAGGGATACACATGGCTCCGCGGGAGAGCTGCGCCTGACTGGAGATCTATCGCACAATCCCCCCGTCTATGAGGCGGCAGCTGCGCAGCCCTAGTCTTACTGAACGCCAGTGCCAAATCCTCATACTCGGGGGGAATCTGCAGTGCTGGCATTAGATTCGGACTCTCCACCGAGGTCGCCCCTATGGAAACACCCAGACACCGCCCCTCACATTGAGCAGACCACCCTTTAAGAGCTTTCTCTCGCCACCCAATAATAGGGTCATGAGTCATCAACCAGGGAAGACCCAGCACCACCGGATACGCAGGAGAGTCAATCAGATAAAGCTGAATTCTCTCCTCATGACCCTCCTGCGCCATCATCTGAAGTGGTGCTGTGACCTCCCTAATCAACCCAGACCCTAACGGACGGCTATCTAGGGCATGGACGGGGAAAGGCTTATCAACAGGAAGGAGGGGAATCCCTAACTCTAAACAGAACTGGCGATCTATAAAATTCCCAGCTGCGCCTGAATCTACCAGCGCCTTATGCTGGGAACGAGGTGCAACCTGTGGGAAACAAACAGGCAAGGTTAGGTGCGCGACAGAAAGCTCTGGGTAAGCAGGGCGCCTACTCACCTGGGGGGACCCCCCAATGCTAGACCTGCCATCTCCTCCCCTGGAGGACCCGCCCCAGCACCTAGCCGCAGTGTGCCCTCCACGACCACAGTTGGTGCAAGGGCCGGGCCCCCTCGGGCTCCTCCTCCTGCGTTCCCTAGCGCCAGCACCTCCGAGCTCCATAGGGCTAGGCTCAGAGGTGCTGGAGAGTGGAATGGGCAGACCCCCCCCTCCGGGACGCCCACGGGTGGCGAGCAGGGTATCCAGCCGGATGGCCATGTCGACCAGCTGGTCGAACGTCAACGACGTGTCCCTGCACGCCAACTCTCGCTGGACGTCCTCCCGGAGGCTGCAGCGGAAATGGTCGATATGGGCCCGCTCATTCCACCCTGCGTCAGCCGCTAGGGTCCGGAACTCCAAGGCAAAGTCCTGTGCGCTCCTCATCCCCTGTCGGAGGTAGAACAGACGCTCCCCCGCCGCCTTCCCCTCTGGTGGATGGTCGAATACAGCACGGAAGCGGCGGGAGAACTCCGCATAGTTCGTGGTTGCGGCGTCCATTCTCCTCCACTCGGCGTTGGCCCACTCCAACGCCTTGCCGGTGAGACAGGAGATGAGGGCTGAGACGCTCTCGTGTCCCGAGGGCGCCGGGTGGACGGTGGCGAGGTAGAGCTCCACCTGCAGCAGGAACCCTTGACACCCGGCGGTGGAGCCGTCGTACGCCCTCGGGAGCGAGAGCCGAATCCCACTGGGTTCCGGAGATGTACCCGGAGGGCTGACCGCTGGAGCTGGGTCGGTGGTTGGAGGTGTGGGCACCCCGCTGGTCTCCCATCGGTGTAGGGTGGTCATCACCCTATCCAGGGCGTGACACACCTGGTTCATACGGTCCTCCTGACCACGAAGCCGTTCGTCCAGATCGGCGGTCGGCGCGGTCGCTCCTGCTGATTCCATGATGATGCGTGATTCTGTCAGAGTGTTGAGTGTGGATGTAGTGCAGGAATCAAGCGCAGGGACAAGGAGGTTCTTCAACGGACTTTAGTATATATATGTATCCCAACACGGGAAATGAGTCGCCAACCCAACCGGGCGGCACGAACAATTACGCACAACACACAGTGCGGAAAAACAAGAAAAAGCGCACGCAGTGCGAACTCTCGAAAATACTAAATAAACGAGAGAGAGAACTACTCGGAGGCAAACTGACAATAACAATCACGCATAACACCTGCCCCAAACAAACCAACTAAATAAGGAGAATAATCAAGACACAAATAAGGGACAGGTGTTATGCACAGACAAAACCAAAAGAACAAAAAACATCGAACGGTGGCAGCTAGTACTCCGGAGACGACGACCGCCGAAGTCCGCCCGAACAAGGAAGAGGAGCAGCCTCGGCCGAAACCGTGACAGAGACGGAATCTAAAAATCCAGAAAATCACATTGTATGATTTTTAAGTAATTAATTTGCATTTTATTGCATGACATAAGTATTTGATACATCAGAAAAGCAGAACTTAATATTTGGTACATAAACCTTTGTTTGCAATTACAGAGATCATACGTTTCCTGTAGGTCTTGACCAGGTTTGCACACACTGCAGCAGGGATTTTGGCCCACTCCTCCATACAGACCTTCTCCAGATCCTTCAGGTTTCGGGGCTGTCGCTGGGCAATACGGACTTTCAGCTCCCTCCAAAGATTTTCTATTGGGTTCAGGTCTGGAAACTGGCTAGGCCATTCCAGGACCTTGAGATGCTTCTTACAGAGCCACTCCTTAGTTGTCCTGGCTGTGTGTTTCAGGTCGTTGTCATGCTGGAAGACCCAGCCACGACCCATCTTCAATGCTCTTACTGAGGGAAGGAGGTTGTTGGCCGAGATCTCGCGATACATGGCCCCATCCATCCTCCCCTCAATACGGTGCAGTCGTCTTGTCCCCTTTGCAGAAAAGCATCCCCAAAGAATGATGTTTCCACCTCCATGCTTCACGGTTGGGATGGTGTTCTTGGGGTTGTACTCATCCTTCTTCTTCCTCCAAACACGGTGAGTGTAGTGTAGACCAAAAAGCTCTATTTTTGTCTCATCAGACCACATGACCTTCTCCCATTCCTCCTCTGGATCATCCAGATGGTCATTGGCAAACTTCAGATGGGCCTGGACATGCGCTGGCTTGAGCAGGGGGACCTTGCGTGCGCTGCAGGATTTTAATCCATGACGGCGTAATGTGTTACTAACGGTTTTCTTTGAGACTGTGGTCCCAGCTCTCTTCAGGTCATTGACCAGGTCCTGCCGTGTAGTTCTGGGCTGATCCCTCACCTTCCTTATGATCATTGATGCCCCACAAGGTGAGATCTTGCATGGAGCCCCAGACCGAGGGTGATTGACCGTCATCTTGAACTTCTTCCATTTTCTAATAATTGCGCCAACAGTTGTTACCTTCTCACCAAGCTGCTTGCCTATTGTCTTGTAGCCCATCCCAGCCTTGTGCAGGTCTACAATTTTATCCCTGATGTCCTTACACAGCTCTCTGGTCTTGGCCATTGTGGAGAGGTTGGAGTCTGTTTGATTGAGTGTGTGGACAGGTGTCTTTTATACAGGTAACAAGTTCAAACAGGTGCAGTTAATACAGGTAATGAGTGGAGAACAGGAGGGCTTCTTAAAGAAAAACTAACAGGTCTGTGAGAGCCGGAATTCTTACAGGTTGGTAGGTGATCAAATACTTATGTCATGCAATAAAATGCAAATGAATTACTTAAAAATCATACAATGTGATTTTCTGGATTTTTGTTTTAGATTCCGTCTCTCACAGTTGAAGTGTACCTATGATAAAAATTACAGACCTCTACATGCTTTGTAAGTAGGAAAACCTGCAAAATCGGCAGTGTATCAAATACTTGTTCTCCCCACTGTATAATATAATTGTTTGGGTGGATTCAATGGCAATGTTATTCTGTGGTGGCTAGCTAAGTAATGAATTACAAATTTGAAACAAACTTTGTAAAACGTTTTGGGAGTCTCCTAAAGTTGAATTGTGTCCATGTCCCACTGCACTTATTCTATGTTTTCCCCCGAAACCTCTGTAAAAAACAACTTCAAATTTGCAACAACTCCTAGGGAGGCTGTACATGTTTTGTTTTCCATCTTGAATTCATATATCCATTTCACTTTATCTACTTAGGAATTTGCTACTGTCGAATGTTGAACCAGATTAAATGTGCTTTCTGTTTTTGGCCAAAGTCCCGCGAGGTCGGTCCCAATTACCACGAGAACCCACAGGATCACATTTAAAACATGAAGTAAAGACATGCCAAACAGGAAATAAGAGTGCAAACGTGTTATGGAAATATGGAATAAATGCAGTGGAACATGGATACAACTCCATAGGACAATCCCAAGCTATGAAAACGTTTGACAAAGTGTTTTTTAATAGTGAAATATCCTGTCGAATATGCTTCAATTCGGTTAAAAGTAGGACCGCTAAACATTTGCATTTGTAAAGACTGAGCAGACATTGACTCAAGTTGTTCTAAATAGGTTGTATCTTATGTGGCAGTATACTATATATAACACTGCATTTATCTATTGTATGATGTTTTCCACACTTGGCATTCACCAGCAAAGTATCCTGTATGTGGCCCTCCATACTTGGAACTCAAATCAATTCAGATGGAAACAAATGCATCCTGTCTCTGCCGAGTACCACAGTCTGCCAACAGCAATGGGGTGCAATCGCTCCAAACCCCCAAGTAATTTAATGGAAAAGGTTAAAGTCCTACTACAGTCTCCTTTTCAACTAATGCATCACCTGATTTACTTAACAAAAGGCACGTCTCAATAGCTGGTCCAGGTATCCTCATGACATGGCACAAGTGTGTGTGTGTGTGGGGAGGCTTTCCTCTTTGAATCTCTATTGCTCCTATATTTTTCCTCAAGCAAGGTGGGAGGCAAATGACATCACAAATCCCCATTAGAATTCCTTAAAGTTTGCAGTTGTGTCTATAAAACACTATTTTGCTCAAAACATATTTTTCGACCCTTTAGTATGTGTACTTTATTATATTTATTTTTGGGATATTGCTTTTCAACAGTAAAATTCAACAACCGCTGGATGACGTCTTGAAGTCTGCATTTTGTGGAATGTTCTCCTATAGCCTGGAGTCTCTCTAATATAAGTACATGCAGCTAATGTTGAATGACTGTGTATTATCATTGAAATATTAGAGGGATGGGTTTCTCCAGCCTGCTGACAAGTACTATAAGTAAATTAACAATTAAAGTGTTAGCCATAAATACACACTCAGTTGATTTAAATTAATTACAATTCCACGTTTCCTTTTACTGTCAGTGCCTTGGCTCAGTTGACTGTGGCTTCCGCCTAACCTTAAAACGTTATTTGTTTGATCTCTGCGCTCGTCATTGTGCCATCTGATGCAATGCATTGTGTTGACCTAACTGTGATCTCCTTCAAGTCCACCAATAGCAGTTATTTGCTCTAGCTCGTTACACAACACATAACCTGGCACTTCAAATGTACTGTTGTTTTGCGTTTTTTTTGGTTTTAATATACCAATTACACTCCCTCAGAGCCAGGAGTTACCTGACAATTTGTGAAAAAATCTCCCTTCAAAATATTAACTTTTGGCGGCAACAGTCATAACTTCTCAAAAGATGAAAGCACCGCAGGTGGGGAAGTTGTATTTATTAAAAAAGTGCAACAAAGTCATCAAAGTCAGAGGTCCCAAATTAATATGCTGCGATTAGACAGGGGAGAAGAGACCATTAAAAAACGGCAAGAGCAAATAGAAAATGTGCCTCATAAGCAGGACCTTGATACAAATTATGTTGCGGAGCTTAGCAATTTATAGAGTGCTCAGCCTCCATTCTAGCTCTCCCGCACCAGTGGAGGTGGTCAGTAAATCTGTCCCTGCACTCATTCAGAAATAAAGAAAGAAAGGAGGAGTGAAAAGAGCCTTTAATGCACACTGTTTAATTAAGGGCTTCTGGGAATTATAATCAACGCTAAAATAGACGCCACAGTGATGAAGCATAAATCCATGACCAACGCCGTAGACGGGCCCCAATCTAATGCAATATTGCTGCTCACAGAGGTAAACAACTTCTCCCTGCTATGGAAAGGAGGATCTGTGTGTGTGTGTGTGTGTGTGCGTGTGTGTGTGTGTGTGTGCGTGTGTGTTTGGGATGGGTAAAACCCGTTTCGCACAGCAAATGACTCCAAAACACTTTTTAGTTACCCAAAACATGTTGACAGGATTGGTTGGACAACTCTTCCAGTACGGGAGACAGCTAAGGATAGCTAAGGGAATTTGCTTATTCATTAAATAGAGATGCAGTAGCAGGAGATGGGTAAGAAATACAAAGTGACAGGTATCAGAATTAGTTGGCATTCACACTGAGTCCTTAGGAGACTTACAGTAGATTAGCCTGCTTGACTGTGTGGCTGCTGTCAGATGTACTGGGGGTTAGAGAGAGGGAAAGGGAACTGACACGGGAATCTGAGAAGCTGAAAGCATCAGGATTTTGCTGATCGAGCGGCAACTTCTATAAAAATGAATGTGCAACAGGATGGGCTTGAGTAAGCGTTCCATTCCTTTGCCAGTAAAACCCTTCTATATGGACGAAATAAAGCCAATTAGTACATTTGACCCAGCAAGCCATTCACATACGGGATTCCGTGTTTCCACTAAACAGAGTACTTAATGATATTGAGTGGAATCGAAATCAAACATCAGAGCTGGAAAAGCCTTTGCATTAATGGAGTTTGTTGAGTTGCATTATAAAGTGGTTGTACTTCCTGTTTCTGTTTGAGTTGTTTTGCCAATCTTCAGCCATTTTTATTCAAATAGTACACTGCGTGTATGTTAGATTTGCACCAAAGCACTCTCACATGATAAAATGCATCAAACTCCCCCTGTGCAATCTCATTATAGATTCACACAGAATATTTACAATTCAGATGTCAGCCTTGATAAGTGATGATGAATTTGACTCTCAGAATGGTATCCATAACAACTTCATCATACAGTCCCCACCTGAGATGTTTAATCTCTTCTCTCATCAAATTGCTGTACTCACACAACATATTAATAGGTTCACCCGCATAAATACGGACCAAAATAATTTGAATGAGGAAGTAGATATTAATACATATGAGCAGTCATACCTGCTTTTACTTTTCATTTACTGTCCAAAACAACACCCATGCTTAACACTAGAGTACCCACAGCTGTGTCACGATTGTTGAGAGACGGGTCAGACCAAGGTGCAGCGTGAAAAGCGTACATGTTTATTAACTAAATAAACATACAACGAAGCAACGTAACGTGAAGTCCTCCGGCTATACACATAAAATCCTAAACGGAACAAGATCCCACAACTAAGGAAGGCAACATGGCTACCTAAGTATGATCCCCAATCAGAGACAACGAGCGACAGCTGTCTCTGATTGGGAATAACACTCGGCCAAACATAGAAATACAACCCATATCTGCAACATAGAAATAGACTAACATAGATCTCAAATAGACATTCACACCCTGACTCAACAAACAAGAGTTCCATAGGTCAGGGCGTGACAGTACCCCCCCCCCCCCCCCCCCCCGACCTAACAGGGGAGGGTCCGGGTGGGCTTTCAGCCTCGGAGGCGGATCCTGCTCCGGGCGTACCAACCTCTCCCTCTTTGCCTCCCCGTTGCGCCCTTGGTCTGGTCTGGACCTCGGCGTGATGCTACCGCTCTCCTTCCTCCCACGATGCACCAAGCCCTGTATGGACCCTGGTGTGGGAGGCCCCGACCCTGGAGAGGGGCTGACTTCTGGGTCTGAAGTGGAGCCGCTGACCGGAGCTGAACTGGACCCCGGTGGAGCGGACTGCTCTGGCTCCGGAGTGGAACCGCTGACCGGAGCTGGACTAGAAACCGGTGGAGCGGACTACTCTGGCTCCGGAATGGAGCCGCTGACCGGAGATGGACTGTGCACCGGTGGAGCGGACTGCTCTGGCTCCGGAGTGGAGCCGCTGACCGGAGATGGACTGGGCACCGGTGGAGCGGACTGCTCTGACTCCGGAGTGGATCCGCTGACCGGAGCTGGACTAGGCACCGGTGGAGCGGACTGCTCTCGCTCCGGAGTGGATCCGCTGACCGGAGCTGGACTGGGCATCGGTGGAGCGGACTGCTCTGACTCCGGAGTGGAGCAGCTGACCGGTGCTGGACTAGGCACCGGTGAAACGCGCACGGGCCGTGCCGGACTGGGAACACGCACCACTAGCTTGGTGCGAGGAGCAGGCACGGGCCCGGACCGGACTGGGACACGCACCACTGGTCTGGTGCGGGGAACAGGTACGGGTCGTACTGGACTAGATACACGCACCACTGGCGACACAGTGCGTATCTCCGCATACCTAGGTTCCTCAATGAACACATGCTCCCTTTGTTGCCTGACCAGCTCCTCTCTCCGTGCCTCCACTACTTCCTTCTCCCTTTGAGCCTCCTGTAGCGCCTCCCTCTGAATGGATAACTCCTGCTCCCTCTGAACTAACAGCCGCCGTAACGTGGTGGCCTCCTCTCTCAGACTCTCGATCCGCAGGTCTTGGAGGACCTCTAAAATAGCGGCCTCCTCCTCTATAGTCAGCCCTTTCACGGCCTCCTGCTGCCTCGTCGTCCACCCCGTGTGCCCCCCCCAAAAAAAAATGTATTGGGGCTGCTTCTCGGGCTTCCTCTTCGGCCGGCACCGTTGATGTCGCCGTTGATCCTCTCCTACCCGGGCTTCCTCCTTCATTGCCTTACCATAACGGACGGCCTCCTCCTCTATGATTTTCCCCCAACCGAGGAGGACAACTACCAACGTAGCCTCCCGCTGTGTCCAGGGTGTTTGCTCCTCCTGGGCACGCTGCTTGGTCCGTGTATGGTGGGATCTTCTGTCACAATTGTTGAGAGACGGGTCAGACCAAGGTGCAGCGTGAAAAGTGTACATGTTTATTAACTAAATAAACATACAAGAAACAACATAACGTGAAGTCCTCCGGCTATACACATACAAGCCTAAACGGAACAAGATCCCACAACTAAGGTAGGCAACATGGCTACCTAAGTATGATCCCCAATCAGAGACAACGAGCGACAGCTGTCTCTGATTGGGAATCACACCCGGCCAAACATAGAAATACAACCCAGATCTGCAACATAGAAATAGACTAACATAGATCTCAAATAGACATTCACACTCTGACTCAACAAACAAGAGTTCCATAGGTCAGGGCGTGACAAGCTGTTAGCCTTAAGCCTGGTATGAGATAACATAAATATGAATGACATTTGTGTGTTTATCTCAACAATAAAGAATCACATATCCACTGCAATCAAAGTTCTACCCATTATTCCCTCTTGTTCAATTATGAAGGATGCGTGTGATTGAATGCAATAGCATTGGTGATATGTGCAGGTACAGTATGTCTTGTCCAAACAACATTATATCAAGCAGAACAATCGGTATCATTACATTTACATTTACGTCATTTAGCAGACGCTCTTATCCAGAGCCAATAGCCAGTGGGATAACCACTTTACAATATGTTTTATTTTGTATTTAATTTTTTTTGGGGGGTGGGGTGGGGTAAGGGGGGTAGAATGATTACTTTATCCTATCCCAGGTATTCCTTAAAGATGTGGGGTTTCAAATGTCTCCGGAAGGTGGTGAGTGACTCCGCTGTCCTGGCGTCATGAGGGAGCTTGTTCCACCATTGGGGTGCCAGAGCAGCGAAGATTCAAACGTAATGTAATGACAAAGCTTCACATTATTAGCATGATGTCAGAGCATTATTTGTGTGGTACATAGTGTTACTGCATGTAATCCCTGTAGGAACAATGTAGGAAAGATCAATGAAATAATAAACATTGAATTGAGATAATCATCATAGCAGGCTATTGGTAAATATAAACAGATTTATTATTTTATATTAATAATGAGACAACTGACAAAATGATTAAAATCAAATGATATTTCACAGTCAATGTAGGAAAGATCAATGAAATAATAAACATTGAATTGAGATAATCGTCATAGCAGGCTATTGGTAAATATATATACTGATTTATTATTTTATATTAATAATGAGACAACTGACAAAATGATTAAAATCAAATGATATTTCACAGTCAATCTCAGGTAATCAGGAAGATCATTTGTTCATATAAATCATATAGCTCAACCCTATCAAAATAAAGCCTTTAAGCAATTAAATCTTTGAACCCATTTCAAAGTGAGTCGATATAATCTTGTTCTGGAGTATGCTCATCAAATTTGGTGTTGTTATTTGATTCTATTGATTCTGTATTCAAATCAATCAATTGTGATGTTTTTCTATTACTTTGCCTCTGTGTACAATTTGTTTCCCCTCCATAAGTAATTATGGTTATTTATGAAACATTTATTGAATGTTGCATGCAGTTATGCAATCAAATATGTATATCAACCCACATATGAATGTGTAATGTATGTTTATGAACTGACTAATTTGTCGAGGGATACTGTACGTATTCACACCCCGAGTCAATACATATTAGAATCACCTTTGGCAGCGATTACAGCTGTGAGTCTATCTGAGGAAGTCTCTAAGAGCGTTACACACATGTAATGTACAATATCTGTGAATTATTATTTTTAAAATTCTTCAAGCTCTGTCAAGTTGGTTGTTGATCATTGCTAGACAGCCATTTTCAATTCTTGCCATAGATTTCCAAGTCGACTTAAGTCAAAACTGTAACTACGCCACTCAGGAACATTCAAGGTCATCAACTCCAGTGCATATTTGGCCTTGTGTTTTAGGTTATTGTCCTGCTGAAAGGTGAATTTGTCTCCCACTGTCTGTTAGAAAGCAGACTGAACCAAGATTTCCTCTAGGATTTCGACCGTGCTTAGCTATATTCCATTTATTTGTATCCTAATAAACTCCATAGTCCTTGCCAATGTCAAGCATACACATAACATGATGCAGTCACCACCATGCTTGAAAATATGAAGAGCGATACTCAGTGATATATTGTGTTGGATTTGCCCCAAACATAAAGCTTTCTATTCAGGACATAAAGTTAATTTCTTTGCCACATTTTTTTGCAGTTTTACTTTAGTGCCTTACAGGTGTCACGCTCTGGTTCCGGGACTTGGTATTTTAGCCAGAGTGTGTTAAGTATTGTTGTGTTTGGGTTGGTTGGGTGGTTATTGGTTGTTTCTGTGTTTGGTTGAGTGACTCCCAATCAGTGGTAACGAGTGTCAGCTGTCGGCTTGTTATCTCTGATTGGGAGCCATATTTAAACTGTCATTGTTCACCTTGGGGTTGTGGGTTTTTGTTCATTGTTCAGTAGTTGTCACTGAGGACTTCACGATCGTGGTTTGTTTTGTATTCTCGTGTTGAATTATTAAAGTCAAGATGTTCACTCCCAACGCTGCGCTTTGGTCATACTTCTTAGGCGATCGTGACAGAAAAACCCACCACAACGAGACCAAGCAGCGTGTCCAGGAGCCAACGCCAGAAGCAACTCTAGCGGATATCCACTTCGACTGGGTCAAGCCGCGTGAGGAGGAGAGAGGTTGGACTTGGGAGCAGAGGATGGAGAGTCTGGAGAGTCTGGCGAGGAAGATAGATGCCTGGTCCACGGGGAGGAGAGACCCCCAGAAAATGTTTAGTGGGGGGCTCACGACGTCGGGGCAGAAGGTGTACGGCCCGGAGGAGTGCAAGAGGTTGGCAGATATGGCCGCCAGTTTAAGGGGGCCACTGGTTACGAAGGGGAAGGAAAGTGTGGAGGCATGGCGAGAGGTACTGGGGTGTGTTACCAGTCCGGTCCGGCCCGTTCCTGATCCCCGTGTAGGGCCAGGGGTGTGTGTCCCCAGTGCGGTTCTGTCTGTTCCTGTTCCTCGCATTGAACCTACGGTGCGCGTCGCCAGCCCAGCCCGGCCTGTCCCTGCTCAACGCACCAAGCCTACGGGGTGCGTCGCCAGCCCAGCCCGGCCTGTTCCTGCGCCCCGCACCAAGTCTGTGGTGCATTTCGCCAGCCCAGCCCAGCCTGTCCCTGCTCTACGCACCAAGCCTACGGGGTGCGTCGCCAGCCCAGCCCGGCCTGTTCCTGCGCCCCGCACCAAGTCTGTGGTGCGTTTCGCCAGCCCAGCCCGGCCTGTCCCTGCTCTACGCACCAAGCCTAGGGGGTGCGTCGCCAGCCCAGCCCGGCCTGTCTCTGCTCTACGCACCAAGACTACGGTGTGCGTCGCCGGCCCAACCCGGACTGTTCCTGCCACTCGCACCAGGCTAAGGGGGCGAGTCGTCAACCTGGTTCAGCCTATTCCTGCTACTCGCACCAAGCCAGGGAGGCGAGTCGTCAACCTGAGGAGGTCCGTTCCGGCTCCACGCACCAAGCCGAGGGTGCGTATCGTCGGCCAGGTCCGGTCCGTTCCTGTCTCACGCGCCAAGCTAGGGGTGCGCGTCATCAGTTTGGATCCAGCCAGCTGGGTTGGATTGGACCGGGGCCATTACGGGGGGAGTTATGTAGGGTGGTGGTCAAGCCCGGAGCCGGAGCCGCCTCCGAGGAGCAACACCCACCCAGCCCTCCCCTATTTGGGTTTTTGAGGCGCGGTCGCAGTCCGCGCCTTTAGGGGGGGGTACTGTCACGCTCTGGTTCCGGGACTTGGTATTTTAGCCAGAGTGTGTTAAGTATTGTTGTGTTTGGGTTGGTTGGGTGGTTATTGGTTGTTTCTGTGTTTGGTTGAGTGACTCCCAATCAGTGGTAACGAGTGTCAGCTGTCGGCTCGTTATCTCTGATTGGGAGCCATATTTAAACTGTCATTGTTCACCTTGGGGTTGTGGGTTTTTGTTCATTGTTCAGTAGTTGTCACTGAGGACTTCACGATCGTGGTTTGTTTTGTATTCTCGTGTTGAATTATTAAAGTCAAGATGTTCACTCCCAACGCTGCGCTTTGGTCATACTTCTTAGGCGATCGTGACAACAGGATGCATATTTTGGAATATATTTATTCTGTACTTGCTTCCTTCTTTTCACTCGGTCATTTAGGTTAGTATTGTGGAGTAACTATAATGTTGTTCATCCATCCTCAGTTTCCACTATGACAGCCATTAAACTCTAACTGTTTTGACCTCATGGTGAATCCCTGAGCAGTTTCCTTCCCCTCCGGTAACTGAGTTAGGAAGGACGCCTGTTTCTTTGTAGTGACTGGGTGTATTGATACACCATCCAAAGTGTAATTAATAACATCACCATGTTCAAAATAATATTAAATGTTTTTTTTTTTACCCATCTACGAATAGGTGTCAGGCATTGGAAAACCTCCCAGGTCTTTGTGGTTGAATCTTTGTTTGAAATCCACTGCTCGACTGAGGCACTTTACAGATAATTGTATGTGTGGGGTACAGAGATGAAGTAGTCATTCAAAAATCATGTTAAAACTATTATTGCACACAGAGTCCATGAAACTTATTATGTGACTTGTTAAGCACAATTTTAATCCTGAACTTATTTAGGCTTGCCATAACAAATGGGTTGAATGCTTATTTACTCAAGACATTTCAGCTTTCATTTTGAAGTAATTTCTGAACATTTCTAAAAACATATTTCCACTTGTACATTACGGGGTATTGTGTATAGGCCAGTGACACAAAATCTCAATTGAGTAAATTTTAAATGTAGGGTGCAACACATCAGAATGTGGAAAAAGTAAACAGGGTGAATGCTTATCAAGATGACATTGAATGATCCTGAGTGGCCTAGTCACAGTTTTGACTTAAATTGACTTGGCTGTCTAACAATGATCAACAACCAACTTTAACAGAGCTTGAAGAATATTGAAAATAATAATGTAAAATGTTGTACAATTCAGGTGTGCAAAGGTCTTAGAGATATATCCAGAAAGACTCACGGCTGTAATCACTGCCAAAGGTGATACTATCATTTATTGACTCAGGAGTATGAATACCACGTTTTCACTTTGTCATTATGGGGCATTGTGTGTAGATTTGTGTAAAATATATTTAATGCAGTTTTCATTCAGGCTGTAACATTCAGAATATTTCAAGGGGTATGAATACTTTCTGATGATATACACTGAGTGTACAAAACATTAAGAACACCTGCTCTTTCCATGACATAGACTGAATACAGGTGAAAACCAGGATCCCTTATTGTTGTCACTTGTTAAAATCACTTCAATCAGTGTAGATGAAGTGGAAGAGCTAGGTTAAAGAAGGATTTTAAGCCTTGAGAGAATTGAGACTTGGATTTGTGTGTGCCATTCAGAGGGTGAATGGGCAAGACAAATTATTTAACTGCCTTTGAACTGCGTATAGTAGTAGGTGCCTGGCATCCCACTTTGTGTAAAGAACTGCAAGCGCAGCTGGGGTTTTCAGGCTCAAAAGTTTCCAGAGTGTATCAAGAATGGTCCACACAGTACATATACAGGTAAAAGTCAGTAAATTAGAATATTTTGAAAAACTTGATTTATTTCAGTAATTGCATTCAAAAGGTGTAACTTGTACATTATATTTATTCATTGCACACAGACTGATGCATTCAAATGTTTATTTCATTTAATTTTGATGATTTGAAGTGGCAACAAATGAAAATCCAAAATTCCGTGTGTCACAAAATTAGAATATTACTTAAGGCTAATACAAAAAAGGGATTTTTTAGAAATGTTGGCCAACTGAAAAGTATGAAAATGAAAAATATGAGCATGTACAATACTCAATACTTGGTTGGAGCTCCTTTTGCCTCAATTACTGCATTAATGCGGCGTGGCATGGAGTCGATGAGTTTCTGGCACTGCTCAGGTGTTATGAGAGCCCAGGTTGCTCTGATAGTGGCCTTCAACTCTTCTGCGTTGTTGGGTCTGGCATTCTGCATCTTCCTTTTCACAATACCCCACAGATTTTCTATGGGGCTAAGGTCAGGGGAGTTGGCTGGCCAATTTAGAACAGAAATACCATGGTCCGTAAACCAGGCACGGGTAGATTTTGCGCTGTGTGCAGGCGCCAAGTCCTGTTGGAACCTGAAATCTCCATCTCCATAGAGCAGGTCAGCAGCAGGAAGCATGAAGTGCTCTAAAACTTGCTGGTAGACGGCTGCGTTGACCCTTGATCTCAGGAAACAGAGTGGACCGACACCAGCAGATGACATGGCACCCCAAACCATCACTGATGGTGGAAACTTTACACTAGACTTCAGGCAACGTGGATCCTGTGCCTCTCCTGTCTTCCTCCAGACTCTGGGACCTCGATTTCCAAAGGAAATGCAAAATTTGCTTTCGTCAGAAAACATGACTTTAGACCACTCAGCAGCAGTCCAGCTCTTTTTTTCCTTAGCCCAGGTGAGACGCTTTTCGCGCTGTTTCTTGGTCAACAGTGGCTTGACACGAGGTATGCGGCAGTTGAAACCCATGTCTTTCAAGCGTCTCTTGGTGGTGGATCTTGAAGCCCTGACTCCAGCAGCTGTCCACTCCTTGTGAATCTCCCCCACATTTTTGAATGGGTTTTTTTTCACAATCTTGACTAGGGCGCGGTGATCCCTATGGCTTGTACACTTTTTCTGACCACAGTTTTTCCTTCCCTTTGCCTCTCTATTAATGTGTTTGGACACAGAGCTCTGAGAACAGCCAGCCTCTTCTGCAATAACCTTTTGTGTCTTTCCCTCCTTGTGCAATGTGTCGATGGTCGCCTTTTGGACAGCTGTCAAATCTGAAGTCTTCCCCATGTTTGTGTAGGCTTCAGAACTGGACTGAGAGACCATTTAAAGCCCTTTGCAGGTGTTTTGAGTTAATCAGCTGATTATTTTGTGGCACCAGGTGTCTTCAAAATGTAACCCTTACACAATATTCTAATTTTGTGACACACGGAATTTTGGATTTTCATTTGTTGCCACTTCAAATCATCAAAATTAAATGAAATAAACATTTGAATGCATCAGTCTGTGTGCAATGAATAAATATAATGTACAAGTTACACCTTTTGAATGCAATTACTGAAATAAATCAAGTTTTTCAAAATATTCTAATTTACTGACTTTTACCTGTATATATATATTTACATTTTAGTAGACGCTCTTATCCAGAGCGACTTACATTTAGTGCATACATATTTATTTTTTTTCATACTGGCCCCCTGTGGGAATCGAACCCACAACCCTGGCATTGCAAATGCCATGCTCTACCAACTGAGCTACATCCCTGCCGGCCATTCCCTCCCTTACCTGGATGACACTGGGCCAATTGTGCGCCGCCCCATGGGTCTCCCAGTCGCGGCCGGCTACGACAGAGCCTGGATTCGAACCAGGATCTCTAGTGTCACAGATAGCACTGCGATGCAGTGCCTTAGACCACTGCGCCACTCGGGAGACTTATTTATATATATAGTGCATTCAGAACGAATTCAGACCCCTTGACATTTTTGACATTTTGTTACGTTACAGCCTTATTCTAAAATGGATTAAATAAAAAAATGTCCTCATCAATCTACACACAATAACCCATAATGCGAAAACAGGTTTTTATAATAAAAAAAAATAAAAAAAAACGAAAATAGCTTAATTACATAAGTATTCAGACTCTTTGCAATGAGATTCGGAATTGAGCTCAGGTGCATCCTGCTTCCATTGATCATCCTTGAGATGTTTCTACAACTTGATTGGAGTCCACCTGTGGAAAATTAAATTGATTGGACCTGATTTGGAAAGGTACACACCTGTCTATATAAGGTCCCACAGTTGACAGTGCATGTCAGAGCAAAAACCAAGCCATGAGGTCGAAGAAATTGTCCGGAGAGCTCCGAGACAGGATTATGGCGAGGCACAGATCTGGGGAAGGCTACCAAAAAATATCTGCAGCATTGAAGGTCCCCAAGAACACAGTGGCCTCCATCATTCTTAAATGGAAGAAGTTTGGAAACACCAAGACCCTTCCTAGAGCTGGCTGCCCGGCAAAACTGAGCAATTGGGGGAACCCAATGGTCACTCTGACAAAGCTCCAGAGTTCCTCTGTGGAGATGGGAGAAACTTCCAGAAGGACAACCATCTCTGCAGCACTCCACCAATCAGGCCTTTATTGTAGTGGCCAGACGGAAGCCACTCTTTAGTAAAAGGCATCTAAAGGACTCTCAGGCCATGAGAAACAAGATTCTCTGGTCTGATGAAACCAAGATTGAACTCTTTGGCCTGAATGCCAAGTGTCACGTCTGGAGGGAACCTGGCACAATCCCTCTGGTGAAGCATGGTGGTGGTAGCATCATGCTGTGGGGATGTTTTTCAACGGCATGGACTGGGAGACTAGTTAGGATCAAAGGAAAGATGAACGGAGCAAAGTACAGGGAGATCCTTGATGAAAACCTAATCAGATCGCTCAGGACCTCAGACTGGGGCAAAGGTTCACCTTCCAACAGGACAACAACCCTAAGCACACAGCCAAGACAACGCAGGAGTGGCTTCGGGACAAGTCTCTGAATGTCCTTGAGTGTCCCAGCAAGAGCCTGGAATTGAACCCGATCGAGATGGAGAGACCTGAAAATAGCTGTGCAGCGATACTCCACATCCAACCTGACAGAGCTTGAGCGGATCTGCAGAGAAGATTGGCAGAAACTCCCCAAATACAGGAATGCCAAGCTTGTAGCGTCATACCCAAGAAGACTCGAGGCTGTAATCCTTGCTAAAGGTGCTTCAACAAAGTAGTGAGTAAAGGGTCTGAATACTTTTTTATTTTAAATAAATTAGCAAAAAATGTCTAAAAACCTGTTGTTGCTTTGCCATTATGGGGTATTGTGTGTAGATTGATGAGGGGGTAAAACAATTTAATCCATCTTAGAATAAGGCCGTAACATAACAAAATCTGGAAAAAGTCAAGGGGTCTGAATACTTTCAGAATGAACTGTATTTATATATTTAGTACAAGTCAAAAGTTTGGACACACCTACTCATTCAAGGGTTTTTATTTATTTTTACTATTTTCTACATTGTACAATAATGGTGAAGACATCAAAACTATGATATAACACAAATGGAATCATGTAGTAACCAACAAAGGGTTAAACAATTCCACATATATTTTATATTTAAGATTATTCAAATAGCCACCCTTTGCCTTGATGACAGCTTTGCAAACTCTTGGCATTCTCTCAACCAGCTTCATGAGGTAGTCACCTGGAATGCATTTCAATTTACATTGACATTTACATTTCGTCATTTAGCAGACGCTCTTATCCATAGCGACTTACAAATTGGTGCAATCACCTTATGATAGCCATTGGGACAACCACTTTACAATTATTATTATTATTATTATTATTATTATTATTATTATAATTTTATTATTTTATTTTATTTTTTATTTTTTGGGGGTGGGGTAAGGGGGGGTAGAAGGGTTACTTTATTCTATCCCAGGTATTCCTTAAAGAGGTGGGGTTTCAAGTGTCTCCGGAAGGTGATGAGTGACTCCGCTGTCCTGGCGTCATGAGGGAGCTTGTTCCACCATTGGGGTGCCAGAGCAGCGAACAGTTTTGACTGGGCTGAGCGGGAACTGTGCTTCCGCAGAGGTAGGGGGGCCAGCAGGCCAGAGGTGGATGAACGCAATGCCCTCGTTTGGGTGTAGGGACTGATCAGAGCCTGAAGGTACGGAGGTGCCGTTCCCCTCACAGCTCCGTAGGCAAGCACCATGGTCTTGTAGCAGATGCAAGCTTCAACTGGAAGCCAGTGGAGTGTGCGGAGGAGCGGGGTGACGTGAGAGAACTTGGGAAGGTTGAACACCAGATGGGCTGCAGCGTTCTGGATGAGTTGTAGGGGTTTAATGGCACAGGCAGGGAGCCCAGCCAACAGCGATTTGCAGTAATCCAGACGGGAGATGACAAGTGCCTGGATTAGGACCTGTGCCGCTTCCTGTGTATGGCAGGGTCGTACTCTGCGAATGCTGTAGAGCATGAACCTACAGGATTGGGTCACCGCCTTGATGTTAGCGGAGAACGACAGTGTCACGCCCTGGCTCTGGGGACTCTTATATGTTGAGCCAGGGTGTGTAGGGTCTATGTTTTGTGTTCTATGTTCAGTTTCTAGTTCATGTGTTTTCTAGGTTGGCCGGGGTGATTCTCAATCAGAGGCAATGAGAATCAGCTGTTGCTTGTTGTCTCTGATTGGGAACCATACTTAGGCAGCCTGTTGTGCACTTGTGTTTTGTGGGATCTTGTTCCGTGTTGTTCCGTGTTGTTAACCGAGGACTTCACGTTTCGTTTTATTGTTTTGTATTTTGTATCGTGTTGCCAGTACACTATTAAAAAGTTGTACGCATATCACGCTGCGCCTTGGTCCACTCATTTTGACGATCGTGACAGACAGGGTGTTGTCCAGGGTCACGCCAAGGCTCTTTGCACTCTGGGAGGAGGACACAACAGAGTTGTCAACCGTGATGGCGAGATCATGGAACGGGCAGTCCTTCCCCGGGAGGAAGAGCAGCTCCATCTTGCCGAGGTTCAGCTTGAGGTGTTGATCCGTCATCCACACTGATATGTCTGCCAGACATGCAGAGATGCGTTTCACCACCTGGTTATCAGAAGGGGGAAAGGAGAAGATTAATTGTGTGTCGTCTGCGTAGCAATGATAGGAGACGCCATGTGAGGATATGACAGAGCCAAGTGACTTGGTGTATAGCGAGAATAGGAGAGGGCCCTGAACTGAGCCCTGGGGGACACCAGTGGTGAGAGCATGTGGTGCGGAGACAGATTCTCGCCACGCCACTTGGTAGAAGCGACCTGTCAGGTAGGACACAATCCAAGAGTGAGCCGCGCCGGAGATTCCCAACTCGGAGAGGGTGGAGAGGAGGATCTGATGGTTCACAGTATCAAAGGCAGCAGATAGGTCTAGAAGGACGAGAGCAGAGGAGAGAGAGTTAGCTTTAGCAGTGCGGAGAGCCTCCATGACACAGAGAAGAGCAGTCTCAGTTGAATGACCAGTCTTGAAACCTGACTGGTTTGGATAAAGAAGGTCATTCTGAGAGAGATAGCAAGAGAGTTGGCTAATGATGGCACGCTCAAGAGTTTTGGAGAGAAAAGAAAGAAGGGATACTGGTCTGTAGTTGTTGACATTGGAGGGATCGAGTGTAGGTTTTTTGAGAAGGGGTGCAACTCTCGCTCTCTTGAAGACGGAAGGGACATAGTCAGCGGTCAAGGATGAGTTGATGAGCGAGGTGAAGTAAGGGAGAAGGTCTCCGGAAATGGTCTGGAGAAGAGAGGAGGGGATAGGGTCAAGCGGGCAGGTTGTTGGGCGGCCGGCCGTCACAAGTCGCAAGATTTCATCTGGAGATAGAGGGGAGAAAGAAGTCAAAGCATAGGGTAGGGCAGTGTGAGCAGGACCAGTGGTGTCATTTGACATAACAAATGAGGATCGGATGTCATCAACCTTCTTTTCAAAATGGTTGACGAAGTCATCCACTGAGAGGGAGTAGGGGGGAGGTGGAGAAGGATTCAGCAGGGAGGAGAAGGTGGCAAAGAGCTTCCTAGGGTTAGAGGCAGATGCTTGGTATTTAGAGTGGTAGAAAGTGGCTTTAGCAGCAGAAACAGAGGAAGAAAATGTAGAGAGGAGGGAGTGAAAAGATGCCAGGTCCGCAGGGAGTCTAGTTTTCCTCCATTTACGCTCGGCTGCCCGGAGCCCTGTTCTGTGAGCTCGCAATGAGTCGTCAAGCCACGGAGCAGGAGGGGAGGACCGAGCCGGCCTGGAGGATAAGGAACATAGAGAGTAAAAGGATGCAGAAAGGGAGGAGAGGAGGGTTGAGGGGGCAGAATCAGGAGATTGGAGGGAGAAGATTTGAGCAGAGGGAAGAGATGATAGGATGGAAGAGGAGAGTGTAGCGGGAGAGAGAGAGTGAAGGTTGCAACGGCGCATTACCATCTGAGTAGGGGCATAGTGAGTAGTGTTGGAGGAGAGAGAGAGAGAAAAGGATACAAAGTAGTGGTCGGAGACTTGGAGGGGAGTTGCAGTGAGATTAGTAGATGAACAGCATCGAGGAGGATTAACAGTTGTGCCTTTCTAAAAGTTAATTTGTGGAATTTCTTTCCTTCTTAATGCGTTTGAGCCAATCAGTTGTGTTGTGACAAGGTAGGTGGGGTATAAAGAAGATAGACCTATTTGGTAAAAGACCAAGTCCATATTATGGCAAGAACAGCTCAAATAAGCAAATATAAATGACAGTCCATCATTACTTTAAGACATGAAGGTCAGTCAATACGGAACACGTTTCTTCAAGTGCAGTTTCAAAAACCATCAAGCGTTATGATGAAACTGGCTCTCATGAGGACTGCCACTGGAATGTAAGACCCAGTTTTACCTCTGCTGCAAAGGATAGGTTCATTTGAGTTACCAGCCTCCGAAATTGCAGCCCAAATAAATGCTTCACAGAGTTCAAGTAACAGACACTTCTCAACATCAACTGTACAGAGGGGACTGTATGAATCAGGCCTTCATGGTCGAATTGCTGCAAAGAAACTACTACTAAAGAACACCAATAAGAAGAAGAAACCTGCTTGGGCCAAGAAACACGAGCAATGGACATTAGACCGGTGGACATTTGTCCTTTGGTCTGTATTGCAAATTGGAGATGTTTGGTTCCAACCGCCGTGGCTTTGTGAGACGTGGTGTGGGTGAACAGATGATATCCACATGTGTATTTCCCACTGTAAAGCATGGAGGAGGAGGTGTTGAAAATTTATGCACTCACTAACTGTAAGTCGCTCTGGATAAGAGCGTCTGCTAAATAACTAAAATGTAATGTAAAATGTGTTATGGTGTGGGTGTGCTTTGCTGGTGACACTGTACAGTGGGGAAAACAAGTATTTAGTCAGCCACAAATTATGCAAGTTCTCCCACTTAAAAAGATGAGAGAGGCCTGTCATTTTCATCATAGGTACACGTCAACTATGACAGACAAATTGAGAAAAAAAAATCCAGAAAATCACATTGTTGGATTTTTAATGAATTTATGTGCAAATTATGGTGGAAAATAAGTATTTGGTCAATAACAAAAGTTACTTAATACTTTGTTATATACCCTTTGTTGGCAATGACACAGGTCAAACGTTTTCTGTAAGTCTTCACAAGGTTTTCACACACTGTTGCTGGTATTTTGGCCCATTCCTCCATGCAGATCTCCTCTAGAGCAGTGATGTTTTGGGGCTGTCGCTGGGTAACACGGACTTTCAACTCCCTCCAAAGATTTTCTATGGGGTTGAGATCTGGAGACTGGCTAGGCCACTCCAGGACCTTGAAATGCTTCTTACGAAGCCACTCCTTTGTTGCCCGGGCGGTGTGTTTGGGATCATTGTCATGCTGAAAGACCCAGCCACATTTCATCTTCAATGCCCTTGCTGATGGAAGGAGGTTTTCACTCAAAATCTCACGATACATGGCCCCATTCATTCTTTCCTTTACACGGATCAGTCGTCCTGGTCCCTTTGCAGAGAAACAGCCCCAAAGCATGAAGTTTCCACCCCCATGCTTCACAGTAGGTATGGTGTTCTTTGGATGCAACTCAGCATTCTTTGTCCTCCAAACACGACAAGTTGAGTTTTTACCAAAAAGTTATATTTTGGTTTCATCTGACCATATGACATTCTCCCAATCCTCTTCTGGATCATCCAAATGCACTCTAGCAAACTTCAGATGGGCCTGGACATGTACTGGCTTAAGCAGGGGGACACGTCTGGCACTGCAGGATTTAAGTCCCCGGCGGCGTAGTGTGTTACTGATGGTAGGCTTTGTTACTTTGGTCCCAGCTCTCTGCAGGTCATTCACTAGGTCCCCCCGTGTGGTTCTGGGATTTTTGCTCACCGTTCTTGTGATCAGTTTGACCCCACGGGGTGTGATCTTGCATGGAGCCCCAGATCGAGGGAGATTATCAGTGGTCTTGTATGTCTTCCATTTCATAATAATTGCTCCCACAGTTGATTTATTCAAACCAAGCTGCTTACCTGTTGCAGATTCAGTCTTCCCAGCCTGGTGCAGGTCTACAATTTTGTTTCTGGTTCCTTTGACAGCTCTTTGGTCTTGGCCATAGTGGAGTTTGGAGTGTGACTGTTTGAGGTTGTGGACAGGTGTCTTTTATACTGATAACAAGTTCAAACAGGTGCCATTAATACAGGTAACGAGTGGAGGACAGGGGAGCCTCTTAAAGAAGAAGTTACAGGTCTGTGAGAGCCAGAAATCTTGCTTGTTTGTAGGTGACCAAATACTTATTTTCCACCATAATTTGCAAATAAATTCATAAAAAATCCTACAATGTGATTTTCTGGATTCTTTTTTCTCAATTTGTCTGTCATAGTTGACGTGTACCTATGATGAAAATTACAGGCCTCTCTCATCTTTTTAAGTGGGAGAACTTGCACAATTGGTGGCTGACTAAATACTTTTTTTCCCCACTGTATGTGATTCATTTAGAATTCAAGGCACACTTAACCAGCAAGGCTACAAAGCATTCTACTGCGATACGCCATCCCATCTAGTTTGGGCTTAGTGGGACTATCATTTGTTTTTCAACAGGACAATGACCCAACACACCTCCAGGCTGTGTAAGGGCTATTTGACCAAGAAGGAGAGTGATGGAGTGCTGCATCAGATGACATGGCATCCACAATCCCCCTACCTCAACCCAATTGAGATGGTTTGGGATGAGTCGGGCCGCAGAGTGAAGGAAAAGCAGCCAATAAGTGCTCAGCATATGTGGGAACTCCTTGTTGGAAAAGCATTCCAGGTGAAGCTGGTTGAGAGAATGCCAAGAGTGTGCAAAGCTGTCGTCACGGCAAAGGGTGGCTATTTGAAGAATCTCAAATATAACATATATTTTCATTTGTTTAACACTTTTTTGTTTACTACATGATTCCATATGTGTTATTTCATCGGTTTGATGTCTTCACTTTTGTTCTACAATATAGAAAATAGTAAAATTAAAGAAAAACCCTTGAATGAGTAGGTGTGTCCAAACTTTTGACTGCGATGTATATATATGCTGTATATTTGCAATGTCCCATAGAGACAATTTACCTCAAAGACACACTGGCTAAGTCTGTGCATTTAATCTTCAAAATGCTCAAATTGGCATTTATGAAGATTTTCTTTACAGCTTCAATCAGAATATTAAAGATATTCTCATTGCAACACGAGCCTGTCTCTAGAGAATTGTAGCCCACTTGTTTTATATAGGCTCATATATTATGTTTAATCATATTTCCTACCATCCAGTTAAGCCAATATCACCACAGATTGACTATGCACAGACATGTGTGAATGTAAATTGTAATTGACACTTCTATAAAAAAGGATAATGGTTGACGTACACTACTGAAAGAAAAGGTAATTGCATGACAGCCCAATTCCAAAAGCAGCCATTCTCCATCTGCCTAAGAATTGTGTACATGTTCAGACCAATTATTGTCTACCCTATTTTGATTGCACACCATTAGCATTGACTCTAGCTTCCTCAGCCAATTCCATTGGATACTGATCCTATAACTTTCCAGCACTCCCCTTCACCATAGTCACACTTATACAGTAAATAGCATGACAGAAAATAGCAACCTTCATTCACAGCAATCTTAAACATACCTGTCTTATTTGCTCTAAAGAACAACTCAAGCCCAAGTCTGTCCTCCGTTCCTCTTTTCAAATGTAGCCTTCCAGTAATACTCGTCCTTCCAGCTCACCATGTGGTGTTGTTTATCTATTACCACTGACATTGGAGGACCATTTTCATGACTTCTTCTCCACCTGACAGGAAGCAGCATCATGCTGCCAACTGAATCTGATTTACATGATTAGAAATATTCTGATGGGTCTCAGATGCTCTATTTTTTGATAAATCAGGTAACTCTTTTCAAATCTGTGTTCAAGTCAGCAAAATCAATCCCCCATCACCAGGGGTTTTTGTGTTCTGGAGTCAGGAGGGATAATTTACTGTACGTAATGTAATGGAGCAGACGCTTTTATCCAAAGTGACTTACAACAGTGTGTACATCCATTTTTATATTGGTGACACCAGTGGGAATTGAACCAACTGAACCACACAGGGCTAAGCAGTGTGCCAGACACCCACAATGTACTTTCACATACGTATAAATCATCATTAATAATTGCTTGAATGGCATCTGTATGGTACACATGCACATGATATGTAAAGAACAGACATTGCCAACACACTGAGCACCTGGGTTGCCTTCAGGAGCAGATAGACATGTCTAGTATAGAGCTGACATGATTCCCTTTTCTCCATGACCAAAAAATCATATCTGTTTTACATTGTATATTTCTATCTGAGTGTTTTGTTACGTGATCCAGGGCAGCTTGCCAGGAAGTGCCTCCAGCCTCTACTCAACAACTTCATAGCCAATTGTGCCTCCCTTGTCCGGCCAACTTCCAAAAGCCATGATCTTGCTTCATCGCAGGGCATTCCCCAGAAGACAGCAGCCTGCTCTCATATCTATCTACAGATGCGGTCAAATATATTGGCACCCTTACAATGGAGTTCAATGGAGCAGAATGTTCAGTTTTTTCTTTTCAAAACTGGTTGAATGGCTATTTTTACCATGTAGGCAACATACCAAGGTGAGATAAATGACACAGTAAACGAAAATCATTGCCTCCAACTAAATTAATTAGAATTTTGAATAATTTAGTCCAGGCCATGTTTGACTTTCAAGTGGTCCTGGGCAGTTGGAAATCAAATAACACCAAAAGTTTGTTAAATGTCAAGTTAGTTTAGAATAAATAGTGAATCATGCAAGGGTGCCAATATATTTGACTGCATCTTTACATACCTTTAGCTGTGACATATGTAAGTAGTTGAACCCCTTAGGAAACCAGGCATGGAAACCTTCAACCAAGGAACTGATAGTAAATAAGTATTGCATAATGCATTCAAGAGTTATCACCTGGGCCAATACTGAATGTACCCTAGCAAATGTGTCTTGTTTGTCAGCTCTCAATTTAAAATCAATCAATTAATGAATCGCTCAAATTGCAAGATGAACTCTATCACACCTGCAACAAAAGCTGTGAATGGTTCATGGCAGCTAAATGCTGGAATGTCAGTAAACCAAGCGAACAGTCCCCCTATCTGTCCTTCAGTCCCCCTCTCTGTCCTTTCCCTGTACATGTAACACTGAAAAGTGTTAATTACATTTTTCTTTTAATTATTGTGTTCAGTGGCGACCCACCTGTTTTGAGCCCCACCTGTTTAGCTAAAAAAAAACATAATTTCTGTTTTGCATGTTATTTTGGCATTACTGCGTGTCACAAACAACGTCAATGTTTGGGGGGGGGGGGGGGGGGGGGGTTAATAAAACATGGTCTCTTTTTTGCTTTCTTGAGTAAGGCATCTCCAATATGCAGGTGTTTCATCCTAGCTCAGTGCTTTCTGTGGTGGAGGGGCAGCCAGCGGAAAATACGGAGCGTAGGGGTTGGTAATGTTCTCTAGTTGACTCAGTGTTCTGTCACTCATGGGGACACTACGTCACCGCAAAATCTACAGGGAGAGCTAGAAAGTTCAAGCCCCCTTTGGTGCTGCCATAGATTTACATTAAAAGTGCCCATCCAAGAAGGCTCAAGGTCATTGGCCACAGATAAAATGACATAAAATCACGTAATATCTACCGTAGTCGGGAACTCAGGTCTCTTTCTAGAGTTCCGACCTGAAGATAACTGACGTCATAATTCGACCTTGATTTTTTCAGAGTTCCCAGTTGTCTTGAAAGCACCATAAATCCAGAAAATGTCAGACTTTGATGACAAAGTTTCATGTGAAAATTTGCCCACAAGAATGACCGCCACGCCACCTTCCTGTTCAAGTGAGCACAGCACAACGGTGAGTCCAAAAATGTCTTCTATGCTTCTGCATAAATTATGTAATATGCCAGGGAGATATGTATACTGTAGCTATGAAAGTAATACTAATTGCATGTTGTGTAGTAAGCTATTAGTAGCCCATGTGCCTCACCCTAATAATTTGGTCCATTTTCCCTGACTTGGTGGTGCACATGTAGCCTATAGACTGTTTTAAAGAAATGCCATCATCAAATATTGTAAGAGCTTTCATTGTCTGCTTATATGCCCCTTTTATTTATCCTACGGTTATGACTTGGTGTACAGGGAGAATACTGTCAGAATGGCCCATGTTCTGAATTCTGTCTCTGTACATTTCAAAAGTGCTGAACAAATAGTTATATTGACTATGTCCGTCTTAGCTCGCTCATTAATGTCTTAATCGAAATTACGGATTGCCTCTTATCCGCTCATCGTTTCCTTATGCCATAGTTTGTACATATCAATTGTCAGTAGAAACCACATTTGTTGAAACAAGTCAGCCATATCAGCTATGTTTTAAAAAAAGGCAGTAAATGAGGCTGAATGAACTGTTTCGCTGCCAGACAACGCTCTGCTGATAGCCAGGTGTAGCGGTGGTAAGGATTCACTCCATGGAGCTGAAAAGAAAGCTCTGCTGTTGGGACATCTTTCTGTACGTCCTAACAGTTGTGGAATTGAAAGAAGTGCATTTTTCACCCTGCAATGATTTTTTTTTTACTTTTATTTCCTGACTGTGTCCCAGGACCTTGCCTCATGCCATCTTACCGTCATGTCACGTCAATAAACTGGTTAGTCTGCTTCTGATTGTGGCTCACAACGTGCAGTGAGAGGTGTTTCTGTAAGGGGCAAGGGTCTAGTCTAGGATCAGCTTGGATTGTGTAGCTGTACTATAATACATTATTTAAATCGACATATATAGATTATTTGTCTGAGGAATGAGGAAAAGCAATAAGGATGAGGTTAAATCAGTAATTGATGAACACAACAGACCCTTACATGGAACATTCAGTTATATTTCCCATGTAAGGATGTGTTGTGTTTATCAAAGATGACTGCTTTAACCTCATCCTCAGTACTAGGATTTTCCTCATTCCTCATACAAACAATCAGTTATAAAAACCGGTGTGGGTGAGTGCCAGAACATGTTAAAAAATAAATGGTTATACTTGTTATGCTAAAATGTTTGCCTAATGAACATAACCCCAACCACGTTCTCAGTCTCAATTGCTACCGCATATAGAAAGAACCGGCTGGTAGACGAGATTATCCTGGTGGTGGACCATGGTTTGTCTGCCATCTCCCAGTTCTGTCAGTAAACCAAGCAGACAGACACCCTTCTGTCCTTCAGTCCCCCTCTTGGTCTGAGGCTTAAAACCAGTGTTGCCCACGGCCCAATAAATATTTTTCTCTTGGTGTAATGGTTAAGACGAGAGAGCATAATCACTGGAAACAAATCCAACAAGGTACACAATGGTGAGGAATCCAAATACAGGCAGGATTGGCCTACACGTACCTGTATATAATTTTATGTTGGCCAGAAGTCATGGTCATTATCAGGTGATGACGTGTCACTTATTGACAATGTTGGGACCAACACACTGACCGTTAGCCCACAGTAAGGTTGTTGTGAGTTACTCTCCCATTGTCTGCTACTGTCTGCTTCTCGGCATGGGTCTCAGTGGGGCCATACTTGCAAACATTAGAAAAAGTTTAAGTTTAAGCATCAGTCAATTGTCGACGTAGTTGCACGTGATCAAAGGCTATATGTTAGCTGTCCCATCGTACAACATGGTACATTCAGCCCTATGCTAACATCAACAGGTGGCCATGATGGTTTCCTGTAACAAATTCTGCATCAGCCTATCAAAGGTCTTAAACTTTTTCTCCACAAACCAAATAGGTCAACTTGGCCACCAGAGGGATATATTTAAACCACAAAATTCAAGGTTTACTTTTGTTCCCCATCACTTGGTCTGTCTCAAATGTAGAGTGCCAATATTGCATGGTCATCACATACATGACTAGGCTAATTACTAACGTTACTAATTCACAAGGCTTGTTTTTGCATATGTGACTAAATCTCACGTTTTTGCTTATCTGTTTCACATACAGTGCTTTGCAAAAGTATTCAGATCCCTTGGAATTCTTCATATCATACTGTGTTGAAAAGTGGGATTAAAATGTATTTAATTGTAATTTTTTGTCAACAATCTAGACAAAATACTCTGTAATGTGAAAGTGGAAGAAAATGTTGAAATATTTGTATAACTTAATATATATACAGTTGAAGTCGGAGGTTTATATACACCTTAGCCAAATACATTTAAACTCAGTTTTTCACAATTCCTGACATTTAATCATAGTAAAATGTCCTGTCTTAGGTCAGTTAGGATCACCACTTTATTTTAAGAATGTGAAATGTCAGAATAATAGTAGAGAGAATGATTTATTTCAGCTTTTATTTCTTTCATCACATTCCCAGTGGGTCAGAAGTTTACATACACTCAATTAGTATTTGGTAGCATTGCCTTTAAATTGTTTAACTTGGATCAAACGTTTTGGGTAGCCTTCCACAAGCTTCCCACAATATGTTGGGTGAATATTGGCCCATTCCTCCTGACAGAGCTGGTGTAACTGAGTCAGACTTTTAGGCCTCCTTGCTCGCACACGCATTTTCAGTTCTGCCCACACATTTTCTATAGGATTGAGGTCAGGGCTTTGGGATGGCCACTCCAATACCTTGACTTTGTTGTCCTTAAGCCATTTTGCCACAACTTTGGAAGTATGCTTGGGGTCATTGTCCATTTGGAAGACTCATTTGCGACCAAGCTTTAACTTCCTGACTGATGTCTTGAGATGTTGCTTCAATATATACACATCGTTTTCCTTCCTCATGATGCCATGTATTTTGTGAAGTGCACCAGTCCCTCCTGCAGCAAAGCACCCCCACAGCATGATGCTGCCAACCCCTTGATTCACGGTTGGGATGATGTTCTTCGGCTTGCAAGCCTTCCCCTTTTTCCTCCAAACATAACAATGGTCATTATGGCCAAACAGTTCTATTTTTGTTTCATCGGACCAGAGCACATTTCTCCAAAAAGTACGATCTTTGTCTCCATGTGCAGTTGCAAACCGTAGTCTGGCTTTTTTATGCCGGTTTTGGAGCAGTGGCTTCTTCCTTGCTGAGCGGCCTTTCAGGTTATGTCGTTATCGGACTCGTTTTATTGTGAATATAAATACTTTTGAACCTGTTTCCTCCAGCATCTTCACAAGGTCCTTTGCTATTGTTCTGGGATTGATTTGCACTTTTCGCACCAAAGTACGTTAATCTCTAGGAGACAGAACACATCTCCTTCAAGAGCGGTTTGACAGGCACATGGTCCATTGGTGTTTATATTTGCGTACTATTATTTGTACAGATGAACGTGGTACCTTCAGGCATTTGGAAATTGTTCCCAAGGATGAACCAGACTTGTGGAGGTCTACAACTTTTTTTCTGAGGTCTTGGCTAATTTCTTTAGATTTTACCATGATGTCAAGCAAAGAGGCACTGAGTTTGAAGGTAGGCCTTGAAATAAATCCACAGGTACACCTCCAATTGACTCAAATGATGTCAATTAGCCTATCAGAAGCTTCTGAAGCCATGACATCATTTTCTGGAACTTTCCAAGCTGTTTAAAGGCACAGTCAATTTAGTGTATGCAAACTTCTGACCCACTGGAATTGTGATACAGTGAATTATAAGTGAAATAATCTGTCTGTAAACAATTGTTGGAAAAAGTACTTGTGTCATGCACAAAGTAGATGTCCTAACCGACTTGCCAAACTATTGTGCGTTAACAAGACATTTGTGGAGTGGTTGAAAAACGAGTTTTAATGACTCCAACCTAAGTGTATGTAAACTTCCGACTTCAACTGTAACTAAAATATAGTCGTTTCATAAGTATTCAGATCCCTGAGTCAATACATGTTAAAAACACCTTTTGCATCGATTACAAATGGTGTTCTTCTTTGGTAAGTCTATAAGAGCTTTGTGCACTTGAATTGTGCAATATTTGCTAATTATTCTTTTAAACATTCTTTATTACTCTGTCCAGATGTTGGGGATCATGGCTAGATATCAATTTTTAAGTCTTACCATAGATTTTCAAGCAGATTTAAGTCATAATTGTTACTTGTCCACTCAGGAACATTCACAGTGTTATTGTTAATCAAATACAGTGTAGATTTGGCCTTTTGGTGTAGGTCATTGTCCTGCTAAAAGGTGAATTCCTCTCCCAGTCTCTGGTGTAAAGCAGACTGAAGCAGGTTTTCCTCTAGGATTTTGCCTGTGCTTAGCTAGATCCCGTTTCATTTTACCCTGAAAAACTCCCCATTATTTCCTGATGTCAAGCATACCCATACCACGATGCAGCCACCACCATGGTTGAAAATAAAGAGGCAGTTACTCAGTGATGTGTTGTGTTGGATTTGCCCCGAACATAAGGCTTTGCATTCAGGCCAAAAAGTGCATAACTTCGCTGTTATATATATTTCTTTCAGTATTACTTTAGTGCCTTGTTGCATACAGGATGCATGTTTTGGAATATGTTTATTCTGTTTTTTTTGTATTCTTAATTTTCACTCTGTCATTTAGGTCATTATTGTGGAGTCACTACAATGTTGTTGATCCATCCTCAACCACTGAACTCTGTAGCTGTTTTAAAATCACCAATGGCCTCATGGTATCTGTACTCTTCCTGGGGTCCAAACACATTAAGGCACTTACATCACACATAAAACAAAATATAAAACAGTGCATCATATACAATTATTACACCACTACATATCTACATTACAAAATGTATAATACCACCATACAACAATATTACAATGTACGCGTGTGTATGCTTGTGCTAGCATGTGTCTTTACCTGTGTGATAACATCCCTGAGAAGTTTCATTCCTGTCCTGCAGCTCAGTTCAGAAGGACAACTGTATATTTGATGTGTCTAGCTGGTTTAATACATAATCCACAGCATAATAATTAACTTGACCATGCTTAAAGGGATATTCAATGTATGATTTGTTATTGTTAACAATCTACCAATCAATGCCCTTCTTTATGAGGTTTTCAAAAAGATCCCTGGTCTTTGAGGTTGAATCTGTGACTGGAATTCAATACTTGATCGAGGGACCTTACGTATGTTGTATGTATGGTGGACATAACATTTTACATTTTTTTTTTTTGTCATTTAGCAGACGCTCTTATCCAGAGCGACTTACAGTTAGTGAATACATTTTTTTTTTATACTGGCCCCCCGTGGGAATCGAACCCACAACCCTGGCGTTGCAAACGCCATGCTCGATCAACTGAGCTACATCCCTGCCGGCCATTCCCTCCCCTACCCTGGACGAATTGTGCGCCGCCCATGAGTCTCCCGGTCGCGGCCGGCTGCGACAGAGCCTGGATTCGAACCAGGATCTCTAGTGGCACAGTTAGCACTGCGATGCAGTGCCTTAGACCACTGCGCCACTCAGGAGTACATAAGAAGAGTTAGTCATTCAAAATTCATGTCAACCCCTATTATTTCGTCCATGTAACTTATTATGTGATTTATTAAGCCAAATTATACTCCTGAACTAATTTAGGCTTGTCAAAACAATGGGGCTGACTACTTATGCAACATATTTTAATTATACATGTTTTATTTATCTTAAAAAGATATATAGCTTTTCTAACACTTTGACATTACAGAGTATTTTGTGTAGGTTGTTCACAAAAAAATTACAATTAAATCCATTTTAATCTCACTTTGTAACACAATAAAATGTGAAGAAATCCAAGAAGGTCTAAATACTTTTGCAAAGCATGTGCTCTTATGGAGAAAATATAAAGTCTATACTGCATTTCTTTTTAAAAGTTGAAGAGCCTTAAGGACTGTCATGTACCATAATCATCATTGCTTTCCTGGTGGCACACACTGCTAAAGCAGTTGACTCGAAAATTACAGTGCCCGTTAACTGTGGGATCGCGTCCCCTTCGCTTCAAGCATTTCTGTTAAAGAAAACACTGTTCACTGCTGGTCCACGCATATGTGACGAAGTGGATTCTTATAGTAATGCATATTAAGCGTTGTGTAGGCCTACACGTCTATGTAATATAGCCTATACTATAGCAGTGATTATTATTTATGGACAGTGCCAGTAGCACTAGCGTACCCCCCGCAGCCCCCGCAAGGTGAGGATGGTCCACAGGCTTTGGGAGCCCCCAACCCCCCCAAAAATACAACTTTATCATTATAATTTTTTGGTTTGGGGCCCAAATAAAACTAGGAATTGGAATATTAGAATGGACATGAACCTTGCTATGATGGGATGAAAGTCAGCTATTTTGGTCAGGGAGTTGGTCAACCATGGTTTGCCAGTGCTGTAATATGATATTGTGTAAAATAATGAATTTGAAGAATTTATCTGTACTCCATGTTTGTTAGCTAGCTAGCCAGCCAGTTTTCGAGGAATTATTCCATTAATTGTTCAAATGAAATGCCAATATGCCAACACCCCATTCAAACAATGCAGTCAATTTATGATTACATGACAATATTTTAGGTTGACAATAAATCTATTACACAATTTATGATATATCAAATGCTTTTGTTTTAATTTCCAGAATACATCAAATCAGGATTATGTCTCTACTGCCATTCATTCAAATTAGACTGGTTTGGATTTCTCCTTGACCAATATGGCTGCCATTTTCACCCCATTCTGGAACTTTGAGGATTTTGACACTCCCTAGTCTTTGCCGATGACAAGCATACCCATAACAGATGCAGCTACCACCATGCTTGAAAATATGAAGAGTGGTACTCAGTGATGTGTTTTGTTGGATTTTGCCCCAAATATAACGCTTTGTATTCAGGACATAAAGTTTATTTCTTTGCCAAATTTTTTGCAGTTTTACTTTAGTGCCTTATTGCAAACAGGATGCATGTTTTGGAATAATTGTTTTCCTTACAGGCTTCCTTCTTTTAACTCTGTCATTTAGGTTAGTATTGTGGAGTAAGTACAATGTTGTTGATCCATCCTCAGTTTTCTCCTATCACAGCCAATAAACTCTGTTATTGTTTTAAAGTCTCCATTGGCCTCATGGTAAAATCCTGAAGCGGTTTCCTTCCTCTCTGGCAATTGAGTTAGGAAGGACGCCTGTATCTTTGTAGTGTCTGTGTGTATTGATACACCATCCAAAGTGTAATTCATATCATCACCATGCTCAAAGGGATATTCAATGTCTGCCTTTTGTATTTACCCATCTACCAATAGGTGCCCTTCTTTGCGAGACATTGGAAAACCTCCCTGTTCTTTGTGGTTGAATCTGTGTTTGAAATTCACTGCTCGACTGAGGGACCTTACAGATGACTGTATGTGTGGGGTACAGAGACGAGGGAGTCATTCCAAAATTATGTTAAACAGTATTAGTGCACACAGAGGGAGTCCATGCAACTTATTCTGTGACTTGTTAAGCACATTTTTACTCCTGAATTTATTTAGGCTTACAAAGGGATTCAATACTTATTGACTCAAGACATTTCAGCTTTTAATTATTTATTTATTTATTAAAAATGTCAAAAAATACGATTCTACTTTGACATTATGGGTATTTGTGTGTCAGGCTGTAACACAACAAAATATGGAAAAAGTAAAGGGGTGTGAATAATTTCTGAAGGCACTGTATGTAGCCTTTGATCACATTCAACTATTTCAACGATTTGAATTGACTGAACCTTAAACTGTTTGTGTTCTAAATTGGCTGACGCTTAATCCTTTTCTAACGTTCGCAAGTATGGCCCCTGTATGTGTATGTAGGTGAAGGGTCTATTTATGGTTATGTTTGGTTCTGATGATAAGTGATGATTGTCAACAACTTTCCATGTAAATGTAACATTGAAAATTATTATTTATGTTTTTTATTATTGTAATTATCTATTTCATGTTGCATTTGTGGTAATGGAAACCCAAAAGTACATTTTTCAAATTTTTGGGAATTTCAATGGCTGGACCTTGCCACCTGCCAGGATGCCATGCCTTCGAGTTTGCTTTGGAATCCTGACAATTTGTCTCATCATCTTCTGTAGAAGTGGAAAACATCAATCATTCACCACACAGGCTTCTTAAATAAATATTTCCATTAAGTCATGTCATTAAAACTTGGTAGTCTGCTTCTGAGTGTGGCTCATAACGCGTTGTGAGAGAAGCTTCTGTAGGGAGCTGTCACGTGTACTCCCTCTCCGGCCTCTAGGTCACCAGGCTGTTCTTTATTACGCACACCTGTCACCATCGTTACGTGGACCAGCGCCTCATCAGACTCACCTGGACTCCATCACCTCCCTGATTACCCACCCTATATCTGTCACTCCCCTTGGTTCTTTCATCAGGTGGTATTGACGCTGTTTCGGTTTCATGTCCGTGCATTGTTCGTGTTTCTTGTTTTGTGTTCCGTTTATTTTTAAATATTCACTCCCTGTACATGCTTCCCAACTCCCAGCGTACACGTTACAGGAGCAAGGGTCTGGTCTAGGATCAGCTTGGATGGTGTAGCTTTCTGACACTGTACTTTTTTTTGTAAAAGGTGTCAAATGTCATTGTTAGACTAGATAAGGTCTTGCCAACATTTTTGAGCAATTATCCTTCTTTCCTGTCCATTTCCATGACTCGACATCATCATGACAGGAGGGTTAATTAGTTAAGTAAGCCACTCCAACATGGCGGTTCAAACTTAGCCTCCAAACCTCGCTCCTTTCTTCTGATCGCTTTAGGGGTTAATAGGCCTTTAAATTGTCTCATCATTTTAAAGACTTAACTCATCACCCTTCACAACACTAATGCCTGCAACCAAATAATAGATGACCTCGCTTATCCTCGGAATAATGAGCAGACATCTGCCGCCACCACCGCGTGTCTTATTCCATTCCTATCTCCATCAAAGTTTTTAACTTTTTGTGCACTGACTTGACTTAGTGCGTTCGTCTTATCCAGGATTCCAATTTGAAAACTTTTGGCCTCTTTTTTTCATATACATACAGAAGGAGGAAATTATTTGTCCAAGTGAATGTCATCTAATTTAGTTCTGCCTAAACCTGCGCTCTGATATGATCTCATTAGCTGGTCAAATATTGTTTGCCGGCTACCCTTTTTAAGATCTCATCTACAGAGCGCAAACGTTTTCTTTTTTCCCCGCCTGGCATTTTATTACATTGATGGCGTCTGACTAATGCAACGCACCATTGGCCCTACGCCAAATGCCAATTTATAACACGAAAGCTTGCCCAGCCCATGCATACCAAGTAATGTAAATGTGTTGTGTTGGCCTTTGTGCATGTTGACCCCCCCCCCCTTCTCTCTCTCTCTCTCTCTCTCTCTCTCTCTCTCTCTCTCTCTCTCTCTCTCTCTCTCTCTCTCTCTCTCTCTCTCTCTCTCTCTCTCTCTCTCTCTCTCTCTCTCTCTCTCTCTCTCTCTTTCATTCATTCCCCTTCTCTCTCCATACAGACATCGTTATAAGAGCTGTAAACATAGAGCTCAAAGAATTGATCAAGAGGAGGGGAATATAGAAGTGACTGATTCACACAAACACAAAACATTAGCTGGATATATAAGGAGTGATCAAGATATTGTACAGGGAACGGGGGGGGGGGGGGGTAGAAGGATTACTTTATCCTATCCCAGGTATTCGTTAAGGAGGTGGGGTTTCAAGTGTCTCCGGAAGGTGGTGAGTGACTCCGCTGTCCTGGCGTCGTGAGGGAGCTTGTTCCACCATTGGGGTGCCAGAGAAGCGAACAGTTTTGACTGGGCTGAGCGGGAACTGTGCTTCCGCAGAGGTAGCGGCGCTAGCAGGCCAGAGGTGGATGAACATAGTGCCCTCGTTTGGGTGTAGGGACTGATCAGAGCCTGAAGGTACGGAGGTGCCGTTCCCCTCACAGCTTCGTAGGCAAGCACCATGGTCTTGTAGCAGATGCAAGCTTCAACTGGAGCCAGTGGAGTGTGCAGAGGAGCGGGGTGACGTGAGAGAACTTGGGAAGGTTGAACACCAGACGGGCTGCGGCGTTCTGGATGAGTTGTAGGGGTTTAATGGCACAGGCAGGGAGCCCAGCCAACAGCGAGTTGCAGTAATCCAGACGGGAGATGACAAGTGCCTGGATTAGGACCTGTGCCGCTTCCTGTGTAAGGCAGGGTCATACTCTGCAAATGTTGTAGAGCATGAACCCAAAGGATCGGGTCACCGCCTTGATGTTAGTGGAGAACGACAGGGTGTTGTCCAGGGTCAACGCAGTTGTCAACCGTGATGGCGAGATAATCTTCGTAAATGACATCATAGGTAGGACTGGTGGAGTTATGTTGCACATGCAGCTAACAAAAACATATGGAAATGTCTGCTCTACGCAAAATTGCAACCAAATAATTGCAGCATTACCGCAAAAATGGAAGAGGAAAGTGGAAGGTGGAAAAAGTAAGGAACTTTTCTGTCGGCCCTGCATTAAAGAACATAATTGGTTAAAGAAAATGGTGATAAATAAAAAAGTATGCCAGTTTCATTTAAGGACCAAATGATTGACAGCTGTCCCATATAGATTGCAAAATAGTTGGGAAGAGATTTTTGACGTACTGATTCCATGGCATAGTGTTTATGATCTCATACGCAAAATGACGCCCGATTCAAAACGTATACAAAATTCTTGCTACCAACATAATGTTATTTATATTGGGGACACAATCTTCCCAGCTCTGCATATTTTGCTGCGAAGACACAGAATCATTAGATCATTTGTTTTGGTACTGTCCATTTGTAGCTTGTTTTTGGTAACAGGTCCAGGAATGGCTGAAGGATTGCAATATTTACCTGGAGATATATATTTATAAATAAATAACAGAAAAGTGGTGGGGTCATATGTATTCACCCCCTTTGCTATGAAGCCCCTAAATAAGATCTGGTGCAACCAATTACCTTCAGAAGTCACATAATTAGTTAAATAAAGTCCACCTGTGTGCAATCTAAGTGTCACATGATCTGTCAAACCCAACACCTCTCATCACCCCGAGAACACCATTCCCACAGTGAAGCATGGTGGTGGCAGCATCATGCTGTGGGGATGTTTTTCATCGGCAGGGACTGGGAAACTGGTCAGAATTGAAGGAATGATGGATGGAGCTAAATACAGGGATATTCTTGAGGGAAACCTTTCAGTCTTCCAGAGATTTGAGACTGGGATGGAGGTTCACCTTCCAGCAGGACAATGACCCTAAACATACTGCTAAAGCAATACTCGAGTGGTTTAAGGGGAAACATTTAAATGTCTTGGAAAGGACTAGTTAAAGCCCAGACCTAAATCCAATTGATAATCTGTGGTATGACTTAAAGATTGCTGTACACCAGCGGAACAAATCCAACTTGAAGGAGCTGAATTAGTTTTGCCTTGAAGAATGGGCAAAAATCCCAGTGGCTAGATGTGCCAAGCTTATAGAGACATGCCCCAAGAGACTTGCAGCTGTAATTGGTAGCTCTACAAAGTATTGACTTTGGGGGGGTTTGCACGCTCAAGTTTACAGTTTTTTTGTCTTATTTCTTGTTGTTTCAAAATAAAAAATATTTGGCATCTTCAAAGTTATAGGCATGTTGTGTAAATCAAATGATACAAACCCCCCCCAAAAAAATGTTTAATGCCAGGTTGTATGGTAACAAAATAGAAAAATGCAAAGGTAGTGAAGCAAGCCACTGTAGGTTATAGGTTGAGAGCTTTTGTGAAAGATCACAGTTAGAAAGATATGGCATGTAGAAGCAAACCGGATGGAGGAAGGTAGAGGAAGTTCAGGAGTAAAAACAAACAAAATATTTTTTTTTTTTCAAAATAGAAGTTTTGCACGCTCAAGTTTACAGTTTTTTTTTGTCTTATTTCTTGTTGTTTCAAAATAAAAAATATTTGGCATCTTCAAAGTTATATGAAAAAACATATAGGTGATTGGAAGTGATGCAGACAATTACATTTACATTTTAGTCATTTAGCAGACGCTCTTATCCAGAGCAACTTACAGTTAGTGCATGCATACATTTTTCTAATTATTATTTTTTCCATACTGGCCCCCTGTGGGAATCAAACCCACAACCCTGGCGTTGCAAACGCCATGCTCTACCAACTGAGCTACATCCCTGCCGGCCATTCCCTCCCCTACCCTGGGCCAATTGTGCGCCGCCCCATGGGTCTCCCGGTCGCGGCCGGCTACGACAGAGCCTGGATTTGAACCAGGATCTCTAGTGGCACAGCTAGTACTGCGATGCAGTGCCTTAGACCACTGCGCCACTCGGGAGCAGTGATGGAAGTTATAATCTATCTGCAATATTGAAGCTGATCTACCCCCCTCCCCCCAAAAAAGAGTGTTATTATTATTATTATTTTACAAAAATACACGTTTCTTAATGAGAGACATTGATTGAAGACAAAATCATGTATTTATTATCTTACTAATGCCCCTTCATGTTAGTCTGTTTACTTGGTAATGTATGTTGAACTCAAGGGAAAACAACTCAAACTAATGCCAGTACTAGTCTTTTCATTTCTAGATATCATATAAAATCCTTCTTTGATATATATAACCATAATAATGTTTCATGCTTCAAATCCCTTCTTTGAGCATCAGTGACTTTAGAAAGACCATGACCTTCCATTCAAAGCCATATCTAATGAGGTATCCAATCACCATCATTACACCCAATGAACCAAGTTTTTCTTTTGCCCGTGAGAAAAAAGTTATCACAAGTTCTTGAAATGTCACCCATGAGAATATGCCTCTTTAATGGTAATGCGGCTTAATGAACGCCAAGCACCTATTTTTACATTGTCTATTTTCACTCCCTGTGAAAATGTCAATGCTCTCCACTCACAATGTGCCCGCTTGGCGTTCAAACTGCCTCATTCAAACAGATGCATTTAAATATCAGTCTATTAGTTAAATGGATCATCCACAAATGCAGCTGTCACTAAATAACAGGCATCTGGACTCAATGCTTCAGTGGGTGCCAGCGATATCTCGGAGTCATCCAAAATAGTGGTAATGAAACCACGTTTATTCTTCAGCTCAAAACTTAAAAATTGCTTTTGGCATGAAGCCACCTACCATAGAATATGGCTTTTATGATGGGAGAAATGTGCAGGCTAGCAGATATGCTCTAATTTACATCCATAATTGTAATGACATTCAATAGCTTCTTATGGTAGGAGTCATATAGCAGTGGTTTACTCCATACTAAGGCACTGTACTGTATACAGTTGTCATTGATATACCCTATATGTAGTATACATAATATAATCAGTAGTGTATCCTAAAATGTTATCAAGCATTAGTAAGTACTAGAATATTAGCTAAACCTCATTCTCCCTGCCAACATCCGTAGCAGATGTAAAGGTCTTCCATGCCTGCCTGATCAACATTTTTAAAAATACCCAATGATAATGAAAGGTAAATTCCCTCCGCGAGCCTATAGCATTAGCAGGCATATTCACGGTCGTCCAAAAATAACGAAGGACCCCGGAGGTCAACAACAGGGTCCTTAATCAAGAGTCTGCGTAATTATTGGCCGCCGTTTCCCACACGCTGGGCGGAGTGGATGAGCTATCCCCCGCCGGTCACTCCACCGACAGAGCCAGAGAGGGGGAGAGAGGGCCCAGCTAGCTAAAGGTTAGCCAGTTAAAAATAGCCACAATAGAGGGAGTGGTGTTGGTTGAGAGGCCTGGCCTGGTAGGTAATGTTATTAAGTCAAGGAGCGCGCTGCGGCGGAATGCTATGTCCTCAGTGTCGTCGAGAGTTGAGAGCTCTCCTGCTATCGCTGTCACCTTTGGCTCCCCGTCCGCCGCAGAGTTACCTCTCGACGCTCCCGAGTAGGCATAATTGGCTGTTTCAATGCCAGGGAAATGTATCTAAGTAGGCAAGGAGGAAATACATGAATAAAGCTGCATGTTATTCCATCTGTAGGTTTGAGGGGTTGGTTTACTGGTTTACTATATGCTGTCCTGGCTTTCTTAAAGGGAGACATTTGTTAAAGGTAAATAAATGCAGGCTTTGGCTTTTTGAGAAATGGCCAGAACAACATCACCCAAATCCATAGGGACTAAAATTCAAAATTAACACCTGGTGTAGTCTGCATAGGCCATTTTAAGATTACATTGTTGCCAGTTATGAACTTTTCTACATATTAACCAACTGTTAGTGAGGATAGCATCCATCCCAAGAGTGATCTACTCCCACATTACCAATTAAGTAATCACAACTGTCTTTTATGTTCCATACTACATTTTAGTCATTTAGCAGATGCTCTTATCCAGAGAGACTTACAGTTAGTGAGTGCGTACATTTTACTTTTCATACTGGCCCCCCGTGGGAATCGAACCCACAACCCTGGCGTTGCAAACACCATGCTCTACCAACTGAGCTACACGGGACTATACAGTACTATACAGTAATGTGGAGGTATTGTATTACAGGGATACAGGGATATCAAACCCTATCCCCTATAGTTACTAGGATGCATCAGATCGAACTCTCACTTACTGATCTCCCATCATCCTAAAAGTGCAATCATATATGGGCTTGTTACGTTAGAACATAAATAATCTAATTAGAGTCAGAGGGGTTCACCGGGGCGTGTGACCCCTGATTACGCAGCCTCTACCCGTCAGGAATGTTTACAACGTCACTTCGTCAATGTGTCCCTCGCCATCCAACCGCCATGAATGCAGGAAGTCAAGGTAACCCCACAGTGTAATGAGACCCCTATTAAGAAGCTAGGGGAGGGTAATTCAATCCCCATTCACAACGGCTCCACTAGCTCCACTAGCTCCACTCCACTCCATAACACACAATTCATAATTTCATCTCCATTTGGCCCGCATCAGGTCCGTTTCAATGTCAGTGAACATCAGTGAACGTCAAACGAACGGACAGGCTCTGGGATGCTGCATGTATTGCAGTCACACTTGTGGTTGTGATGGGTGTCGGGCTTAACTGCATGAATAACATTTAGACCGTGCTGTAATTGTTCGACAGTTAGGTGGGCGGTGTATTGTAGCATTAATGGTGGAGCCACTGCAGCAGGCCCCTGTCTTTTAGCATGCATCCCTCAATTTGGTCATCGCTAGCATTATGAATGGGACGATGCCATACCCGAAGTGCCGTTTGAAAATGGAGCCATCCATGTTCACTGGCATGGATATTCCATCTCATTTTGTCCCACTACTGTCTCGGTGGTGGTTTGTGCACATTCACTGCATGGGTGTATGCACCTGGCCATTGTGGCTGAATGGGACGGCGGAGGATCGGGTGGTTGGGCTGAAAATCGGCTACTCACAACAACCATCACCCTGTGTGGAGAATAGAGAACTGCGAATAGACAGAGTACATGCTTATACAGTACCAGGTAGAGCGAGAGGATTTAGACCTAAAAGAAAAAGGGAATCAGAGCTATGGTGTGGTGACAAATGATTTGTGACAGTTGACACGGTTCTGGGATAGTCTATTAGCATGTAATTACAGTGTAATTAAGTGTACCCACGTTGGTGGGGAACCTACTGTCAGTGGCTAGCCAGCGGTCTTCACGAGACACAATAGGCTCTTTAGATCAGCATTGGGTTTAACATCACAGTCTACACAGCAGCAGATAATTGGAATTATGCTAGCTAGGCTAGCTGTCCCTGTTTTTCTGCTTTCCTTGCAACCCCTTGATTGTGCACATAAACTAACCCGAAACCATCAAGGCACATAAAAAGGCACACACTCATGCATGTAAGCACACACACATTTAGTCACGCACATTTGCATGCACGGAAGCACACATGCATGCACACACACACACACGGACACACACACATACACACACATACACACACATACGAACACAGTCATCAGGTTTGGTATAATAGCAGATCATGCGGTTAATTAACTTTTAAATCACTTCAGCAACCCCCTCAGATACTCAATTTAGTTGTCAATATGATTTCTAAATATCCTTTACAACAATGGAAAGAATAGATTTTTTCTCATTTAAATCATAAAACAAGAGACATTTGATTAAAATGTTAAGTGAGATGTTTTTTTCCTTCCAAGATTGTATAGTGGACTAACCCACTCACATCCAAACATACATTATACAGGTCCTAATGAGTTGTTAATATAAAGTGTAATGTAATTTTTGGTTATGGATGGTAAAGATATCTTCCGTTCTGCATCGTTTTTGTTCCTGTCTCATTAAATCTAACCAGCAGCCTATTCAATCAATGCTACTGGGTAATTAGCCAGTAACAAGTCATTGATGGCACAATCATGGAACCCACACCAATGCAGAAAGATAGATTCACTTCAAGTCTACCACCACAGTCAAAGATAGACATAGTATGCACACAAAGACACTCAGGGACACATACATCCTTTTACCTAGTCCTAGATCAGCAAAGAAACAGATTTCCACCCATTTTGACATAGAGACAAACACATGAACTGAAACACTGCCTCATACCATCTTCAGCCAATAGACTCTCATCTCACACACTCATCTCAAAGAAATTCTTGAGAAATGGAGTGGGTGGGTCCTCAATTACCATTGGAGGACATGGGTAGTGGAGAAGCCTATAGGGCCCCTCTTAGAAGATAGAATGAATGCCCTTGGAGAGGTCTGGGTAACTGGGCCCTCTTCCCACAGAGTAACTCCCATCACTGTTATAGCTCTCTCCCACCTCTATACCCTATCACTCAATTGACCTTCGGCTCGCTGTACCGTACCTTGCCTACTCCTATGTATTTATTCACTACACGGTACTGTGAGAGCAAGCTGTCGCACCAGTCACTAGTTCACTAGATCTTGTGTGTACTGTATGTGCAATACCAGCGTTACATTGCTAAATTGTGTCAAATTAAGGGAAATGCATCATCTGCTAGCATCTTTTCCCTTAACATACTAGACCAGAACTTCCTCCATGTGTGTTACGGCATCATTGTGATATGTACTATATGTTCTACACATAATTTAACAGAGGATGCTACATGTAACATTGCCCACTTACAATGTTCCAATTTAATCAATTTTGTTTACGAATGCATTTACAGTGTTGTAATGTGGATGTAAAAAATATTTCACTAATTGGTCTTTTAACCAATCACATAAGCTCTGAAAAACATCTGATGTGATTGGTCAAAAGACCAATTAGATAAAATCAGATCAGAATTGAACTGTCTGTGTAAACGCATCCTTTCTCAAACATACATTTATTTACCCGATGTTAATAGCAATGGGGGGCCATTACATTGCATCCTACTATTCCTAATGGACTTTCCATTTGCACAGACATGATGACGCAGGAGAACTAAAACACAGTGTCCTTCTTCTATATACTGTATATATATTTTTTTTTCTTTATTTCTTTCCCTTCTCTCTCTCCTCTCTCTCTCTCTCTCTCTCTCTCTCTCTCTCTCTCTCTCTCTCTCTCTCTCTCTCTCTCTCTCTCTCTCTCTCTCTATTTCCTTCTAGAATGTTCTCATCTTTCTTTACACTGTGAGTGATCACACCCCATGGCATTGTGGGTGAAAAATGCATCCAACAGGAAGAAGGAAAGGGGTCTTAAAGGGGAGGCGGGCTGCGTGGAGTCAGTTGGTGGAGGGATCGATGCATCTTTTAATTATCAGCCTTGGATAAAGCAGACTATTGGTTTGATGTCCATCGCTGCTGCTGGGCTGAGGCTAGATCTGTTACATTCTTCCTGCCATGTTAAACAGTGCACAGCATACAGTGCCTTCGGAAAGTATTCAGACCCATTTAGTTTTTCCACATTTTGTTACGTTACAATCTTATTCTAAAATTGATTAAAAATAAAAAATAAAATCCTCAGCAATCTACACACAATACCCCATAATGACAAAGCGAAAACAGGTTTTTAGAAATGTTTGCACATCTACTAAAACGTAAAAAACTGAAATATTCAGACCCTTTGCTATGAGACTCGAAATTGAGCTCAGGTGCATCCTGTTTCCATTGATCATCCTTGAGATGTTTCGACAACTTGATTGGAGTCCACCAGTGGTAAATTCAATTGATTGGACATGATTTGGAAAGCTACACACCTGTCTATATAAGGTCCCACAGTTGACAGTGCATGTCAGAGCAAAAACCAAGCCATGAGGTCGACAGGATTGTGTCGAGGCACAGATCTGGGGAAGGGTTCCAAAAAATGTCTGCAGCATTGAAGGTCCCCAAGAACACAGTGGCCTCCATCATTCTTAAATGGAAGAAGTTTGGAACCACCAAGGTCTCTTCCTAGAGCTGGCGTGTCTGGAAATCCTTTTGAGCTATGGGGGAGAAGGGCCTTGGTCAGGGAGGTGACCAAGAACCCGATGGTCACTCTGACAGAGCTCCAGAGTTCCTCTATAGAGATGGAAGAACATTCCAGAAAGACAACCATCTCTGCAGCACTCCACCAATCAGGCCTTTATGGTAGAGTGGCCAGACAGAAGCCACTACTCAGTAAAAGGTAAACGACAGCCCGTTTTAAGTTTGCCAAAAGGCACCTAAAGACTCTCAGACCATGAGAAACAAGATTATCTGGTCTGATGAAACCAAGATGTAACTCTTTGGCCTGAATGCCAAGCGTCACATCTGGAGGAAACCTGGCACCATCCCTACAGTGAAGCAGGGTGATGGCAGCATCATGCTGTGGGGATGTTTTTCAGTGGCATGGACCGGGAGACTAGCCAGGATCGAGGCAAAGATTAACAGAGCAAAGTACAGAGAGATCCTTGATGAAAACCTGCTCCAGAGCGCTCAGGACCTCAGACTGGGACGAAGGTTTACCTTCCAACAGGACAACAACCCTAAGCACAAAGCCAAGACAACTCAGGAGTGGCTTTGGGGCAAGTCTCTGAATATCCTTGTGTGGCCCAGCCAGAGTCCGGACTTGAACCCAATCGAACATCTCTGGAAGGACCTGAAAATAGCTGTGCAGCAACACTCCCAATCCAACCTGACAGAGCTTGAGAGGATCTGCAGAGAAGAATGGGAGAAACTCCCCAAATACACGTGTGCCAAGCTTATAGTGTCATACCCAATTAAACTCGAGGCTGTAATCGCTGCCAAATGTGCTTCAACAAAGTACTGAGTAAAGGGTCTCAATACATAAGTAAATGTGATATTTCCAGTTTTCATTTTTAATAAATTAGCAAACATTCTGAAAACCTGCTTTTTGCTTTGTCATTATGGGATATTGTTTGTAAATTGATGAGGAAAAAAATTAATTCAATCAATTTCAGAATAAGGCTGTAACCTAGCAAAATGTGGAAAAAGTCAAGGGATCTGCATACTTTCCGAAGTTACTGTATTAGGGCATTAAAGTTTCTACGGATTTAGTTATTATTCACATGTACTGCATAAAGATCTTATCAGTTTTATTCAAAATGGTGCCATTACATTTTTTATTTATTTATCCTCAATATAAATAATGTATAGTCTTAATGGAATTCAAAACACCTGGTAATCATATTATATCCTAATGAAATAAACAGAAATAGAGGCCATTTTGAGGCCTATCGGGACAAAATCAAAAAATCTAATCAAATCACATTTTATTTGTCATGTGCGCCGAACACAACAGGTGTAGACGTTACCGTGAAGTGCTTACTTACAAGCTGTTAACCAACAATGTAGTTTTAGGAAAATAGAGTTAAGAAAATATTTACTATATAAACTAAAGTAAAAAAAATAATAAAATAACAATGTTTCACAATAAAATAATAATGATGAGGCTATAATAATAATAATAATAATATGCCATTTAGCAGACGCTTTTATCCAAAGCGACTTACAGTCATGCGTGCATACATTTATTTGTGTATGGGTGGTCCCGGGGATCGAACCCACAACCTTGGCGTTACAAGCGCTGTGCTCTACCAGCTGAGCTACAGAGGACCCCTGCTATATACAGGGGGTACCGGTACTGAGTCAATGTGTGAGGGTACAGGTTAGTCGAGGTAATTTGTACATGTAGGTAGGGATAAAGTGACTATCCATAGATAATAAGCAGCAGGTAGCAGCAGTGTAAAAACAAGGGGGGGGGGGGGGGGGTCAATGCAAATAGTCCGGGTGACCATTTGATTAATTGTTCAGCAGTCTTATTGCTTGGGGGTAGAAGCAGTTAAGGGGCCTTTTGGACCTAGACTTGGCACTCCGGTACCGCTTGCCATGCGGTAGCAGAGAGGACTGTCAGTGACTTGGGTGACTGGAGTCTTTGAAAACATTTTTGACCTTCCTCAGTGTTGTTTTTGGGCCTTCCTCTGTGTTGTTCAATATTTGGGACATGACATTACTTCTGAGGGTTGCGCCCTCTCTAAAGATAGGCTTGAGGCGATAAAGTCCCTGCCTAAACCTGTTACTAAGCAGCACATGATGTCGCTGTTGGGAGTGGCTGGCTACTCTCGCTCATGGTTGAAAGACTATGAGGAGACAGTACAGCCTCTGTAGGATTGTATTTATGGCAGAAAGATGGAAATGTCTGAAGTGGTGGAATGGATACCTAAGGCTGAATTAGCCTTGATTAAGTTAAAGCAGGCTCTAATGTCGACCACCTGTTTGGGTTTGCCTGACCACTCCGAACCATTCCATCTTGTTGTCTCTGAGAATCATGGGTTTATGTCTGCTGTGTTGACACAGTACCACAGAGTTGGCTATAGTCCTGTGGGGACTACTCTAAGCGTTTAGACACTGTTATCCGAGGCATGGTTTCCTGCCTTTGCTCTGTTGCTGCGGCAACTGAGGCGGTTTTGGCATGTTCTGATATTGTAGCAATGACTGAGCTGACCATGTGGTTCATGCCATTATTACACAGGTATAAACTGCCCATTTTACACCTGCCAAATTGCTGGATTATCAGAACATTCTGTTGATAATGTTTCACATTACCCTGAAAAGATGAACTGTGCTTAACCCATCTACTCTTCTCCCTACAACTGATGCCAGTGAAGAACATGACTGTGAATTGACTGTTGAGATTGACTGTGGCCCTAGGCTTGAGCTAAAAGTCGTTCCTCTTTTGAATTCAGACTTTGAGATTTTTGTTGAAGGCTCTGCCCAGCGAAACGACAATGGTGAACCTATGCTGTTGTCACCGCTTTTCAAACTGTGGAAAGTAATAGACTGCCCCCTCACTTGTCTACTCAGGCTGCAGAGTTATTTGGTTTAACCAGAGCATGTATTTTGGCTAAAGATTGCTCTGTTAATATCTACACTGATGGTAAATATGCATTTGGTGTTGTGCATGATTTTGGCACGTTGTGGAAGAATAGAGGATTTTTAACTTCGTTTGGAAACACTATTGCTCACAGTGATCTTGTCTCCACTTTGCTGACGGCCGTTCAGCTCCCCTCATCTATTGCAGTGGTTAAGTGCCAAGCACACACTTCTGCAAAGGACAGTGTTTCTCAAGAGAACTCTAAAGCTGATTGTGTGGCCAAGCTGGCTGCTTCCGCTTCTGTTTCCCCCCTTCTACAGATGGCAGCAGTTCCTGTTCCCACTAACCCCTTCTCTCCTAATGATGTTGTTGTTTTGCAGGCAGCAGCTGATGCGACTGAGAAAAGGCAGTGGGCTGAACACTGTCACAAGGACACCTCAGGTGTATGGCTTGATTTTTTATTATTATTTTTTTATTGTCATTTTTAGCAGACGCTCTTATCCAGAGCGACTTACAGTTAGTGAGTGCATACATTATTTTTTATTTAATTTTTCATACTGGCCCCCCGTGGGAATCGACCCCACAACCCTGGCGTTGCAAACGCCATGCTCTACCAACTGAGCTACATCCCTGCTGGCCACGTCCCATCCCAGGCCAGAGGGCCCCTTTGAGCACTTAATGATGGAATTAATTGAGTTGACCGTTGTGAGGAGAACAAGTATTGTTTGGGGATTATTTACATATTTTCTAAATGGATTGAAGCTTTTCCTTGCAGGAGAGCTACAGTAGCAGCTGTGGCAAAGGCTCTTCTGAGAGAGATCATACCAACGTGGGGTCTGCCGTCAAAAGTCTCCTCCGACAATGGTGGACATTTTGTGAATGAGATTGTTCAGTCCCTGTCTGAGGCTTTACAGATTCATTTGAGAACCCATTGTGCCTGTCATCCTCATTCTGGGGGTGCGGTAGAACGGGAAAACCAAACCCTAAAAACGAAATTGATTAAGCTGATTGGTGAAACAAGCCTGACATGGGTGAAGGTGCTTCCATTGGCACTGATGAGCATGAGAGGCAGATCCCACACAGTGACTGGTCTCTCTCCCCATGAGGTGCTGACAGGGTGACCCATGAGAATGAGTAACATGCAATTTCCTCTACAGACTACAGAAGGAAGAGCTGAAAGGATCCTCGTTGGAGAGGCCAAGATCAGGTTTTGCTGACCACCCCGGCTGCGGTAAAGGCAGCTGAGAGGGACACCTGGATTCATGTCTTGCACTGCAGATGAGTTCCTGCCCCTGAGGAGGATGGCGGGAGTCCCATCCCTTAGGCTGTGTGGCCTGCCTGTCTGGATCTGCACAACTGTGTTGATTGGAACAGTTGGTTGCCCTCCAGTGGGTGACTGTTCATGTGAAGATGAATGTCTCGAGCCAAAGGGACCACCGCAGACCCGGACTAGTGATCCAGAAGGAGAAGTCAGTCAAAGAAAAAGAGAAGTAAAAGGTCAAGATGAGGGAGGGAATCTGTTCCTATCTCGGGCTGAAATGGTGGCATCTCCCGAGTGGCGCAGTGGTCTAAGGCACTGTATCGCAGTGCTAGCTGTGCCACTAGAGATCCTGGTTCAAATCCAGGCTCTGTCGTAGCCGGCTGCGACCGGGAGACCCATGGGGCGGCACACAATTGGCCCAGCGTCGTCCAGGGTAGGGGAGGGAATGGCCGGCAGGGATGTAGCTCAGTTGGTAGAGCATGGCGTTTGCAACGCCAGGGTTGTGGGTTTGATTCCCACGGGGGGCCAGTATGAAAAATAAATCAATTATGTATGCACTCACTAACTGTAAGTCGCTCTGGATAAGAGCGTCTGCTAAAAGACTAAAATGTAAATGTGGCAAATGTTACTGCAAATAAGACTTCTTGTTGGGTATGTGGGTTGGGTCCTGTGGGAGTAGGTAAGGGTCTCCCATATGTAGGTTTTCCCTTGGGGTGAACTTAACAATTTCACTGTCCCCAATACTGTCATTGGCTACTTCCCACCAAGGAATCCCAACCCTATGACTTATTTTGCAATGTACAATGTGTCACTGGTGTAGAGAGGAGTAGGCAGGAGGCAGTCGCAGGTTTAGAACTACTGAATTTATTTAAGCACCATAGATCAAAGCGGGATGAAACCCAAACGCTGTTGTGCTCAAAATATATCTTCATGAACAACAAGTACTCATGAAATAGTAGGAGAGATTCCACTCAGGAAAACAAGTAACATTTACAATGACCCTCAAAGACAAATGGCAGAGGGAGTATAGAGATAGAGTGGGCATTGGAACCAGGTGTGTGTAAGGTGGGCCACCAGTACTTGGCGGAGAGACAGTCGATTGTACAGGCTCTACCCGGGTGCCCCGACACAGGTGCTGTGTTTGCCCAGGCGAGGAGACGGTCCCGCACATCAGAGGGCACGTAGATATGACCCTCGGGACAGTGGGCAGGTGAGGGCTCCTGTCGCAGGGCTCAACGGATGTCCGTGTCCACATTCCACACAACAGGAGCCACAAAGCGGGACAGGGGAATAATGGGTGTCACCAAGGCCACCTTTAGGTCCCGGTATTCCTCTAGGATAGGGATGTGGGTGGCCTGGTCCGGACTTTCTATGGAGGTGGCACAGATTGACACAGAGAGACACCTCCCCTGACACTCCTGCGACCAACCAAACAACCTCCTCTCTGTCCACGATATACTGGGGTTATGCAACAGTAGCTAGGGGAAACCTAAAACTACGGGGTGTGCAGGAGAGTCTAAGATGAGGAAAGTGATGCGTTCATGGTGGTTGTGATTAACTGTGAGGGAAATGGGAATCATGGTCTGACGCACCAGTCCTGTTCCTAGGGGATGGTTGTCTAGGGCATGGACTGGGGTATGGGATTGTAAAGGGACTAGAGGAATGCGTAATGATAAGGCCACTGACCGGTCTAGGAAATTGCCTGCAGCTCCTGAGTCCACTAGGGCAGGACTCAGTGGAGGACCAGGATAGTCAGGGAAGGTGACAGGGAGGAGGATGAGCTGGGTGGACTGAGCGGAGCAAGGCACATCCACACCTACCTGGGAAGGTGCAGGACTGCTCCTCGACCTCCTGTCGCTTCCACGTCTGGTTTTCCTTCTGGGACAGGTGTTCCGGGGTGGTCCGACTCCCCGCTGTAGGAGCAGGGACCAATTTGATGACAGTGTTAACATTCCGCAGGGGGAAGGTGCGCCGTGACCACCTTCGTGGGCTCAGTCTCGCTGGAGGTTCCTGGGAGAGACCCGAACCCCTTGAATGGGCGACGACGGGCATGCAGGAGATTATCCAGGCGAGTGGCCATGGTGATGAGCTGGTCCAGCGTGAGGTCCTCATCGCGACAGACCAGCTCGGTCTGGACGTCCGCCTGTAGCCCGCTGCGGAAAACCGTCAACAGGGCCTGGTCATTCCAGCCAGTGGACGCAGCCACCGTCCGGAAATCCAGAGCGTACTCAGACGCTGTCCTGGACCCCTGGCGCAGACACAGGAGACTCTCAACTCCCTCTCAGCCCTCTGTTGGGTGGTCGAAAAAAGGAACGGAAGAGTTGGGTGAAGCGCTCATAGGACTGTACTTCTAGACCGTCCTCTCCCAGACGGCATGCGCCTCCTCCAGAGGCTGTCCTGTCAGCACTGAAATCACCAAGGCCACCTTGTCCCTCTCGGAGGCCATCCCGGCATGACGTGCAAGGGGGAGGTCAGACTGTAGGACAAAGCCCCTACAGTGAGCTGGGGTGCCGTCAATCCACTCTGGGAGGGGCAGGTGTACGTTGTTGATTGGACCGGGTGATGTAGAAGGTGGTGGGGTGGCTGGAACGACCTAGGAAGGTGGAGGTGTAGCCTGCAGTTGGCGTATGGTCCGGATCATCTCGTCCATGGCACTCCCGAGCTTCTCTCCTACAGCGGATAGGTCGGGATGTCCTGCTGCCTCCTGTTTTCTTGGGTCGGTCTTTCTGTCACTGGTGTAGAGAGGAGTAGGCAGTCACAGGTTTAGAACTACTGAATTTCTTTAAGCACCATAGATCAAAGCAGGACGAAACCCAAACGCTGTTGTGCTCAAAATATATCTTCATAACATAACATTCACAATGACCGACAAAGACAAACGGCAGAGGGAGTAAATATACAGTGATAGATTGAGGATTGGAACCAGGTGTGTGTAATGATGACGAGTCAAGTCCGGGGTTGATGAGTGAAGGGCGTTTGCCAGCAGCAGGTTCGGCAGCAGCTAGAGGGCTGGCGACGCCAAACGCCTGAGCTGGACAGGAGAGGGAGCAAAAGCGAAGGCTGGTGTGACACAATGCTTCTGTTAGCCTTGCATATCCTAGGCCAGACAATGGCAGTGTCCCACCCATCCCTATAGTAGGATCCCTGGTAGCTCCCTGGTATATTAGAGGAAATGGGAGTAATTATTTGGGTGAAAATGATTGTAACTGTACTTTGTTGGTTAATGGCAGCAATAACTGCTCTCTTATAGTATATGATTATGTTACAGGAGCACCAGGAAATGTGACTTATACAATTTCTGTCTACAATAAGTCTATCGCACTGAAAGGAGTCCCAAATGGTACCTATTGGTTGAGTGGCAGATTTGCTTATTATAGTTTACCACCTAATTGGGGAGGGATGTGTACTGTTGGGTTTGTGGTGCCAGCCATGAGAGTCCTTGGAAACACTGAAACGGAATTGAAGGTTCTGTTCAGGGACTATCATCAGCCGACCCCTTGTTTTAATAAGCAATCCCTTGCAGATGTCACTCAGGTGCAGATCTTCTTCTCCCGATTCGCTGGGGTTTTGCTGCCCCAATATGGAGTTGCATGTGCCTTAGATCCAACTCGAGATTTGGCTATTAAAGTTGAGAAAATGGGAAATGCTACTAGAGATGCCTTGGTTTCTCTGAATGAGGGAGAGAAAGCACTCCGCAAGGTGGCCCTGCAAAACAGGGAGGCAATTTACCACTTATTGGCTGGTCAAGGGGGTACTTGTGCACTCATTGGCGACTAATGCTGCACTTTTGTCCCAGATGTGTCATCAAATGTGACTGATCTTGCTAACTACATTGCCACTGTTGCAAAGTCTCATTCCAGGGAATCAGAGTGGGTGTTTACTGGTTGGCTGAAAGGCCTCTTTGGAGCTTGGGGCTCCCAGATAGCTCAGTGGGTGATAGCTGGAATCTTTTGTTTAATGTATTTGATAATAATAATAATAATAATAATAATAATAATAATAATAATAATAATAATAATAATAATAATAATATGCCATTTAGCAGACGCTTTTATCCAAAGCAACTTACAGTCATGCGTGCATACATTTTTTGTGTATGGGTGGTCCCGGGGATCGAACTATCATGTTCAATGCTACTAAAGAAGGTGATACTGATAACTTGCTGTCTCTCCAGGAACTCCCCTTTCCCCCTATAATGGATGATAATATGCAATAATTCTTTTTTAAGTTAGGATCAAATACGAAGATGGATTTTTGTCTATTCTTATCCCTATTGTATGTAAGAATCAAGATCGCTCTAGATAACATGTAAACATGCCTAACCAGATCTGCTACAGCGAGTAAAATGGTCAGAGTAAGTTGTTCTCTCATTTGTGTCTGGAAGTTGCTAGCTAGCAAGCTAGCCAACTTTAGCCAGTTAGCTTGGCTGCTTGGTTGGGACAAGCATGCATTGGCAGGCAAGCTGCAGAAGGACGAGGATGCTACAATTCCCCATAGTTTATTAGTGCAATTTTGACGGCCAACTAGCTGAAAATGTTTGAGAGGGTTTATCTGATGTTCTTTTGTTAGGTTTTAGCTCATCTTGCTCTGGCTATCATTAGTTGTTGATCTTGTTGTTGTTGATGTGCATAACTGAGGGAGAGAGAGCCTACCTTTTCATGGTTGTTTGATCAATAGGACTGTAAAGTTCCCAAATGTAACAGGACTCTCTTTGTGTTTACATATTTGCAGAAATCCATTCAGGTGTATTTTGTGGCTTTTGGCGAATGCATTCTAGCGATCTAAAGTTGCACTGTTGCAACTGCCTGTAAAAACACAGTCCAGTTCAAAGTGAATGATGGCAGGCCCGTGTGGCAAATGGCTTGTTTTGTACTGTAGCTCTGATTGACTATAGCGCACCGGTCTGTGTAGACTCCCATCCTGAACAAGACGTATGTTTTTATTTGGTTTTATTTACTGCAGTGTCTATTAGTTGCCCGAAAGCATGGCCACTTTCCCACTCTATGTTGCTATAGAATTTTTAAAAATGCCTTAGTGCACATAATGCCGGGGCGGCAGGTAGCTTAGTGGTTAAGAGCGTTGTGCCAGTAAGGAAAGTTTGCTGGTTCTAATCCCAGAGCCGACTAGGTGAAAAATCTGTCGATGTGCCCTTGAGCAAGGCATTTAACCCTAATTGCTCCTGTAAGTCGCTCTGGATAAGAGCATCTGCTAAATGACTTATTTATTTATTCCCAAACATTCTAAGAATTTATGACAATGTGAAAATGACCATATCTAAGTGGTCGCTTGTCAGAAAATGCTTTAAAAAAGTGTAATTCTTACTGGGGGTGTATATGAACAGATTTGTATAAGATGTCATGTTGCTAAAATGCGGTCAGTTCCACTTTAAATGCAACAATGTTTCACACACATACACTACCAGTCAAAAGTTTGGACACACCTACTCATTCAAGCGTTTTTCTTTATTTTTACTATTTTCTACACTGTAGAATAATAGTGAACACATTAAAACTATGAAATAACACATATGGAATCATGTAGTAACCCAAAAAGTATTAAACATATCAAAATATATTTTTTTATGTGAGTTTCTTCAAATAGCTTTGCACACTCTTGGCATTCTCTCAACAAGCTTCACCTGGAATGCTTTTCTAACAGTCTTGAAGAAGTTCCCACATATGCTTAGCACTTGTTGGCTGCTTTTCCTTCACTCTGCCATCCGACTCGTCCCAAACCATCTCAATTGGGTTGAGTTCGGGGAATTGTGGAGACCAGGTCATCTGATGCAGCACTCCATTCATAATAAATATAATATAATATGCCATTTAGCAGACGCTTTTATCCAAAGTGACTTACAGTCATGCGTGCATACATTTGTGTATGGGTGGTCCCGGGGATCAAACCCACTACCTTGGCGTTACAAGTGCCGTGCTCTACCAGCTGAGCTACAGAGGACCACACATTCCTCTCCTTCTTGGTAAAATAGCCCTTACACAGCCTGGATGTGTGTTGGGTCATTGTCCTGTTGAAAAACAAATGATAGTCCCTCTAAGCCCGAACCAGATGGGATGGCATATCGCTGCAGAATGCTGTGTTAGCCATGCTGGTCAAGTGTACCTTGAATTTTAAGTAAATCACAGACAGTGTCACCAGTAAAACACCCCCACACCATAACACCTCCTCCTTCATGCTTTACGGTTGGAATTAAACATGCAGAGATAACCTGTTCATCCACACCACTTCTCACAAAGACACGGCAGTTGGAAACAAAAATCTCAAATTTGGAATCCAGACCAAAGGACACATTTCCACCAGTCTAATGTCCATTGTTCGTGGTTATTGGACCAAGCAGGTCTCTTCTTATTATTGGTATCCGTTAGTATTGGTTTCTTTGCACCAATTCGACCATGAAGGCCTGATTCACACAGTCCCCTCTGAACAGTTGATGTTGAGATGTGTCTGTTACTTGAACTCTGTGAAGCATTTATTTGGCCTGCAATTTCTGAGGCTGGTAACTCTAATGAACTTATCCTCTGCAGCAGAGGTAACTGTGGGTCTTACATTCCTGTGGTGGTCCTCATGAGAGCCAGTTTCATCAAAGAGCTTGATGGTTTTTGCGACTGCACTTGAAGAAACTTTCAAAGTTCTTGAAATGTTCCATATTGACTGACCTTCATGTGTTAAAATAATGATGGACTGTCGTTTCTCTTTGCTTATTTGAGCTGTTCTTGCCATAATATGGACTTGGTCTTTTACCAAATACGTCTATCTTCTGTATACCCCCCTACCTTGTCACAACACAACTGATTGGCTCAAACGCACTAAGAAGGAAAGAAATTCCACAAATTAACATTTTAAAAAGGCACACCTGTTAATTGAAATGCATTCCAGGTGACTACCTCATGAAGCTGGTTGAGAGAATGCCAAGAGTGTGCAAAGCTGTCATCAAGGCAAAGGGTGGCTATTTGTAGAATCCCAAATTTAAAATATATTTTGATTTATTAAACATTTATTTGGTTACTACCTGATTCCATATGTGTTATTTCATAGTTTTGATGTCTTCACTATTATTCTACAATGTAGAAAATAGTAAAAAGAAAGAAAAAACATTGAATGAGTATGTGTGTCCAAACTTTTGACTGGTATTGTAAGTTATTTTCAAAGAGATTGCTAACAACAGCAATTGCGCTGTAAAAAACACAGTTCCACTCACCAGATAATGATCATTTGAAACTTAACTTCTTGATGAAAGTTATTCTTGAAAAGCGAGAAGCTAACAAATTAGCAAAAACATCTTCTTTGATAAAACCTGCTGCAGCCGCTGCAAACTAGCCAACAACAAAAGCTAGCTAGCTGGACCGTGGGAAAACCACAGCTCGCTATTGCGCAGTGACCTGTTGTCCTTCAAGAAGTAAGAAGTTTCCATATACGTTTTTGTAAAAACGGTCCCACTCATTAAGTCAAAATGTGATTGGTTGATTCCACTGTCACTCAAAAATTTTGCCCTAATACAGTTGAATGGCAGATGCCTTTATCTAGCTTCTGATGACCTAGTCAATGGCTGATTTAGCTATATAGATTTACTGTATCTCCCCAGAGATCTGCAAAGAAAAATCCTGATTGGATATTCTTTTTCCTATTCAGTGTTTACCCTTTCCTTTCCAACAAAAACTGACAAGATTAAATCAGAACATCATTGAAAATAAGAATATAAGTATCATTATTATAATATTATTATAATCACTATTTTATAACTCCTTAGCAATTCTCTTAAGGTGTAGATGGCCCATTGTTACCCACTGTGTTTGGGTTAGTAATAATTTGTATAGTAGCTCGATTTTCCCTCAACATTCATTTTCTCACTATTTTGAATGTCTAAAGAATCTATACAATGCATTTTTGCAAATGTATTAAAAGTAAAAAACATACCCGTTGCTAGGAGACTCGAAATTGAGCTCAGGAGCTCAACTTGAGCAATCGGTGGAGAAGGGCCTTGGTGAGGGAGATGACCAAGAACCCGACGGTCACTCTGACAGAGCTCCAGAGTTCCTCTGTTGTGATGGGAGAACCTTCCAGAAGGACAACCATCTCTGCAGCACTCCACCAATCAGGCCTTTATGGTAGAGTGACCAGACAGAAGCCACTCCTCAGTAAAAGGCACATGACAGCCTGCTTGGAGTATGCCAAAAGACACCCAAAGGACAAGATTATCTGTTCTGATGAAACCAAGATTGATCTCTTTGGCCTGAATGCCTTGCGTCACGTCTCGAGGAAACCTGGCACCATCCCTACGATGAAGCATGGTGGTGGCAGCATCAGGCTGTAGGGATGTTTTTCAGTGGCATGGACTGGAAGACTTGTCAGGATCGAGGCAAAGATAAACGGAGCAAAGTACAGAGAAATCCTTGATGAAAACCTGATCCAGAGCGCTCAGGACCTCAGACTGGGGTGAAGTTCACCTTCCAACAGGACAACACAGCCAATACAACACAGGAGTGGCTTCGGGACAAGTGTCTGAATATCCTTGAGTGGCCCAGCCAGAGCCCCGACTTGAACCCAATCGAACATCTCTGGAGAGACCTGAAAATAGCTGTGCAGCGACGCTCCACATCCAACCTGACAAAGCTTGAGAGGATCTGCAGAGAAGAATGGGAAAATCTCCCCAAATACAGGTTTGCCAAGCTTGTAGCGTCATTCTCAAGAAGACTCGAGGGTGTAATCGCTGAGTAAAGGAGCTGAATGCTTATATAAATGTGATATTGTTTTTTTTTTACATATACATTTGCTAAGTGTTCTAAAATATACGGTGCAGTTTTTGCTATGTTGTTATTGGGTATTGTGTGTAGATTGATGAGTATTATTATTATTTTTAATCAATTTTTGAATAAAGCCGTAACGTTACAAAATGTGGAATAAGTCAAGGGGTCTGAATACTCCAAATGCACTGTATGTTGTTCTGATATATGAACACGTAAATACTGAATATTTTGAACTCATAATATGGTGGTCATTTGACAGAATTACAATCATGGTCTTGAATTGAACTCGTATTTGTCTGATGTCTGTTTTATATTTATTTTTTAATTTTATATTTTAGGGGGTGGATCAGCTTTAATATTACAGATAGATTGTAACTTCCATCAGTGTAATTGTCTGCATCACTTCCAATCCCCCATGTTATAATTCCTTTTTTTTCTCTCATATATATATATATATATATACAGTGGGAGAACAAGTATTTGATACACTGCCGATTTTGCAGGTTGTCCTACTTACAAAGCATGTAGAGGTCTGTAATTTTGATCATAGGTACACTTCGACTGTGAGAGACAGAATCTAAAACAAAAAAAATAAAAAATCACATTGTATGATTTTTAAGTAATTAATTTGCATTTTATTGCATGACATAAGTATTTGATACATCAGAAAAGCAGAACTTAATGTTTGGTACAGAAACCTTTGTTTGCAATTACAGAGATCATACGTTTCCTGTAGGTCTTGACCAGGTTTGCACACACTGCAGCAGGGATTTTGGCCCACTCCTCCATGCAGACCTTCTCCAGATCCTTCAGGTTTCGGGGCTGTCGCTGGGCAATACGGACTTTCAGCTCCCTCCATAGATTTTCTATTGGGTTCAGGTCTGGAGACTGGCTAGGCCACTCCAGGACCTTGAGATGCTTCTTACGGAGCCACTCCTTAGTTGCCCTGGCTGTGTGTTTCAGGTCGTTGTCATGCTGGAAGACCCAGCCACGACCCATCTTCAATGCTCTTACTGAGGGAAGGAGGTTGTTGGCCAATATCTTGCGATACATGGCCCCATCCATCCTCCCTTCAATACGGTGCAGTCATCCTGTCCCCTTTGCAGAAACGCATCCCCAAAGAATGATGTTTCCACCTCCATGCTTCACGGTTGGGATGGTGTTCTTGGGGTTGTACTCATCCTTCTTCTTCCTCCAAACACGGCGAGTGGAGTTTAGACCAAAAAGCTCTATTTTTGTCTCATCAGACCACATAACCTTCTCCCATTCCTCCTCTGGGTCATCCAGATGGTCATTGGCAAACTTCAGACAGGCCTGGACATGCGCTGGCTTGAGCAGGGGGACCTTGCGTGCGCTGCAAGATTTTAATCCATGACGGCGTAGTGTGTTACTAATGGTTTTCTTTGAGACTGTGTTCCCAGTTCTCTTCAGGTCATTGACCAGGTCCTGCCGTGTAGTTCTGGGCTGATCCCTCACCTTCCTCATGATCATTGATGCCCCACGAGGTGAGATCATGCATGGAGCCCCAGACCGAAGGTGATTGACCGTCATCTTGAACTTCTTCCATTTTCTAATAATTGCGCCAACAGTTGTTGCCTTCTCACCAAGCTGCTTGCCTATTGTCCTGTAGCCCATCCCAGCCTTGTGCAGGTCTACAATTTTATCCCTGATGTCCTTACACAGCTCTCTGATCTTGGCCATTGTGGAGAGGTTGGAGTCTGTTTGATTGAGTGTGTGGACAGGTGTCTTTTATACAAGTAACAAGTTCAAACAGGTGCAGTTAATACAGGTAATGAGTGGAGAACAGGAGGGCTTCTTAAAGAAAAACTAACAGGTCTGTGAGAGCCGGAATTCTTACTGGTTGGTAGGTGATCAAATAATTATGTCATGCAATAAAATGCTAATTAATTACTTAAAAATCATACAATGTGATTTTCTGGATTTTTGTTTTAGATTCCGTCTCCCACAGTTGAAGTGTACCTATAATAAAAATTACAGACCTCTACATGCTTTGTAAGTAGGAAAACCTGCAAAATCGGCAGTGTATCAAATACTTGTTCTCCCCACTGTATATATATATATATATATATATATATACATATACACATACAGTGGGGAAAAAAAGTATTTAGTCAGCCATCAATTGTGCAAGTTCTTCCAATTAAAAAGATGAGAGAGGCCTGTAATTTTCATCATAGGTACACGTCAACTCTGACAGACAAATTGAGAATTTTTTTCTCCAGAAAATCACATTGTATGATTTTTAATGAATTTTTTTGCAAATTATGGTGGAAAATAAGTATTTGGTCACCTACAAACAAGCAAGATATCTGGCTCTCACAGACCTGTAACTTCTTCTTTAAGAGGGTCCTCTGTCCTCCACTCGTTACCTGTATTAATGGCACCTGTTTGAAGTTGTTATCAGTATAAAAGACACCTGTCCACAACCTCAAACAGTCACACTCCAAACTCCACTATTTCCAAGACAAAAGAGCTGTCAAAGGACACCAGAAACAAAATTGTAGACCTGCACCAGGCTGGGAAGACTGAATCTGCAATAGGTAAGCAGCTTGGTTTGAAGAAATCAACTGTGGGAGCAATTATTAGGAAATGGAAGACATACAAGACCACTGATAATCTCCCTCGATCTGGGGCTCCACGCAAGATCTCACCCTGTGGGGTCAAAAATACCAGAACAACACGGGGGGACCTAGTGAATGACCTGCAGAGAGCTGGGACCAAAGTAACAAAGCCTACCATCAGTAACACACTACGCCGCCAGGGACTCAAATCCTGCAGTGCAGATGTGTCCCCCTGCTTAAGCCAGTATATGTCCAGGTCCGTCTGAAGTTTACTAGAGTGCATTTGGATGATCCAGAAGAGGATTGGGAGAATGTCATATGGTCAGATGAAACCAAAATATTACTTTTTGGTAAAAACTCAACTCGGCGTGTTTGGAGGACAAATAATGCTGAGTTGCATCCAAAGAACACCATACCTACTGTGAAGCATGGGGGTGGAAACATCATGCTTTGGGGCTGTTTTTCTGCAAAGGGACCAGGACGACTGATCTGTGTAAAGGAAAGAATGAATTGGAACATGTATCGTGAGATTTTGAGTGAAAACCTCCTTCCATCGGCAAGGGTATTGAAGATGAAACGTGGCTGGGTCTTTCAGCATGACAATGATCCCAAACACACCGCCCGGGCAACGAAGGAGTGGCTTCGTAAGAAGCATTTCAAGGTCCTGGAGTGGCCTAGCCAGTCTCCAGATCTCAACCCCATAGAAAATCTTTGGAGGGAGTTGAAAGTCCGTGTTGCCCAGCGACAGCCCCAACACATCACTGCTCTAGAGGAGATCTGCATGGAGGAATGGGCCAAAATACCAGCAACAGTGTGTGAAAACCTTGTGAAGACTTACAGAAAACGTTTGACCTGTGTCATTGCCAACAAAGGGTATATAACAAAGTATTGAGAAACTTTTGTTATTGACCAAATACTTAATTTCCACCATAATTTGCAAATAAATTCATAAAAACTCCTACTATGTGATTTTCTGGATTTTTTCCCCTCATTTTGTCTGTCATAGTTGACATGTACCTATGATGAAAATTACAGGCCTCTCTCATCTTTTTAAGTGGGAGAACTTGCACAATCGGTGGCTGACTAAATACCTTTTTTCCCCCACTGTATCTAGATCCTCTATGAGGCTGCGGAGGGATTCAAGTTGTGGATTTAAAAGAAAACATGAATCATCAGCGTACAATGACACCTTTGTTTTTAAGCCCTGGATTTCTAATCCCTTGGATCTGGTTTTAATAGCTAACACCTTGATGGCAATAATAAATAGATATGCCGATAGTGGACAACGTTGTTTCACTCCTCTTGACAGTTTAAAACTTTCTGAGAAATAGCCATTATTTACTATTTTACACCTAGGGTTACTATACATGATTTATACCCAATTTATAAGAGATTATCCAAAATTGAAATACTCCAGGCATTTATATATAAACCCCAGTCGTACTTTATCAAATGACTTTTCAAGTCTGCTATGAATTTTAGGCCTGGCTTCGCAGATTTTTCATAGTGTTCTATTGTTTCCAGTACTTGCCTTATTTTATCTACAATGTATCGCTCATGTAAAAAACGTGTCTAATTAGAATGAATAATGTCCGACAATACTTTTTTAATTCTATGCGCTATGCATTTTGCTAGAATTTTTGCATCACAACACTGAAGTGTAAGAGGCCGCCAATTTTTTTAATGGATTGGATCTTTATATTTTCCACTTGTATCCTGTTTCAGTAATAATGAAATCAGGCCTTCTTCTTGAGTGTCTGATAATCTACTATTTACATAGTAGTGGTAAAAACATGCTAATAACGGTCCTCTGAGTATATGAAAAATGGTTTGGTATACCTCAACTGGTATGCCATCCAACCTGGAGTTTTCCCGGACTTAAAGTCTTTAATTGCATCCAGAAGTTCCTCCTCTGTAATTTTACCTTCATATGAGTCTTTCTGTATGGCTGTTAATTTTACATTATCAATAGAAAAAAATCTCTACAATTTGCTCAGTTAGAGGAGATGGAGGCGACTGAAACGAAAATATATGCTTAAAGTACTTTGTTTTCTTCCTTCAAAATATAATTTGGTGAATCATGGGTGACTCCATCATTCGTAACCAGTTTCAATAAATTATTTTTGGTAGCATTCCTATGTTGAAGATTAAAAAAGAATTAATGCAGTTTTCCCCATATTCCATCTAGTTTGCTTTATTTTTATAATATATTACACTTGATCTTTCTTGAATATATTTCTCAATTTCTATTTGTTTTTCCTCTAATTTATTCTGAGCCTCTATGTTACAGTTTTTATTGCTATCTATCTGTTCTGTTAGACCTTCTATTTCCTTTGTTAGTGTGGACTCGTTTGAAGTAAATTGCTTTTGTTTTCGACATGAGTACTGAATTGCATGGCCTCTAAAGGCACATTTAACGGTGTCCCATGCAATAAGGGGATTTGCTGTACCTATGTTATGTCGGAAAAAATCAGTTATAAATTCCTCTGTCCTAGTTAAAAACAAGTTATCATCCAATAAGCTTTGATTAAATTTCCAATATCCTCGTCCTCGTGGAAATTCAGTAAGAGTAATGTATATGCTAATTATATGATGGTCCGAGCGCATTCTGTCCCCTATCAATACTTTTTAAACTTTTGGTGCCAACGAGAATTACATAAGAAAGTAGTCAAGACGACTAGCTTGATTGAGTCTCCGCCATGTATATCTCACTAGATCAGGATATTTAAGCCTCCATATATCTACTAGTTCTAATGTATCTATGACATTCACGATTTCCTTAACAGCATGAGGGTGATTGTTTGTAGTGTGATTTCCTTTACGGTCCATTGAGCTATTTAAAACGGTATTATAAACTCCCACCATAATAATAGTCTTGAATTGCTTGCAAGGTCGATAATTTATTATATATATATCTTCAAAGAAGTGTGGATCATCATTATTTGGTCCGTAAAGGTTAATGAGACATATTTGTTTATGGTACAATAACATATTTAAAATAATCCATCTACCTTGCGTATTTGTTTGGACAATTTGCACATTCAGATTGAAATGACTGTTAATTAATATCATCACCCCTTATGAGTTTCTTAGCCCATGAGAGAAGTATATTTCACCCCCCCCCCCCCCCCCCCCCCCCCCCCACCCCCCATTCCTTTTTCCACGCAACTTCATCTAGAATTGTTGAATGGGTTTCCTGTAAACAATAGATATTATATTCCTTCTCTTTGAGCCATGTAAATATTGTTCTTCTCTGATTTCGGTCTTGACTCAGTCTCAGACCCTTTGTCCCCCTCCCGGTCTCGGCCTTGACTCGAGCTGGCACCCCTCCAGTCTTGGTCTTGACTCGGACTCGATTTGCTCCGGTCTTGGTCTTGAATCGGTTTCACTTTAGGTGGTCTCGAACACAACACTGCGAATCAGGCCCCTGAGGACTGGAGTTGCCCATCCCTGAATTGATGGTAACTCTAATACATACACATGTGCACATATGTACACACACCCTCACAGAGGCACATGTTAGAGAGAGTTGTATCATCTTAATTAAGCAGTGGCTGAGGGTTGAAAGAATGGATCTGACGATTAGCAGCCATTGGTTCAGAATTTGATGAGTCTCACCCCCAAATTAATCCCCCATGTAATTGAGAGAACCAGATGGCACCCACATAATCAGTCTGTGTGTGTATGTTTATGTGTGTGCGCGTGTGTGTGTTGTAATCAAGCTAATGATGATCCTAGTCTAATAGTCCTCAAGGGGAAACAATACAATTCAGTGAGAAATATCCTGTATAATCTGGTATTTTCGGTTGGTTCTTAGTGTTTGGTATAGATCATGGGCTGCCATTTTAGATTCAGATCAGTATAAGGGCATTTAACAACATCCAGGGCTCTAAAGTGGAATTTAGTTTTGGGAGCACCAGTGTGCTCTAAAAAATAACAAAAATCACCCAGATAATAATTGTTGTAATAACTACGCTTCGTTCTACCATTGTTTACGAGTGACATAGAGAAAACATAAAAAACAACTATTTTTTTTGTTTTTATCCCAAACTTTTCAAACACATAGCCTATTACCGGCACAAAGTTTTCTTTCTTCCTACGGCAGATTGGAGGGGCCGCATTTTACATTCATAAACCATGTCGTGGGGCGTTCTAAAACTACTCGCTGGCCATTTGTTCAGTCATGTTACCTCATCAGCTAGCTATCTACACTGAACAAAAATATAAACGTAACGTAAAGTTTTGGTCCAATGTTTCATGAGCTGAAATAAAAGATCCCAACATTTTCCATATGCACAAAAAGCTTATTTCTCTCAAATTTTGAGCACAAATGTATTTACATCCCTGTTAATGAGCATTTCTCCTTTCCAAGATATTCCATCCACCTGACAGGTGTGGCATATCAATAAGCTGATTAAACAGATTTATCATTACACAGGTACACCTTGTGCTGGGGACTATAAAAGGCCACTCTAAAATGTGCAGTTTTGTCACACAACACAATGCCACAGATTTCTCAGGTTTTGAGGGAGCATGCAAATTGGCATGCTGACTGCAGATATGTCCACCAGAGCTGCTGCCAATTAATGTAATGTTAATTTCTCTACCCTAAGCCGCCTCCAACATCATTTTAGAGAATTTGGCAGTACGTCCAACCGGCCTCACAACCGCAGAACATGTGTAACCACGCCAGCCCAGGACCTGAGACCAGCCTCCCCGACAGCTGATGAAACTGTGGGTTTGCACAATGGAAGAAGTTCTGCACAAACTGTCAGAAAACATCTCAGGGAAGCTCATCTGCGTGCTCGTCATCCTCGCCAGGGTCTTAGCCTGACTGCAGTTTGGCGTCATAACCAAATTAAATGGGCAAATGCTCACCTTCGATTGCCACTGGCACACTGGAGAAGTGTGCTCTTCATGGATTCATCCCGGTTTCAACTATACCGAGCAGATGGAAGACAGCATGTGTGTACGGCGTTGTATGGGCGAGCGGTTTGCTGATGTCAATGTTGTGAAAAGAGTACCCCGTGGTGGCAGTGGGGTTATGGTATGGGCAGGCATAAGCTTTGGACAACGAACACATTTGCATTTTATCGATGGCAATTTGAATGCACAGCGATACCGTGACGAGATCCTGAGGCCCATTGTCGTGCCATTAATCCGCCGCCATCACCTCATGTTAAATAAATTACAATGATATATTTTACTTTATAAGGACTGAATGCTAAGTAAAGGCTACCAAGCTTGCTAGGACAGAACAGATCCAGTTGCAACTTCAATTAGCACTGAGTTGTGAAGTGAGAGGTTTCTAAGCCCTTGAGCCCAACAATGGCAGGAGAGTTTCACAGCCTCCCCCACCAAAATGCAGAGGCCTTTGAAGCCCCCTCCCTCTGTGCAGAGGTCATTATAATACAGTACCCCCTGGATTAATCTCTATTTTGAACTGATATGCAGCCAAGACACTTCAATTGTAAATTACCTCATTAAGCAACAATATTGTTGCTTTGATCACATCAGAAGATATCCTCCTCGCAATCTCCAAAATACAACAGCCACAGGACAACTTTGTTTGGACGTCGTAAAGGACCATTCGCTGAAACTGAAGAGATATAGGTAGCTAACAACCTCCTTTTCCTTGTGGAAAAAAAACGGTGGACAGAGACTTGCTAGCTACGCTAGCTAGCTAGCTGGGATTTTCTACAAGGAATCTGCCTCACGAAAAAAGCTTCACCCAAGTGGGTGTGACACCTACTCTTGTTGCCTGCTGCACTGCTGCTTGGATTCCACCTGGCGATCTGTTCACCATCTGCCCTGGCCTGTCTCTCCCTGTCTGGTACAGGTACTCCCGTCACACTCCACCCTCTCTCCCGAGCTTTCGCTCGCCTCCAGCACACAGGCACGGGCGAGTGACTCTTTGAACTTACAATGGCTAGCTGTTATATATTTTTTTGTGCTTTATGCTATTTGCCTCATGACTCCTGCATGCTTTGTTGACTATGAACTTGCTTGTTCACCTGACTTTGGGACAGACTATGTTTGTTCCCATACTTGGGACTCTCTATTGGTTACACGGACTCTTGGCCTCCCATCCTATTCTAACCACCTCTCGCCGACTTTGTATTCATGTTACCTGATGAAATTGCTGTACAATATAATCTTGTTGACATCTGATGCACATTCAAATGTCATAAAAAATCAACACTGCAGAGCTCTCCCTGTCCTCTGCCGTGCCCTGATTGTATTACTGCTGATGATATCTGGAAATGTGCATGTACACCCTGGCCCATCTACTGTTGCTAGCCCCAATTCTGACTTGTGCTCTGATATCTGCTTTACTGATTTCTGCTCTCGTAAAAGCCTGGGTTTTCTGCACATTAACACTAGAAGCTTATTACCTAAAATGTATCAATTGAAAGTGTGGGTTCACAGTTCCAATCCAGATGTGTTGGTCATTACTGAGAAGTGGTAAAGAAAGAGTGTTTTGAACACTGATGTTAACATTTCTGGCTATAACCTTTTTCGGCAAGACAGATCTTCCAAAGGTGGTGGAGTGGCAATCTTTACCAAGGAACACCTTCAGTGCTCGGTTGTCTCCTCCTAGTCTGTCCCCAAACAATTTGATTTGCTGGTTTTACGCATTAAGCTTTCAAATAGCTTTGTTGACTGTTGCTGGGTGTTATCGTCCACCATCAGCACCGGCCTGTACCCTACCTGCCCTAAGCTTTCTCTTGGCCCCTTACACAAAGTCTGAATTTGTCCTGCTAGGTGACCTAAACTGGGACATGCTTAAACCACTTGACCAAGTCCTAAAGCAATGGGACTCCCTATATCATTCTCAGATTATTACCAATCCCACAAGGTATGACTCCAAGCACACAGAAAAGGCTACTCTCCTTGATGTTATCCTCACAAATAATCCTGATAGGTATCAGTCTTTTCTGTTAATTACCTTAATGATCACTGTTTTACAGCCTGTGTTCGTTTATGGCTGCTCAGTGAAACGACCTGTCCTGATTTGTCATAAACGCTTGCTAAAAAACTTGAATGAGCAAGCATTGCTTCATGACCTGGCCTCTGTAAATTTTTATTTTACAGAGGCCCCTCTGACGAAGACGGTTGGACCTTCTTTTTTGACATTTTCAGTGGTATTGTTAACAGACACACCCACATAAAGAAAATGAGAATTATAAACAGGTTCAGCCCCTGGTTCGACCGTGATTGTCATGCCCTGACTCAGGGGACTCTTATATGTTGAGTCAGGGTGTGTGTATTCTTTGTTTGTGCATATTCTATGTGGGTTTTCTAGGATGTGTAGCTCTATGTTGGCCGGTGTGGTTCCCAATCAGAGGCAGCTGTCGCTCGTTGTCTCTGATTGGGGATCATACTTAGGCAGCCTATTGCCACTAGTGGGTTGTGGGATCTTGTTCCGTATAAGGTATGTTGTTTGTGTCTACTGTGGACTTCACGTTTCGTTTCGTTTATTGTTTTGTCGAGTGTTTATTACATTTAAATAAACATGTATGCATATCACGCTGCGCCTTGGTCCGTCCTGTCTATGAACGAACGTGACAGAAGATCCCACCAGACCTGGACCAAGCAGTGTGCCGAGGAGGAGCAGAGAGGATGGACTTGGCAGGAGATAAGAGAGGATCTGGCAAGAAAGATGGAGGCCCTGAAGGGGATCAGGGTGGAGAGGCAACCCCAATAACATTTTTTGTGGGGGCACACGGTGTGTACGACGAGGCAGCAGGAGGCCGCGATAGGGCGGATCTGCTGGTTAGGAGAGGAGGTCACCAGATTACGGGGGCTATTGGTTCAGAGGGAGCAGAAGGAAGGTGTAGAGGCACGGCGAGAGGAGCTGGTTAGGCAGCAGAAGGAGCGGGGGTTAATCAAGGAACCCAGTCCTGCTCCTCGCACCAAGCAAGTGGTGCGTGTCGCCAGTCCGGTCCGGCCCGTTCCTGCTCCCCGCACCAAGCCAGTTGTGCGCGTCGCCAGCCCGGCCTGTTCCTGCTCCTTGCACCAAGCCAGTGGTGCGCGTCGCCAGCCCGGCCCGGCCTGTTACTGCTTCTCGTACCAAGCCAGTGGTGCGCGTCGCCAGCCCGGTCCGGCCTGTTCCTGCTCCTCGCACCAAGCCAGTGGTGCGCGTCGCCAGCCCGGCCCGGCCTGTGCCTGCTCCTCGCACCAGACGAGTGGTGCGTTTGTCCAGTCCGGCATGGCCCGTGCCCGTTCCACCGGTGCCTGTCAGCTGCTCCACTCCGGAGCCAGAGCAGTCCGCTCCACCGGTGCCTGATCCAGCTCCGGTCAGCTGCGCCACTACGGAGCCAGAGCAGTCCGCTCCACCGGGGTCCAGTCCAGCTCCGGTCAGCGGCTCCACTCCGGAGCCAGAGCAGTCCGCTCCAACGGTGCCTGATCCAGCTCCGGTCAGCGGCTCCAGTCCAGACCATGACGTCAGCCCCTCTCCAGGTTCGGGGTCTCCCACACCAGGGTCCAGACAGGGCCTGGCGTATCGTGGGAGGAAGGAGAGGGGAAGTAGCGCGCCGAGGTCCAGACCAGACAAGGGGCGCAACAGGGAGGCGAAGAGTGTGAGGTCGTCACGACCCGAGCCGGATCCGCCTCCGAGGTGGAATGCCCACCCGGCCCCTACCCTGTTATGTTTATGTTGTGTGGTCAGAGTCCACACCTTTGGGGAGGGGGGGGGGGGGGGGGGGGGTACTGTCACGCCCTGACTCAGGGGACTCTTATATGTTGAGTCAGGGTGTGTGTATTCTTTGTTTGTGCATATTCTATGTGGGTTTTCTAGGATGTGTAGTTCTATGTTGGCTGGTATGGTTCCCAATCAGAGGCAGCTGTCGCTCGTTGTCTCTGATTGGGAATCATACTTAGGCAGCCTATTGCACTAGTGGGTTGTGGGATCTTGTTCCGTATAAGGTATGTTGTTTATGTCTACCGTGGACTTCACGTTTTGTTTCGTTTTGTCGAGTGTTTATTAAGTTTAAATAAAGATGTATGCATATCACGCTGCGCCTTGGTCCGTCCCGTCTATGAACGAACGTGACAGTGATCTGGCAGAGTTACTCCACCTCAAGAATTCTGTTTGGCGAAAGGCTCGGCACACGTATACTCAGGCTGACTGGCTCTCGTTCAGCAACTGAGAAATAAGTGCACTCACGCTATCAAGAAGGCCAAAGTTAGTTACTTTAAGGAGCAGTTCTCTCTCTGTGGGTCTAACCCCAAGAAGTTCTGGAAAACGGTTAAAGACCTGGAGAATAAACCCTCCTCCTCACTGCTGCCCATGTCCCTTAATGTTGATGATGTGGGTTGTTAATGACAAGGAGCACATGGCTGAGCTCTTTAATCACCACTTCATTAAGTCAGGATTCCTATTTGCCTCTTTGCCCATCCAACATTTCCTCATCTCCCCCCTTCTAATGCGACTAGCCCTGATGCTCCTCCCTCTTTTTCCCCTGCCCTGCAACAAAGTTTCTCTCTGCAGGCAGTCACCGAGTCTGAGGTGCTAAAGGAGCTCCTTAAACTTCACCCCCAAAAAACATCTGGGTCAGATGGTTTAGACCCTTTCTTCTTTAAGGTTGCAGCCCCTTTCATCGCCAAGCCTATCTCTGAACTTTTTAACCTGTCTCTCCTCTCTGGGGATGTTCTCATTGATTGGAAGGCAGCCTCGGTGCGTCCTTTATTTAACCTCTTAAGGCCCAAGCTGTTTTTTTACATGCATTTTTTATTTCTCTTTGCTATTTGGGCTTATTGGAACCTAATTAGAATAAAAACTAAGTATCATCTTTTGATATGATGTACTTTTAGAGAAAAATGATGTCCACATATGTGGATTCATGGTCCGAATTGCATTAGGCTAACATTTTCAACACAACTAATTTAAGTATGTATGTATGTATTTAGTGATTTAATTGTTATTTATTTCATTGGGACCATGTACAGCTTTTTAGCTGCATCAGAGCTAGATTTTTTCCCATTTTACGTGTGTGCATGTTTACAAGCATATTAGCTGTTTCGAGGAGCCTCAGTCCATAAGTACACTTACGTGTACTTCATGTTTAGCGACCTACAAAGTTGCTAGTTTTACACTTTTTTTTTCAAATTTGCATGTCATGACAAATATACAAGGCTTTTATAAATATCTAAATCAGAATAAGCCATGAAATATGACAGAACTTCTACACAATTGTGGACATAAGAGCTAAAAAGTGCTGTCCACGTATGTGACCACTAAGCCCTAGGAGGTTAAAGGGGGAGATCAAGCTGTTTCTAACTGTTGTAGGCAAAATTATGTTTTGCCCTGTTTATCAAAAGTGTTGGAAAAACTTGTCAATAATCAACTGACTGGCTTTCTTGATGTCTATAGTATTCTCTCTGGTATGCAATCTGATTTCCACTCAGGTTATGGATGTGTCATTGCAACCTTAAAGGTCCTAAATGATGTCACCATTGCCCTTGATTCTATGCAATGTTGTGCTGCTAATTTTATTGACTTGGCTGAAGCTTTTGATACAGTAGACCATTCCATTCTTGTGGGCCGGCTAAGGAGTATTGGTGTCTCTGAGGGGTCTTTGGCCTGGTTTGCTAACTACCTCTCTCAAAGAGTAAAGTGTATAAAGTCAAAACATCTGCTGTCTCAGCTACAGCCTGTCACCAAGGGAGTACCCTAAAGCTCGATCCTAGGCTCCATGCTCTTCTCAATTTACAACATAGCTCAGGCAGTAGGAAGCTCTCTCTCCATTTATATGCAGATGATACAGTCTTATACTCAGCTGGCCCCTCCCCGGATTTTGTGTTAAACGCTCTACAACAAAGCTTTCTTAGTGTCCAACAAGCTTTCTCTGCCCTTAACCTTGTTCTGATCACCTCCAAAACAAAGGTCATGTAGTTTGGTAAGAACACCTCTCCCCACCGGTGTGATTACTACCTCTGAGGGTTTAGAGCTTGGGGTAGTCACCTCATACAAGTATTTGGGAGTATGGCTAGATGGTACACTGTCCTTTTCTCAGCATACAGTGGGGAAAAAAGTATTTAGTCAGCCACCAATTGTGCAAGTTCTCCCACTTAAAAAGATGAGAGAGGCCTGTAATTTTCATCATAGGTACACGTCAACTATGACAGACAAAATGAGAAAAAAAATTCCAGAAAATCACATTGTAGGATTTTTTATGAATTTATTTGCAAATTATGGTGGAAAATAAGTATTTGGTCAATAACAAAAGTTTCTCAATACTTTGTTATATACCCTTTGTTGGCAATGACACAGGTCAAACGTTTTCTGTAAGTCTTCACAAGGTTTTCACACACTGTTGCTGGTATTTTGGCCCATTCCTCCATGCAGATCTCCTCTAGAGCAGTGATGTTTTGGGGCTGTCGCTGGGCAACACAGACTTTCAACTCCCTCCAAAGATTTTCTATGGGGTTGAGATCTGGAGACTGGCTAGGCCACTCCAGGACCTTGAAATGCTTCTTACGAAGCCACTCCTTCGTTGCCCGGGCGGTGTGTTTGGGATCATTGTCATGCTAAAAGACCCAGCCACGTTTCATCTTCAATGACCTTGCTGATGGAAGGAGGTTTTCACTCAAAACTTCAGACGGGCCTGGACGGGCTGATTGAAGGAGGTTTTCACTCCAAACTTCAGACGGGCTTGGACATGTACTGGCTTAAGCAGGGGGACACGTCTGCCACTGCAGGATTTGAGTCCCTGGCGGTGTAGTGTGTTACTGATGGTAGGCTTTGTTACTTTGGTCCCAGCTCTCTGCAGGTCATTCACTAGATCCCCCTGTGTGGTTCTGGGATTTTTGCTCACCGTTCTTGTGATCATTTTGACCCCACGGGGTGAGATCTTGCGTGGAGCCCCAGATCGTGGGAGATTATCAGTGGTCTTGTATGTCTTCCATTTCCTAATAATTGCTCCCACAGTTGATTTCGTCAAACCAAGCTGCTTACCTATTGCATATTCAGTCTTCCCAGCCTGGTGCAGGTCTACAATTTTGTTTCTGGCGTCCTTTGACAGCTCTTTGGTCTTGGCCATAGTGGAGTTTGGAGTGTGACTGTTTGAGGATGTCGACAGGTGTCTTTTATACTGATAACAAGTTCAAACAGGTGCCATTAATACAGGTAACGAGTGGAGGACAGAGGAGCCTCTTAAAGAAGAAGTTACAGGTCTGTGAGAGCCAGAAATCTTGCTTGTTTGTAGGTGACCAAATACTTATTTTCCACCATAATTTGCAAATAAATTCATTAAAAATCCTACAATGTGATTTTCTGGATTTTTTTTCTCTCAATTTTTCTGTCATAGTTGACAAGTACCTATGATGGAAATGACATGCCTCTCTCATCTTTTTAAGTGGGAGAACTTGCACAATTGGTGGCTGACTAAATACTTTTTTTCCCCACTGTACAACATCTGTTCTGCCAGTCACATTCTGTTAAAGGTCCCCAAAGCACACACATCCCTGGGTCTCTCCTCTATTCAGATCGCTGCAGCTAGCGACTGGAACGAGCTGCAAAAAACACTCAAACTGGAAAGTTTTATCTCCATCTCTTCATTCAAAGACTCAATCATGGACACTCTTATTGACAGTGGTGGCTACTTTGCATGATGTATTGTTGTCTCTACCTTCTTGCCCTTTGTGCCGTTGTCTGTGCCCAATAATGTTTGTACCATTTTTTGTGATGCTACCATGTTGTGCTGTTGTCATGTGGTGTTGCTACCATGCTGTGTTATCATGTGTTGCTGCCATGCTATGTTGTTGTCTTAGGTCTCTCTTTATGTAGTGTTGTGGTGTCTCTCTTTTCATTATGGGTGTTTTGTCCTATATTTTTTATCCCCCGTACCCGCAGGAGGCCTTTTGCCTTTTGGTAGGCCGTCATTGTAAATAAGAATTTGTTCTCAACTGACTTGCCTAGTTAAATAAAGGTTAAATAAATAAATAAGATGTTTCAGCATGATAATGCATGGCCCCATGTCGCAAGGATCTGTACACATCTGTTCCTGGAAGCTGAACATTTCCCAGTTCTTCCATGGCCTGCATACTCACCAGACATGTCACCCATTGAGCATGTTTGGGATGTTCTGGATCGACGTGTACAACAGCGTGTTCCGGTTCCCGCCAATATCCAGCAACTTCACACAGCCATTAAAGAGGAGTGGGACAACATTCCAGAAGCCACAATCAGCAGCCTGATCTAGAAGGAGATGCGTTGAGCTGCATGTGGCAAATGGTGGTCACACCAGATACTGACTGGTTTTCTTATCCACGCCCTTAGCTTTTTTTTAAGGTATCTGTGACCAGACAAACAGATGCTTATCTACATTCCCAGTCATGTGAAATCCATAGATTAGGGCCTAATGAATGTATTTCCATTAACTGATTTCCTTATATAAACTGAAACTCACAAAAATCTTTGAAATTGTTGCATGCTGCATTTCTATTTTTGTTCAGTGTAATGACCTGCTAACTTTACTAGTATCTGAACATTTGGGGGCAAAGAAAGAAAGGAAAAGGTCTTCTTCTTCAGGAGATCAATGATCATAGCAATTCAAGGGCTTGTAAGTAAGCATTTCACGGTAAGGTAAACCTGTTGTATTCGGCGCATGTGACAAATAACATTTAAATTGATTTGATTTGATTTGCATATTGCCACTCACAAACTTGATGTTCTTAAAGAGACCGTTTACAATTTTCAATGTAATGTAGTTCATTCAGTAAGCATAACATAACTTTGTTTCCTATTCTACGGGCATAGTGGGAATGAATACAAATGTATCATCATCAATAGTGTCTTGTTTCTTCTCTGCTTTCGTACACTACTTTTTTTTTTCCTTTGCCCTAAAGTTTTGCTTTATCATAATTTGTTAACATTACACAATCAATTAATGTTTTATCGCGGAATGGAAAATATAATGGTTTCTTGTAGGATTGACTTATCTCGGCGGAACTTGATATGCACCAGATTCAATCTTGTAGTGTACAACTGACAAAATATAGTTTTAACAACGTTTGGTGGGAAAGGGTGCGGCGCAGTTTTACCAGTTCCGGCCGCCCCCAAACCGGAAAGGCGTCACAAACCGAGAGTCAATCTAATGATAAATTACACCATCTTTGTTGGAGGCATCCATGGTAGACTTTGGTAAGCAAATGTAATTATATTGTCATCCATTCAAATGCAGGGGAGTAATGTGTGTAAATGTTCAAATACTTTTATTTTAGAAAAAATGTTATGCAGACATTGATTATCGATGTGTAACTACTTGTCTTTCGTTGCGTTGTAATGTGTAGCTAGCTAGCTAATCTGCTAGCGCTAGTCCTGTGAGACTTGCTAGATTTTGCCATTCGTTAAAACTCAATAGAAACGTCCTTTTACAGTTGTTTTAGTACACTATTGAAGACCACATGTATCATTGTGTACACTCATTGAACTGTCTGTAATGTGTATCTAGTTCATTTAATTAATGTTGGTCTGTGTATTGATACAAGTGTATGTAGCCTGCATTTGCGAACGTGCATATCAACGCATGTGGCTCATTTTAGAGAGGGGAGGGCATGAGAAACACGAGGTTAGCTAGGTAGCAAAGAGCAGCTGGTTATACAGTATACTACCTAGTAGGAATGTTGTGCACATGTCAAAGTGTAATTGTTACTGCTGTAGCATATCTTGTGTTCGGTAGCAAGCTAACGTCATTTCTGAATATGATAGCTAATAATACCAAGCCCAGCCAGTCAGCATGCTCTGTTTTCCAGATACATGTAGCTAGCTAGGCACAAGATAAAGCTGTTTTATGCATTGTGACGATTTTGACAAGAAATAATTTCACATAGCAGTTGCCTGTTACCTAGGGATAGTGTGCAATTGAAATCAAATCAGAACAATTGGAGTTGGCTGAACTGACCCTTTATAGCAGGGTTCTTCAATTCCGGTCCTGGAGGGCCGAAACACTCACCTGGTGTCCCAGGTCTGAATTAGCCCCTGATTAGAAGGAGAGGATGAAAAACAGAGGTGTTTCGGCCCTCCAGGACCAGAATTGAAGAACCCTGCTTTATAGCCTGTTAACATTTTTATTTTTTTATCTCAAACGTACAAGATGGGAAACGTCGGCTCCAGTTCAGCTCAGAATCTTGGAGAATCCGTATCATGCTGTGACGAATACTGAGGATACAAAGAGGCAGGACGAAGACGCAGGAATCAACAATGTAAAGGTTTACTTAATATTGAGCAAGAGAACAACAAAGAGCGAGTACACGCCAAGACACTAACACTTTCACTCAACACAACCCTGAACAGTCCAGGGCTATATAGGGGTGGTGATAAGATGATGAGGTGCAGGTGTGCTGGAGGTGATTAGGGTGCGTTGGTTTTCCATTCCGGTGTTGCCGAGGTGGTGCGCTCAGACCAGTAGCTCAGTAGACCGGCAAATCGGAGCGCCGGAGGGGAGCAACGGGAGGAGACGTGACACATGCACATAAACTCCTGCTTATAAGAGTAGTGAACGAGGGAGTTCTGGGCATATTCTGCCCAGGGAAGAAACCTTGCCCACTCACCCTGCCGGTCCTGACAGTGGCAACGAAGAAACCTCCCCAGCTCCTGGTTCATGCACTCCACCTGCCCATTCGACTGAGGCCTATACCCGGAAGTGAGGCTAGCCGTGGCCCAGGCTTGACGAGAGTTCATCCATTTCGCTGCCCGTATGTGCTCAAAATTCCGGTGGTCAGAGAGAATCCAGAAAGGATGAACTGCGCCCTCCAGCCAGTGTCTCCATTTCTCCAGAGCGAGGACCACCGCCAACAGCTCCCTGTCTCCAACTCCATAGTTCCTCTCTGCGGGGGTAAGCTTTTTCGATAAAAAGGCACAGGGATACATTTTCTCTGGCTTAACTTGCCGCTGGGAGAGGACCCCACCCACGCCCTCCTCAGATAAGTCCACCTCCAGGATGAAAGGACGAGCTGAATCTTGGTGTTTTAGAAGGGCCGCTGCGGTGAACCTCTCCTTCAGCCTCTTGAAGACAGCGTCAGCCTCAGGGTTCCAGGCCAGCTTCTGAGGCCCCCCCTTAAGGAGAGAGGTGAGCAGGGCGGCTATTGAGCCGAAGGACATGATGAAACGTCGGTAGAAATGTGCGAAGCCCAGGATGCTCTTTAGGCCCTTTATGGTGGTGGGGACTGGCATTGACCTGACGGCGTCCATCTTCGCTCTTTCCATGAACACCCCCTGAGGACTGATCCTGTATCCCAGGAAGGAGATGGCCTGTTGGTGGAATTCGCATTTCTCCCCCTTTACCAACAGGCTGTGTTCCCGGAGGCGGAGTAGGACCGCTCTGACGTCCCTGACATGCTCCTCAAACGTAGCCGAGTAGATCAGGATATCGTCGATGTTCACCACCTTTCTTCTCAGCATGTCTCGGAACACGTCATTGACGAAGGACTGGAACATGGAAGGTGTGTTGGCGAGGCCATAGGCACGCAGTATTCATAGTGGCCTGAGGTAGTGCTGAATGCCGTCTTCCACTCGTCTCCTTCCCGGATTCAGATCAGGTTGTAGGCACTCCTCAGGTCCAACTTGGTAAAGTACCGGGCCCCTCGCAGCTGCTCCATGGCCGACGGAACCAGAGGGAGGGGGTACTGGTACTTGGTGGTGACTGTGTTCAGCTCCCAGTAGTCAATGCACGGCCTCAGTCCTCCATCTTTTTTGGCCACGAAGAAGAAGCTAGTGGAGGCAGGAGAGGTAGAGCGTCTGATGAACCCCTGTTTCAGGATCTCCACCACATACTTCTCCATGGCCTGAGTCTCTGCTATGGAGAGGAAGGAATTGCGACTCTTCGGGGGGTGTTGTCCCTCCAGCAGGTCAATGGTGCAGTCCCAGGGCCTGTGAGGAGGGAGACACTTAGCCTTGGCGGCAGAGAAGACGTCGGAGAGATGGTTTAAGGTCCAGTGAGGTGACGTATAGCGGAGAAGGCAGTGGCACGGTGGACAACCCTTATTCAGAGACCAGCTCCCTATCTATAAGATTCCCCGCTGATCCGGAATCTATAATTGCTGTGGAAAGTGAAGAGAAAGAAGAACCATTCACCGTTAGGGAACTAAAAACAATGGTTTGTTGACATGTGATGACGGAACACTCACGGAGCGGCGACGGGAGTCATACCACCTAGATAGGGAGATGCCAGGAGATCTGTGGTCCGTGATGGTGTAGGGGGTGCTGCCCATCTCAATGGGTGATGACTCGGAGGCAGGGCAGCTTCCATAGCTCCGATGGGGTGTGCGTCGAGGCTCCGGGAGGTGTTGGGAACGACGTCGGTCTCTCAACATGTGGTCAAGACGAATGGACGTGGCGATGAGGGTATCAAGGTCCATCTCGTCCATGACGGAACTCGTACATGCGAGTTCCGTCATGATGTCCTCCCGTAAGCCTCTCCTGAAGGCTGTGCGCAGAGCACGCTCATCCCAGCCGGAAGACGCCTCCACCGTGCGAAAGCTCAGGGCGTACTCGAATGCGGCCCCCTCTCCCTGTTGTAGCCGGAGGAGATGCTCACCCCCGTCCTTTCCCTCCGTGGGATGATCGAACACCGCCCTGAACCGAGCGAGGAAGTTGGAGAAGGGAAGTGCCGCGGCCTCAACTCCTTCCCAGACTGCCGTGGCCCAATCCAGCGCCTTTCCATTCAGTAGCGAAATCACCAGCGCTATCCTGGCTTGGTCCAATGGAAATGCCCCACGCTGACGCGCCAGATACAGTAAAACCTGTAGCAGGAAGCCTTTACATTTATTTGTTTTCCCGTCATAGTGCTCCGGCAGGGCAAGGGGTCCCTCAGATGTTGGTGATAGCACTGGAGGAGGTGGACTGAGTGCACTCGCCGCACCCTGAGGTGGAACCGGATCGATGGTCAGTTTATGCAGCGTTTGGAGCACTTCCTGCATGGCGGCGTTCAGCTAGGCAATCTGCTGCTGGTGCTGGTTGAGGCGCTGGGAAACTCCAGGACAACAAAGAGCGAGTACACGACAAGAAGCTGACAATCACACACAACACAACACTGAACAGTCCAGGACTATATAGGGGTGGTGATGAGATGATGAGGTGCAGGTGCGCTGGAAGCGATTAGGGTGCATTGGGTTTCCATTCCGGTGTTGCCGAGGTGGTGCACTCAGGCCGGTGGCTCAGTAGACCGGCGAATCAGAGCGCCGGAGGGGAGCAACGGGAGGAGAAATGACACATGCACATAAACGCCTGCTTATAAGAGGTTAGTGTGACATTTACATGACACAAATGTGGTCACACATATACGCACATATACACACACACACACGGTAGTAAGTGGTACTTGGTGTTGGGTTGTTTGCAGCACTTTTGGTTCAGGATTTGAAAAGATGAATGCTTGAATGATTTTGCCACTAAAATGACGGCTCCAGTTAAGCTTAGAATCCACTTTGGAGAAAATTACTGGCAGCTATTGACTCTTCAATCTGGAATACCTGTATCTGTGAATGAACTCTCAAATTAGATAAAGAAGCAGTTGATACTGAAAGGCAACTTTAGGCTTCAATTCATAGACAGTGAGTTTGGAAATTAGTTGATGAACTTGACCTCAACAGCAGATATCCAGGACAAAGGTACTATCAAAGTGATCTCTTTGCCTGATTCGCCCGCCCCTTGTAATACCAGTATACCCTGCTGTCTGCTGGATGACTCCTCATCCCTTTCATCTGGTGACACTGATGATACGACTGTACTGTCTTCCTCCGAGTCCACGTCATCAATATCTTCTGCATGGCCAGATGTCTTTCGTTTACCCTGTTTCTCCTATGATGCAGAGATACAGGTTGACCGGGGCTAATGAGACACTTCCTTGTGGGCGGAATATTTTACTTTTTTAAGGAATTACATTTTCAGTTATCAATTTTCAGCCAATGCAGCGGAGCATTGACTGACTGTTTATTTTGGACAGAAGTTTTGGACACGGTTTGTATCATGTATTTATCAAAGCACTGTTATGTTCAGAACAGATTTTTTATAATTAAGAGAGCTTGGCTTCTCCACCCTTAACTCAGAAGTGTGCACTTGTTCACTCCCCCTGTATCTAGACACCTTTGTTGTACCATTGTTGTACCATTTAATTCATTTTCAATCCATGCGTGTATGTATGCCTGTGTGTGAGAGATTGTGAAATGAATTTGCTTTCAAAATACAAACCTCATTTTGCTAAAGAAATGTATATATTCCTAAGTTCCCAGACACCATACTTACAGAAACCGGCCAAAAGCATTAGGCTAATGGAAACAAAAGCAATTTAATAATTATTTACGTAAACAGATTGAGTTGGATGAACATAAGTCAAATAGCTAGAACTTACATAATTTATTCATTTTGGAGGTATTTGAGTCAGTTGTGTTTGATAAATATGAATACATTTAGTCAATCTGACATAATAATTTTGAATTCTTATACTGCTTGAATAACACAAGTAAATTAAGTAAATCTGTAATAATCATTTCATGTTTAAAAAATTACCTGTTTCAATTAGGTGTAACTTCTTTCCAAATTTGAATTAAGTTAAACTAAATACAACATTTGTTGAGTGTATTAACCATGTGCGGAATGTCATTCACCTATTTACCTTATAGCCGATAAGCACGGCACAATAATACACATTCCTCACGCTTGCTGTTTAACCTATGGGCTCAGTCTTGCAATTATCACAATATTTTGCGTCCAATGGGCTTAAATCTTGGGATGTAGTTATATGTCAACGTATTCTCATTCTCTCACTTACTGATTTTCAGCAACCATTTTCGACAACCATCCACCTCCCCACCACCACCAGTTATAATAACCTTAAGGATTGTCATTGGAACTCCGTTCCCCCAGCAGGGGGGTTTCGATGCCAGCAGCCCCGCATAGGGCTACCTGCCATCACAAATTCTGGCTCCGAGGATCTTCCTTCGGAGACGAGGCCATTCCCCATACTATTTAATAAAATATCATATTGCATTCCGTCATTGTTGTTCATTCAGTTAAGCCTGTACTCAATTGAAATTCATCTCAGTAGGAAAACCAATGTATATAGAAACCTAATATTCCAGGGCACAACATGTGATTCAAAAGTACCTAGAATACATATAGGCCTAATATAGATTATATATCAATTGATTTAAAAATGGTGGTGCTCCTACATGTACATTTTATGTTGTGCTCCTAACTTTTATAACTTGGAAGCACCAGCGCTACCAATTTTAGAGCCCTGAGAACATCAGCGATAGAAAATCATTCCTGGATGGGGTAAAGTTGCTATATTCTGACACACACACACAAACACACACACACACACACACACACCCTGTCTCTACTGTCTCTACTCTCTGGAAAGTACAAGCGGTTATTTCAGTGGAGAGGAATAAGCTCATGCTAAGACCTCTTGGTTGTGTGGCGAACTGGCGAAGAGGGTAATCATGCTGTCACCTTCCTGGTATGTAGCTAAAAGACAGGTTTTAACCGTGGAGAGATGCAGCTGAAAGCGCTATGGGTCAGGTCAGACTGTGTGCTTCTAAGGAGAGAGAGAGAGAGAGAGAGAGAGAGAGAGAGAGAGAGAGAGAGAGAGAGAGAGAGAAAGAAAGGGGGAGGGGAAAGACATTTTAGTGATCCAATTGACATTTTAGTCATTTAGCAGACGCTCTTATCCAGAGCGACTTACAATTAGTGAGTGCATACATTTTTCATACTGGCCCCCCGTGGGAAAAAGACAGAGAGCGGGATCAGCACAAAAACAAACATTAATCTCCTCTCCTATGCACCAACCAATCCTTAAGTGCAATCTTTTAATGGAAAACCATTTTCAGGATTATACCCCCTATTGACGGCTTAAGGGGAAAACATACTGTTATTCCCCCATTAAAATGGCTCTCATATCCAACTGTGGTGTTGTTGATGAGACAGTGACCTCCATAGACAATGTACGCACACACGCACACACGCACACACAGACATGCACACGCACTCACACACACACACACACGCACGCACACACACAGAGAAATACTTCTGCTGAGCCCAGCTCAGTCTCCGGGTGACAGAGCAAAAGGACAGATCGATCCCCTGCATCCGGGGAGAGTGGTAGACAAACAGGGACTACAAAACGCTAGCGGTCCCTGTACCGTACTCTGAAGGCATTACGTGCGGCTGGGTAGACGGTGTGGAGGACAGGGACACCGGGGACCTCGCTTCCACCGGTGTGAAACTATGTGTGTGTGTGTGTGTGTGTGTGTGCGTGTGTGTGTGTGTGTTTGTTTGCGAATCGGTTTGTGTGCACTCTGACACCACATTGCTCCAGCATCTGCTCTTTCCTGCTGCTGTTTTTGCTGTTGCTACTGTTCTGTACTGAATAGGCACTAGACAATCTCCCTCGATCTCTCTCTGACTCTACCTGCACATAGGACTAGGCATGACCTAGAAACCTAGACTTAGTACCATGTTAAAAACCTATATTCTTTGGCATGATCTTTATTGAAAGCACTATAATTTGTTGATTAATGTAACCCCACATCATAGGGTCATAGAGTATATGCACCAGCATAAGTTATCCAAGACAGACTATAGTAAATAAATGTAGTGACAACATGAAGTTCAGTAGGTTTATTGTTGCTCTCCCTCTCTCTCTTCTTTTTATTCTGTTGTTATTCGCTGAGGGGTAAAGACAATAACGCAAATGAAGATGAAATATACATACAGTATATTTACATCACACAAGTAGTGAATTTAATTCAGCGAGATGAGATTTGCATGTCAAAGCTCTGATTACAATGTGTGCTATTCCCTATATGATATACTGCAATTATTTGTTTGTATGGATAAGGGTAACACTTTAGTTTACAGTATAGAAATAAGAGGGTAAGGTTCGGAAAGTACCAGGAAACAACAGTGAAATAAGACGGCAACAACCAGGTAAGAACATGGTTATTCCCCATAAATAGTTTGTTTGTAGCTGCTAAGTCCTGATATAAAGAGTAATGAATTGTCCTGGTTATGTAGGAACAACTATTCGTTTTTGAAGAACTGTCAATAATAGAGGTTATACTTATTAAGAATGTATTTGGACCTTTCACTTATGCTGTATGTGGGCCATCCTAAAAAACGACCTTTTGGCTGGTAGCTGGGTAATTGCCTCTCGTTTCCGTTTTGTTTCCGATTACTTTCCTGTCGTTACCCAGTTTTTCAACACTATAGTCCTCTGTAGCTCAATTGGTAGAGCATGGCGCTTGTAACGCCAGGGTAGTGGGTTCGATCCCCGGGACCACCCATACGTAAAAATGTATGTACACATGACTGTAAGTTGCTTTGGATAAAAGCGTCTGCTAAATGGCATATTATTATTATTATTATTATTATTATTATTATTATTATTATTATTATTAAATATGATGTACCTTTTACTTCATGTGTAGTTTCGCCATATTTTTGGTGTACCTAGACACTGTATTCTAAAGCAATGCTCTGTTCCACCCTTAACATTCCTTACTACTCACTGGGCAAAAAGGGTCTATATCAGGGGATATCTTTACATGACACGTATTCTAGAGCAGTGGTTACCAAACTTTTCTGAGTCAAGATCACTTCTCAGTCAAAATGCAAGCCGAGATCTACCGCTCAGATTTGTTTTTAACAGGATTTAAAAAACGTAAGCCTATGCAACATTAACCAATTAAAAACAGTACTGTAGCAATGAGGTTTGTGCAGTAGGCTATAGGCCCAATACATTATCCCTGCATTGGCTATGCTTTAATTGCCCTGCCAATGTTGTTCTTCTCAGACCATTTTGAAATTATATTTCAAAATTGTAGGTATATGATCACACTGGTAATAGATAATTTGTTGTTTTTATATTTGTATTTATCATGGATCCCAATTAGTTGCTGCCAAGGCAAAATTAAGGCAGTTATACAATTTACAATACATTTATTACAGAATTCACAACACACTAAGTGTGTGCCCTCAGGCCCATACTCCACTACCCCATATCTACAACACAAAATCTATATGTACGTGTGTGTATAGTGCGTATGTTATCATGTGTGTGTATGCATGTGTCTGTGCCTATGTTTGTGTTGCTTCATAGTCCCTGCTGTTCCATAAGGTGTATTTTTATCTGTTTTTTAAATCTGATTCTACTGCTTGCATCAGTTACCTGATGGGGAATAGAGTTCCATAAAGTCATGGCTCTATGTAGTACTGTGCGCCTCCCATGATCTGTTATGGACATCGGGACTGTGAAGAGACCTCTGGTGGCATGTCTTGTGGGGTGTGCATGGGTGTCTGGGCTGTGTGCTAGTCATTTAAACAGACAGCTCGGTGCTTTCAACATGTCAATACCGCTCACAAATACAAGTAGTGATTGTTTTATTACTTGTGAGGGTGAGTGAGTATAATAATTAGCTATTTTTTCTACTGGACTGATAGACTGCATCTGATGGTCAGTCTGAGTGGAGGGAGGGAGCAGCAGTGATGTTGCCTCTCACACCCGACTCACCGTCCCTCCTCTCTCCCTCCTTCCACTGAGAAAAGGGGACACAGTCTTCCAGCTGATATTACTCAATATAAAATAAAAAAACACGAGCCGCAAATAATAACAACTCTAGCTTATCGAAACACTTTCATTCAAACGCATTCATTGCAGCTGCAGTGCTGGTTGGTTGTAGCGTGAGTGGAAGTAGTAAACGCGCATTTTATGGCTTATAAAACTGTTGAACAAAGTGTTGACAGTGCTGAATAACAACTTAAACATGAACTTACTCATAAAAAAGCAGCTCTTTGCTGTATTTGTTGAGTATCTAGTCATGGTTTTAAAAGTTGTGAAATCTCACATTATCAACTTTGCTGTGTGTTCAAGGCTTCTTTTTACTGTCTATGGCATGAGGAAACTGTGCAGACACAGTGATCTGAGCCATCTGATTGGCCAGCGGTAGGCCTATAGGTGCACTTTAATTGCTCTCTGTGCCTGCTGGGTATGTGGAGTTCTACCTTCAGACACATGAAATGGATCAAAATGGGAACACTTTGCCTGCCCGGCGCTAGGGCTGCTGAATCAAGTGCACCTACAGCCAACAGCGCAAAATGAATAAATAAAATAGGAATGCAAGGCTTTATTGTTGTTGTTTTTCTACAAAAATGTTTGGTGATCGACTAGGAATGGCTTGGAAATCGGTTGGTGAACACTGTTCTAGAGAATACAGACCATTTCAAATGCATATTTAGAGTTTTGTGGATATGCACCATATCCTGACAACTTCTGAATCCAGATGTGTCTTTTAGACATATATGATATTGGGATTACTCAGAATATCACACATGGACATTTCCTATGGCCGGCTATGGACTCATTTGATATTCTGAGATATGTGACATCCTATTTTCTCTCTTCATGTTGACAAATACTGACTGTATACATAGCATATCTAGGGGGTTTTCAGCACATTCAAGATTAAATCTACACTACATGACCAAAAGTATGTGGAGACCTGCTCGTCGAACATCTCATTCCAAAATCATGGACATTAATATGGAATTGGTCCCCCCTTTGCTGCTATAACTGTTCCAATTCATCCCAAAGGTGTTCGATGGGATTGAGGTCAGGGCTCTGTGCAGGCCAGTCAAGTTTTTCCACACCGATCTTGACAAACCATTTCTGTATGGACCTCGCTTTGTGCAAGGGTGCATTGTCATGCTAAAACAGGAAAGGGCCTTCCCAAAACTGTTTCCATAAAGTTGGAAGCACAGAATCATCTAGAATGTCAATGTACGCTCTAGTGTTAAGATTTCCCTTCATTGGAACTAAGGGGCCTAGCCCGAACCATGAAAAACAACCCCAGATCATTATTCTTCCTCCACCAAACATTACAGTTGGCACTACGCATTCGGGCAGGTAGCGTTCTCCTGGCATCCGCCAAACCCAGATTCGTCCATCGGACTGCCAGATGGTGAAGCGTGATTCATCAATCCAGTGAACGCATTTCCACTGCTCCAGAGTCCAATGGTGGCAAGCTTTACACCACTCCAGCCTCACGCTTGCGCATGGTGATTTTAGGCTTGTGTGTGGCTGCTCGGCCATGGAAACCCATTCCATGAAGCTCCTAACGAACAGTTATTGTGCTGACGTTGCTTCCAGGGGCAGTTTAGAAATCGGTAGTGAGTGTTGCAACCGAGGACAGACGATTTTACGCGCTACGCGCTTCAGCACTCGCCGGCCCCGTTCTCTGAGCTTGTGTGGCCTACCACTTCATGGCTGAGCCTTTGTTGCTCATAGACATTTCCACTTCACAATAACAGGACTTACAGTTGACCGGGGCAGCTCTAGCAGACATCTAAGTGAGCGAGAACAGCTCACTGAACATTACTCGCCCTAGCAGAGCTGGTTAGGTTGTTATGTTATCCAGAGCGTTGGTGACTGCAACTGTGCTGTCAGATTGTCCGTTCGTAAATTCAGAGCGTTTCGCGTTCAGAGCGCACACTGGACGTACGCCAATGAGTAGGGTTGATCCGAACGTTCTGACCTCACAACGACAGTCAATAACCCAAGATAACTGGCTAACATTGGCTAGCTACCTCCAGACACATAATGAGAGAACACCCCACTCTGACCATTTTACTCACCCTAGCAGAGTTGGTTAGGCCGTTTTCATGTTATCCAGAGCTTTGGTGTCTGTAACTGTGCTGCTGGAAAAAAATTAATTATGCTTTTTTGCCGAACATTACTGACACCGGCCATATTCAACGGGTGTTCAGTGTTCATAAATTCATCAGTTATTCTGCGCTCTGGCATACTAAGACGAGAGTCTTTTGTTACAACATGTAGCTAAATAGCTAGCTAGGTAAACAATTAATCCCACCGCATGATGTAACATTAGTTAGTGAGCCAGCCAGCTAACGTTAGCTAGCTAGCTCACAGTACACTTTAACTTGAAATGAAACCACTTTCTGTCAAAATTAGAAATGTGTAATACAGTGAGGGAAAAAAGTATTTGATCCCCTGCTGATTTTGTACGTTTGCCCACTGACAAAGACATGATCAGTCTATAATTTTAATGGTAGGTTTATTTGAACAGTGAGAGACAGAACAACAACAACAAAATGTAGAAAAATGCATGTCAAAATTGTTATATAATGATTTGCATTTTAATGAGGGAAATAAGTAATTGACCCCTCTGCAAACCATGACTTAGTACTTGGTGGCAAAACCCTTGTTGGCAATCACAGAGGTCAGATGTTTCTTGTAGTTGGCCACCAGGTTTGCACACATCTCAGGAGGGATTTTGTCCCACTTCTCATTGCAGATCTTCTCCAAGTCATAAAGGTTTTGAGGCTGACGTTTGGCAACTCAAACCTTCAGCTCCCTCCACAAATGTTCTATGGCTAGGCCACTCCAGGACCTTAATGTGCTTCTTTTTGTGCCACTCCTTTGTTGCCTTGGCCGTATGTTTTGGGTCATTGTCATGCTGGAATACCCATCCACGACCAATTTTCAATGCCCTGGATGAGGGAAGGAGGTTCTCACCCAAGATTTGACGGTGCCTGGCCCCGTCCATCGTCCCTTTGATGCGGTGAAGTTGTCCTGTCCCCTTAACAGAAAAACACCCCCAAAGCATACTGTTTCCACCTCCATGTTTGACGGTGGGGATGGGGTTCTTGGGGTCATAGGCAGCATTCCTCCTCGACAGGATTACCTAGGCATACTGACCAGCTCAAATAGACAGAAGCGTGCTATATAGCAGACCAATGAAAACTCATCTTTCGGCATGTACAGCCCACTCATTACCTTAGCCAATCATTGCTAGAGGGAAGGTTGCTGTCTTTTTCTCTGACTAAACCAAATAGGCTCGTAATTTAACAAATGTATTTGAATTTACAGATGGAATACAAGTTTATTATTAACGCACATAAAAGTTCACATGTTCGATAAGGAATTTCTGCCAAAAAACACATTTTGATTTAAAAAAAAAGTTTATGTTCAAACGGCTCTCCTGTTAAGTAGTGACCCGCGACATACACCTAGTTCCCTGAAACTGGTCACATATGTTGACAAATACTAACAGTAGGCCTACATAGTATATTTTCTCAGTACATACAATGTATATGCTTCTGGCTGAGGTCCATATCAGGAACTTGATTTATGATGCTTATTTGAGTTTTGAGGACATTCTCAATAATTTGACAAATATGAAATCAATATCATTTGTGCGCACTAACCGCAAGCTATAAGCACTGTAACTGGTAGCCTAGCAACAAGAATCACATCTTTTGAGCTGCGGAGTTCCAACTGTCATTTTTGAATTTGGGCGCCACAAATTAGTTTGGAAACGGTGTGGTTGAACTGACAACTGGAGAAACAAAGACGTGAGAAGCTGTTCAGAAAATATCTCAAAGAAAATAACACTAATGTGAGTAGCTAATTTGATATGTTTTATTTATCTTAGTAACTAGAATCAAGAATGTTAGCTAGCTAATTTGGCCAGTAGCTAGTAGGGCTAGCTATCGAGGCTTGATAGGGGGTAAAAGCTAACTGGTAGCCTAGCAAACAAATCAGGGGAAAACATTTTTACACCATATCAAACCTCAAGGTGACAGCTAACGTTTTAAAACATTTAGGCGTATTTTATATTACTGGATAATATAAGCTAACTAGCTAGCTTACTAACTAGCAACTTGGATAGCTAGCTAGTTCCAGTAAGTTTTCTCGTCATGAATGAAGCAGGTAGGGTAGCTACCTTGTGTTATGGTTATGTGAAATGACAATATTTTCTTGCAATAATGACACAATCTTGATTCATGATTTATGCTTTGACAGTTAGGAGTGAATCACAGACCAACACTCTAATGCTACCACCACGTTGTGTCTGGACTGCAAGGGACTGCCGCTGATCCAATCTGCACCCATCGCAACGTCTATAATAACAAACAGGGCAGGCGGGGTATTGCGGGTGTGTATATTTAATTTTCTGTTAAATAAATAAAATGAATGTTTCGCAAAGATCGGCCTACGTTTACATTTTTCCAGAAAACATGTGTTGTGATTGGAGCGATGGATTTGCTATGCTGCATTTTTCAACCTCTTCAGGATCGGGCTCTTTTTTTCAATTTTCGCCTAAAATGACATACCCAAATCTAACTGCCTGTAGCTCAGGACCTGAAGCAAGGATATGCATATTCTTGATACCATTTGATACCACACATTAGATATGGTAAAAGATAATACAAACAAAAAACATGCATATTATTTGTTTTAATCATCTTTGAAATGCAAGAGAAAGGCCACAATATAATATTGCAGTTTATGCGCAATTTAGATTTTGGCCACTAGATAGAAGCAGTGTCTGTGCAAAGTTTCAGATTGATCCAGTGAAGCATTGCAATACTGGACTATTTTCTTTCAAGTCTGCCCAAATGTGCTGAATTGGTCAATTGATACATTTTCAAGTACATAACTATAGAGAACATACACAAATGATATGGTTATACAAAATGTAAGTTTACACACTCCCAGGAATGTCATATGATGGATCAATAGCTTATACACTAACTTTCACACATCTAGATGGCCGTGCGGGGTGGGTGTGGAGCCAGAGACAGCAGGGGTTCAAACTGTAGAATCCAGTTCCTACTTTTGAATATAAAAATGGATTTTATCAAATAAAATTATTCTACATTTTATTTATGGGACCCTTAGGATGACAAATCAGAGCAATGTAAGTACATTATTTACCTTCAGAGGTGAACGTTTCAAACCAGTTGCCGTGATACGTTTTTTGATGTTGTGCACTCTCCTCAAACAATAGCATGGTATTTTTTCACTGTAATAGCTCTGTAAATTGGACAGTGCAGTTAGATTAACAAGAATTTAAGCTTTCTGCTCATATAAGACATGTCTATGTCCTGGAAAGTTTGCTGTCACTTACAACAGTCATGCTAATTACATTAGCGTAAGTTAGCTCAACCGTCCCGTATACGGGACACCAAACCAGGTTAAACAGAAATAGCAACGATGTGCTTTGGAAATAGCAACTTGGATTAAATATGACGATGATCGCCTTTCCGTGCCTTGTATAGCCTACTACTGAATATGGTATGCTCAGATATATCACCTTCATGTGAAGAAGCACAATGATTTTCGACGCCAGAATTTTGATTTGGATTTCATGTAACTTTTTTCAAAAACTTTACAAAAATAAAAACGGAAAAGTTGTGCGTGCATATGTATTCACCCCCTTTGCAATGAAGCCCCTGAATAAGATCTGGTGCAACCAATCAGAAGTCACATAATTAGCTAAATAAAGTCCACCTGTGTGCAATCTAAGTGTCACATGATCTGTCACATGATCTCAGTATACAGTGGGGAGAACAAGTATTTGATACACTGCCGATTTTGCAGGTTTTCCTACTTACAAAGCATGTAGAGGTCTGTAATTTTTATCATAGGTACACTTCAACTGTGACAGGAGGGCTTCTTAAAGAAAAACTAACAGGTCTGTGAGAGCCAGAATTCTTACTGGTTGGTAGGTGATCAAATACTTATGTCATGCAATAAAATGCAAATGAATTACTTAAAAATCATACAATGTGGACAACCCTTATTCAGAGACCAGCTCCCTATCTATAAGGTCCTCTGTAGCTCAGCTGGTAGAGCACGGCGCTTGTAACGCCAAGGTAGTGGGTTCAATCCCCGGGACCACCCATACACAAAAATGTATGCACGCATGACTGTAAGTCGCTTTGGATAAAAGCGTCTGCTAAATGGCATATTATTATTTATTATTATTATTATTTTCTGGATTTTTGTTTTAGATTATGTCTCTCACAGTTGAAGTGTACCTATGATAGAAATTACAGACCTCTACATGCTTTGTAAGTAGGAAAACCTGCAAAATCGGCAGTGTATCAAATACTTGTTCTCCCCACTGTATATTCACCTGTTCTGAAAGGCCCCAGAGTCTGCAACACCAATAAGCAAGGGGCTCCACCAAGAAAGCGGCACCCTGAAGACCAAGGAGCTCTCCAAATAGGTCAGAGACAAAGTTGTGGAGAAGTACAAATAAGGGTTGGGTTGAATAAAAATATCTGAAACTTTGAACATCCCACGGAGCACCATTAAATCCATTAATTAAAAATGGAAAGAATATGGCACCACAACAAACCTGCCAAAAGAGGGCTGCCCACCAAAACCCACGTACCAGGCAAGGAGGGCATTAATCAGAGAGGCAACAAAGAGACCAAAGATAACCCTGAAGGAGCTGCAAAGCTCCACAGCGGAGATTGGAGTATATGTCCATAGGAACACTTTAAGCCATACACTCCACAGAGCTGGGCTTTACGGAAGAGTGGCCAGAAAAAGCCATTGCTTCAAGAATAAAATAAGCAAACGCATTTGGTTTTCGCAAAAAGGTATGTGGGAGACTCCCTAAACATATGGAAGAAGGTACTCTGGTCAGATGAGACTAAAATTGAGCTTTTTGGCCATCAAAGATAACGCTATGTCTGGCGCAAACCCAACACCTCTCATCACCCCGAGAACACCATCCCCTTATTGAAGCATGGTGGTGGCAGCATCATGGTGTGGGGATGTTTCTCATCGGCAGGGACTGGGAAACTTGTCAGAATTGAAGGAATGATGGATGGTGCTAAATACAGGGAAATTCTTGAGGGAAACCTCAGTCTTCCAGAGATTTGAGACTGGGACGGAGGTTCACCTTCCAGCAGGACAATGACCCTAAGCATACTGCTAAAGCAACACTCGAGTGGATTAAGGGGAAACATTTAAATGTATTGGAATGGCCTAGTCAAAATCCAGACCTCAATCCAATTGAAAATCTGTGTTATGACTTAAAGATTGCTGTACACTAACGGAACCCATCCTACTTGAAGGAGTTGGAGCAGTTTTGCCTTGAAGAATGGGCAAAAATCCCAGTGGCTAGATGTGCCAAGCTTATAGCGACATTGCTGCAAAAGGTGGCTCTACCAAGTATTGACTTTGGGGGGGGTGAATAGTTATGCACGCTCAAGTTTTCTGTTTTTTTGTCTTATTTCTTGTTTGTTTCACCCCCAAAAATTATTTAGCATCTTCAAAGTGGTAGGCATGTTGTGTAAATCAAATGATACAAACCCCCAAAAAATCAATTTTAATTCCAGGTTGTAAGGCAACAAAATAAGAAAAATTCCAAGGGGGTGAATACTTTCGCAAGCCACTGTAAATGATCAGCTAATGACTACAGATATGACACTTTTCAGAAAGATTGTGGAGTCGTTCATGCGTGAGTATCAAGGCTTAGATATGTCAGCATGTTGACAAACACTTTCCGGAATAAGAATATTCTACAAATACAGTATGTACAGTTGAAGTCGGAAGTTTACATACACTTAGGTTGGAGTCATTAAAACTTGTTTTTCAACCACTCCACAAATTTCTTGTTAACAAACTATAATTTTGGTTAGTCAGTTAGAACATCTACTTTGTGCATGACACAATTAATTTTTCCAACAATTGTTTACAGACAATTATTTCACTTATAATTCACTGTATCACAATTCCAATCGGTCAGAAGTTTACATACACTAAGTTGACTGTGCATTTAAACAGCTTGGACAATTCCAGAAAATGATGTCATGGCTTTAGAAACTTCTGATAGGCTAATTGACATAATTTGAGTCAATTGGAGGTGTATGCTGTGGATGTATTTCAAGGCCTACCTTAAAACTCAGTGCCTCTTTGCTTGACATCATGAGAAAATCAAACGAAATCAGCCAAGACCTCAGAAAAAACTTGTAGACCTCCACAAGTCTGGTTCATCCTTGGGAGCAATTTCCAAATCAAATCAAATCAAATCAAATCAAATTTTATTGGTCACATGCGCCGAATACAACAGGTGCAGACATTACAGTGAAATGCTTACTTACAGCCCTTAACCAACAGTGCATTTATTTTAAACAAAAAAGTAAGAATAAAACAACAACAAAAAAGTGTTGAGAAAAAAAGAGCAGAAGTAAAATAAAGTGACAGTAGGGAGGCTATATATACAATAAAATAAAGTGACAGTAGGGAGGCTATATATACAGGGGGGTACCGTTGCAGAGTCAATGTGCGGGGGCACCGGCTAGTTGAGGTAGTTGAGGTAATATGTACATGTGGGTAGAGTTAAAGTGACTATGCATAAATACTTAACAGAGTAGCAGCAGCGTAAAAAGGATGGGGTGGGGGGGCAGTGCAAATAGTCCGGGTAGCCATGATTAGCTGTTCAGGAGTCTTATGGCTTGGGGGTAGAAGCTGTTGAGAAGTCTTTTGGACCTAGACTTGGCACTCCGGTACCGCTTGCCGTGCGGTAGCAGAGAGAACAGTCTATGACTAGGGTGACTGGAGTCTTTGACAATTTTGAGGGCCTTCCTCTGACACCGCCTGGTATAGAGGTCCTGGATGGCAGGGAGCTTTGCCCCAGTGATGTACTGGGCCGTACGCACTACCCTCTGTAGTGCCTTGCGGTCAGAGGCCAAGCAGTTGCCATACCAGGCGGTGATGCAACCAGTCAGGATGCTCTCGATGGTGCAGCTGTAGAACTTTTTGAGGATCTGAGGACCCATGCCAAATCTTTTTAGTCTCCTGAGGGGGAATAGGCTTTGTCGTGCCCTCTTCACGACTGTCTTGGTGTGTTTGGACCATGATAGTTCGTTGGTGATGTGGACACCAAGGAACTTGAAGCTCTCAACCTGTTCCACTACAGCCCCGTCGATGAGAATGGGGGCGTGCTCAGTCCTCTTTTTTTTCCTGTAGTCCACAATCATCTCCTTTGTCTTGGTCACGTTGAGGGAGAGGTTGTTGTCCTGGCACCACACGGCCAGATCTCTGACCTCCTCCCTATAGGCTGTCTCATCGTTGTCGGTGATCAGGCCTACCACTGTTGTGTCGTCGGCAAACTTAATGATGGTGTTGGAGTCGTGCCTGGCCATGCAGTCATGGGTGAACAGAGAGTACAGGAGGGGACTGAGCACGCACCCCTGAGGGGCCCCCGTGTTGAGGATCAGTGTGGCAGATGTGTTGTTACCTACCCTTACCACCTGGGGGAGGCCCGTCAGGAAGTCCAGGATCCAGTTGCAGAGGGAGGTGTTTAGTCCCAGGATCCTTAGCTTAGTGATGAGCTTTGAGGGCACTATGGTGTTGAATGCTGAGCTGTAGTCAATGAATAGCATTCTCACGTAGGTGTTCCTCTTGTCCAGGTGGGAAAGGGCAGTGTGGAGTGCGATAGAGATTGCATCATCTGTGGATCTGTTGGGGCGGTATGCAAATTGGAGTGGGTCTAGGGTTTCTGGGATTATGCTGTTGATGTGAGCCATGACCAGTCTTTCAATCAAAGACCTGAAGGTACCACGTTCATCTGAACAAACAATAGTACGCAAGTATAAACACCATGGGACCACGCAGCCGTCATACCACTCAGGAAGGAGACGCGTTCTGTCTCCTAGAGATTAACATACGTTGGTGCGAAAAGTGCAAATCAATCCCAGAACAATAGCAAAGGACCTTGTGAAGATGCTGGAGGAAACGGGTACAAAAGTATCTATATCCACAGTAAAACGAGTCCTATATCGACATAACCTGAAAGGCCACTCAGCAAGGAAGAAGCCACTGCTCCAAAACCACCACAAAAAGTCAGACTACGGTTCACAACACTTGAATGAAAGGATTGTATATATTTATTTTGCTTCTTGTAGCATGAAATCAATCATCAGTCGTCATAGCCAGAAAATAACATAGCTAACGTTAGCTAGATTGAAGATAGGTAACTATTTACAGACTGCATTTCAACATCGTCATAGAAGGATGGTATCTAGCTAGCTGATGATGGCTTCAGTTGACAGCTACTGTACTGGATGGTCCCATTCCAGCCGAAGCAATCCACACAATGATATCCACATTGGTTTGCATCAATACTATGAGGCCTAGACATGAGGCCTGTGCATTATCCGTCAATTTTTAAAGTACCGTCAAGTACAAAAGTATTATTTTTTTAACGTGAGTATGAATTATCTGCGGTGGCAGGTGCAGTGAATACCGCAGAGTTCGAGCCTCACCCCAATGATTACAAAGATTATTCTGGCCCAGTGGGAGTGAGATTTTTGGAGGGAATTGATCCTTGCAATTCTGTCGGATCCATATGTGGTTTCAGGTTGGGTGGAGAAGAGGTTGGGGACTGTTGAATTGGTTTAAGTAACTCAAAATGGACTTGTGATGATTTTTTGTGTCATTTATGGTCATGTTGCAACAGTTTGTAGGTGGAGATTCCTAGATGTGAGACGTGTGCAGGAGGGCATGAGACAAAGGAATGTGTAGTATCGGTGGAAAAAGCTGTGTGTGTTAACTGTAGGGATGACCATATTGCTGGAGATCAGAAGTGTCCGGTGAGAGAAAGGCAGGTCGAGGGAGTACAGAAGGTGTAAAATGTTGAGGCAGTAATACCATAGAAGAAGAAGTGATTACATCATGACAAGGCGCCTTGATGCACAGGATGTCAATACTGCCAGATCTTGGAAGAGACATTTCTAGAATAATAAATAATAACTTTGTGAAATGTGAGTATTATGTTTATTTATTCAACAAGTTATGTTAAAGGGGCAGTGCAGTTAAAAACATAAGGACCTGGTGGAGACTCAATGTACTGTAAGGCCCCTGGTGGCATTCAACTCTGGTCCTGGAGAGCCACAGCTCTACTTCTGTCTGTTGTCTCTGAGTAATTACTGTTTGTTGTAATGTGACATACATTCAGATGAAGATGAAGACTTGATGACATTAAATGAGTGATGGTGTTGTGCTCTGAATCTGCAGTGGGCTCTGCCTGGCTCCCTCTGCTCAGAGATGGAAGAGTCATCATGAACAAACAGTTGATGCCCGTTGCTGCCAACCTGCCACCCGGATACCTCAACATCTAGGAGGGCATCATCAAGGTAATGGTAGGAGTGGGAAGGGACGAGAAGGGAAGGGAATATAATATAATTCAGAGTGATTAACATTTAAATGTAATCCATGTAACCCACTGCCTCTGGCCAGTAATGGGTCTCTACTCAGTCTCAATAAAGAATTAGATTATTTTTCTCAGCATTCTGGTCCAGACATTAAATGGGTGGATGGGAGGAAGGAGTTGTTCAAATTGTCAACTCACCTGGTCTCTACTGTCTACACACAGGTCTGTACTACTAATCAAGTCACCAAGGCCATGTCTAGACTTGACAGTTAATGCAGTTTTTGTATTCTGATCATTGAGTTCTGAACAAGGAATTTTGAACACATCATGCGTCTTCACCTACATTTAAATATGTCTACTGTGTCCACATTGTGTCCGGATTCCTTCTTCCCACGCTATATTCAAATGCCAGTAATCATTCTGCAAACGGTAGCATAGGCAACATATTATAAAAACACAACAACAATATTTTAAAGAGGTCGTTAGCTAGGAGTAATACTGGCTGTTCCTCCTGTTCCTCTGTTTCCAGAGTGATGGTTCAAATTGTAGCTCAGTGTCATGAGGAGGGACTGGAACATCACCTCAGGTCCTATGTGAAGGTACAGTACAATCTTTAAAATAAACTAACCTTACACCTTTAGACATATACTAGAGCTGGGTGATATGGACCAAAATCCATATTATTGCCTGAATTGATGCCATAACGATAAATTGAACAATACATTTATACAATTAATGTGCAACACAGTTTTTGTAATGATCCATTAAACTACTCCTACTAGTTTGATGGTTGTAGCCATCAATTGTTCCATTAAAATATATGTTTTTTACAACCAAATCTCTATTTTTGATGTAACCGGCATGGTATAGAAGGGTCCAGCACCTTTTGTGGGATTTCAAATGTTTTTGAAAATGTACCATAAACAGTAAATCACTTCCTCAACCTCGTTGTGTAGTATCAGGGCCCAAGAAAAAAACAGGAACAAAGGCTTCAAAAACACCCAAATACGTCCTTTTAATATAGTGATGCAGGTCTATTACCTGGTTGTTGCCGTCTTATTTCACTGTTGTTTCCTTGTACTTTCCGGACGTTACCCTCTTACTTCAGCACTGTAAACTAAGGTGCTGCCAGGATAAATCAAAAACTTCAAAAATGAAATCTGGCTAATGAAGAAAAATTGGAAGAAATATGAAATGCATATTCATAACCATGGTAGCAATTGAAAGTGAACAATTGACAATTATTAGACCAAAGTTGAGGACACAGTTCACCTGACACAAGACTGAATCCAAATAATACACAGTTGATTTTTTGCTTTTTACATTTACTGTAATTTTTGCCACAATAGTTGATAAAGATACATTCAGTAACATGATAAGAATATTCCTGGAAAATGTGGGGTAGGTGCAACATAAGACACAAATGACAAGGGTTTGACTTCAGAGAAACATTACTTAATTTTGGTGCGCATAGAAAGGATTTATGAGTGCATTTAGATGTGTGTTCTGCTGCAAATGTAATTCACGATAGACAAACATAGGCTCATTCTGTTCAGAACAACCCAGGGTATGACGCCATTTCGTCTTGTAATTTTACATCAAACATAGTGATTGATCATAAACATTGACACCGTGACATGAGTTTTATGATATGGAAATGTGAAGTGAAGGTATATATTACAGTGCCTTCGGAAAGTATTCTGACCCCTTGACTTTTTCCACATTTAGAGACGTTACAGCCTTATTCTAAAATGGAATAAATAAAACAAATTCCTCAGGTTTTTAGACATTTTTGCAAATTTATTAAAATAAAAAAACAGAAATACCTTATTTATATAAGTATTCAGACCCTTTGCTATGAGTCTCGAAATTGAGCTCAGGTGCATCCTGTTTCCATTGATCATCCTTGAGATGTTTCTACAACCTGATTGGAGTTCACCTTTGTCCAATTTAATTGTTTGGACATGATTTGGAAAGGCACACACCTGTCTATATTAGGTCCCACAGTTGACAGTGCATGTCAGAGCAAAAACCAAGCCATGAGGGCAAAGGAATTGTCCGTAGAGTTCCGAGACATGATTGTGTTGAGGCAGAGATCTGCGGAAGGGTACCAAAAAATGTCTGCAGCATTGAAAGTCCCCCAGAACACAGTGGCCTCCATCATACTTAAATTGAAGAAGTTTATAACCCCCAAGACTCTTCCTAGAGCTGGCCGCAAACTGAGCAATCGGGGGAGAAGGGCCTTGGTCAGGGAGGTGACCAAGAACCTGATGGTCACTCTGACAGAGCTCTAGAGTTCCTCTGTGGAGATGGGAGAAACTTCCAGAAGGACAACCATCTCTGCAGCACTCCACCAATCAGGCCTTTATGGTAGAGTGGACAGACGGAAGCCACTCCTCAGTAAAAGGCACATGACAGCCCGCTTGGAGTTTGCCAAAAGTCACCTAAAGACTCTCAGACCATGAGAAACAAGATTCTCTGAGATTGAACTCTTTGGCCTGAATGCCAATCGCCACGTCTGGAGGAAACCTGGCACCATCCCTACGGTGAAGCATTGTGGTGGCAGCATCACGCTATGGGGATGTTTTTCAGTGGGAGACTAGTCAGGATCGAGGCAAAGATGAACTGAGCAAAGTACAGAGAGATCCTTGATGGAAACCTGCTCCAGAGCACTCAGGACCTCAGACTGGGGCGAAGTTTACCTTCCAACAGGACAACGACACTAAGCAGACAGACAAGACAGTGCAGGAGTGGCTTCGGGACAAGTCTCTGAATGTCCTTGAGTTGCCCAGCCAGAGCACGGACTTGAACCCGATCGAACATCACAGGAGAGACCTGAAAATAGCTGTACAGCAACTGTCCCCATCCAACCTGACAGAGCTTGAGAGGATCTGCGGAGAAGAATGGGAGAAAGTACCCAAATACAGTTTTGCCAAGCTTGTAGCATCATAGCCACGAAGACTTGATGCTGTAATCGCTGCCAAAGGTGCTTCAACAAAGTACTGCGTAAAGGGTCTGATTACTGTTTTTGCTTTCTCATTATGGGGTATTGTGTGTAGATTGATGAGAGGAAAAAAACAATTTAATCAATTTTAGAATAAGGCTGTAACATAACAAAATGTGGAAAAAGAAATGGTGTCTGAATACTTTCCGAAGGCACTATATAATCCTCAATGTCTCATCTTTCAAAATATATTGATTGCTTTTAATTTACAGCATTTTCTTCACCAAGACAACTAACATTTAGCAAAAGATGCCCAATTAGCGTAGGGATGGGGGCTACTTCTTGTTGCGTGCGGTGCTCAAGTTACTTTTACATTACATTTGAGTCATTTAGCAGACACTCTTATCCAGAGCGACATACAGTTAGTGAGGGCATACATTATTTTTTTATTTTTCATACTGGCCCCCCCGTGGGAAGTTCAGAACAGCTGTCAGTCAAAATCCATAAAGCATTGTGAAGCGCAGAGCCTGAGATCTGACGAAAAAGTATGAACATACAGTGGGGAAAAAAAGTATTTAGTCAGCCACCAATTGTGCAAGTTCTCCCACTTAAAAAGATAAGAGAGGCCTGTAATTTTCATCATAGGTACACGTCAACTATGACAGACAAAATGAGAAAAAAAATCCTGAAAATCACATTGTAGGATTTTTAATGAATTTATTTGCAAATTATGGTGGAAAATAAGTATTTGGTCAATAACAAAAGTTTCTCAATACTTTGTTATATACCCTTTGTTGGCAATGACACAGGTCAAACATTTTCTGTAAGTCTTCACAAGGTTTTCACACACTGTTGCTGGTATTTTGGCCCATTCCTCCATGCAGATCTCCTCTAGAGCAGTGATGTTTTGGGGCTGTCGCTGGGCAACATGGACTTTCAACTCCCTCCAAAGATTTTCTATGGGGTTGAGATCTGGAGACTGGCTAGGCCACTCCAGGACCTTGAAATGCTTCTTATGAAGCCACTCCTTCGTTGCCCGGGCGGTGTGTTTGGGATCATTGTCATGCTGAAAGACCCAGCCACGTTTCATCTTCAATGCCCTTGCTGATGGAAGGAGGTTTTCACTCAAAATCTCACGATACATGGCCCCATTCATTCTTTCCTTTACACGGATCAGTCGTCCTGGTCCCTTTGCAGAAAAACAGCCCCGAAGCATGATGTTTCCACCCCCATGCTTCACAGTAGGTATGGTGTTCTTTGGATGCAACTCAGCATTCTTTGTCCTCCAAACACGACGAGTTGAGTTTTTACCAAAAAGTTATATTTTGGTTTCATCTGACCATATAACATTCTCCCAATCCTCTTCTGGATCATCCAAATGCACTCTAGCAAACTTCAGACGGGCCTGGACATGTACTGGCTTAAGCAGGGGGACACGTCTGGCACTGCAGGATTTGAGTCCCTGGCGGCGTAGTGTGTTACTGATGGTAGGCTTTGTTACTTTGGTCCCAGCTCTCTGCAGGTCATTCACTAGGTCCCCCCGTGTGGTTCTGGGATTTTTGCTCACCGTTCTTGTGATCATTTTAACCCCACGGGGTGAGATCTTGCGTGGAGCCCCAGATCGAGGGAGATTATCAGTGTCTTCCATTTCCTAATAATTGCTCCCACAGTTGATTTCTTCAAACCAAGCTGCTTACCTATTGCAGATTCAGTCTTCCCAGCCTGGTGCAGGTCTACAATTTTGTTTCTGGTGTCCTTTGACAGCTCTTTGGTCTTGGCCATAGTGGAGTTTGGAGTGTGACTGTTTGAGGTTGTGGACAGTTGTCTTTTATACTGATAACAAGTTCAAACAGGTGCCATTAATACAGGTAACAGTGGAGGACAGAGGAGCCTCTTAAAGAAGAAGTTACAGGTCTGTGAGAGCCAGAAATCTTGCTTGTTTGTAGGTGACCAAATACTTATTTTTCACCATAATTTGCAAATAAATTCATTAAAAATCCTACAATGTGATTTTCTGGAATTTTTTTCTCTCAATTTGTCTGTCATATTTGACGTGTACCTATGATGAAAATTACAGGCCTCTCTCATCTTTTTAAGTGGGAGAACTTGCACAATTGGTGGCTGACTAAATACTTTTTTTCCCCACTGTATATGCACTCAATACTGTAAATCGCTCAGGATTTTTATTTGTTATTTATTTTTATTTAACCTTTATTTAACTCTGGATAAGAGCGTCTGCTAAATGACTAAAATATCAATGTAAAATAAGATGTAATTCATAGCATGTTACTGTACAGACACTGTGTTCCAATTTATGTGCTAATCAGTGCCCGAAACTGCCATTTTCAACCCGTATGCGAGTTTAAAGGGTTAATTGCCCGATTATTTTAATAACAAATGGGTTATATGCATTTGAGAAATGATGTTCAGCCGCTTTTTCTTTTAAATAAAAGTACAATTCTAAAGCACAGTTCTTTAGGTGTTCTGTTCGTTCTTCATTTACAGCGACGAACATTACGCTTGATGCAGACACTTAAATCAAGTGTGATGCAGTGAACTCTCCCAAAAACGCAGGGCACATCCAAAAACATCAAGTTTTGGATGAGTTTTTCTGCTTACCAGCACAAAACACAATCCAAATCTAAGACTCTGCAATATGCAATAGCTTCTAAATTACATCCAGTAATACCAAAAAACATCTACCTAGTCCCCGAAAGTGTGTGCACAGCACTAAATATTTGGATTTTCTGTCTTTTTTTCTTAATCTTTCTTTTTTTTTTGCACAGATGTGTTTTTTGGCAGCGGTCCCCTCATTGCATCTACTTTTACCTCACTGCTGAAGGATTAACCAGGACTACTGAGAATAATTAACAGCCCAGAAACTCAATCTGACATTACCCCATCTGCCTAAATAGATAGATACATAAATCTATGACCTACATTTCATTAATAACTCACCATCTCAATGAGGAAACTTTCTCTCCTCCTGTACGGAGTTTGCTGCTTTCCTGTCTCGTATCATCTCTCCGTCGATACACTCTGAGTGTGTAGGTGGAAACTTCAATGGGGTGCATCGAGTACGTGTGTTATTTCCCCTCCTCAAATGTGGGCCGAGATCCGAGATGAAATGCTAAAGTACTGACAGAAGGCCTCATTTGACTAAGAATCTGCTTCTTCTTTTCCCTTCTCCATCGATCAGCGTCGTATGGTGCTGCGCGAAAATTCAACCGCCGCATCGCAAATTATTCGATACAGCCTGCCAAAGATGGTGGATCCAGTGGAGTCAGAGAGAAGGGGATGAACCACAAAGGATTCTATTAATCCTTAGTTGTTTTTAAGTTTATTTTCAAACATCTCATGTGGAATCCATGGAAGAAGAAAAAACTACTCAGAGTGTACTTCAAAGCAACAGTTTTAACTGTTTAAACTGTTTTATACGAGGTTGGGGGATTGGGTATTGCAAGTATGCTAGGCTCGCTGTAGGTCACAGGTGGCCAGTGGCACCTTAATTGGGGAGGACAGGCTCATAGTAATGGCTGGAACGGAATTAATGGAATGGTATCGAACACAGAGCATAAATGCATAAAGAATAAACATGCATAATGATGATACACACACACACTGAGTAAATGTAAGGTTGGCACCATTCTGGGGTCTAATCTGTTACTAGATGTCTATATCAAGTGGTCTGGTAAACATTGATATTCATCATCACAAACTGTTTCTCCACAGATGCATGCTACACTCCACAGCTGACTGGCAGACTTTACATCAATAAATAATGATCACAATTAGATAATATTCATTAGATTCAGTGTCCACACTAGGCACACATTTTGAAATGCATCATTTATACCACATCGTTATGTGAGTGTGTCTGTGTATAAATTGAAGGTGTTGAGGGCATGGGAACTTGCATGTAGAAGAGGAAAAACAGACAAAATATAGAGGGTGAGAGAGCGAGGGAAAGTTGTAGGAAAGGAAGAGGAGAAATTGCCATTAGTAATACAGTCAATGATTAATATCAGCGGAGAGAGAACGCTGGTTCAGTCTGCCATGAATGGCACCCTGGCTGGCACTCACTAGTCGTCTGGGAGCGGAGAGAGGGGAGCAGGGAGAGTGAAGTTGCCCCACAGGCCCGATTACTCATCACAGCACTACATTAGAACTGTGTCTGTTAGCGCTGATAAATAATGAACACGCTTGGCACCACTCACCATAGCTAGCCTAGCACATAAATGGATTCATATAAGCTTTCTACTACCCTACCCCTCCTTTTTTACTCCCTCCCTTTCTTTGTGTCAATTTACCTATTTCTATTTCCTCACTGGCATTCGATCAAGAGTAAAGTAAATACATGAAGCACTTTGAAGTAATGGATGATTAGGTAATGACTGACGTTAACGAAAAATATATACATGCTGTCACGAACGTTGAAGAACGGGTCAGACCAAGGTGTAGCGTGGTATGCGAACATGTTTATTTAAACTGGATAAACACTCGACCAAAACAACAAAAGGCAACGTAACGTGACACAAACTATGGCTAAGACACATACAAGCCAAACAAGAGTACGAACAAGATCCCACAACCCAGACAGGAAAACTGGCTGCCTAAGTATGATCCCCAATCAGAGACAACGAGCGACAGCTGCCTCTGATTGGGAATCATACCCGGCCAAACATAGACGTATAACAACTAGACTCTAAACATAGATATACAACAACATAGAACTAAACATGCACACCCTGACCAAACTAACTAGAGTTCTATAGGTCAGGGCGTGACACATGCGGGCAGATTGGAGATGATATAGCATGTCTGTTCTGCGAAATATATTCCCAAATAAATGTATTCTCAAATATTTTATTTTCTCTGTTATGCTGTGTGCATTGAACTGACATGAATGATTGTTGTTGACACTCCGATGTTCAGATGAAGGGAATTAAATAGTATATAATGTGCTCCACCTCAGCGCTCAACTCAAGCAGGGGTGTGTATCCTACTGTAGCTGCTGGCAAAGTAATTCAAAACCTATACTTTATCTTTCAGGATGTAACTATCAAGTGGTACTTTTTTTGCCATGAAATGTTGTTATTAAAACAAAATTATAAAACCCCATAGTAGAACAATTGTAGACCTCCACAAGTCTGGTTCATCCTTGGGAGCAATTTCCAAACGCCTGAAGGTACCACGTTCATCTGTACAAACAATAGTTCGCAAGTTTAAACGCCATGGGACCACGCAGCCGTCATACCGCTCAGGAAGGAGACGCGTTCTGTCTCCTAGAGATGAACGTACGTTGGTGCGAAAAGTGCAAATAAATCCCAAAACATCAGCAAAGGACCTTGTGAAGATGCTGGAGGAAACAGGTACAAAAGTATTTATATCCACAGTAAAACGAGTCCTATATCGACATAACCTGAAAGGTAGCTCAGCAAGGAAGAAGCCACTGCTCCAAAACCGCCATAAAAAAGCCAGACTACGGTTTGCAACTGCACATGGGGACAAAGATCGTACTTTTTGAAGAAATGTCCTATGGTCTGATGAAAGAAAAATATAACTGTTTGGCCATAATGACCATCGTTATGTTTGGAGGAAAAAGGGGAATACTTGCAAGCCGAAGAACACCATCCCAACCGTGAAGCACGGGGGTGGCAGTATTATGCTGTGGGGGTGCTTTGCTGCAGGAGGGACTGGTGCACTTCACAAAATAGATGGCATCATGAGGAAGGAGAATTATGTGGATATATTGAAGTAACATCTCAAGACATCAGTCAGGAAGTTAAAGCTTGGTCGCAAATGGGTCTTCCAAATGGACAATGACCCCAAGCACACTTCCAAAGTTGTGGCAAAATGGCTTAAGGGCAACAAAGTCAAGTTATTGGAGTGGCCATCACAAAGCCCTGACCTCAATCCTATAGAAAATGTGTGGACAGAACTGAAAAAGCGTGTGCGAGCAAGGAGGCCTACAAACCTGACTCAGTTACACCAGCTCTGTCAGGAGGAATGGGCCAAAATTCACCCAATTTATTGTGGGAAGCTTGTGGAACGCCTCCCGAAACGTTTGACCCAAGTTAAACAATTTAAAGGCAATGCTACCAAATACTAATTGAGTGTATGTAAACGTCTGACCCACTGGGAATGTGATGAAAGAAATAAAAGCTGAAATAAATCATTCTCTCTACTAGTATTCTGACATTTCACATTCTTAAAATAAAGTGGTGATCCTAACTGACCTAAGACAGGGAATTTTTACTAGGATTAACTGTCAGGAAACTGAGTTTAAATGCATTTGGCTAAGGTGTATGTAAACTTCCGACTTCAACTGTCTTTACCTAGTAGACTTGTTGTTGTGTGGTTTTTGCAAGATAAATATCTGGAGGCGCATTCAAGTTGCGAGAGCTATACCCGTTGGGCACAGATGTCAATTCAAAGTCTATTCCACGTTGGTTCAACGTAATTTAATTTACATTATGTGGTAACAACGTTGATTCAACCAGTGTGTGCCCAGTGGGTAGTGAGGGAAACATTTATTCTTAATGCAATCACAGGAAAACACTTTTGAAAGCAGTTTTGTCCTTGTTAAGAAAGAGGGGGATCCCAGTTTTCCAAATATGGTTAAGGTGCAGCTGCACAACAGAGCTCTTAAAGGGGCAATGATGTCTTAAAAGGGCAATGACATACTTTGTAATGGAAAACAAAAAAACTAAATTTATAGTGAATGACAGTTGATAGCTATTTATATATTGATAATAAATAATAATAATTAATAATAATAACAATCATGATGTTGTGTCCTATGGGGTGAATGCAGATGGACAAACCCCATGCTTCAGCCTATGTATTTATAGCCACTATGATGCATCAGTTCGGCTACAGGTGAAATGTATATTGATAATGTCAATCTGATAATACAGACCATGCATAGGATGTATGCATGGTCCAATATGTTAAAGTAACTGCCCAGTGTTTACAGATTTCTATGAAATATGACCTATACTTACTTACAACATGAGTGAAATATTTTTTTTAATTAAGTACAGTATGTTAAAAAGCAGAGAGGAAATTCACAAATTGTACAGCACAACGGCAGAGTCATGTCTGAAGTGTAAAACTAATAATGACTCAATAATCCATGCTTTCTGGGAATGCTATAAAGTCCGGAAGTTGTGGGCGCAGCAAGAAAGTTGTCTGTCAAAAGTATTACAATGTAAACGTACTTTTAATCCGTCTGTCTGCATATTTCAAGACATGGCATATGTGTGTGTAGTCAGGTACCTAATGGGCTGGACGATTATCTTCTCATCACTCATCTTGAAAAAACTAAAAACTTGGAAATCAATCAATCCGCCATTACTAACACAATGGAAAAATCAGATTATTTATTATTGACATTTTGAAATAGCATGTTATTGTGCTCATTTCTGGAGGTGGAAATTATATTTTAGATGGTGTCAGCGTAATTTTATTTTCAATCCTTTTGGAGTACAATAACCTTTTAAAAAGTCACCAGAACTGAGCTTCTCAGTACTACTACATAAAAAGTATCCCGGAGACCCAGTAAGCAACAGGACAGGAATTGGTCAAATTCGCAATTTAATAAATGTACAAAAATGATAATCTTTCCCTAAAAGCAGGATGTTCATGGCATTCTTACATGAAAGGGGAGGTAAACCTGGCCCCATACAATCGATTTGAGATTGACTGAAGTTTAATTAATCAGATTTTTTGTTGCTTTAAACCATGAACCAAAGAGGCAACATATTTATATAGGAAAGCTTCAGTCAGCCATTCCTCACTCATTATGGTGTGACAGTTGGTAGTGCGCACAGGATCCTTTCCAAACTAAAAAGACAGAGATATTTTTCACATGGACTGTTTACATGCAAATGGATGGTGAGTGATTGTTGCTCACAGACAACAGGGGCAGCTCAGTTGAGCGATGCCATGGTAACTACTGTTTGTAAATTCTTTGTAACACACTGTAATATGGATTTTGCTGAAGCTAAATATTGGACTTTAATGCCAATTGACCCAATACAATTTTTTTTTCCAAGCCTTAGGAAGCAGATTTTCATTCTTATTATGTAACCATATGAGTAGACAAGGCTAGGGTTACTTTCAGAGACTTTGTGAACTTTTCAGCACTCTTTGAGACATTGCTGACAGCACCCTTTTCAGCAAAAGTACCACAAGTGACACCATTTTGAGATGAGAGAAGGGGAGTGAGAGAGAGGGAGAGCGGGGAAAAAAGGAAAGAGGATAATGTTTCATGAAACCTTTTTTTTTTGTTTCATCTTGTGAAAACGCTGACTTCAGCATGGATTAGGAGGTGTGATGGTTCTTTATTATTTTGTTTTTCCACTCTGAAGAGGATAAGAGAAGAGGAGCGTGGCATATTCTGTCAAGGTCAGAGGGACGTCTTGGTATAATGATATTCCCTTGTAATTGTACCTGTGTGTTTAATCCTGCAGTCAGCAGGAATAGAACATGGCTGCTGTATGCCTAGGTGTGTGTGTGTGTGTGTGTGTGGCTGCTGTATGCCTAGGTGTGTGTGTTTTCTGTCTCTGTGCCTGTGGGTGTGCGCACGTCTGTGTGTCTGTCTATCTGTCTGTGTGTGTGTTTTTGTCCAGTATCAGTTTAAGAAAGTACAGGCCTACTCATCTCCATCCCTCAACTGAAACCTTCCTCCCCTCAAACGAGAGGCCGCTAAACTTCCTTGAAAAACTCCCCTGTCAATGTGAACATAAAGTGAGACTAAGGAGCTCCAAGCGAACAGAAATCCCTTTAAGTGAAAGATACCGACAGTTGTATCATAGCCGTGATAACTTTCACCGGGTTCACTGTGTGCCTGGCTGCAGGAGCTGCTTGCCTCTGTAATTAATCTCTGGAGGATTGGCTGGAGACATTTTTTAAGCTGAATGAGTTTTGTGTGGTATTCCTTTCCCATAGCGTCTGGCAACCTAGTGCTAATGATGCTAGTGCGGATCAAAGTGGGCCAATACACACACACACACACACACACACACTGCCATGAATGCATTTGAGGAGTGTGTGTGTGTGTGTGTTTGAGTGTGTATTGGAATGTGCACATGCCAGAGAAAGAGACAGAAAGAGTGATAGGGAAAGAGCTGACAATGATCTATCTAGATATTATATTTACATGCTTGTGTAAGCAAGATGCCAAATACGGCATAAAAATCGTTTGACACTCTATAGTAGATAAAACCATACAGGTAGCTTGATACAGGTTTCCGGTAGTGCAAAAATATTGCTCGGGGAATAAGTTGCTTTTACAGTACTTCTACTAAAGTGTACTCTTAGCTCTTCTGCTGACGCACACTTTGGTTAAAGGTCTCTGCACCGCCTGAACGAAGCCTGCCTCTTTTGCCAGCAGTTTCTGCTTTCCTTAATGTCAACTCACTTTTGTGCACTCAGCAGCAGACTGTTCATCGGTGGAAAAGGTTAAGATGTTGTGTTGAGTGTGTTGGGCAGGATGCCTTGTTCCTCCATGCTTCCTCTATGCAAGGCCCAAGGGACGGGCCCCCCAGCCTGAAACTAGCTGACAAGGCCACTTTGCCAGTAGTTCATTACAAATGTGAAACAATTAATTTGATATTTAAGCACATACTACACTACACATGGCCGTGACCACTTGTCTCCTCCTTCGGTCTGCAGTGGGCTAGCGGAATGACTTTGTGTGTCTTTGTATATGTAACGTGTTGGTTTTAAATGTTGGGGAGCTTTCAGCCCTCATGTCAGTTTATTCCCTAAGGTAGTGCTCTGAAGTAGCTCATTCAGTCTAACAACGTATGCATCTGGTGAAGCTTAGCCAGTTTTCTTGGTACCTTTGGTACCCTGTGCACTGCAGTGCTTCAATTTAATCACACTGCTTACAGGTGGTAAATGTGCACTGGGATGTACTGTAATGTATTACTTATTGCAAATAAATAGGCTGCAATATGGCCTAATATGGCTTTTGTAGCTCAATTATGCAGCTATGCATTTGACATTACAACGTTATGGAGCAACTGATAGATTTGTACTGTAATGTATTGACATGGAATCATTTTACTTGGAGAATCTTGACTTTAAATTCTAGAGGACATTTTACAATATGTCTCTCATGAGTCAACTCCCAGTGGGTATGCTGAAATAATAGCCCTGTCTGTCTTTTCCTTTCATTTCTGCACTTCTCGGGGAAGATCTTAAAGACAAAGCATAAATACTTAATGCTAACAACACAAAAGAGAGCAGGATTTTCTAATATGGAAGCACAAGAGGAGATTTATAAAAGAGGGGAAGCACAATGGCCCTGTGTGCAACAAACAAACAAATATATAACAGCAAATTTGTTCAAATTTACCAAAGGGAAAGAGATATGAATCATTTATATTGCCTTCAATTAGATTTTAACAGAAGACAATCCCCCAAGCTCCTCACATCTCTCGGTGTAGATGCACTTTGCAGCTCAAAGTAGAGGCAAAACATTAACACTTTCATCAGTGTTACAACCTTCAAAAGGAACAGTGGAAGTAGAGATCTCTCCGAATCACAAATGATTCAATTCAAACATGTGTAGGGCTGAAAAAACAAAGAAAGAACCAAAGGTTTTAGGACATACACATACTCTACTTATAGGTATTCTAAGACCAGGGTATCTATGTGTTATGATAACAATATCAGACAATAGGAGACAATTGCAATATATATACTGTGTATATATACACTACCAGCCAAAAGGTTTAGAACACCTACTCATTCAAGGGTTTGTCTTTATTTTTACTATTTTCTACATTGTAGAATAATAGTGAAGACTTCAAACGTATGAAATAAAACATGTGGAATCATGTAGTAACCAAAAAAGTGTTAAACAAATCAAAATATATTTCATATTTGAGATTTTTCAAATAGCCACCCTTTGCCTTGATGACAGCTTTGCACATTCTTGGCATTCTCTCAACCATCTTCATGAGGTAGTCACCTGGAATGCATTTCAATTAACAGGTGTGCCTTCATAAAAGTTAATTTGTGGGATTTCTTTCCTTCTTAATGTGTTTGAGACAATCAGTTGTGTTGTGACAAGGTGAGGGGGGGTATACAGATATATAGCCCTATTTGGTGAAAGACCAAGTCCAAATTATGGCAAGAACAGTTTCTTCAAGTGCAGTCGCAAAAACCATCAAGGGCTATGAGTTAGAGTTACCAGCCTCAGAAATTGCAGCCCAAATAAATGCTTCACAGAGTTCAAGTAACAGACACATCTCAACATCAACTGTTCAGAGGAGACTGTGTGAATCAGGCCTTCACGGTCGAATTGCTGCAAAGAAACCACAACTAAAGGACACCAACAAGAAGAAGAGACTTGCATGGGCCAAGAAACACAAGCAATGGACAATAGACCGGTGGAAATGTGTCCTTTGGTCTGGAGTCCAAATTGGAGATTTTTGGTTCCAGACGCCGTTTCTTTGTGAGACGCGGTGTGGGTGAACGAATGATCTCCGCATGTGTATTTCCCACCATAAACCATGGAGGAGGAGGTGTTATGGTGTGGGGGTGCTTTGCTTGTGACACTATCTGTGATTTATTTAGAATTTTAGAAACGCTTAACCATTATGGCTACCACAACATTCTGTAGCAATATGCCATCCCATCTGGTTTGGGCTTAGTGGAACTAACATTTGTTTTTCAACAGGACAATGACCCAACACACCTCCAGGCTGTGTAAGGGCTATTTGACCAAGAAGGAGAGTGATGGAGTGCTGCATCAGATGACCTGGCCTCCACAATCCCCTAACCTCAAACAAATTGAGATGGTTTGGGATGAGTTGGATGGCAGAGTGAAGGAAAAGCAGCCAACAAGTGCTTAGCATATGTGGGAACTCCTACAAGACTGTTGGAAAAGCATTCCAGGTGAAGCTGATTGAGATAATGCCAAGAGTGTGCAAAACTGTAATCAAGGCAAAGGGTGGCTATTTGACAAATCTTAAATATAAAATATATTTTGATTTGTTTAACACTTTTTTGGTTACTACATGATTCCATATGTGTCATTTCATAGTTTTGATGTCTTCACTATTATTCTATTATGTAAAAAATTGCCCTTGAATGAGTAGGTGTGTCCAAACTTATGACTGGTAGTGTATCTAAATAAGGTATTTCAGTTTTTTTTTTTTTTTATAAATGTGACTTGTTTCAGGAAACTTGCTGTATGTCACAAGTCACTACTTCACATGAGTGCCATTTGAACGTAAACTGTTTTTAAAAAACTAAATGTGTTTTTTGGCAGAAATGCCTTCTGGAACATGTGAACTTTCATATGCCTTAATAACAAACTTGTGTGCCGTCTGTAAGTATGAATAAAATGGTTAAATTACGAGCCTAGTTGCTTTAGCCACGGAAAAATACAGCAACGTTCCCGCTAGCCACAATTGGCTGAGATAATCAGTGGGCTGGACATGCCGAGAGATGAGTTCAGATTGGTCTGCCATGTAGCACGCTTCTGTCTATAATATGAGCTTGTCAGTACAGTGAGGGAAAAAAGTATTTGATCCCCTACTGATTTTGTACGTTTGCCCACTGACAAAGACATGATCAGTCTATAATTTTAATTGTAGGTTTATTTGAACAGTGAGAGACAGAATAACAAAAAAAAAATCCAGAAAAACGCACATCAAAAATGTTATGAATTGATTTGCATTTAGCAGGTAGCTTACTGGGTAAGAGCGTTGTGCCAGTAACCGAAAGGTTGCTGGTTCTAATCCCCGAGCCGACTAGGTGAAAAATCTGACGATGTGCCCTTAAGCAAGGCACTTAACCCTAATTGCTCATGTAAGTCGCTCTGGATAAGAGCGTCTGCTAAATGACAAAAAAATATATGTATTTGACCCCTCTGCAAAACATGACTTAGCACTTGGTGGCAAAACCCTTGTTGGCAATCACAGAGGTCCGACGTTTCTTGTAGTTGGCCACCAAGTTTGCACACATCTCAGGAGAGATTTTGTTCCACTCCTCTTTGCAGATCTTCTCCAAGTCATTAAGGTTTTGAGGCTGACATTTGGCAACTCGAACCTTCAGCTCCCTCCACAGATTTTCTATGGGATTAAGGTCAGGAGACTGGCTAGGCCACTCCAGGACCTTAATGTGCTTCTTCTTGAGCCACTTCTTTGTTGCCTTTGCCGTGTGTTTTGGGTCATTGTTATGCTGGAATACCCGTCCACGACCCATTTTCAATGCCCTGGCTGAGGGAAGGAGGTTCTCACCCAAGATTTGACGGTACATGGCCCCGTCCATCGTCTCTTTGTTTGCGGTGAAGTTGTCCTGTCCCCTTAGCAGAAAAACACCCCCAAAGCATAATGTTTCCACCTCCATGTTTGATGGTGGGGATGGTGTTCTTGGGGTCATAGGCAGCATTCCTCCTCCTCCAAACAAGGCGAGTTGAGTTGATGCCAAAGAGCTCGATTTTGGTCTCATCTGACCACCACACTTTCACCCAGTTCTCCTCTGAATCATTCAGATGTTCATTGGCAAACTTCAGACGGGCCTGTATATGTGCTTTCTTGAGCAGGGGGACCTTGCGGGCACTGCAGGATTTCAGTCCTTCACAGCGTAGTGTGTTACCAATTGTTTTCTTGGTGACTATGGTCCCAGCTGCCTTGAGATCATTGACAAGATCCTCCCGTGTAGTTCTGGGCTGATTCCTCACCGTTCTCATGATCTTTGAAACTCCACGAGGTGAGATCTTGCATGGAGCCCCAGGCCGAGGGACATTGACAGTTATTTTGTGTTTCTTCCATTTGCGAATAATCGCACCAACTGTTGTCACCTTCTCACCAAGCTGCTTGGCGATGGTCTTGTAGCCCATTCCAGCCTTGTGTATGTCTACAATCCTGTCCCTGACATCCTTGGAGAGCTCTTTGGTCTTGGCCATGGTGGAGAGTTTGGAATCTGATTGATTGATTGCATCTGTGGACAGGTGTCTTTTATATAGGTAACAAGCTGAGATTAGGAGCACTCCCTTTAAGAGTGTGCCCCTAATGTCAGCTCGTTACCTGCATAAAAGACACCTGGGAGCCAGATATCTTTCTGATTGAGAGGGGGTCAAATACGTATTTCCCTCATTAAAATGCAAATCAATTCATACATTTTTTTTACATGCATTTTTCTGGAATTTTGTTGTTGTTATTATGTCTCTCACTGTTCAAATAAACCTACCATTAAAATTATAGACTGATCATTTCTTTGTCAGTGGGCAAACGTTCAAAATCAGCAGGGGATCAAATACTTTTTTCCCTCACTGAATGTGTAGGTAATCCTTTCTAACGCAGCTTTTTTGAACGATATCATGTAGTAGAACTACATACTTGTTGCTCTCCACTTTCTGGAAGACTGAGTTTTGAAATCAGTGGAATTAGAGTATGATAGCTAAGGATATAGAGAAAATTCTGGCATTTGATTGCAAATATGCAGACGGAGTCGAAAAGAGAACACACTGAAAGAAGGCTGTTGTATAAAACACATGTTTCCAGATTACATCTTCAAACTAAGGGCAACCATGGCATCCGTGTCAGAGAGTGAGAAGCATCCTTCCATGTATAACGGTAAGAGAGTCTAGCTAGCTAAATTTTCAGATATTACACGTTTCTAATTTTGTCAGAAAGTTGTTTTCATTTCAACTCTCTCTCCTCTGCTCTTGTCCTTTTAGACCTGTCTGCTGTCTTTGATAGTGTGAACCATCAGATCCTCCTCTCCACCCTCTCCGAGCTGGGCATCTCCGGCGCGGCTCACTCTTAGATTGCGTCCTACCTGACCGGTCGCTCCTACCAAGTGGCGTGGCGAGAAGTTGTCTCCGCACCACGTGCTCTCACCACTGGTGTCCCCCAGGGCTCAGTTCTAGGCCCTCTCCTATTCTCGCTATACACCAAGTCACTTGGCTCTGTCATATCCTCACATGGCCTCTCCTATCATTGCTACGCAGACGACACACAACTGATCTTCTCCTTTCCCCCTTCTGATAACCACGTGGCGAATCGCATCTCTGCATGTCTGGCAGACATATCAGTATGGATGACGGATCACCACCTCAAGCTGAACCTTGGCAAGACGGAGCTGCTCTTCCTCCCGGGGAAGGACTGCCCGTTCCATGATCTCGCCATCACGGTTGACAACTCCGTTGTGTCCTCCTCCCAGAGTGCGAAGAGCCTTGGGGTGACCTTGGACAACACCCTGTCGTTCTCCGCTAACATCAAGGTGGTGACCCGATCCTGTAGGTTCATGCTCTACAACATTCGGAGAGTACGACCCTGCCTTACACAGGAAGCGGCACAGGTCCTAATCCAGGCACTTGTCATCTCCCGTCTGGATTACTGCAACTCGCTATTGGCTGGGCTCCCTGCCTGTGCCATTAAACCCCTACAACTCATCCAGAATGCCGCAGCCCGTCTGGTGTTCAACCTTTCTAAGTTCTCTCACGTCACCCCGCTCCTCCGCACACTCCACTGGCTTCCAGTTGAAGCTCGCATCTGCTACAAGACCAAGGTGCTTGCCTACGGAGCTGTGAGGGGAACGGCACCTCCGTACCTTCAGGCTCGGATCAGTCCCTACACCCAAACGAGGGCATTGCATTCATCCACCTTTGGCCTGCTGCCTCCCGTACCTCTGCGGAAGCACAGTTCATGCTCAGCCCAGTCAAAACTGTTCGCTGCTCTGGCACCCCAATGGTGGAACAAGCTCCCTCACGACGCCAGGACAGCGGAGTCACTCACCACCTTCCGGAGACATTTGAAACCCCACCTCTTTAAGGAATACCTGGGATAGGATAAAGTAATCCTTCTACCCCCCCCCCCCCCCAAAAAAAAAAACAAACAAAAAAAACATTGTAAAGTGGTTATCCCACTGGCTATAAGGTGAATGCACCAATTTGTAAGTCGCTCTGGATAAGAGCATCTGCTAAATGACATAAATGTAAATGTAAATGTAATATACCATTTTCTAGCTCTGAGTCTCTACTTTTATCCAATGTAAAAAACACAATTTAAAATGTTGCTACATAAGTCCGAATTGAGCCGGTCGGTCACAAATATTTAATACATTTTAGAATAAGGCTGTAACGTAACAAAATGTCGAAAAAGTCAAGTGGTCTGAATACTTACCCGAATGCACTGTATATATACATATATAAATACTAACAATATAATAGTAGGATCTTTAGGTCAATGGTTTTGAACTGGTGTGCTGCGGTAAAGGAAGTCATTACCAGTAAATAAATTAGCAGGGACATTTTAGGTGTGCCACAGAATTGTGTGTCCCATAAAGGTGTGCCACAGTTTAAAAAAGTTTGGGAACCACTGCTCTAGATGCTTGAAAGAGCAATTTATAACCCTACAATTACCGTATATCTTCTAGTGACAAGCTCCTCTCTGCTAGAAAATAGTATATAGTATAGTGAAGGAGATGCCAAAGGATCCTCCTCATTTCAAGTGTTGATATCTTACCATGCATGTCACAAAGCACTAAGGAATTCAACCTTGGACATTGTGAATATGAGCTCCAGATATGCCCTTGGAGATATGGCCTTGTATAGCCCACATCCTCCATAGCAAAAATAGTCTGCGTCGACACAACAATATCTAGCAGGAAAACAGACAAGGCTACCCTGAGGTGTCCTGCAAGGTGAGTGTTGACTACCTCAGGCAATGGACACAGGAAAAAGACTAGACAATCATCCTGCAACTTTAAATCAATTGTATGTTTTCTCTCCATTTACGAGAGGGATTTTTGCACAGCTACACCTTGAGTTACATTTAATCCCTTCTTTAACAAGATCGGCTTATCCGCTGTGCCGTGGAAATGTGCAAACCTGTATTCCCCAGTCATTTAATAGCCCTAGGAATGCTCAGAACCCCAGACTCCCGCAAAAGGCAGGAAGAGGAGGATCAAAATGAGTGGGCTGCTGGGGGTATAGCAGGGTGGTCGGTGAGAAAACTCTGTTCATATGTCTCTTTTATCTCCTGGCCCCTGAGAGCAATTTGCCTGGCTGTATGGGCTGATGCATCATGTGGGGTGGTAGTGATCAGAAAATCCCCCAGAAGCCCCCTGGAGTAAGGGACGCGAGCTGTCTAAGGACGAAGCGCCTCGCAGCAGGACAACCAGCAGCGGCCATTTTCTTCTCCCGCTTGTGCCGACAAGGTGGGCTCCCCCATTGCCTCCCTATCGCCTACACCCCTGCTTTAGATCCATAGATTCATCCGACTGCAAGGTTAAAACCACAGCAGGGGTATCTGGTTTCTTAAGTTAAGCAAGCTCCATAAAGCAAAGATGTGGGTGGCGGACTTATTTGTGTTGTTTTTCCTAGTTGTCTTTATAATGGATTGCGAATTGGCTGAGTCAATTGCAATTTAACAGACACCGTTGGGCTGTGGCCTCTGTTTATTATTAATGATTGGTATGCTAGCCCTAAGACATGCTAGCTTGTTTATTATTAATGATTGGTATGCTAGCCCTATGACATGCTAGCTCTATGGGATCAGTATCTATTACAGGCCCAGCATGGAAGGGGATGGCATACTGTGAGAACAAAGTCAGGAAATCAAATACCTAACAGACAGGCCTAGGGGTGTGGAGTTACATCACTGTAGAGACAACTCAACTGAGTGCTGTCAAATAAACACAATGCAATTTAACTTGAGTTCCATTGTAAAATATGTTTTTAAAGAATAGATGTAACCCAGCTAGCACATTGGTTCCTTGGAAGTTGTTGGAACGTATGTTCTTGGTTTCACATTGGTTGTGGGAACGAAGCCATTTCCTGACTGGTAAGCTGAACATTTTTTAAACGTTCTAAGAACAGAAGTGAAAATGTTGCCTCTTCTGCGAACGTAAAATGTTTAGGTTACAGGGAGGTTCTGAAAACGTTTTACTCTGGTTCCTTTAAAGTTTTCCTGGGAGGTTTTATTAATGCTCTGAGAACGGAAATAGGTTATTTTGAGGTTTTTGAATAACTTCCTTAAAACTTTCACTGAATGTTTCAATAAAACGTTTAATAACAATGCTAGTTTATTGTGGATTAACATTTGTGAACTGCAAGCAAAGATAGGACACATGGACATTTATTTCCTTAGGCATTAATCATGCAAACACATGGGGTATGCTGAAGTACTGACATTCCCACAGAAGAAGTTCCTTAAATGTGCTGAGAATGTTCCAAAGCCAAGAAACTATCCTGCACCATTCCCAGAAAGTTGTGGGATGGTTTTGTGAAAAATAACCATAGGAAAACCATGCTCTCACCAACCTCTAAGAAACATATGGTTCACAGAACGTTATGTGCTAGCTTGGAACAGTTATAACTACAACTGTCACAATAATGTTTTTAGTGAGAGTCAAGTCGAGGGTATTGTCTATGCACATTATGTGGCAGCCGGTTGGCGGATGGCAGACATGGAGACCGAGGAGGGATCTTGAACTTGACAGAACCGAAACCCACAGTCTCTGCCCAACAGAATGTGTTTGTGCAAAGTTGTAGAAAACGTCATTTGTTTTCCCAAACTGTGACAACGTCAACATTTATGAAGGGGGGAGGTGGGTGGGTGGGTGGTCCATCTGGCTCTATGGCATGTCCTTGTCGAGGAGGGGGGTCGGGGGACGCAGCTTGGACATGCTCAAGTAGCGAGGCGACAGATGCCAAAAAAGAAAAAGAAAAAAAGAAAGACGAAACAAAAGAAGGAGTATGTGCGTCGGCAGGCAGGGGCTACAGCTGGCACCCAAGGGTGGCATATCCTTGACACCCGCATGCCTTCCCCTGATGAGAGAGAGAATGAAAGAAGTTGTGTGTTTGTGAAGTCTATGTGTGTATGTGTTCACATGTTTGTGTGTGTGTTAGTGTGTGTGTGCATATTAATGTATGGATGTATGAGTGTGTGCACGCACGTCCGTTTTTGAGGTTGGTAGAAGTTTCTGCTGCCTCAGCTCCTCGAGTGTGTGCGTGTGTGTGTGTGTGTCGCTTAGGGGCCCCAGCCCTGGCCCCAGATAGACCAGCCAAGCTGTGTCCACTCAGCACTTCCCCTGCCCACCGGTAAATTAGCCCGACAGAGCAATATGCCACACCGCTCACCCCTCTCTTTTGCACGCTATTGTTCATGCCCTTGAGAGAAGTGTGTATGTGTGTGTCTTTGTGTCTGTGTACTGCTATTGTTAGTTGGGAAGATTTCATTAGCCTTGCTGCAAGAGACAGAAAAAAAATATTTTATTTCATTGTGTACAGTATGTCTTACCTTAGCCATGAACGTACAGTGAGCTCCAAAAGTATTGGGACAGTGACACATATTTTGTTGTTTTGCATGTGGATGCTACCATGATTTCGGATAATCCTGAATGAATCGTGAATAATGATGAGTGAGAAAGTTACAGATGCATAAATATCATACCTCCCAAAATTAGTAACCTCCCCTATTATTGTAATGGTGCATCTGTAACTTTCTCACTAATCATTATTCATGATTCATTCAGGACAATCCGTAATCATGGTAGCATCCACATCACAAGCAGCCAGTGATACCTTCATTGGGGAGGACGGGCTCATAGTAATGGCTGGACCGGAATTTGTGGAATGGTATCGAACACATCAAACACATGGTTTCCATGTGTTTAATACCATTCCATTCACTCCATTCCAGACATTGTTATGAGCTGTCGTCCCTTCAGCAGCCTCCTATGATCCACATTAATGTAGAAGTGTTTAGAAACATATTATATTCTTATTTAAAATATAAGTGACTCTAAAATGACACAATACAATGCAGTGCCTTGCAAAAGTATCCAGCCCCCTTGGCGTTTTTCCTATTTTGTTGCATTACAACCTGTAATTTAAATTTATTTTTATTTGGATTTCATGTAATGGACATACACAAAATAGTCCAAATTGGTGAAGTGGAATGAAAAAAAGAACTTGTTAAATTTTTTTTCTAAAGAATAAATGATGGAAAAATGGTTCGTGCATATGTATTCACCCCCTTTGCCATGAAGCACCTAAATAAGATCTGGTGCAACCAATTACCTCCAGAAGTCACAAAATTAGTTAAATAAAGTCCACCTGTGTGCAATCTAAGTGTCACATGATCTGTCACATGATCTCAGTATATAAACACCTGTTCTGAAAGGCCCCAGAGTCTGCAACACCAATAAGCAAGGGGCACCACCAAGCAAGCGTCACCACGAAGACCAAGGAGCTCTCCAAACAGGTCAGGGACAAAGTTGTGGAGAAGTACAGATCAGGGTTGGGTTATAAAAAAATATCAGAAACTTTGAACATCCCACGGAGCACCATTAAATCCATTATTAAAAAATTGAAAGAATATGGCACCACAACAAACCTGCAAATAGACGGCCTCCCACCAAAACTCACGGACCAGGCAAGGAGGGCATTAATCAGAGAGGCAACAAAGAGACCAAAGATAACCCTGAAGGAGCTGCAAAGCTCCACAGTGGACATTGGAGTATCTGTCCATAGGACGACTTTAAACTGTACACGCCACAGAGCAGGGCTTTACAGAAGAGTGGCCAGAAAAAAGCCATTGTTTAAAGAAAAAAATAAGCAAACACGTTTGGTGTTCCCCAAAAGGCATGTGGGAGACTCCCTAAACATATGGAAGAAGGTACTCTGGTCAGATGAGACTAAAATTGAGCTTTTTGGCCATCAAGGAAAACACTATGTCTGGTGCAAACCCAACACCTTTCATCACCCCCAGAACACATTTAAAATTCTTGCAATGGCCTAGTCAAAGCCCAGACCTCATTGCAATTGAGAATCTGTGGTATGACTTAAAGATTGCTGTACACCAGCGGAACCCATCCAACTTGAAGGAGCTGGAGCAGTTTTGCCTTGAAGAATGGGCAAAAATCCCAGTGGCTAGATGTGCCAAGCTTATAGAGACATACCCCAAGAGACTTGCAGCTGTAAATGCTGCAAATGTTGGCTCTACCAAGTATTGACTTTGGGGGGGTGAATAGTTATGCACGCTCATATTTTCTGTTTTTTGTCTTATTTCTTGTTTGTTTACCCCAAAAAATATTTTGCATCTTCAAAGTGGTAGGCATGTTGTGTAAATCAAATCATACAAAAAAACAAAAAAATATATATTTTAATTCCAGGTTGTAAGGCAACAAAATAGGAAAAATGCAAGGGGTGTGAATACTTTCGCAAGCCACTGTGTATGCCATTAATTTCTATTGGGCACAAAATAATCTGAAACACAACCAAAACAAACAGGAAATGCATCTGACAAGTTTATGGAGTCACAAGGTTGATGTAATCATTGCGTGCTAGGAATATGGGAAAAATACTAAACTTTTGACTACTTGAATACATATTTAAGTGAATTGTTCCAAATATTTTTGGTCCCCTAAAATGGGGGGACTATGTAAAAAAGTGCTGTCCCAATTATCACTTTATGTACGTATCAATGCTTTGTTGCTGATCTATTCTATAGGGAGTTAAAATGTGAGTATCTAATACGGTGAGTGTGAATCATAAACCGATATGTAGACCTTGTAGGGAGGTTACAATGTTGACATATCAACTGCAGATGTTCACAGGGTCCTAGAGTGAGAATACATTACTGTATGCAAAGTGTAGGTCATGCAAAGTGTTATTTGTGGAAAAATTTTGAAATAATGTGGATATTTGGGCTGACCTTCCCAGTGGGCTGTGGTGGGCTCCAGTACGGTGGCCCCCTGGGCCCAGTGGATGGTGGGTTAAATGAGGCCACAAAAGAGCTCCAGTGTGAAGCCTCTATGCCCACAACCACACCTCCGGTCTAGGCCACGGATGATGGGCCAGGTGGAGTTGAGTAGAACATGGATGTTGTGATCTATGATGGACCCCCGTTGTGCATCAGATCAGTGGAGCGGTTGTAGACAGTTGGAGCCCCAGCCCCAAGCTCAGGCAGACAGGAACACAGGTGACAATCTCCCCCTGTTCTGATCAACCCTGTCTGGGTTCCGTCAACCACAGCTGGGCCTGTTTGTCCAAATATCCAGAGCCGATGACGCAGTGTTAGCACAACAGGATATGCATGTTTTTATTAACAGTTTTCCGTAGATGTAGCATGGCACCTCCATTGGTTTGCCAATAATCAATATCGCTTGAACATTGATAGAGTTAAAGTGCACTTACAGTAATATATCCCTATCTGTATGTATTGCATATGATAAAGAGCATATAGTAAGGGCATCCTGGTGCATTGTCCTCTTACCAACTCCAATCCTATAAAGGAAGGATATACAAGCCAGTGTCTCTCAGAGTTATGGATGTTCAACTGATACATGCTTTCATGCATGACCAAACAGCCTCCAACAGGATCTGTATGCAGTCTCACCCTGCGGTGGAGTCCACGTGCCTGCTTCTCAGCTTACGACCCCACACATCAAAAGGAAACACATCCACCTTCTGAAAACTGCTGAGCACCTGTAGGTTGTGCTATTGATACTTACCTCCAGATCAATCGCTCCAGCCGTCCATTTACATTTACGTCATTTAGCAGACGCTCTTATCCAGAGCGACTTATAAATTGGTGCATTCACCTTATAGCCAGTGGGATAACCACTTTACAATGTTTTTATTTTTTTATTTTTTTGGTGGGGTAAGGGGGGGGGGGGTAGAAGGATTACTTTATCCTATCCCAGGTATTCCTTAAAGAGGTGGGGTTTCAAATGTCTCCGGAAGGTGGTGAGTGACTCCGCTGTCCTGGCATCGTGAGGGAGCTTGTTCCACCATTTTGGTGCCAGAGCAGCGAACAGTTTTCACTGGGCTGAGCGGGAACTGTGCTTCCGCAGAGGTAGGGGAGCCAGCAGGCCAGACAGAAGGTACGGAGGTGCCGTTCCCCTCACAGCTCCGTAGGCAAGCACCATGGTCTTGTAGCAGATGCGAGCTTCAACTGGAAGCCAGTGGAGTGTGCGGAGGAGCGTGGTGACGTGAGAGAACTTGGGAAGGTTGAACACCAGAAGGGCTGCGGCATTCTGGATGAGTTGTAGGGGCTTAATGGCACAGGCAGGGAGCCCAGCCAACAGCGAGTTGCAGTAATCCAGACGGGAGATGACAAGTGCCTGGATTAGGACCTGTGCCGCTTCCTGTGTAAGGCAGGGTCGTACTCTCCGAATGTTGTAGAGCATGAACCTACAGGATCGGGTCACTGCCTTGATGTTAGCGGAGAACGACAGGGTGTTGTCCAGGGTCACGCCAAGGCTCTTCGCACTCTGGGAGGAGGACACTCTCTAGGTTTCTTCCTAGGTTTTGGCCTTTCTAGGGAGTTTTTCCTAGCCACCGTGCTTCTACACCTGCATTACTAGCTGTTTGGGGTTTTAGGCTGGGTTTCTGTACAGCACTTCGAGATATTAGCTGATGTACGAAGGGCTATATAAAATAAAATTGATTGATTGATTGATTGACACAACGGAGTTGTCAACCGTGATGGCGAGATCATGGAATGGGCAGTCCTTCCCCGGGAGGAAGAGCAGCTCCATCTTGCCAAGGTTAAGCTTGAGGTGGTGATCCGTCATCCATACTGATATGTCTGCCAGACATGCAGAGATGTGATTCGCCACCTGGTTATCAGAAGGGGGAAAGGAGAAGATTAGTTGTGTGTCGTCTGCGTAGCAATGATAGGAGAGGCCATGTGAGGATATGACAGAGCCAAGTGACTTGGTCCAACCTCTACCTTGAATCGGACTAAAAAGCCACAAGTGTTACATGGTAATTTCCAATTGAGCTCTGTGTGGTTCAGATTTGCGGGGATAATATTTTCTGCATGTTGAGATCGGAAAGGGCACCCAATATTTATTGCAAGCGCAAGAGAAGACTACTGCTGCCCTGGGTTTGGGCCGAGATATAATTTAACTTTCGCCGCAACCTTCACGTTAGCCCAGCCTTGGTGGCGGAGCGGAGGCCAGGCCGCCTTCCTAAGCTCAAATCGTAATTTCATTAACTCTAGGAACACATGGTTAAGGAATAAATATATGAGAATATTGGAATCCAAAGGGCATTCATAGGAACTTGTAAGCAGCGTGGGAGAACATGTACTGTAGGCTGCCGGCTGATTTGTTCTGGGGGAAATGTAATTTTACATTTTTATGCAGAGGGAAGTACTGTACGGCACTCTCTCACTGCGGCATTTAGACTCGATATGATAAAGAAGCGATGCGAGGCAGGTATACAAGATGGCGTATTGAATACACAGCGGTACAAATCACCTCAAGATAAAAACATAATATTCAATATCAGTAAGTTAGACTAAATATTAACATTTCATATATTTGAGGGTAATAACATTCAATCTGGATAATAACACAAAACAAATTATAAGGCTAGAGAAATGTATTGACAAATATTACAACAACACGCAAAACCCAAACATGACGGAAGATAAACGAGGAGAATTAATCTCCAAGAGAAAACATGACTCCTCGACTGATACAGATGATTTATGCTTTTCACCACTGGGACTGGTAAGTGTGGAAAGCGACCTGTTGAAGTCAATAAATGACAAACTGGGCATACTAGAGTTGTTCAGTAATGATGTAAAAGAGTTGAAGGCGAGTCTTGAAATGAGTGACGGAAAAGCTGCGATAATGGAGAGCGATACAAAAAACTAAAAGGGGCAGTCACTAGGATGGAAACGGACGTTAAGGAACTTAAAAAGGAGAACAACTTTTTGAGAGAAGCCTTACTAGACATACAAACTAGATCTATGAGAGAAAATCTAGTACTTACGGGTATTCAGGAAAAAGAGGGAGAGTTTACAGAAAAAAATGTGAAGGACTTCTTCTTACAGCGCTTCAAATTCCACTCGAGGCTGTCAACAAAATCCAACTCGAACGTGTACACCGTTTCGGACAAAGAGGACAGAGATATGAGCGTCCAATCGTTCCCAAATTTGCTTTTTTTAAGGATAAAGTAATGGTTAAAAGCCTAGGTAAAATACTTTCTGGCACGAAAATAGGCATGAATGATCAGTTCTCAAGGGAGATTGCAGAACGGCGCAAAATTCTGTACCCAATCTTCAAGGAAAATAGATTAAAAGGGAAGCGTGTTGCTCTTGTTGTCGATAAACTGTATATTGACAACCAAATGTTCCGCGACACAAAGACTACTCCATGGCTATTCTGAAAGTTTTAATAGAGGAGTCGAATAATGGAACATCCAATACTAGCCATGGTAGGGATTGTAATAATAAAACACATCTATAGTATTCATAGTATTTTATAAAGGGATAAGACGGTATTACAAGAAAAGATAACAAGCAAAATAATACATCTTCAAATACAACGAAATTAGAACACAAGTACTCAATCAACATAGTGGAGATAAAAACATAGCAAACAGAAGACATAGAAGGCACAGTATGTGGGTATGTGTGGATGAATTGTGATGGAAGGTGTGGTGTGAGTTTTTGTGTTTGAATAAGTGTGGCGTTTAGTGAGTGAGAAAGGAAATGGTTGCATATCCCAGAACCAACGTGTGTCTGTGAGCAGGGGTTGTGAGAGAGAGCTTTCAAATTTGTGCAGATGAGGGATATACATTTTAAAATATAGTATACATCTAATATATTTTTTTTATTGTCCTATCATGATGGAACGATCCCCAACCCTATATCCTACAGACCCACCTGAGCGACCCATACACCAAAGAGAAGTCCCCATCTGTTTTATGGACCTGCTGTGAGTTGCCTATGTGCAGCCAAAACAGAAAAATAAATGCGGTCAGAGACCTACTTGAGCAGCACCACCCCCTCAAGATTCTGAGCCTGCCTGGCAGGGTTGGTCCTACAAAGCCAGAGCCCCCTGATGGGAGAGCATAATATACAAGGAAATTCTCAAAGCTTCTAATGAGAACCTTGACGACCTTGTACCTAGCCGGTGGGGGATTTCGGTGGAGGACCCCCACCCAGGTAGTGGCAGTGCTGGCAACACTGGCTGCAGTAACTCATGGGGAGGGGGTCACACTCGGATAATCAGAGAGGGGGCTAATCATTGTGGCCCAGGTGGCACAAAATAATCAAAGGTCTGACTGCACGGAGATGCTTGGGAAAAATGGTTATAACGGGGGACCAGAGTGTTTGTGTCTCCATCACCTAGGACTTGACATAGATTAAATAGATTAATCAAATCTCACATCTTGCATGCTTTCTCAAACAGCTGTAACTGTATATGCATTCGTATATGCATTCGTAAATCAGGTCCTTTCTTGAGTTGGGCTCTGGAATGTAACAACCGTTGAGCATCTGATTTTATGGTTGATTGTGGAGGAAAGAGGTTGAGTGTGTTAGAGTATGTACGTGTGTGTTTATAATTGCTGCAAGGGAGTAAGGATGTTAGGGAGAATATAGGATGAACCACAATAATTGTTTGCTAAAATAATAATTGCTTGTCAAAAATGTAATACAATGCCAATCCGGGTTATAGGTTAAAATCATACGCATGAACTGCCGAGATTATTATGCATTTTAATTGATAATGACGGAAAATAAGATATTTGTATAGATATTTATTTTTAAATAGCTATATACAGTGCGGGAAAAAAGTATTTGATCCCCTGCTGATTTTGTACGTTTGCCCACTGACAAAGAAATGATCAGTCTATAATTTTAATGGTATGTTTGAACAGTGAGAGACAGAATAACAACAACAAAATCCAGATAAACGCATGTCAAAAATGTTATAAATTGATTTGTATTTTAATGAGGAAAATAAGTATTTGACCCCCTCTCAATCAGAAAGATTTCTGGCTCCCAGGTTTCTTTTATACAGGTAACGAGATGAGATTAGGAGCACACTCTTAAAGGGAGTGCTCCTAATCTCAGCTTGTTACCTCTATAAAATACACTTGTCCACAGAAGCAATCAATCAATCACATTCCAAACTCTCCACCATGGCCAAGACCAAAGAGCTCTCCAAAGATGTCAGGGACAAGATTGTAGACCTACACAAGGCAGGAATGGGCTACAAGACCATCGCCAAGCAGCTTGGTGAGAAGGTGACAACAGTTGGTGCGATTATTCGCAAATGGAAGAAACATAAAATAACTGTCAATCTCCCTTGGCCTGGGGCTCCATGCAAGATCTCACCTCGTGGAGTTGCAATGATCATGAGAACGGTGAGGAATCAGCCCAGAACTACACGGGAGCATCTTGGCAATGATCGCAAGGCAGCTGGGACCATAGTCACCAAGAAAACAATTGGTAACACACTACGCCGTGAAGGACTGAAATCCTGCAGCGCCCACAAGGTCCCCCTGCTCAAGAAAGCACATATACAGGCCCATCTGAAGTTTGCCAATGAACATCTGAATGATTCAGAGGAGAATTGGGTGAAAGTGTTGTGGTCAGATGAGACCGAAATCGAGCTCTTTGGCATCAACTCAACTCGCCGTGTTTGGAGGAGGAGGAATGCTGCCTATGATCCCAAGAACACCATCCCCACCGTCAAACATGGAGGTGGAAACATTATGCTTTGGGGGTGTTTTTCTGCTGAGGGGACAGGACAACTTCACCGCATCAAAGGGACGATGGACGGCGCCATGTACCGTCAAATCTTGGGTGAGAACCTCCTTCCCTCAGCCAGGGCATTGAAAATGGGTCGTGGATAGGTATTCCAGCATGACAATGACCCAAAACACACGGCCAAGGCAACAAAGGAGCTCAAGAAGAAGCACATTAAGGTCCTGGAGTGGCCTAGCCAGTCTCCAGACCTTAATCCCATAGAAAATCAGTGGAGGGAGCTGAAGGTTCAAGTTGCCAAACGTCAGCCTCGAAACCTTAATGACTTGGAGAAGATCTGCAAAGAGGAGTGGGACAAAATCCCTCTGAGATGTGTGCAAATCTGGTGGCCAACTACAAGAAACGTCTGACCTCTGTGATTGCCAACAAGTGTTTTGCCACCATGTAGTAAGTCATGTTTTGCAGAGGGGTCAAATACTTATTTACCTCAACAAAATGCAAATCAATTTATAACATTTTTGACATGTGTTTGTCTGGATTTTGTTGTTGTTATTCTTTCTCTCACTGTTCAAATAAACCTACCATTAAAATTATAGACTGATTATGTCTTTGTCAGTGGGCAAAAGTACAAAATCAGCAGGGGATTATATACTTTTTTCCCTCACTGTATATACTGTATATTGAGGTGAGAGCATTGGAAATGAATTTGGCGGTTGACCTGCTTCTGTTTTGTGGGTCTCACTGTGTGCTGTTTTGGATGGATGGGTCCTGGCCTCTCGGGTCTCTAGGGAGCCGGAGGGACAGGGGTGGTATGCCAATCACTGGGATGACGGCCCAACTTGGGATAGGGAGGGGCTTTAGCGGGGGAATTAGTGGAGAACAATTGGACGGTTTGAAATGCAAATATCATGGTACAGCTATTTGGACTCTCAATCACTGGTATTTTTTATTGGTACATTTACAAACATATATAATTATAAATAGATTTGAAACGTGTAGTTCATTATGGTACAGTGGGGGAAAAAAGTATTTAGTCAGCCACCAATTGTGCAAGTTCTCTCACTTAAAAAGATGAGAGAGGCCTGTAATTTTCATCATAGGTACACGTCAACTATGACAGACAAAATGAGATTTTTTTTTCTCCAGAAAATCACATTGTAGGATTTTTTATGAATTTATTTGCTAATTATGGTGGAAAATAAGTATTTGGTCAATAACAAAAGTTTCTCAATACTTTGTTATATACCCTTTGTTGGCAATGATACAGGTCAAACGTTTTCTGTAAGTCTTCACAAGGTTTTCACACACTGTTGCTGGTATTTTGGCCCATTCCTCCATGCAGATCTCTTCTAGAGCAGTGATATTTTGGGGCTGTCGCTGGGCAACACGGACTTTCAACTCCCTCCAAAGATTTTCTATGGGGTTGAGATCTGGAGACTGGCTAGGCCACTCCAGGACCTTGAAATGCTTCTTACGAAGCCACTCCTTTGTTGCCCGGGTGGTGTGTTTGGGATCATTGTCATGCTGAAAGACCCAGCCAAGTTTCATCTTCAATGCCCTTGCTGATGGAAGGAGGTTTTCACTCAAAATCTCACGATACATGGCCCCATTCATTCTTTCCTTTACACGGATCAGTCGTCCTGGTCCCTTTGCAGAAAAACAGCCCCAAAGCATGATGTTTCCACCCCCATGCTTCACAGTAGGTATGGTGTTCTTTGGATGCAACTCAGCATTCTTTGTCCTCCAAACACGACGAGTTTAGTTTTTACCCAAAAGTACTATTTTGGTTTCATCTGACCATATGACATTCTCCCAATCCTCTTCTGGATCATCCAAATGCACTCTAGCAAACTTCAGACGGGCCTGGACATGTACTGGCTTAAGCAGGGGGACACGTCTGGCACTGCAGGATTTGAGTCCCTGGGGGCGTAGTGTGTTACTGATGGTAGGCATTGTTACTTTAGTTCCAGCTCTCTGCAGGTCATTCACTAGGTCCCCCCGTGTGATTCTGGGATTTTTGCTCACCGTTCTTGTGATCATTTTGACCCCACGGGGTGAGAACTTGCGTGGAGCCCCAGATCGAGGAAGATTATCAGTGGTCTTGTATGTCTTCCATTTCCTAATTATTGCTCCCACAGTTGATTTATTCAAACCAAGCTGCTTACCTATTGCAGATTCAGTCTTCCCAGCCTGGTACAGGTCTACAATTTTGTTTCTGGTGTCCTTTGACAGCTCTTTGGTCTTGGCCATGGTGGAGTTTGGAGTGTGACTGTTTGAGGTTGTGGACAGGTGTCTTTTATACTGATAACAAGTTCAAACAGGTGCCATTAATACAGGTAATGAGTGGAGGACAGAGGAGCCTCTTAAAGAAGAAGTTACAGGTCTGTGAGAGCCAGAAATCTTGCTTGTTTGTAGGTGACCAAATATTTATTTTCCACCATATTTTGCAAATAAATTCATAAAAAATCCTACAATGTGATTTTCTGGATTTTTTTTCCTCAATTCATCTGTCATAGTTGACGTGTACCTATGATGAAAATTACAGGCCTTTCTCATCTTTTTAATTGGGAGAACATGCACAATTGGTGGCTGACTAAATACTTTTTCCCCCACTTTTCATGGTGAAATAAGTATAGCCAGTTATTATTGTAATGGCTTAGCAGATAATAACAAAAGAAGAACAATATTTACATGGCTCAAAGAGAAGGAATATAATATCTATTGTTTACAGGAAACTCATTCAACAATTCTAGATGAAGTTGCGTGGAAAAAGGAATGGAGGGGTGAAATATACTTCTCCCATAGGCAAAGAAACTCAAAAGGGGTGATGATATTAATTAACAGTAATTTCGATCCGAATGTGCAAATTGTCCAAACAGATACGCAAGGTATATTAATTGTTTTAAATATGTTATTGGACCATAAACAGATATGGCTCATTAACCTTTACGGACCAAATAATGATGATCCACACTTCTTTGACAATATATATAATAAATTATCAACCATGCAAGCAATTCAAGACTCTATTATTATGATGGGAGATTATAATATCGTTTTAAATAGCTCAATGGACCGTAAAGGAAATCACACTACCAACAATCACCCTCATGCTCTTAAAGAAATCATGAATGTCATGGATACATTAGAACTAGTAAATATATGGAGGCTTAAATATCCTGATCTAGTGAGATATACATGGCGGAGACTCAATCAAGCTAGTCATCTTGACTTTTTTCTTATGTCATTCTCGTTGGCGCCAACATTTTAAAAAGTGTTGATAGGGGATATAATGTGGTCGGACCATCATATAATTGGCATATACATTACCTTTACTGAATTTCCACGTGGGCGAGGATATTGGAAATGTAATCAAAGCCTATTGGATGATAACTTGTTTTTAACTAGGACAGAGGATTTAGAACATATTTTTTCTGACATCACATAGGTACAGCAAATCCCCTTATTGTATGGGACACCTATAAATGTGCCTTTAGAGGCCATGCAATTCAGTACTCATCTCGAAAACTGTCACGGATTCAGCCGAGGCTGCTCCTCCTCCTTGCTCGGGCAGACTTCGGCGTTTATTTAACCAGGTAAGCCAGTTGAGAACAGGTTCTCATTTACAACTGCGACCTGGCCAAGATAAAGCAAAGCAGTGCAATAAAAACAACACAGAGTTACATATGGGGTAAAAAAGATAAAGTCAAAAATACAACAGAAAATATATATACAGTGTGTGCAAATGTAGCAAGTTATGGAGGTAAGGCAATAAATAGGCTATAGTGCAGAATAATTACAATAGTATTAACACTGGAATGCTAGATGTGCAAGAGATTATGTGCAAATAGAGATACTGGGGTGCAAAAGAGCAAAATAAATAACAATATAGGGATGAGGTAGTTGGGTGGGCTAATTTCAGATGGGCTGTGTACAGGTGCAGTGATCGGTAAGGTGCTCTGACAACTGATGCTTAAAGTTATTGAGGGAGATAAGAGTCTCCAGCTTCAGAGATTTTTGCAATTCGTTCCAGTCATTGGCAGCAGAGAACTGGAAGGAATGGCGGCCAAAGGAGGTGTTGGCTTTGGGAATGACCAGTGAGATATACCTTCTGGAGCGCAGACTACGGGTGGGTGCTGCTATGGTGACCAATGAGCTAAGATAAGGCGGGGATTTGCCTAGCAGTGATTTATAGATGGCCTGGAGCCAGTGGGTTTGACGACGAACATGTAGTGAGGACCAGCCAACAAGAGCGTACAGGTCACAGTGGTGGGTAGTGTATGGGGCTTTGGAGACAAAACGGATGGCACTGTGATAGACTACATCCAATTTGCTGAGTAGAGTGTTGGAGGCTATTTTGTAAATGACATCACCGAAGTCAAGGATCGGTAGGATAGTCAGTTTTACGAGGGCATGTTTGGCAGCATGAGTGAAGGAGGCTTTGTTGCGAAATAGGAAGCCAATTCTAGATTTAACTTTGGATTGGAGATTCTTTATGTGAGTCTGGAAGTTGAGTTTACAGTCTAACCAGACACCTAGGTATTTGTAGTTGTCCACATACTCTAGGTCAGACCCGTCGAGAGTGGTGATTCTAGTCGGGTGGGCGGGTGCCAGCAGCGTTCGATTGAAAAGCATGCATTTAGTTTTACTAGTGTTTAAGAGCAGTTGGAGGCTACTGAAGGATTGTTGTATGGCATTGAAGCTCGTTTGGAGGTTTGTTAACACAGTGTCCAATGAAGGGCCAGATGTATACAAAATGGTGTCGTCTGCGTAGAGGTGGATCTGAGAGTCACCAGCAGCAAGAGCGACATCATTGATATACACGCTGCTACCGATCTATGTTCCTCCAACTACACAACCACCCACACTGCTGTCCACCCCTTCGTCACCTGGGTCCAGTGGGATTCGGCTCTCGCTCCTGAGGGCATACGATGGTACAGCTGCCAGGTGCCAGGGTTTTCTGCTCCAGGTAGAGCTCTACCTGGCTACCATCCACCCGGCTCCCTCGGGATACGAGAGCGTGTCCGCCCTCATCTCCTGTCTGTCGGGGAGAGCGCTCGAGTGAGCCAACGCCGAGTGGGGAGGAATAGACGTAGCGTCAGTACGCTATGAGGATTTGACCCGCCGCATTCGAGCAGTATTCGATCATCCACCAGAGGGGAGAGCGGCGGGGGAATGTTGATTCCAACTCAGACAGGGGATGAGGAGCGCAGAGGACTTTGCACTGGACTTCAGGACTCTGGCTGCCAGTGCAGGATGGAATGAGAGGGCCCTGATCGACCACTACCGATGCAGCCTACGGGAGGATGTTCGTCGGGAACTGGCCTGCAGGGACACCACCCTTACCCTGGACCAACTGGTGGATATGTCGATAAGGCTGGATAACCTGTTGGCAACCCGCGGACGTCCGGATCAGGGGCTGTCCATTCCATCCCCCAGCACCTCCGACCCTACCCCTATGGAGCTCGGAGGTGCTGCGCTTAGGGAGACCGGAAGAAGGGCCATCTCCTGCACCAACTGTGGCCGCAGAGGACACACTGCTGGTCGGTGCTGGGGAGGGTCTTTCGGGAGTCGAAGCAGTAGGCAGAGCACTGGTGGCCGTCTCAGGTGAGTAGGCACCCGACTCACCCAGAGCTCCCTGTTACGCATATGTGTATTGATATTTCCAGAGTTTTCCCCTCATTCCCAGCATAAGGCGCTCGTAGATTCAGGCGCAGCTGGGAACTTTATTGATCGTCAGTTTTCCTGTAGTTTAGGGATTCCTATTGTTCCTGTTGATGTGCCCTTCCCTGTACATGCCTTAGATAGTCGCCTTTTAGGGTCAGGCCTGATTAGGTCACAGCTCCACTCTGGATAAAGACGCAGGAGGGTCATGAGGAGAAAATTAGTCTCTATCTGATTGATTCTCCTGCGTTTCCAGTGGTGTTGGGGCTTCCCTGGTTAACTTCTCATGACCCCATGATTTCATGGCAACAGAGGGCTCTCAAGGGATAGTCTAGTCAGTGCTTGGGGAGGTGTGTAGGTGTTTCCATAGGGGCAACTACGGTGGAAAGTCCAAACCAGATCTCCACCATGCACATTCCCCCCGAATATGCCGATTTAGCTCTCGCCTTCTGTAAATAGAAGGCAACTCAATTACCACCCCATCGATAGGGGGATTGTGCGATAAATCTCCAGGTAGGCGCTGCACTTCCCCGGAGTCACGTGTATCCCCTGTCACAGGAAGAGACGGCGGCTATGGAAACATATGTCTCCGGATCTCTGGGGCAGGGATACATTCGGCCATCCACTTCACCTGTCTCCTCAAGTTTCTTTTTTGTGAAGAAGAAGGATGGAGGTTTACGCCCGTGCATTGACTACCGGGGTCTCAATCAGATCACTGTCAAGTACAGTTATCCACAACCGCTCATTGCTAGTATGACGGAGTCATTGCACGGGGCGCGCATCTTCACAAAATTGGATCTCAGGAGTGCGTACAACCTGGTGCGTATCTGGGAGGGAGATTAGTGGAAGACTGCATTTAGTACCACATCTGGGCACTATGAGTACCTCCTCATGCCGTACGGGTTGATGAACGCTCCATCAGTCTTCCAATCCTTTGTAGATTAGATTTTCAGGGACCTGCACGGACAGGGTGTAGTGGTGTATATAGATGATATTCTCATATACTCCGCTACACGAGCCGAGCATGTGTCCCTGGTGCGCAAGGTGCTTGGTCGACTGTTGGAACATGACCTGTACGTTAAGGCGGAGAAATGTCTGTTCTTTCAAAAGTCTGTCTCCTTCCTAGGGCACCGCCTGTCCGCGTCAGGGGTGTAGATGGAGATTGACCGCATTTCGGCCGTGCGTAATTGGCAGACTCCAACTACGGTTAAGGAGGTGCAGCGATTCTTAGGGTTTGCCAACTTTTACCGGAGGTTTAGCCGGGGCTTTGGTCAGGTAGCGGCTCCCATTACCTCCTTGCTGAAGGGGGGACCGGTGCGACTGCAGTGGTCAGCCGAGGGGGACAGGGCGTTTGGTCACCTGAAGGACCTGTTTACCTCGGCTCCAGTGCTGGCTCATCCGGATCCCTCCTTAGCATTCACAGTAGAGGTGGACACATCCGAGGCTGGGATAGGAGCTGTACTGTCTCAGAGCTCGGATACACCACCAAAACTCTGCCGCTGTGCTTTCTTTTCGAAGAAGCTCATCCCGGCAGAGCGCAACTATGATGTGGGGGTCCGGGAGCTGTTAGCTGTGGTTAAAGCTCTGAAAGTGTGGAGGCATTGTCTTGAGGGGGCTAAACACCCTTTTCTCATTTTGACTGACCACCGCAATCTGGAGTACATCCGGGCGGCGAGGAGATTGAACCCTCGTACTCCTGAGTGGCGCAGTGGTCTAAGGCACTGCATCGCAGTGCTAACTGTGCCACTAGAGATCCTGGTTTGAATCCAGGCTCTGTCGCAGCCGGCCGCGACCGGGAGACTCATGGGCGGCGCACAATTGGCCCAGCGTCGTCCAGGGTAGGGGAGGGAATGGCCGGCAGGGATGTAGCTCAGTTGATAGAGTATGGCGTTTGCAACGCCAGGGTTGTGGGTTCGATTCCCACGGGGGGCCAGTATAAAAAAAAATATGTATGCACTAACTGTAAGTCGCTCTGGATAAGAGCGTCTGCTAAATGACTTAAATGTAAATGTAACTTGCCAGGCAAGGTGGGCCATGTTTTTCACTCGTTTTTGTGTTCACCCTTTCTTACAGACCAGGTTCCCAGAACGCTAAGACAGACGCCATGTCCCGACTGTATGACACAGAGGAGATGTCCATTAAGCTCACTTCCATACTTCTGGCGTCGTGTCTTGTGGCACGGTGGTGTGGGAGGTTGACGCGGACATCGAGCGGGCGTTACGTACAGAGCCCACTCCCCACCAATGTCCAGAGAGTCGTATGTACGTGCCGTTAGAGGTCCGCGATCGATTGATCTATTGGCCTCATACGTCACCCTCCTCTGGTCATCCTGGCATCAGTTGGACAGTGCACTGTCTTAGTGGGAAATACTGGTGGCCCACTTTAGCCAAGGACGTGAGGGTTTATGTTTCCTCCTGCTCGGTGTGCGCTCAGTGTAAGGCACTTAGACACCTGCCCAGAGGGAAATTACAACCCCTACCCGTTCCACAACAGCTGTGGTCCCACCTATCGGTGGATTTTGTTACGGAACTTCCCCCGTCACAAGGGAACACCACGTTCCTGGTCGTTGTGGATCGGTTTTCAAAGTCCTGCCGTCTCATTCCTATGCCCAATCTCCCTACGGCCCTACAGACTGTGGAGGCCCTATTTACACACGTCTTCCGGCACTACGGGGTACCTGAGGATATTGTATCTGATCGGCGTCCCCAGTTCACCTCAAGGGTCTGGAAGGCATTCATGGAATGTCTGGGGATCTCGGTCAGCCTGACCTCAGGTTTTCACCCCTAGAGTAATGGGCAGGTGGAGAGAGTGAACCAGGATGTGGGTAGGTTTCTGCGGTCCTATTGCCAGGACCGGCCAGGGGAGTGGTCGGGTTTTATCCCCTGGGCAGAGATGGCCAAAAACTCCCTCCGCCACTCCTCCACTAACCTTTCTCTATTTCAGTGTGTGTTAGGTTATCAGCCATGTCCTGGCACCTAGGCATCAGAGACAGATCGAGGCACCTGCGGTGGAGGAGTGGTTTCGGCGCTCGGATGAGATCAGGAACGCTGCCCATGTACGCCTGCAACGGGCCATCAGGCAACAGAAGGCGAGTGCCGACCGCCTCCGCAGTGAGGCTCCAGTGTATGCACCGGGGGATTGGGCCTGGCTCTCGACCCGAAACCTGCCCCTTTGCCTGCCCTGCCGGAAGCTGGGTCGGTGGTTTGTGGGGCCATTTAAAGTCCTGAGGAGATTGAACGAGGTTTGTTATAGGTTACAGCTTCCTCCTGAGTATCGTATTAACCCCTCGTTCAATGTGTCTCTCCTCAGGCCGGTGGTAGCTGGTCCACTCCAGGAGTCTGAGGTACGGGAGGTTCCTCCGCCCCTACTGGACATCGTGGGGGCACCGGCGTACTCGGTCCATTCCATCCTGGATTCGAGGCGTCGGGTGGGGGGCCTGTAGTATCTCGTGGAGTGGGAGGGGTACGGTCCGGAGGAACGGTGCTGGGTCCCTAGGAGGGACATCCTCGATCCCTCCATGTTGAGGGATTTCCACCGTCGTCATCCGACTCCCCCTGCGCCGCGTCCTCCTGGCCGTCCCCGAGTCCGTTGTCGGCGTCAAGGGGTGGGGGTACTGTCACGGATTCAGCCGAGGCTGCTCCTCCTCCTTTCTCGGGCAGGCTTCGGCGTTCGTCGTTGCCGGAGTACTAGCTGCTACCGATCTATGTTTCTGTGTTCTACTTGTTTTGTCTTTATTATTCACACCTGGTTCCCATTATGTATTGATTTCTTCCCTATGTAACCCTCTGGCTCCCACTGTGTTTTGTGCGTGTTTGTTCATGTTTGGTTGTCGTCTGGTGAGCGGGTTTGTTCCTCCCTGCGTGGAGGTTATGTTATTTACGTTACCTACGAGTAAAGTACGTTTTTCGATTAGCTCTGTGTCCTGCGCCTGACTTCGTCCTACCGCATCACACTGACCACCTGACAAAAAACAAAGTAATTTAGGTCAAAAGAGTCCATACTAACAAAGGAAATAGATGGACTAACATAACAAATAGATAGCAATAAAAACTTTAACATAGAGGCTCAGAATAAATTAGAGGAAAAACAAATAGAAATGGAGAAACTTATTCATGAAAGATCAAGTGTAATATATTATAAAAATAAAGCAAACTGGATGGAATATGGGGAACAATGCACCAAATTATTTTTTTTATCTTCAACATAGGAATTCTACCAAAAATAATTTACTGAAACTGGTTACAAATGACGGAGTCACCCATGATTCCTCAAATTATATTTTGAAGGAGGAAACAAAGTACTTTAAGCATATGTTTTCGTTTGTCGCCTCCATTGTAGAGATTTTTTTTTTCTATTTATAATGTAAAATTAACAGCCATACAGAAAGACTCACGTAAAGGTGAAATTACAGAGGAGGAACTTCTGGATGCAATTAAATACTTTAAGTCCGGGAAAACTCCAGGGTTGGATGGCATACCAGTCGAGGTATACCAAACCTTTTTTGATACACTCAGAGGACCGTTATTAGCATGTTTTAACCACTCCTATGTAAATGGTAGATTATCAGACACTCAAGAAGAAGGTCTGATTTCATTATTACTGAAACAGGATACAAGTGGAAAATATAAATGGATCCAGTCCATTAAAAAAATTGGAGGCCCCTTACACTTCAGTGTTGTGATGCAAAAATTCTAGCAAAATGTATAGCGCATAGAATTAAAAATGTATTGTCGGACATTATTCATTCTAATCAAACAGGTTTTTTACATGGAAAATATATTGGAGATAATATAAGGAAATACTGGAAACAATAGAACACTATGAAAAATCTGGGAAAGCAGGCCTGCTATTCATAGCAGACTTCGAAAAGGCATTTGATGAAGTACGACTGGGGTTTATATATAAATGCCTGGAGCATTTCAATTTTGGAGAATCTCTTATAAAATGGGTTAAAATCATGTATAGTAACCCTAGATGTAAAATAGTTAATAATGGCTATTTCTCAGAAAGTTTTAAACTGTCAAGAGGAGTGAAACAAGGTTGTCCATATCGGCATATCTATTTATTATGGCCATCGAGATGTTACATTTACATTTACGTCATTTACCAGACGCTCTTATCCAGAGCGACTTACAAATAGGTGCATTCCAGTGGTATAACCACTTTACAATGTTTTTTTGTTGTTGTTTTTTTTGGGGGTGGGGGGGTGGGGTAAGGGGTGGTTAGAAGGATTACTTTATCCTATCCCAGGTATTCCTTAAAGAGGTGGGGTTTCAAATGTCTCCGGAAGGTGGTGAGTGAATCCGCTGTCCTGGCATCGTGAGGGAGCTTGTTCCACCATTGGGGTGCCAGAGCAGCGAACAGTTTTGACTGGGCTGAGCGGGAACTGTGCTTCCGCAGAGGTAGGGGAGCCAGCAGGTCAGAGGTGGATGAACGCAATGCCCTCGTTTGGGTGTAGGGACTGATCAGATCCTGAAGGTACGGAGGTGCCGTTCCCCTCACAGCTCCGTAGGCAAGCACCATGGTCTTGTAGCAGATGCGAGCTTCAACTGGAAGCCAGTGGAGTGTGCGGAGGAGCGGGGTGACGTGAGAGAACTTGGGAAGGTTGAACACCAGACGGGCTGCGGCATTCTGGATGAGTTGTAGGGGTTTAATGGCGCAGGCAGGGAGCCCAGTCAACAGCGAGTTGCAGTAATCCAGACGGGAGATGACAAGTGCCTGGATTAGGTCCTGTGCCGCTTCCTGTGTAAGGCAGGGTCGTACTCTCCGAATGTTGTAGAGCATGAACCGTGGTCCTCTGTAGCTCAGCTGGTAGAGCACGGCGCTTGTAACGCCAAGGTAGTGGGTTCGATCCCCGGGACCACCCATACACAAAAAAAAATGTATGCACGCATGATTGTAAGTCGCTTTGGATAAAAGCGTCTGCTAAATGGCATATTATTATTATTTATGAACCTACAGGATCGGGTCACCGCCTTGATGTTAGCGGAGAACGACAGGGTGTTGTCCAGGGTCACGCCAAGGCTCTTCGCACTCTGGGAGGAGGACACAACGGAGTTGTCAACCGTGATGGCGAGATCATTGAACGGGCAGTCCTTCCCCGGGAGGAAGAGCAGCTCCGTCTTGCCAAGGTTAAGCTTGAGGTGGTGATCCATCATCCATACTGATATGTCTACCAGACATGCAGAGATGCGATTCGCCACCTGGTTATCAGAAGGGGGAAAGGAGAAGATTAGTTGTGTGTCGTCTGCGTAGCAATGATAGGAGAGGCCATGTGAGGATATGACAGAGCCAAGTGACTTGGTGTATAGCGAGAATAGGAGAGGGCCTAGAACTGAGCCCTGGGGGACACCAGTGGTGAGAGCATGTGGTGCAGAGACAGCTTCTCGCCACGCCACTTGGTAGGAGCGACCGGTCAGGGAGGACGCAATCCAAGAGTGAGCCACGCCGGAGATGCCCAGCTCGGAGAGGGTGGAGAGGAGGATCTGATGGTTCACAGTATCAAAGGCAGCAGACAGGTCTAGAAGGACAAGAGCAGAGGAGAGAGAGTTAGCTTTAGCAGTGCGGAGAGCCTCCGTGACACAGAGAAGAGCAGTCTCAGTTGAATGACCAGTCTTGAAACCTGACATATTTGGATCAAGAAGGTCATTCTGAGAGAGATAGCAAGAGAGTTGGCTAAAGACGGCACGCTCAATAGTTTTGGAGAGAAAAGAAAGAAGAGATACTGGTCTGTAGCTGTTGACATCAGAGGGATCGAGTGTTGGTTTTTTGAGAAGGGGTGCAACTCTCGCTCTCTTGAAGACGGAAGGGACATAGCCAGCGGTCAAGGATGAGTTGATCAGCGAGGTGAGGTAAGGGAGAAGGTCACCAAAGATGGTCTGGAGAAGAGAGGATGGGATAGGGTGAAGCGGGCAGGATGTTGGATGGCCGGCCGTCACAAGTCGCAAGATTTTATCTGGAGAGAGAGGGGAGAAAGAAGTCAAAGCATAGGGTAGTGCAGTGTGAGCAGGACCAGCAGTGTCATTTGACTTAACAAACGAGGATCGGATGTCATCAACCTTCTTTTCAAAATGGTTGACGAAGTCATCCACAGAGAGGGAGGAGGGGGGAAGGGGGAGGAGGATTCAGCAGGGAGGAGAAGGTGGCAAAGAGCTTCCTAGGGTTAGAGGCAGATGCTTGGAATTGAGAGTGGTAGAAAGTGGCCTTAGCAGCAGAAACAGATGAAGAAAATGTACAGAGGAGGGAGTGAAAAGATGCCAGGTCCGCAGGGAGTCTAGTTTTCCTCCATTTTCGCTCGGCTGCCCGGAGCCCTGTTCTGTGAGCTCGCAATGAGTCATCAAGCCACGGAGCTGGAGGGGAGGACCGAGCCGGCCGGGAGGATAGGGGACATAGAGAGTCAAAGGATGCAGAAAGAGAGGAGAGGAGGGTTGAGGAGGAAGAATCAGGGTCAAGATGAGGTCAAGCGTATTGCCTGCCTTGTGAGTAGGGGGGGACGGTGAGAGGGTGAGGTCAAAAGAGGAGAGGAGTGGAAAGAAGGAGGCAGAGAGAAATGAGTCAAAGGTAGACGTAGGGAGGTTGAAGTCCCCCAGAACTGTGAGGGGTGAGCCATCCTCAGGAAAGGAACTTATCAAGGCTTCAAGCTCATTGATGAACTCTCCAATGGAACCTGGAGGGCGATAAATGACAAGGATATTAAGCTTAAATGGGCTAGTGACTGTGACAGCATGGAATTCAAATGAGGACAGACAGATGGGTCAGGGAAAAAATAGAGAATGTCCACTTGGGAGAGGATTCCTGTGCCACCACACCGCTGACCAGATGCTCTCGGGGTATGCGAGAACACATGGTCAGACGAGGAGAGAGCAGTAGGCGTAGCAGTTTTTTCAGTGGTAATCCATGTTTCCGTCAGCGCCAAGAAGTCGAGGGACTGGAGGGTAGCATAGGCTGAGATGAACTCTGCCTTGTTGTCAGCAGAACGGCAGTTCCAGAGGCTGCCTGAGACCTGGAACTCCACGTGGGTGGTGCGTGCAGGGACCACCACGTTAGAGAGGCAGCAGCCACGCGGTGTGAGGCGTTTGCATAGCCTGTGCGGAGAGGAGAGAACAGGGATAGACAGAGGCATAGTTGACCCGGCTGCAGAAAATGGCTACAATAATGCAAAGGAGATCGGAATGAAATGAACTAAACATCTGGGAAAGGAGAGAGCGGGGCCTCCCTCACCACAACACCCAAGTATAACTCTCCCAACTTCCACCTCAGAAACTATAATTGTTGTAAACTACAGCGGTTCAATGTTTTCTATGAATAGACTAACTTAGCTAGCTAACTTGGTACAGTATTCTTCCGTGAAAATCGTCCAGGGCACCTAGTCATAAGACGCCACAGCCAGCTAGCATGCCGGACTCCAACAACACGGTTTAGCACCAATACTCGGCCACAACAAACCACCAGTGTGTCAACACGCCAAGCAGATCATTCGTGTCCGTGTCTAACGTTGTGGGTTATTCCCGACAGCTTGAGCGAGTCCGTCGTCAACTCATTCAGCCAGTTAGTTAGCTAGAATAGTTAGCATACTAGCTAGCCATTACTTTCAGACAAAGAAGAAACCCATCCTTTCACGGCACGAACACACAGAGAGAGCCAAGCTAACGTTAACTAATCACCCATGTCCCGAATTCTTGAACGACTCTGGCTACCAATATGTAAAAACAGAACACAAATGTAGGTTATGACTTACCCCTAGCAGCTACTGTTAGCTAGCCAAGTGCAAATCTAGCCACTGAATTGACTCAGCCAGTTCGCGTCTGTTCGCTAGGTCGTTCCAGCTATTGTTTACTAGTAGCTATCCAGGTAGCAACAAGCTAGCTAAATTTCAAGCACAGTAGCCACTTACTACCTAATGTTAACGGTTCAGACAATGAGGTTAGAAAACAGCTGAATGGTAGGCATTATTGTATGTAATTATTGTAGGCAGCCAGATGGCGTAATTACAGGCACTCTCAGGCGTGAAACAACTATACCGTTGCTAATAGTTGCCAGTAGCTACCCGCCAGCTAGTCCAGGTAGTGGGTTAGCTAGCTAGCTTCGTGCTTCACCGGGCTCAGCCGAATACAATATTAACCTACAATAATTACATACAACAACCCACGATAACTACCTACAATACCTAACTACAATCTAAATACATAGTTTAAGCTTTACTCGACAAAGCCCAAACTATGCATAACTAAGTATAAAGCCAAGCTTACCCGACAACCTCCTCCTGCAACCTCTGGGAAAGGAGAGAGCGGGGCCTCCCTCACCACAACACCCAAATATAGAGTGTTAGCTATTAAAATCAGATCCAACAATAATATCAAGGGATTAGAAATGCAGGGCTTAAAAACAAAGGTGTCATTGTACACTGATGATTCATGTTTTCTTTTAAATCCACAACTTGAATCCCTCCACAGCCTCATAGAGGATCTAGACACATTTTCTACTTTATCTAGATTACAACCAAATTATGAAAAATGTACTATATTACGTATTGGATCACTAAAAAATACAATTTTTACATGACCATGTAGTTAACCAATAAAATGGTCTGATGGTGATGTGGATATACTCGGAATACATATCCCAAATGAAATAAATGATCTCACTCCAATACATTTTTATAGAAAGGTAAATACCTGTCAATTTGTGGAAATATCACCCTGATTAACTCTTTAGTATTATCCTAGTTTACCTACGCCTAGCAAACAGTTTTTTAAATTATATGAGAAAAAAATATTCCATTTTATTTGGAACGGCAAATCACACAAAATTATAAGGGCCTATTTATATAATGAATATGAATTCGGAGGACAGAAATTATTAAATATTAAAGCATTAGACATATCATTAAAAACTTCAGTCATACAAAAGTTATACTAAAATCCAAACTGGTTCTCTAGCGAATTAGTAAGATTGTCTCACCCAATGTTCAAGAATGGCCTTTTTCCCTTTATTCAGATTACAACCTCTCACTTTCAGTTATTTGAAAAGGAAATAATCTCCCAAATATCACTATTTCTAAAACAAGCCATAGAAAGTTGGTTGCAATTTCAATTTAATCCTCCAGAAATGACAGAACAAATAATGCAACAAATATTGTGGTTAAACTCAAATGTAAAAACTGATAAAAAACCTTTTTTTTTGACAAAATATTTATAAAAGGTATAATCTTCATAAATGATATCATAGGTAGGACTGGTGGAGTTATGTCGCATATGCAGCTAACAAAAACACATGGAAATGTCTGCTCTACCCAAAATTACAACCAAATAATTGCAGCATTACCGCAAAAATGGAAGAGGAAAGTGGAGTGGGGAAAAAGTAAGAAACCTGTCTGTCGGCCTTTCATTAAAGAACATAATTTGTTAAAGAAACTGTGATAAATAAAAAAGTATACTAGTTTCATTTAAGGACCAAATGATTGACAGCCGTCCCATATAGATTGCAAAATAGTTGGGAAGAGATTTTTGACGTTCCGATCCCATGGCATAGTGTTTATGAACTGATACGCAAAACAACTCCGGATTCAAAGCTTAGAATTTTTCAATTAAAATTATTATATAAAATTCTTGCTACCAATAGAATGTTATTTATATGGGGGATACAATCTTCCCAGCTCTGCAGATTTTGCTGCGAAGAGACAGAATCATTAGATAATTTGTTTTGGTATTGTCCATTTGTAGCTTGTTTTTGGACACAGGTCCAGGAATGGCTAAAGGATTGCAATATTTACCTGGAGCTAACCCTGCACATAGCATTACTGGGTGATCTGAAAAGTCATAGTCAATCAATCAATAATATAATACTACTTTTAGCAAAAATGTTTCTTTTCAATTTACAACCTGTAGAAACAATGAGAATAGAAAAGTTCAGATCTTTTGTAAAACATCACAGTACAGTTGAAAAATATGTGGCAAATAGAAATCCAAGATGGATGATGTTAAGATATAGATGGGTGGTGTTGAATGGAGTTGAAGCATGGGACTAATAACAACTAACAACAACTAATAACAACAAGATAACTAATAATGTAAGCATACTGTGTCCATAATATGTATATAGGTTATAGATTGAGAGCTTTTGTGAAAGAGCACAGTTAGAAAGATATGGCATATAGAAGCAAACCGGATGGACATCATGAAAATGATCGGAGAGGTTGAGGGTAGAGGAAGTTCAGGAGTAAAAACAAACAAAATATAATTACTGTAAAATTGACTGTGTCCATATAGTATGTAAAAGCTGGAAGTAGAGGCCTAAGCATTGTTGTTCACTAGTTTACTCCAATTAGGGATGGGGTGGTGGGGTTGGAAAGTAAGAAAGGGAAATATATATAAAAAAAGGATATGTATATGTATGTGTATATATGTATGTATGCAGTGGCGGCTCCTGAAAAAATTCTCAGGAGGGGCAATTTTTCTGATGATTTAGGTGACCTACACACATTTTTTAAAAGATATGTCCAGCAACAACATGAAGACAGGGGCAGCATATAAGTCAATACCAGAAGCATTTATTGACTGATCTCAAAAGTGTTGGCTTACAAAAGCAAAATAAGTTATCACAGTAAAAATAATCAAGGGTGTTCTTTCACATTCCTCAACACTGCATAAACAATATGTATGGCTTTGTAAAAATGAACAACCATATTCTGGCCAATTGTATAGATTTGTAAATATGAACAACCATATTCTGGCCAATTGTATAGATTTGTAAAAATGAACATGAACAGATTTTTTTATTTTTTTATTCCTCTTTTTAGTCAGCTTTAGAATGTGTTCATACACTTATGAGCACCACTGTACAGTACACATAGTATATAAAATAAGATAGATTACACCACTGGCCATATATAATGACAATAATGTAATTTCAAACACAAATGCAGTCTCCTTTCATGCATACATTTTCAAATAAAGCTCTGCTTTGAGAAAGATCGAATGATATTGTTTAATCTTTATCTTACCTTATGGCCTGCACACTGCTTGCGAAGCTGTCGAGGGCACGTTTGATAAAGACAGCATCGATGTCCTTATTCTGTAGCTTCTGGTACGGTGGGCTGGTCAAATGAACCCAATGAACCCGTCCGGATGGCTTCAAAACATTCTATGAGGTCGTCTCGATTCTCGTAGACAGTGTTCACGACTCTGCTGTTGCTAACCTCATCGTTGTGGCGGCGGACAGCTAGCCTGTATCCCTCATCCAGTTGAGTGGCAATATTCACTCTCACCAAAGCAGACAATCTCAAACAGCTATCAATGTGGGTCTTTGACAGCTCATTTTTCTTAATCTTTTCTGAAAGATGGTGCATGTCGGTTACACCAGTCGCTGTCCAAGCGTTGCTGTCTGCCGTTCATGGTTACGTTACGTTACGTATGACGAAAGCGCGTAAGTGCAAGCCCTCAGACACCCATAGAGAATGTATTGAAAGCTCAGAAATTTGAAAAAAAAATATTTTACATTAGAGGCTATGAGAGACTTCTGGGCGATTTTCAACCTGACTGAAATCGCCCCAAAACGGGCGGGGACATTTGAAGCACGACTTTAGCCTGATTGGACATTTAGTGGCTGGCAGATCAGACGTGAACACTGAACTACTGTTGCCATGATATAATTGATTAGAAAAAAAATCCCTTCCTTTTCCCGTTTGGCAGTGCGTCGCCCATATCGCCCTATTGAACACACCGCCCATGTATGTATGTATGTACGTGTATGTGTATATATATGTATATGTATATGTATGTGTATATATGTTTATATATATGTATGTGTATATATATATTTGCGAAAAATAAAAATAAACATATGGGCGATTGGAAGTGATGCAGACAATTACATTGATGGAAGTTACAATCTATTTGCAGTATTAAAGCTGATCTACCCCCCCCAACAAAAAAGGTGGGGGAAAAAAACAATTTTTATTTAAAAAAATAAGCGATGCGATGTGTTTGGGCTAGAGCCCTTAGCCCTGTTTGCCCTAGATATTATTTCCTGGTTCTCCTTATTCCCTTCACATGTGCCTGTCTGTCTTCTGCTCAGTCTTCACCTTCCCTTTTAGTTAGGTTGGATACTGTTGTTCAATTCCTTATGCATGCTGGAAAGCACCTGGCCAATTTAATACCATTTATCTGGGCCTTTAGAATATCAAATGCCTTCTGTCAGAGGTCGTTTGCATATTCTCTTGTCTTGCCTAGGGTGTGTTCTCCATTGATATATGGATGAATACCGAAGGTGCGCGTTGAATGCTAAAGAAAAGAAGGCCAAGGAAGAGCGACTTGAGAATTATGAACTTGGCTCAATGGTGGGTTTTGTCTCCTGGAAGAAACCACTTTTGAAGTTTTATATTTCAGTCATTTAGCCAGTTAATAAAGAATGAGAGGGCTACACATGCAGAGGTGTGGTCGCTATGCTGTTATGACTTGGATTATTTCCGCTGTCGCTTTCTAAATTGACAGGGATAAGGCACTAACTGGATGAGGCACAATTGGCCCAGCGTCGTCCGGGTTTGGCTGGTATAGGCCATCATTGTAAATAAATATTTGTTCTTAACTGACTTGCCTAGTTAAATAAAGGTTAAATTAAGATACAAATAAAATAAAAAAAATCAAAATTAAAATCTCATTTGTTAAGGCTTGTGAGTTAATCTAAGTGCCTTTTATGATTACCATTAAATGTAAAAACTCTCAACGGTGTAGGGGGACAATTAGTTTGCCTCTAACAGAGCCAAATTAGCTAACAATTCTTATCATATTATGATTAGAGCCTGATTTCTGTTTGAATGGGGCCATGTTGAGAAATAAACCATGGATTTCCGCTAGATTGATTGCTGGGAGATGTGTTTTGAGAGGGGGAAACATTTCTGGCATTCTGCCAATCGGATGGGCCTCCATTCTCTACTTTCACAGCCCCTGTTTTTTTATTGCTCCTTTCCTTCTTTCCGAGAGTGGCCATTTTGCACCGTAATCCTGTCACTGCACCGGCACTGTTTGAGTTTGATATTTAAAATTATGCTTGGCATGGGACTTTATGAGGTTTGAAGCGTCCCCGCAAAGCACCCCTTCAGATTAATTGGAGGGGGAATGTGGATGAAGGGAAGGGGGATTTCCTATGGTGAATGCTGAAGAAAATACACAACAAACAAAGCAGAGTGGAGTGGAGGTGAAGCATGGCGGTGGAACGGCTCTCAGGCGGCCCGTCGGGTCCACAGCTGTTCCTGGTGAGATAGCGGCCCCCGATCTCCCGCAATGACATCAGCCCATCACTATTAACTCCTATATAATGGACTAGACTGACACGTATCACTGGGCACTCACTCACACAGTGTTGTTTTGAACCCAATAACATTTTGTCTCTGGTTTATCTCAAGTGGTTTGGGGAGTTGTAGAAATATTCAAGATCTTATGAGGAGGACCAGGAGTTACTGTTTGTCTGGCTATGTGACCTGATCAAGAAAAACATGAGCGCTACAGAATAGTCGGTCAAACTTGGCCTTCATTAGTTAGGGTTAGGTTTCAAATCAAATTTTAAGATAAATTGTGGAAATGGGCAGGGTTTAGTAACAATTATGACTTTTTGACTGTGTTAAGTAGTGACGATGACAAATACTTTACTCAGTAAGGTCACTCCTATAGAATTTCATGGTCACTCCCACTAAGGCCAACTTTGAATGGTTGATATCCCGGACTTATACAGTGGGGAGAACAAGTATTTGATGCACTGCCGATATTGCAGGTTTTCCTACTTACAAAGCATGTAGAGGTCTGTAATATGTATCATAGGTACACTTCAACTGTGAGAGACGGAATCTAAAACAAAAATCCAGAAAATCACATTGTATGATTTTAAAGTAATTAATTTGCATTGTATTGCATGACATAAGTATTTGATACATCAGAAAAGCAGAACTTAATATTTGGTACAAAAACCTTTGTTTGCAATTACAGAGATCATACGTTTCCTGTAGGTCTTGACCAGGTTTGCACACACTGCAGCAGGGATTTTGGCCCACTCCTCCATACAGACCTTCTCCAGATCCTTCAGGTTTCAGGGCTGTCGCTGGGCAATATGGACTTTCAGCTCACTCCAAAGATGTTCTATTGGGTTCAGGTCTGGAGACTGGCTAGGCCACTCCAGGACCTTGAGATGCTTCTTACGGAGCCACTCCTTAGTTGCCCTGGCTGTGTGTTTCGGGTCGTTGTCATGCTGGAAGACCCAGCCACGACCCATCTTCAATGCTCTTACTGAGGGAAGGAGGTTGTTGGCCAAGATCTCGCGATACATGGCCCCATCCATCCTCCCCTCAATACGGTGCAGTCGTCCTGTCCCCTTTGCAGAAAAGCATCCCCAAAGAATGATGTTTCCACCTCCATGCTTCACGGTTGGGATGGTGTTCTTGGGGTTGTACTCATCCTTCTTCTTCCTCCAAACACAGCAAGTGGAGTTTAGACCAAAAAGCTCTATTTTTGTCTCATCAGACCACATGACCTTCTCCCATTCCTCCTCTGGATCATCCAGATGGTCATTAGCAAACTTCAGACGGGCCTTGACATGCGCTGGCTTGAGCAGGGGGACCTTGCGTGCGCTGCAGGATTTTAATCCATGACGGCGTAGTGTGTTACTAATGGTTTTCTTTGAGACTGTGGTCCCAGCTCTCTTCAGGTCATTGACCAGGTCCTGCCGTGTAGTTCTGGGCTGATCCCTCACCTTCCTCATGATCATTGATGCCCCAGGAGGTGAGATCGTGCATGGAGCCCCAGACCGAGGGTGATTGACCGTCATCTTGAACTTCTTCCATTTTCTAATAATTGCGCCGACAGTTGTTGCCTTCTCACCAAGCTGCTTGCCTATTGTCCTGTAGCCCATCCCAGCCTTGTGCAGGTCTACAATTTTATCCCTGGTGTCCTTTCACAGCTCTCTGGTCTTGGCCATTGTGGAGAGGTTGGAGTCTGTTTGATTGAGTGTGTGGACAGGTGTCTTTTATACAGGTAACGAGTTCAAACAGGTGCAGTTAATACAGGTAATGAGTGGAGAACAGGAGGGCTTCTTAAAGAAAAACTAACAGGTCTGTGTGAGCCGGAATTCTTACTGGTTGGTAGGTGATCAAATACTTATGTCATGCAATAAAATGCAAATTAATTACTTAAAAATCATACAATGTGATTTTCTGGATTTTTATTTTAGATTATGTCTCTCACAGTTGAAGTGTAGCTATGATAGAAATTACAGACCTCTACATGCTTTGTAAGTAGGAAAACCTGCTAAATCGGCAGTGTATCAAATACTTGTACTCCCCACTGTATATGTGCTGTGTGTGCAATAGCCTGGGGACGACATTACACCAAGAAACATTTACCTTGATGAAAGCCCCCAACCTAAAGAAATTGTCTTTCTTCTGGAACCAAGTTACATGTTCCTCAGTACACAAACACGCACACATCAAAAAACGAGCCATACCGTGCGGTGCTGGGCCCAATCAGGTCTTTGACACATTCACCCACTCCCCCGCTGAAAGATCCGCCACAAAATGTTGGCACCATTGTAACAGGTTGTAATGAAGCCCTGGTCTCCAGCATGGGAACAGAAGAGGAGTACCTGCTGCGGTGGCCTCAGGTTGGACTACTCCAAATCATCTTGGTTCTGACACACACACACACACAACACAAATACACACTTTGCAGGTCCATCAACCCATTTAAATACCTCTCACACCCTACAGTAACCTGTTGATCATGAGAGAACCTTCATAAATCAGCAGAACGTTAATAACCTATTTATTGACACTTTCTGTAGTGTCCTGTAATACTTAGTTTGAAGTGAGACACGTTCAGTCATTCATAACACATCCATAAAGACTCTGTATCGCATGACGCTGTACTTACCATAAAGTCAGACCCATTTGGTCATTTATAACACATACATAAAGGCTTCGTCTAGCCCACATCTGGCCTGATTCCGGCACGGCAGATCTAAAACTGCTGGCCTGGGTCTGGCAGCCGGATCCGGCCCGAGTCCGAAATGAATGACGGTACAGACTAGGCCCGAGTCATTCGTTCCAGATCTGGCAACCTGAACTGAGACAAAGCTGCCATTTTAGGGCCAGATTCGGCCCAGCAATGGCCCAAATCCACTAAATGTTTTTTTAAAATATTAAATGTAGGTAGTAATATTACATTAAATGTACGTAGTACTATTAAAGCTATCAACCGAACTATGAACAACATAAACATTTAAAAAAATACATGACGTTTTCTCATTTTAAAACTATTTACATAGATTCATTTGACTTTGTGTGGGTGTCATCCCTCAAGAGTAGCATGGATGTATCCAAATAAATGTCACTAGAAAACGGCTTAAACAAACGTGACTGTTTTAGCCATAACAACCAGTGGAAGGATGAAATATCAAAATTAAAATCTCATGGAAAACATGTAATTTGTACCAGCAAATGTGTTCTTGTTTTCTTTGGCAACCATGCGGGATAAACGCCTCCGCTCTGTACAGTATCTGGAACTAATAAACTCGGGCAGTACCAAGTCGTCCATTATTTCCAGATAACGTACAAAGTGTCCGTGTTTATCCCTTACATGTATGCATGTGTGTATGTAAATGTATCTATGTCTCTCTGGGTCTATCCGCCCTTTCCTTGCTGTCTTCGGTCCTCTCCTTTCTGCCTCCGCCTCTGTCTGGTGCAAACTGCAGCCACCTTATGACGAACTTCTCCGTCTCTTTATCTGTAGTCTTGAATGTGAAAGTGTTTCTCCTGACAGCACCTTTGAATAACAGAACAAAATAGCTAAATAAGTAGTTACAACTATTAGTCAGATTTTAAAACCACACAAAAATCCTAGGAATCACAATCCAGACCTCAAATGGGAAGCACATCAACACAACACAATAACCACAGAGGTTTTCAATTTCAACAATAAGTCAAACAGATCTAATGATATAAATGTGTGCCTGTTGTAGCGCCACCGTATGGTCAATCTGAATATGCTTGCATATGTTGTGTCTTGACAGGGTTTGGAACATGGGTACCAAGTTTGGTTACAATACAAATATCTGTGTCTGATTTATATGCATTTATGTGCCAGACCATGCTCACATGAATGTTTATTGATCAGTTTTTTGCCATACTTGTCTGGAAAATATTGCGTTGAAAGACCTTGGTCCATAGATGTCATACATCAAGTTTCATCCAGATCGGCCCTGTGGTTCCGGAGGAGATGTAATTTAAGTGTTTTTCAAAAATTATAAATGGCGGAAAGTCCATCATGGCAGAACTTGTGGGTCCTTGAGCCAAATGTGTTCCTTGTGAGAAGAGGGAACTATGCAAAGAATTTCAGGACTCTAGGTCAGGGATGGGGAACTGGTGGCCCGCGGGCCGCAAAGGCCTCGGATCAATTTCACTCTGAAAATAGATTGTTTCTGTGATCTATTGTCAGGCTATGTCATAATAGTATTCTAATTCCTAATTCTATGGTCAGGCCACTGTCTGTCTCTTACACCATTCTTGTGTTCCCTTCCCAGTATTCATGGGTACAGCTCTCAGATGATAAACATATGTTCTGTGCTATTCAGGATCCTTGGACGTCCCTACCCCATTGAAGTTTACATTTAAAATGGTTAAGGTTAGGTAAGGGATTTGGTTATGTGTAAGGGTAAAGGTTAAGGTTAGGGTTATGGTTTAGGGACGTCCCAGATATCCCAGATATCACTGACCATAAACATATAGGAGCTTTGGATGCAAGGACAGGCCATTTATTACATAAAAAGTATAGTTTTAACCATGTTTTGAGGCTATACAATGTGTGTTTTCAGTTAAACAGGCCTATGTTTGGTTCTGATGGGGAACTACAGTTAAACTAAGCTCAACAAGCATTTTCTTCAAGAATCAATGAAAGTCTACACACCCTTGAACAGCTTTCACATTTGAGAGTGACTCCTTTACTGTCCAGCCACACCAGCTCAGGCTCAGGGTGCCTACCTTCAGATTCACATTTTGAGTATTTGGCGCACGGTGGTGGAAGGTGGAGATAGTCCATCAGAGAGGCTGAGGGTGGAGAGACAGAGTCTGCTGGTAGGGAGACAACCAAGAAGACGTATTGTCGAGCACGTCGCTTTACATGGGGTAGAGGAATGGGATCAGCTGGAAACACTAATCATTCAACCTATAGAATGTTGTTTTACATTATACTTATAGTTATTATTTGTGGAAAGTTAAAATGTATTGTAAACCAGAATGGATGGACTGTAATTGTTGTTCAACAAATAATACGTTGTTATGAGTGATAACTGTTGTGTCACACATACATTTTTGGCTGTGAACAGTCTGAGTTATTGGCTCATGGTGGTGGAAGGTGGAGACAGTCTGTCAGAGAGGCATAGGGTGGGAAGACAGAGTCTGCTGGCAGGAAGACAAAACAAGAAGACGTATTGTCGAGCACGTCGCTTTACATGGGGTTCAAGTGAGGAATGGGATCAGCTGGAAACACTAATCATTCAACCTATAGAATGTTTTCTTTTTACATTATACTGTACATAGTTTATTTTCTTTTTTTTATAGATTTGCTCTTCAATTAAAGAAGACAGCCACAAATAGTTTCACAAAACAATTTATTGTTTTGTCGTCGACCACTAGCTAGATCCACATCATTCAGGTAGCTAACGTTACACAGAACCACCTCGACCATATAAAAAAAAATATATATATATATATATATATATATATATATATATATATATATATATATATATTGTATGTGTTACTGTAATTCAGCGTTTAGCTGCCATAGAACAGATTAAACAAAATAAACCATTATCATCATTGAATCTTGGAGCGCTCTTTGCCATCTCCGCTTGAGACCAGTTGGTGTCGCGCAAGTCCTTTGTGACTCACTGGACATAGCTAGTGAGCTAGCTAGCGTAACTGCTGTGACTGTTAGCTAGCTAGCTATGTTAACCGGGTGCTTTCTTGCCTAATCTTAGCTAGACTACTGATGTTTTACGAACAGAAACACTAGCTAGCTCAATTAGCTACCAGACAGCTCGAGCAGCAGAGGCCACCGCTGCTGGATCATGTGTATTTGGTTCCTTTAGAGGTAATGCTAGCTCCCTATTAAGGATACTTCAGCAAGCATTGATGTTGGCAATTGACGATAAATGTATGCTGCTATTTGCTATGTTGAAAAACAGACAGGAAATAGTAGCCGATTATTGACTTGGTGATGTGAGATCTCAATGTTGAAATAAACATTGTCGATGTTCAGGTAAAGCAAAAATGTGGCACGCAACCTTGGGTTATGACAAAGAAACACTAATATGACAAAGTTACACAGTTGGTGATACAATTCATAACTAACCCGGGTATAGATACGCTGTTTTGTTTTCTTCTGTCTTCTCAGAATGCGCAGGCAGCCCAGCTACTGTAAAAAGTTCCATGCAGGAAAATGTTCGATGTCTCACAAATATGAGGCGTGCAAAAATAATAAATGTGACACTAAGCAGACAGTATGCACGCATCCGTTTTCCGTTCATGGCCCCAGGAATCGAACCCCCAATCGTGACGTTTCGAGCACCATTTCCTTTGACTGTGATGGTCGTTATTTATTTTGCTATTTTAATCAAATCAAATCAAATGTTATTTGTCAAATACGCCGAACCCAACACCTTGAAATGCTTACTTACAAACCCTTAACCAACAATTCTTAGGAAAGAATACCAAAAAAATATATATATAATAATTTGAAAAAACATAAAAAATTTAATAAAAATAAAGTAACAAATAATTATAGAGCAGTAGTACAATAACAATAGCGAGGCTATATACAGGGGGTACCGGTACCGAGTCAATGTGCGGGGGCATCGGTTAGTCGAGGTAATTGAGGTAATAGGTACATGTAGGTAGATAATAAACAGAGAGTAGCAGCAGCGTGAAAGAGGTGGAGGGGGGGGGGGGGGGGGGGTATCCATTTGATTAGCTGTTCAGGAGTCTTATGGCTTGGGGGTAGAAGCGGTTTAGAAGCCTCTTGGACCTAGACTTAGCTCTCCGGTACCGCTTGCCGTGCGGTAGCAGAGAGAACAGTCTATGACTAGGGTGGCTGGAGTCTTTCACAATTTTTAGGGCCCTCTTCTGACAGCGCCTGGTATAGAGGTCCTGGATGGCAGGAAGCTTGGCCCCAGTGATGTACTGGGCCATACGCACTACCCTCTGTAGTGCCTTGCGGTCGGAGGCCGATAAATTGCCATACCAGGCAGTGATGCAACCAGTCAGGATGCTCTCGGTGGTGCAGCTGTAGAACCTTTTGAGGATCTGAGGACCCATGCAATATATTTTCAGTCTCCTTAGGCTTTGTCGTGCCCTCTTCACGACAGTCTTGGTGTGCTTGGACCCTGTTAGTTTGTTGGTGATGTGGACACCAAGGAATTTGAAGCTCTCAACCTGCTCCACTCCAGCCCAGTCGATGAGAATGAGGGCGTGCTCGTTCCTCTTCTTTTTCCTGTAGTCCACAATCATCTCCTTTGTCTTGATCACGTTGAGGGAAAGGTTGTTGTCCTGGCACCACATGTTGGTGATCAGGCCTACCACTGTTGTGTCATCGGCAAACTTAAGGATGGTGTTGGAGTCGTGTCTGGCCATGCAGTCATAAGTGAACAGGGAGTACAGGAGGGGACTGAGCACACACCCCTGAGGGGCCCCCATGTTGAGGATCAGCGTGGCGGATGTGTTGTTACCTACCCTTACCACCTGGGGGCAGCCCGTCAGGAAGTCCAGGATCCATTTGTAGAGGGAGGTGTTTAGTCCCAGGGTCCTTAGCTTAGTGATGAGCTTTGATTGCACTATGGTGTTGAACGCTGACCTGAAGTCAATTAATAGCATTCTCACATAGGTGTTCCTTTTTTTCCAGGTGTGAAAGGGCAGTGTGGAGCGCAATAGAGATTGCATCATCTGTGGATCTGTTGGGAAGGTATGCACATTGGAGTGGGTCTAGGGTTTCTTGGATAATGGTGTTGATGTGAGCCATGACCAGCCTTTCAAAACACTTCATGGCTACAGACGTGAGTGCTACGGGTCGGTAGTCATTTAGGCAGGTTATCTTAGTGTTCTTGGTCACAGGGACTATGGTTGTCTGCTTGAAACATGTTGGTATTACAGACTCAGACAGGGAGAGGTTGAAAATGTTAGTGAAGACACTTGCCAGTTGGTCAGCGCATGCTCGGAGTACACGTCCTGGTAATCCGTCTGGCCCTTAGGCCTTGTGAATGTTGACCTGTTTAAAGGTCTTACTCACATCGGCTACGGAGAGTGTGATCACAAAGTCGTCCGGAACAGATGATGCTCTCATGCATGTTTCAGTGTTACTTGCATAGTAGTAATTTAGCTCGTCTGGTAGGCTCGTGTCACTGGGCAGCTCGCGGCTGTGCTTCCGTTTGTAGTCTATAATAGTTTGCAAGCCCTGCCACATCCGACGAGACTCAAAGCCGGTGTAGTACGATTCGATCTTAGTCCTGTATTGACATTTTGCCTGTTTGATGGTTCGTCAGAGGGCATAGCGGGATTTCTTATAAGCTTCCGGGTTAGAGTCCTGCTCCTTGAAAGCGGCAGCTCTACCCTTTAGCTCAGTGAGGATGTTGCCTGTAATCCATGGCTTCTGGTTGGGGTATGTACGTGCAGTCACTGTGGGGATGACGTCATCGATGCACTTATTGATGAAGCCAGTGACTGATGTGGTGTACTCCTCAATTCCATCGGATGAATCCCGGAACATATCCAGTCTGTGCTATCAAAACAGTCCTGTAGCTTAGCATCTGCTTCATCTGACCACTTTTTTATTGACCGAGTCACTGGTGCTTCCTGCTTTTTCCTGTAAGCAGGAATCAGGAGGATATAATTATGGTTAGATTTGCTAAATGGAGGGCGAGGGAGTGATTCGTATGCATCTCTGTGTGTGGAGTAAAGGTGGTCTAGAGTTGTTTTCCCTCTGGCTGTACATTTATCATGCTGGTAGAAATGAGGTAAAACGGATTTAAGTTTCCCTGCATTAAAGTCCCCGGCCACTAGGAGTGCCGCCTCTGGATGAGCGTTTTCCTGTTTGCTTATTATGAGATACTCTACCTCAGGCGAGCAAAACCTTTAGACTTCCTTAGATATCGTGCACCAGCTGTTGTTTACGAATATACATAGACCGCCACCCCTTGTTTTACCGGAGGCTGCTGTTCTATCCTGCCAATACAGTGTATAACCCGCCAGCTGTATGTTATTCATTTCGTCGTTCAGCCACGACCTGGTGAAACATAAGATACAGTATTACAGTTTTTAATGTCCCGTTGGTAGGATATACATGCTTCTAGTTCGTCCACTTTATTATCAAGCGATTGTACGTTGGCCAATAGTATCGAAGGCAGGTTAGCCACTCGTCGCCGACTCCTTTCCAGGCACCCCGATCTCCTTCCGCGATATCTCCTTTTCTTTCTACTGTGAATGATGGGGATGAGAGCCCTGTCGGGTGTCTGGAGCAAATCCCTCTTCTCCGACTCGTTAAAGAAAAATTATTTGTCCAGTTCAAGGTGAGTAATCGCTGTTCTGATGCCCAGAAGCTATTTTCGGTCATAATAGACAGTAGTAGCAACAAAATAGCACGGTTGGTTAAGAGTCCATAAAACGGCAGCCATCCCCGCTGGCGCCATTCCAATCTACCCCTCCGGTGCCATTCCAAAAGGGTATAGACTACATTTGTAACAGTTTAATAGGCTATTACAATAATTCAACATACATGGTTGTAGGCTGCATTACTCCTTCAGCGTAGGTAGCAGATGATCAAATTGAAGATTTAGGCCTATGCGTTCTGCCAGGCTGCGCTCTGCGGTGGCCGGGCACGCTCCACTATTGATATCATTAGGCCTACGTTTTTAGAAAATAAAATGATTCTGTGTTACAGGAGGGGGTCGCACTTCCGGAGCGACCCACTAGGTGTCATCCTCCGACAACCTTAGGCACCTCCTCACTCACAGTCGGGACTAATCATCATCCTATTGGTGTCACCTGTGTCTATCGGTTCACCTGTGTATTTATGCCCTCACTTCCCTGTGTTCCCTTGCTCAGTTTTCTCTGCTAGTTTCTCTATGTCCAACAGTACTACTCAGTGTCTGATAAGATATCTATGTACAGGTACCTGAGAAGTGTTCTCCCTGTTTTGTTATTTATTTCAGTCTTAGGTAGTATTTCATATTTTGGCTGTCAGACGGTTTTTGGAGACTTATTTGCTCCGCCTTTCTTTTATCGTGATAAGTCCATTATTTTGTATTTTGGCTTCGAGACCACCAGTAAATATCCTTGTTTCACCATCTCTGCCTACTGCCTACTGTTATCCTGCACCGCACCTGGGTCACACCTCACCCCAACCCTTACGTCTCCTATCTCGCCTGCGACATCGCGGGTACCCCGCCTACCACCTCCGGAGAAGTGTGATGGACGTCCAGAGGGCTGCAGGGAATTCCTCACCCAGTGTTCCCTGATATTCAGCCTACAATCCTCCTCCTTCCCGACGGAGCAGGGCCATGTGGCCTACATCATTGTGGACTCTCTGGAGTGTCCCCTCATCCTCGGGCACCCCTGGCTGGTCGCCCACAAACCCCGGATAGACTGGTCCATGGGGCGGCTCATCCTGGAGGGAGGCTCCGCCCCCGTCCTGTTCCGGTCCCCACCGACCACCCATCAGCCCAAACCACCATCCCAGACCACCTACCAGTCCTCACCCCCAGGTCCCGCACTCCGAACCGCCTACCGCCCTAGCGGCGGTTGCCACTGGGAGGATGGCGGCTATAGACTCCGTCACCGGCCCAGACCTGGCAGGCGTTCCCTGGGAGTATTGGGATCTGGGGAACATGTTTTAGTAAGAGGCATGCCTAGGGCCTACCTCCTCACAGGCCTTACGACTGTGCTATCGATCTCCTGCCGGGTGCCATGCCCACATGAGGGCGATTGTTTTCCTTGTCCCGGCCAGAGACACTGGCCATGAGGGAGTATATCGACGAGGGTCACATCCATCCCTCTACCTCACCTGCGGGCGAAGGCTTCTTCTTCGTGGGGAAAAAGGATGGTGGGCAGCATTGATTACCGGGCGCTCAACGATATCACGGTTAAGAACCGCTACCCACTCCCCCTGATGACGACGGCATTCGAGTCGTTGCAGGGAGCCCGGGTCTTCACCAAGCGTGACTTCCGTAATGCCTACAACCTGGTGAGGATTCGGGAGGGGGACGAGTGGAAGACGGCTTTTAACACACCTTTGTGGGCATTACGAGTACCAAGTCATGCCGTTCGTTCAAGCCAACACGCCTGTGGTGTTCCAGGCGTTGGTCAATGACGTGCTCCAGGACCTCCTCAACTACAGCTCAAATGTTTTTTTGTGTTTCATGCTGATATAAAGCCAATTTTATACAACCATTTGGATCTCTACAGTTTACAAGATCCAGAAAATTGCATTTGGACACTGATATGGTGTATTTTGTCAGGATGTATCAGAGTTTACAGATATGCCTAACATAGAAAAATAGGCTATATATAACCTATCACACTGAGATGTGCTGTCTGTCGTGGATCTTGTATCCCAAGTCGTCCTATAAGTAACGTGGCCACCAGCATGTGCCTAAAAATTGCTAATGACATTATATTAAGCCAGGATTGTCCGAAGGACTGAAATTAATAGAATTAGTGAGAGTGGGCTACCAGATTTTTATTTTTATTTACAGCATAGATTCTCTAGGGTCCTTCTCCATCTACAGTGAGGGAAAAAAGTATTTGATCCCCTGCTGATTTTGTACGTTTGCCCACTGACAAAGAAATTATCAGTCTATCATTTTAATGGTAGGTTTATTTGAACAGTGAGAGACAGAATAACAACAACAAAATCCAGAAAAATGCAAGTAAAACAATTTATAAATTGATTTGCATTTTAATCAGAAAGATTTCTGGCTCCCAGGTGTCTTTTATACAGGTAAAGAGCTGAGATTAGGAGCACAATCTTAAAGAGAGTGCTCCTAATCTAAGTTTGTTACCTGTATAAAAGACACCTGTCCACAGAAGCAATCAATCAATTTGATTCCTAACTCTCCACCATGGCCAAGACCAAAGAGCTCTCCAAGGATGTCAGGGACACGATTGTAGACCTACAACAGGCTGGAATGGGCTACAAGACCATAGCCAAGCAGCTTGATGAGAAGGTGACAACAGTTGGTGTGATTATTCGCAAATGGAAGAAACACAAAATAACTGTCAATCTCCCTCGGCCTGGGGCTCCATGCAAGATCTCACCTCATGGAGTTGCAATGATCATGAGAACGGTGAGGAATCAGCCCAGAACTACACGGGAGGATCTTGTCAATGATCTCAAGGCAGCTGGGACCATAGTCACCAAGAAAACAATTGGTAACACACAACGCCGTGAAGCACTGAAATCCTGCAGCGCCCGCAAGGTCCCCCTGCTCAAGAAAGCACATATACAGGCCCGTCTGAAATTTGCCAATGAACATCTGAATGATTGAGAGTAGAACTGGGTGAAAGTGTTGTGGTCAGATGAGACCAAAATCGAGCTCTTTGGCATCAACTCAACTCGCCGTGTTTGGAGGAGGAGGAATGCTGCCTATGACCCCAAAAACACCATCCCCACCGTCAAACATGGAGGTGGAAATATTATGCTTTGGGGGTGTTTTTCTGCTAAAGGGACAGGACAACTTCACCGCATCAAAGGGACGATGGACCGTCAATGGAACGCCATGTACCGTCAAATCTTGTGTGAGAACCTCTTTCCCTCAGCCAGGGCATTGAAAATGGGTCGTGGATGGGTATTCCAGCATGACAATGACCCAAAACACACGGCCAAGGCAACAAAGGAGTGGCTCAAGAAGAAGCACATTAAGGTCCTGGAGTGGCCTAGCCAGTCTCCAGACCTTAATCCCGTAGATAATCTGTGGAGTGAGCTGAAAGTTCGAGTTGCCAAATGTCAGCCTCGAAACCTTATGACATGGAGAAGATCTGCAAAGAGGAGTGGGACAAAATCCCTCCTGAGATGTGTGCTAACCTGGTGGCCAAATACAAGAAACGTCTGACCTCTGTGATTGCCAACAAGGGTTTTGCCACCAAGTACTAAGTCATGTTTTTCAGAGGGGTCAAATACTTATTTCCCTATTTAAAATGCAAATCAATTTACAACATTTTCGACATCCGTTTTTCTGGATTTTCTTGTTGTTATTCTGTCTCTCACTGTTCAAATAAACCTACCATTAAAATTATAGACTGATCATGTCTTTGTCAGTGGGCAAACGTACAAAATCAGCAGGGGAGCAAATACTTTTTTCCCTCACTGTATTGGCTTAGAGCAAAAACTATTCTGGGTGCTGCAGTAAAGGTATTGTCGGGAATACTCACTAGGTTCTGTTCTGATAGCTGTACAAAGTAGGATATTGCCCTATGTTGTCATCTAGTGGTGAATTTGGGTACTGTAACTTTTAATTTGCTAACTTTCGGTTCAGAGGTATTTCCTGTCAGAACAATCCGAGCAACAACAACAGACAGACAAGCCCTACTTTTCCATCTTACTAGGCCTTGGTTAAAGATAAGCCTGTAAGTACTTTCGAGTTATTAGAACATGCTCATGTTAATTCAAATTGTGTTTGTAGAATATTTTCGTTGTTTACATGTTTATTCTAGTTTTCTATGTTCCGATGATGCTAAGCTAATTGCACTAACTATCGCCCATTCACTTAACATTGTGTGTTAGCATGCTAGCTATCGTTTCCTGACGGAATTTAGCTTCTTTGGTTTTTGGATGTATCTAGCTATTTTAAGTGTTCAGATATCTCTTGTGACAGAGCTAAAGTATAGTTATTAAGCTATATGGACACTTACATTTTGTGAATGTATATAATTACTTTTTCTCATACATTTTCTCCTTTCTGTATCTATTACAGTTTTACAAACAACATATATTCTACTAAAGACTGTTAACGGTACCAATGCCTCATGATTCTTTATTGGAAGAGTGTAAGCTGCCTGCCAAGCTTTGTAGCTTACACATTGTGAGGGCATAACAGTGTCTGTATAATGTATATATGGTGTCATTTCATGGAGTAGACCAATGCGCAGCGTTAGTTGCAAACATATTTATTTATTTAATGAATGCACGAACAAAACAACAAAACAAAAACGTGACGTCCTCGGTATAACACAACCGACACGGCAACAAACCAAAACGGAACAAGATCCCACAAACACGAATGGAAAACAGACTGTTTAAATATGGTTCCCAATCAGAGACAACCAGCCACAGCTGACACTCGTTGCCTCTGATTGAGAACCACACTGGCCAACATAGAAATAGAACACATAGACCTACAACACAGAACTAGAATACATAGAATCTACACACCCTGGCTCAACATATAGAGTCCCCAGAGCCAGGGTGTGACAGTACCCCCCCCCCCCAAAGGCGCGGACTGCGACCGCGCCTGAACAAAACCCAAACAGTACACTTGGTGCGAGAAGCAGGAAAAGGCCGGGCCGGGCTGGCGACGCGCACCGTACACTTGGTGCGAGGGGCAGGAACAGGCCGGACCGTACTGGGAACACACACCACTGGCCTTAAACGGGGATCAGGAACGGGCCGGACCGGACTGGCAATACACCTCAGTACCTCTCGCCGCGCCTCTACATCTTCCTTCCCTCTTCTCACCAATGGCTCCCGTAACCTGGTGGGGGAAAAAAATGTAAAGTAGGCAAGGGCGAAGTTGATGTCATGTCCAATATTGACAATGCACCCAAGACAGAAAGAGGTTGGGCCATCCTAGAAATGTTTTTGTGAAATATAATATATCAAATTTAGCGGACACTTTTATCCAAAGCGACTTACAGTCATGCGTGAATACATTTTTACGTATGGGTGGTCCCGGGAATCGAACCCAATATCCTGGCGTTGCAATGCTCTACCAAGATGCATGACAAGATTATTAATGCTTTGTGAAGCCTCAATTTATTATGATTTATAAGGCTTTTATTAAGCGGTGCTTTTGCCACCCTTTATAAAGCACAGGTTTATGCCATATTTCACATAGTGGGTTATGTCACATTTGACATTGGTGGTTATGTCACACGGTCATGCCACATTTATGAACACTTTATAAAGCATGCCATGTGCTTATAGATGACTTGGGCTTTTGAAATATCAGAAATATTTAAATGTGGCTTAATCACTTAATAAACTGCTTCAGCAGTTTCTCAACTGCTTGGTGACTACTGTTTGTTGTTGTTATGATGGCATGATAATATTTGAGAAATATATTTGAGGGGTTTGATGGTAGCAATTATAATGTGAGCGGCGAGCGGTTGTTCTGGTCGGGAAGCGGCAACAGACGCTCCAGTCTGCACCGTGGCATATATTTTATTTTTAATCATGTAAAGCCAGAGTCTAACGACCAAAATAAAATGCTGCATCACCCGTGATGATAATGGTGCTCATGATTAAGAGAGCAAAGCACCACTAAACCGTGAAAGATTCTTGCTGACGGAAACCCCATTTTACACCCATATGGCAGTCTGTTGAACCCAATAACTCAGAGTCCTAAGCATGGCAGAGGGAAGCTGTAGCTGTAGAGGAAATCCAAGATCAGTAAACAGAGCTTTAAAAATTACTTACGCTGTACACAGGGAACTAAGAGGATATTATACACACACAAAACATCACTCATAGGAGTACCATGTGAGTATGTAGTCAGAATCAAACCAGTAAACCTTTTCACGCTAATTCAATAATGTTACCTAAGTCATTTCTCTAATGGTCTCAAAACTATGGAAACAAAAGCACAGAAACAGTCTTAAAATCTAGCCTAATGGTGATAATGATTTGTTCATTTTCATTCTGTAGCAATGTGTTGCTAAAAGTGCAGGCAAACAGTGGCAGATGGCCACGGCCTCCACGTTGGCCTGTTGAGGGACTGACAGAGTGACCTTGCCAGAGCAAATATCAGTCAGCCCCCTTCCCACATCCCACATGACCAATTAAGATGGTTTCACCTGTTGGGGACCATGACGACGGGTGTACCTGTTACCAAACTAAACTGTAGTATTTTTACTGTATTATCTGAATTACAATGAGGGAATTCAACCAATAATGTGTTGTGTGTATATATACAGTAGGACAAATATATTAGGTGCATAAGAGGATTAGTTAACTTTACCGACTTTACCGGTATGCTAGCATTGATGTTTAGTGGTAACTTGTACAAGGCGTGATCATCACCAAGCACAGGCCTTTGATTCCTTGCTTTGCAGCCCACCTCTAAATTTGTCAATTACACCTCCGTTATCCCCATATTTGTCGGTGTCTTTGCTTCCCCATGCTATGCCAATTTCTTCCGCTGCTCTATTGGGAATCCCATCTTCAAAAGTAGGAGTGTGACGGCATGTTTATTGGGTTTAGAACCTGGCCAGAGATAACAACATATTACCCCTTGCTGCCATGTTGCCCAGATGCTGAATAGGGAATCGGAGTCATTTAATTGGCTGGAGAGGGGGTTAGGAAGGAGGAGATTGCACATTATGGTGTGAAATCACACAGTGCAAGTGTAATGTTATTGACCACGTGGTCTCCATGTGATAATTGTATCCTCACACCGCCTCCCCCGTTTTCAAGTATTCATTATTACGATTTGGGGGAACATATTTGTTTTGGAGGAAGCATTAGATGGGGCTCTCTTCTAATACAGTTTCCTTTGACATTCGTCCTTGTGTCCAAAAAGCATCCACTTCTCTGTAATACAGTATGTGATGGTCATTGAGAGCTTGTCACTGGTCCCTCACCTTGTGTTTGAGTGGGATATCTGCCACCACTGTCACAGCTCCACCTGGCCTGTGCATCTGCTGTCAACTGTCTGTCACCCCCTTTTTAGGCCAGACAGCAGTTACTCTGCCCTATAGGAAACTGACAACAATATTATAGTGAGTGAGTGAATACATTATTATTATTATTAATTTTTTTCATACTGGCCCCCCATGGGAATCTAACCCACAACCCTGGCGTTGCAAACATCATGCTCTACCAACTGAGCTACATCCCTGCCGGCCATTCCCTCCCCTACCCTGGACGACGCTGTGCACCGCCCCATGGGTCTCCCGGTCGCGGCCGGCTACGACAGCGCCTGGATTCGAAACAGGATCTCTAGTGACACAGCTAGCACTGCGATGCAGTGCCTTAGACCACTGCGCCACTCGGCGCCCATGTACTAATTGTTGTTTTTGTTGTTGTTCTTCTTCTTCAGCAGACTTCTCCTCTAATTAACTCTATCCCTCCTGGGTGGGTTGACGGTGGATGGATGGGGTCAGTGTTAGGTTTGTCACTCTACCAGCCTAACCCAGGGATGGGTCTGTGATGGTAGTGCCATACCGGAGCCTCCGAGAATTCCCTGGACGGGGTCGGCCCGGACTGACCCCACCCACCACACGTTTTCATTTGCGGAGGCTTTCCAGACAGACAAACCATGGGCAGAATGGGGTTCATATTTACATTTTAGTCATTTAGCAGACGCTCTTATCCAGCAGACCCTTTGCTATGAGACTCGAAATTGAGCTCAGGTTTCCATTGATCATCCTTGATATGTTTCTACAACTTGATTGGAGTCCACCTGTGGTAAATTCAATTGATTGTATATGATTTGGAAAGGCACACACCTGTCTATATAAGGTCCCACAGTTCACAGTGCATGTCAGAGCAATAATCAAGTCATGAGGACGAAGGAAGTGTCCGTAGAGCTCAGAGACAGGATTGAGTCAGGGCACAGATCTGGGGAAGGGTACAAGAAACATTCTGCAGCATTGAAGGTCCCCAAGAACACAGTGGCCTCCATTATTGTTAATTGGAAGAAGTTTGAAACCACCTTCCTAGAGCTGGCCGCCAGACCAAACTGAGCAATCTGGGGAAAAGGGCCTTGGTCAGGGAACCCGATGGTCACTCTGACAGAGCTCCAGAGTTCCTCTGTGGAGTTGTGAGAACCTTCCAGAAGGACAACCATCTCTGCAGCATTCCGCCATTCAGGCCTTTATGGTAGAGTGGCCAGACAGAAGCCACTCCACAGTAAAAGGCACATGACAGCCCGCTTGGAGTTTGCCAAAAGGCACCTAAAGACTCTCAGACCGTGAGAAACATGATTCTCTGGTCTGATGAAACCAAGATTGAACTCTTTGGCCTTTATGCCAAACGTCACATCTGGAGGAAACCTGGCATCATCCCTACGGTGAAGCATGGTGGTGGCAGCATCATGCTGTGGGGATGTTTTTCAGCGGCAGGGACTGGGATACTAGTCAGGATCGAGGAAAAGATAAACAGAGCAAAGTACAGAGAGATCCTTGATGAAAACCTGCTCAAGAGTGCTCAGGACCTCAGACTGGGGCGAAGATTCACCTTCTGACCGTATAATGACCCTAAGCACACAGCCAAGACAACGCAGGAGTGGCTTCGGGACAAGTCTCTGAATGTCCTTGAGTGGCCCAGTCGAACATCTCTGGAGAGACCTGACAGAGCTTGAGAGGATCTGCAGAGAGGAATGGGAGAAACTCCCCAAGTATTTTATATTTTTTTACATTTGAGTCATTTAGCAGACGCTCTTATCCAGAGCGACTTACAGTTAGTGAGTGCATACATTATTTTTTCATACTGGCCCCCCGTGGGAATCGAACCCACAACCCTGGCGTTGCAAACGCCATGCCCTACCAGCTGAGCTACATCCCTGCCGGCCATTCCCTCCCCTAACCTGGACGACGCTGGGCCAATTGTGCGCCACCCCATGGGTCTCCCGGTCGCGGCCAGCTACGACAGAGCCAAATACAGGTATGCCAAGCTTGTAGCATCATACCCAAGAAGACTCGAGGCTGTAATCGCCACCAAATGTGCTTCAACAAAGTACTGAGTAAAGGGTCTGAATACTTTTGTAAATGTGATATTTCAGTCATTTTAAAAACCTGTTTTTGCTCTGTCATTATGGGGTATTGTGTATATTGATGAGGAGAAAAACAATTTAATCAATTTTAGAATAAGGCTGTAAGGTAAGAAAATCTGGAAAAAGTAAAGGGGTCTGAATACTTTCCAAATGCGCTGTAGTTCTGTCTCCAAGAACACATGGATCAAATCCCAAAAACAATTATGATTGCAATATAACATCATTATATAGCATGCATTTGGTTTATTTTTATCCCAGTTTGATTTTTCATCAGTCTTGATTCTCACTTAAGCCGCCTATAGTGAAATAAAAAGCAATTGATTAATTGTCTTTCTTTTAATAATCAAGTTCAATTTCATATCTGTCCCCGGGGAGAGGTATTATAGCCAAGTGTGTTTTTGTTTCATTAAATTTTTTCTCTCTATTCCCCTCTCTCTATTCACTCGGTTCATATTTATTTAACTTGAAGACCTTTTAATGGATTTGATATGAAGATGAGAATTTATGCTTGAATGGAAGGGTTGAAAAGTCGTACTGCCAATTCTAATTAGGGAAAATTCTACTACAGAGAAGGACAGAGAGATAGGGTAAACACACAAGTGTTTGGACAATGAAGCTAAAAGCTTTAATTTAGCTCTATACTCCATCATTTTTGGATTTGAGATCAAATATTTTATTTGAGGCGACAGTACAGAATGCCACCTTTTATTTGAGGGTATTTTCATCACAGGAGGCTGCTGAGGGGAGGACTGCTCATAATAATGTCCGGAACAGAGCGAATGGAATGGCATCAAACACATGCAAACCATGTGTTTGATGCATTTGAAAAAAATTATTGCCAACTAAAAAAAAAAAAAAAAAACGTTTAAACTTATTTTAGAAGAAATTGGGAATTTTCTTAAGATGCACTATGCAGAAATTGCTCCACCATTTCCTGTTTGCAAAAATTCTATAAGTGTCAGTTCATCTGACCAAACAAGCAAGTATAAAAACAAAACTTAAGAACTGGAAGCATAGAAATAGCGCATATAGAACAGATCTACCACTTCTTAGACTTGCTTTCAATGAGAATGACAAATTTTTTACAAAGATTTCTATTTCGGGTCGCTCCAAAAGTTACATATTGCAGCTTTAAGAGAAGTGCAAGGGTGCCAATATATTTGGCCACAACTATATTGCTACATGTAAACAGACACATTATGCACAGGCATAAATACCGTCAAATGAGATGCATCTTAGTCAGTGTGTGTGTGTCTGTGTGTCTTCAGCATGTCTTCATAAAAAAAAAAGGATTCCACTTTGATAGTGCATAATGCTGACAAGAGCGGAGCTGTGGTGTTGTTAAACCGTGATGACTATGTGTATGAGATCCGGGGACAATTGAACAACACCAATTTCTATCAGAAATTGTCATGTGACCCCACACCACTGTTCAAAGATGAGATTCACTGCAAGCTAAAGTCTCTTGTGGAAAGTGGAGACATCATGCAAAAAGAATATGAGGTCATGAAAGTAGACTATCCAATCAGGAGCGTCATTCATGCCTTACCAAAAATCCACAAACGACTGGATAAGCCACCAGGGAGACCTATTGTGGCCTCCATTGGCTCATTGACTGAAAATATTTCTGCTTTTGTAGATTTATTTATAAAACCCAGTGTGGTGTCACGCCCTGCATATGTACGCGATTCTATGGACATGATTAACACCCTTAAGACAATGCACAATATCAATGGGGAGACGTTTGTGGCTTGCTTTGATGTTGAATCCCCCATCAGGGAGGCCTAGAAGCCATGGCACACAACCTCAGTCAACAACCCATTAACACACTCCCTAGCACTAACTGTATTGTTGAACTTTTTGAAATTGTTCTGACTAAGAACTTTTTCATGTTTGAAAATGACATGTTCATTCAACAGAAGGGAACTGCTATGGCTAGTAAAATGGCACTGAATTATGCCAATCTGTATGTGTTAATTTTTTTTAAGAATGTGATTTTCAGCCCTAATAATCCATTCTTGCGCCATATTAGACTCTGGAAATGGTTCAGGGCACAGTAGAGGAAGTTAATCGATTTCACTCCTTCATCAATACAAGCAGTGAACATTTGAAACTCACCCTCACCTTTGATGACCATGAAATATGTTTTCTTGACATTTTGATTAAGAGGGATGGGGGTGGTTTTAGTACAGATCTATACAGGAAGCCGACGGACAGGAAATCCCTGTTACGCGGAAACAGCTTCCACCCTACACCCCTAAAAAAGAGCCTCCCCATTAGCCAATACAGTCGCATACGCAGGATTTGTAGTACACAGAGTGACTATGACAAACAAGCCGACCATCTGGATGAGTGTTTCCGACAGCGGGGTTACCCAGAGGAATGGCTGCATGACGCAAGGGAACGTTTTAAAAATATGACCCAGGATGACAGCATCACGCCCAAACCTCCCCGCCCTCCAGACCAGTGCTTCCTTCAGTACTCCCCACTTGGTAAACAGTTCGACCACATCATTAAAAACACTGGTACATCTTGAGCACTGATCCACAACTAGGTAGTCTTCAGACGCGCCCCCAACATCAGTCAAATGGTGGTGAGGTCTGATCTTCCACTAGTGCCACGCAGTACCTTTCTAGACAATGTTCCGGACGGTAACTATAGATGTGGCAGATGTACAGTTGAAGTCGGAAGTTTACATACACTTAGGTTGGAGTCATTAAAACTCGTTTTTCAACCACTCCACAAATTTCTTGTTAACAAACTATCGTTTTGGCAAGTCGGTTAGGACATCTACTTTGTGCATGACACAAGTAATTTTTCCAACAATTGTTTACAGACAGATTATTTCACTTATAATTCACTGTATCACAATTCCAGTGGGTCAGAAGTTTAGATACATTAAGTTGACTGTGCCTTTAAACAGCTTGGAAAATTCCATAAAATTATGTCATGGCTTTAGAAGCTTCTGATAGGCTAATTGACATAATTTTAGTCAATAGGAGGTGTACTTGTGGATGTATTTCAAGGCCTACCTTCAAACTCAGTGCCTCTTTGCTTGACATCATGGGAAAATCTAAACAAATCAGCCAAGACCTCAGAAAAAAAATTGTAGACCTCCACAAGTCTGGTTCATCCTTGGGAGCAATTTCCACACGCCTGAAGATACCACGTTCATCTGTAAAAACAATAGTACGCAAGTATAAACACCATGGGACCACACAGCCGTCATACCGCTCAGTAAGGAGACGCGTTCTGTCTCCTAGAGATGAACGTACTTTGGTGCTACAAGTGCAAATCAATCCCAGAACAACAGCAAAGGACCTTGTGAAGATGCTGGAGGAAACAGGTACAAAAATATCTATATCCACAGTAAAACGAGTCCTATATCGACATAACCTGAAAGGCCGCTCAGCAAGGAAGAAGCCACTACTCCAAAACCACCATAAAAAAGCCAGACTACGGTTTGCAAATGCACATGGGGACAAAGATCATACTTTTTGGAGAAATGTCCTCTGGTCTGATGAAACAAAAATAGAACTGTTTGGCCATAATGACCATCGTTATGTTTGGTAAAAAAAAGGGGGTTGCTTGCAAGCCAAAGAACACCATCCCAACCGTGAAGCACGGGGGTGGCAGCATCATGCTGTGGGGGTGCTTTGCTGCAGGAGGAACTGGTGCACTTCACAAAATAGATGGCATCATGAGAAAGGAAAATTATGTGGATATATTGAAGCAACATCTCAAGACATCAGTCAGGAAGTTAAAGCTAGGTCGCAAATGGGTCTTCCAAATGGACAATGACCCCAAGCATACTTCCAAAGTTGTGGCAAAATGGCTTAAGGACAACAAAGTCAAGGTATTGGAGTGGCCATCACAAAGCCCTGACCTTAATCCTATAGAAAATGTGTGGGCAGAACAGAAAAAGCGTGTGCGAGCAAGGACGCCTACCAACCTGACTCCGTTACACCAGCTCTGTCAGGAGGAATGGGCCAAAATTCACCCAACTTATTGTGGGAAGCTTCTGGAAGGCTACCCGAAACGTTTGACCGAAGTTAAACGGTTTAAAGCAATGCTACCCAATACTAATTGAGTGTATGTAAACTTCTGACCCACTAGGAATGTGATGAAAGAAATAAAAGCTGACATTTCTGTCATGTTCGTTTAAAGAAGGGTCGGACCAAGGCGCAGCATGATATGCGTACATGTTTATTTAACGAAAAACACTCGACAAAACAACAAAGGAAACGAAACGTGAAGTCCAAAGGTACAACACAACAAACCTTACACGGAACAAGAACCCACAACTAGACAGTGCCAAAAGGCTGCCTAAGTATGATTCCCAATCAGAGACAACGAGCGACAGCTGCCTCTGATTGGGAACCACACCGGCCAACATAGAAATACAAATCTAGAACAAAGGTGCGGACTCCGGCCGCACAAACCTAACTGAATAGGGGAGGGTACGGGTGGGCTTCCAATCTCGGTGGCGGCTCCGGCGTGGAGCAACCGACCGGATCTGGATCAGGCACCGGTGGAGCGGACTGCTCTGGCTCCAGAGTGGAGCCGCTGACCGGAGCTGGATCAGGCACCGGTGGAGCGGACTGCTCTGGCTCCAGAGTGGAGCCGCTGACCAGTGCCGGACCAGGCACCGGTGGAACGTGCACGGGCCGTGCCGGACTGGCGACGCGCACCACCGGCTTGGTGCGAGGAGCAGGAACAGGCCGGGCTGGACTGGGAACACGCACCACTGGCTTTGTGCGAGGAGCAGGACCGGGCCGGACTGGCGACGCGCACCACAGGCTTGTTGCGTGGAGCAGGAACAGGCCGGGCCGGACTGGGACCACGCACCACTGGCTTGGTGCGAGGAGCAGGAACAGGCCAGGCCGGACTGGGAACACGCACCACTGGCTTTGTGTGGGGAGCAGGTATGGGGCGTACCGGACTGGGAACCGGCGCTGGAGGTCTATGACTGTCTCCGTCCTTTACACTCCGCGCCCCGTCCTCCTCCAGTGACGACTCCTCCTTGAGCCCCCACGAGTGCAGTGGTCGGGGCTCCTCTCTGTCGCTCCCCGACCACCCTTTTAGCCCCCCCAAAATATTTTCTTGGGGCTGTCTCTCCTTCTCCACCCTGATCCCTTTCATGGCCTCCATCTGCCTTGCCAGATCCTCTCTTATCTCCCGCCAAGTCCATACTCTCTGCTTCTCCACCTGTGTCCAGGGTGTCTGCTGCTCCTGGGCACGCTGCTTGGTCCTCGTTTGTTGGGTTCTTCTGTCACATTCATTTAAAGAAGGGTCGGACCAAGGCGCAGCGTGATATGCGTACATGTTTATTTAACGAAAAACACTCGACAAAACAACAAAGGAAACGAAACGTGAAGTCCAAAGGTACAACACAACAAACCTTACACGGAACAAGAACCCACAACTAGACAGTGCCAAAAGGCTGCCTAAGTATGATTCCCAATCAGAGACAACGAGCGACAGCTGCCTCTGATTTGGAACCACACAGGCCAACATAGAAATACAAATCTAGAATATTCACACCCTGACCAAATTAGCTAGTTATGTAGGCCAGGGCATGACAATTTCACATTCTTAAAATAAAGTGGTGATCCTAACTGACCTAAGACAGGGAATCTTTACCAGGATTAAAGGTCAGGAATTGTGAAAAACTGAGTTTAAATGTATTTGGCTAACGTGTATGTAAACTTCCGACTTCAACTGTACCCAGTGTAAATACACAATCAAATGTACAATGTTCAATCACCCTATTACGGGAAATGCCATTAAGATTAAGGGCATCATTACATGTTCCACAAATAATGTGATATACCTGATCAAGTGTATTTGGGGTCTATGCTATGTAGGAAAAACTAAATGAGCTCTGAAAACATGGATAGCAGAACACAGGAGTAATATCAGGACCCTTGACCAGAGAAACCCTGTGGATGCGCATTTCATGGAGGCTCGTCACAACATTAGCTCTTTGAGGTACATTGGCATTGAACATGTTAAGACTCACAGGAGGGGCGGAGATACTGATCATCTATTATTGAGAAGAGAATTGGATTGGATTCACTGTTTGTGTACCATGTCTCCTAGAGGTAAAATCAAATCAAATCAAATTGTATTTGCTACATGCCCAGAATACAACAGGTGTAGACCTTACAGTGAAATACTTACTTACAAGCCCTTAACCAAAAATGCAGTTTTAAGAAAAAAAAGTGTTAAGTAAAAAATGTATATGTAAAAAATATATACAGGGGGTACCGGTACAGAGTCAATGTGTGGGGGCACCGGTTAGTCTGAACCAAGAGTTTGATATCAGACCAATTCTTACATGAATATGTCACTTTACTTTGATTTGTCTTGTCTTCCAGGTTACCCACTTGGTCATTTTGTAAATATATATTATTTTCTGGAACCAATACATGTACCCATGCCATTGTTATTAAATTATTAGAGATACACAAATGTTTTTTGCACCCACCATGTGTCATGTCCGCAATGGTCATGTGAGGTGATATTTGTATATTTTGGGATGTGAGCACTCAGTTTGTCTTCGGATCGAAACGTTGTCAATAAAGCGGTGAATTAGGAGCTTATACTAGTATTCTTTATTAGCCCAGCACCTAAGTCTTTTAAGGATGTGCGTATGACCACAAATTTCCTTCAGCCTAAATCCTCCCACAGTTAGTTTGAATATTAGAAAACCTTATTAGTGTGAGAAACTAAGGTACTGAGGTTTAAGGACACAAACGTATCTTCATGCCTCTCTTGAATTGCAAACACATTTAATTGTAACCACTAGGGAATACTGATCGTCACAATAAAGTCCATTGTTTCCCCTAACCAAATTTGCCAGCAATACGATCTCCTATCGCTGTATAAAACACGTTTAATTAAGTCGTATTCGCTTTTTCCAGACAGACCCCAGAACCAAATTACCTTTACAACCACATTTCTCCAGCTTATTGTGTCTCTCTGTCTTGTGTAGTGTCTTTCTTTAGAGCAGAATTTAGCTTTACTGAACAACAACAGTGTTGTGTGTTTGTGTGTGTGCACGCGCGTATGCATCTGTGTGTGTTTGCCTATATGTGTGTGAGAGAGAGAGTAAGCAAGAGAGAGCACACACCTCTTCTCAATACATTTTAACGATGAGCGTATCACTTCGGTTCTGTGTCGCTGCGATTGTGTCTTCCTCTTCTTCCTCCACGCCTCCCCCAAACCACTCTCCAGTGTTATTAAATTATATTTTAGTGAGATTTACTCTTCCCATAATGAGCGCCTGCCTTCCGGCAGCTCGGGAGAGATGGGGGAAGCACGCTTGACACAACACCCCTGCCTCCACTGCTCATTACTGGCAGACAAAAAAAAAGCATTCCCTCAGGCCATACTATTGTGTCCAGTGCCTGTAGATTGACATTGTAGGGGACCTGCCTCTACAGCATGGCTCTACTGCCACATTACAGCCGCCTGCCCAGCGCTCATTACATATCTCTCCACAGAGGACTTCTCATACTAACTATGTGGAGAGAGGGGAAGCGACCAAGAAGATTAAATAGATAGATCGAAACACATTTCATTATATTGACATTAGAGAGCAGCCTCAGTGATGAGCACTATAAAACTGGTCATGAACTGTATATACAGTGCATTCGGAAAGTATTCAGACACCTTGACTTTTTCCACATTTTGCTACGTTACAGCCTTATTCTAAAATGAATTAAACAGTTTTTTCCCCTTCATCAATCTACACACAATACCCCATAATGACAAAGCAAAAACCATTTCAGAAATGTCACATTATTCAGGCCCTTTACTCAGTCCTGTGTTGAAGCACCTTTGGCAAAGATTACAGCATCAAGTCTTCTTGGGTATGACGCTACAAACTTGGCACACCTGTATTTTGGGAGTTTCTCCCATTCTTCTCTGCAAATCCACTCAAGCTCTGTCAGGTTGGATTGGGAGCGTTGTGGCATAGCTATATCCAGGTCTCTCCAGTGATGTTCGATCGGGTTCAAGTCCGGGCTCTGGCTGGGCCACTCAAGGAGATTCAGAGACTTGTCCCGAAGCCACAGCGTTTTCTTGGCTGTGTGCTTATGGTTGTTGTCCTGTTGAAAGGTGAACCTTCGTGCCAGTCTGAAGTCCTGAGCGTTCTGGAGCAAGTTTTCATCAAGGATCTCTCTGTGTTTGCTCTGTTCATCTTTCCCTCGATCCTGACTAGTCTCCCAGTCCCTGCTGCTGAAAAACATCCCCACAGCATGATGCTGCCACCACCATGCTTCACCGTATGGATGATGCCATGTTTCCTCCAGATGTGACACTTGGCATTCAGGCCAAAGAGTTCAATCTTGGTTTCATCAAACCAGATAATCTTGTTTCTCATGGTCTGAGAGTCTTTTGGTGCCTTTTGGCAAACTCCAAGCGGGCTGTCATGTGCCTTTTACTGAGGAGTGGCTTCCGTCTGGCCACTTTACCATAAAGGCCTGATTGGTGGAGTGCTGCAGAGATGGTTGTCCTTCTGGAAGGTTCTTCCATCTCCACAGAGGAACTCTGGAGCTCTGTCAGAGTGACCATCAGGTTCTTTATCACCTCCCTGACCAAGGCCCTTCTCCTCCAATTGCTCAGTTTGGCCGGGCGGCCAGCTCTAGGAAGAGTCTTAGTGGTTCCAAACTTCTTCCATTTAAGAATATTTGAGGCCATTGTGTTCTTTGTGACCTTCAATGCTGCAGAAATGTTTTGGTACCCTTCCCCAGATTTGTGCCTCGACACAATCCTGTCTCGGAGCTCTACGGACAATTCCTTCAACCTCATGGCTTGGTTTTTGCTCTGACATGCACTGTCAACTGTGGGACCTTATATAGACAGGTGTGTGCCTTTCCAAATCATGTATAATCAATTGAATTTACCACAGGTGGACTCCAATCATGTTGTAGAAACATCTCAAGGATGATCAATGGAAACAGGATGTACCTGAGCTCAATTTCGAGTCTCATAGCAGAGGGTCTGAATACTTTTGTAAATAATATATTTAAATTTTTTATTTTCATACATTTGCAAAGATTTCTAAAAACCTGTTTTCGCTTTGTAATTATGGGGTATGTAGATTGGTAAGGAATTTTTTTTATCTATTCCATTTTAGAATAAGACTGTAACGTAACAAAATGTGGAAAAAGTCAAGGGGTCTGCACACTTTCTGAATGCACTGTATGCAGTAAGTTCCCTTTTGGTTGGAAATATGTATGGCTAAGGTGTCGTTAGGGGTGCTGCTGTTAGATTACCAATCTACAGGTGTCAGCGTGTCATTTGACAGGTATTATTGCACTATGCTACTAGACGTGTTGCAGGTTATGTGTAGCCTCACAGAGTGCAGCTGCAGTGAGGGAACACTTAACAGCGTGATTTAACTTTGGTATAGGATGTTTTTGTTTCTCATTGTCTTAGATTTATTTTGCCATTGTTTACTACTACAACTACCTTTTGAGCAGCTTTACGGGGAGGAAACGAGGGATTGTCCTGTCTCTCTCCATCACTGTACTCATTCTCCTCCTCTAACTCTTCCATCTCTCGTGTAACATCGGGCGGCGCACAATTGGCCCAGCGTCGTCCAGGGTAGGGGAGGGAATGGCCGGCAGGGATGTCGCTCAGTTGGTAGAGCATGGCGTTTGCAACGCCAGGGTTGTGGGTTCGATTCCCACGGTGGGGCAGTATGAAAAAATAAATACAAAATGTTGTATGCACTCACTAACTGTAAGTCGCTCTGGATAAGAGCGTCTGCTAAATGACTTAAATGTAAATGTAACACTAACACAGTCCAATCCATCCACTGACTGATCCATCCACAAAAGACATGCTGGGAATTACTATGACGTCCAAGGAACTGCCAATTCCACAGACATTCTTATTTTCCAGATAGATAGTTGTGTATTTCCCCAAAAACATTCATTTCCAGTGGGCTGGGAGAAAACATCTGTCATAGTAGCCCCAGGGCTTATTCTCTGCCTGAGTGTTTGGTGTCAAAGATCTAAACAGACACAAATCTCAAAGCACAGCCGCTGCAATTGTTGAAGGGGAAGACTGAAGCACTCTATGTCACTCTTTCTTTTTACTCTGACATGCACAGACACACACACACACATACACACACACACACACACACACACACACACACACACACAAACACACACACACACACACATTTACAATATATACAAAGTCCATCTCTCTTTTTCTTCCTCTCCCTCCTTCATTCCCTTCTCAGACAAAGAAGCCCTCTAATAAAAATACCCCTCAATGCCTGATCCATTAAAACACTTTATTCTACCTCTAATCTCCCCCCAAAAAGAGAGAGAGACAGAGAAAGAGAGGGAAAAACAAAGAGAGCGATAGTGACAAATTTGAGTGTCAAAAAAGAGAGAGGGGTAGGGCTTTGTGCCACAGAATCACCCATCAATATCCTCTTATAGGGATTGGAATAGGGGCTGCAGGGATTCCCCTCTCCATTGGGTAGATCCATATAAATCAGCTACCAGCTCTGTGAGCCGTAGAGCATAATCTCAAGAGTCCTATGAACACCAAATGTCTCCTCTGAAGATTTAAAGAGATCAAGGGCAAAAAATATCTAATTGGTCAACAGACTCAGCACTCAATTAAGTTGTTTTGTACAACTGAACGGAGTCGGTAGGTTGTTGTGATGGAATAGAGGAGTTAACTAGGTCTCCATTAGATTTGGGCTCAATTAGTCCCTCTCTTACTTTTCTGGAATCAGCTCTGGAAGACGACAGTGCTAAAACCAATAAAGCATACAACAAATATTAGTATGGACATGCTGTACTTCCTGGCTAGTGCAGGGCTAAAGATTGCACATCATTGTGACATTTAGCCACTGGTTGGTGGGAGGTATGTGAAAACAACTGGTGCCTTCTTTGTTCCACACTATGTACATACAGTGCCTTTGGAAAGTATTTAGACCCCTTGACTTTTTCCACATTTGGTTACGTTACAGCCTTATTCTAAAATGGATTAAACAAATGTTTTTCCTCAGCGAACTACACACATAATGAAAAAGCAAAAACAGGTTTTTAGATTTTTTTGACCCTTTGCATTGAGACTCAAGGGTCGAGCTCAGGTGCATCCTGTTTCGATTGATCATCCTTGAGATGTTTCTACAACTTGACAATGCATGTCAGAGCAAAAACTGAGCAATTGGGGGAGAAGGGCCTTGGTCAGGGAGGTGACAAAGAACCCGATGGTCACTCTAGATTTCCTCTGTGGAGATGGGAGAACCTTCCAGAAAGACAACTATCTCTGCAGCACTCCACCAATCAGGCCTTAATGGTAGAGTGGCCAGACGGAAGCCACACCTCTGTAAAAGGCACCAAAAGACTAGTTTGATGAAACCAAGATTGAACTTTGGCCTGAATGCCAAGTGTCACGTCTGGAGGAAACCTAGCACCATCCCTACGGTGAAGCATGGTGGTGGCAGCATCATGCTGTGGGGATGTTATCAGCGGCAGGGACTGGGAGACTAGTCAGGATAGAGGCAAAGATGAACGGAGCAAAATACAGAGAGATCCTTGATGAAAACCTGCTCCAGAGCGCTCAGGACCTCAGACTGGGGCAAAGGTTCACCTTCCCATAGGACAATGACCCTAAGCACACAGCCAAGACAATGCAGGAGTGGCTTCGGGACAAGCCAGAGCACGGACTTTAACTCGATCAAACATCTCTGGAGAGACCTAAAAATAGCTGTGCAGCAATGCTCCCCATCCAACCTGACACAGCTTAAGAGGATCTGCAGAGAAGAATGGGAGAAACTCCCCAAATACAGGTGTGCCAAGCTTGTAGCGTCATACCCAAGAAGAATCGATGCTGTAATCACTGCCAAAGCTGCTGCAACAAAGTACTGAGTAAAGGGTCTGAATACTTATGTAAATGTAATATTTCCGTTTTTTATTTTTTATAAATTAGCAAACATAAAAAAATAAATAAAAAAATTGCTCGTCATTATGGGGTATTGTGTGTAGATTAATGAGGGGGGAAAAAATTATTTAATCAATTTTAGAATAAGGCTGTAACGTAATAAAATGTGGAAAAAGTCAAAGGGGTCTGAATACTTCCGAAGGCACTGTATTTCCTATAATAGACACCAACAACCCATGTCTGTAGACAGGACATTCATTAAAATATAAAGCAAACAAGTCGTTAGGATAGAGTTGGAAGATACATTTTGAACATGCACACACGCGCACAAATTAATTTACATCTTTCACGAGTATCATGGAGAATTGGGACATCATTCAAAGCCTTTATAAAACAATACAGTTCTCATTAATTACTAGTCTTGATAGTTCCTTCCATTTTCCTTTCTAAGAAACAGAACACCTTGAGGCATGTCATTCGTCAGAAGCTTGGCAGAAACTAATTTATATTCCTACTACCCCATAAGCTGGAAATGGCCTCACTAAACATAATTATCAATGTACCTTGTGATCAGAATTAACCTACTGTTGTAGTATAACACATGACAAACCATACGACCTGATGTCATCAATGCGCCAACATAGTTTATCCTCCCATGAAGACGCTAAATGAAAGCCACAATCATGAGTCTGTGTTTCAGCTCAATGGAAGCCCCATCTCTTAGTATAAAGCTGAGGGATGAGGCTGGGGAAATGTAACCACTCACAAATTAAAGATTGTCTCTTTGAAGTCAGACGTGAGGCTTCTGAGAGGTATACGGAGGGTGTTTGAAGGGAAACACGTCTTTCAGGCGTCTCATAGTGCAACTTTACCTACTCTCCTGTGGACCGTAGCGGTCTCTAATTATCAGAGGTTAATTATGACTTAATAGACTCCTGTGGTGGAGTAGAGGGCATCCTGAGAAACACTATATATACAAAAGTATGTGGACACCCCTTCAAATTAGTGGATTCGGCTATTTCAGCCACACCGTTGCTGACAGGTGTATAAAACCGAGCACACAGCCATGCAATTTCCATAGACAAACATTGGCAGTAGAATGACCTTACTGAAGAGCTCTGTGACTTTCAACGTGGCACCGTGATAGGATGCCACCTTTCCAACAAGTCAGTTCGTCAAATTGCTGCCTGCTAGAGCTGCCCCGGTCAACTGTAAGTGCTGTTATTGTGAAGTGGAAACGTCTAGGAGCAACAACTGCTCAGCCGTGAAGTGGTAGGTCACACAAGCTCACAGAACGGGACCATGTAGTGCGAAAGCGCGTAACGCGGTAAAGATCGTCTGTCTTTGGTTGCAACACTCACTACCGAGTTCCAAACTGCCTCTGGAAGCAATGTCAGCACAATAACTAATCGTTGGGAGCATCATGAAATGGGTTTTCATGGTCGAGCAGCTGCACCCAAGCCTAAGATCACCATGCGCAATGCCAAGCGTTGGCTGGAGTGGTGCAAAGCTCGCCGCCATTGGACTCTGGAGCAGTGGAAACGCGTTCTTTGGAGTGATGAATCACGCTTCACCTTCTGGCATTCCGACGGACGAATCTAGGTTTGGCGGATGCCAGGAGAACGCTACCTGCTCCAATGCATTGTGCCAACTGTGAAGTTTGGTAAAGGAATAATGGTCTGGGACAGTTTTTCATGATTCGGGCTAGGACCCTTAGTTCCAGTGAAGTGAAATCTTAACGCTACAGCATACAATGACATTCGAGATTATTCTGTGCTTCCAACTTTGTGGCAAAAGTTTGGGGAAGGCCCTTTCCTGTTTCAGCATGACAATGCCCCCGTGCACAAAGAGAGGTCCATACAGAAATGGTTTGTTGAGATCGGTGTGGAAGAACTTGACTGGCTGCACAGTGCCCTGACCTCAGCCCCATTGAACACCTTTGGAATGAAATGGAACGCTGACTGCGAGCCTGGCCTAATCGCCCAACATCAGTGCCCGACCTCACTCTTGTGGCTGAATGGAAGCAAGTCCCCGCAGCAATGTTCCAACATCTAGTGGAAAGCCTTCCCAGAAGAGTGGAGGCTGTTATAGCACCAAAGAGGGGACCACCTCCATATTAATGCCCATAATTTTGGAATGAGATGGTCGACGAGCAGGTGTCCACATACCTTTGTTCATATAGTGTATCTTGTTGTGATGGCTGCCGCGCCTCGCCTGTCCCTATGTCTTTTGTTTTCACCAGAGCTTCTCTTCTTTATGACCTACCTTTAAATCACAGCATCCCATAAATAATATATTTATGAGAGTTATTATACCTTGTCTTTTTCATTGGGGGATGCCTTGATCTTAGGCAGGTTAAATGTATATCATATAAAGTATGTACAGTATCTCACAAAAGTGAGTACACCCCTCACATTGTTGTTCACATTTGAGTATATCTTTTCATGTGACAACACAGAAGAAATGACACTTTGCTACAATGTAAAGCAGTGAGTGTACAGCTTGTATAACAGTGTATATTTGCTGTCCCCTCAAAATAACTCAACACACAGCCATTAATGTCTAAACCGCTGGCAACAAAAGTGAGTACACCCCTAAGTGAAAATGTCCAAATTGGGCCCAATTAGCCATTTTACCTCCCCGGTGTCATGTGACTCATTAGTGTTACAAGGTCTCAGGTGTGAATGGGGAGCAGGTGTGTTAAATTAGGTGTCATCGCTCTCACACTCCCTCATACTGGTCACTGGAAGTTCAACATGGCACCTCATGGCAAAGAACTCTGAGGATCTGAAAAAAAGAATTGTTGCTCTACATAAAGATGCCCTGGGTTATAAGAAGATTGCCAAGACCCTGAAACTGAGCTGCAGCACAGTGGCCAAGACCATACAGTGGTTTAACAGGACAGGTTCCACTCAGAACAGGCCTCGCCATGGTCGACCAAAGAAGTTGAGTGCACGTGCTCAGCGTCATATCCAGAGGTTGTCTTTGGGAAATAGACGTATGAGTGCTGCCAGCATTGCTGCAGAGGTTGAAGGGGTGGGGGGTCAGCCTGTCAGTGCTCAGACCATAAGCCGCACACTGCATCAAATTGGTCTGCATGGCTGTCGTCCCAGAAGGAAGCCTCTTCTAAAGATGCCCGCAAAAGGTTTGCTGAAGACAAGCAGACTAAGAACATGGATTACTGGAACAATGTCCTGTGGTTTGATGAGACCAAGATAAACGTATTTGGTTCAGATGGTGTCAACCAGGTGAGGAGTACAAAGACAAGTGTGTCTTGCCTACAGTCAAGCATGGTGGTGGGAGTGTCATGGTCTGGGGCTGCATGAGTGCTGCCGGCACTGGGGAGCTACATTTCATTGAGGGAACCATGAATGCCAACATGTACTGTGACATACTGAAGCAGAGCATGATCCCCTCCCTTCGGAGACTGGGCCGCAGGGCAGTATTCCAACATGATAACGACCCCAAACACACCTCCAAGACGACCACTGCCTTGCTAAAGAAGCTGAGGGTAAAGGTGATGGACTGGCCAAGCATGTCTCCAGACCTAAACCCTATTGAGCATCTGTGGGGCATCCTCAAACGGAAGGTGGAGGAGTGCAAGGTCTCTAACATCCACCAGCTCCGTGATGTCGTCATGGAGGAGTGGAAGAGGACTCCAGTGGCAACCTGTGAAGCTCTGGTGAACTCCATGCCCAAGAGTGTTAAGGCAGTGCTGGAAAATGATGGTGGCCACACAAAATATTGACACTTTGGGCCCAATTTGGACATTTTCATTTAGGGGTGTACTTACTTTTGTTGCCAGTGGTTTAGACATTAATGGCTGTGTGTTGAGATATTTTGAGGGGACAGCAAATTTACACTGTTATACAAGTTGTACACTCACAACTTTACATTGTAGCATGTGTCAAAGTGTCATTTCTTCAGTGTTGTCACATGAAAAGATATACTCAAATATTTACAAAAATGTGAGGGGTGTACTCACTTTTGTGAGATACTGTATAAAGCTTGTTATTTAATCATAGATAAGGCCATCTGAAGGTGCACTGCTCCAATTACCTTCATATAGGCCAAATGTCTGTAAAAACAACAGTTACAGGGGAATGTTCATCAAGCAATGATTGTCAATATACTGTATTTATAAGTGCATTATTCCATCCCTTTGTGACCAAGAGAAAGTGGTCTTGTTTAGATTCTATGAAATTATTTTGTATTTTTCATGTTTAGAGCTCTAAATCGGTCTGAGAACATCACAGCGAGATCAGACACACATCAACAGGCACGCACTTCTCTGTCCTTGGAGGAAACATAAACCACCTGGAGCTGTGACTCTGCAGCCAAAGAAAATTTTTCCTTTGCCTGGATACGTCAGAAAACGTGACGTGGCACTCCCTTTACAAATTAGGTGTCCGATTTCACAGGCTGCATCAACGGAGAATCAGCGGGACAACCAGCGCTTTCACGGAGTGTACAGCAATTGATGTTGCGATGTTCACAGAGCGCTCTGTACACAACAATGTTGATCAGAACCGGTCTAGAACTGCTCAAATTTACATATTAGTTTTTTAATGGATCACGTTCAAATGGCGACATAGATCTGCTGTATGAAGGTCACTGCCTGTTAATATCAAGCAAAATTCTTAGTATTGCAAACAAAAAGAATGACATTGAAAACAAAACAGGAAGCCCTGAAGCCCATAAGAAAAAAGAAAAGTAGACTCTTGGAATGATCTCCTTTGAATGACTTAGTAGCCATTCATTCAATGATTATATCCATTGATATGATTATCCATTGACAGTTACTTGATAGCCTAAAGCAGGGCAACTTTTGAATGCAAGAGCATGTAAGTGGGCGAGTGTGGAGAGAGGAGCAGAGCGTAATTCAAGCAGATTTTAAAATTGATCAAGCTTCAATTTCGCACAGGTACTGCTCAGCCACAACCTCTGGGCATGCTCTGCCTAGCATTTTTGTTTCCTTTTTCACTATTATTTTAATTAGGCCTATTTGGTTGTAATTATTATTTAACTATTATTTTCATAAATGAAAGGGAATAAATAATCTCAAATTGCAGCAGTCAAATGATTTGTGCAAGAAGCAAGCACCAACAAGCTTCATATGTGTATTGAGCGTGGGAAATGCCCTCTACAAATAAAATATTACACATTTTTACTAAGTGGTTCAAACAAGAAACAAAGTAATTCAAACACGATGCTAAGTCGTTCAAACAAGATCATTACAAGAGTCAACGTTATTTTATTTGCCTTGGCCTTCAGGGCTTCCGAAGATAGCAAAACAAAATATTGCTAATAAATAATTTTGAAATGCGAGAACAAATTAATTGTAATTGGTGACAAAAAAATTGTTTTCAGTGAAATGTTTTGTTGTTGTGATAACGCAATTAAATAAAATGCCTCCCTCTTTCCTGAAATGTTCCATGTCTTTGGTTATGTTATGTTATGTTACCCTGGCCTTTGCTTTCGCTGCCTTTTTCCAGTTGTAAGTTTTGGCACATTCATTCAAAATAACTAAAAATAAAATATGTATGCACTCATTTAGCGGCTGCTAAATGACTAAAATGTAATAACTCTCAAACTTTGCACAGTGACCTGACTGTACAAATGTACCAAAGTAGGTAGGCAGACAGTAACTAGCTACAGCCATGTCTATCAAATATGCTTAGGAAAATGTTACAAAACGAGGTGTGGCGCATAACATGTTAGCAGGTGCCAGGCTAACTAGCTAGCCAACTCCAGTCATGTGCTAACTTTTACAGGTAAACCTAGCTTTAGGTGGCTGGTTGTAATGTTGTAGTTTGCTGTTTAGTAGCCATGTCTACGACTAAAAAGAGAAGATGTTTTACAATCTAGATACAATAGATCTCCGATTGTAAAACCTCTTCTACTTTTAGTCAAAAATATGGCTAGCTGTAGTTTCTAGCTACCTACCTACCTAGCTACCTAAGTTAGCAAACAGAAGAAACAAAATATTTCATCCCACTGTAACACAGTAGTATGTTAGCCAGCAATACAAAATCTGGGTTTCAGTAGATTAACTAAAGTTAGCTAGGTATCATCCGTCCTCTTGGTGCTGGCATCAGCTGTAGTTGAGCATCTAGCTAAATCAAACTCTTTGTTTCAAAACCTCCTCCTATACTCCGGTTGAAACATGTATGGTTGAATCTCACCATGTAGTAATAATACAAAGAAAAAAAATAGATCCATTGTTGAATTCATGTTGATGAGAGGAATAACTTGAAGCGATTGCAGTCTGGTCAGTTCTTTCAGTTGTTAGTGTCCACCTCCCTTTCAAAAAAGCCTGCATTTGGGGAGGGAAGGGGCCAGAGCACTAAGCACCGCCCCATACAAGTTGTAGTCTTTCAGAGACTGGAAACAATGTGCCAGCTTGTGTATTTAGCAATGAATCCGCCGATAGGAACATCGCTGAAAGACCTCCAATGGCTCTATTGAACAAGGATAATATCTACACGCACAAAAACATATAGTGCGATCAGTATAACATAGAGCCTTTGTGAAATGCCATTACAAGCATACCCAAAACATGATGCAGCCACATGATGCAGAAAATATGGAGAGTGGTAACCAAAAGTTAAATGCTTTGCAGAATTACTTTAGTGCCTTATTGCAAACGTAAGTAAGCATTTCAATGTTAGTCTACACCTGTTATCTACGAAGCATGTGACAAATAAAATGTGATTTGATAAGTTATCTCCATATCGCCTGTAGGCTACACCACTGCTGTTGTCCTTACCTCCAAGCGTTTATGCAGCATTCGCGCAATTGGAAGACATAGCTTGGACTGTAGCCTAGAAAAGCCTATTCCTGCTCTTTTCCCATTATCCCCCAAATGGATTTGGAGTGTCATCATAGTGGTCTCTGACTTCAAATCAATGCTGATTTGAATGTCATGAAGAAAAGAAAGGTGTCAAATAAATTTTTCGCGAACATCTTTCAAAAGTATCTGTAATCTGATTACTATATTTTTGCTGGTAACGGATTATAGTTACAGTTTTTTTGTAATCTGTTACTCCTCAACCCTGCTTGTTGAACCCATTTTGTTCATTTAAAAGTTCCTTCACCTGTGATAGAGAAACACTGTCCTCTCCATTACTCCCACCTTTGGCTTTGGATGCCATGGTAGCAACATAGGCTAACTCTGGTACTCCACGCAGTTCCAGACAGGGTAGGTTGCAGGGCAGATTTAAACAGCAACAAACATCAGGGATTTAGACAGCCACAAGCCCGGGACAATCCACGGTCCCAGCCACTTGCGCTAAGCGCGTCACGGGCTGTGTTCAAGCTGTCAAGGAAACCTTGCTAGCTTGATAGCTAGTTAGCAGCTAGGCTAGCTGCTACACCAAGCAGCTCTTTACACTTTTGGTTGGCAGGATCCCTGGACAGATATAGTGGTCCCAGTAGCTGAGGCTAAACGCGTCGCGGGATCCAAATTCAAAAGGTAGCAAGTAACCAAATGTTTTCAATTGAACACTTTTTCAGAGACTTTCAAAACAATAAACCGAACTCTCCCTCAGTGATATGTTTTACCGATGAAGGCCTATATTTACATTTTAGTCATTTAGCAGACACTCTTATCCAGAGCGACTTACAGTTAGTGCATACATTATTTTATATTTGTCATACTGGCCCCCCATAGGAATTGAACCCACAACCCTGGCGTTGCAAACACCATGCTCTACCAACTGAGCTACATCCCTGCCGGCCATTCCCTTCCCTACCCTGGACCAATTGTGCGCCGCCCCATGGGTCTCCTAGTCGCGGCCGGCTATGACAGAGCCTGGATTCGAACCAGGATCTCTAGTGGCACAGCTAGCACCGCGATGCAGTGCCTTAGACCACTGCGCCACTCGGGAGTCCGTGTGTAATAGTGTATAGCCTATATGCTATACATTATTACCATACAGTCTTAGGAGCGACCAGCACAATCACAAGATCAGCAGTAATAATGTGATCTCATGAAATCACACACCCACACATCACACACAAACACTCTCACACACACACACACACACACACACACACACACACACACACACACACACACACACACACACACCCTTGGTCATTGCAATAAGATGGCCAGACAATTGGATAAACTGCAGTGGTGTGTGATGCGTGAGCTGGTGGATCCGAGCAGACTGCTGGGCGTTGTGCTGGGCATGAATTCAAAACGTTGTGATCTGTGATGAGAGGCGGCATGGGGGAGGATGTGTGCCAGAGGTTTGTGAATGTACTGTATGTGTGTGTGATTGTGTTAGTGTTTGAGTGTGCAAACTAGTACATGTGTGTTTGGAGAAGTGTTTGTTTAAAGATGTGGGTGGGAGGATGAGTGTGAGTGTGTGTGTGTGTGTGTGTGTGTGTGTGTGTGTGTCTATGTGTGTGTACAGTACACTCTTAGAAAAAACGGTTCCAAAAAGGGTTCTTCGGCAGTCCCCATATGATAACCCTTTTTGGTTACAGGTAGAACCCTTTTGCGTTCCATGTAGAACTCTCTGTAGAAAGGGTTCTACATGTAACCGAAAAGGGTTCTACCTGCAACCAAAAAGGGTTCTTCAATGGGTTCTCCTATGGGGACAGCCAAAATACCCTTTAAGGTTCTAGATACCTTTTTTGTAAGACTGTGTGTGTATGTGGTCGCTGTGAGTTTCACTTACTTGGGTGGGGCCTCTTTATCACGCTAACTAGCCACTCTTGGCAGCCAGACGGGGTGAAAATGACCACTGTGCCCGGTCCTGTAGAGTTCTGCGGATCCTTGCCTGGGAAGCAAATGGCTGGACCGTGGGCACATGGCTGCTACATCCAGGGCCATATTGAGCGGGGGCTGCCTGCCACATGGAGGGGAGTGGGGGGTGTTAGGAAGTACTGGAGGTCATGGATCCGGTCATCCCTGTCACAAAACAGTCTCCCTGGACATTAGGATGGATACACACACGGTCAAACATTTACACACAAACACACGTTGGACACACACATGGTCGGATACATTTCTGATACACACACAGTCAGACACACACATAGTCGGACACACACACATACACTTGGTTTGACATAATACGCTTATGATCCCTCTCTGAGGGTCGGTTGTACTTGACTGTGTGCCACGTTACACAAAGTATGGCCCGGCCTGGTAAACAAACATTAAATGAGCCCAGAGGGCAGAATATTCTAAGGTAAATAACCTTAAGTGCTTCTATTAAATACCCAACCGTTAAAATGTATGATATGTAAACAATACAGGTCACTTTTCATACAGCATCTGGTAAGAAATAATGTTAACGATACTACGAGAGAAAAGCCTGATTCTGTTGAGGGGCTAGATGACCAGATGAGGGGCTTGATCTAAAGTAAAGTTAGATCTTTCATCATTTTGGGGCAAGACACATATGATTAAAAACGCTTAGAATCACATTTCTGCAGGTTGATGTTGGAGACTTCATTAAACAGTTTAATTATAATAGAATGATCACTGTTGGAATGGCTGCCTTGCGAGATTGATCCACTCTGAATGATGACAGCCTGTTCATTTTCTGAAAATTGATTTAGCTGTGGATGCAGTACTAATTAAGCTATCCATCATGCCTCGGCCAATACCTCATACCAGTCCCTGGAAAAATTATATTTATAGAAAAATCTAATATCTCCATATACTTGCCTTCATATCTGAGTATGGGAGTGTGAGAGAAACTTAGAATATGAGGAATTATGAACTCTTGGAACATAAGGGTATGTTTTACAATAAAACAGTAATGGTTGTGTTTTGGTTATCTGTTAGTTCTGCACATGTTAGAGTGTGTATGCATGTTTACAGAACCATACTTTACGTGTGTTCATGTGTGTGAGCGCTTACTTGCTTACAAGTGGCGTGCATGTGCCACGTGTGTGCTACATATTTACAATTTAAACCCCTGTTTCCTTAAACCGCAGTTGGCAACAAGCTACTACCCTCATTATAACTGTGGGAAGATAAGTGGTAATGACTGGATGGACCAAAAGTATTAGAAGGAGGGAAGGGGCATGGGGGTAAGTGGTGTGTCATGGAAATTCACCACTAAGGACTCAAACCCAAAGTAAATGAAGCAATATTTATTATCACGGCCTGAGAGTTTCACAAACTCCTGAAAAGCCTGATGAAACTCTGAAAAGGGGCGTTCCCTTTTCAGTCCCTTTATACTGCTACACAAACAACTCATATAAGCATGGTTGGTTTCTGCATGAGACTGATACCACACCAGGCTTCTTACCTTGAAACTGAGATATTCCTTATAGTTCCCAGAGCAATGTTCTGGGCATATTGCCAAATTGCTTGTCAGTGATAGTGTGGATTCCTCCTTCGTACAATCAATCAGTCACTCGCATGAACCGAACCAAGTTGGTTATTAGTAAAGCAGCATTGTGCTAAACATACGTTCACACACACAAGAACATTTCCATCACAAGTGTATGGAGAATAGGTTTATTAAAGCCATTAATTTAATTTATCTCAGAGAATGGCCCCTCTGATAGTTGTCCTGCACAGTACAGACACTTAACGGCAGGCACCACACCCTCATAGGATATGTTTCCCTTTAAAAATATCATAATTAACTTGTTGAATGTAAACACACATGAATACTTTTTTTTATAAAAAAATTTCTGCAATATTTTATTCAAATATACCAATGACAAAAATGAGTTGGCGTGTTGGACGAATCTGACTTTCGGGAAATGGAAATTAAAGACAAGTACACTGAATTTAGACTACCAAATGCCAAAGGCCTACTTAGACCCAATCACCATATGTTCAAAGTAAGATTCTAAATATAGTACACTTTTTTACACTCTCTATGAAATAGGTCTTTAAATTATGTGTAATTGAAATAGGTCTTTAAATTAGGTGTAATTGAATGTAGTGAGCTTTGAAATTATTGATGTATGTCCATTTTAAAGTGGTTAAAATGCATTAATATTTTAAATTAGTATGAAAATATAGTATGATAAACTAAAACATATATCCATTTTCATCAAGTTATCATTTTTATGTTTACTTTTTGAAAATTCTAATATTAATAGACCAATAAACCAACAAATCTCACAATAGAATAATCGAATGTGTCAGCCAGACAGCCACTCACAAAGTAGACTACAGATTGCTGTCCATGGTGCTGAAATTGCAGCATACCTATGCCGCTGCACGCCTATCGAATCGATCATAGGCTCTCTGTGGTGCCAGGGCATAGCTTTGCTTTAGCTATGGATACATGTTTATTAGTAGGCCTATTTGGTTGTCATTTTCTAAGGTTAAGCCTAACATTTCATGAAGCTATACACGGTGTCGCAATGCTGCCATTTTTAGACTGCTGGCTGGTGGCAATAATGTAATAACTTTTTCAGTAATTAAAGTTGGAAATGCAAACATTGCATATTGTCAAATTAATTTTCAGCATTGTTCACACTGTCTTAAGCCTTAGCCCCCACCCATCTCTTTAAGGATTCACATGTGAGGCCATGTACTAAACAGAGTGAGTAAGGTAGTCAGTGGAGGCTGCTGAGGGGAGGACGGCTCATAATTTTACATTTTAGTCATTTAGCAGACGCTCTTATCCAGAGCGACTTACAGTTAGTGAATACATATTTTTCATACTTGCCCCCCGTGGGAATCGAACCCACAACCCTGGCGTTGCAAACGCCATGCTCTATCAACTGAGCTACATCCCTGCCGGCCATTCCCTCCCCTACCCTGGACGACGCTGGGCCAATTGTGCGCCGCCCATGAGTCTCCCGGTCGCGGCCGGCTGCGACAGAGCCTGGATTCGAACCAGGATCTCTAGTGGCACAGTTAGCACTGCGATGCAGTGCCTTAGACCACTGCGCCAATCAGGAGTAGTTATAGATGTATAATAATGGAAAACATGCGTTTGGTATATTTGATACCATTCCACTGATTCCGCTACAGCCATTTCCACGAGCCCGACCTCCCCAATTAAGGTGCCACCAACCTCCTGTGAAGGTTGTATAGTAAACAACCAAAGATTTCAAGACTAAAAGTGGTGAAAGTAGTAGCCTACAATAAGGGAAAACTCCAGGTAAAAATACACTTTGTCTAGTCCTTGGCCTATATCCTAATTTGACTTTGGTGCAGGTCATGTTGTTCTTCACATTACCGTCTCTGGTAAACAAACACTATATCAAATAAAATCACAGTTTATTTGTCACATGCACAGGATACAGAAGGTGTAAATGGTGCAGTGAAATGGTTGCTTGCGTAGTAGGAATATCAAAAATAGAAAGTATCCAGACAAAAATATTTTATAAATATTTTATAATTATTAGATGCTTACCCAGACACTAGGGGTGTGCCGAGTTGTCGGACAAAACGAGTATGGTAATGAATATGAGCAATTTTCTGGATACGATAATGATCCAAGTATTTTTTCATGTCGGCATACCCCTACCAGACAAACTTGTTTAAATTAATGGGACATGTGAAGGAAATGCTACAACTACCCCCCAGCCACATCTAGCTAAGTGAATGGGTCACTATTGTCTAGACATGGACACGTTCATGAAATACAATAGATGGCCATAATCACCCCCAGATACATCTGGCTAACCTGATGGGTCATGTAATCATCTGGCAAAGTGGAGTCTTTTGTTTAGACATGTAGCTAGCTAGCTAAACAATTAACCATAATCCCAACCCATACTACTAGCAATACGAGCTGATTGTCATAGCTAGCCACCATGCATGAAATGTTAGATTCAATGTTAGGTAGCTAGCTAACATTAGGCTATAACTAGCAATGCAAATGGTTTTCTGAGATACGATTAATATTACAACACAGATCATACACATGATGTTAGCTAGTGAGCCAGCAAGCTAACATTCACTAGCTAGCTAACAGTACGCTTTAACTTGCAATAAAAACGACTTTCTGACAAAATTAGGAATGTATAATATCTGAACATGTAGCTAGACTCTTACCCATAGATATGGATGAACGCTTCACAGCAGACAGGAACCCCTTTGCTTTAACTCTGTTTTGTTTGTACAGCTTGTTTGGCCCGCGTTGTGTTAAGTCACTCCAGTTCACACTGACAGTGTTCAGAAAGTAGTCCATCACAACTTTTTCCCACTGATCTTTTGTCGATAGCGCCCCCTAAATTCAGGGCAGAAATTATGTTGAGAGCAGTTGCAACACTTTTGCAGTTCTCCATGACTAATGTTATATCTTTCAAAAAAGCTGTGGTAGCAGGGATTATCTATACATATTGAGCAGCTCACGTTATAGACAGAAGCGTGCCACATGGCATATCCAGCCCATCCATTATCTCAGCCAATCATGGCTAGATGGAAGGTTCCTGTCTTTTTCCATGGCTAAACCAACTAGGCTTGTAATTTAACTATTTATTCGTATTTACAGATGGCATACTAGTTTGTTATTAAGGCTCATGAAATGTCACATGTTCCAGAAGGCATTTCTGTCCAAAAACGCATTTTGATTAAAAAAGTTTAAAATGTTAAAATGCCTCTCCTGTGAAGTAGTGACGTGCGACATATGCCTAGCTTCCTGAAATGGGTTACAAATATACACTGGAGTTGCTTACCAACATGACACTGAATTTCTGAGTGGCCTAGTTACAGTTTTGACTTAAATCGTCTTGAAAATCTATGGCAAGACTTGCAAATGGCTGTCTAGCAATGATCAACAACCAACTTGACAGAGCTTGAAGAATTTTAAAAATAATAATGGGTATGTATAATCCAGGTATGCAATGCTCTTAGACTTAACCAAAAACACTCACAGTTGTAATCACTACCAAAGGTGATTCTAACATGTATTGATGCATGGGGTTTGAATACCTATATAATCAAGCTGTATTAGTGTTTCATTTTTCATAAATTGTGTAAATATCGTAGAATATTTTCTTCCACTTTGATGTTACAGAGTATTGTGTGTGAATCATTGACAAAACATTACAATAAAATTCATTTTAATCCCACTGTAACATAACAAAATGTGTAAAAAGTCAAGGGGTGTGACTACTTTCTGAAGGTACTGTATATTTTACAGTAGTTGGCACACCTGTATGATTTCTTATATATATGAATAAAAAGGTATTCACCGTGGACTTGCATTGATTTCAGACCTTTGAGCCATAAGCACCAAGTGTTGTCCTGATGGAGAAATGTTGCATGTTGTTTGTTTAAATTACCATAGTTGTTAGTAAAAATGTGAATAACCTGGGGATAGGGGTATGGACACATGTTGTTTGTCTGGGAGACTCTTAGAGGGAAGAGATGGCATAAGTTTTGGAGTGAAAACAGTAAATCCAATCCAACCAGAGGCCCTGGATAATATGCTATCTCATCACACAGACAGACAGCAATACTGAAGTAGGTTTACATAGCGCTTGAAGTATATTTTTTCAAAAAAAGTTATATAAAATAAAAATATTAAAACCAGCGGAGCTTACTTCTCTGCTCTGGAGAGACTGCAGGTAGTTGGTCAGAAGGCTTTGGAGGTCCTTGGAATATAATTTTTGTAGCACCTGTAGAGAGATGGATAGAGGTACTGCATGCAATTGCAAGTGAGTAAACATTTACATTCTTATTCATAAAGGACTATAAGGGTGCCTTTCTATCAGACAAATGGATGCATAAAAGACACAAGACCTCAATGGCTTTCAAAAGGAGGAGTGTGTTGGGGGAGTGGCTTGTGTTATGCTGTCGGTCAGAAAAGTTGCAAAGACTATCCTTCAACCAATTAAAACGTAGAATGACGTTTTTCCCAACCAAACAGTTGTTGGAAATGCGTTTCATGCATTTGGTTGGTCAACTCGCGTACAGTACCATAGTCATGCTCATTTGTCCATTTTCATGTGTTTTACCTGCTGGTTGCGCAAACTAGTATATTCAGTGCATTCGGAAAGTATTCAGACCCCTTGACTTTTTCCACATTTTGTTACGTTACAGCCTTATTCTAAAATTAATTAAATTGCTTTTTTTTCCCCCTCATCAATCTAAACACAATACCCCATAATGACAAAGCAAAAACAGGTTTTTAGGAAGAATTGCAAATGTCTAAAAAATAAAAAATTGAAATATCTAATTTACATAAGTATTCAGACCCTTTACTCAGTACTTTGTTGAAGCACCTTTGGCAGCGATTACAGCCTCAAGTCTTCTTGGGTACGACGCTACAAGCATGGCACACCTATTTTTGGGGAGTTTCTCCCAATCTTCTCTGCAGATCCTCTCAAGCTCTGTCAGGTTTGATGGGGAGCATCGCTGCACAGCTATTTTCAGGTCTCTCCAGAGATGTTCGATTGGGTTCAAGTCCGGGCTCTGGCTGGAACACTCAAGGACATTCAAAGACTTGTCCGAAGCCACTCCTGCATTGTCTTGGCTGTGTGCTTAGGGTCGTTATCCTGTTGGAAGGTGAACCTTCACCCCAGTCTGAGGGCCTGAGCGCTCTGGAGCAGGTTTTCATCAAGGATCTCTCTGTACTTTGCTCTGTTCATCTTTCCCTAGATCCTGACTAGTCTCCCAGTCCCTGCCGTTGAAAAACGTCCCCACAGCATGATGCCGCCCTCACCATGCTTCACCGATGGTGCCAGGTGTCCTCCAGACGTGAATCTTGGTATTCAGGCCAAATAGTTCAATCTTGGTTTCATCAGACCAGAGAATCTTGTTTCTCATGATCTGAGAGTCTTTAGGTGCCTTTTGACAAACTCCAAGCAGGCTGTCATTTGCCTTTTATTGAGGAGTGGCTTCCGTCTGGCAACTCTACCATAAAGGCCTGATTGGTGGAGTGCTGCAGAGATGGTTGTCCTTCTGGAAGGTTCTCCCATCTCCACAGAGGAACTCTGGAGCTCTGTCAGAGTGACCATCTGGTTCTTGGTTACCTCCCTGACCAATGCGCTTCTCCACCGATTGCTCATTTTGGCCGGGCGGCCAGCTCTAGTAAGAGTCTTGGTGGTTCCAAACTTCTTCCATTTAAGAATGATGGAAGCCACTGTGTTCTTGGGGACCTTCAATGCTGTAGAATTTTTTTGGTACCCTTCCCCAGATCTGTGCCTCGACACAATCCTGTCTCGGAGGTCTATGGACAATTCCTTTGACCTCATGGCTTGGTTGTTGGTCTAACATGCACTGTCAACTGTGGGACCTTATATAGACAGGTGTGTGCTTTCCAAATCATGTCCAATCAACTGAATTTACCACAGGTGGACTCCAGTCAAGTTGTAGAAACATCTCAAGGATGATCAATGGAAACAGGATGCACCTGTGCTCAATTTCGAGTCTCATAGCAAAGGGTCTGAATACTTATGTAAATATGGTATTTATGTTTTTATTTTTAATACATTTGCAAAAATTTATAAAAACTTGTTTTCGCATTGTCATTATAGGGTATTGTGTGTAGATTGATGAGGATTTTGTATTTATGTAAGCTCTACGGGATCGGTGTCCCGGATACGGGACGGTTGAGCTAACGTGCGCTAATGTGATTAGCATGACTGTTGTAAGTAACAGCAAACTTTCCAGCACATAGACATGTCTTATATTGGCAGAAAGCTTAAATTCTTGTTAATCTAACTGCACTGTCCAATTTACAGTAGCTGTTTCAATGAACAAATACCATGCTATTGTTTGAGAAGAGTGCACAACAACAAAAAACTTATCACGTCAACTGGTTTGATACATTCACCTCTGAAGGTAAATAATGTACTTACATTCAGTAATCTTCAAATCAAATCAAATCAAATTCAAACAGTTGTAGACCTTACAGTGAAATGCTTACTTACAAGCCCTTAAACAAAAATGCAGTTTTAAGAAAGAATACCAAAGAAAATCACAACAAAAATACTATGTAAATAATATGAAATAAAAGTTACAAATAATAAAAGAGCAGCAGTAAAAATAACAATAGCGAGGCTAAATACTTGGGTGGCAATGCAAATAGTCTTGGCATTTGATTAGATGTTCAGGAGTCTTATGGCTTGGGGGTAGAGGCTGTTTAGAATCCTCTTGGACCTAGACTTGCTGCTCCAGTACCGCTTGCCGTTGCATCTCATGCATGTTTCAGTGTTACTTGCCTCGAAGCGAGCATAGAAGTAATTTAGCTCGTCTGGTAGGCTCGTGTCACTGGGCAGCTCGCGGCTGTGCTTCCCTTTGTAGTCTGTAATAGTTTGCAAGCCCTGCCACATCAACGAATGTCGGAGCCAGTGTAGTACGATTCAATCTTAGTCCTGCATTGCTGCTTTGCCTGTTTGATGGTTCGTCGGAGGGCATAGCGGGATTTCTTATAAGCTTCCGTGTTAGAGTCCCGCTCCTTGAAAGCGGCAGCTCTATCCTTTAGCTCAGTGCAGATGTTGCCTGTAATCCATGGCTTCTGGTTGCGGTATGTACCTACAGCCACAGTGGGGACGACGTCATTGATGCACTTATTGATGAAGCCAGTGACTGATGTGGTGTACTCCTCAATGCCATCGGAAGAATCCCGGAACATATTCCAGTCTGTGCTAGCAAAACAGTCCTGTAGCTTAGCATCTGCTTCATCTGACCTCTTATAAATTGACCGAGTCACTGGTGCTTCCTGCTTTAGTTTTAGCTTGTAAGCAGGAATCAGGAGGATAGAATTATGGTTAGATTTGCCAAATGGAGGGCGAGGGAGAGCTTTGTACGGGTCTCTGTTTGTGGTGTAAAGGTGGTCTAGAGTTTTTTTCTCTCTGGTTGCAAATGTAACATGCTGGTAGAAATGAGGTAAAACAGATTTAAGTTTCCCTGCATTAAAGTCCCCGGCCAATAGGAGCGCCGCCTCTGGATGAGTGTTTTCCTGTTTGCTTATGGCCGTATACAGTTAATTGAGGGCGGTCTTAGGGCCAGCATCGGTTTGTGGTGGTAAATAGACAGCTACGAAGAATATAGATGAAAACTCTCTTGGTAGATAGTGTGGTCTACAGCTTATCATGGGATACACTACCTCAGGTGAACAAAACCTCGAGACTTACTTAGATATTATGCACCAGCTGTTGTTTACAAATATACATAGACCGCCACCCCTTGTCTTACCAGAGTCTGCTGTTCTATCCTGCTGATAAAGTGTATAACCCGCCAGCTGTATGTTATTCATGTCTTCGTTCAGCCACGACTCGGTGAAACATAAGATATTACAGTTTTGAATGTCCCGTTGGATATTCGTGCCTGTAGTTTTTCCACTTCATTATCTTGCTCTGATTTGCCATCCCAAGGGTCCCAGAGATGAAATGTAGAAAAGTTTTGTTTGATAAAATCCTTTTTTATATTCAAATGTAGGAACTAGGTTCTACAGTTTGAAACCCTGCTGTCTCTGGCTCCACACCCACCCTGCCCGGCCATCTAGATGTGTGAAAGTTAGTGTATAATCTAATAATCCATCATGTATGACATTCCTGGGAGTGTGTAAACTCACATTTTGTTTTACCATATCATTTTTGTATCTTCTCTATAGTTATGTACTTGAAAATGAATCAATTGACCAATTCGGAACATTTGGGCATACTTTGATACAAAATATTTTAATGCTTCAAAGGATCAATCTGAAACGTTGCACACATACTGCTTCCATCTAGTGGCCAAAATCTAAATTGCGCCTAAACTGCAATATTATATATTGTGGCCTTTCTCTTGCATTTCAAAGATGATGAAAAAATATAATAATTGAAAACACATGTTTTTTTTGTTTGGATGATCTTTTACCAGATCTAATGTGTAATATTCTCCTACATTAATTTCACATTTCCACAAACTTCCAAGTGTTTCCTTTCAAATGATATCAAGAATATGCATATCCTTGCTTCAGGTCCTGAGCTACAGGCAGTTTGATTTTGGTATGTCATTTTAAGCGAAAATTGAAAAAAGGGTCCGGTACTTAAGATGTTAATCAATTTTAGACTAAGGCTGTAACTAAACAAAATGTCAAAAAAGTAAAGGGGTCTGAATACTTTCCGAAGGCACTGAATATATATTTTTTTATGAAGTTGGATACTATTGGAACAGTACTAGAAAACAATTAAACTTTCAAGTTGTTTTGACTGTTGAGTTTATTGAATTCCCATCCTTCACATTGTGTTTGTACTCTGGTCTAATGAGATCCCGATGCCCAAGGGCAGTGAAGGGGACATTGCCCTGCATTGGGTGCAGTCTTTTGGATGGGAAGTTAAACAGGTGTCCTGACTTTCTTTGGTCATTAAAATTCCCATAGCACTTAGCGGAAGAGTAGGGGTGTTAACCCTGGTGTCATGGCTATTCCCAACCTGGCCCCATTCCCTCATGACCACCTATTCATCCCCCTCGTTCCTAATTGGAATATATCACTCATCACCTCTCTAGCTCATGTGTGGTGAGCGTTCTGGCACAAAATGGTTGCCGTGCATCACCCAGGTGCGTGCTACACATTGGTGGTGGATGAGGTGAGTTTCCCCCTACTATGTGAAGCACTTTGAGTGCATCAGTTCGTATAAAAATTGGTAATTGATCTAAACCAGACACGCCTGCAATTACTGGGAGAAAATAGGATGGCTCATTGGATGTATTCTGAAATGTATTTTTCTAATCAGATGAAGCTTCAAAATGGAAGAACAATGTGTTATTTTCCTCAGGAAAGTACAGTGAGGGAAAAAAGTATTTGATCCCCTGCTGATTTTGTATGTTTGCCCACTGACAAAGAAATGATCAGTCTATAATTTTAATGGTAGTTTTATTTGAACTGTGAGAGACAGAATAACAACAAAAGAATCCAGAAAAACGCATGTCAAAAATGTTATGAATTGATTTGCATTTTAATGAGGGAAATAAGTATTTGACCCCTCTGAAAAACATTACTTAGTACTTGGTGGCAAAACCCTTGTTGGCAATCACAGAGGTCAGACGTTTCTTGTAGTTGGCCACCAGGTTTGCACACATCTCTGGAGGGATTTTGTTCCACTCCTCTTAGCAGATCTTCTCCAAGTCATTAAGGTTTCGAGGCTGACGTTTGGCAACTCGAACCTTCAGCTCCCTCCACAGATTTTCTATGGGATTAAGGTCTGGAGACTGGCTAAGCCACTCCAGGACCTTAATGTGCTTCTTCTTGAGCCACTGCTTTGTTGCCTTGGCTGTGTGTTTTGGGTCATTGTCATGCTGGAATACCCATCCACAACCCATGTTCAATGCCCTGGCTGAGGGAAGGAGGTTCTCACCCAATATTTGATGGTACATGGCCCCGTCCATCGTCCCTTTGATGCGGTGAAGTTGTCCTGTCCCCTTAGCAGAAAAACACCCCAAAGCATAATGTTTCCACCTCCATGTTTGACGGTGGGGATGGTGTTCTTGGGGTCATAGGCAGCATTCCTCCTCCTCCAAACACGGCGAGTTGAGTTGATGCCAAAGAGCTCCATTTTGGTCTCATCTGACCACAACACTTTCAACCAGTTCTCCTCTGAATCATTCAGATGTTCATAGGCAAACTTCAGACGGGCATGTATATGTGCTTTCTTGAGCAGGGGGACCTTGCAGGCGCTGCAGGATTTCAGCCCTTCACAGCGTAGTGTGTTACCAATTGTTTTCTTCGTGACTATGGTCCCAGCTGCCTTGAGATCATTGACAATATCCTCCCGTATAGTTCTGGGCTGATTCCTTACCGTTCTCATGATCATTGCAACTCCACGAGGTGAGATCTTGCATGGAGCCCCAGGCTGAGGGAGATTGACAGTTATTTTGTGTTTCTTCCATTTGCGAATAATCGCACCAACTGTTGTCACCTTCTCACGAAGCTGCTTGGCGATGGTCTTGTAGCCCATTCCAGCCTTTTGTAGGTCTACAATCTTGTCCCTGACATCCTTGGAGAGCTCTTTGGTCTTGGCCATGGTGGAGAGTTTGGAATCTGATTGATTGATTGCTTCTGTGGACAGGTGTCTTTTATACAGGTAACAAAATGAGATTAGGAGCACTCCCTTTAAGAGTGTGCTCCTAATCTCATCTCGTTACCTGTATAAAATACACCTGGGAGCCAGAAATCTTTCTGATTGAGAGGGGGTCAAATACTTATTTCCCTCATTAAAATGCAAATCAATTTATAACATTTTTGACATGCGTTTTTCTGGATTCTTTTGTTGTTATTCTGTATCTCACTGTTCAAATAAACCTTCCATTAAAAATTATAGACTGATCATTTCTTTGTCAGTGGGCAAACGTACAAAATCAGCGGGGGATCAAATACTTTTTTCCCTCACTGTAGATAAGAATCCGGCAACGGATTGGGTCTATCTCTCCCCTGAGAGAAAATATGTGCACAACTAAATACATATAAATAATAAATCAGTTTGCCCTGCAGGGCAAAACACGGCACACTTTATCTACAGTAGAAGCACACGCTATTGTTTATTTTAATTAGTGGCGTCATTAGCACAGTGAACATGTTGATGGGAGGATTCTAAACAGATACACATTTTCAGCAAATCATATAAAATGGCAAGGGTGTAATATCTAATTAATTAATCTAGTATCCAATTGTTACCAGATATACCCTCAGGCTAAATACATTAGTGGCAGAAACGGTGCGCAGTGTCTTGAATGGTGTTGGTTAATACATTTTTTGTATGAATGATATGTATGATTAGTATCTTGCTTTCAAATGATATATGTGAGCTACAGTGCCTTCTGAAAGTATTAATACCCCTTGACTTATTCCACATTTTGTTGTGTTACAGCTTGAATTCAAAATGGATTAAATACATTTTTGTTCTTACCCATTTACACACAATACCCCATAATGATAAAGTGAAGACATGATTTTAGAAATGTTTGCAAATGGATTGAAAATTCAATACAGAAACATCACATTTACATGAGTATTCACACCCCTGAGTTGATACTTTGGAGAAGTACCTTTGGCAGCGTTTCACGGATTCTGCCGAGGCTGCTCCTCCTCCTTGCTCGGGCAGGCTTCGGCGTTCATCGTCCCCGGAGTACTAGCTGCTGCCGTTCGATGTTATCGGTGTTTGTTTAGTTTTGTCTGTATTGTTTACACCTGTTCGTCATTATGTTAATTGTTCCCCTTATAATTACCCCTGTCTCTCATCTGTACTTTGTGTGTGATTGTTTTCCCCTTCACGGTTGTCTATTTTGTGAGTGGGTTATTTCCTCCCTGCGTGGAGTTATTTTCTGTGTCATTTTGGATCCTTTTCGTATTAAAAGTACGTATCCGAGAGTTCTGTGTCCTGCGCCTGACTTCGTTTACCGCATCTCACAGACAGTCGTGACAGAATCACACACCTTACCATGGAGTCAGCAGGAGCGACAGCACCGACTGGATCACTCGAGGAGCGCGTCCTACAACAGGCAGCGATGCTCCAAAATCTTGGTGCCGCTATGGATAACGTTATGAACACTTTGGGACGATGGGAGAGAGGAGGTTTGCCCACACCTCCTCCAACGATACCACCACCATCAGCTACTCCTATCGTCTCACATCCGGAGTCCAGTGGGATTCGGCTCTCGCTCCCGAGGGCTTATGATGGCACTGCAGCCGGGTGTCAGGATTTCCTGCTCCAGGTGGAACTTTACCTGGCAACCATTCACCCGGCACCCTCGGGATACGAGAGCGTGTCCGCCCTCATCTCCTGTCTGTCCGGCACTGGAGTGGGCCAACGCCGAGTGGGGAGGGATAGACGCCGCTACTGTGAACTATGCAGAGTTCACCCGCGGTTTCAGGGCAGTGGTCGATCATCCCCCGGAGGGGAAGGCGGTGGGTGAGCGTCTATTCCACCTCAGACATGGGAGGAGGAGCGCGCAGGAATTCGCACTGGACTTCCGGACTCTGGCTGCCAATTCGGGATGGAATGAGAGGGCCCTCATCGACCACTACAGATGCAGCCTGAGGGAGGACGTTCGTCGAGAGCTGGCCTGCAGGGACACCAACCTAAGCTTCGATCAGCTGGTGGACATGTCGATTCGCTTGGATACCCTGTTGGCTACCCGCGGACGTCCAGCGCTGGGGCCGTCCATTCCATCCCCCAGCACCTCCGAGCCGAGCCCTATGGAGCTTGGGGGTGCTGGAAGTAGGGAGGCCAGGAAGGAGGCTGTCCCCTGCACCAACTGTGGCTGCCGAGGACACACGGTGGTTCGGTGCTGGGGAGGGTCTCCTCGGATTCGAGGCAGCAGGCAGCGCACTGATGAGTCATTCCCGGTGAGTAAGGTCCCAACTCACCCAGAGCTCTCTGCTGTTCATATGTGTATCCAAGTGATGTTTCCAGAAGTTTCTTCTTACTCCCAGCATAAGGCGCTAGTCGATTCAGGCGCAGCTGGGAATTTTATCGATCGCCATTTCTCATATAAGTTAGGGATCCCTATATTACCAGTCGATATACCCTTCCCTATCCATGCCCTAGATAGCCTGCCTTTGGGGTCGGGATTGATTAGGGAGGTCACAGCGCCACTGAAGATGAAAACGCAGAAGGGTCATGAGGAGACTATACAGTTGTATTTAATTGACTCTCCTGCGTTTCCAGTGGTGTTGGGACTTCCCTGGTTAATATCTCATGACCCCAACATTTCATGGCAGCAGAGGGCTCTCAAGGGATGGTCTGATCAGTGTGTGGGGCGGTGTGTAGGTGTTTCCGTAGGGGCAACGACGGCGGAGAGTCCGAACCAAATGCCCACAATGCACATTCCTCCTGAGTATGCCGATTTGGCAAGAGCCTTCTGTAAGAAGAAGTCGACTCGATTACCACCTCATCGACAGGGGGATTGTGCGATAGACCTCCAGGTTGGCACGGCGCTCCCTCGCAGCCATGTGTATCCTCTGTCTCAGGAGGAGACGGCTGCTATGGAGACATACATCGCCGAATCCTTGAGACAGGGATACATACGGCCTTCCACTTCTCCTGCGTCCTCAAGTTTCTTTTTTGTGAAGAAGAAGGATGGGGGTTTACGCCCGTGTATTGATTACAATGGTCTCAATCAGATCACTATTAAATACAGCTATCCTTTCCCTCTGGTTGCTAGTATGACGGAGTCATTACACGGGGCGGGCTTCTTCACAAAATTGGATCTCAGGAGCGCTTACAACCTGGTGCGCATTCGGGAGGGAGATGAGTGGAAAACAGCTTTCAGTACCACCTCGGGTCACTATGAGTACCTCGTCATGCAATATGGTCTAATGAATGCTCCTTCAGTCTTCCAATCATTTGTAGACGAGATTTTCCGGGATTTGCATGGACAGGGGGTAGTGGTATATATTGATGACATTCTGATATACTCCGCTACACGTACCGTGCATGTGTCCCTGGTACGTCGGGTGCTGGGTAGACTGTTGGAGCATGATCTGTATGTGAAGGCAGAGAAATGTCTGCAGAGAGTCCATCTCCTTCCTGGGACACCGGTTGTCTGTGTTAGGGTTGAAGATGGAGATTGACCGCGTTTCAGCCGTGCGTAATTGGCAGACTCCAAGTACAGTAAAGGAGGTGCAGCGGTTTTTGGGTTTTGTCAATTACTACCGGAGGTTTATCCGGGGTTTTGGACAGGTAGCGGCTCCCATTACCTCCCTGCTAAAGGGGGGCCCGGTGCGTTTGCAGTGGTCAGCTGAGGCGGACAGGGCGTTTAGTCATTTGAAGGACCTGTTCACCTCAGCTCCGGTGCTGGCACATCCGGATCCCTCTTTGGCGTTCCAAGTCGAGGTGGAGGCGTCCGAGGCGGGGATCGGTTCTCTACTGTCTCAGCGCTCGGGCACGCCTCCAAAACTCTGCCCCTGTGCTTTCTATTCTAAGAAGCTCAGTCCGGCGGAGCGCAATTATGACGTGGGGGACAGGGAGCTGCTAGCTGTGGTCCAGGCCCTGAAGGTGTGGAGACATTTGCTTGAGGGGGCTAACCACCCTTTTCTCATTCTGACTGACCATCGTAACCTGGAATACATCCGGGCAGCGAAGAGACTGAACCCTCGTCAGGCTAGGTGGGCCATGTTTCTGGCCCGGTTTGTCTTTAAGATCACGTATATCCCGGGTCACAGAACGTTAAGGTAGACGCCCTGTCCTGACGATATGACACAGAGGAGAGGTCCATTGAGCCCACTCCCATACTACCGGAGTCTTGTCTCGTGGCACCGGTGGTGTGGGAGGTCGACACGGAAATTGAGCGGGCGTTATGTACTGACCCTTCTCCCCCAGAGTGTCCAGAGGGACGGAGGTACGTGCCGCTCGAGGTCCGTGATCGACTGATATATTGGGCTCACACGTCACCCTCCTCTGGTCATCCTGGTATTGGTCAGATGGTGCACTGTCTTAGCGGGAAGTACTGGTGGCCCACCTTAGCTAAGGACGTGAGAGTTTACGTTTCTTCCTGCTCGGTGTGCGCCCAGTGTAAGGTGCCTAGACACCTGCCCAGGGGGAAGTTACAACCTCTCCCCGTTCCACAACGGCCGTGGTCTCACCTGTCGGTGGATTTTGTCACAGACCTTCCCCCCTCCCAGGGGAACACCACGATCTTGGTCGTTGTGGATTGGTTTTCTAAGGCCTGCCGTCTCATCCCTATGCCAGGTCTTCCTACAGCCCTACAAACGGCTGAAGCCCTGTTTACTCACGTTTTCCGCACTACGGGGTGCCTGAGGATATAGTGTCTGATCGGGGTCCCCAGTTCACCTCTAGAGTGTGGAGGACGTTCATGGAACGTTTGGGGGTCTCGATCAGCCTTACCTTGGGTTTTCACCCTGAGGTAATGGGCAGGTGGAGAGAGTAAACCAAGATGTGGGTAGGTTTCTGAGGTCCTACTGCCAGGACCGGCAGGAGGAGTGGTCGGGGTATATTCCCTGGGCAGAGATAGCCCAAAACTCACTCTGCCACTCCTCCACTAATCTCACTCCTTTCCAGTGTGTGTTGGGGTATCAGCCGGTTCTGGCACCCTGGCATCAGAGCCAGATCGAGGCTCCTGCGGTGGAAGAATGGTTTCGGACCTCGGAGGAGACATGGAACGCTGCGCACGTCCATCTGCAGCGGGCCATCAGACGGCAAAAGGCGAGCGCCGATCGCCACCGCAGTGAGGGTCCGGTTTATACACCGGGAGATCGGGTCTGGCTCTCGACCAGAAACATGCCCCTTCACCTGCCCTGCCGGAAGCTGGGCCGGCGGTTTGTGGGGCCATTTAAAGTCCTGAGGAGATTGAACGAGGTATGTTATAGGTTACAGCTGCCTGTTAATTATCGCATTAACCCCTCGTTCCATGTGTCTCTCCTCAGGCCGGTGGTAGCTGGTCCACTCCAGGAGAATGAGGTACGAGAGGCCCCTCCACCCCCACTAGACATCGAAGGGGCTCCGGCGTACTCAGTCCGTTCCATCGTGGATTCGAGGCGTCGGATGGGGGGTCTGCAGTATCTCGTGGAGTGGGAGGGGTACGGTCCGGAGGAACGGTGCTGGGTCCCTAGGAGGGACATCCTAGATCCCTCCCTTTTGACAGAGTTCCACCGGAGTCACCCAACTCGCCCTGCTCCGCGTCCTCCTGGCCGTTCCTGAGGCCGGGGTCGGCGCACGGCTGGAGCCGCGCGTCAAGGGGGGGGGGGTACTGTCACGGATTCTGCCGAGGTTGCTCCTCCTCCTTGCTCGGGCAGGCTTCGGCGTTCGTCGTCCCCGGAGTACTAGCTGCTGCCGTTCGATGTTATCGGTGTTTGTTTTTGTTTTGTCTGTACTGTTTACACCTGTTCGTCATTATGTTAATTGTTCCCCTTATAATTACCCCTGTCTCTCATCTGTACTTTGTGTGCGATTGTTTTCCCCTTCACGGTTGTCTATTTTGTGAGCGGGTTATTTCCTCCCTGCGTGGAGTTATTTTCTGTGTCCTTTTGGATCCTTTTCGTATTAAAAGTACGTATCCGAGAGTTCTGTGTCCTGCGCCTGACTTCGTTTACCGCATCTCACAGACAGTCGTGACACAGCGATTACAGCTGCGAGTCTTTCTGGGTACAATGGATGCCAGTGAAACAAAGTGGTCAAATATCTGGAAATGTCCATTCTGTCAACTAGGCTGGATTATGGGTTCCCGTTGAACTCGTCATCTTTATTTTCGAATATGCTGGACATAAAACAATGTAGAGGTAAGATGCATATCGATTTTGAGACATGACGTAGTATTTTCATATTTTGGTATACGGTTTTCATATTAATTCGAAATTACTGTTCTCTTTCTAAGATTTCTCACAAACATCTGTGAAATGTCAACGTATCACTGAGGGTATACCAAGCTTTTTATTTTCAAATCCTTTTCCATTTAATTCAGTTTGTGTCATGCTAATACCCTCAGAAACAACTTTGAAGGCGACGACCACAAAATGTGAAATCATCAAAAGTTTTTACGAGAAACCTGCACCGTTATGTCAACAGAGCTTGAGCGTATTATCGGATGAATTAGTTTATACGATCCGACTTTTCGGATATAATCCTAATGGTATGTTAGAGAAAGTCCACACTGAACGATTCAAAACATGAATAATAATATTTGTCTTGGTATAATGTATTTTATAACATGAGGAAGTGACATTTCTGGGCAGAGTGGGTGAACAACCTACACTATTTTATGCACAATGCACTTTTTACTGACAAATATGAGAGACATACACAAAAACTATGACCTACACACATATCCTCCATCGAAGGTAAGCTATATCTCACAGTATATGGATAAGGTTAAATTAATTTGCATTCAGGGTTTTTGATATAAAACTTAGTGTATCGTACACCAGTAGGCTTCTGATTTGAACTTTCCATTTCGAACAGCTTGGGACTAGTTCTGTGGAGCTGACAGCTTAGTTACCCATGTTGGGGTCACACCCTCCTGCTGCAGATGTAATTGCTAATTGCATGATTTCACACTCATATCTTGTTTTTCCTATTTGCTATGCTTCATTTAAACTCACAATGGATCCCAGGCTTTATTTTAAAATGAGCTCTTTGGATTCTTTGGGTGTGTATTGGGTCAGTCAAATCAATTGACATCTCTAGCGGTTGTGGCATAACATGTGGAATGTTTTGTTACTGTTTTTATACTGTACATAAAACATTTGGTATCAGTTTGCATTTAGTCCATTACTCCAGTCCATTGTTCCAAGTATAAGGAGCTTACATTTTGAATGAACAAGCTTCATTACGGAAGGGGCGCCTATGCTGCTTTTCAGCCCTATGGCTCTTTTTCAGCACCATGGACAGCTCCACTCAACAGACCCCACTTGGATTGAAGGAGGGCAAAGGAGACCAAGAGCTGTACTGTTTTTCCTTTCCATTTGTATTACACACACACAGAATAGAATAGTCTCTGTTGTCATAACTGAGGAGCCGACAGAGGCTTGAACCTACTCCCTCACCCTTACATTTCTAATCTCCCCTGAGGTCCTGATACACTAATGGATAGCAGGCAGTTAAAAAACTTGTAAAGCTGCCTTAAAGGTTTGCACTGATGCCACACACACACAAACACACACAACACACACACACACACACACACACACACACACACACACACACACACACACACACACACACACACACACACACACACACACACACACACACACACACACACACACACACACACACACCCTGAGGCTATTTCTTCCATACCACCTCTCCAGCATATTCTAGTGCTCTTGAGTGTCTGTGTCTGCATTTACACAGGCAGCCCAATTCTGATATTTGTTCCACTAATCACATCAGATCTTTTCACATCAGATATTTTTCAGAGCTGATCTGATTGGTCAAAAGACCATTAGTGAAAAAAACATCTGAATTGGGCTGCCTGTGTAAATGCAGCCTTAGAGTATTTGTGTGATGCTGCATTACAATCAAATGCATTACAATCATGCTATTTTTCTAATTGTACGACCATGAATGAAGCCTCAAATAGCAGCCGCTCTTTGTAGGCCCAGACATAAATTGATAAAGGATTTTTTTAAAAGCATTCCTATAGACAATATTACTGTGGAATTGGAATCCTGGTCGATCCATTTATCAGAGCAACAGCTTTTATGGAGGCTTTCTTTTCATGGTATTCTATGTCATCATATCATTGACATGTATAGTCTCAGCAGGAGCTCAGACATTTCTATTAAACCTTAATTTGTAATCAGCTTTTTCTACCGTCCATTGAACAAGCCCCAACCAACAGACAAACAGGCCCAGAAAGACCAAAACGTCCATGGATGTGGAACATTGAGTCAGAGTATCTGTGGCTGAAAATGTCATCCATAGCTCAGGAGTGAATGTGGATGGATGGTGTAGTCTTCCTAATGGGAAGAAGATATTTTCACAGATCTCTCTAGAATGTATTTGTCAGCTCCTTAAATGTTGCCTATCCTCCGCTGCCACAACTTCATCATCGGACAGTTGACGTATCATATGGGAAGTCATCTCATGGTAGCTCGGTTACCAGACGTGTTTGGCATATGACAAGGAGTGGCAAGAAATGGAATGATAGCACAAACAGGTCTGGTACCAAGGCTAATGTCATGGCAGTTCTGGTTGGAACATGTGTATGTTATAGATGTATCTTCTTTTAGTGGCCATCACGTATGTTACGGCAAACAAGTGCTCTAGGCATCCCATTTAACTTTCATCTAACTTTGTATCAAATGTATTGATTTATACATTTTACAACAGTGTCAGAGTTCTCTATAATCTGGGAGTATGTTACTGTAATCAGAAGACTGACTAATTTCTGTTATCACAGAAACAAAACTATTTTATCCACAACTGTTTGACAAAGGAGCAGGAGGGGTAATAAGGTAATTACACACGTCATGACATCTAATAAGAAAAAGTAGTAAAACTAATTTAATGAACATGGTCTCTATCTTTTGTCTCCATCCACCTAGCCAAAAGTGTAGTAAACGCAGTGCAGCAAATTACCTTTTTTTTTTTTCAATAACAAGTTAAGCAACGAAGGGCACTTTAGATTGATATTAATGCATTCTGTAGAACATGCAATTTCAATTACCAAAGATAATCCAAAAAATAATGAAATGAAAGGAATTGATTCTCGTTTTTAGATCCAAATAGGTGCTTATAAACTTCCCTTTGTGTGTAATCAAAAGAAAACCTTTTGCATGGCATCTGTGAGAAGCTACTGTTGAATTCTACATTTGTTGTACTTCTATTATCAACACTAATAATCAACCAATTGAAAAATGTATCCTTAGCCGCAACAAAACATGATATTCAATTCCCGTTCTAAGCTTGAATTGAATGAACGTCTTCAAACATAGGCTCGGAACACAACACAACACTGTACCTGGGCATGACACGACACACACAGACCCAGTGACTCACAACTCGGTGGAGTGGAGATAAAACATTTAAGGGACTGTAAGCAGATTTGTGTGTATGGCTTGACTTAAAGGCAGATCATTGGGAGCCTCCCTGTATACAGGCTTTAGAGAAACCAAACCGTTAAATGTGAAAATACATTTATTAACTCAATCTGATTAGTTCAGGTTTAGCTCTTTGCTCAAATTAAGTTTGCTGCTGGATTTCACAGGATATTAGCAGACAGAGGGAAGGAAGGAAGAAAGGGGCGCCATCAGAATCACTGGCATGTCATAGAAAACCATTTTGTTATACTGTCATGTCATCCCCTTTGGAATTATTTTCTTCTTAAAAAACAGAAATCTCATCCATTGTGCTGCTGAAAAGGAACATTCATAAATCTGACGCTGATAAAAGTTGTGTGTTCTAATCTTCGACGATTCCCCCTCCTCCACTTGAGCGCTAAAATTATTTTTAGACGCAGATAATGTTTCTTTGTATTCCCTCTATTCATAAGTAACCCTTTGTGATGATCCTAGGTAAAGATTTACTGAAATATGAAATATGCAGGCTATTTCAGAACATTAGAGCAAGATGCAGCTTCCTTTAAATGTGTCTGTGACTTATCGAAATGTAAGTGAATTTAAATCCTGTTGTCACTTACTGTATAGGTGCAATATATGATCAATACCTTTCCATTGTTTATCTTTTTCCTTCATAATTTTCTACCCAATACAATCATTCCGATGTGAACCCATAGTGTTGAAGCATTTGTTAACCTTCATCTGAACTTGATGTCCTTGAGATTTAAAACCTTACAATTATTTCAATATAAGTAATTGTACAGAGTGCTCTACTGCAGTATAGACCATCCATATGGAGTAGTCTTATGATATGCAGTACTATATATAAAAAAACACAATACTCCGGACCCAATTCGAGCTGCCCTTCAAAGCCCCATTCTCGTACCGATTTCATACGTCTTCAGTTCCAGGAATGTACATTGAGAACATCCTCCTAATAGGGAACCATGGCAACCTGACTGGTAAAGGTGTGTTTGTACCCAGAAAATAGCAGCCAGTCACATATACTATAGGGACCGAGATGGTGGTGGTGGCAGTGGTCATCAAAAAGTCGTGGCACACAGAGTCAGGACCTATGCTATTATTCACCATTACCTCCCACTCCTGGACCTATTTGGATGGTGTCTATATCTGAGGGGTTCATTATAGTGGAGAGCACTTGAATGGCTCCTGTGAAAGATAAAGGTACATTTTGGTGGGTTGATTAAGACTTTTAACGTTCCCTAATGTCCAACACGGCTTGAGCTGTGCAGGAAAAATAAGTGACCTGGCAATAATCCAATGGTGTGTGTTTAATCATTTAAATTCAGTGAGGTGTCAAGACAGGTGTTTCTGTTGGCAAGCCAAGAAGCAGGCCAATTTGGCCAAGGAAAACCACGAAACAGAACAAGAGCATGCTTGGATTAATCAAAAATCTTCTTTTATCAGAAACAATAAGAATTGAATTCCCCACTAAGAGCTTGGCGTTATATAGAAATAATTATTCAGGCAAATAGTCTTGCCGATCTATGGGAAATAATTGGCTGCACAGATTTCCTTGGCTGCTGGAACAGAGCAAGTGGCAGTGGAGTTGCTTGGCGCACTTATAGCATTAGCAGGGGACCGGCAATGTGCAGGCCTGGTGACAGGGAGACATAATTATGAACGGAAGAGACATTAGAGCCAAGAAGCCAATTTGTAAATGTCTGTGAGTTTGTGTGTGTGTGTTTATGTGTGTGTGTGTGTGAGTGTTTGTTTGTGAGTGTGGGAGTGTGTAACTGTAAATGTGTGTTGTTGTGTTTATTAGTGACAGCTATTTGTGATGGTCCTATATTGATGCACATCCTGTGTTGACTCATCTCTCTTCACCTCTCTCCATAACCTAGAGTATCTGGAGCCAACACAAACCACACACATACACTGCTTACATAGAAGGATGCATAGGTAGATGGGCAGGAAGTATACTGTACCAAAGCTGGAACTGTCATTAGCATATTTTACAAAGTTAACAACCTCCTTGATGGACAATGCAATATAATCTTATGGCTGCCGTAGTGAAAATATACCATAAAAGTTTGTTTTGTACAATAAGTTGTTTTAACATATTTACCACCACATGAATATCTGTGTTATAAACTGCTTTTGCTCTGTGGAGTGACTGGACATCTGTTCATGTTGGCACGGGTCACCTAGCCACTTCCTCTCAAACACACCCCATGACTTCTTCTTGAAAGGGTCCAGCTAGCATTGTTTGCAGTGCCAGGGGCCTCTCTATCTCTGGGTGTTTTCCTGGGGCCCTCTGACGCCTCCACTGCCTTAGGCTCTGTCTGCCAGACACTGGAAGTATCTCGTTGTCTGGCAGCCCTCCCGACAGAGCGGTCCCCGACCTCAACTCAGTCACAGGGTCTCCGCAGTGTCCACTTACTCTTGCCATCACCAGTGCTAGGGGTTTTCATATTTTGACAAGCCTTCGCCAAGGCATGGTCCCCAAACCTGCTCGTTGCGGGGTGCAGGACGAAACTTTAATACCACCACCCCAGATACTGGGGTTTCAACTGTCAGTGAAATAAATGTTTTTGGAGGAATTAAAAGTATGAAGGGGACACATAGTGGTCCGTGTGGGAGAAACTAAGGGGCTGATTCCTATGCATGCATCAATATTTGGTATTCAGACTCACCTTATTCAGTCTCGTAATGCGTTGTGCAGGTGTGGTTACCTTGCGCTGTCAGAATATATTTAATTCAACAGCTGAAAACCCTCCCACTTGCTGGCCAACAGCTTTCCTCGCAGTTGTCATTCAATAGGGTTTTCAATAAATGTATCTTAAGCCCTCCCTTTAAATACGGTGTACCTTTTAATTTGAATTTTGTCAACAGACTCAATAGAATACATCAGGATAACTCGTTCAGAATCTATGGATCAATGAAAGAATGCCATCTATGCATCTTGGTCTCCGTTTCAGCACCAACTGGTAGATCTAAAAATACTCTGATCTTGTAGGATTATATGGGCAAAATGTAGGGTTAGGAAAGTATGTATGAATCATTTAAAAAAAACAGGTTTGGGAGCCTTTATGCACAAAATATATTGATAGATAAAAAATGCAGTTGTTTGATTCATCCTGAAAGTTGTCAATCTCAAGTTTAATCCATGAAATATTGGAAGGTGGAAAAAAGTGTACAATAGGGGAACTGGAACTGTATGACAACGGTCCAGACCTCGTGAACCATGCTCCAGATTTAACATGCTACGTGTGGTCTGAGTTCCATAATGATTCAAATAAGCTAGATGTCCCAAATTATTGCACAACGTTAGCCTAATATGATCCCCTAATACTAGCGACCCTCCGGAACAACTTACACGGACGTAACAGAGGAGAAAAAAAAGTTGAAGAAAACGAACACTAAAGTGACAGTTATAAATGTATGTGGGTATTACTGATGATGGCTCCGGATAGTGGCTAACATTTAACATGATACAAATTGTAAAATAAAATGAAGAAAAAGCCCGGGCATTGGCTATATTTAAAACATTCTAAAACACATACATGAACTCGCAGGTTCAGCCCTACAGAAGCCTATAGCTTGGGTGTCAAAATATCCTCCATGCAAATTATGAGGGCACACAATAAAAATGTGGAATTAAGTGCACAGATATTTACAGCCTATATCGCTGTGGAAAAGGGGCCGCAAAACATGTAACGTTGATATGATTTTCAGTTTGCTTCCATATCAAATCAAATCAAATGTTATTGGTCGCATACACATATTTAGCAGATGTTATTAAGGGTGTAGCGAAATGCTTGTGTTCCTAGCTTCAACAGTGCAGTAATATCTAACTATACACAACAATACATACAAATCGAAAAGTAAAATAATCAAATTAAGAAATGTATAAATATTCGGACAAGCAATGTCGGAGTCCGGTGTATGTGTAAGGGTTTTTCTTTATTTTTACTATTTTCTACATTGTAGAATAATAGTGAAGACATCAAAACTATGAAATAACACATATGGAATCATGTATTAACCAAAAAAGTGTTAAAAAAATCAAAATATATGATATATTTGAGATTCTTCAAACAGCCACCCTTTGCCTTGATGACAGCTTTGCACACTCTTGGCATTCTCTCAAACAGCTTCACGAGGAATGCTTTTCCAACAGTCTTGAAGGAGTTCCCACATATGCTGAGCACTTGTTGGCTACTTTTCCGTCACTCTGCAGTCCAACTCATCCCAAACCATCTCAAATCGGTTGAGGTCGGGTGATTGTAGAGGCCAGGTAATCTGATGCAATACTCCATCACTCTCCTGGGTGAAATAGCCCTTACACAGCCTTGAGGTGTGTTTTGGTTCATTGTCAGGTTGAAAAACAAATGATAGTCCCACTAAGCACAAACCAGATGGGATGGCGTATCACTGCAATTTCCAAACACCTGGAGGTACCACGTTCATCTGTACAAACAATGGTACGCAAGTATAAACACCATGGGACCACGCAGCCATCATACCGCTCAGGAAGGAGAAGCATTCTGTCTCCTAGATATGCGAAAAGTGCAAATCAATCCCAGAACAACAGCATATGACCTTGTGAAGATGCTGGAGGAAACAGGTGCAAAAGTATCTACATCCATATTAAAACAAGTCCTATATAGACATAACCTGAAATGCCGCTCAGCAAGGAAAAAGCCACTGCTCCAAAACCGCCATAAAAAAGCCAGATTACGGTTTGCAACTGCACATGGGGACAAAGATCGTACTTTTTGGAGAAATGTCCTCTGGTCTGATGAAACAGAAATAGAACTGTTTGGCCATAATGACCATCGTTATGTTTGGAGGAAAAAGGGCGGGCTTGCAAGCCAAAGATCACCATCCCAACCGTGAAGCACGGGGGTGGCAGCATCATGCTGTGGGGGTGCTTTGCTGCAGGAGGGACTTGTGCACTTCACAAAATAGATGGCATCATGAGGAAGGAAAATGAAGTGGATATATTGAAGCAACATCTCAAGACTTCAGTCAGGAAGTTAAAGTTTGGTCGCAAATGGGTCTTCCAAATGGACAATGACCCCAAGCATACTTCCAAAGTCGTGGCAAAATGGCTTAAGGACAACAAAGTCAAGGTTTTGGAGTGGCCATCACAAAGCCCTGACCTCAATCCTATAGACAATTTGTGGGCAGAACTGAAAAGTGTGTGGAATAAAGGAGGCTTACAAACCTGACTCAGTTACACCAGCTCTGTCAGGACGAATGGGCCAAAATTCACCCAACTTACTGTGGGAAGCTTGTGAAAGGCTACCCGAAATGTTTGACCCAAGATAAACAATTTAAAGGCAATGCTACCAAATACTAATTGAGTGTATGTAAACTTCTGACCCACTGGCAATGTGATGAAAGAAATAAAAGCTGAAATAAATCATTCTCTCTACTATTATTCTGACATTTCACATTCTTAAAATAAAGTGGTTATCCTAACTGACATAAAACAGGGAATTTTTACTAGGATTAAATGTGAGGAATTGTGAAAAACTGAGTTAAAATGTATTTGGCTAAGGTATATGTAAACTTCCGTCTTCAACTGTAGGTATTCTTCTTGTCCAGATGGAATAGGGTAGTGTGCCATGCGATGGCAATTGCATCATCCGTGGATCTATTGGGGCGGTATGCAAATTAAGTGGGTCTAGGGTGTCGGGTAAGGTGGAGGTGATATAATCCTTAACTAGCCTCTCAAAGCACTTCATGATGACAGAAGTGAGTGCTATGGGGCAATAGTCATTTAGTTCAGTTACCTTCACTTTGTTGGGTACAGGAACAATGGTGGAGATCTTGAAGCAAGTGGGGACAGCAGAGTGGGATAGGGTGAAATTGAATATGTCCGTAAACACTCAAGCCAGTGGGTCTGCACATGCTCTGACGACACAGCTAGGGATGCCGTCTATCATGGATCCTTTCGAGGGTTAACACACTTAAATGTCATACTCACGTCGGCCACGGAGAATGAGAGCTCACAGTCCTCGGGAGCGGCCTGCATCGGTGGCACTGTGTTATCCTTAAAGCGGGCAAAGAAGGTGTTTAGCTGGTCAGGGATCAAGATGTCGGTGTCCGCAACGTGGCTGGTTTTCCATTTGTAATCCGTGATTGTCTGGCGTCCCTGCCACACACATCTTGTGTCTAAGCTGTTGAATTGTGACTCCACTTTGTCTCTCTACTGACATTTTGCCTGTTTGATTGCCTTGCGGAGGATGTAACTGGACTGTTTGTATTCGACCATATTTCCAGCATGGATTCCGATTGGTCAGACCAGCGTTAAATAGACCTCAGCATGGGTACTTCCTGTTTGAGTTTCTGCCTATAGGAATGGAGGAGCAGAAAGGAGTTGTAATCTGATTTGCCAAAGGGAGGGCGGGGAGGGCCTTATAGCCATCCCGGAAGGGAGAGTAACAATGGTCAAGAATATTTGAAGCGTGAGTGCTATAGGCAATGTGTTAATAGAACTTCGGTAGCGTTTTCCTCAGATTTGCTTTGTTAAAGTCCCTAGCTACAATAAATGCGGCGTGAGAATATGCGGTTTCCAGTTTGCACAAAGTCCAGGGTAGTTCCTTGAGAGCCGTCGCGGTATCGGCTTGAGGGGGAATATACACGGCTGTGATGATGAACGTAGAAAATTCTATCAGGAGGTAATGCAGTCTGCATTTGATTGTGAGGTATTCTAGGTTGGGTGAACCAAAATGACTTGAGTTCCTGTATGTTACCACAATCACACCATGAGTAGTTAGTCATGAAACATACACCTCTGCGTTTCTTCTTCCCGGAGAGTCCTTTATTCCTATCTGTGCAATGTACTGAGAACCCAGCTGGCTGTATGGACGGAGTATGTTACAGTCCCTGATGTCTCTCTGGAAGGAGATCCTCACCCTGAGCTCGTCTACTTTATTGTCCAGGGACTGAACATTAGTGAGTAATATACTCGGAAGCGGTGGATGGTGTGCATGCCTCCTGAGTCGGACTAAAAGTCAATTCCGAATACCTCTTTTCCAGTAGCCTCTGGGATGTTCAATTGCCTTGGAGTGGTACGAAGAAAGGATCTAATTCAGGAAAGTAATATTTCTGGTCGAAATGCTGGTGAGTTACCGCCACTCTGATATCCAAAAGTTATTTCCGGCTATATGTAATAACGCAAAAAAATATTATACTGTAAAGTTGCTTAGGATCTAGAAACAGAGCGGCCATGTCTATCGGTGCCATCTTGATGTCATATGGCTGGTTTCACATTAGTTTCCACGGATCATAAGGAAAAATTATCTAAAACAACTGCTATGTGTATTTATAATCCTCTTCTCCAAATGTGTTACTGATTTACCTAGCTCTTATCAATATCTCTTATCCATTTATAAATTACAGTGCATGGAGAATGCTGTTTCTATCTGAAAAAATTAAGTAGATGCTTTTTCCATTTGGAACCGGTAGGTTAGCTAGACCTTATTCATGGTTTCCTCACGCGTAAAGGTGGTGGAATTATTAGGGAATTAAGTCAAGGTCAGAATATGGCATATCTGTAGACACACCTTCATTTATTCGATCTCCACCTAAACGAATAGCAGGTTAATAGCATGCTCTTCTCATGATTACGTTTAAGGTCAGAATATGCATAGAAAGAAAAGTGCACAAAATGGGAATTACGTTCCATCTACGCGTGCTTAAATCGGGTCGGAATCGGGGCCTAAGTGAATATAAATCCTTGTTGAATTATTAAATAACACTGGCTTCCCAGAATCTTGAAGTTTTGTATACAACTTTGTTGTGGCTTGAAAATAACACATTAATAGCCGGTTTTCATCTAGTATTGGAGAAAATATGGCAGATTTATGGTAAGTCAGAGTAGAAAGAAATGAATATGTATGTGCATATTTATCCATTAAATTATTACTTGCTAGAGCATCAATTAATCATTTCCATAATTAATTCTGTGCATATTCTCTTTTTATTGAATTTAAACAAAGCCATTTACAAGGATTAACTTGTGGTGAATGAGACTTTGGTTCCCTTCCCAATACTCTCCAGCACAGGCTCCTGTTCTGTCAAGTGGAATTAGTTCCCAAGTGTGTTGCGAGCTTCTCGAAAGAGAAATTATGAAACACAAGGGTGCACTACACACTACACAGTTTTTTTCACATTATTTTCCCCCACCATGTCGATTTATAATCAGTTTTCAAAACAATTTAATTATTCTATACTGTAACAAAATGGTTGTTTCTTGTCTTGGGGTTTGTGTGCGTGTGTGCATGCGTGAGGCAGTCTTTATTGTTGGCCAATTATTACCCATTTAACATCATCGATTGCGTGGTGCGACAAACAGAAATACACCATCATTCCTCCTCTTTGATACCATCCTTTATATGTAAGAGAGGATTAATTGTAGCCATGAGTACTGCCTCCTCTCTGAACTTGCCTACACATCTATAGGGCATGGTATGAAGAAAAAGGAAAGAAAGAAGGGAAGAAAGAAGGAAAGAAGACAAAGGAGAGTAAGGGCATGGAATGGGAAAGAAATGAAGAACGGAAGAAAGAGGGAAGGAGAGAAGACATAAAAGAGTGTAAGGAAACCTTGATAGCTGATTAACCAAAGAGGGAAAGTCAACAAAGGAGCTAGTGCTACAGTTTCTGTGGGAGGTAAAGATTATAGCTTTGTGGTTCTACGTAGGAAGACAACTGCATGGTCTCCAAAAAACAAGACTGATTCTACACCCACACTGCCAACGTCATCTTATCTACGACACTACTGTTTCTCACTTATTGTAGCCTACATATACAGACCAGAAAGATTACATTTGAAAAAGAAAAACACATCATCTAGGCTAGAAGAAGACAGTTCTGGGAATCACTATCTCAATCAAATGTATTTATAAAGCCCTTTTTACTGTACATCAGTAGGTCTCAAAGTGCTTATACAGTGGGGAAAAAAAGTATTTAGTCAGCCACCAATTGTGCAAGTTCTCCCACTTAAAAAGATGAGAGAGGCCTGTAATTTTCATCATAGGTACACGTCAACTATGACAGACAAATTGAGAAGAGAAAATCCAGAAAATCACATTGTAGGATTTTTAATGAATTTATTTGCAAATTATGGTGGAAAATAAGTATTTGGTCACCTACAAACAAGCAAGATTTCTGGCTCTCACAGACCTGTAACTTCTTCTTTAAGAGGCTCCTCTGTCCTCCACTCGTTACCTGAATTAATGGCACCTGTTTGAACTTGTTATCAGTATAAAAGACACCTGTCCACAACCTCAAACTCCACTATGGCCAAGACCAAAAAGCTGTCAAAGGACACCAGAAACAAAATTGTAGACCTGCACCAGGCTGGGAAGACTGAATCTGCAATAGGTAAGCAGCTTGGTTTGAAGAAATCAACTGTGGGAGCAATTATTAGGAAATGGAAGACATACAAGACCACTGATAATCTCCCTCGATCTGGGGCTCCACGCAAGATCTCACCCCATGGGGTCAAAATGATCACAAGAACGGTGAGCAAAAATCCCAGAACCACACGGGGGGACCTAGTGAATGACCTGCAGAGAGCTGGGACCAAAGTAACAAAGCCTACCATCAGTAACACACTACGCCGCCAGGGACTTAAATCCTGCAGTGCCAGACGTGTCCCCCTGCTTAAGCCAGTACATGTCCAGGCCCGTCTGAAGTTTGCTAGAGTGCATTTGGATGATCCAGAAGAGGATTGGGAGAATGTCATATGGTCAGATGAACCCACAATATAACTTTTTGGTAAAAACTAAACTCGTCGTGTTTGGAGGACAAAGAATGCTGAGTTGCATCCAAAGAACACCATACCTACTGTGAAGCATGGGGGTGGAAACATCATGCTTTGGGGCTGTTTTTCTGCAAAGGGACCAGGACGACTGATCCGTGTAAAGGAAAGAATGAATGGCGCCATGTATCGTGAGATTTTGAGTGAAAACCTCCTTCCATCAGCAAGGGCATTGAAGATGAAACGTGGCTGGGTCTTTCAGCATGACAATGATCCCAAACACACCCCCCGGGCAACGAAGGAGTGGCTTCGTAAGAAGCATTTCAAGGTCCTGGAGTGGCCTAGCCAGTCTCCAGATCTCAACCCCATAGAAAATCTTTGGAGGGAGTTGAAAGTCCGTGTTGCCCAGCGACAGCCCCAAAACATCACTGCTCTAGAGGAGATCTGCATGGAGGAATGGGCCAAAATACCAGCAACAGTGTGTGAAAACCTTGTGAAGACTTACAGAAAATGTTTGACCTGTGTCATTGCCAACAAAAGGGTATATAACAAAGTATTTAGAAACTTTTGTTATTGACCAAATACTTATTTTCCACCATAATTTGCAAATAAATTCATAAAAAATCCTACAATGTGATTTTCTGGAATTTTTTTTCTCATTTTGTCTGTCATAGTTGACGTGTACCTATGATGAAAATTACAGGCCTCTCATCTTTTTAAGTGGGAGAACTTGCACAATTGGTGGCTGACTAAATACTTTTTTCCCCCACTGTACAGAAACCCTAAAACCCCAGAGAGCAAGCAGTGCAGATGTAGAAGCACGGAGCCTAGTAAAAACTTAGGAAGGCAGGAACTTAGGAAGAAATCTAGAGAGGAACCAGGCTCTGAAGGGTGACCAGTCCTCTTCTGGCTGTACCGGTGGAGATTATAAGAGTATATGGCCATTAAGGCTAGATAGTTCTTCAAGATGTTCAAACGTTCATAGATGACCACCAGGGTCAAAAAATAATCACAGTGGTTATAGAGAGTGCAACAGGTCAGCACCTCAGGAGTAAATGTCAGTTGGCTTTTCATAGCCGAGCATTTAGAGGTCAAGACAGCAGGTGTGGTAGAAAGAGAGAGAGAGAGAGCGAGAGAGAGGGTTCTTTTATTGGGACAGACGAAAAAACCTTTTGGAACCGTTTTTTCTAAGAGTGTATGGTAGTAGGTGACAGGAACTGCAATGCTGCTGGGTTTTTCACAATAAACAGTTTCCTGTGTATATCAAGAATGGCCCACCATTCAAAAACAAACAAAATATAATTATTGTAAAATTGACTGTGTCCATAAAATGTATATCGTATGTATAAGCTGGAAGTAGAGGCCTAAGCATTGTTGTTCACTAGTTTACTCCAATTAGGGAAGGGGTGGTGGGGTTGGGAAGTAATTAAGGGAAATCTTTTTTTTTTAAAGGATATGTATGTATATGTATGTATGTGTATGTATGTATATGTATATATACACTACCGGTCAAAAGTTTTAGAACACCTACTCATTCAAGGGTTTTTCTTTATTTTCACTGTTCTCTACATTGTAGAATAATAGTGAAGACATCAAAATTATGAAATAACACATATAGAATATTAGTAACCCATAAAAGTTTTAAACAAATCAAAATATATGTTATATTTCAGATTATTCAAATAGCCACCCTTTGCATTTGATGACAGCGTTGCACACTCTTGGCATTCTCTCACCAGCTTCACCCGGAAAACGTTATGTCTGGCGCAAACCCAACACCTCTCATCACCCCAACAACACCATACCCACAGTGAAGAATGGTGGTGGCAGCATCATGCTGTGGGGATGTTTTTCATCGGCAGGGACTGGGAAACTAGTCAGAATTGAAGGAATGATGGATTTTCTTGAGGGAAACCGGTTTCAGTCTTCCAGAGTTTTGAGACTGCGACGGAGGTTCACCTTCTAGCAGGACAATGACCCTAAGCATACTGCTAAAGCAACATTCAAGTGGTTTAAGGGGAAACATTTCAATATCTTGGAATGGCCTTGTCAAAGCCCAGACCTCAATCCAGTTGAGAATCTGTGGAATGACTTAAAGATTGCTGTACACCAGCGGAACCCATCCAACTTGAAGGAGCTGGAGCAGTTTTGCCTTGAAGAATGGGCAAAAATCCCAGTGGCTAGATGTGCCAAGCTTATAGAGACATACCCCAAGAGACTTGCAGCTGTAATTGCTGCAAAAGGTGGCTCTACAAAGTATTGACATTAGGGGGGAGTGAATAGTTATGCACGCTCAAGTTTTCTGTTTTTTTTTGTCTTATTTCTTGTTTGTTTCACACAATAAAAAAGATGTTGCATCTTCAAAGTGTTAGGCATGTTGTGTAAATCAAATCATACAACCCCCCCCCCCCCAAAAAAAAAAAAAAAAATCAATTTTAATTCCAGGTTGTAAGGCAACAAAATAGGAAAAATGCCAAGGGGGTGAATACTTTCGCAAGCCACTGTAAATCACAGACATTTTCACCAGCAAAGCACCCCCACACCATAACATATTATCCTCCATGCTTTACGGTGGGAACTACACATGCGGAGATCATCCGTTCACCCACACCGCGTCTCACAATGACATAGTCGTTGGAACCAAAAATCTCAAATTTGGACATCAGACCAAAGGAAAAATGTCCACTGGTATAATGTTCATTGCTCGTGTTTCTTGGCCCAAGCAGCTCTCTTCTTCTTATTGGTGTCCTTTAGTAGTGGTTTCTGTGCAGCAATTCAACCATGAATGCCTGATTCAATCAGTCTCCACTGAACAGTTGTTGTTGAGATGTGTCTGTTACTTGAACTCTGTGAAGCATGTATTTGGGCTGCAATCTGAGGTGCAGTTAACTCTAATGAACTTATCCTCTGTAGCAAAGGTAGCTCTGGGTCTTCCTTTCCTGCGGCAGTCCTCATGAGAGCCAGTTTCATCATAGCGTTTGATGGTTTTTGCGACTGCACTTGAAGAAACGTTCAAAGTTCTTGAAATTTTCCAGATTGACTGACCTTCATGTCTTAAAGTAATGATGGACTGTCATTTCTGTTTGCTTATTTGAGCTGTTCTTGCCATAATATGGACCTGGTCTTTTACCAAATAGGGCTATCTTATGTATACCACCCCTACCTTGTCACAACACAACTGATTACATTCCACAAATTAACTTTTAACAAGCCACACCTGATAATTGAAATTCATTCCTTGTGACTACCTCATGAAGCTGGTTGAGAGAATGCCAAGAGTGTGCAAAGCTGTCATGAAGGCAAAGGGTGGCTACTTTGAAGAATCTCAAATATAAAATATATTTTGATGTGTTTAACACTTGTTTTGGTTACTACATGATTCCATATGTGTTATTTCATAGTTTTGACGTCTTCACTATTATTCTACAATGTAGAAAATATTATGACTTAGTACTTGGTGGCAAAACCCTTGTTGGCAATCACAGAGGTCAGACGTTTCTTGTAGTTGGCCACCAGGTTTGCACACATCTCAGGAGGGATTTTGTCCCACTTCTCTTTGCAGATCTTCTCCAAGTCATTAAGATTTCGAGGTTGACGTTTGGCAACTCGAAACCTTCAGCTCCCTCCACAGATTTTCTATGGGATTAAGGTCTGGAGACTGGCTAGGCCACTCCAGGACCTTAATGTGCTTCTTCTTGAGCCACTCCTTTGTTGCCTTGGCCGTGTGTTTTGGGTCATTTTCATGCTGGAATACCCATCCATGACCCATTTTCAATACCCTGGCTGAGGGAAGGAGGTTCTCACCCAAGATTTGACAGTACATGGCCCCGTCCATCGTCCCTTTGATGCGGTGAAGTTGTCCTGTCCCCTTTGCAGAAAAACACCCCCAAAGCATAATGTTTCCACCTCCATGTTTGACGGTGAGGATGGTTTTCTTGGGGTCATAGGCAGTATTCCTCCTCCTCCAAACACGGCGAGTTGAGTTGATGCCAAAGAGCTCCAGTCCTTCACAGCGTAGTGTGTTACCAATTGTTTTCTTGGTGACTATGCTCCTAATCTCAGCTCGTTACCTGTATAAAAGACACCTGGGAGCCAGAAATCTTTCTGATTGAGAGGGGGTCAAATACTTATTTCCCTCATTAAAATGCAAATCAATTTATAACATTTTTGACATGAGTTTTTCGGGATTTTGTTGTTGTTATTATGTCTCTCACTGTTCAAATAAACCTACCATTAAAATTATAGACTGATCATTTCTTTGTCAGTGGGCAAACGTACAAAATCAGCAGGGGATCAAATAAAACATTTTCCCTCACTGTATGTGTGGTTCGTTTACAGAAAGTGGGATTTCTCAATAGGCTATGTCATATAAGTTTAGGTTATTATTGGTCAAACAATGTATTGACTAAATTAGCTCTGGACACAGTATGCATATACAGTATGTGACAGTCAAGGGTATGTTACAAATAATGTATCTGCCTCGGAATAGCTTAAATCTTTGAATAATGATTGTTTACCTTACACAAGCCTTATTTGCAGTTATCTTTCCTGTTGTGTATTTGCTACAGTTTGATAATTCATGCCTTACTTGTTACTCACACCTTCATGCCTAACTAATCCAGACTGATATGGTTCACAGCACCTGGTAAAAGGGAAAAGGAACATCTGCCAAGAACATTGAATTAGCCAGTTTGACCAGGAATTATTATGTACGTTCATATGCACACACACACGCACACATGAACACATGCAGACATGTGCAAACATACACACACACACCAGTGTTTGGCTCAATTCAAATTGAAGGCAGTAAATTCAGAAAGTTATTTGAATTTAAAATCCCAACATGTAAAAACTTTTAACATAAATAGCTTCGACTTTTCAGTTAATTGAGAAGTCATTCAATAATTGAATTGGAATTTCAGCTTACTTCCGGAATTCACTGCTTTCAATTCTAATTGAACCCAACCCTGAAGTGTCTGTCCTGTATCTGAGAGTTATAAGAAAGCTCAGGAAAATATTTGTATTTATTTTGACCCATATTTAATCTCTACGGGATTGGTGTCCTGTATACGGGATGGTTGAGCTAACGTTCGCTAATGTGATTAGCATGACTGTTGTAAGTACAGCAAACTTTCCAGGACACAGACATGTCTTATATGGGCAGAAAGCTTACATTCTTGTTAAACTAACTGCACTGTCCAATTTACAGTAGCTATTACAGTAAAGACATACCATGCTATTGTTTGAGGAGAGTGCACATCAACAAAAAACTTATCACGGAAACTGGTTTGATACATTCACCTATAAAGGTAAATAATGTACTTACATTCAGTAATCTTGCTCTGATTTGTCATCCTAAGGGTTCCAGAGATAAAATGTAGCATATTTTTGTTTGATAAAATCCATTTTCATATTCAAATGTAGGAACTGGGTTCCACAGTTGGAACCCCTGCTGTCTCTTGCTCCACACCAACCCCGCCCGGCCATCTAGATGTGTGAAAGTTAGTGTATAAGCTAATGATCCATCATGTATGACATTCCTGGGAGTGTGTAAACTTACATTTTGTATTACCATATCATTTTTGTATATCATCATGTATAGTTATGTACTTGAAAATGTATCAATTGACCAATTCTGCACATTTGGGCAGGCTTGATACAAAATAGTCCAGTATTGCAATGCTTCACTGAATCAATCTGAAACTTTGCACACACACTGCTGCCATCTACTGGCCAAAATCTATATTGCGCATAAACTGCAATATTATATTGTGGCCTTTCTCTTGCAGTTCAAAGATGATGGAAGAACAACAAAACATTGAAAATGCATGTTTTTTTGTTTGTATTATCTGTTACCAGATCTAATGTGTTATATTCTCCTACATTACTTACACATTTCCACAAACTTCAAAGTGTTTCATTTCAAATGGTATCAAGAATATGCATATCCTTGCTTCAGGTCCTGAGCTAATGGCAGTTAGATTTGGTTATGTCATTTTAGGCGAAAATTGAAAAAAAAGGGTCCGATCCTTAAGATGTTAAAAGCTTTTTTTGGCACCAAAGTACAGATGTAGGATCTAAAATTGAGCCAGTTTGCTACAGCAGGAAAATAATCCTGCAGCAACAGGAAATGTCAATTATTATGTGGATTACAAATTGGAAATTACAGTACAAACTTCAGAAGCCATTTTAAAGATCAAATACACTACACATATTTACGGCATTGCAGGAAATTATCCTGCAACAGGGTGATCAAATTAAGATCTGACATCTGTACTTCCATACTTCCATAAAAAAAATTAACTGGTACCGGGTAACCTTCAGACGAGTCTTGTCGGTTTTGCTCTACGACGCCCACGTGTTCGTGAGAGCCCAAACCATTTGGAAGCTACAGACGTTTTAGTGAGAAGACAGATTTTCAGGATGTCTTCTGGTCTGACAAACACCTCTGTAGCTCTGCCACCTTCCATCTCAGATGCGGAAGGCCGACATCTGAGGATGTGGTGGATTGAGACGCAGCCATGCAAAAAAACGGATATCTCTAGCTTAAACAGATTTTTATTGGGATGTTTTTATTATGCTAATTATATTTACGCGAAGGTGCGGACATTGACTCTAGGGGGATAATTTAAACCCGAGCGGAAACATTGTTGTCTGGGCCTCTGTCCAACTCCTCCATTAGGCTTTTGGCCCAGGTCAACAGTAATTAAACAAGTCTAAAGCCCATGTCTGAAGTGCACTCCACAGCCTGGCCACCTCCACATTCGCTTCTATTATTGTTTTATTATATTATTTATATTTCCCTCTCTAGCCTTGGTTATACCTTGCATTAACAAGTGGTTGTCATCATCCGATCAAGATGATCCGATCATTATCTGATCAAGATTTGTTGCGTCTACACATGGTAATGAAATGTGTCTCTTATCTGCCCACTGCAACCACATTGTGACCAGATTCCCTGGTTCCTCCATGTATGCAAATTAATCCAACTTGCCTTGAACCTCCCCTCATGAAACAAGCTGTATAAATCGACAGAAAACAGCACACTTTTATAGTCAATAGTTCAGTAACACAGTCTGTTTCACTCATTGAGGGTTGATAGACTGATATACTAGCATTACAGAAATTAAACTGAATTACAAATGTATTGGGGATGCATGGGACGGACTATGATGGAGTCACAGCAGAAGAGCGCAGTGCATGACAAGTGTATGGAAAGGTATAATGTGTAGGCCTAATTTTACACCTGTACCTTTTAAAACGTTGCCCATAGACAAACCACTGTATTATAATACCACAGTAGCCTATTATTTTCAGATCTGATATAGCAACCGAATTAGACAATTATTCACATTACAAACATGTTTATAAAGCGCTCAGCAACTCAATATCTCCATCCTCCACAGCGCTGTCCAGAATGAATGGGTGGTGGGATGGTCACCCAATATCGTGTCCAGCTCTGAATAAAATGGGCATTGGGTTCTCCCGTTCCCACTGCTGCTATTACAGTCCTTCGCCTTTCTGAATGATGTTTTCAAATATTTGATTTTGTGCTGGCATTGGATGTGGGAATGGGAGAACCCTTTTTCTCTCATTCGGAATGATATCTCTTCATAAATATCTTTATTTCTATATGCGTTATCTACCCAGTTAGCACATTTGGTTCCTTGGAAGTTGTGGGAATGTATGTTTTTGTTTTCACTTGGATGTGGGAACAAAGTCATATGTTTATTTACTGATGAAACTGAACATTTTTTTTATTTGTTCTGAGAACAGAAGTGAACATTTCGGCTGTTTTGGAAACGTTTATTTTTAGGTTGCAGGGAGGTTCTGAGAACGTTTTACTCTAGTTCCTTGAAAGTTTTAATGGGAGATTTTAGTAACACTCTGAGAACAGAAATTATAGATTATCTGGAGGGTTTTGAAAAATGTCACTGAATGTTTCAAAAATACTTTTAATTACGCTGCAAGTTTATTTTGGATGAACTGTTTTGAACTCCAAGCACAGATAGGAAACATGGAAAATAATTTCATTATACATTAATCATGAAAAAACGTTTTTTTTATTTTTTATTGTGACAAAGCATCAGTGAGATTCAAACCTGTGATCTTCTGTTCCCTATCTATGGAATAAGTACTCTGCTCAACCACCATGTTTTTTTTAACGCATACAAAGCTGCTAGCTATAGTCTATTCAAACTCATTAAGAACAGGTTAATCCACTCATTAAGAACAGGTGTGGCTAATTAGTGGTGTGGCCAACTCACCTGAGCACACATAACAAGATAGAAGAGAGACATCCCACTCGTGGGCCACTTCCTCATTTCTTTCTGTTTCAAAGGAAGTCAATGAGCTAAGTAGACCAGATACAGCTGCAATCAAATTGGTATCTATGAGAGAGCCACCCCCTTAAGTAGACCGAAACTGACCATGTTTTTAAGGTGAGTGGAGTTGTGGGCCAGTGGAGTGATGGTGTTGACCGGTATGAGATGCAGAAGTTTCCCCTCCGAGCTGTACTGGCAGCGTATGTACCAGCAGAAGGCTGCACAGTACGTTGCACAGTGTATACCAGAGGGTTGACGGCTGAGGAGAGGTATCCACCCATACAAACACATTCAGCAGCTCCCCCATCACCCCCGGGTCATAGTTCACAGGGTCGCACACCACCGACAGTACGTTGGTTATGAAGAAGGGACACCACATGACCACGATCAGGAAGAAGGCCACGCCCAGGACCTTGGATGCCTTCTGTTTGTTGCTGATTGACTGCACAGTGCAATGCCTGTACTGAAGGTCCACCCCCGCCGACCCCTCTTCCTACCCCTCCTGTGTCGCGGACACCTGAAGAATAACTTCTCTGAGAGAGAGGCCTGGGGGAAGAAGCCCAGCATCAGGGTGGCGGTCCAATTGGGCAGGGGAACCAGCTGGTCAAGGCAGAGGGTAGCTTCAGTCTGCAGGGCGCTGATGGTGAGGATGTAGGTGACCACCACGATGGTGAGGTGGACGAAGAAGGCCACAAAGGAGCCCAGCACAACAAAACTGCTGTCTGTCAGCAGACAGCTTCCACCTTTGCACACCTTGGTGTGGTCCCGCAGGCCTAGGATGGGGATTAGCGTGGAGATACCTACAGATCAAATCAAATCAAGCTTTATTTATACAGCACATTTCAGATATGGAATGCAACGCAATGTGCTTCACAGGAAAAAAACTAATAAAAAACAATGAAAATAAAAGCTGAAATATTTACTACACAACAAACATACGATAAAAAAACTAAAGAAGGACACAAACTGAACAACTAAAAAGCACCTTAAGGAAAAGCAAAGCAAAAAATATGTGTTTTAAGATCTCTTTTAAATATATCCACAGTTTCCAGAGGCTGGGGGCATAATAACTAAAGGCTGCCTCTCCATGCCTCTTGGTCCTAGGCTTTGGGATAGTTAAAAAGCCAGAGCCAGAGGACCTGAGGGACCTACTGGGTACATAACTTAAAAGTATGTCCGACATTTGTTAGGGTGCACAATCATGGATTGATTAAACCTCTTAAGGATCTGACCCTTTTTTTCAATTTTCGCCCGAAATGACATACCCAAATCTAACTGGCTGTAGCTCAGGACCTGAAGCAAGGATATGCATATTCTTGATACCATTTGAAAGGAAACACTTTGAAGATTGTGCAAATGTAAAATTAATGTAGGAGAATATAACCCATTAGATCTGGTAAAAGATAATACAAACAAGTAAAAATGTGTTTTCTATATATTTTTTGTTGCCTCATCTTTGAACTGCAAGAGAAAGGCCATATATTAAGATAAGATTCTAGGTGTAATTTAGATGTTGTCCAAATGATAGCAGCAGTGTGTGTGCAAAGTTTCAGACTGATTCTTTGAAAATTGAGAAGACAGCACAATATTTTCCATCGAGAATCCAAGGTGTCCCTTACGAGTTTGCCCAAATGTACCCAAGTGGCCGAATTGGTCAATCGATACATTTTCAAGTACATAACTATAGAGAACATACAAAAATGCTATGGTAATACATAATTTAAGTTTAAACACTCCCAGGAATGTAATTAATGATGGATCATTAGCTTTTCTACATAAGACACTAACCTTCACACATCTAGATGGCCGGGCGGGGAGGGTGTGGAGGTAGAGACAGACTGGAGGGGTCAGACTGGAGGATCCAGGTCCTAAGTTTGAATAGGTGGAGGATGGAGGAGTCTACCACTATTGAGGATAAAAAATGTTTTATCTGTTAGAACTCAGATTTACTATTAGGGGGTGGAGCACTGCATCAATACATCAAATGCACAATACATATCTATAAACATACAGTGGGGAAAAAAGTATTTAGTCAGCCACCAATTGTGCAAGTTCTCCCACTTAAAAAGATGAGAGAGGCCTGTAATTTTCATCATAGGTACACGTCAACTATGACAGACAAATAGAGAATTTTTTTCTCCAGAAAATCACATTGAAGGATTTTTTATGAATTTATTTGCAAATTATGGTGGAAAATAAGTATTTGGTCACCTACAAACAAGCAAGATTTCTGGCTCTCACAGACCTGTAACTTCTTCTTTAAGAGGCTCCTCTGTCCTCCACTCGTTACCTGTATTAATGGCACCTGTTTGAACTTGTTGTCAGTATAAAAGACACCTGTCCACAACCTCAAACAGTCACACTCCAAACTCTACTATGGCCAAGACCAAAGAGCTGTCAAAGGACACCAGAAACAAAATTGTAGACCTGCACCAGGCTGGGAAGACTGAATCTGCAATAGGTATGCAGCTTGGTTTGAAGAAATCAACTGTGGGAGCAATTATTAGGAAATGGAAGACATACAAGACCACTGATAATCTCCCTCGATCTGGGGCTCCACGCAAGATCTCACCCCGTGGGGTCAAAATGATCATAAGAACGGTGAGCAAAAATCCCAGAACCACACGGAGGGACCTAGTGAATGACCTGCAGAGAGCTGGGACCAAAGTAACAAAGCCTACCATCAGTAACACACTACGCTGCCAAGGACTCAAATCCTGCAGTGCCAGACGTGTCCCCCTGCTTAAGCCAGTACATGTCCAGGCCCGTCTGAAGTTTGCTAGAGTGCATTTGGATGATCCAGAAGAGGATTGGGAGAATGTCATATGGTCAGATGAAACCAAAATAGAACTTTTTGGTAAAAACTCAACTCGTCGTGTTTGGAGGACAAAGAATGCTGAGTTGCATCCAAAGAACACCATACCTACTGTGAAGCATGGGGGTGGAAACATCATGCTTTGGGGCTGTTTTTCTGCAAAGGGACCAGAACGACTGATCCGTGTAAAGGAAAGAATGAATGGGGCCATGTATCATGAGATTTTGAGTGAAAACCTCCTTCCATCAGCAAGGGCATTGAAGATGAAACGTGGCTGGGTCTTTCAGCATGACAATGATCCCAAACACACCGCCCGGGCAACGAAGGAGTGGCTTTGTAAGAAGCATTTCAAGGTCCTGGAGTGGCCTAGCCAGTCTCCAGATCTCAACCCCATAGAAAATCTTTGGAGGGAGTTGAAAGTCCGTGTTGCCCAGCGACAGCCCCAAAACATCACTGCTCTAGAGGAGATCTGCATGGATGAATGGGCCAAAATACCAGCAACAGTGTGTGAAAACCTTGTGAAGACTTTTGAACATTTGACCTGTGTCATTGCCAACAAAGGGTATATAACAAAGTATTGAGAAACTTTTGTTATTGACCAAATACTTATTTTCCACCATAATTTGCAAATAAATTCATTAAAAATCCTACAATGTGATTTTCTGGAATTTTTTTCTCATTTTGTCTGTCATAGTTGACGTGTACCTATGATGAAAATTACAGGCCTCTCTCATCTTTTTAAGTGGGAGAACTTGCACAATTGGTGGCTGACTAAATCCTTTTTTACCCACTGTATATCGATAACAGTCACTTATTAATCATTACCTCATATCAGCCTCATTCTGAACATCGCATAATCCTTGAATCCGCAAGAACCCTAACCTTACTTATGAGTCAGCAATACACAAATTCGCTTATAATTATTATGTTACTGATGGTAGGCTTTGTTACTTTGGTCCCAGCTCTCTGCAGGTCATTCACTAGGTCCCTCCGTGTGGTTCTGGGATTTTTGCTCACCGTTCTTGTGATCATTTTGACCCCACGGGGTGAGATCTTGCGTGGAGCCCCAGATCGAGGGACATTATCAGTGGTCTTGTATGTCTTCTATTTCCTAATAATTGCTCCCACAGTTGATTTCTTCAAACCAAGCTGCATACCTATTGCAGATTCAGTCTTCCCAGCCTGGTGCAGGTCTACAATTTTGTTTCTGGTGTCCTTTGACAGCTCTTTGGTCTTGGCCATAGTAGAGTTTGGAGTGTGACTGTTTGAGGTTGTGGACAGGTGTCTTTTATACTGACAACAAGTTCAAACAGGTGCCATTAATACAGGTAACGAGTGGAGGACAGAGGAGCCTCTTAAAGAAGAAGTTACAGGTCTGTGAGAGCCAGAAATCTTGCTTGTTTGTAGGTGACCAAATACTTATTTTCCACCATAATTTGCAAATAAATTCATAAAAAATCCTTCAATGTGACTTTCTGGAAAAAAAATTCTCTATTTGTCTGTCATAGTTGACGTGTACCTATGATGAAAATTACAGGCCTCTCTCGTATTTTTAAGTGGGAGAACTTGCACAATTGGTGGCTGACTAAATACTTTTTTTCCCCACTGTATTATATAAAGTATGGGGAACAAACACTATAATTAAGCTTATATAACTTGTATCAGGTAGCTTAGTGGTTAAGAGCGTTGTACCAGTAACTGAAAGGTTGCTGGTTCTAATCCCCAAGCCGACTAGGTGAAAAATCTGTCGATGTGCCCTTGAGCAAGGCACTTAACCGTAATTGCTCCTGTAAGTCGCTCTGGATAAGAGCGTCTGCTAAATGACCAATTTATTATTATTTATATAACCATAGCCGAATGGTTTCAGACTGAGCATTTCTCAAAGGAAAATACTTCTGACATTGAACAGAGCATAGGGTTAGGGTATTTAATTAATTTCAAACTCTCCTATGCCACTATTCCCAACATCTTATACCCCAAAGGTTATAAATAAACCCTGTGGAGCAATAGGCAATAAACTCAAACCACAGCATATCACCACCATAACATACACACAGGCTATACAAATACATTGCATGCCTCAGGTCTATATATTATAGAACAGTACCAGTCAAAAGTTTGGACACACCTACTCATTCAAGGGTTTTTCTTTATTTTTACTATTTTCTACATTGTAGAATAATTGTGAAGACATCTAAACTATAAAATAACAAATATGGAATCATCTAGTAACCAAAGAAGTGTTAAACAAATCAAAATAAATGTTAAATTTGAGATTCTTCAAATAGCCACCCTTTGCCTTGATGACAGCTTTGCACAGTCTTGGCATTCTCTCAACCAGCTTCACCTGGAATGCTTTTCCAACAGTCTTGAAGGAGTTCCCACATATGCTGAGCACTTGTTGGCTGCTTTTCCTTCACTCTGCCATCCGACTCATCCCAAACCATCTCATTTGGGTTGAAGTTGGGGGATTGTGGAGGCCAGGTCATCTGATGCAGCACTCCATCACTCTCCTTCTCGGTAAAGTAGCCCTTACACAGCCTGGTGGTGTGTTGGGTCATTGTCCTGTTAAAAAACAAATGATAGTCCCACTAAGCGCAAACTAGATGGGAGGGCGTATCGCTGCAGAATACTGTGTTAGCCATGCTGGTTAAGTGTGCCTTGAATTCTAAATAAATCACAGAAAGTGTCACCAGCAAAGTATCCCCACACCATAACACCTCCATGCTTAATGGTAGGAACTACACATGCAGAGATCATCCGTTCACCCACACCGCGTCTCACAAAGTCTCCAATTTGGACTCATCAGACTAAAGGACAGATTTCCACCGGTGTAATGTCCATTGCTCGTGTTTCTTGGCCCAAGCAGGTCTCTTCTTATTATTGGTGTTCTTTAGTATTGGTTTCTTTGCAGCAATTCGACCATTCCCTCTGAACTGTTGATGTTGAGATGTGTCTGTGACTTGAACTCTTTGAAGCATTTATTTGGGCTGCAATTTCTGAGGCTGGTAACTCTAATGAACTTATCCTTTGCAACAGAGGTAACTCTGGGTATTCCATTCCTGTGGCGGTCCTCGTGAGAGCCAGTTTCATCATAGCTATTGATGGTTTTTGCGACTGCACTTGAAGAAACTTTCAAAGTTCTTGAAATATTCCGTATTGACTGATCTTCATGTCTTAAAGTAATGATGGACTGTCATTTCTCTTTGCTTATTTGAGCTGTTCTTGCCATTATATGGACTTGGCTTTTACCAAATAGGGCTATTTTCTGTATACCCACTCTACCATGTCACAACACAACTGATTGGCTCAAACGCATTAAGAGGGAAAGAAACTCCATAAATTAAGTTTTAAGAAGGCACACCTGTTAATTGAAATGCATTCAAGGTGACTACCTCATGAAGCTAGTTGAGAGAATGCCAAGAATGTGCAAAGCTGTCATCAAGGCAAAGGGTGGCTATTTGAAGAATATCAAGTATACAATTTATTTTGATTTTTTTAACACTTCTTTGGTTACTACAAGATTCCATATGTGTTATTTCATAGTTTTGATGTCTTCATTATTATTCTACAATGTAGAAAATAGTAAAAATAAAGAAAAAAGCCTTGAATGAGTAGGTGTGTCCAAACTTTTGACTGGTCTCTTTGGGTATGTCTCTATAAGCTTGGCACATCTAGCCACTGGGACTTTTGCCCATTCTTCAAGGCAAAACTGCTCCAGCTCCTTCAAGTTGGATGGGTTCCGCTGGTGTACAGCAATCTTTAAGTTATACCACAGATTCTCAATTAGATTGAGGTCTGGGATTTGGCTTGGCCATTCCAAGACATTTAAATGTTTCCCCTTAAACCATTTGAGTGTTGCTTTAGCAGTATGTTTAGTGTCATTGTCTTGCTGGAAGTTGAACCTCCGTCCCAGTCTCAAATCTCTGGAAGACTGAAACAGGTTTCCCTCAAGAATTTCCCTGTACATAGCGCCATCGATCATTCCTTCAATTCTGACCAGTTTCCCAGTCCCTGCTGATTAAAAACATCCCCACAGCTTGATGCTGCCACCATCATGCTTCACTGTTGGGATGGTTTTCTAGGTGTGATGAGAGGTGTTGGGTTTGTGCCAGACATAGTGTTTTCCTTGATGGCCAAAAAGCTCAATTTTAGTCTCATCTGACCAGAGTACCTTCCTCCATATGTGTGGGGAGTCTCCCACATGGCTTTTGGCGAACACCAAACGTGTTTGCTTATTTTTTTATTTTAGCAATGGTTTTTTTCTGGCCACTCTTCCGTAAAGCCCAGCTCTGTGGAGTGTACGGCTTAAAGTGGTTCTATGGACTATGGAGCTTTGCAGCTCCTTCAGGGTTATCGTTGGTCTCTTTGTTGCCACTGATTAATGCCCTTCTTGCAAGGTCAATGCTTTTTGGTCGGTGGCCCTCTCTTGGCAGGTTTGTTGTGGTGCCATATTCTTACCATTTTGTAATAATGGATTTAATGGTGCTCCGTGGGATGTTCAAAGTTTCTGATATTTTTTTATAATCCAACGCTGATCTGTACTTATCCACAACTTTGTCCCTGACCTGTTTGGAGAGCTCCTTGGTCTTCATGGTGCCGCTTGCTTGGTGGTGTCCCTTGCTTAGTGGTGTTGCAGACTCTGGGGCATTTCAGAACAGGTGTATATATACTGAGATCATGTGACAGATCATGTGACACTTAGATTGCACACAGGTGGACTTGATTTAATGAATTATGTGACTTCTGAATGTAATTGGTTGCACCAGATCTTATTTAGGGGCTTCATAGCAATACATATGCACACACCACTTTTCCGTTATTTATTTTCTGGAATTTTTTGAAAGAAGTTTTCTTTTCTTTTTTTCACTTCACTAATTTGGACTATATTCTTATTTCGTATGTCCATTACATGAAATTCAAATAAAATCCATTTAAATTACAGGTTGTAATGATGCAAAATAGGAACAACGCCAAGGGGCATGAATAAGGCGCTGTATGTTTCTAATTTTGTCAGAAAGTTGTTTTCATTGCAAGTTAAATCGTGCTGTTAACTAGCTAGCTAACGTTAGCTAGCTGGCTCGCTAGCTAACATTACGTGTGTGATCTTTGTAGTAATATCTTAGAAATCCATTTACATTGCTAGTTATTGCCTAATGTTAGCCAGCTAGTATGGATGATTTTGAATATATATATATATATATATATATATATATACCTTAAAGGCTTATGGATTGAGAACCAGTTGAAGGTTTAAAACAGAGCAGAGACATTTCTTTAGTGAAAACACTGTGCTTTTGATAACTCCCAGCAGCTGGTCTGGGTATGTCAATGACATGTGATGGAGATACAACTCCTCGTGGTGGCTGTGTGGAGATTGGAGTAACAATGGAACTAGTGTTATCATTTGTTTGTGCTTATGACCTGACACATAGCCACATGCACATAATCTCAAGGGTCCTGGGAGGATGCTTTTTGGGATTGGCTTAAATGTATGTTGTTGAGAATGGGTTATGGCCATTACATGTTTAAACCATGTTTAAGTATTAATTTAAATGTTTGATAATGTGTTATGAAAGTTTAAGTGTAAAACAGAATTAACATGATTGATACTTTGTACTCCAGATGCATGTCTGGATAGTGAATATAGTCAATACAGAATGTGATTGATCTTTAACGTACGTACAGTGGGCAGAACAAGTATTTGATACACTGACAATTTTGCAGGTTTTCCTACTTACAAAGCATGTAGAGGTTTGTAATTTTTATCATAGGTACACTTCAACTGTGAGAGACGGAATCTAAAACAAAAATCCAGAAAATCACATTGTATGATTTTTAAGTAATTAATTTGCATTTTATTGCATGACATAAGTATTTGATCACCTACCAACCAGTAAGAATTCCGGCTCTCACAGACCTGTTAGTTTTTCTTTAAGAAGCCCTCCTGTTCTCCACTCATTACCTGTATTAACTGCACCTGTTTGAACTCGTTACCTGTATAAAAGACACCTGTCCACACACTCAATCAAACAGACTCCAACCTCTCCACAATGGCCAAAACCAGAGAGCTGTGTAAGGGCATCAGGGATACAATTGTAGAACTGCACAAGGCTGGGATGGGCTACAGGACAATAGACAAGCAGCTTGGTGAGAAGGCAACAACTGTTGGCGCAATTATTCGAAAATTTAAGAAGTTCAAGATGACGGTCAATCACTCTTGGTCTGGGGCTCCATGCAAGATCTCACCTCGTAGGGCATCAATGATCATGAGGAAGGTGAGGGATCAGCCCAGAACTACACGGCAGGACCTGGTCAATGACCTGAAGAGAGCTGGGACCACAGTCTCAAAGAAAACCATTAGTAACACACTACGCCGTCATGGATTAAAATCCTGCAGCGCACGCAAGGTCCCCCTGCTCAAGCCAGCGCATGTCCAGGCCCGTCTGAAGTTTGCCAATGACCATCTGGATGATCCAGAGGAGGAATGGGAGAAGGTCATGTGGTCTGATGAGACAAAAATAGAGCTTTTTGGTCTAAACTCCACTCGCTGTGTTTGGAGGAAGAAGAAGGATGAGTACAACCCCAAGAACACCATCCCAACCGTGAAGCATGGAGGTGGAAACATCATTCTTTGGGGATGCTTTTCTGCAAAGGGGACAGGATGACTGCACCGTATTGAGGGGAGGATGGATGGGGCCATGTATCGCGAGATCTTGGCCAACAACCTCCTTCCCTCAGTAAGAGCATTGAATATGGGTCGTGGCTGGGTCTTCCAGCATGACAACGACCCGAAACACACAGCCAGGGCAACTAATGAGTGGCTCCATAAGAAGCATCTCAAGGTCCTGGAGTGTCCTAGCCAGTCTCCAGACCTGAACCCAATAGAAAATATTTGGAGGGAGCTGAAAGTCCGTATTATTATTTTATATTCCGTCTCTCACACTTGAAGTGTACCTATGATAAAAATTACAGACCTCTATATGCTTTGTAAGTAGGAAAACCTGCAAAATCGGCAGTGTATCAAATACTTGTTCTCCCCACTGTATGTACATAATTTTTAGAGTCACGCCACTAATAAGATACAGAGGCCCCATTTAGAGATGCACAAGTACCCCTCATGAGAAAAACAACATGTGGCACTGAAAGAAGTTAATAATTTGCCTTAAGGGGGTAACTATATATTCTATGTAAGCATGACTATGCATTTGTGTCTCTATAAAAGGAGAGCTCTGGGTCAGGGCAAGCAGTTTGTTCCATAGAGCATGCTCGGCTTTGTAACACAATAATAAAGTCTAATTTTTGGATTCACAAGCTCCAGTTTCTTGAGAGATATTTTTGAGTTGACTACTTTTGAGTCAAATATTTCTACGACATAAATGGCGAGTGTTGCCAGGAGTTGGAAACAGGGACCAGAGACGGTGGACATCTGCGGCTGTGAAACGGCTTAGACGGACCATACAAACAAAGCGGCCGCTTTTAAAAAAGGTAAGCCAAGTTCTTACTTATATAGTATAAAGTTTGTGTGGTTCAATCCGGGGCCCGGCATCAGCTTCAGAATACCAAGTAGGTCTCTCCAAATTTAAGAACCAGAAAATTAGAGACTGGGAGCTTTTGGATTTAAGAATACATGTCGATGTCACTCTGTTGTTCGTCTGAACCGTCTGTTCAATTCATTTGATTCATTTGATTCATTTGATTCATTTGATTCATTTGATTCATTTGATTCATTTGATTCATCCTGCTGATCGCTTTGTCTGGGTTGCTTTGGCATGGGCGGCTGTCCATCTGTTTGAACGATCAGAGAATAAATAGGTAAAAATACCTACAGATACCGCTCTAAACGTGTCGAGGAAGTGTATCGTTTAGAGGTCTGCTTAGGTAGGCAGAAATCCTGTGCAATACCGCTTTTTTCTGTGTCGATGAAGTGTATCAGAAAAAATGGCTGAATTTACAGGTCGCTTAGGAAAGCGTAAGATAGAAGTCCAGTAAGGGTGTGTCGAGGAAGTGAATCACCTAGAGGGCTATATAGGTAGATGGAAATCCTGTATAAAATCATATTTCTTGTGTCGGGGAAGTGAATCAGAAAAGGTCGATCAGGTAAAAAGATAGGTCATCCAGAGTAGGTGACATAAATTGGAGTTAACACCGGTCATCCTGAGTAGGTGAACGGGTTAAACAGCCACTAAGGCTTCAAAATATAGAGAAAGTGTTAGATAGAGTAGGTCTGATCATCTCATGTGGATGAGTGGTTTGCTTGGGCTAGTCATTCAACTGTCTGATTCATTTGGGCACAAGTGGCTGCTCATCTGTGTGAGTGAGAATAATAAGACATCCTGCAAGTAATAGCCTTTTCTGTAAGGAAAGGAACTATATTTGGGGTCATTTGAAGCTTCTGCCTGGTGGAGAAAGGGCATGCCCAATCTCGCATTAGGAAAGAGAAGAATTAATGGTATGTGGATATACATTTACCAACTGAATGGAAAATTCACATTACTAGGAGGGTTATGAGAAATGCTGTTGGAGGAACAGGTCACGTGTACCGGTGTGATCATATGACGTCTATGCATTGTATTTTGGTCAATCTTTCAGGGTGTGTTTCTGACATTATATTTGGAAACTTTAGAGGTGATGTAGGATTGTGATAAATTGACTACAGTTAAATAATAACTGGAATAGGGTTAACATTCCAAATTTGGGCCCTTTGATAGAACAAAATATTCCTGTAGGTTATACAGATAGTAATTAAGCGCGTTTGAGAACAACATTGTATGAATAGGGCGGCAGGTAGCTAAGTGGGTAAGAGCGTTGTGCCAGTAACCGAAAGGTCGCTGGTTCTAATCCCCGAGCCGACTAGGTGAAAAATCTGTCGATGTGCCCTTAAGCAAGGCACTTAACCCTAAATGCTCGTGTAAGTCGCTCTGGATAAGAGCGTCTGCTAAATGACTAAAATAAAATAACAAATTTGAGTGGTATAATGGTGAAAATGAGTCGCACTCTGTAGTTTGAATGATGAGATATAGAGGTGTGTATGATAATGATATATAAGTTTGAATAATAAGCTTTTCATGTAAATTATATCTTGGAGTTTCGTACAACAATGCCTGTCATAGAATTTTGTAAAATCAGTGAATAGTGACCAGCCTATACGATTCTGGGAGGATTCTATGACTGAGGGGAAGGATTTGGGTAATTTGTTGTTCGTTCCGCTGAGACTAGATTGTGATTAACTGATTTGTGGCAATAAAGAATCGTTAGAAACATGAATGGTTTGGTAGATGTGAATATATTAGAATATAATGAATTTTATGTGAGTGTAATTTATTACGAGGGATTGGATAAAATAATAGGTGCTGACTTGCACACCAAAAACGTAGACGTACGTGAGGGGTGGGAGAAAGTACATAGATCATTTGACAGAAATAAGAGTAGGCATTATGATACCTATCTATCATTTTGAAGCAGAGGTGAGATAGTAAAGGAATGTTAGTATAATAGGTTGAAAGAACATAATCCATTTGATTGAATTCGTTAGATCTGTTTCCAAATTAATGAATGTAGATTTTACTTGTTGACTGCTAAAGCTTCTAGCTTGTGAAATCTTAGTCCTGTAAAGCTATTTTCTGATCAAGTATGGTATGTGCCAGATACTAAAACTACTGACCATTATCATTGGAATAAAGGAGGATTTACTTGTCATTTCAATAAAGCATAGATTCTACATCGCTGATTAGAATCTAGGTTTTCTAAGTATAGTTCAACTATGGTTGTGGGTTGTTTAGATTGACGGAACAGTCAGGATAAGACTGGACGATTTAGCAGCCTGCGTCTTTTCAGACTGAAGGACTCACTTATTCAACGGGAAAGAAGGAGGAGTGACTATAGTCTAATCAGAAAGGACAGTTACATACATTTGAATAGCGGACTGGCAATTGCGATAGAGTTATGGCCATAATTTGAATTGTTTAGGTAGACTGGAATGAAAGTAACGTATTTTAATAAAATGAATATAAATATACTATTAGTTATTGTTGGGTTGTGAATAGACTTGACTAATGCCATGGTTTAGTTCTCAGGTAAAAGAGAGTCGTACTTGCTTGACTGTATCGAGCTGAAAGAGATATTTGAAGCAAGTCTGAATAGTTGGATGGAAAACATTTATTTGACAAATTCTAATTGTTTTTACTTTATTCTATAGTTTGCGTGACACCATTGATGTATGCAAATAGTTAATGAATTCTAAAACGATAATTTGTTTTCGCTACGTGGACCAGTGGAGTGTAGGTAGTTTTAACTATTATGCTGATGGGATAGTACCGACTTAATGCAGGTTCTAGATTTGTTCAACAAACAAGTTTGTATTTTAAACTAAATTAATGCAATAGGCTACAATTACAACATTATCAGAAAAAGGCACAATCTAATGCGAAACAGTTATTACATATGTCATTAATCCAGTAATGATACAAAGCTAGAAGGATAACAAGAGGGAGAGTGAACCAAAAAAGGCTGGCTTAATTACATCACCACCAAGAAGACCAGGGGTCTGTGAGGAGGAGGTTGTCGGGTGAGGTTGTGTCTCTCTCTGGGGGGAGGTAAGCTTGGCTTTATACATAGTTTGGGCTTTGTCGAGTAAAGCTTAAACTATGTATTTAGATTTTTGTTAGGTATTGTCGGTAGTTATCGTGGGTTGTTGTATGTAATTATTGTAGGTTAGTATTGTATTCGGCTGAGCCCGGTGAAGCACGAAGCAAGCTAGCTAACCCACTACCTGGACTAGCTAGCGGGTAGCTACTGGCAACTATTAGCAATGGTGGATAGCTGTTTCACGCCTGAGAGTGCCTGTAATTACGCCAGATGGCTGCCTACAATAATTACATACAATAATGCCTACCATTCAGCTGTTTTCTAACCTCATTGGGGTTAACGTTAGGTAGTAAGTGGCTACTGTGCTTGAAATTTAGCTAGCTTGTTGCTACCTGGATAGCTACCAGTAAACAATAGCTGGAACGACCTAGCGAACAGACGCAAACTGGCTGAGTCAATTCAGTGGCTAGCTTTGCATTTGGCTAGCTAACAGTAGCTGCTAGGGGTAAGTTATAACCTACAATTGTGTTTTGTTTTTACATATTGGTAGCCAGAGTCGTTCAAGGGAATTCGGGACATGGGTGACTAGTTAACGTTAGCTTGGCTCTCTCTGTGTGTTCGTGCCGTGAAAGGAGGGGTTTCTTCTTTGTCTGAAAGCAATGGCTAGCTAGTATGCTAACTATTCAAGGTAACTAACTGGCTGAATAAGTTGACGACGGACTTGCTCAAGCTGTCGGGACTAATCCACAACGTTAGACACGGACACGAATGATCTGCTTGGCGTGTTGACACACTGGTGGTTTGTTGTGGCCGAGTATTGGTGCTAAACCGTGTTGTTGGAGTCCGGCATGCTAGCTGGCTGTGGCGTCTTATGACTAGGTGCCCTGGACGATTTTCACGGAAGAATAATGTACCAAGTTAGCTAGCTGAATAAACTAAGTTAGTCTATTCCTAGAAAACATTGAACCGCTGTAGTTTACAACAATTATAGTTTCTGAGGTGGAAGTTGGGAGAGTTATATTTGGGTGTTGTGGTGAGGGAGGCCCCGCTCTCTCCTTTCCCAGATGTTTAGTTCATTTCATTCCGATCTCCTTTGCATGATTGTAGCCATTTTCTGTAGCCTGTCAACTATGCCTCTGTCTATCCCTGTTCTCTCCTCTCCGCACAGGCTATACAAACGCCTCACACCGCGTGGCTGCTGCCTCTCTAACCTGGTGGTCCCTGCACGCACCACCCACGTGGAGTTCCTGGTGTCAGGTAGCCTCTCTGGAACTGCCGTTCTGCTGCCAACAAGGCAGAGTTAATCTCAGCCTATGCTACCCTCCAGTCCCTCAACTTCTTGGCGCTGACGGAAACATGGATTACCACTGAAAACACTGCTACTCTTACTGCTCTCTCCTCCTCGTCTGACCATGTGTTCTCGCGGACCCCGAGAGCATCTGGCAAGCGGGGTGGTGGCACAGGAATCCTCATCTCTCCCAAGTGGACATTCTCTATTTTTCCCCTGACCCATCTGTCTATCTCCTCATTTGAATTCCATGCTGTCACAGTCACTAGCCCATTTAAGCTTAACATCCTTGTCATTTATCGCCCTCCAGGTTCCCTTGGAGAGTTCATCAATGAGCTTGACACCTTGATAAGTTCCTTTCCTGAGGATGGCTCACCCCATCACAGTTTTGGGGGACTTCAACCTCCCTACGTCTACCTTTGACTCATTTCTCTCTGCCTCCTTCTTTCCACTCCTCTCCTCTTTTGGCCTCACCCTCTCACCGTCCTCCCCTACTCACAAGGCAGGCAATACGCTTGACCTCATCTTTACTAGATGCTGTTCTTCTACTAATCTCACTGTAACTCCCCTCCATGTCTCCGACCACTACTTTGTATCCTTTTCTCTCTCGCTCTCCTCCAACACTACTCACTCTGCCCCTACTCAGATGGTAATGCGCCGTCGCAACCTTCGCTTTCTCTCTCCCGCTACTCTCTCCTCTTCCATCCTATCATCTCTTCCCTCTGCTCATTCCTTCTCCCTCCAATCTCCCGATTCTGCCTCCTCAATCCTCCTCTCCTCCCTTTCTGCATCCTTTGACTCTCCATGTCCCCTATCCTCCCGGCCGGCTCGTTCCTCCCCTCCAGCTCCGTGGCTTGATGACTCATTGCGAGCTCACAGAACAGGGCTCCGGGCAGCCGAGCAGAAATAGAGGAAAACTAGACTCCCTGCGGACCTGGAATCTTTTCACTCCCTCCTCTTTACATTTTCTTCATCTGTTTCTGCTGATAAAGCCACTTTCTACCACTCTAAATTCCAAGCATCTGCCTCTAACCCTAGGAAGCTCTTTGCCACCTTCTCCTCCCTGCTGAATCCTCCTCCCCCCCCCCCCCCTCCCTCTCTGTGGATGACTTCGTTAACCATTTTGAAAAGGTGGCAGGTAGCTTAGTGGTTAAGAGCGTTGTGCCAGTAACCGAAAGTTCGCTGTTTCTAATCCCCAAGTCGACTAGGTGAAAAATCTGTCGATGTGCCCTTGAGCAACGCACTTAACCCTAATTGCTCCTGTAAGTCGCTCTGGATAAGAGTGTCTGCTAAATGACTAAAATGTAAAATGTAAATGTAAAAGAAGGTTGACGACATCCGATCCTCGTTTGTTAAGTCAAATGACACTGCTGGTCCTGCTCACACTGCCCTACCCTATGCTTTGACTTCTTTCTCCCCTCTCTCTCCAGATAAAATCTTGCGACTTGTGACGGCCAGCCGCCCAACGACCAGCCCGCTTGACCCTACCCCCTCCTCTCTTCTCCAGACCATCTCCGGTGACCTTCTCCCTTACCTCACCTCGCTCATCAACTCATCCTTGACCGCTGGCTATGTCCCTTCCGTCTTCAAGAAAGCGAGAGTTGCACCCCTTCTCAAAAAACCAACACTCGATCCCTCTGATGTCAACAACTACAGACCAGTATCCCTTCTTTCTTTTCTCTCCAAAACTATTGAGCGTGCTGTCTTTAGCCAATTCTCTTGCTATCTCTATCAGAATTACCTTCTTGATCCAAACCAGTCAGGTTTCAAGACTGGTCATTCAACTGAGATTGCTCTTCTCTGGTCACGGAGGCTCTCCGCACTGCTAAAGCTAACTCTCTCTCCTCTGCTCTTGTCCTTCTAGACCTGTCTGCTGCCTTTGATACTGTGAACCATCAGATCCTCCTCTCCACCCTCTCCAAGCTGGGCATCGCGGCTCACTCTTGGATTGCGTCCTACCTGACCGGTCACTCCTACCAAGTGGCGTGGCGAGAAGCTGTCTCCGCACCACGTGCTCTCACCACTGGTGTCCCCCAGGGCTCAGTTCTAGGCCCTCTCCTATTCTCGCTATACACCAAGTCACTTTGCTCTGTCATATCCTCACATGGCCTCTCCTATCATTGCTACGCAGAAGACACACAACTAATCTTCTCCTTTCCCCCTTCTGATAACCAGGTGGCGAATCGCATCTCTGCATGTCTGGCAGACATATCAGTGTGGATGATGGATCACCACCTCAAGCTCAACCTCGGCAAGACGGAGCTGCTCTTCCTCCCGGGGAAGGACTGCCCGTTCCATGATCTCGCCATCACGGTTGACAACTCCGTTGTGTCCTCCTCCCAGAGTGCGAAGAGCCTTGGCGTGACCCTGGACAACACCCTGTCATTCTCCGCTAACATCAAGGCGGTGACCCGATCCTGTAGGTTCATGCTCTACAACATTCGGAGAGTACGACCCTGCCTTACACAGGAAGTGGCACAGGTCCTAATTCAGGCACTTGTCATCTCCCGTCTGGATTACTGCAACTCGCTGATGGCTGGGCTCCCTGCCTGTGCCATTAAACCCCTACAACTCATCCAGAATGCCGCAGCCCGTCTGGTGTTCAAACTTCCGAAGTTCTCTCACGTCACCCCGCTCCTCCGCACACTCCACTGGCTTCCAGTTGAAGCTCGCATCTGCTACAAGACCATGGTGCTTGCCTACGGAGCTGTGAAGGGAACGGCACTTTCAATGACCTCTGCAATCTGTCCTGGCTTTATAGTGTGACCTGATCACCCCCACTGTAAATCCTAGAGGCATGTTGAATTGGGGATTTAGATATAATAAGGATAATTGTGAAGAAGTTTATAATTTGGAAAGAATCCTATATATTAGTCCAAACAGGACAAGGATGAAGTGAGAGAGTTAGTCCTGAAGGAGAGGTATTCCTTGAATAGTGTTATGGGATACAGTTAAGTAAAGATATGCTCAAAGGTTGTCATTTTAAGTTTAGTTATTATTTTTGGTTTGATAGGCAGTATTGTTGTTGTTTTGTTTTTTGAACACATGAATCACGATGTGATGCATGTGTCCAAGGGGGGAAGTTGGGCTTACAGAGGTTTTAATGTTTTATAATGGTTTTGTGGGGAAATATGCAAGGTGTATTAAGGATATGAGCAGTAGTAATAATGTGTTATGGGTTAGGTTAAATCTTTTTTTGCTTTTGTGATAGGAGGCGGTCTGTCTATGAAATGAGTGTACTACAACAAGCTGGAAGAGAGTGCGCTTCATAATCTCAAGGTTTCTCTTGACGGATGAGAGGACATAAGTAGCATACTGTGTCTCACCTAACCTAACAATGTTCTTAAGATTTTATTTTCATGGGTGAAGATAACTCTGCCCAACTGAGTAGGAGAATCTGAGTATTTTCTGCGCCCTGGAGACTGTGATGGCAAAGGACTACAGAAGAAAGAGCTGGAAAGACCCTATGTGGAAGGGCCCATACCAGGTGTTGTTGGCTACCTCAATGATGGTAAAAGCGGGAGAGACCGATACTTAGATCCATGTTTCCCACTATAGGAGTGTTCCAACCCCAGGAGAGGAAGACGGCCCGCCATTGGGTAGCATTGTTGTCTTTTGTGTTTGTCTGTGTTTGTGTGTCTTTGCAGCAGTAACTCCGAGCTTCCCTATGGGTAGGCTGGTAGAAGGACACTTCGCAGACCGATGTCGATAGATTGAGAGGGACTCTGGCTGATCCGGAGACCCTAGTGACGGAAGAAGATTAACAGCTAAAGTGACCATACATCGGCGTCCAGGTTACACCAATGGCGGTACAGATAGAGGGGAGCGTGACCTGGTATCATCTAAACCATTGTACCAGAGTGAGGGAACCGATGACTGAGAGATGAGAGAGCTGAGGATGCTGGTGAGAATCAGATGGGTCAGGATGGCAATTACTGATGAGCTACATGTTCTTGCTGATTCCCTTGGCGGAGGGGCAGATCTTCGAGACCTTCGAGACTTTCGAGACCTTCAAGACCTCCTAGATCTTCGAGATATTCCAGACATTCAAGATGCACCAGATATCCCCATCATTGATCTCTCTGCACTTGACTAGTTCCCTGAGAATAAGGGGAAAGGGGTATTGATAATAGTAAAGAGCAGAAGAACAAGACATAGAAGGGATATAGACAGGATTAAAATGTATATTCTTGCACAGGCAGGAACCATAACTAAAATGAAGGAAGGGATCACTATTAAAATACAAGGGTTAAATTATTATTGGTGTGGGAGGAACCAGCACAAAGAGTATGGGGAAGTCACATGGGGTTGTGTGACCTTAAGATAATGAAAGAAAGAGACAGGTGAATCATAGACATGAGGAGAACAGCCCAAGACTTAGATAAACAATTTGATGTAGTACTTAGTGTTAGATTTCCATGGGAAGTGTTGTTGGAGTAGTTATTCCTTGGGAAAGTGCACTAAACCCTGTACATGTTAGAGCCATACCAAATACAGAAGAAAGGGAATGGAAGGAGCCGTTAAACAATGATTGGTATAGATGAGTACAATATATTACATTACAATTAAATAAAGAAAATAGTCTAATATGCACCACATCTCCGTTTTAAATAATTAACAGTAGTTCAACATTTTCACAGTTAGTAGGACTGTGCTATGATTCAACCACAACTTTTGCCATATCAGGAACTCGGAAAGACCATATTGGCCAGCAGAATGTTTGTAATATTTAGAAAATCATAAATATAAACAATTTTATAATCAACCAGGATGGGTAGAGAAGGGTAAGCAATTAGTGGTTAGAATAGGAACAAGGAAAAGCAAAGCGCCAGAGTAATGTCAAATAGACTATGAGCAAATATATAGGAGTGGTACAATAAAACAATTGGGTTATAGAATTTGGAAGAATACAAGGGAGAATGTGACATATGTGGCATTTATACAGATAGCCTTTGGAATACAGGGACCCTTTAAGGAAAAATGTATCAGGCAGCAGGATCAAGTATTAGAAATTGGTATTAAGAATGATTGGTGAAACATAATAACTTGTCATATAGTCAATGCTTATAGGGATGTTTTGGATTGGAAATGAACTCAACTAAATTGTTATGATTTGTCCTTTCTCGAGGTTGCAAGGGATGGTGTCTTGATGCCTAGCAGAGATCATTCGGTCCAGAATGGTGTGAACCTCAATAAAAATAAAAATAAACCTCTACCCGGCTGAAGAGGAGCAACAAAGGTGTTGAAGATGTTTCTGTCCAGCATCACCTCTACCAGGAGACCTGAATCAGAACCAGCATCCAATCGAAGCAATCAACTGCCTTTTCTTTTCTCTTATGCCTTTTTTCAGGAGTCCATTTGGAGTGGGCATGGATAGAGATTTATTCAAATATAACATCTCTGATGGTGCTGGTATACTGGTTGGCAAATGGACAAAACAGAATGGGGGTAGAGGTGAGGTGGTACAGGTGTGACATTGGAATTGGGACATTGCCATGGGCAATCCAAGATGAACTATGAAGCTATCTGAAGAACATAATGAAGACGCCAGAAGATTGAGTGCCGGTAGAGGAAGAGTGTTAGTTAAGGTAGTATGTTGATTAAGGAGGTATTATACACTGCTAAATTTATAGTAATTTAGACTAGGGATGCATTAAGATACTGATCTGTTGTAATTTTCGTTATGAGGAAGTTAATGCTAGAATTATGATAAAATAAATATACATTCTGCCAGTGTCAATATGTGCCAAGGTGAGAGATTTAACTTTGAATGATGGAACCAAAGTGAATAACTAAGAATTGTCATTCTAAATTTGTTTTGGGTAATTAATTTGATAATTATTATGAATTATAAGGTAACTGATTGATTTAAATAAGTTATTAATATGTTAATAACTAATGATGTTAACATTGCAATTAATGGATTAGATATTGATATTGATTCTTTTGATTGTTATAATACTTGTGATATGGGTAAAAAAGGTTATGTAAGCTAACGATGTTGACACTATTCTTAACATGTCCTAGATATTATGGTTAAAACAAAGTTGCATTTATTTCTTATATATTTTGATATGTTAGGATACTACCACGTATATTGGAAATGCTACAACAAAACAAAAGGGGAGCAATGGTTACAAAGCTCAAGAGAAAAACTTGGAGGTTAATTTAGAGAAAAACCTTTTGGATTTTTATCCAGTACCACACTGGGCTCCTTGTCCTCACCAGGATGGGTCAGACAATGAGGAAGATACATTGGTCTGAATATATATTCTTATAAAAATGTAACCAAAGATGGCAAGGCTAAGAATAAGTATATGCACATGCTTACACTCATTTTATGTTAACTTTTGTTTTATTGGTTGGGACTTAGAAAGTCCCAAAAGGGGGAATATATGGATGATTTTCTAATACATATGTTGTAGAATGAAACACCTATATACCTTAAATGCTTATGGATTGAGAACCAGTTGAAGGGTTAAAACATAGCAGAGACATTTCTTTAGCGCAAACGCTGTGCTTTTGATAACTCCCTGCAGCTGGTCTGGGTATGTCATTGACATGTGATGGAGATACAACTCCTCGTGGTGGCTGTGTGGAGATTGGAGTAACAATGGAACTAGTGTTATCATTTGTTTGTGCTTATGACCTGACACATAGCCACATGCACATAATCTCAAGGGTCCTGGGAGGATGCTTTTTGGGATTGGCTTAAATGTATGTGGTTGAGAATGGGTTATGGCCATGACATGTTTAATCCATGTTTAAGTATTAATTGAAATGTTTGATAATGTGTTATGAAAGTTTAAGGGTAAAACAGAATGAACATGATTGATACTTTCTACTCCAGATGCATGTCTGGATAGTGAATATAGTCAATACAGAGAGTGATTGTTCTTAAACGTACGTATGTACATAATTTTTGAGTCATGCCACTAATAAGATACAGAGGCCCCATTTAGAGAAGCACAAGTAGCCCTCGTGAGTAAAACAACATGTGGCACTGAAAGAAGTTAAGAATTTGCCTTAAGGGGGTAACTGTATATTCTATGTAAGCATGACTATGCATTTGTGTCTGTATAAAAGGAGAGCTCTGGGTCAGGGCAAGCAGTTTGTTCCATGGAGCAAGCTCGGCTTTGTTACACAATAATGAAGTCAAATTGTTGGATTCAAAAGCTCCAGTTTCTTGAGAAATATTTTTGAGTTGACTACTTTTGAGTCAAATAGTTTTACGACACTAGCTAACATTGAAACTAGTTGGTTAGCTGAAATTTGTCTTCCAGCATCAGTAGAGCACACGCCTGACTTTCCTCCACCAGTCACACAAGGAAAATGGTCTAATGCCTCCCATCAAAAAGAGAGCCAGACTAAGCAAGCACTGGTTACACCTGAAGCGTGAGGACTTGCAGCTAGTTGTGAACTTCATCAACAACTATGCAGAGAATAATGCAATAGTATTACCAGGACGCCACACAAGACACAAACACTTTGGTAGAAATCTGCTGCCATTACATGTGACAAAAGCAGCGGTGTTCTGTGGATGTACTGAAATTCCAACAGAAGAATATGGTTACTTAAAACTACCTAGAGTCTATGTATTTCGGAATTTTATTTTGCTATTTTATTAGGATCCCAATTAGCTGTTGCAAAAGCAGCAGATACTCTTCCTGGGGTCCACACAAAACATGAAACATTACATAATACATAACATTAATAGACAAGAACAGCTCAAGGACATAACTACAGTTGAAGTCAGATGTTTACATACACCTTAGCCAAATACATTTCAACTCAGTTTTTCAAAATTCCTGACATTTAATCCTATTAACATTCCCCTATCATCGGCCATATAGGATCACCACTTCATTTTAAGAATGTGAAATGTCAGAAAAATAGTAGAGATAATGATTTATTTCAGTTTTTATTTATTTCATCACATTCCCAGAGGATCAGAAGTTTACATACACTCAATTAGTATTTGGTAGCATTGCCTTTAAATTATTTAACTTGGGTCTAATGTTTTGGGTAGCCTTCCACAAGCTTCCCACAATAAGTTGAGTGAATCTTGGCCCATTCCTCCTGACAGAGCTGGTGTAACTGAGTCAGGATTGTAGGCCTCCTTGCTCGCACACGCTTTTTCAGTTCTGCCCACAAATTGTCTATAGGATTGAGGTCAGGGCTTTGTGATGGCCACTCCAATACCTTGGCTTTGTTGTCCTTAAGCCATTTTGCCACAACTTTGGAAGTATGCTTGGGGTCATTGTCCATTTGGAAGACCCATTTGCGACCAAGCTTTAACTTCCTGACTGATGTCTTGAGATGTTGCTTCAATATATCCACATAATTTTCCTTCCTCATGATGCCATCTATTTTGTGAAGTGCACCAGTCCCTCCTGCAGCAAAGCACCCCCACAGCATGAGGCTGCCACCCCCGTGCTTCACGGTTGGGATGGTGTTCTTCGGCTTGCAAGTCCCCCCTTTTTCCTCCAAACATAACGATGGTCATTATGGCCAAACAGTTACATTTTTGTTTCTTCAGACCATGTGCAGTTGCAAACCGTAGTCTGGCTTTTTTATGGCGGTTTTGGAGTAGTGGCTTCTTCCTTGCTGAGCGGCCTTTCAGGTTATGTCGATATAGGACTCGTTTAACTTTGGATATAGATACATTTGTACCTGTTTCCTCCAGCATCTTCACAAGGTCCTTTGCTGTTGTTCTGGGATTGACTTGCACTTTTCGCACCAAAGTACGTTCATCTCTAGCAGACTGAAGGCGTCTCCTTCCTGAGCGGTATGACGGCTGCGTGGTCCCATGGTGTTTATGCTTGTGTACTATTGTTTGTACAGATAAACGTGGTACCTTCAGGTGTTTGGAAATTGCTCCCAAGGATGAACCAGACTTGTGTAGGTCTATAATTATTTTTCTGAGGTCTTGGCTGATTTCTTTTGATTTTCCCATGATGTCTAGCAAAGATGGACCGAGTTTGAAGGTAGGCCTTGAAATACATCCACAGGTACACCTCCAATTGACTCAAATTATGTCAATTAGCCTATCAGAAGCTTCTAAAGCCATGACATCATTTTCTGGAATTTTCCAAGCTGTTTAAAGGCACAGTCAACTTAGTGTATGTAAACTTCTGACCCACTGGAATTGTAATACAGTGAATTATAAGTGAAAAAATCTGTCTGTAAACAATTGTTGGAAAAATTACTTGTGTCATGCACAAAGTAGATGTCCTAACCGACTTGCCAAAACTATAGTTTGTTAACAAGACATTTGTGGAGTGGTTGAAAAATGAGTTTTAATGACTCCAACCTAAGTGAATGTAAAGTTTCGACTTCAACTGTACATATATTTTTTTTAAAGGCAAACATAGCCTAGATATCAATACATACACAAAAACTATTTAGGTCAAATAGGGGAGAGGCTTTGTGCCATGAGGTGTTGCTTTATTTGTTTTTTGAAACCAGGTTTGCTGTTTATTAGAGCAATATGAGATGGAACAGAGTTCCATGCAATAATGGCTCTAAATAATACTGTACGCATTCTTGAATTTGTTCTGGATTTGGAGACTGTGAAAAGACCCCTGGTGGCATGTCTGGTGGGGTACGTTTGTGTGTCAGAGCTGTGTGTAAGTTGACTATGCAAACTTTTTGGGATTTTCAACACATTCATGTTTCTTATAAAAAGAGGAAGTGATGTCCGAGCCCCCGCAGAAATGTAATTAAAATTATTTAAAAATCCCCATAAAAATCTGTCTATTTAAGATAGAGATATCTTCATGTTTTTGATTATTTTTCATTCCATGTATGAATATGTTATTTAATGCATTTCTATGGGCTAATAGTAGTAATGCCAAATGTAATGTTTCATCAAATAAAACATTTATCTTAAAAAATGATACTAAAATTCAAAATCAAATAGCTAAATGATCTCACAGGAGAATGTTGTTTCTTAATTATCTGAAAAATTCTTAAAGCTGAGCGTATAATGCATTTGAAAGTTAAAAAAACAAAAAACATGCAGACATGTCTTTTTGAACATGTGAACTTTCATGTGCCTTATTAGTAACTTGTATGTAATCTGTAAATATATATAACATGTGAAATTCATAAGCTGTTTAGCAACAGAGAAAATACAGTATCTTGCATAGCCATGATTGGTTGAGATAATGAGGGGGCTGGGACATTCACAAGAAGAGAGTCAATTCTGTCACTCACGGCTTCTTTGTCAAATGGAACGTCCTGCTCCCCTGCTACCACAGCTATTTTGAAATATCCATTGAATTTGCTCATATTTTCATCATAGAGATGAGAACCTCCTTCCCTCAGCCAGGGCATTGAAAATGGGTCGTGGATGGGTATTCCAGCATGACAATGACCCAAAACACACAGCCAAGGCAACAAAGGAGTGGCTCAAGAAGAAGCACATTAAGGTCCTGTAGTGGCCTAGCTAGTCTCCAGAACTTAATCCCATAGAAAATCTGTGGAGGGAGCTGAAGGTTTGAGTTGCCAAACGTCAGCCTTGAATCCTTAATGACTTGGAAAATATCTGCAAAGAGGAGTGGGACAAAATCCCTCCTGAGATGTGTGCAAACCTGGTGGCCAACTACAAGAAACGTCTGACCTCTGTGATTGCCAACAAGGGTTTTGCCACCAAGTACTAAGTCATGTTTTGCAGAGGGGTCAAATACTTATTTCCCTCATTAAAATGCAAATCAATTTATAACATTTTTGACATGGGTTTTTCTGGATTTTTTGGTTGTTATTCTGTCTCTCACTGTTCAAATAAACTTACGATTAAAATTATAGACTGATCATTTCTTTGTCAGTGGGCAAACGTACAAAATCAGCAGGGGATCAAATACTTTTTTCCCTCACTGTAAGTTTGCCATAACAAAGGGATTTGAATATCTATTGACTCATGACATTTCAGCTATTCATTATTAATTAATTTGTAACCATTTCAAAAAAACATAATTCCACTTTGACATTATGGGGTATTGTGTGTAAGCAGTGGACAAAATGTATAACATTTTAATTCGTTTTAAATTCAGGCTGTAACACTTCTTTTTAAGTCAAGTGGTGTGAATACTTTCTGAAAGCACTCTAAGTTGGCTAGCTAGCCATGATGAAATGATAGCTAAATAGCTAGATAGCTATCTACATTGGATTATAGATTTCGAGGTTATTTAGAATGAATACCATTTACAGTGCATTCGGAAAGTATTCAGACCCCTTGACTTTCTACACATTTTGTTACGTTACAGCCTTATTATAAAATGAATGAAATTATTTTTTCCCCTCACCAATCAACACAGAAAACCCCACAATGACAAAGCAACAACAGGTTTTTAGACATTTTTGCTAATTTATTACAAATTAAAAACTGAAATATTTACATAAGTATTCAGACCCTTCACTCAGTACTTTGTTGAAGCACCTTCGGCAATGATTATAGCCTCAAGTCTTCTTGGCTATGATGCTACACGTTTGGCACACTTGTATTTGGGGAGTTTCTCCCATTCTTTTCTCCAGATCCACCACCATGCTTCACTGTAGGGATGGTGCCAGGTTTCCTCCAGACTTGATACTTGGCATTCAGGCCAAAGAGTTCAATCTTGGTTTCATCAGACCAGAAAATATTTTCTCATGGTCTGAGAGTCCTTTAGGTGCCCTTTAGCAAACTCCAAGTGGGCTGTCATGTGCCTTTTACTGAGGAGTGTCTTCCGCCTGGCCACTCTACCATAAAGGCCTGATTGGTGGAGTGCTGCAGAGATGGTTGTCCTTCTGGAAGGTTCTCCCATCTCCACAGAGGAACTCTGGAGCTCTGTCAGATTGACCATCGGGTTCGTGGTCACCTCCCTGACCAAGGCCCTTCTACCCCGATTGCTCAGTTTGGCAAGGTGGCCAGTTCTAGGAAGAGTCTAGGTGGTTCCAAACTTATTCCATTTAAGAATGATGGAGGCCACTGTGTTCTTGGGGACCTACAATGCTGTAGAATGTTTTTGGTACCCTTCCCCAGATCTGTACCTCGACACAATCCTGTCTCTGCGCTCTACAGACAATTCCTTTGACCTCATGGCTTGGTTTTTGCTCTGACAAAACTGTGGACCTAATATAGACAGGTGTGTGCCTTTCCAAATCATGTCCCATCAATTAAACTTACCACAGGTGGACTCCAATCAAGTTGTGGAAACATCTCAAGGATGATCAATGGAAACAGGAGGCAACTGAGCTCAATTTTGTGTCTTATGACAAAGGGTCTGAATACATATGTAAATAAGGTATTTATGTTTTTTTATTTTTAATACATTTGCAAAAACAATTAAAACAACTGTTTTTGCTTTGTCATTATGGGGTATTGTGTGTAGATTGATGTTGACATTTTTTTTTTTAAATTCATTTTATAATAAGGCTGTAACGTAACAAAATGTTGAAAAAGGGAAGGGGTCTGAATTCTTTCCGAATGCACTGTACATCTAGCCAGCTGGTAATTAAATGTTTGCTAAATCTAGTAGTTATCTTGTAGTGTCTACAATGCCATTGTTTGGTTGGAAGCAGGTTGAGTGTGTGCAGGGCATTGTAGTACAGCTGTAGCAGTCAACAGGCAACACAAGCTATAAGAGATTAATTAATTCATGTTTTAACCTTTTTTTCAGCATAAACCTGCTCTCCGCCACCAGTACAAGGAGATGAACGATGGTGAACAAGCAGCACTTCAGGTATTTTGTCTTTGTATTTTATAAGCTTATTGCTTGAACTTGGGAGTCAATTAATGTAATTACTGGTATGCAAGGTTTTAATGTCTATCTTGTGTCTACTTTCCTCCTTTACAGCTTAAATTGTCTGGAGTCTTGTGTTATTGTGGCCAAGGAACTTTCACTCAGATGGAACCAGGTCTCAGCTGCTTTGCAACATTGGCGTCCTTCCTCCCTGAGATGTGCAAGCATCCACTGAACTGGACACAAACCAGAAAACTTTTGCAATGAAAAGGCCATGGACATTTCATGTCCTGCTCCAAAGGCCAGGACAAAAATATGCTCTCAGGCTAGATATGGATCATAACATAACCTGTACGAAAGTCACTCAAAGGATCTCATTATATAGGCCTTGTCACGCCCTGGCTCTGGGGACACATTTTACATTTACATTTTAGTCATTTAGCAGACGCTCTTAACCAGAGCGACTTACAGGAGCAATTAGGGTTAAGTGCCTTGCTCAAGGGCACATTAACGTCATTTAGCAGACGCTCTTAGCCAGAGCGACTCACAAATTGGTGCGTTCACCCTATAGCCAGTGGGATAACCACTTTACAATTTGGGGGGGGGGGGGGGGGGTTAGAAGGAATACTTTATCCTATCCCAGGTATTCCTTAAAGAGGTGGGGTTTCAAATGTCTCCGGAAGGTGGTGAGTGACTCCGCTGTCCTGGCGTCGTGAGGGAGCTTGTTCCACCATTGGGGTGCCAGAGCAGCGAACAGTTTTGACTGGGCTGAGCGGGAGCTATGCTTCCGCAGAGGAAGGGGAGCCAGCAGGCCAGAGGTGGATGAACGCAATGTCCTCGTTTGGGTGTAGGGACTGATCAGAGCCTGAAGGTACAGAGGTGCCGTTCCCCTCACTGCTCCATAGGCAAGCACCATGGTCTTGTAGCGGATGCGAGCTTCAACTGGAAGCCAGTGGAGTGTGCGGAGGAGGGGGGTGACGTGAGAGAACTTGGGAAGGTTGAAGGTTGACATGTTGAGCCAGGGTGTGTAATTCTATGTATTCTATTGCTATGTTGGGAGTTCTAGTTTGTATTTCTATGTTGGCCTGAGTGACTCCCAATCAGAGGCAACGAGTGTCAGCTGGTTGTCTCTGATTGGGAGCCATATTTAAACTGTCTGTCTTTCCCTTTGTGTTTGTGGTTTCTTGTTCTTATTTGGTTTGTGTTCAACCGTAGACATCACGTTATCGTCTGTTGTTTTGATCGTGTGATCATTCGCTAAATAAATATATTCACCTTCAACGCTGCGCATTGGTCCTCCTCCTTAGACGATCGTGACAGGCCTAGGTCTAGATAGTGTTTTACCTTCATGCGTTTGTATGTTTAAAGTTTTTCCTAATTGTAGGCTACTACCTTTACAGTAGAAAATGAAGTTCATCAAGTATTTTAATCTTGAAATATTCTCTTAGTTTTTTAAGGACTACCTCACCGCATTAGCACACGGCCACATTCATGTGTTCACATGAGAATCATTTAAGAGATGTGTGTGTCTAAAGCTTCAGACGGTGTGAATGATGCTAAACTGGCGTAAACAAAGAGCAGCACTCTAGCTGTTCAATGTGAAAAGTTAACTTTATACAACAATAGGCAATTTAAAGGGATATTTCACAATACTTCTACTTCATATTCATCATCTCCAGCACCACCCCAATGTCAACATATGTGAAAATGGCGCGTTTCTAGTAAAAAATATAGAGGAAGGAAAGTGTTTCCAAGAACATCATCAACCAGTTAGTAGGCAATTAGATGCACACTGATGATGTCATTGGAAACACTTATCTTCCTCTTCCATCTTTTTTACTACAAAACATAGAAACGCGCCATTTTCACATATGTTGATGTTGATATTTATTATACAACAATAGACAATGTAATACAGTTAATGGTTTGCCTAATGGGGGAACATGGTGAGATAATGTTCAGAAAATCCATTTTCGCAATTTGGTGAAATAATTCCTTTTCTAAATATATATTTCCCAAGGATTTATGTAGAGAAAGTGTGAAAATCGCATCAAAATGTTTGAATTCCTTTTTCTCCTAAATGGGATTATTAATGTATCAACTTTTGAAGCAGCATTACTTCCCCATGTTTTGTTCCCAAGTATTCCCGTGCATAATAGAGAGACACGTGATCGTATACAAATGTAAGCAAGGTTTGAAATTCTTGTTTTAGTCAAATCTTTACTAACGACATCCCATTGGTTTTGAGTAAAGCCAGTGTGTCTATGTATGTAAATTACTCAACACTATACATGTCAGCTACCACAGTGACTGAAATTACAGCAACACTTAACAAAGAGCTGCAGTTAGTTTCAGAATGGGTGGCAAGGAATAAGTTAGTCCAAAAATTTCTAAGACTAAAAGCATTGTATTTGGGAAAAATCATTCACTAAACCCTAAACCTCAACTAAATTGTGTAATGAATAATGTGGAAATTGAGCAGGTTGAGGAGACTAAACTGATTGGAGTAACCCTGGATTGTAAACTGTCATGGTCAAAACAAATTGATACAACAGTAGCTAGGATGGGGAGAAGTCTGTCTATAATAAAGTGCTACTCTGCATTCTTAACAGCACTATCAACAAGGCAGGTCCTACAGGCCATAGTTTTGTCACACCTGGACTACTGTTCAGTCATGTGGTCAGGTGCCACAAAGAGGGACATAGGAAAATTGCAATTGGCTCAGAACAGGGCAGCACGGCAGGCTCTTGAATGTACACAGAGAGCTAACATTAAAAATATGCTACTTGTATTTGTGGAGGTATTGACATGTTGAATGCACCAAGCTGTCTGTTTGAAATACTGGCACACAGCTCGGACACCCATGCATACCCCACAAGACATGCCATCAGAGGTCTCTTCACAGTCCCCAAATCCAGAACAGACTATTGGAGGCGCACAGTACTACATAGAGCCATGACTACATGGAACTCTGTTCCACATTAAGTAACTCATGTCAGCAGTAAAATTTGATTTAAAAAACAGATAAAGATACACCTTATGGAACAGCGGGGACTGTGAAGCAACACAAACATAGACATATGCATACAAACACATGATAATATACGTACTATACACACATGGATTTTGTGTTATAGATATGTGGTAGTAGAGTAGAGGCCTGAGGGCACACAATTAATATGTTGTGAAATCTGTTATGAATGTAATGTAATGTTTTTAAAATGTATAATTGCCTTAATTTTGCTGGACCCCAGGAAGAGTAGCTGCTGCCTTGGCAGCAGCTAATGGGGATCCATAATAAATACAAATACAAATACAAATATCTGTTTGAAGTTCTTGCAGTCAATTTGTGGTCTGAAAATTATTTGTAAGTATGAACTGGGTGGTTCGAGACCTGAATGCTGATTGGCTGACAGCCATGGTAAATCAGACCGTATACCACCGGTATGACAAAACATGTATTTTTTACTGCTCTGATTACGTTGGTAACCAGTTTATAATAGCAATAAGACACCTCAGGGGTTTGTGGTATATGGGCAATATACGACGGCTAAGGGCTGTATCCAGGCACTCCGTTTTGCGTTGTGCCTTAGAACAGCCCTTAGCCGTGGTATATACCACACCCCCTCGGGCCTTATTGCTTAATTATGTTCTGGCCCCCCGACCATCCGTTCAAGACAAAAACGGCCCGCGGCTGAATCTTGTTGATGATCCCTGAACTACAGTCTATGATATTCAGTACAATTTTAAAGTCTGTACTTTTATCCAATTTAAAAAACACCATTTCAAATTTTTGAAAATAACACCGAAAAGAGATGGGGAGTCACATTACTTTACATAGAACCATGAGGAAACCTGTAGGAAACATTATGCTGAAATACTGAAATTCCCACAGAAGAACATTGTTTCTTAACATTCTCTGAACTATTTGAGAACATTCCCAATGTCAGTTGGAGAACCTAGGGGAGAACGTTCCTAAAACATTACCAAACATTTATTAAATGTAACCATGATTGAACTTTTAGGAAAAGTTCTGTTAAAGTAATGAAATACCAAGAAAATAAAATGTTTTTGTCAAGTTCCTTAAATGTGCTGAGAAAGTTCCAAAGCCAAGGAACTATCCCCAGAAAGTTGTGGGAAGGTTGTATGCAAAACAACAATAGGACAATCACGCTCTCACCAACCTCTAAGAAACATATGGTTCTCAGAACGTTATGTGCTAGCTGGGTAATTTCGATTGGACTGTGGCATCCAACCACAGTGCCATTAGGCACTTGGTTTCTAATGAAGACCATGATCATAATTCTGGAGGAATTGTAGAGGTATCGTTGTCCATAATTACTACCTCAACTGGCCGGTGTGATTTAAAGAATACCTGGGATAGGATGAAGTAATCCTTCTACCCCCCCCTTACCCCAACCCAAACCCCAACCCAAAAACTAAAAAACTAAAAAAAAACATTGTAAAGTGGTGATCCCACTGGCTATAAGGTGAATGCACCTATTTGTAAGTCGCTCTGGATAAGAGCGTCTGCTAAATGACGTAAATATAAATGTAAATTTATTTTTAGAGGGAAGGACAACCGTAACGTTGGCCAAATGTATACACTTTCATTGTCAGGATTCGTTTACACTTCAAGGATAGCTGTACAAGATCCGTCTATGGTGGTGAGGAACATCTAATCACAACGCTTCTGTTTTCCCTCTCTTTGCCTGAAAAAAAGTGCACCTCTACTTGTTTCTACTCTCTTTCAAGGTGAATTACACAACATTCCTTCTCAAGTTTTTATGAGCAGAGACGTTAGAATAAGAATGTGGGGACATAGTAAGGTGTTGACATTAATGCGTTTGGAGGACGACACCTTAAAATAGCAGCATCAACAAGGTCAGGTACATCTGATAGTGGGAAGAGAGGCACAAATATTTCCACTTGGCCAGGAAATAAGAAATTAAACAGGGAGGAGGGAGGGGGAGGGGAGGAGAGGAGGATGGGAGTGAGGTAGGAGGGGATGAGGGGTGAGGATGAGTGTCTGCTGTTGTCTGTTTGATTCTGGGCTCTGTCTTCCTGTATGCTGGGAAAGAAGAGCTGAGAGAAAGAAAGGGGAGTGGAAGATATAGATGGGTGGATGGAGAAAGAGACATCTAAGAGAGAGCAAAACGAGACACAGAAAAGGAGGGAGACAGACACAGAAGGAGCAGAGAGAGAGAGAGAGAGAGAGAGAGCAGGAAAGGTATCTCCCGCAGAAGCTTTCCCACTTCCTACGTTGCCTCCTCCATCCCTCCCATTCCTCTCTCCCCTCCTCCTCTAAGCCACATGACTATTGGTTAGCAGGGCATCCTCAGTGGAGAGGGCCGTAGAGCGGGGATAGTGCTGAGGCTGCGGCCAGCCATGATTACAGAGCTCCACTCAGGCCTACTAATCAATCTCTACACTCCAACCATTTCCTCTGGCAGAGTCTCCCTTTGATCACACTGAAAATGGGATCACACAGGTGAAGGGATAATGAAGATTCTACTCCCCTAATTGTAACCAAGGTGGTGGTAATATGTGTGTGTGTGTGTAAGTGAGAGTGAGCTTGGATCTTTATTTGTGAGTATGTATGAGAGGAATTGCACGAGAGAGAAGAGATACAGACAGAGAAAAAGAGAAACTGACAGTGTGTTTATGTGTGTTTGAGTGCACATGCATGTCCGTCTATATGCACGTGTGTGTGATGTAAGGGATCCTAAGTGGCCAGGGATAATGTGATCCACGTGACAGATAGATAGAGAGCACCATCACCAGATTCTTTCTAATTGAAAAAACGGTCCTATTGATTATCAATGGAAGAGCCCTGATTGAAACTACAGGGAAGACAGCTCTGAGAAATTCTCAATGTCTCCATTAACCAAATGATGATTGTGGAGGAAATTAGGATTGTCCCGTATGGCTGTGTTTACACAGTTAGCCCAATTAAGATTTTTTTTCTTCATTAATTGGCATTTTGACCAATCAAATCAGCTCTAGAAAATATCTGATGTGAAAATATCTGATTTGATTGGTCAAAAGACCAATTAGTGGAAAACAGATCAGAACTATAATTTCTGTTCTCGGAGCGTTAATAAAACCTCCCAGGAAAAGTTTCAAGGAACTAGTAAAAAACGATCTCAGAACATCCCTGCAACCTAAAAATAAACGTTTCCAAAACAGCCGAAATGTTCACTTCTGTTCTCAGAACATTTAATTTTTTTTCATTTTTCTCAGTAAATAAACATATGACTTTGTTTCCACAACAATGTGAATCCAAAAACATACAGTTGAAGTCGGAAGTTTACATACACTTAGGTTGGAGTCATTAAAACTCGTTTTATTTAACTTATAATTCACTGTATCACAATTCCAGTGAGTCAGAAGTGTACATACACTAAGTTGACTGTGCCTTTAAACAGCTTGGAAAACTCCAGAAAATGATGTAGACCTCCACAAGTCTGGTTCATCCTTGGGAACAATTTCCAAACACCTGAAGGTACCACGTTCATCTGTACAAACAATAGTACACAAGCATAAACACCATGGGACCACGCAGCCGTCATACCGCTCAGGAAGGAGACGTGTTCTGTCTCCTAGAGATGACCGTACTTTGGTACGAAAAGTGCAAATCAATACCAGAACAACAGCAAAGGACCTTGTGAAGATGCTGGAGGAAACAGGTACAAAAGTATCTATATCCACAGTAAAATGAGTCCAATATCGACATAACCTAAAGGCCGCTCAGCAAGGAAGAAGCCACTGCTCCAAAAACGCCATAAAAAAGCCAGACTACAGTTTGCAACTGCACATGGGGACTAAGATCGTACTTTTTGGAGAAATGCCCTCTTGTCTGATGAAACAAAAATAGAACTGTTTGGCCATAATGACCATTGTTATGTTTGGTTGAAAAAGGGGGTTGCTTGCAAGCCGAAGAACACCATCCAACCATGAAGCACGGGGGAGGCAGCATCATGCTGTGTGGGTGCTTTGCTGCAGGAGGGACTGGTGCACTTCACAAAATAGACGTTATCATGAGGAAGGAAAATGTTGTGTATATTGAAGCAACATCTCAAGACATCAATCAGGAAGTTAAAGCTTGGTCGCAAATGGGTCTTCCAAATGGACAATGACCCCAAGCATGCTTCCAAAGTTGTGGCAAAATGGCTTAAGGACAACAAAGTCAAGGTATTGGAGTGGCCATCACAAAGCCCTGACCTCAATCCTATAGAACATTTGTGGGCAGAACTGAAGAAGTGTGTGCGAGCAAGAAGGCTTACAAACCTGACTCACTTACACCAGCTCTGTCAGGAGGAATGGGCCAAAATTCACCCAACTTATTGTGGGAAGCTTGTGGAAGGCTACCTGAAACGTTTGACCCAAGTTAAACAATTTAAAGGCAATGCTACCAAATACTAATTGAGTGTATGTAAACTTCTGACCCACTGGGAATGTGATGAAATATATAAAAGCTGAAATAAATCATTCTCTCTACTATTATTCTGACATTTCACATTCTTAAAATAAAGTGGTGATCTTAACTGAGCTAAGACAGGGCATTTTTACTAGGATTAAATGTCAGGAATTGTGAAAAACAGAGTTTAAATGTATTTGGCTTCGGTGTATGTAAACTTCCGACTTCAACTGTATTAACTGTCTGGTACTCTTATTGTTTCTATTAGTTATAAATGTATTCCTTAATGAAATTGCCCAATGCAATGGTTTTATTATGATCCAATGGAATTTATTTGAATGACATTGACAGAATAACAAGAGAGATTTAGTGCTGAAGAAGAAATAAAGACAGTTAGCAGCTAATAACAGATCTTCTCTTTGACCCTAGCTGTGCCTATCATCCCCATCCAGCGGGCAGTAAACAGACACACCATTACAGCCAACGAGGGGTTAATAGCACTGTGAAACCATAACTGAGAGGACATAGTCCGTCTTGAGCCAGTGCCTCACACCCCATCTCTTCCTCAGTGTCCCTCTGTGCTGCAGTAGTAGTCAGTTGTCAGCCAGAACCCATCTAATGCAATTAGATGGAAAATGTGTAACGGGAGCATGTGGCGGTTGGCGGTGGCGTTCCCCAATGGCTAAGAGGTGCTATCTAGCTTCTCTCCCTGGCCCCAGATGGAGTTCACTATGCATGTTCACTTTAATGAAGGCATTGGTTCTGGTACAAAATACAACACCCACAAGGCATTGGGGTAAAAGTGCCAAAATAGAACTGCCAAGGACTCCCACACCATGTAGGGATTGAGCTTCTTTCATTATTCTATGGTTGTTAACCTCAAATTATGGCTAACACCTCTCATTTAGGTTTAATTCAGTGTGGAATCATTCTGTTGTGATGCAGGGGATATGGTGAGGGTGTTTACATTTGGCAGTTTCCTAATAGTGTGTTAGTGGTGTGATGACATTTGATGCATCTGTAGCCTTCGCTGACCCACATGGAGCCAGCATGGCTGCAGGGAAGTATCCAGCAGGGCTAAGCATGAGGGCACTTATCACTGACAAACATGCACCACACACACACACACACACACACACACACACACACACACACACACACACACACAGTCAACAGTAGAGAGAGCCAGAGAGCAGCCTCACCAGATTCAACACTTGATAAAAAATAGAAATATCATTAACACCATTACTGTAAATGCATACTTTCTTTGCCATTTTAATGTGAACATATACCACAATACCATTTGTGACCAGACAGCAGTTTTTGGTCTTATCTTCCAAAATTCAAAACTGCATTTTTTACATTGGATAAAAGTACAGACTCAGAGCTTCAAAATGTTACATCATACACTGTAGATGGATGAAATATTGGGAAGTAATGCTGCTTTAAAAGTTGACAAACTTATATACCCATTTAGGAGAAAGGGGCATTCTAACATTTTGCTGTGATTTTCACACTTGCTTTACATAAATTCTTGGGAAACATATATTTAGAAAATGAATAGTTTCACCAAATTGCCAAAATAGATTATCGGAACATTATCTCACCAAGTTCCCCCTTTAGGCAAACCATTAACAGTATTAAATAGCCTATTGTTGTATAATAAAGATAAAAGCAAATCACAATTTCTGGCGTCCGTCTTCCATTTACACACAGGTGTTCGGAGACACAGAGAGCTAATTAGCACAGGTACACCTCTGTCTTCCGTCTGTTTTCCGTAAACAAGTGATGTAGCATGGTAATATGGCCACGTGGAAACCCTAACAATATAAATTTGTGTACTAATTGAACTATTTTTTTTATTATTATTACTTCTCGCTAATATGAAAGATACGTTCCTTATGTTTACAAAACCGTCCTGCAAGCGATGTGTTTGAATGTTAAGAACGAGTGTTGGGGCTCTTAACAAAACTCAGTTGACCAGAAGATACTATTGTCAATAGGCGCTAAAGGTAGCTAGTTAGTGTCTATGAATGGGTAAGCAACTGTCCAGCTAGCTAGACTCTTAACTGTGTGGGAATTATGATTAACCGCAGACTGAAACACTTTCAAAATAATCCTTCCCACTCACCTTCAACCAGACTGCTTTTGCTGAGTTCTTTCCACAGAGCTGTGTCGATTTCAGGGCAATGTTGTTATTGAAAGCTGTAGCTACACTTTGCATGTCGTCCATGCTGAAAATATTTGTAAATCCAATGATCTTTCTCTCTTTCTCGTGAACTCTCTTTCTGGTGAATGTCCCTGCCCCCTCATTATCTCAACCAATCATGTCTAGGCAAGATTTTCTCTTTGGCTAAACAGCTTATTGATTTTACATTTTATTTATACCGTATTTACAGATCACATATGAGTTTGTTATTAAGGCACATGAAAGTCAAAATGTTATTTATCACATGCGCCGAATACAACGGGTGTAGACTTTACAGTGAAATGCTTGCTTATGAGCCCTTCCCAACGAAGCAGAGTAAAAATAGTAATACAAGAGGAATAAAATACACAAGAATGAAGCTAAATACAGGACGTACCAGTACCAGATCAATATTCAGGGATACGAGGTATTTGAGGTAGATATGTACATGAAGGCAGGCTACAATAATGAGTCTTTAGAAATGATCGCCTAAAGTCGGCAGGACGTTGTGTCATGGTCCCCTGAAGGTTTTTGTCTAGTTCCTGGTTTGTCCAGGGGATGTCACCTGATGTTCGCAAAGAAACATTACATCACACCTTGTTACTGTTGCCAAATGGCCAATGGTGACTTTAAAACAGTTACAGAGTTTAATGGCTGTGATAGGAGAAAACTGAGGATGGATCAATAACATTGTCATTACGTCACAATACTAACCTAATTGACAGAGTGAAAAGAAGGAAGCAAGTACAGAATAATAATATTACAAAATATGCATCCTGTTTGCAACAAGGCACTAAAGTAATACTGCAAAACATGTGGCAAAGCAATTAACTTTTTGTCCTGAATATAAAGTGTTGTGTTTGGGGCAAATCCAATACAACACATTACTGAGTACAACTCTCCATATTTTCAAGCATAGTGGTGGCTGCATCATGTTATGGGTATGCTTGTAATCGTTAAGGACTGAGGAGTTTTTCAGGATAAAAAAGTAACGGAATAGACCTAAGCTCAGGCAAAATCCTAGAGGAAAACCTGGGAAATTTCTTCACCTTTCAGCAGGTAGCTGAACATGACCCGATCGTAATGCCTGTGGTAAATTTGGGTTGACTTTGGATATCCCTGTGGAGCTAGTTAGGGACCATCAGTAAATTACACAACGTACACAAAACAATATGTTAAAATTCCAATAGCTCCAAATTCCAATCATTTAAAAACCTCAAACCAACTATAAATTGCAGAAATTCATATACAAATATTGAAAGCATTTAATGAGAAAACTATAAATATTGTCTCATTTCAGAAAGCCAAATCAGAAAGTGCAGTTGCCCTTTAAAACTAACTAATTATATATTGAACCTCTACTTTGTTACCTTTCAGATGAGCCAAGGAGGAGGACAGATGAGAACAGCAGCAGCCAGGAGCAAATGGTAGGGAAGAGGATGATTTAGGTGACCCAGACACAGGCCCAAAACAAGTTAAGCTACACCAGTATCCCCTTGACCGCTTTGGATTGCAAAACTTAAGAGACACAACAGACACAGAGACAGTAACAGAAAAGTAGATGATGGAAAGAGACACAAAACAATACACAGAAACAGCAACAGAAAAGTAGGATATGATCGCGAGAGACACACCAGACAAAGCACAAAGACAGCAACAGAAAAATAGGTGATGGAGAGAGACACCAGACAAGAAACAGAGGCAGCAACAGAAGAATAGAATATGATGGAGAGAGACACCAGAATAACAGAATAGGCCATAACAGAAATGGATAGACAAAGGAGACAGTAACAATCAAGAACCTGGACAGCAACAGACAAGACACAGACTCCAACAGACAAGAAACAGAGAAAGTGACAGAAGAGGACAGATGGAGAGAGAACAGAGGTGTGTTGAGCACACAGTAGACTGTATCAGTTCAAGCTGCTCTATAGATTTTAATTGGTTTTGTTTATTTGCACAAATTATAAGGTGTGTGTGTGTGTGTGTGTGTGTGTGTGTGTGTGTGAGAGAGAGAGAGGGTGAGGGTGTTTGGGTACTGTGGGATTATTTAATCAGTTTGGCTCATTGGACAGGTCAGAGTCTATGTTTGAAGTTGTTGAGTGCTTGTTGGCAATACACTGTAAATATATTTGTTCCAGATTAGAGGGTAGTGAACCAAATTCATGAATTTAACATTTGGGCAGGGGGAGAATGCCCCCGGAATCCCTTACTGGCTTTGGGCAAAGCCCCCAATGTCTTCAAATCCTAGAAACGCCCCTAAAGTGAGCTAGATTTTCTTTGTGTTCTGCCATATGTCGATGACATACAGTTGAAGTCGGAAGTTTACATACACCTTAGCCAAATACATTTCAACTCAGTTTTTCACAATTCCTCACATTTAATCCTAGTAAAAATGTCCTGTTTTAGGTCAGCTAGGATCACAACTTTATTTTAAGAATGTGAAATGTCAGAATAATAGTAGAGAGAATGATTTTTTCAGATTTTATTTCTTTCATCACATTCCCAGTGGGTCAGAAGTTTACATACACTCAATTAGTATTTGGTAGCATTGCCTTTAAATTGTTTAACTTGGGTCAAACGTTTCGGGTAGCCTTCCACAAGCTTCCCACAATAAGTTGGGTGAATTTTGGCCCATTCCTCCTTGCTTGCACACACTTTTTCAGTTCTGCCCACAAATGTTCTATATGATTGAGGTCAGGGCTTTGTGATGGCCACTCCAATACCTTGACTTTGTTGTACTTAAGCCATTTTGACACAACTTTGGAAGTATGCTTGGGGTCATTATCCATTTGGAAGACCCATTTGCGACCAAGCTTTAACTTCCTGACTGATGTCTTGAGATGTTGCTTCAATATATCCACATAAGTTTCCTTCCTCATGATGCCATCTATTTTGTGAAGTGCACCAGTCCCTCCTGCAGCAAAGCACCCCCACAGCATGATGCTGCCACCCCTGTGCTTCACGGTTGTGATGTTGTTCTTCGGCTTGCAAGCCAATCCCTTTTTCCTACAAACATAACGATGGTCATTATGGCCAAACAGTTCTATTTATGTTTCATCAGACCAGAGGACATTTCTCCAAAAAGTACGATCTTTGTCCCTATGTGCAGTTGCAAACCGTATCTGGCTTTTTTATGGCGGTTTTGGAGCAGTGGCTTTTTCCTTGCTGAGCGGCCTTTCAGGTTATGTCGATATAGGACTCGTTTTACTGTGGATATAGATACTTTTGTACCTATTTCCTCCAGCATCTTCACAAGGTCCTTTGCTGTTGTTCTGGGATTGATTTGCACTTTTCGCACCAAAGTACGTTCATCTCTAGGAGACAGAACGCATCTTCTTCCTGAGCGGTATGACGGCTGCGTGGTCCCATGGTGTTTATAGTTGAGTACTATTGTTTGTACAGATGAACGTGGTACCTTCAGGCGTTTGGTAATTTGCCTCCAAGGATGAGCCAGACTTGTGGAGGTCTAAAAAATGTTCTCTGAGATGGCTGACTTTTTTTTTTTTTTTCCATGATGTCAAGCAAAGAGGCACGGAGTTTGAAGGTAGGCCTTGGAATACATCCACAGGTACACCTCCAATTTACTCAAATTATGTCAATTAGCCTATCAGAAGCTTCTAAAGCCATGACATCAGTTTCTGGAATTTTCCAAGCTGTTTAAAGGCACAGTCAATTTAGTGTATGTAAACTTCTGACCCACTGGAATTGTGATACAGTGAATTATAAGTGAAATAATCTGTCTGTAAACAAAAAAAAAATAACTTGTGTCATGCACAAAGTAGATGTCCTAACCGACTTGCTAAAAATATAATTTGTTAACAATAAATGTGTGGAGTGGTTGAAAAACGAGTTTTAATGACTCCAGCCTTAGTGTATGTAAACCTCCGACTTTTTTTGTAAATGTTTGAGGACAGGGTTTTTTTCTTTTTGGATTCCATTAGAATGATAATTGAAGAGAAAGAGACAGGGCAACAACTCTTACAATTCAAACTATTGAATCCTGCAAGATACTGTTCTTATTTGCTGAAAAATATGCTTAAAAACAGACGTCTATATCAGGCCGGTAATACTAGTAAAGGCCCAGTGAACTACCTTTTTTATTCTGCAGGTTTAAACTAATTTCCTGCAATTCTAAACATTTTGTCATGGGGTACAGAGAAAATTGTGCAGTTTAATACAGTAATTATTATTTAACATGTCCTCACGTGGGATTGGAATTCACAACCTTTTGGTTTACGTTATTCCGATCTTCCTGCTACGCCACTGTCTCTTTATCAATGACTGATTTCATCTGTAGGCCTATTCCTACACTTTGCACTTCAAAGTAAATCTTAGCTCTGTTAAAAATACACTGAAGAAAAACTATTATATTTAACGTAGTGATTCAGGAGTAACATTAAAACAGAATAATATGCCCCACCAACATTAGACAACTATACTGAAAATCTAAACTCAAATTACTGAAATAAGTAAATGAAATCAATGAGAGAATAGTCAGATAACTAAAATAGCAGAGCAGATATGTATTATAAGTGATGCATGTGTAGGGGATTTCTGAAATAATTGAAAAGGGTAATATTCAAAAAAATTGTTTCAAGGGTCATAAACATTTCCTTGGTACCATCACACAACTTCCTAAGGACTAGTAAAATGAATGTCCTGAGAACGTCCTAAAAAGGTCTTGACATGGTCCTGAGATGGTCCTCAGTGACATGCTGGTAACTTACAGGGAACTACACAAATGTCCCCCATAGAACATTGCCTTGAGACTATCACGCTACGTTTTAAGGACTAGTAAAATTAAATTCCTGAGAACGTCCTAAAAATGTCCTGACATGGTCCTCAGTGACATCCTGGGAACATACTCATGACGTCCCCTGTTTGCTGTGTAGGCATCAGGATAGATATTAATACAAGTTAAATAAAGAACAGAGTAGCAGCAGCATAAGATGAGTGTAAAATGTGTATGTGTGTTAATGTATGTATGTATTGTATATGTGTGTGTACAGTGGCTTGCGAAAGTATTCACCCCCCTTGCCATTTTTCCTATTTTGTTGCCTTACAACCTGGTATTAAAATTGACTTTGGGGGGATTTGTATCATTTGATTTACACAACATGCCTACAACCTTGAAGATGAAAAAACATTTTTATTGTGAAACAAACAAGAAATAACAGAAAACTTGAGCGTGCATAACTAAAAGTCAATACCCCCCCCCCCCCCCCAAAGTCAATACTTTGTAGAGCCCCCTTTTGCAGCAATTACAGCTTGGGGTATGTCTCTATAAGCTTGGCACAACTACACCAAACGTTTTTGCATATTTATTTCTTTAAGCAATGGCTTTTTTTCTGGCCACTCTTCCGTAAAGCCCAGCTCTGTGGAGTGTGTGGCTTAATGTGGTCCAATGGACAGATAATCCAATCTCCGCTGTGGAGCTTTGCAGCTCCTTCAGGGTTATCTTTGGTGTCTTTGTGTCCTCTCTGATTAATGCCCTCCTTGCCTGGTCTGTGAGTTTTGGTGGGCGGCCCTCTCTTGGCAGGTTTGTTGTGGTGCCATATTCTTTCAATTTTTTAATAATGGATTTAATGGTGCTCCGTGGGATGTTCAAAGTTTCGGATATTTTTTTGTAACCCAACCCTGATCTGTACTTCTGCACAACTTTGTCTCTGACCTGTTTGGAGATGTCCTTGGTCTTCATGGTGCCGCTTGCTTGGTGGTGCCCCTTGCTTAGTGGTGTTGTAGACTCTGGGGCCTTTCAGAACAGGTGTATATATACTGAGATCATGTGACAGATCATGTGACACTTAGATTGCACACAGGTGGACTTTATTTAACTAATTATGTGACTTCTGAAGGTAATTGGTTGCACCAGATCTTATTTAGGGGCTTCATAGCAAATGGGGTGAATACATATGCACGCACCACTTTTCCGTTATTAATTTTTTAGAATTGTTGAAACAAGTTATTTTTTCATTCCACTTCACTAACTTGGACTATTTTGTGTATGTCCATTACATGAAATCGAAATAAAAATCCATTTAAATTACAGGTTGTAATGCAACACAATAGGAAAAACGCCAAGGGGGATGAATACTTTTGCAAGGCACTGTACGTGTGTTTGTGTTGTCTGTATGTATGTGTTGTGTGTGTGTGTGTGTATGTGTATGTGTGTATGTGTGTGGGTTTTGTGTGAGAGTGTCAGTGTAGTGTGTATATAGCGTGTATATATATAGTCTTGTGAGTGTGCATAGAGTCAGTGCAAGATAGGGTCAATGCAAATAGTCTGGGTAATCACTTAATTAACTATTTAGCAGTCATATGGCTATTTAGCATGTTTATGGCTTGGAGGTAGAAGCTGTCTCGGAGCCTGTTGGTCCGAGAGCTCATGCTCCTGTACTGTTTGCCGGACGGTAGCAGTGTGAACAGTCTGTGGGTGGAGTCGTTGGTAATTTTTCAGGCCTTCCTCCGACACTGATTGATATAGAGGTCTTGGATGGCAGGGAGCTCAGCCCCTGTGATGTACTGGTCTATCCGCACCATCCTCTGTAGCTCTTTGCGATCGAGGGCTGTGCATTTTCCATACCAAGCGGTGATGCAGCCAGTAAAGATGCTCTCGATGGTGCAGCTGTAGAACTATTTGATGCCAAATCATTTCAGCCTCCTGGGGGGGAAGAGGTGCTGTCATGCCCTCTTCACAACTGTGTATGTGGACCATGTTAAGTCCTTATTGATGTGGACACCGAGGAATTTGAAGCTCTTGACCCGCTCCACTACAGCCCAGTCGATGTGAATGGGGGAGTGCTTTCCACTCTTTGCCCTGTAGTCCGCGATCAGCTCCTTGGTCTTACAGATGTTGAGGCAGAGGCTGTTGTCCTGGCAACACACTGTTAAGTCTCTGACCTCGAACCTGTAGGCTGTCTCATCGCCGCCTACCAGCTTCGTGTCATCAGCAAACTTGGCCACACAGTCAAGGGTAAAGAAGGAGTACAGGAGGGAGCTAAGCACACACCCATGAGGGGCCACCTTGATGAGGGTAATGTTTAAGAAGGCTTTCTTGCAAAAAAACACATTTTGATGAAAAAAATGCCTTTCCTGTGAAGGAGAGCCGTCCGTCTTACACCCAGCTTTCCGAATTGAGACAAATTTCAGACTATAAAATGTATCTTTCTCAGACACACAACCTTAGATAAGTACAGATACAGTATGTGCCACTGTGTGACAGCCCTGTTGATGGCACCGGTGAAGAAACGTGGGCAATGTGTGCGGGTGTGTGATGGCGGTAAAAGTACACTACCAGTCAAAAATTTGGAGTCACATACTGATTCAAGGGTTTTTCTTTATTTGTACTATTTTTTACATTTTAGAATAATAGTGAAGACATCAAAAATATGAAATAACACATATGAAATCATGTAGTAACCAGAAAAGTGTTAAACAAATCAAAATACATTTTATATTTGACATTCTTCAAATAGCCACCCTTTGCCTTGATGACAACTTTGCACAATCTTGGCATTCTCTCAACCAGCTTCATGAGGTAGTCACCTGGAATGCGTTTCAATAAACAGTTGTGCCTTGTTAAAAGTTAATTTGTGGAATTTCTTTCCTTCTTAATGCATTTGAGCCAATCAGTTGTGTTTTGACAAGGTACCTATTTGGTAATTCACCAAGTCCATATTATGGCAAGAACAGCTCAAATAAGCAAAGAGAAACGACAGTCCATCATTATTTTAAGACATGAAGGACAGTCAATATGGAACAAAAGCTATGATGAAACTGGCTCTCATGAGGACCGCCACAGGAAAGGAAGACCAAGAGTTACCTCTACTGCAGAGGATAAGTTCATTAGAGTTACCAGCCTCAGAAATTGCTGCCCAAATAAATGCTTCACCGAGTTCAAGTAACAGACACATCTCAACATTAACTGTTCAGAGGGGACTGTGTGAATCAGGCCTTCATGGTCGAATTGCTGCAAATAAACCACTACTAAAGGACACCAATAAGAAGAAGAGACCTGCTTGGGCCAAGAAACACGAGCAACAGACATTAGACTGGTGGAAATTTGTCCAAATTGGAGATTTTTGGTTCCAACCGCCGTGTCTTTGTGAGACGCGGTGTTGGTGAACGGATGATCTCTGCATGTGTATTTCCCACCGTAAAGCATGGAAGAGGAGGTGTTATGGTGTGGGGGTGCTTTGCTCGTGACACTGTCTGTGATTTATTTAGAATTCAAGGCACACTTAACCAGCATGGCTACCACAGCATTCTGCAGTGATACGCCATCCCATCTGGTTTGGGCTTAGTGGGACTATCATTTGTTTTTCAACAGGACAATAACCCAACACACCTCCAGGCTGTGTAAGGGCTATTTTACCAAGAAGGAGAGTGATGGAGTGCTGCATCAAATGACCTGGCCTCCACAATCCCCCGATGTCAACCCAATTGAGACGGTTTGGGATGAGTCGGACGGCAGAGTGAAGGAAAAGCAGCCACAATTTCTCTGCATATGTGGGAACTCCTTCAAGACTGTTGGAAAAGCATTCCAGATGAAGCTAGTTGAGAGAATGTCAAGAGTGTGCAAAACTGTCATCAAGGCAAAGGGTGGCTATTTGAAGAATCTCAAAAATAAAATACATTTCCATTTTTTTAACACATGATACCATACGTGTTATTTCATAGTTTTGATGTCTTCAATGTTATTCTACAATGTAGAAAATAGTATAAATACAGAAAAACCCTTGAATGAGTAGGTGTTCTAAGACTTTTGAGTGGTACTGTAAGTGTAGCCATCAGAGAGAGAGAGAGAGAGAAAGAGAAAGAGAGAGTGAGATGAAGTGTGGGAGAGTAGGTGGGGATGATGCCTGAGTGAATTGACAACTCGTGCTGGCATTTCCACTCTGATCCAGACCATTCCAGCCCATCCAGGACCATTAGGGAGGGTACAGGATAGGAGTCATGTCCAACCCAGTATCAGGATGTATAAGCAAACGTCTATCCACTGGCCATTATCTGTATTCCGAATTGTCATAGCTAGACTTGTATTGAGTCATTAGACTATGCAGTTCAGATGTGGTTGGTTCATCTATTCTATTTTAATTACTTGCTCATCCTGCCAATTTGGGGGCTCGGAGAGAGAAGGGCTTGTCTCAGAGTTAACAAACTGCATTTCATTTAAATTATCTGTTCCACTCAGTCTATCAGAGTGCTTCATCTCAAGGCTCCAAACAACAGAATAAGATTGGATATCAAGGACTTTTCACCGGTCAAAGGAATAGTGCAACCAGACATTAAATATTGACACAAACTCAATATTGACTTTTAATTCATATGTACTTTTCAATTGAATCTATGTAAGTCACCTGAGGTCAACGAGTAAGGTTATTGGACTGTTGTTGTATTTGAGCAAATGTATTGTATACAGTTTATAGACACATTATGCTTAGTAAAAGTCACATATATTCGTCATACAAAGTCTCTATACATTTAAACAATATCAGATTAGCAGCATCAGTGGACAGCACCAGCGATGCTAATCATAATCAGTGTGGCTAGTGAGACTGTTCAGTTCGGCCTAGTGCCAAATGTGTTTGGAGATGTTCAGTACAAAACAAGATTAACAAGTTCAGAGCTGACATAAGCACATACAGTATGCAGCGAAAATCAAGTCCAATCTGAAAAAATTCAAGCCGTGTTTCCCACCGAGAAAAGTTCAAAGGTAATTTCACAGTGTAACACAAAACAGTCTGTGATTTCTCGACAGAATCCACATTTATTTCCTGACAAAAACATGTTTTTGCATGTATTACATTTACACCACAAGGGAAATAACGTAATAACACTAGTTGCAACCTTCACTGTAACCCCTGTGCTGCCCAAAAAATGGTTAAATGTACTCATAGTACGGTACAGACCTGGGGAGTGAGAGAAGTGATAGGAGCAGACAGTGCAGCCCTTTAAGTGCATGTGCTGCCAGATGGTGCTCACAGAAGCGTGATCATTTGGCATTTGTTCGCTAAAGTGCTCTGGGGGGGATGGAGAGAGCGATGGGAGGGAGGAAGGGAGCAGGGTAAGGGAGGGAGGGAGAGAAAGCCCATGAGCATGTCTCTCCTCGATGGCCATGCTGCTCCCTCTCTCTCTCTCTATCTCTCCCTCTCGCTCTTTCACTCCATGTCTGTCCTTGACAGAGAGCTGAGGCCCATTGGAGATCAGAGCCTCCCTCTGATGTCCCAGCGTACCTCTTTGCTTCTGTACTGTACACAGGGCCTGCCACCAGTCACCTCCATGGGATTACCTGTAGTTTGCTAATGGTCCTGTTTGATGCTCATGTGCTTAACAGATGCCCATATCAAAGATATCTTGTCGCCAGGTTATCGCTGAGGTGATGCCAGGAACCTAATGGCACAAAGTCACCACCTGTGATTTAAACTGTCCACCCTTTGATGTCTATGTGTGTGTGTGTGTGTGTGTGTGTGTGTGTGTGTGTGTGTGTGTGTGTGTGTGTGTGTGTGTGTGTGCTGCCAATTAATTACATCCATGTCACAGAGTATAGGCCTGTTAGTGATGAAGATCCATGCTAGGCCATCTGTCATTATATGGGTCTGCACTTCTCTATGTGAGCAATTCCATAGTAAGGTCAACATGAGCATGAAAAAATGTAATAGCTTATTTCCTTCCATATGTGCCTTGAATCTATGTATTTTGAAGTAAAGACTACATTTGGCATTTATATTCGCCAAATTGAATGCTATTGTTACTACAAAGTAGGCTACAAAGTCTTAAAAATAAGTATTTTCAGTTAACCAGATTTCATAGCTTTTGGCAATGGCGCACATAACTTGTTTTGGTACTCACATCTGTCCCCCTGTGTTTCTGACCAAGTCGGAAGGTTAATGAAACAATATCAAACAAATGTTGGTCCATTGAGTGCTAGTATAGAATTCTACAGTCTAGTGAAGATAGAACACTGATTTGGACAGGCAGTGTCACATCTGTAATGTTTATGAGGAAAGGTTGATATTGTGGATGCGTTTCTAGATTGTATGCAACATTTCTGTGCAAAACTAACTTTCATCAAGGGCTTAGGTGATGTACAGTATAATTTGTTTCCTTTCTCTCTTTGTCAGTACTCATTCTAAGTGTAATGGATATGACCATTACGGACGCTTCATAACATGATCAATGACTCACTAGTCAGCATCGCTGCATAACGCGATCATGATCAAATGTTCATGCCCTTCCTATTGCTTCTGTTACGTTAGCAGAGAAGCTAGTGGGCAATACTTATCGGTGTGTGTGTGTGTGATCTATTTTGGGTGTGCTCAAGTTCTCATATGAACTGCAATCGTGCGTTGTTCTGCTAACTGGAGCATTGCATGTGATCACATGGCATAATAAAGGTCTTACATTCATAAACTTAATTAAGGTCTTTAAAATCCATAAGAAACTGTCACCGGTCATTCTGAGTTTGTTTACTTCCTTAAGTACGGGTACCCCCCAGTGATAATATTGGTCTGTATCTGTGTTGTCTGTAGCTGTCAAGCCTGAGGTGATTTACGATCTTACAAGAAATGTCTACGAAAGTGCAAACCCTGTGCCACTTTTTTTTATTTTACCATTTCACGTAACGAAAATGAAGATGTTTAACCCTTCATAGGAAAGACATCAACATAATAACATGTCAATATATAGTAGAGATGATAAGGGATGAGTGAGGAATGAGTCCAGCTAGCTCAAATAAACAAGGGAATGAAATGTGTGTATCAATCCCTGAGTCTAGGGTTAGAGGTATACACTGAATCTACAAAACATTAAGAACACCTGCTCTTTCCATGACATACACTGACCAGGTGAATGCAACTTAATTAGGAAGGTGTTCCTAATGTTTCGTATGCTCAGTGGATATACAGGCAGTTTGTGGGACTGGTAACAGATAGCCTGACTCTGATGCTGTTGGAATGCAGTATTTGAGGAGAAACGACCACACAGGATTTGTGTACATCTTGCCAGCGAAGGACGACAAGGCTTGGCTGCAGGTCAAGTTGTCCAACAGGGGGAGGAGGTATCATTTCATAGAGACTGTGCTGGCAGATTAAAGGGTGTGAGATTAATACAAAGCATGAGTTTATAAAAAAAAAAATGTTGAATTGAGTTTGAGTTTTGTATGTTTATTCTGTTACTCAGTAGGTGATCGATAATAACATTTAAACATTTTAATAAAACATCTGCCATTAATGATCTAGAATGAAATTATTAAAATGTTGTACATTTGAAATGGAGTGCAGTGTCATTTGCTGTCTGTCTTTTGGGACCATGTCACATCCATAACGCAGAATGTCACATCCATAATAACATTTTCCTCTAGTGTCATTATGAAAGTGCGAATATTTCTATAATTGTTGAGGTATGCAGCGCTCTAATTCGCAATGAACATACAGTTTTTAAAATAAAGAATTGTGAATGCATTTCTTTGCACATTTGTGCATTTATGGTTGGTTAAGATGGGACCCACAAGTGCACTTTGATAGCAATATCTATTCAAGATACTGGTGATTTCTTGGTTCTTTGAGGTACACTGCATTTTCAGATGACAACAAAAGTATTATGATGAAGTTTGGTGAATAAATCTTTAATATATAAACACTTATTTTGCACAGGAATGTCACATCCATAACAATAAATGTTCCTTTCCAAATTAAATGTGACCATTTTTATATTTTCATCATAGTTGTTTTTGTGTATACCCAAGCCTTACTTTCAAAGTGGCTATTCATATTTTACCCTAAGACTTTAAGATTCACTGACTTTTGCTGATGTTTTGATGTTTAGTTACATCAAAGTGGTGTTACATAACGCTGGAATCGTAGATATATAGTGCTTCCCATATACATGTGTAGGATCTTAATTTGACCAGCTTCTCACAGCAGGAAAATTATCTTGCACCAACAGGAAATGTGAAGTATTGTGTGGATTATAATTAATGGACATTTGTGTAGGGTTGATAAATTTTTAGTTAGGGCAAATCAAGGCTAACATTTTTAAAGCTGCAATATGTGACCAACCACCTGGATTCGGTCCTATGTAGCAACATTTGAAATTGTGATTTTTACATTGGATAAAAGTAGAGACTCAGAGCTAGAAAATGGTATATCATACACTACAGTTGAGGGACAATGGGAAAGTAATCCTGCATTGAAAGTTAATAAACTTGTAACCCCACTTTTGACAAAATGGCCCTTGAATGTTTTAGTACACCTACTGGAAAGCTCTTCTTTGTCTACACCCATTCAGCATTGTTCACATCCTTTTAAGCCTTAGCCCCACCCATCTCTTTAAGGAATCACCTGAGGCCATGTGCTAAACAACCAAAAATGTCAAGACTAAAGGCTGGTTTATACTACGTCTATCGACATGTCTGTAGACAGTTGTCGCAGTGACATCTAGAACATTCTATTGTCGTCTGACATCAAACTTGTCGGTGTCGTTATGAAAAAGTATAAACACAAAAAATGACAGGCTGCATGACATCAGCAGCCTGGTGGTCCAAAATAGCATAACTGGTGTATTTTAACACCAACAAACCCATCCGTTTAAAAATGAATTTAGGATATGGCAATCTAGCAAACCAGGCAACTAAAAGCAACTTTCTAAACAATGTTTTGGTTCGTTTCTAGCTTGTTAGCTAGCTAGCCAATGTTAAGTTCAAATAAAGACCATATCATAGCTGACAACGTCTTAACTTTAACAAAATTGTATTTATTATTACAGGAAACTAAACTCACAACAAGATCATTATTTACAAGATAATGGCGAGCTAATTACAGAAAATAGCTTACGGTTGTGAGTGTGACAAAATAAAAGCAGGGCATTCTACCAGAGAATTTTAGAACTTGGATACTGTCTCATTGGTCTAACGTTATATCCTAATTTGACTTTGGTGCAGGCCATGTTGTTCTTCGCATTACCTTCTCTGGTAAACACACACTATATAAAATAAAATATACGTTTATTTGTCACATGCACAGGACACAGAAGGTGTAAACGGTATAGTGAAATGGTTACTTGCATAGTGGAGTCTTTTGTTTAGACATGTAGCTAGCTAGCTAAACAATTAACCATAATCCCAACTAATAACGTTACTACCATGCATGAATCTGCAGGCAACTAAATGTAGGTTCAATGTTAGTTAGCTAGCTAACATTAGGCTATAACTAGCAATGCAAATCGCTTTCTGAGATACAAATAATATTACTACACATATCATACACGATGTTAGCTAGCGAGCCAGCCTGCTAATGTTAGCTAGCTAGCTAACAGTACGCTTTAACTTGAAATGAAAGGTTTGCTGTGTGCCTTCACTCTGTCTTCCTCCTCCCTAGCCCTGCTGTTTCAACATAGCACCAAGAACTTGTCTGTCTCCCTGCCTGTCTGCCTGTCTCCCGCTTTTCTCGCACTCTTTACCCTTTGTAGTGTGTGAAACCTCAACATGTCTTGCGGGAACCTGCACAATGTTATTAAAATATTTTTTGGGGATTATAATGTATTTTGGTTTACAAAAATTATTTTTTAAATATTTTTTTATGAATAGCGCTTTTATTGATAAATGTGATCTAGCAGAGGTAAATGGCAAATATTAACCATGTATGCTGTCTATATTGGTTGTAATTGATATAAGTCAACATCTAAGTATTAAGTACTAAGTATTTTTAAATAAATTGTGATGCTGTATTGTTTTAAAAACCCAATAATTGTGTGGGTCCATCAGACCCACAAACATTGGGTGAACAACAAAAACATGAACACCACAAAAGGGTTAAAAAAAAGCAGCGTTAGAAAGGATTACCTACACATACTGGGTAGCTCATGTTATAGACAAAAGCATGCTACATGGCAGACCAATCCGAACTCATCTCTCTGCATGTCCAGCCCATCCATTATCTCAGCCAATCATGGCTAGCGGGGAGGTTCCTGTCTTTTTCCGTGGCTAAACCAACTAGGCTCGTAATTTAACAATTGTGTATGTATTTACAGATGGCATACAAGTTTGTTATTAAGGCACATGAAAGTTTACATATTCCAGAAGGCATTTCTCCCCCCAAAAAACGCATTTTGATAAAAAATAAATGTTTACAGTACATTCAAATGCCTCTCCTGTGAAGTAGTGACTTGCGACATACGCCTAGTTTCCTGAAACGAGTCACATATGTAACTTTTTGGGCGACCCAACCAAATTCACACAGAAATGAGAGTTATAGATATGTCATTCTCATTGAAAGCAAGTCTAAGCTGTAGATCTGTTCTATGTGCCCTATTTCTATGCTTCCCCTTCTGAAGTTTTGTTTTTGCGTGTTTTACTTTCGGTTTTGTACACCAGCTTCAAACAGCTGAAAATACAATGATGCTCTATACAATACTTGCTTGTTTTGTCACATAAAGTGAAATTAGGCGAACTATTAAAATTTTAGCAACCAGGAAATGGCGGTGCAATATCTGCATAGTGCATCTTTAAGTGGAAATTACAAACTTTGGAAGCCTTTTTAAACCTTTAATACACTACACATTTGCATGTCCTGCTGTACAGGACATTTCCTGCAACAACAGGGTGATTAAAAACGATCCTACAACTGTATGTCCATTATGTTTTTGGGTGAAACAAGTGTCTTTGAGAATTTATGGGTGTGCAAGTACAAATATGCATGTTTATATGAAATAGTGTAGAACTACAGTAGCACTGGTCTGTATGTGATTTTGACAAGTTTAGATGTAATAGAAGTGCATACGTTAGTTGTGAACACTATTTGATAATTCACAGCATCTGTGAATGTTTGAGCACAGTAAGTGACTGAGAATTAATCATATGTATTCAAATGACATTTTATGTAAATCGTGTCACATCAAGCTCTCTTAAATCTCATGAAGAAATCCTATAGGTCAGAAATCTGTTTCTATCCTGACCAATCTTACACCTCTTGATAAAATTCAATAACAGATGTAGAATTAATGCTGCGGGCAATCTCATCGATGTGGAATGAGACTAACAGACGGTTGCTAACTCATGGAAGGATTATTGAACGATGGAGATTCAAGCAGAGCAAAAAATTGTTGTACTCAAATTCATTATAGAAACCTCAGCGCTGATCAAAAACACCACTTTCTTATCTTCTTCCTGTCTGCTGGGATTCAAAGGCTGCAAGGTTAAAGGGGTCTACTAAGCTAACATACGGAACTGTGTTAAGATGGTCATACCATGGACAATTTAACTTTTTCATTTAGAATTGTAGGACCCGTTCAAGTATAAAAATATATACAGTATATAAACAATTTATTTGATAAAATATTGAATTTGGCCTTTATTGCTATAGTCCATAGAAACATATTGAATAACACATTCATGAATGGCAAAAAATACAGTCAAACAATAAATCATAAGGAATAAGGTTTTGAAGTGTCTGTCCTATTTCTAAGAGATATAAGAAAGCTCAGGAAATATTGTAGTTTTTTGGGACGCTTATTTTTGTTGGCACAACATTACCACCATACCTCACTTCATTTGTATAGATTACCTTCAGACGAGTCCCGAGTTTGTAGCCCAAACAGTTCGAACGCTACAGACAGAAGTTGGCACATCAGTGTAACCGACTTCAGATGAGTCCCGTGGGAGAACACCATCGTGTTCGTGAGAGTCTCATCTTTCCATAGAGTGGTCATATTAGTTTGTACACAGAAAAAAATGTGCTATCTACAACCTAAAAGGGTTATTTGGCTGTCCCCCTAGGAGAACCCTTTATAGAACCCTTTTTGGTTCCAGGTAGTACCCTTTTGGTTCCAAGTAGAACCCTTCCCACAGAGGTTTCTACATGGAACCCAAAATAGTTCTACCTGGAACCAAAAAGAGTTATCCTATGGGGACAGCTGAATAACCCCTTTTTCTAAGAGTTTAGGCCAAACTGTTCAGACACTACAGACGTTTTCATGAGAAGACCGATTTTTGGGATGTCTAATGGTCTGACAAACACCGCTGTAGCTAGGCCAGCTTCAACCGCAGATGCTCTATCTTAAACTGACAGATTTTGTGTGACACTCTGGCTCCGGGACGTTTGTATTTGAGCCAGGGTGTATTTTGTTTTGTTGGGTTTTGGTTTGGTTATGTTGGGTGTCTAGGTTGTTGATTTCTATGTTGGGTCTATGACTCCCAATCGGAGGTAACGAGTGTCAGCTGTCGGCTCGTTATCTCTGATTGGGAGCCATATGTATACTGTGTGTTTTCACCTTGGGGTTGTGGGTTTTTGTTCCAAGTTCAGTCTTTGTCACTGTTGGACTTCACTATCGTCTTTTGTTTTGTATTTACGTGCTTTACTCGTTAAAGTCATTATGTTCACTCAACGCGCTGCGCCTTGGTCCGCTTCTTTAGACGATCGTGACAGAAAAACCCACCATAAAAGGACCAAGCAGCGTGTCAAGCGGCAACAGGATTTATGGACGCCTATCAAGGATTCATGGACTTGGGAGGAGATTCTGGATGGAAAGGGTCCTTGGGCACAACCGGGAGAGTATCGCCGCCCTCGTGAAGAGCTGGAGGCAGCTAAAGCCGAGAGGAGGTGGTATGAGGAGGCAGCACGGAGTCGAGGCTGGAAGCCCGTGGGTACTACCCAAAAATTTCTTGGGGGGGGGCTAAAAGGGAGTGTGGCGAAGTCAGGTAGGAGACCTGCGCCTACTCCCTGGACTGACCGTGGAGAGCGAGAGTACGGGCAGACACCGTGTTACGCAGTAGAGCGCATGGTGTCTCCTGTACGCAGGCATAGCCCGGTTCGGTACATTCCAGCTCCACGTACGGGCCGGGCTAGATTGAGCATTGAGCCGGATGTCATGAAGCCGGCCCAACGCATCAGGCCACCAGTGCGTCTCCTCGGGCCGGCTTACATGGCACCAGCCTTACGCATGGTGTCCCCGGTTCGCCTACATAGCCCGGTGCGGGTTATTCCTCCTTCCCGTACTGGTCGGGCGACGGGGAGTATACAACCAGGTAAGGTTGGGCAGGCTCAGTGCTCAAGGGAGCCAGTACGCCTGCACGGTCCGGTATTTCCGGCGCCACCTCCCCGCTCCAGCCCAGTACCACCAGTGCCTACACCACGCACCAAGCCTCCTGTGTGTCCCCAGAGTCCTGTGCGCCCTGTTGCTGCTCCCCGCACTAGTCCTGAGATGCGTGTCCTCAGCCCGGCACCACCAGTTCCGGCACCACGCTTCAGGCCTACGGTGCGCCTCAGACGGCCAGAGTCTGCCGTCTGCCCAACGGGGCCTGAACTGCCCGTCTGCCCAAAGGCGCTTAAGCCGCCCGTCTGCCATGAGCCGTCAGAGCCGTCCGCCAGATCGGAGCCGCTAGAGCCTTCTGCCAGACAGGATCAGCCAGAGCCTTCCGCCAGACAGGATCAGCCAGAGCCTTCCGCCAGACAGGATCAGCCAGAGCCTTCTGCCAGACAGGATCAGCCAGAGCCTTCCGCCAGACAGGATCAGCCAGAGCCTTCTGCCAGACAGGATCAGCCAGAGCCTTCTGCCAGACAGGATCAGCCAGAGCCTTCCGCCAGACAGGATCAGCCAGAGCCTTCCGCCAGCCATGAGCAGCCAGATCCGTCAGCCGGCCATGAGCAGCCAGATCCGTCAGCCTGCCATGAGCAGCCAGATCCTTCAGCCAGCCATGAGCAGCCAGATCCGTCGGCCAGCCATGAGCAGCCAGATCCGTCGGCCAGCCATGAGCAGCCAGATCCGTCAGCCAGCCATGAGCAGCCAGATCCGTCAGCCAGCCATGAGCAGCCAGATCCTTCAGCCAGCCATGAGCCGTCCAGCCAGGATCCGCCAGAGCCGTCCAGCCAGGATCCGCCAGAGCCAGCCAGCCAGGATCCGCCATTGAGTCCGGTGCTGCCCCTTATCCTGGTGCTGCCCCTTAGTCCGGTACTGCCCCTTAGTCCGGTGCTGCCCCTTAGTCCGGTGCTGCCCTTTAGTCCGGTGCCGCCCCTTAATCCAGTGGGGTTTAGTTGGGGGGTGGTCATGTGGAGGAGGCTACGGAGGCGGGTAGTGACTAAGGTGGGGTGGGGACCACGACCAGGGCCAGAACCGCCACCGTGGACAGACGCCCACCCAGACCCTCCCCTAGACTGTATGCTGGTGCGCCCGGAGTTCGCACCTTTAGGGGGGGGTACTGTGACACTCTGGCTCCGGGACGTTTGTATTTGAGCCAGGGTGTATTTTGTTTTGTTGGGTTTTGGTTTGGTTATGTTGGGTGTCTAGGTTGTTGATTTCTATGTTGGGTCTATGACTCCCAATCGGAGGTAACGAGTGTCAGCTGTCGGCTCGTTATCTCTGATTGGGAGCCATATTTAGACTGTGTGTTTTCACCTTGGGGTTGTGGGTTTTTGTTCCAAGTTCAGTCTTTGTCACTGTTGGACTTCACTATCGTCTTTTGTTTTGTATTTACGTGCTTTACTCGTTAAAGTCATTATGTTCACTCAACGCGCTGCGTATTGGTCTGCTCCCTTTCAAGACGGTCGTGACATTTTGATGGTGATTTTGGTATTATATTACTTAGATTGACGCAAGGGTTCGTCAATAGACTCTTATCTAAACAGAAAAACTTTTGAGAATATTCTTAATAATCTCTGTCTCAGTTTAATTTCCACACCATCTTGTTTGTCTGCTATTAATTTCCATGAGTCAAATCAACCCTTATCGTTATTGTTAACTGACAAATTCATCTTTCTAAATAACTATTTGAAATACTCTGCTAAATGAACTCATGATGTTTCCATGTGACTATGTGTGTGTAATTACAAAAACTAAACTCAGAAATGTACATAGGGGGTTGGGAATTAACATTTAGCTTAATTTCTTGAGCTGTGGTCTTTTGGACATATTGGTTCACAGGTGAAATTCATTCAAATTGGCTGCAGGTCACATACACAGTTAGGGATGGCTCAGTAGTTCGGTTAATTTGAGTAGAATTGAAACAACATAACTTATATATCTGTCTATGATTCTCGTACATTTCAGTTTTACTTTTCCTATCATCTTCTTGATACACTACATGACCAAAATTATGTGGACTCCTGCTCGTCGAACATCTCATTCCAAAATCATGGGCATTAATATGGAGTTGGTCTCCCCTTTGCTGCTATAAACAGCCTCCACTCTTCTGGGAAGGCTTTCCACTAGATCTTGGAATATTGCTGCGGGGACTTGCTTCCATTCAGCCCCAAGAACATTAGTGAGGTCGGGCACTTATGTTGGGCGATTAGGCCTGGCTCGCAGTCAGCGTTCCAATTCATCCCAAAGGTGATCGATGGGGTTGACGTCAGGGCTCTGTGCAGGCCAGTCAATTTCTTCCACTTTGTGCATTTGGGCATTGTATGTTAAAACAGGAAAGGGCCTTCCCCAAACTGTTGCCACAAAGTTAGAAGAACAGAATAATCTAGAATGTCATTGCATGCTGTAGTGTAAAGATTTCCCTTCACTGGAACTAATGGGCCTAGCCCGGACCATGAAAAACAGCCCCAGACCATTATCTATCCTCCACCAAACTTTACAGTTGGCACTATGCATTTGGGCAGGTAGCGTCCTACTGGCATCCGCTAAACCCAGATTAATGTTCGCAACTAACATACAGTTGAAGTCGGAAGTTTATATACACTTAGGTTGGAGTCATTAAAACTTGTTTTCAACCACTCCACAAATGTCTTGTTAACAAACTATAGTTTTGGCAAATCGGTTAGGACATCTACTTTGTGCATGACACAAGTGATTTTTCCAACAATTGTTTACAGACAGATTATTTCACTTATAATTCACTGTATCACAAATCCAGTGGGGTCAGAAGTTTACATTCAGTAAGTTGACTGTGCCTTTAAACAGCTTGGGAAATTCCAGAAAATGATGTCATGGCTTTAGAAGCTTCTGATAGGCAAATTGACATCATTTGAGTCAATTGGAGGTGTACCTGTGGATGTATTTCAAGGCCTACCTTCAAACTCAGTGCCTCTTTGCTTGACATCATGGGACAATCAAAAGAAATCAGCCAAGGAGCCACTGGGAGCAGTTTCCAAACACCTGAAGGTACCACGTTCATCTGTACAAACAATAGTACACAAGCATAAACACCATGGGACCACGCAGCCGTCATACCGCTCAGGAAGGAGACGCACTACTTTGGTGCGAAAAGTGCAAATCAATCGCAGAACAACAGCAAAGGACCTTGTGAAGATGCTGGAGGAAACAGGTACAAAAGTATCTATTTCCACAGTATAACAAGTCCTATATCGACATAACCTGAAAGGCCGCTCAGCAAGGAAAAAGCCACTGCTCCAAAACTGCCATAAAAAAGCCAGACTACGGTTTGCAACTGCACATGGGGACAAAGATCATACCTTTTGGAGAATTGTCCTCTGGTCTGATGAAAAAAAAATAGAACTGTTTGGCCATAATGACCATTGATATGTTTGGAGGAAAAAGGGGGTTGCTTGCAAGCTGAAGAACACCATCCCAACCGTGAAGCACGGGGGTGGCAGCATCATGCTGTGGGGGTGCTTTGCTGCAGGAGGGACTGGTGCAATTCACAAAATAGATGGCATCATTAGGAAAGAAAATGATGTGGATATATTGAAGCAACATCTCAAGACATCAGTCAGGATGTTAAAGCTTAGTCGCAAATGGGTCTTCCAAATGGACAACGACCCCAAGCATCCTTCCAAAGTTGTGGAAAAATGGCTTAAGGACAACAAAGTCAAGGTATTGGAGGGCCATCACAAAGCCCTGACCTCAATCCTATAGTAAATTTGTTGGCTGAACTGAAAAAGCGTGTGCGAGCAAGGAGGCCTACAAACCTGACTCAGTTACACCAGCTCTGTCAGGAGGAATGGTGTCACGCCCTGGCTCTGGGGACACTTGTATGTTGAGCCAGGGTGTGCATTTCATTTGTTTATCTAGTATGTGTATTTCTATGTTGGCCTGAGTGGCTCCCAATCAGAGGCAACGAGTGTCAGCTGTCGTTGGTTGTCTCTGATTGGGAGCCATATTTAAACTGTCTGTTTCCCATTTGTGTTTGCGTGATCTTGTTTCAAGTCTGTTTATGTTAGACCGTGAACTGTCACGTATCGTTTGTTGTTTTGATCGTGTCTCTAATTAAAGAGTATGTTTGCCTGCAACGCTGCGCCTTGGTCCTCTATATATGACGATCGTGACAGAAGATCCCACCTCGACTGGATCAAGCAGCGTGACGAGGAGAGAGGATGGACTTGGGAGGAGATGAGTGCGAGTCTGGCAAGAGGGATGGAGGCCTTGGCCACGGGTAGGAGTGAAGCCCATACATTTTTTAGGGGGGGGCTAACGCCGTGGACGACGGGGCAGCAGGAGGCCGCCAGGTTACGGGAGTCACTGGTCACCAGGGGGAGGGAGGATGTAGAGGCACGGCGAGAGGTACTGGCGTGTGTTGCCAGTCCGGTCCGGCCTGTTCCTGATCCCCACGTAGGGCCAGTGGTGTGTGTTCCCAGTACGGTCCGGCCTGTTCCTGCCACTCACACCAAGTCAGTGGTGCGCTTCGTCAGCCCGGCACGGCCCGTTCCTGCTCCCCGCACCAAGTCAGTGGTGCGCTTCGTCAGCCCGGTCCGGCCCGCTCCTGCTCCCCGCACCAAGTCAGTGGTGCGTTTCGTCAGCCCGGCGCGGCCCGTTCCTGCTCCCCGCACCAAGTCAGTGGTGCGTTTCGTCAGCCCAGCTCGGCCCGTTCCTGCTCCCTGCACCAAGTCAGTGGTGCGCTTCGTCAGCCCGGCACGGCCCGTCCCTGCTCCCCGCACCAAGTCAGTGGTGCGCTTCGTCAGCCCGGTCCGGCCCGCTCCTGCTCCCCGCACCAAGTCAGTGGTGCTTTTCGTCAGCCCGGCGCGGCCCGCTCCTGCTCCCCACACCAAACCAGTGGTGTGCGTCGTCAGTCCGGCATGGCCCGTGCCTGTTCCACCGGTGGCTGGTCCGGCACCGGTCAGATGCTTCACGCCGGAGCTAGAGCAATCCGCTCCACCAGTGTGCAGTCCAGCTCCGGCCAGCGGGGCCAGACCGGACCAGGGGTACTTTGGGGGGTTGGAGAGGGAGCGGGGATCAGGCCCGGAGCCGGATCCGCCGCCTAAGCGGAGTGCCCACCCGGTCCCTCCCCTGTGGTGTTTGGTGGGCGCGGTCGGAGTCCGCGCCTTTAGGGGGGGGTACTGTCACGCCCTGGCTCTGGGGACACTTGTATGTTGAGCCAGGGTGTGCATTTCATTTGTTTATTTAGTATGTGTATTTCTATGTTGGCCTGAGTGGCTCCCAATCAGAGGCAACGAGTGTCAGCTGTCGTTGGTTGTCTCTGATTGGGAGCCATATTTAAACTGTCTGTTTCCCATTTGTGTTTGTGGGATCTTGTTTCAAGTCTGTTTATGTTAGACCGTGAACTGTCATGTATCGTTTGTTGTTTTGATCGTGTCTCTAATTAAAGAGTATGTTTGCCTGCAACGCTGCGCCTTGGTCCTCTATATATGACGATCGTGACAAATGGGCCATAATTCACCCAACTTATTGTGGGACGCTTGTGGAAGGCTACCAGAAACGTTTGACCCAAGTTAAACAATTTAAAGGTAATGCTACCATTTACATTAACATTTAAGTCATTTAGCAGATGCTCTTATCCAGAGCGACTTACAAATTGGTGCATTAAACTTAGGATAGCCAGTGGGACAACCACTCCCTTTTTTTTTCCTTTTTTTTATGGGGGGGTGGAGTAGGGGGGTTGGGTGTATGTAAGCTTTTGACCCACTGGGAATGTGATGAAAGAAATAAAAGCTGAACTAAATAAATCAGAGCACAGAGCCCTGGTTAGAATGTTGGGTAATTAGCCGAAGGGTCGCTGGTTTCAAATACAGGAGCCGACAAGGTGACAAATCTGACGATGTGCCCTCGATGTACCCTTGAGCAGAGGCCGACCCAAAACAACGCCGGAGGAGAGGTACTCGGAGCAGCCTTCTAGTCCGACTTAGGAGGCTTGCAGACCACCCACCGCTTTTGAGTATATTACTCGCTAATGTTCAGTCGCTGGATAATAAAGTTGACGAGCTCAGGGCGAGGGTTTCTTTCCAGAGAGATATCAGGGTTGTAACATACTCTTTTTCATGGAAACATGGCTCTCTTGGGATATACTGTCCGACTCGGTCCAGCCAGCAGGGTTCTCAGTTCATTCTGCAGACAGGAATAAATATCTCTCCAGGAAGCGGAGGTGTATATTTTATGATTAACGACTCATGGTGTAATTGTGGTAACATACAGGAACTCAAGTCCTAGAATACCTCACAATCAAATGCCGACCGTATTATCTCCCAAGATAATTTTCTTTGGTTATAGCCACGGCCGTGTATATCAACCCCTCAAGCCGATGCAACAACGGCCCTCAAAGAACTTCACTGGACTTTATGCAAACTGGAAACCACATATCCTGAGGCTGCATTTATTGTAGCTGGGGATTTTAACAAAGCAAATTTGAGGAAAAGGTCGCCGAAGTTCTATCAACACATCGACTGTAGTAATCGCGCTGCTAAAACACTCGACCACTGCTACTCCAATTTTGCTCCTCCCTTCATATAGGCGAAAATCAAACAGGAAGGACACGTGCTAAGGACTATTCAACGCTGGTCGCAATTCAACGGGTCAGACAAGAGACGTATGTGACAGGGTCTACAGACATTCATGGACTACAAAAGGAAAACAAGCCACGTCGTGGACACTGATGTCCTGCTTCCAGACAAGCTAAACACCTTCTCAGCCTGCTTTGAGGATAATACAGTGCCGTGGGCTCTCCTTCTCCGTGGCCAACGTGAAAAAGACATTTAAGCATGTTAACCCTCGCAAGGCTGCCGGCCCAGATGGCATTCCTAGCTGCATCCTCAGAGCATGCGCAGACCAGCTGGTTGGTGTGTTTGCGGACATAATCAGTCTCTCCCTATCCCAGTCATGCTTCAAGATGGCCACCATTGTCCCTGTACCCAAGAAAGCAAAGGTAACTGAACTAAATGACTATCGCCATGTAGCACTCACTTCCGTCATCATGAAATGCTTTGAGAGACTAGTCAAGGATCATATCACCTCTACCTTACCTGCCACCCTAGACCCACTTCAATTTGCTTACCGCCCCAATAGATCCACAGACGATGCAATCGCCATCACACTGCACACTGCCCTATCCCATCTGGACAAGAGGAATAACTAAGTAAGAATGCTTTTCATTGACAATAGATCAGCATTCAACACCATAGTACCGTCCAAGGTCACCATTAAGCTCGAGGCCCTGGGTCTGAACCCCACCCTGTGCAACTGGGTCCTGGACTTCCTGACGGGCCGCCCACCAGGTGGTGTAGGTAGGAAACAACACCTCCACTTCGCTGATCCTCAACACTGGGGCCCCACAAGGGTGCGTGATCAGCCCCCTCCTGTACTCCCTGTTCACCCATGACTGTGTGGCCAAGCAAGCCTCCAACTCAATCATCAAGTTTTCAGACGAAACAACAGTAGTAGGCTTGATTACCAACAATGATGAGACAGCCTACTGGGACTCTGGGAGAGTGGTGCCAGGAAAATAACCTTTTACTGAACGTCAACAAAACAAAGGAGATGTTAGTGGACTTCAGGAAATAGCAGAGGGACCACCCACTTTTGTACCTGTTTCCTACAACATCTTCACAAGGTCCTTGAGAGACGCAGAGTAGGTGAACGGATGATCTCCGCATGTGTGGTTCCCACCGTGAAGCATGGAGGAGGAGGTGTGATGGTGTGGGGGTGCTTTGCTGGTGACACTGTCTGTGATTTATTTAGATTTCAAGGCACACTTAACCAGCATGGCTACCACAGCATTCTGCAGCGATACTTAATCCCATCTGATTTGCACTTAGTGGGACTATCATTTGTTTTTCAACAGGACAATGACCCAACACACCTCCAGGCTGTGTAAGGGCTATTTGACCAAGAAGGAGAGTGTTGGAGCGCTGCATCAGATGACCTTGCCTCCACAACCACCCAAATGTGATGGTTTGGGATGAGTTGGACGGCAGAGTGAAGGAAAAGCAGCCAACAAGTGCTCAGCATATGTGGGAACTCCTTCAAGACTGTTGGAAAAGCATTTCAGGCTGGTTGAGAGAATGCCAAGAGTGTGAAAAGCTGTCATCAAGGCAAAGGGTGGCTATTTGAAGAATTGAAGAATCTTCAATTTGTTTAAAACTTATTTGGTTACTACATGATTCCATTTGTGTTATTTCATCGTTTTGATATCTTCACTAATATTCTACAGTGTAGAAAATAGTAAAAATAATGAAAAACCCTTGAATGAGTAGCTGTGTCCAAACTTTTAACAGGTACTGTATGTGACAATCAAATATATGTTTTATTATTGTTGTGTATTCCATGAAAAGTAGTTATTCTAGGTCAAATCTAAATTAGTATTTATTTGAATCCAGGTTTCCCATGAGACATAATATTAAGTTATACATATCCTCAGAGGGTGGAGGGGGACCTGTATCAATGATTCTGATCAGATAGACAGATCACCTGCAGAGATGGAGCACCTAATGTGCTTGCTTATTGTTATAAATAGTGATAACTAGGTATTACCATGTAGAACAGGGTTCTTCAATTCCGGTCCTGGAGGTCCGAAACAACTCTGTTTTTCGTCCTCTCCTTCTAATCAGGGGCTAATTCAGACCTGGGACACCAGGTGAGTGCAATTAACTACCAGGTAGAAATAAAAAACAGAAGTGTTTCGGCCCTCCAGGACCGGAATTGAAGAACCCTGATGTAGAACATCTAAATTACCTTACACATATGCTTAGTGAAGTCAAAAAAGCTCATACAACATTTACATTTTAGTCATTTAGCAGACACTCTTATCCAGAGCGACTTACAGTTAGTGAATACATATATTTTTATACTGGCCCCCCGTGGGAATCAAACCCACAACCCTGGCATTGCAAACGCCATGCTCTATCAACGCTACATCCCTGCCGGCCATTCCCTCCCCTACCCTGGACCAATTGTGCGCCGCCCATGAGTCTCCCGGTCGCGGCCAGCTGCGACAGAGCCTGGATTCGAACCAGGATCTCTAGTGGCACAGTTAGCACTGCGATGCAGTGCCTTAGACCACTGCGCCACTCAGGAGTTTACAAGTCTGTCATTGGTATGAATACTTGGTAGAACTGTAATGCAGAAACTAGCAATCTTCTGAATGTACACATACAGTAGTGCGCTATTGGTGTGTATTCTCAGAAAAGTATTTATTCTACAGGAAATGTTATATAAATAACAGAATTCCTATAAAATCCAAGATTCTATATGTGGAACTTGTTATGGTATTTGGTTTACTATTACATTTGGTTTAGTACTTACTATTCATTAGAATCCACATTAGCTGCTGCCTGGAGTCCAAACAGGATTCAAACAATTACATCACAAAAAAAAAAAACTGCCCACAACAAAAATAAAACAATAAATTATTACTCTATTATTACAAATTTGCGATATAACATTTACAATACTACAATATGACAATGTGTTTGTGTGTAGAGTATGTGTGTATGCGTGTGTGTGTTTGTGTCATGAACCCTGCATCCTGAGTCGGTTCCTGCCTGTGTTGTCATTTTCTGCTCGGAATCTCCAGTTTCCTGAGGGTTCTGGAACGCTCCCTGCCTGGTTGCCGGGCGACGTTGCTAGGCGGGAGCTCTCCTGATTAACCGCACCTGCATCCCATCAGCGATCTGCACACCTGGTCCTGATCATCACCCTTTTTAAGCTCTGACCTGACATCCATTCCCTGCCGGATCGTTAGCCATGAACAGTATGTTTATAAGTGTATCAGCCTTAGAGCTTCTAGCGTTCGTTTTGTTGTTTTGCACCTTGTTGGCTTGCTGTGTACTTACCTCCGTTTTGTTCTATCTGCAGTCACTCACCCGGAACCTTCACCCAACCCCTGCCTGGTGGTCGGCGGCTGCCGAGCCATTATTGGACCTGCCACTGCACCCCCACCAACTCATCTCCGCCGCCCGCTCTGTTCCCTGGATTATTCAGCATCGCTTTTGAATCTGTTAAATAAACACTCACCTTCGTTTTAACTCACCTTGTCCTGGTCTGCTTCTGGGTTCTGGCTTTGTAACCCGTGACAGAACGATCCGGACAGTAATGAACCCAGCGGACCTGGACTCTGTTCGCCATGCCATTACCTATCAGGAGAAGATGTTGGGACAACATAGCACGGCACTACAGGAGATAGCGTTGTCAGTTCGGAACCTTTCCAGTCTGAGGAAGATCCAGGCCCAGCTCAGTTTGCCGGTGGAGAATCCACTACCGGTTTCACCCATCTCGCCTGCCGCTTCTGGAGCTGTGTCCTTCCGTGAGCCCAAGGTTCCGACGCCAGATAAATATGAGGGGGAGCTGGGAAGATGCCGTTCTTTCCTTATGCAGTGTGGCTTAGTGTTCGATCTACAGCCCAACTCTTATGCCACAGACAAGGCTAGGGTAGCCTTTGTTATTGAGTTGCTGCGTGGTCGAGCGCTGGAGTGGGCTTCAGCCGTTTGGGAACGACAGGACACCTGCATGGCTTCATACCAGGAGTTCACGGCCGAGATGAGGAAGCTATTCGACCATTCCGTCCGAGGTATGGACGCAGCTAGGCGCCTGTTTTCGCTTCGCCAAGGAAGTCGCAGCGTTGCCGACTTCGTGATCGAGTTCAGGACGTTGGCTGTGGAGAGTGGGTGGAATGAGGAGTCTCTGCAAGCGGCCTTTTACCAGGGCCTGTCGGAGCAGCTCAAGGATGAGTTGATCTCCTATCCGGAGCCTAGTGACCTGGACAGCTTGGTAGCCTTGTCTATTCGGGTGGATAACCGAGTTCGAGAGCGAAGGAGGGAGAAGCAATGGGGCCCGTCCAATCGATCAGCTTCTCAGTTCCCAGTCGGGTCGGGGGGTGGACCAGAATACGTCGATCATTGTCCACCACACATGATTAGTGGAGAGGTCCTGCCTCCCGATTCTGAACCCATGCAAGTGGGGCGGCATGGGTTAACCAAGGAGGAGCGCCAACATAGACGTAAGACCAATTGCTGCCTCTACTGTGGTAGTTCGGGACATTACATTTCCACTTGTTCCCGGCGGTCGTCAAACTGCTCGGCTCGCTAAAGTTGGGAGGACTTTTAGCGAGCCAGTTTCAACCTCTCAATACCTCTGTCAGACCCCGTTTCCCGGCTACCCTCATGAACAGGAATCAGAGCTTAGCGATTAACGCTTTTGTCGATTCAGGTGCCGATGGAAGCTTTATTGATGCCGAAGTGGTGGAACAGCTGGGGCTTTCCAAGGAGCAATTACCGGAAGCCATTGAAGCTACCACTCTGAACGGCAGTAGTCTGGCACGTATCACGATGAGGACTGAACCGGTTAAGATGCTGTTGTCAGGGAATCATTCTGAGGTGATCTCATTCTTCATTCTGCCTTCTTCCCATGTTCCTCTGGTCCTTGGATACCCCTGGCTGAAAGAACACAATCCCACGTTCGATTGGGTGACTGGCAAGGTAACTAGTTGGAGCCTTGATTGTCATGCTAACTGTCTCAAGACTGCCTGTTCCCATTCGGTTCCCAGTCCGGTGATTGAGGCTAAACCCCCAGATTTGTCCCTGGTTCCCGAGACATATCACGATTTGGGGGAAGTGTTTAGTAAGCAGAGGGCTCTGTCACTCCCTCCCCACCGACCATATGATTGTGCCATCAACCTGTTCCCTGGAGCTGTCTATCCCAAGGGACGGTTATACAGTATCTCCCGACCTGAACGTGAGGCTTTGGAGACCTACATCAAGGAGTCCCTAGCTGCTGGTCTCATTCGTCCCTCGTCATCACCCCTAGGGGCAGGATTCTTCTTTGTGGGTAAGAAGGATGGCTCTCTTCGACCGTGTATTGATTATCGGGGGTTGAATGATATCACGGTTAAGAACAAGTATCCCCTGCCCTTGATGAGCTCTGCCTTCGACTCCTTACAGGGTGCTACTGTGTTCACCAAGCTAGACCTACGCAATGCGTATCACCTGGTCCGGATCAGAGAGGGGGACGAGTGGTTGACGGGTTTCAATACACCGATGGGTCACTTCGAGTATCAGGTGATGTCGTTTGGACTGACCAATGCTCCAGCTGTATTCCAGAGTATGGTGAATGACGCCCTGAGAGATATGATCGGTCTCTTTGTGTTTGTTTACCTGGATGACATTCTGATCTTCTCGAAGGAACCTTCCAACCACGTCCAGCATGTCAGGCAGGTTCTGCAGCGATTGTTGGAGAATCGCCTGTTAGTGAAGGCCGAGAGTGCGAATTTCACGCCCACACTACATCCTTCCTTGGGTACATCATCTCCAGGGGAGAGATTAGGATGGACCAGGAGAAGGTTAGGGCGGTTCTGGAATGGGCCCAGCCCGGTACGAGATTGCAGCTCCAGAGGTTTCTGGGGTTTGCGAATTTCTACCACAGATTCATCCGGGATTACAGCCGTGTGGCCGCTCCGTTAACTGCCCTGACTTCCAGTACCAGGACCTTCAATTGGAATCCGGAGGCGGATCGAGCGTTCCTGGATTTGAAGAGGCGATTTACCAACGCACCGATTCTCTCTCAACCTGACACGGCCCGTCAGTTCGTCGTTGAAGTGGATGCGTCTGATGTGGGGGTTGGCGCCATCCTGTCCCAGCGATGCTCCACTGACGGTAAACTCCATCCCTGCGCCTACTACTCTCGTCGTCTTTCGTCTGCGGAGAGGAACTACGATGTGGGTAACCGGGAGCTTCTCGCGGTGAAGCTTGCCTTGGAGGAGTGGCGCCACTGGTTGGAGGGGGCGGAGCAACCGTTTATTGTCTGGACTGACCACAATAATCTTGCTTACGTGCAATCGGCTAGACGTCTCAACTCCCGTCAGGCCAGGTGGTCTTTGTTTTTCGGACGCTTAGATTTTTCCCTGACGTTCCGACCTGGATCTAAGAACGGCAAGGTGGACGCCTTGTCCCGGATGTTCTCCAAGACGGAGGAGAGTGGGGCCAAGACCGAGACGATTCTTCCCCGGAACTGTGTCGTGGGAGCAGTTATGTGGAAGATTGAGGAGGAGGTTATGGCGGCCCTTCGGACGCAGCCCGGTCTCGGTAACGGTCCACCCGGTCGGTTGTTTGTGCCTGAGTCGGTTCGTTCTGCTGTCCTCCAATGGTCCCACGCCAGCAAGATGGCTTGTCACCCTGGCGTGGCTCGGACGATGGTGTTACTTCGCAGACGATTTTGGTGGCCTGCCATGGGAGAGGATACTCGGAGGTTTGTTGCTGCCTGTCCAGTGTGTGCGCAGAATAAGAGTGCCAATCGGCCCAGCTCTGGACTACTTCACCCCCTCCCTATTCCCCGGCGACCATGGTCGCATCTGGCCCTGGACTTTGTCACTGGGTTGCCATCTTCTGAGGGGAACACGGTCGTTCTGACTATCGTGGACAGATTCAGCAAGTTCGCCCACTTTGTGCCCATTTCCAAGCTTCCCTCTGCCTCTGAGACGTCCGAGATCCTGGTTAGGGAGGTTTTCAGGGTCCACGGGTTGCCCAGTAACATCGTTTCCGACCGTGGTCCTCAGTTTACCTCTGCTGTCTGGAAGTCCTTCTGTTTGGCCATTGGAGCTACAGTCAGTCTCACATCTGGTTTTCACCCCCAATCTAATGGTCAGGCGGAGAGAGCCAACCAGAAGATGGAATCCACGCTACGCTGCCTTGTCTCCTCCAACCCCACCTCCTGGGTCTCTCAGTTGCCTTGGGTTGAGTATGCCCACAATACTCTCCCTACATCTGCCACTGGGATGTCTCCCTTCCAGTGCCTGTATGGCTACCAACCTCCCTTGTTTCCTTCTCAGGAGAAGGACCTCTCAGTGCCCTCTGTTCAGGCCCACATTCGTCGTTGCCACCGGACCTGGCATCGGGCCAGAAAGGCCCTCCTTAGAGTTTCTGACCGGTATCAGCTCCAGGCGAATCGTCGCCAGATTCCCGCTCCCACCTATACCATCGGAGATAGGGTCTGGTTGGCCACACGGGATCTTCCTCTACGGACTGAGTCTAGGAAACTGTCACCGAAGTTCATTGGTCCGTTTGTGGTGGAGAAGGTGATCAATCCTGTTGCAGTTCGACTCAAGTTACCGAGAACGCTCAGAGTCCATCCCACCTTTCATGTCTCCTGCCTCAAGCCTGTTCTCCTCAGTCCTCTGTTGCCCCCTCCGCCTCCTCCTCCTCCCCCTCGGATGATCGGCGGTGGTCCTGCCTACACGGTGCGACGCATTATGGATTCCAGACGGCGGGGCCGGGGTTTCCAGTATCTCGTGGACTGGGAGGGGTATGGTCCTGAAGAGAGGAGTTGGATTCCTCGGCGACAGACCCTTGATGCTGACCTCCTTCGTGACTTCTACCGCCTCCATCCTGGCGCTCCGGGTAGTCCGCCCGGTGGCGTTCGTCGGAGGGGGGGTACTGTCATGAACCCTGCATCCTGAGTCGGTTCCTGCCTGTGTTGTCATTTTCTGCTCGGAATCTCCAGTTTCCTGAGGGTTCTGGAACGCTCCCTGCCTGGTTGCCGGGCGACGTTGCTAGGCGGGAGCTCTCCTGATTAACCACACCTGCATCCCATCAGCGATCTGCCCACCTGGTCCTGATCATCACCCTTTTTAAGCTCTGACCTGACATCCATTCCCTGCCGGATCGTTAGCCATGAACAGTATGTTTATCAGTGTATCAGCCTTAGAGCTTCTAGCGTTCGTTTTGTTGTTTTGCACCTTGTTGGCTTGCTGTGTACTTACCTCCGTTTTGTTCTATCTGCAGTCACTCACCCGGAACCTTCACCCAACCCCTGCCTGGTGGTCGGCGGCTGCCGAGACATTATTGGACCTGCCACTGCACCCCCACCAACTCATCTCCGCCGCCCGCTCTGTTCCCTGGATTATTCAGCATCGCTTTTGAATCTGTTAAATAAACACTCACCTTCGTTTCAACTCACCTTGTCCTGGTCTGCTTCTGGGTTCTGGCTTTGTAACCCGTGACAGTTTGTGTGTGTGTGTGTGTCTCTTCACAGTCCGCGTTGTGCCATGAGGAGATTTTAATGCTCGCTTGAGTTACTTGATGTGGAAGAGAGGTCCGTACAATCATGGGACTATGTAGTACTGTGCATTTCCCAGACTCTGTTCTGGACTGTGAAGAGACCCCTGATGGTGTGTCACGTGGGGTATGTATAGTTTCTGAGCTGTGTGTTAGCTGTTTGAAAAGACAGTTCGGTGCTTTCAACACGTAAACACCTCTCACAAATAAAGTCGTGATGCAGTCAATCTCTCCTCTACGTTGATCCAGGAGAGATTGACATGCATGTTATTGATATTAGCTCTCTGAGTACATTTAACGGCCAGCCATGCTGCTCTGTTCTGGGCCATCTGTAATTTGCTTATGTCCTTCTTGGTGGCACTTGACCATATAACTGTGTAGTAGTCCAGGTGTGATAAAACTAGGGCCTGTAGGACTTGTTTTGTTGATTGTGATGTCAAGAAAGAAGAGCAGCGCTTTATCATGGACAGACCACTCCCTATCATACAGTGAGGGGAAAAAAGTATTTGATCCCCTGCTGATTTTGTACGTTTGCCCACTGACGTTTGCCCACTGGTAGGTTTATTTCAACAGTGAGAGACAGAATTACAACAACGCATGTTATTAATGTTATAAATTGATTTGCATTTTAATGAGGGAAATAAGTATTTGACCCCCTCTCAATCAGAAAGATTTCTGGCTCCCAGGTGTCTTTTATACAGGTAACGAGCTGAGATTAGGAGCACACTCTTAAAGGGAGTGCTCCTAATCTCAGCTTGTTACCTGTACAAAAGACACCTGTCCACAGAAGCAATCAATCAATCAGATTCCAAACTCTCCACCATGGCCAAGACCAAAGAGCTCTCCAAGGATGTCAGGGACAAGATTGTAGACCTACACAAGGCTGGAATGGGCTACAAAACCATCGCCAAGCAGCTTGGTGAGAAGGTGACAACAGTTGGTGCGATTATTTGCAAATGGAATAAACACAAAATAACTGTCAATCTCCCTCGGACTGGGGCTCCATGCAAGATCTCACCTCGTGGAGTTGCAATGATCATGAGAACTGTGAGGAATCAGCCCAGAACTACACGGGAGGATCTTGTCAATGATCTCAAGGCAGCTGGGACCATAGTCACCAAGAAAACAATTGCTAACACACTAAGCCGTGAAGGACTGAAATCCTGCAGTGCCCGCAAGGTCCCCCTGCTCAAAAAAGCACATATACAGCCCCGTCTGAAGTTTGCCAATGAACATCTGAATGATTCAGTGGAGAACTGGGTGAAAGTGTTGTGGTCAGATGTGACCAAAATTTAGGTCTTTGGCATCAACTCAACTCGCCATGTTTGTAGGAGTAGGAATGCTGCCTATGACCCCAAGAACACCATCCCCACCGTCAAACATGGAGGTGAAAACATTATGCTTTGGGGGTGTTTTTCTGCTAAGGGGACAGGACAACTTCACCGCATCAAAGGGACGATGGACGGGGCATTGTACCGTCAAATCTTGGGTGAGAACCTCCTTCCCTCAGCCAGGGCATTGAAAATGGGTCATGGATAGGTATTCCAGCATGACAATGACCCAAAACACACGGCCAAAGCAACAAAGGAGTGGCTCAAGAAGAAGCACATTAAGGTCCTGGAGTGGCCTAGCCAGTCTCCAGACCTTAATCCCATAGAAAATCTGTGGAGGTAGCTGAAGGTTTGAGTTGCCAAACGTCAGGCTCGAAACCTTAATGACTTGGAGAAGATCTGCAAAGAGGAGTGGGACAAAATCCCTCCTGAGATGTGTGCAAACCTGGTGGCCAACTTCAAGAAATGTCTGTCCTCTGTGATTGCCAACAATGGTTTTGCCACCAAGTACTAAGTCATGTTTTGCAGAGGGGTCAAATACTTATTTCCCTCATTAAAATGCAAATCAATTAATAACATTTCTGACATGCGTTTTTCTGGATTTTGTTGTTGTTACTCTGTCTCTCACTGTTCAAATAAACTACCATTAAAATGATAGACTGATCATGTCTTTGTCAGTGGGCAAACGTACAAAATCAGCAGGGGATCAAATACTTTTTTCCCTCACTGTAGCTACCATTACATCAATATGTTTTGACCATGTTTGTTTACAATCTAGGGTTACACAAAGTAGTTTAGTCTCCTCAACTTGCTCAATTGCCACATTATTCATTACAATATTAAGATGAGGTTAAGGGTTTAGCAAATGATTTGTCCCAAATACAATGCTTTTAGTTTTTGATATATTTAGTATTATCTTATTACTAGCCACCCATTCTAAAACTGACTGCAGCTCTATGCTAAGTGTTGCAGTGATTTTACTTGCTGTGGTAGCTGATGTGTAAAATGTTGAGTTATCAGCGTACATAGACACACAGGCTTTACTTTCTATAGTACAAATATAAAAAAGTAAGGGGCCAAGTGAGCTACCTTGAGGTATGCCAAACTCTTCCTGGTTTACGTTAGAGAGGATTCCATTAAAGAACAACATCTGTGTTCTGTTAGATAGGTAACTCTCGATCCACAATATGGCAGAGGATGTAAAGCCATAACACACATTTTTTTAGCAGCAGACTCTGATCGATAATGTCAAAAACTATACTGAAGTCTAACAAAACAATTTCTTTCAGCAAATCATCAGTAATTTGTGACCAACCGACTCGATTCTGTCTTATGTAGCACAATTTGAAATTGTGTTTTTTACATTGGATAAAAGTAGATACTCAGAGCTAAAAATATATATATCATACACTACAGTTGAGGAACAATGGGAAAGTAATTATTTCTTGAAAGTTGATAAACTTGTAACCTACCTTTTGAGAAAATGGCCCTTGAATGTTTTGGTACCTACTTGAGAGCTCTTCTTTGTCATCGTTTGTCAGCATCGTTCACACCCTTTTAAGCTTTAGCCCCACCCATCTTTTTAAGGATTCACATGTGAGGCTACGTAGTAAACAACCAAATATTTCAAGACTAAAGGCTGGTTTATACTACGGGTGTGTTTGTAAATTTAGACAAAGAAGCATTGTCATGACTTGCCCTCATGGGTTGAGGATCAAAGATGCCGGCTAGGCAAAGGTTTGAACACCACCTTTTCTGGGGGCCAGTTTTATGACATGCAGAATTGGGAGAAGGAATTTCCCTGTGGAACAAAGGAAGTCTTCCCGCCAAGACTCCAACATCCAAAAGTGGATAATGAAACAATATTCCTACTTCAAAGAATGTGGGAAATGGTTGGTGGGGACATAAAGAACAATCATGTCAAATGTGTTACTATGTTGTGATGTCATTAAAGACGATGGAACAACATAACTGTATCTCTGGGGGTGTACACTTCCCAGTTATGAGGTTTGCATCTAATTGTTGTATAAAACGAATGATTAAGTATAATAATACTTTTGTGAAGATAACAATGTGATTTTAGCATTCTAGATGTGATGATTGTTTTCCATATTGATTTGTTCTCAGTCAGTGGCCACGCCCAGATGAGCACAAACATGATGAAACGCCCAAATGTTCTACTCAAGTATAAAACCCCTCGTGACGAAATTCACCTGAGACCAAGCAGATTACGGTATAAACCGGATGTTGCAAATGGTTGAATTTCTACCAGACCAGGACGCGTCAAGCTGAAGCTACACGGCTTAACATGGTTAGAGCAGGAAGCCCCACAGCAGAAAATGGTTGACACGCTACAGACCAGCAGACGTGAAGCGTGAGCTAAACGTTACAAAATGGTTAAACTCTACAGACCAGCCGACATGCAGCGCGAGCTGAATATGGCAAAATGGTTTAAAACTACAACTCCATTACCAAAGGAAAAGACCAGCAGACGTGAAGCGTGAGCTAAACAATACAAAATGGTTAGATCATGCAGAAATTCTGAAACTCTCAACCTCTACACGAGGTGAAGAAGAAGACAACGTGCTAGACCTTATCATCTCAGTCTGCAGCTGGCATGTATAGTCGTCTAGAGAACTTTCACTAAAGACACGAGTTGGGAAGGACAATCCCTCTCAGACAACTGTTGGTATATCTGAAGTATCTATCTAACAGATCAACTCTACGAACTACATGGTACGCTGAAGTATCCATTCTAACCACCACTACGACCAGAAACTCAACCAAGGACAAACCAGAGTCCTACATCATCAACTCAACTATCGAAGACAGCTACACGTAAATACATGTTGCATTTCTAATCCAAATGAGCTGTTATTAGGGTGCATAAGTATTATGATTACTGTGAGCGTAGTCTCCAAAGTAACAACGATAGTTTGAATCTCTGTCTCTCCCTTCCATTCTGACCCTCCTTCTACCCAAGCATTCATGCTATTGTTCGTCCAGTCAACTAGGGACCTGTTCTCATTGTACTAAGTTAGCAATCAATAACCTATGTGTGTGTGTGTGTGTTTGTATTCTGTGTTATTAGTTAGTGAGTTAGTAAATAAATAAATAATTAAGCCGATTTGTGTATTGCTGATTCATCAATAAGGTTAGGGTTCTTGGAGGTTCAAGGATTATGCGACTTTCAGAATGAGACTGATAAGAGGTAAGTATTTGATAAGTGACTTATCGATATAGAACATATACATATTCTAAGAGTTTATTTTGGGAGATTGTAACTCGTTAAACAACTTCTACCGTGGTGCCCCAAATTCCTAATGAGTTAATTTTTACATGATTAATTTAATCGAGTGACAATTAAACATAGTTAGTTGATTCGATAAATAACAGTCATACATTAAAGTAAGTCACGTCATGACAGCATCGTTCACACCCTTTTAAGCTTTAGCCCCAACCATCTCTTTAAGGATTCACATGTGAGGCTATGTACTAAACAACCAAATATTTCAAGACTAAAGCTGGTTTATGCTATGGGTGTGTTCGTAAATTTTATCTGGAGTGCCAGAGTGTGCTCTGGGCATTCGTAAACTCAGAGCGTTGTCAGATTGTCCGTTCGTAAATTCAGAGCGTTTCGCTCTCGGAGCGCACACTGGATGCTCCGGACGAAAAGTAGGGTTGATTCGAGCGTTCTGACTTAACAACAGCAGTAAAGCTCCCAAGCTGACTGGCTAACGTTAGCTAGCTTGCTAGCTACTTCCAGACACAAAAGGAACAGCTCACTCTGAACCTTTTAATATCCCTAGCAGAGCTGGTTAGGCTGTTATTATGTTATCCAGAGTGTTGGTGACTACAACTGTGCTGCTGGCAACAATTTCACTACGTTATTTTTGCCAATGTTTACTGACACCGGCCATATTCAATGGGTGTTGAGCGTTCATAAATGTGTCAGTTATTCTGCGCTTTGGCACACTCAGACGAGAGTGCTCTGAAATCAGAGTAGATAGCCAGAGTTAATTTTCCAGCCACGTCTATCGACAGTTGTAGTAGTGACATCAGAAACATTCTATTGAAATAGATATTTGCATAGTGGAGTCTTTTGTTTAGACATGTAGCTAGCTAGCTAAACAATGAACCATCATCCCAACTGTTACTACCCTGCATGAATCTGCAGGTAGCTAACCAACCAGGTTCAATGTTAGCTAGCTAACATTAAGCTATAACAAGCAATGCAAATGGCTCTGAGATAAGAATATTATTACTGTACAGATTATACACGTAGTGTTAGCTAGCTAGACAGACAGCTAACATTCGCAGGCTAGCTAACAGTACACTTTAACTTGAAATGATGTCATGGTTGCCCATAGTTTGAAGATGTAATCCGGAGCCTTCTGTGTGTTCTCTTTTCGACCTGATTAAAAAATAACAGAGAAAAAGTGTTATGTTACCCAATATGGCCTTATAAATCAGAGTATACCTGTGTTTAAGCCTCAAGGTCAATGACGACCAGCCAACGGCGCTGCAAAGATCACAATTATGTGTTAGATGTTTTTGCTTGGTAATGAACCTGAGGATATAATGAATCAAGTGCCCTCAGGATAATGGTTGAAGCCTGCATATATATAACATCACTCAAATCTAAAGCCTCCGAAGAAAAACAAGCCTTATGTGTTAATAAAAACCTTATCAAGTTCTCCGCATGAACAGTGTAGCTCAGCTTGCCATCCACCCTCACTCCCAAATATTAGTACACTTTGACTTGTTCTATAGTAAGTCCATCCAATGTAGTAATTACATGATTAGTAACATGCCTGGCATTTGAAAATACCATGCATTTTGTTTTACCTGTGATGAGGTGATTCTGAAGGAATCAGGCGCAGGAGGGTAAATCACAGCATAACAGGATCTATTCTGAACCACAGAATTACGCAGTAATGCGTGAAAACAATCCAGTGCGCAAAACAGGCGCACTGGAAAATACAAGGCACACAGGAAATATTCCCGGCAATACAAAATACACGGAGCTCCTCCGAGCTTCTCTCTTCTCCACAATAAACAATCACATACAAAGACAAGGGGGCAGAGGGAACACTTATACAGGTACTGATGAGGGGATATGAACCAGGTGTGTGTAATAAACAAGACAAAACAAATGGAATAATGAGATGAGGAGCGGCAGTGGCTAGAAGGCCTGTGATGACGAACGCTAAAGCCTGCCAAAACAAGGAGAGGAGGCAGCCTCAGAGGAAGTCGTGACAGTACCCCCACCTTGACGCGCAGCTCCAGCAGCGCGCCGACACCGGCCTCGGGGACGACCAGGAGGATGCGGAGCAGGGTGAGCCGGATGGCGACGGTAGAAATCCTGCAACTGGGAGGGATCGAGGATATCCCTCACCCAGTGGCGGCTCCTGAAAAAATTCTCAGGGGGGGCAATTTTTCTGATGATTTAGGTGACCTACACACATTTTAAAAAAGATATGTCCAGCAACAACATGAAGACAGGGGCAGCATATAAGTCAATACCAGAAGCATTTATTGACTGATCTCAAAAGTGTTGGCTTACCAGGGTTGGTGGAGCCCTCAGTTTCATCTTTGCCTCGCAAAGCTAACTCAAACACTCCGCAAAACTTCACACACTGGATTAGCCGGCTGAGGATGTGGCGGTTCTTGCTAATGTCGTAGTAAATATATTTGTTATAGTGAATATGGAATATGATATGTTGAGTAAAATGTTGTGCTAAGATCTATTTAGGTCAGGAGCTGGTTATAAGTTATGTTCCTATCCAATAACAATGGACAAAAGGGTCCTATCTTGTCAGCCTTGTCAGCAGGTGGCCAAGGACAACACCCACGCCATAGGCCTCTCAGTTCTTCCAACTCACGAGTTCTTGCTCTGAGGACACACACACACACACACACACAAACACACACACACACACACATCATCACTGTTAACACACACACACACACACACACACACACACACACACACACACATCATCACTGTTAAACACACACACACACACACACACACACAAAAATCCCCTCTCTTAGGCTGAACATTTGAAGACAGAGAACCCGACTCAGAGCCAATGCAACAGTGACAGTAGCCTGGAGGGGACCTCGCCCAACTCATCAGGACCAATCAGAAGATCAGAACTACTAGATTTAACCTACTTCATTTATTGCATAAAATGTCTGCACACAATGTTTCGGGGCTCTCTTCAGATAATAATAATAATAATAATAATATGCCATTTAGCAGACGCTTTTATCCAAAGCGACTTACAGTCATGCGTGCATACATTTTTGTGTATGGGTGGTCCCGGGGATCGAACCCACTACCTTGGCGTTACAAGCACCGTGCTCTACCAGCTGAGCTACAGAAAGTGGATACTCATGGATGCGCATCGCAATTGTAAAATGTCAACACAATTGGAGACACCACGTCATTTTTGGAGACATGTTATTGACAGTAAACTATTGTAGATGCGACTGCTAACTAAATAAAACATTTTAGCTGGCTAGCTAATCATCTTAGCTAAATGTGGGGCAAACAATTCAGTTATTTACCGTTAATTTGAGGGATTGGGGTGAAAGAAATCGAGTTACATAGTGATACTTTACGATATACTGTATTGACAATATCGCAATATTTTAGCACTAGTTGGCTGTACCTGCACCAAAACACCATTATTGTTCCTTCATAGCTTGTTCTCAATCTTTTCACATTGGGAGCCAATTTGTTTTCAGCACTTTTATTTCCATGACTGATCAAAACTCGTTCTCATGGCTTTCTGATCCCTCTGCAACAGACATATGGTGCGCAATAAAATCACAGTATCGAATCGCAATACGTATAGAATCATGAGACTCGCAATGCATATATCTTATCGTGAGGTTCCTGGCAATTCCCAGCCCAAGTTCATTTGCCACAACAAATCTCTTCGCTAGCAAACGCGATGTCTTCTCCAAAACGGCAATGTGTCTCCAGCAATGTTTACTTTTTTGACGTTCTATGGCATCTCCACTTTCCAAGCATATATGACCACATGTAATATTTTGGTAAGTGATGCAAATAGTGAACTATGTAGGGCCAGGATGTAAAATATATGTAGCTGCAGCAATGGGTCCGTGCACGCGATTCCAGATATCTTTACCTCTGAATAAACTGCCTTTATTATACCATATCCACCCTGTCCAAAGTCTCTACTTGGTCTCAGTTCTCCAGTAAACGTGTGATTATCAACACTAACCTCATCGTTGTGGCGGCGGACAGCTAGCCTGTATCCCTCATCCAGTTGAGTGGCAATGTTATTTTTTCGTTCGTACCAATTTTTGGAAAATCCTCGGGTGTAGGACTTTCCGCCTTTAGTAGAAACCTGTTGAATTATTAAATTTGGTCTGGGAGGTCCTAATTGTTTCGTTGCCAATTTATCTTCATTTGTTCGCCGACAAAAAGGAACTTCTTTCAAAGACACAATCGAGTTGCACTGAAGCCTAGCCATTTTGACAGTAATAGTGAATTGATTGACGCTGCTACCCGCTATTTTCTTAGTTACGTTCATGGTTACGTTACGTATGACGAAAGTGCAAGCCCTCAGACACCCATAGAGATTGTATTGAAAGCTCTGAAATTTGAAAAAAATAGATTTTACATGGGAGTCTATGACAGACTTCTGGGCGATTTTCAACCTGACTGAAATCGCCCCAAAAGGGGGGGGAGCCATTTGAAGCACGACTTTAGCCTGATTGGACATTTAGTGGCAGTGTGGCACTGTGGCAGATCAGACGTCTAGATTACAACACTGATAACTACTGTTGCCGTGATATAATTGATTAGAAAAAAAATCCCTTCCTTTTCCCGTTTGGCAGTGCGTTGCCCATATCGCCCTATTGAACACACCGCCCCTGCCCTCACCGGGACCCAGTACCGCTCCTCCGGACCGTACCCTTCCCACTCCACAAGGTACTGAAGGCCCCCCACCCGACGCCTCAAATCCAGGATGGAACGGACGGAGTACGCCGGGGCTCCCTCGATGTCCAGAGGGGACAGAGGGACCTCCCGCACCTCAGACTCCTGGAGCGGACCAACCACCACCTGCCTGAGGAGAGACACATGGAACAAGGGGTTAATGCGGTAATCTGGAGGGAGTAGTAACCTATAAGTAACCTCGTTTATTCTCCTCAGGACTTTGAACGGCCCCACAAACCTGGGTGACCAGAGGAGGGGGATGTGTGTGCCCAATAGATCAGACGGTCACGGACAAGAGAAGGCACGTACTGCTGCCCAGATGGACACTGAGGTGGAGATGGCTCTGTGCGTAACGCCCGCTCTATGTCCGTATCCATCGGCCATACTATTGGCACCACAATGCAGGAGGCCGGGAGTATGGGGGTGTTGTCTATGGGCCTCTCCTCTGTCGTACAGCCATGACAGTGCGTCTGTCTTCACGTTCTTCATACCCGGGATGTAAGATAGGGTAAATTCAAACCGGGTGAAGAATAGGGCTCACCTGGCCTTTGCGAGGGTTCAGCCTCCTCGCTGCCCGGATGTACGGTGGTCTGTCCAGATGAGGAAAGGGTGTATCGCCCCCTCGAGCCAGTGCCTCCACACGATCAGGGCTCGGACAACAGCCAACAGCTCCCGATCACCAACGTCGTAGTTTTGCTCAGCCGGGCTAAGCTTCTTGGAGAAGAAGGCACGGGGCGGAGCTTGAGTGGCTTGCCCGAGCATTGAGATAGGACAGCGCCTATCCCTATCTCATACACATCCACCTCCACCACGAACAGTAGAGATGGATCGGGATTGGCCAGTACCGGGGCTGACGTGAACAGAACCCTCAGGTTACTGAAGGCCGGGACGACCCACCCTTCAACAGTGATGTGATGGGAGCTGCGACCTTGCCAAAGCCCCGGATAAACCTCTGATAATAGTTGGCAAAGCCAATAAAGCGCTGCACATCCTTAACCGTGGTTAGAGTCGGCCAATTACGCATGGCTGAAATGCGATCTCCCTCCATCTCCAAACCTGAGGTGGTAAAGTGGTATCCGAGGAAGGAGATGGACTGTTGGAAAAACAGACACTTTTCTGCCTTGGCATAAAGGTCATTTTCCAACAGTTGGGCCAGCACTTTGCGAACCAGGGAAACACGCTCAGCGCGCATAGCGGAATACACCAGAATTTCATCGATGTAGACCATTACACTGCGACCAAGCATGTCCCGAAACATCTCATTCACAAAGGACTGGAAGACGGATGGAGCATTCATCAAACCGTAAGGCATCACCAGGCATTCATAATGCCCTGTGGTTGTGCTGAATGCTGTCTTCCACTTGTCCCCCTCTCGGACACGCACCAGGTTGTACGCACTCCGGAGATCTAATTTTGTGAAGAAGCGTGCCCCATGCATTGACTCAATCACAAATGGAATGAGGGGTAGAGGATAACTATAACGTATTGTCCCCTTGTTCAATGCTCGGTAATCAATGCAAGGGCGCAGACCTCCGTCTTTCTTCTTCACATAAAATAAACTTGAGGAGGCAGGCGAAGTGGAGGGACGTATGAACCCCTGGCACAGAGACTCGGAGACGTGTCTCCATAGCCTCCGTTTCAGCCTGTGACAGGGGATACACATGACTCCTGGGAGGCACAGCGTCTACCTGGAGGTTTATCGTGCAATCCCCCGCCTGATGAGGTGGTAATTTGGTCGCCTGCATTTTGGAAACGCGTACGCCAAATCGAGGTATTCGGGGGAATGCGCACTGTGGAGGTAGTGTCTGGACTTTCCACAGTGGTTGAACCAACGGAAACACCTAGACACCTACCCTGACACTCTCACCCCGTGAGACCCCTCTGCGGCCATGAAAAAGTGGGGCTGTGCAGTGCTAACCAGGGAAGCTCTAACACAATAGGGAAATCAGGAGACTCAATAATAAAAAAAAGTGACTTGCTTTCGATGAGTCTCGAGTGTAACCATAGTGACTGGTGCTGTAACTTCCCTAACGAACCCGGACCATAATGGTTGACTGTCAAGTGCTCTGATGGGGAGTGGAATGGATAGGGGATCAAATGTAATGCCTGGACTATGTGCAAATGACCTGTCCATAAAGTTCCCAGCTGCACCTGAATCGACTAGCGCCTTACACTGGGGAACTATCGTGTAATCAGGAAATGTGTAGGGTACAGTGCGCAGGAGAAGGCTCTGAACGAGTGTGGGTGTTCGATACCTGGGGTGATTCAAGAGTGCCCTGCCTGCCGCCTCCAGACCCAAAAGAATGCAGACGACAGTGTGCAGCAGAATGTCCTCCCATGCCACAAGTGTGACACTTGTGCTATCGTCCTCCGCTCGTGATCTGGGTTGGGGGGGGGGGGGGGGTGGAATGGGCAGGACCCTTCCAGGACGTCCACCAGTTGATCGAAAGACAACATGGTGTCCCGGCATGCTAGCTCCCTTCGGACGTCCTCTCGTAGATGTCACCGGAAGTGGTCAATGAGGGCCCGCCCGTTCCACCCGGACCCAGCCGCTACTGTACGAAACTCCAGGGCGAAGTCCTGCGCGGTCCTCGTCCTCTGTCTCAGGTGGACCAGCCGCTCACCCGCCTCTCTACCTTCGGGCGGGTGATCGAAGACGGCCCGAAAGAGGCGAGCGAACTCCCCATAGTTGTCCAAAGCGGCTCCTCCACTCCAGACCGCGTTGCTCTTTGGGCATTTTCAAAAGCTAAAGATAAACTACTACCACTTGAATAAAGAACAGTATCATCTGCATAAAAATGAACATCCACTGTTTCAATATGATCCCCAATGTTGTTGATATACAAAATGAACAACAGTGGGCCCAAAATAGAACCTTTGCGGAACACCTGAGCACAGTTCTATACAACCATCCGCCATTACACATTGTGTATGATTTGATAGGTAATTTATAAACCAATCTAGAGCATGACCAGTAATTCCACAACATTTTAACCTTTTCACCAACACAGCATGGTCCACGGTGTCAAAAGCCTTTGACAAATTAATAAAGACAGACACACAATGTAACTTCTTCTCAAGAGCACAGTGAATGTAATTTAAAACCTTAAATGTTGCTGAAACAGTGCTGTGGCCAGACTTAAAACCTGATTTTATTCCATTTAAGATGTTGTTTTCTTGGAGGTAGGCCTTCAGCTGCCTACTAACTAAGGACTCCAGTACCTTAGACAGTACAGACAGTTTTGATATGGGTCTATAGTTGTCAAGTAGCGAAGGATCTCCACCTTCGCAGCACAAAAGCAGATTTCTACAACTTTGAGATTTCCTTAACGTCAAGCGTGAGGTTAAAAAAACATGTTAAGGGGGGAGCAATGATATCTGCAGCTAGGTGTAGGAGGTGGGGGTCTAGATCATCAGGGCCAGGGAATTTCTTTCGAACAATTTCTTTCAGGGCTATACGCACTTCTGAAACAGAGAAGGTTGATAAGGAGAACCTGGCGAAGGAGTGCACAGGGGTGTCAGGTAAATTCTCAGGGGGCTCATTTAGACCTTTAACCTTTTCAAATAAACTGCCTGCATCTAGAAAAAGCTGATTTAAGGCTTTCAGAATAGAGGTTCTCTCAGTTACAATCTGTGTGTCTACCAACATATGTTTGGGAAGCTGTGCATCTTTTTTGCACTCAAAACTTTTCCCTACTTGCCAAAATGTGCATACATCCTGGAATGCGTTGTGGAAGTAAGAAAATTATAATTCAACATCAGGGATGAATTATATTCTATTCCATTCAATGATAAATACATCATGTAAAAAACCTTGAATATCAAACTGCATCTAGTTTATTTTCGTAATAACATGTGGAGATCGCTTAGGAATTTTACCATCTCTCACACAGGCAATAGCACAGTGATCACTTATGATATTTGCAAAAATACCAGAAGCATTAAAAAGATGAGGAGTATTAGTTAAGATCAAATCAATCAAAGAGGATTTCAGAGGATACTTTATATTCAACCTTGTTACACTGTTGACAATCTGGGTGAGATTATAGGTTTTGCATAGAATTTTGAATTAATCAGAGCTAGATGTTAACCAATCCTGATCCAGATCACCCATCAGGAAGTGGAGGCTATGCTGAGGATGGGAGTCATCGAAGAGTCCCACAGCGCATGGTGCAGCTCCATTGTGTTGGTGCCCAAACCGGACGGTAGCCTGCGCTTCTGTAGTCCTCCGACCCCACCAACTTTACGCAGCGGCCTATTTGGATGATATCATCATCCACAGCCAAGGTTGGGAAGAGCACCTGCCGTGCCTCCAGGCGGTGCTGGATGCACTCAGGCAAGCCAGGTTGACAGCGAACCCCAAGAAATACAAGCTAGGGTTCGAGGAGGTGGGGTACCGCCTGGAGGCGGAAGGTCCACACGGTACGTGACTGGCCCGTTCCACGCATCAAGACACAGGTCAAGTCCTTCCTGGGACTGGCAGTATACTACAGCCGGTGTTTCCCCAAATTTGCGGCTATAGCCTCCCCCTTTACCCATCTAACCAGGGCCCGCCTCCCAAAAACAGCTAAATGGACGGGCGAGACTGAAGCGGCGTTCAGGCACCTGAAGGAAGCGCTGTGCTCCCCTCCGATTCTCTCAGGCCAGGACTAATTGGGGCTGATTGAGGTTGTTGAGTAATCATGGGGCTGATTGCTCACCATTATTTTATCCAACGTACTTTACTCGCATAAAAAAGTTGGATGGAAACCTGGTTATTGACCATACTACCATTTCTTTGGGAGGTGATATGCTTTCCATGTACTCTGTTGCTAATTATGACAGGAAGGACTGGAGCACTAACAGACCAGGCCATCAGGCTCTAAAAGTAAAGTGACTTTGAGGATTTGGGCATGCTTTTTGAAGCATCCTGTCATGGTAGCGATGCTAATGCTGCCTGTGGGCTAAGTATATAAAGAAAACTAAGTCATTTTTTTGGTCATTGTCTCTCGGGTCATTTCACGTCAAAATGTACAAGAAAGAGGATTTCGACACCAACCATCTCAGATTGTTCTGAAATTGTTTCTGTAGTCAGTAACATATACGATTAGACTTCCTGAAACATTATTTTGGTGAAATATAATTCTATGAGAAATTAAGCTAATAGATTGCACCCAAATTGGCCATTTGTATTTATCCGATTTGGACCAAATTTCTTGTTACCAATGAGTAAGACATGAGGAATCCAAAACAATGGTCAAAAGCCACACACGGACCCCCCACACCAATCCCACCCCAACAACCAGTATACAGAACCAGTTCTTTAGGTCTGACAAGTAGTATGACGCTGCGGTTTGGAGTATTGCTCCTTTATACTATGTAATGTATTCCCTGTGAATCTGGTGATGTTTTTTCCCCCCTGTTCAGAGAAGTTAGTCATTGAAATCACTATTTTATCCATCTTATTTTTAAATTTAATATATTACAACATTTCCTTTGTAACTTTGGGTAGAAAACCAACAGCTTTTGATCATGATTAAAATAAATTGTGTGGCCAGCTTTTGATCATGATTAAAATAAATTGTGTGGCCATCCTAACAATTCAAGCCAATCCTCCATAAAGCAAATAAGTTTGTCCTTCTCTTATGCTTAAAAGTACCAAACACACACTGTATAGTGTTTGCAAGGTATTGGGTTGGGTTGGTATAATTGTAAATGTCACTAATCACACTACATATAGAGCTGTTTTCTAATAATTTTATTGAAAAACAGAAGACTGCCATGCAATGGTTTATAATTGCATCATTTTATTAGGGTTGTCATAACTTTTTGGCCCCTATCCCATTTCTCTAAGTGTTGGGCTCATAGGAAACATCTTCATATGAGAATTGCACCATATGCATAGGGATAACCCTCTCAGAGAGCTGCCACTTGTTGGACTATTAAAGGAGAGTTGGGTTGAAGCACTAGGTTGCCAAGAGAAGGACAAACTAAATTGCTTTCACACAGGACTGGCTTGTATTGTGAGGATGACTACACAATTAATTTTCCTCATGAGCAGAATTGATTGGTTTTCTACCCAAAGTTGCAAAGGAAATGTTGAGAGACCAGCATCATGGATAAATGGGTGTGACAGTATAGCAGCAACAGTCGCATCTACTGGGAAAAACCTTGTACTTATTTATGGTAAATAATGCAAGCGACTTCAATGACTAATTTCTCTGAACAAGGGGGAAAAAACATCACTAGATTCACAGGGAATACATTACATAGTATGAAGAAGCAATACGCCAAACCCCGTATTTATAATACTTTTCAGACATAGATAAGTATTGCTGTGTACTGGTTGATGGAGTGGGATTGTCGTGGGGTGTTGGGGGTCCATGGGTGGCTTTTGACCATTTTATTGGATTCCTCATGTCTTACTCATTGGTAGAAAGAAGTTTGGTCCAAATCGGATGTTGGGTACTATATTTACCAAATATTATCTGTATCCTGTAAATTAAAATGGGCAATTTGGGTGCAATCAATTGCTTAATTTCTCTGAGATCAAATTACATTTCTACAAAATAATGTTTAATGAATGCCAATCTTACCTGTTTGTCATGGGCCTCTCACTCCACCGGGTTACCACCTTAATTTTCTTCCACTCTGCTCACCACTCTCTCTACTCAGCCTAACTAGCTCCACCTGTCCCTGCTCTGCTCTGCTCTAATTACTCTGCCAGCTGCGCTGCATTACCCACTACCTCTCCCAGTATTTAAGGCCCTGTCTTTCAGCTCTCCGGTGTCAGATCGTCTGCAAAGCTCACACCCGGAACCTGTTTGCTCGCGCTTCTGGCTCACCCTGGTTTTGTGACCCCGGACCTGCCTGTTTTTTGGATACTCTTCTGCCTCAGGAGATCCAGACCTGCTTCCGCCATTACGACTCCTGACTACTCTTCAATCCCGGTAACTCTGACCAGCCTTCTGCCTTGCTACTACGTATTTTGGATTTCCCTTGAACTGTACTGCTGCCTGGTTTCATTCCGCCCTGTTGTGTCTGTGTCTCCCCCCCCCAGGACTTCTGGACCACCCACCACCGGCTTCATAGGACGCATCGCTGCCACTGGGGGGGGCACAGACCCAGCGCATTGGACGGGATCCCTGTTACCCCTGGAGCCTTCATTCACTCCCTACTTCCCTTTTCCCCTTAAGTTTAATAAACTTTCTGGTGTGACGCAATTGTGGTCCTCTGGTCGTCTGTCTGAACCGTGACAGTACGATCTGACCATTATGGACTCAGCGCACACTTTCCCCGACATGGAAACCGATGAGCATGAGCAGCAGTTCCAGCAGCAGCAACAACAACTCGCCATGATCATTCAACTCCTCACCAACCTTACCCCAGCCAGTCTGCCCACCAGCCCAGCCCCCGAGTTACCTGCCCCGGTCATTGCAGCCGCTGCTCCGGAACCCAAGATTGGAAACCCCGAGCGGTTCAACGGCGATTCAACCCAGGTCCGGCCATTCCTGACTAGCTGCCGACTTCAGTTCTCCTTGCAGCCAAGGACCTTCGCCACGGAGGGGGCTAAAGTTGGGTATGCCATCACTCACCTGACGGGCCGAGCTCGACTCTGGGGAACAGCAGAGTTCGAACGTCAAACCCCCGCATGTGCAACCTTCGACCTGTTTGCTGAGGAGATGCTGAAGGTGTTTGACCTGGATTCACCCACTGCAGAGGCGTCTCGTGAACTGTTCAGTATTCGACAAGGCAGACGTACAGTCGCAGACCATTCCATCGACTTCCGAACCCTGGCTAGACGAAGTTCTTGGAACACACCATCGTTGGTGGACGCGTTCTTCCATAGTTTGGCTGACTATATCAAGGACGAGTTGGTCTCCCATGAACTGCCTTCCACTCTTGATGAAGCCATCGCACTGACGGTCAGGATCGACAGAAGGATACAGACCCGTCGTCGTGAGAGGGGGCGCCAAGGTCCACCTACTACCGGCATTCGGAGAGATCCGACTGGGCTCCTGTCATCTACTGCCACTCACCCAGGTCAGCTTGATCAGTCTGAGCCTATGGAGATTGGGCGAGCCTCCCTCACTCCTGCAGAGCGCCAGCGCCGCTTCACCTCAAACCTCTGCCTCTATTGTGGAGGTGATGGACATCGTGTGGTAACCTGCCCTTTAAAGGGCCGAAGCTCACCGGGCATAGGGGGAGTCCGGTTGAGTTCAATGACCATCCAGTCCTCCGACCGCAAACCCCTGCTGCAAGTTCACCTCCGCCTCTCTGACTCAACTCACACCCTGGCTGCTCTGGTGGATTCTGGCGCCGAAGCCAACATAATGGACATCAAGCTGGCACGCCAACTGGGACTGGAGAACCTCCGTTTGACACCTCCTATTCCTGCCCGGGCACTGGACGGACACTTACTCGGATCGGTCACTCATGTCACGGCCCCGGTCTCGATGGGTCTGTCCGGAAACCATCAAGAAACTATCCAGTTTCACCTGCTCCCCTCTCCAGGCCAACCCCTCATCCTGGGTTACCCATGGCTCCGCCGGCACAACCCTCAGCTCGACTGGGTGACCGGGGTGATCAGGGAGTGGGGAGAGGACTGCCACCGAACCTGCCTGCTTGCTGCCGCACTACCCCCTCGGCCAGTACCTACTAACTCCGCTCCTGACCTCTCCAATGTCCCAGAATGCTACCATGGTCTCAGAGAGGTGTTTAACAAAGCAAGAGCCACATCTCTGCCCCCTCACCGACCGTACGACTGTGCCATCGACCTCCTCCCTGGAACAGCTCCTCCAAAGGGTCGTCTTTATTCGTTGTCTGCTCCTGAAAGAAAGTCCATGGAGGACTACATCAATGGCTCTCTGTCCGCAGGATTAATCCGTTCATCTTCATCTCCTGCTGGTGCTGGCTTCTTCTTTGTGGGGAAGAAGGACGGATCTCTTCGCCCCTGCATCGACTACAGGGGACTCAACGACATCACAGTGAAGAACCGTTACCCTCTGCCTCTGCTCACCTCTGCTTTTGAGTTGCTCCAGGGAGCCACTGTTTTTACCAAGTTGGATCTCAGAAACGCTTACCACCTAGTGCGGATCCGGGAGGGAGATGAATGGAAAACCGCATTCAATACACCAACAGGCCACTACGAGTATCTGGTTATGCCTTTTGGCCTCACCAATGCTCCTGCTGTGTTCCAGGCTCTAGTGAATGATGTACTGCGGGACATGTTAAACAAGTTTGTCTTCGTTTACCTGGATGACATCTTAATCTACTCCAGAAACCTGTCTGAACACACCCGCCATGTCCAGCAAGTCCTTCATCGTCTTCTGGAGAATTCCCTCTACGCCAAGGCAGAGAAATGTGAGTTTCACGTCAAGACAGTGGCCTTCCTGGGGTACATAGTGGCAGAGGGAAGTATCCAAATGGATCCTGCCAAAGTATCAGCAGTCACTTCATGGCCAGTTCCGGAGAACAGAAAGAAGCTGCAACAGTTTCTGGGGTTTGCTAACTTCTATAGGAAGTTTATCCGGAACTACAGTACCGTTGCTGCCCCTCTCACTGCTCTAACCAGCACCAAGCAACCCTTCACCTGGACCCCAGCAGCCGACAAAGCCTTCAGTACCCTCAAGGTGAGGTTCACCTCCGCTCCCATCCTCCAGATGCCTGATGTGGACCGGCAATTCATTGTGGAGGTGGACGCCTCGGATGTGGGAGTTGGTGCTGTGATTTCTCAGTGGGCTGCGGAGGATAGGAAGCTCCATCCCTGTGCCTTTTTCTCACGTCGGTTGTCCCCCTCTGAGTGCAATTACGACATAGGGAACCGTGAGCTGCTGGCTGTGAAGCTTGCCTTGGAGGAGTGGCGTCACTGGCTGGAGGGGTCCACCATTCCATTTCTCGTTTGGACCGATCATAAGAACTTGGAGTACATCCGCACGGCCAAACGGTTGAACTCCAGGCAGTCCCGCTGGGCCCTGTTCTTCACCAGGTTTAATTTCACTCTGTCATACCGGCCTGGATCACGCAACACCAAGCCAGACGCCCTCTCCCGTCAATTCCAGAAGGATGACACCCCCTCCAAGGACCCTGTGTCGATTCTGCCAAGTCCCTGCATCGTTGCAGCTCTGACCTGGGCTGTTGAGGAACAGGTGCTGGAGGCTCTCCGTAACCAGCCAGGTCCCAGCACTTGCCCAGCTGACCGCCTTTTTGTCCCCGAAGACCTGAGGTCCCAGGTCGTTCAGTGGGGACATGACTCCCGCCTAGCTTGTCACCCTGGCTCCACCCGCACTTACAACCTGCTCGCCCAGAGGTTCTGGTGGCCCTCTCTGAGGAAGGATGTACGGGAATTCGTCCAAGCCTGCCCCATCTGCAACCAACACAAGTCGTCCTGCCAGCCCCCAGCCGGATTGCTGCAGCCCCTGCCTGTGCCCAGACGTCCCTGGTCTCACATCGCCCTTGACTTTGTCACGGGGCTGCCCCCTTCAAGTGGCATGACCGTCATTCTCACCATCGTTGACCGTTTCAGCAAGATGGCACACTTCATTCCCCTCCCCAAGCTCCCAACCGCCAAGGAGACCGCCCAGGTGGTCCTGGAACACGTCTTCCGGATCCACGGACTGCCAAAGGATGTAGTTTCTGACCGTGGTCCACAATTCTCCTCCGCTTTTTGGAAGGAGTTCTGTCACCTGCTGGGAGCCACAGTCAGTCTGACTTCCGGATTCCATCCCCAATCCAATGGGCAGTCAGAGCGGGCTAATCAGGAGCTCGAGAAGGCACTGCGATGCATGACTTCACGCAACCCCCACTCCTGGTCGCAGCAATTGACATGGGTGGAGTACGCACACAATTCTCTGACCTGCTCTGCCATCGGTATGTCCCCTTTCCAATGTGTTTATGGATACCAGCCTCCTCTATTTGCCAGCCAGGAAGAGGAGGTTACTTGCCCATCTGCACTTGCTTTTGCCCGTCGATGTCGCCGCACCTGGTCACAAGCCCGAGCCACACTCCTCAGATCCGTTGCCAGCTACACTACCGGGGCCAACCGTCGGAGAATTCCTGCTCCCACCTACCATGTTGGTCAAAGGGTGTGGTTGTCATCGAAGAACCTGCCACTCAGGGTGGAGTCGCAGAAGCTGGCACCTCGGTTCATTGGCCCATTCCCTATCATAAGAGTGATTAGCCCAACTGCTGTCCGGCTCCAACTGCCTAATTCCCTGAGGGTGCACCCCACTTTCCATGTGTCTAAGATTAAGCCCATCCATGAGAGTCCGCTGGTCCCTGCTGCGCCTGGTCCTCCTCCTCCACGGCTCGTCGATGGTGGTCTGGTTTACACCGTCCGCCGCCTGCTTCGGTCCAGACGGAGGGGTAGGGGTCTCCAGTACCTCATTGACTGGGAGGGTTATGGACCTGAGGAGAGGACCTGGGTGCCAGCTAGTCGGATTGTGGATAGGACTCTCATCACCGCTTTCCACCAACGGCATCCTGATCAACCTGCAATCCGTAGGGGCCGCCCCAGAGGGGTCCCTAACCGTCCGGCCCGCTCGGCTTCCTGTCCTGTGCCTGATCCTGTCTCGGGACCTGTCCCATCTCCCGACCACGGCCCTCCGGCTTCCTCCGAGGATGAGGACGTTCACTCGGACCGTTCGGAGGAGTTCTAGCCCTCCTCCGGCTCCCCTCCTCCCGCCCGGCGTGGTGTTGCTCTTGGGACTTCTGGGGCCGTCCCTTGGGGGGGGGGTTCTGTCATGGGCCTCTCACTCCACCGGGTTACCACCTTAATTTTCTTCCACTCTGCTCACCACTCTCTCTACTCAGCCTAACTAGCTCCACCTGTCCCTGCTCTGCTCTGCTCTAATTACTCTGCCAGCTGCGCTGCATTACCCACTACCTCTCCCAGTATTTAAGGCCCTGTCTTTCAGCTCTCCGGTGTCAGATCGTCTGCAAAGCTCACACCCGGAACCTGTTTGCTCGCGCTTCTGGCTCACCCTGGTTTTGTGACCCCGGACCTGCCTGTTTTTTGGATACTCTTCTGCCTCAGGAGATCCAGACCTGCTTCCGCCATTACGACTCCTGACTACTCTTCAATCCCGGTAACTCTGACCAGCCTTCTGCCTTGCTACTACGTATTTTGGATTTCCCTTGAACTGTACTGCTGCCTGGTTTCATTCCGCCCTGTTGTGTCTGTGTCTCCCCCCCCCAGGACTTCTGGACCACCCACCACCGGCTTCATAGGACGCATCGCTGCCACTGGGGGGGGCACAGACCCAGCGCATTGGACGGGATCCCTGTTACCCCTGGAGCCTTCATTCACTCCCTACTTCCCTTTTCCCCTTAAGTTTAATAAACTTTCTGGTGTGACGCAATTGTGGTCCTCTGGTCGTCTGTCTGAACCGTGACACTGTTTCTAACTACATAAACAATTTCAGAACAATCTGAGATCATGGGTGTTATGGCTTGCTGAAATGACATTGTACGACTCTCGCAGGATCAATGGATGAATCCTTTTTGCAATACAAGTAACAAACTATGAACCGGCTGAAGATGAATATCAGAAGCATTGAAGATATGTTGTAAAGCACCACTTCTACAGGCAGCTGGTGTACAACAGACAATCGAAGCTATCAAAGGATTTTCTCATGTTTTTATCTTGAAGGAGTGGGAAAGGAGTCCACCATTGAGTGAGAATGAAGAAAGATATGTTCAAATGCAACATTTCTAATGTTGTGGGCATAATGGTTGGCAAATGGACAAGACAATGAGGTTGTGGAGTTGGTGGTGACTCGGATGAGATATTGTAGTTGTGACATCGTTATGAGCAAGTCATTTTGAAATGTGAAGACATCTGAAGAACATAATGAAGAGACGGCAGAAGATTTAAGTGCCGGGAGAAATAAAGGGGTTGCTTAGATGTGTTGATAATAAAATTGGGTTTATCTAAATTTGCTAATTTGGGTAGTAGGTATATACACTGCTAAATTAATAGTATTAAGAATGCATTGAGATAATGATCTGTATTTATTATCAGGATGAGGAAAGTCATAATTGAATTATGGATGTTTATAATGTATGTTAATACAGTGGGGGAAAAAAGTATTTAGTCAGCCACCAATTGTGCAAGTTCTCCCACTTAAAAAGATGAGAGAGGCATGTAATTGTCATCATAGGTACACGTCAACTATGACAGACAAAATGAGAAAATAAATTCCAGAAAATCACATTGTAGGATTTTTAATGAATTTATTTGCAAATTATGGTGGAAAATAAGTATTTGGTCAATAACAAAAGTTTCTCAATACTTTGTTATATACCCTTTGTTGGCAATGACACAGGTCAAACGTTTTCTGTAAGTCTTCACAAGGTTTTCACACACTGTTGCTGGTATTTTGGCCCATTCCTCCATGCAGATCTCCTCTAGAGCAGTGATATTTTGGGGCTGTCGCTGGGCAACACAGACTTTCAACTCCCTCCAAAGATTTTCTATGGGGTTGAGATCTGGAGACTGGCTAGGCCACTCCAGGACCTTGAAATGCTTCTTACGAAGCCACTCCTTTGTTGCCCGGGCGGTGTGTTTGGGATCATTGTCATGCTGAAAGACCCAGCCACGTTTCATCTTCAATGCCCTTGCTGATGGAAGGAGGTTTTCACTCAAAATCTCACGATACATGGCCCCATTCATTCTTTCCTTTACACGGATCAGTCGTCCTGGTCCCTTTGCAGAAAAACAGCCCCAAAGCATTATTTTTCCACCCCCATGTTTCACAGTAGGTATGGTGTTCTTTGGATGCAACTCAGCATTCTTTGTCCTCCAAACACCACGAGTTGAGTTTTTACCAAAAAGTTATATGTTGGTTTCATCTGACCATATGACATTCTCCCAATCCTCTTCTGGATCATCCAAATGCACTCTAGCAAACTTCAGACGGGCCTGGACATGTACTGGCTTAAGCAGGGGGACACGTCTGGCACTGCATGATTTGAGTCCCTGGCGGCGTAGTGTGGTATTGATGATACTGAGTGTGTTACTTTGGTCCCAGCTCTCTGCAGGTCATTCACTAGGTCCCCCCGTGTGGTTCTGGGATTTTTGCTCACCTTTCTTGTGATCATTTTGACCCCACGGGGTGAGATCTTGCGTGGAGCCCCAGATCGAGGGAGATTATCAGTGGTCTTGTATGTCTTCTATTTCCTAATAACTGCTCCCACAGTTGATTTCTTCAAACAAGCTGCATAACTATTGCAGATTCAGTCTTCCCAGCCTGGTGCAGGTCTACAATTTTGTTTCTGGTGTCCTTTGACAGCTCTTTGGTCTTGGCCATAGTGGAGTTTGGAGTGTGACTGTTTGAGGTTGTGGACAGGTGTCTTTTATACTGATAACAAGTTCAAACAGGTGCCATTAATACAGGTAACGAGTGGAGGACAGAGGAGCCTCTTAAAGAAGAAGTTACTGGTCTGTGAGAGCCAGAAATCTTGCTTGTTTGTAGGTGGCCAAATACTTATTTTCCACCATAATTTGCAAATAAATTCATTACAAATCCTACAATGTGATTTTCTGAATTTCTTTTCTTCTCAATTTCTCAGGCCTCTCTAATTTTTTTAAGTGGGAGACTTGCACAATTGGTGGCTGACTTATTACTTTTTTCCCCACTGTATCATGCTATTCCAGTTTAGAGTGCATTGATAATGTTGATTGAGGAATGGGGAATGTTAAGATGGAGATGTGTAAAGTGGATTTTAAGGTTTACAGGATTGAAGATGTGTCGATCAGATAGCGCCCCAAGTGACTAGAGAAAAGCTTGAGGTTCCTCTGATGGAACATGGATGAAGAAGACTGAAGTTATTTTTATTTTTGATATATTTATTTGAATATACAGTGAGGGAAATAAGTATTTGATCCCCTGCTGATTTTGTACGTTTGCCCACTGGCAAAGACATGATCAGTCTATCATTTTAATAGAAGGTTTATTTGAACAGTGAGAGACAGAATAACAACAACAAAAAATCCAGAAAAACGCATGTCAAAAATGTTATAATTTGATTTGCATTTTATTGAGGGAAATAAGTATTTGACCCCTCTGCAAAACATGACTTAGTACTTGGTGGCAAAACCCTTGTTGGCAATCACAAAGGTCAGACGTTTCTTGTAGTTGGCCACCAGGTTTGCACACATCTCAGGAGGGATTTTGTTCCACTCCTCTTTGCAGATCTTCTCCAAGTCATTAAGGTTTCGAAGCTGACGTTTGGCACTCGAACCTTCAGCTCCCTCCACAGATCTTCTAGGGGACGCTTTCGGTCTCCTATAGATGAACGTACTTTGATGCAAAAACCTTGTGAAGATGCTGGAGGAAACAGGTACAAAAGTATCTATATCCACAGTAAAACGAGTCCTATAATCAACATAACCTGAAAGGTCGCTCAGCAAGGAAGAAACCACTGCTCCAAAACCGCCATAAAAAAGCCAGACTATGGTTTGCAACTGCACATGGGGAAAAATATCATACTTTTTGGAGAAATGTCCTTTGATTTGATGAAAAAAAAATAGAACTGTTTGGCCATAATGACCATAGTTATGTTTGGAGGAAAAAGGGGGTTGCTTGCAAGCCGAAGAACACCATCCCAACCGTGAAGCACGGGGGTGGCAGCATCATGCTGTGGGGGTGCTTTGCTGCAGGATGGACTGGTGCACTTCACAAAATAGATGGCATCATGAGGAAGGAAAATGATGTGGATATATTGAAGCAACAACAGTCAGGAAGTTAAAGCTTAGTCGCAAATGGGTCTTCCAAATGGACAATAACCCCAAGCATACTTCCAAAGTTGTGGAAAAATGGCTTAAGGACAACAAAGTCAAGGTATTGGAGTGGCCATCACAAAGCCCTGACCTCAATCCTATCGAACATTTGTGGGCAGAACTGAAAAAGTGTGTGCGAGCAAGGAGGCCTACAAACCAGACTCAATTACACCAGCTCTGTCAGTAGGATTGGGCCAAAATTCACCCAACTTATTGTGGGAAGCTTGTGGAAGGCTACCCAAAACGTTTGACCCAAGTTAAACAATTTAAAGGCAATGCTACCAAATACTAATTGGGTGGATGTTAACTTCTGGCCCACTGCGAATGTGATAAAAGAAATAAAAGCTGAAATAAATCATTCTCTCTAATATTATTCGGACATTTCACATTCTTAAAATAAAGTGGTGATCTTAACTGACCGAAGACAGGTGTCACGCCCTGGCTCTGGGGACTCTTATATGTTGAGCCAGGGTGTTAGTTTCTATGTGTAGTGTCTATGTTTTGTTTTCTATGTGTTATTTTCTAGATCGTGTATTTCTGTGTTGGCCGGGGTGGTTCCCAATCGGAGGCAGCTGTGTCTTGTTGTCTCTGATTGGGTACCATACTTAGGCAGCCTGTTGTGCACTTGTCATTTGTGGGATCTTGTTCCGTGTAGGTTTGTGTTTATGACCGAGGACTTCACGTTTCGTTTTGTTGTTTTGTTATTGTTATAGTACTCAATATAAGATGTACGCATTTCACGCTGCAACTTGGTCCACTCATTACGACGATCGTGACAGAAGATCCCACCATAACAGGACCAAGCAGCGTGTCCAGGAGCAGACAGCCTGGACTTGGGAGGAGATCTTGGACGGGCAGGGATCCTGGACTTTGGAGGAAATCCAGGCCGGAATGGATTGCCGTCCGTGGGAGGAGACGTCGGACACGCAAGAGGCAACCCCAATACATTTTTTGGGGGGGGGCACACGGCATGGACGACGGGGCTGCTGGAGGCAGCTACAGGGCGAGTTTGTGGATTAGGAGAGGAGGCCACCGGGTTTGGGAGGTTGGCGGAGCCTAGAGGTAGAGCAGAGCCAACTCCCCGTACTCAGGCTAGACAGCGTGAGACTGGGCAGGTTCCGAGGTATGCAGAGCTGCGTACTGTGCCGCGAGTGGTCCGGCACAGTCCTGTACGTCCTGTGCTAGCACCACGCACGTGTCGTGCTATGGTGGGCATGCAGCCAGGACGGAGTGTGCCGGCTCAACACTCGTGGCCTCCAGTACCCCTCTTCGGTCCCGGATATCCTGCGTCAGTGCCACGTGCTGTAGTGCCAGTACGAGTACACAGCCCTGTACGTCCTGTGCTGATGCCTCACACAGAGTGTGTAAAAATAGGCATTCAGCCAGGACGGGTTGTGTCAGCTCTTCGCTCCAGACCTCCAGTCCGTCTCCACAGCCCGGTCCGGCCTGTTCCTGTTCCCCGCACCAAGCCTGTGGTGCACGTCGCCAGCCCGGCCCGGCCTGTTCCTGCTCCCCGCACCAAGCCTGTGGTGCGCGTCGCCAGCCCGGTCCGGCCTGTTCCTGCTCCCCGCACCAAGCCAGTGGTGCGCGTCGTCAGTCCGGTCCGGCCCGTTCCTGCTCCCCGCACCAAGCCAGCGGTGCGTGTCGCCAGCCCGGTCCGGCCCGTTCCTGCTCCCCGCACCAAGCCAGTAGTGCGCGTCGTCAGCCCGGTCTGGCCCGTTCCTGCTCCCTGCACCAAGACAGTGGTGCGCGTCGTCAGCCCGGTCCGCCCCTTTCCTGCTCCCCGCACCAAGCCTGTGGTGCGCGTCGTCAGTCCGGCACAGCCCGTGCCTGTTTCACCGGTGCCTGGTCAGGTACCGGTCAGCTGCTCCACACCGGAGCCTAAGCAATCCGCTCCACCGATGTCCAGTCCAGCTCCAGCCAGCGGGGCCAGACCAGAGCAGGGGCGCTACGGGGGGTTAGTTAGAGGGTGGTGGTCACGCCGGAATGCCCACCCGGCCCCTCCCCTGTTGGGTTTAGTTGGCGCGGTCGCAGTCCGTGCCTTTGGGGGGGGGGGGGGTAATGTCATGCCCTGGCCCTGGGGACTCTTATATGTTGAGCCAGGGTGTTAGTTTCTATGTGTAGTGTCTATGTTTTGTTTTCTATGTGTTATTTTCTAGATTGTGTATTTCTGTGTTGGCCGGGGTGGTTCCCAATCGGAGGCAGCTGTGTCTTGTTGTCTCTGATTGGGAACCATACTTAGGCAGCCTGTTGTGCACTTGTCATTTGTGGGATCTTGTTCCGTGTAGGTTTGTGTTCATGACCGAGGACTTCACGTTTCGTTTTGTTATTGTTATAGTACTCAATAAAAGATATACGCATTTCACGCTGCGCCTTGGTCCACTCATTACGACGATCATGACAACAGGGAATATTTACTAGGATCTCCTGAGTGGCGCAGTGTTCGAATCCAGGCTCTGTCGCAGCCGGCCGCGACCGGGAGACTCATGGGCGGCGCACAATTGGCCCAGCGTCGTCCAGGGTAGGGGAGGGAATGGCCGGCAGGGATGTAGCTCAGTTGATAGAGCATGGCGTTTGCAACGCCAGGGTTGTGGGTTTGATTCCCACGGGGGGCCAGTATAAAAAATAAAAAACAATTATTCACTAACTGTAAGTCGCTCTGGATAAGAGCGTCTGCTAAATGACTAAAATGTAAATGTAAATGTAATTAAATGTGAGGAATTGTGAAAAACTGAGTTTAATGTAGTTGGCTAAGGTGTATGTAAACTTCCGACTTCAACTGTACTGTGCCTTGAGAAAGTATTCACACACCTTGACCTTTTCAACATTTTGTTTATGTTACAGCCTGAAATTAGAATGCCTTAAATTCAGATTTTGTGTCACTGCCCTAAACACAATACCCAATAATGTCATAGTGGAATTATGTTTTTAGACATTTTTACAAATTAATAAAAAATGAAAAGCAGAAATGTCTTTAGTCAATAAGTATTCAACCCCTTTGTTATGGCAAGCCTAAATAAGCTCAGGAGTAAAAATGTTCTTAACAAGTCACATAATAAGTTGCATGGACTCAATGTGCAATAATAGTGTTTAACATAATTGTTTTTAATGACCTCATCTCTGTACTCCACAGTCGCTCTGGATAAGAGTGTCTGCTAAATGACTAAAAATGTAAAATGTAAATACAATTATCTGTAAGGTCCCACAGTTGAGCACAAAGACCAGGGAGGTTTTCCAATGCCTCGCAAAGGTGGTCACCTATTGGTAGATGGTTAAAAATAAAGAAAAGCAGACATTGAATATCCCTTTGTGTGTGGTGAAGTTATTAATTACACTTTTAATTGTGTATCAATACACCCAGTCACTACAAAGATGAAGGCGTCCTTCCTAACTCAGTTGCCGGAGAGGAAGGAAACCGCTCAGGTACTTCACCCTGAGGCCAATGGTGACTTTAAAACAGTTACAGAGTTTAATGGCTGTGACAGGAGAAAACTGAGGATGGATCAACAACATTGTAGTTACTACACAATACTAAACTAATTGACAGAATGAAAAGAAGGAAGCCTGTACAGAATACACATATTCCAAAGCATTCATCCTTTTTGCAAAAAGGCGCTAAAGCATTACTACATTAACTTTTGGTCCTGAATACAGTGTTGAGTTTCGGGCCAATCCAATACAACACATTACAGAGTACCAATCTCCATATTATTTAAGCATAGTGGTGACTGCATCATGTTATGGGTATGCTTGTAATCATTAAGGAGTGGGGAGTTTTTCAGGATAAAAAAGAAACAGAATGGAATTAAGCACAGGCAAACACCTAGAGGAAAACCTGGTTCAGTCTGCTTTCCACCAAACAATGGGAGATGAATTCACCTTTCAGAAAGACAATCACCTAATACACAAGGTCAAATCTACACTGGAGTTGCTTACCAAGAAGACATGAATGTTCCTGAGTGGCTTAGTTACAGTTTTGACTTACATCTGCTTGAAAATGTATAGCAAGAACAGAGCAATCGGGGGAGAAGGGCCTTGGTCAGGGAGGTGACCAAGAAACCGATGGTCACTCTGACAGAGCTCTAGAGTTCCTCTGTGGAGATGGGAGAACCATCCAGAAGGGCAACCATCTCTGCAGCACTCCAACAATTAGGCATTTATGGTAGTGTGGCCAAACTCCCCAAATACAGGTGTGCTATGCTTGTAGTGTCATACCTAAGAGGACTCAATGCTTTAATCGCTGCCACAGGTGCTTCATCAAAGTACTGAGTAAAGCGTCTGAAAACGTATGTAAATGTGCTATTTCCGTTTTGTTATATTTTTAGAAATAGCAAAACATTTTTAAAAAACACTTTTTGCTTGATCATTATAGGGTAATGTGTGTAGATTGATGAGGGGAAAAAACAATGTAATACATTTTAGAATAAGGCTGTAACCTAACAAAATGTGGAAAAAGTCAAGGCGTCTGAATACTTTCCGAATGCACTGTATTAGTGTTATATATACACTACCAGTCAGAGGTTTGGACACACCTACTCATTCAAGGGTTGTTCTTTATTTTTACTATTTTCTTTATTGCAGAATAATAGTGAAGACATCAAAACTATGAAATAACACATATGGAATCAAGCAGTAACCAAAAAAGTGTTACACAAATAAAAATATATTTTATATTTGAGATTCTTCAAATAGCCACCCTTTGCCTTTATGGCAGCTTTGCAAATTCATGGCATTCTCTCAACCAGCTTCATGAGGTAGTCACCTGGAATGCATTTCAATTAACAGGTGTGCCTTCTTAAAAGTTAATTTGTGGAATTGCTTTTCTTCTTAATGCGTTTGAGCCAATCAGTTGTGTTGTGACAAGGTAGAGTGGGTATACAGAAGAAAGCCCTATTTGGTAAAGACCAAGTACATATTATGGCAAGGACAGCTCAAATAAGCAAAAATAAATGACAGTCCATCATTACTTTAAGACATGAAAGTCAGTCAATGCAGAACATTTCAAGAACTTTGAAAGTTTCTTCATGTGCAGCTGCAAAAACCATCAAGCGCTATGATGAAACTGGCTCTCATGAGGATCGCCACAGGAATGGAAGACCCAGAGTTACTTCTGCTGCAGAGGATAAGTTCATTAGAGTTACCAGCCCAAATAAATGCTTCACAGAGTTCAAGTCACAGACACATCTCAACATCAACTGTCCAGAGGGGACTGTGTGAATCAGGCCTTCATGGTCGAATTGCAGAAAAGAAACCACTACTAAAGGACACCAATAATAAGAAGAGACCTGCTTTGGCCAAGAAACACGAGCAATGGACATTAGACCGGTGGAGATTTGTTCTTTGGTATGGAGTCCAAATTTGAGATTTTTGTTTCCAACCGCCGTGTCTTTGTGAGACGGAGAGTAGGTGAACGGATGATCTCTGCATGTGTGGTTCCCACCGTGAAGCATGGAGGAGGAGGTGTGATGGTGTGGGGGTGTTTTGCTGGTGCCACTGTCAGTGATCTATTTAGAATTGAAGGCACACTTAACCAGCATGGCTAACACAGCATTCTGCAGCAATACACCATCCCATCTGGTTTGCGCTTAGTGGAACTATCATTTGTTTTTCAATAGGACAATGACCCAAAACACACCTCCAGGCTGTGTAAGGGCTATTTGACCAAGAAGTAGAGTGATGGAGTGCTGCATCAGATGACCTGGCCTCCACAATCACCTGACCTCAACCGAATTGAGATGGTTTGGGATGAGTTGGACCGCAGAGTGAAGGAAAAGCAGCCAACATGTACTCAGCATATGTGGGAACTCCTTCAAGCATTCCAAGTGACTATCTCATGAAGCTGGTTGACAGAATGCCAAGAGTGTGCAAAGCTGTCATCAAGGCAAAGGGTTGCTACTTTGAACAACCTAAAATCTATAATATAAAGTATTTTGATTTGTTCAACAATTTTTTGGTTACTACTTGATTCCATATGTGTTATTTCATAGTTTTGATGTCTTCACTATTATTCTACAATAGTACAAATAAAGAAAAACCCTTGAATGAGTATGTGTGTCCAAAAGTTTGACTGGTACTATATGTAAAAACAATAATTGAGTTAATGCAAACATGGTCTATTTTTTGCTTTCTTGAGGAAGGCAGCTCCAAAATGCAGGTGTTTCAGCCTAGCTCAGTGCTTTCTGTGGTGGTGGGGCAGCCAGCGGAAAATACGGAGTGTAGGGGTTGGTAATGTTCTCTAGTCACGCTGTGATTGGCTCAGTGTTCTGTCACTCATGGGGACACTACCTCACTTCAAAGTCTACGCCCCTTGGGTGCTGCCATAGAGTTACAATTGAACTGCCCATCCAAGAATGCTCAAGGTTATTGGCCACAGATAAAATGATGTCAAATCACGTTATATTTACCGTAGCTTAGATTGGACTGATCACGTCAACATCAAACTTTCAAAATCTTAGCTAGTAAGCTAGACAAGCAGACATCATCAAGAATCTAGTCAACAATCTACTGGTAAATCCTTTTCAATCCTTGTCATATGAAGAGAAATGATATGTGCTCATCGGCCATTGGACAGAAACATTATGCAACAAGTTGGAAATCGCAAATTCAACAATGAGTGGTATGGAAGTGTCGTGGAAATTCAACACATGGACACTGAAAGTCAATCTTAAATTAATAATAGTTTATTAACAGCAAGCTGGAGAGGTCAGAGTCAAACTTAGATGCATAAAGTACCGGTCTGAAGTGAGCTCCACCGGGCCAGACCCGTTAGTTATCTTATATACTGCTTACACAGACAAGTTATATTTGCATGATTTAGCTTATTCATCATTCATAATTAATTCATGCTTGGTTCGTGCATGTGACCGACCAATACGTCACAAGGCTTCTTCTTTCCAAGCTGAGACCTTGAAACTGAGATATCCCTTTCGTTCTCAAAACAAGGTTCTGGGCGTACTGCCAAATTGCAGATACTGATAGTGAGGATTCCTCCCAAGCACGTTCAGTCAGTCACTTGCAAGAACACAGAAATTGATTATTAGAAAAGTACAAACATAGAAGACAGAAATGGGTTAAAAGCACAAACATAAAATGTTCCATCACAGAAGGAATCAGTGGCTAACTGCAAGTGCTGCAAAGCAATCACTAGCCTGCTATTCAGTGGAGTGGGTTTTTGGTCCAAGTCTGGGTTTAAGGGTCCCTTTTCCAAGCTTAAAAGGATAAACATTCAACCCCGTGGGCCAGAATAGTTTGATTACATTGGCCATGCTGTCAATCCAGCATGACTTCGGCCGCGTTCAAAACAACTGTCAACTCAGAACTGGGAAATCTCACACTTCAGTGAGTTCAAGACAACTGGGGACTCGTGAAAAAAATCACTAGAAGCAGCAGACAAGGTGATCCAATTTCTCCTTTGCTATTTTATTATCCATGGAACCCCTGGCCCATGCAATTTGTCAACTGAAGGAAATAACACCAATTTCCCTCAAATCTACTGATCACCTCATCTCTTATACAGAGACGATATTTTACTATACCTAGACAATGTATCTCAATCTCTCCAAATGCATTAAAGATCATAGATAAATTCAGTTTCATCTCAAGTTATAAAAGTAATCTAACCAAATCAGCCCTACTGTCTTTCAAGACCCCGATAGAGGACTCCATCTCTACTCAAGCAATCCCAATAATTTCCCATTTTAAATATTTGGGAGTAGATTTATTTCCTTCCTTAGATAAAACCATTGCCAGAAACGTTAACAGAATGCTCAAATCAATTCAATCCGACATCAGTAGATGGAATAACATTCCAGTTGCTTTAACCAGCAGAATATCTATTGTCAAAATGAACATATTGCAACGGCTGAATTTCTGTAGTTCAATGCTTTATCCCTTCTGGCTATTGGGATAAAATTCATATTTCGGTTTTAAAATGTATATGACAAGGTAAGTGATCCTGGATAAAATCTACAAACTTATAAATAGGGAAAGACGTAGGAGGACTATTCATACCAAACTTAAAATAGTTTGTCCAGGCACTAGCATTCCACACCTTACTAAATTGGTTTAGACTTGATTCTTCCACCACCTGGCTGAGTATAGAGATATTGGCCTGGAAAGTATTCATATCCCTTGATTTATTCCACATTTTGTTGTGTTACAGCCTGAATTCAAAATGTATTAATTGTCTCACCCATATACACACAATACCCCATAATGGCAAAGTGAGAAGATGTTTTTAGATATTTTTTGCAGAGCACTTTTGGCAGCAGTTACAGCAGTGAGTCTTTCTGGGTATGTCTCTAAGAGCTTTCCTCACTTGGATTGCGCAACATTTGCCCATTATTCTATTGAAAATTCTTCAAGCTCTGTCAAATTGGTTGTTGGTCATTGCTAGACAACCATTTTCAGGAACTGCCATAAATATTCATGTAGATTTAAGTCAAAATTGTAACTCGGTCATTCAGGAACATTCACTGTCTTCTTGGAAAGAAACTCCAGTGTAGATTTGGCCTTGTGTTTTAGGTTATTGTCCTGCTGAAAGGTGAATTTGTCTTCCAGTGTCTGTTGGAAAGCAGACTGAACGAGATTTTCCTCTAGGATTCTGTCTGCTTATAGCTGTATTCCATTTATTTTTATCCCTAAAAAAATCCCTAGTCCTTGGCGATGATAAGCATACCCATAACATGATGCAGCCACCACCATGCTTGAAAATATGAAGATTGGTACTCAGTGATGTGTTGGATTTGCCCCAAACATACAGTCGTGGTCAAAAGTTTTGAGAATGACACAAATATTGGTCTTCACAAAGTTTGCTGCTTCAGTGTTATGAGATATTTTTGTCAGATGTTACTATGGTATACCAAAGTATAATTACAAGCATTCCATAAGCAAAGGTTTTTATTGACAATTACATTAAGTTTATGCAAAGAGTCAATATTTGCAGTGTTGATCGTTCTTTTTCAAGATCTCTGCAATCCACCCTGGCATGCTGTCAATTAACTTCTGGGCCACATCCTGACTGATGGCAGCCCATTCTTGCATAATCAATGCTTGAAGTTTGTCAGAATATGTGGGTTTTTGTTTGTCCACCTGCCTCTTGAGGATTGACCACAAGTTCTCAATGGGATTAAGGTCTGGGGAGTTTCCTGGCCATGGACCCAAAATGTTGATGTTTTGTTCCCCGAGCCACTTAGTTATCACTTTTGCCTTATGGCAAGGTGCTCCATCATGCTGGAAAAGGCATTGGTCATCACCAAACTGTTCTTGGATGGTTGGGAGAAGTTGCTCTCGGAGGATGTGTTGGTACCATTCTTTATTCATGGCTGTGTTCTTAGGCAAAATTGTGAGTGAGCCCACTCCCTGGGCTGAGAAGCAACCCCACACATGAATGGTCTCAGGATGCTTTACTGTTGGCATGACACAGGACTGGTAGTAGCGCTCACCTTGTCTTCTCCGGATAAGGTGTTTTCCGAATGCCCCAAACAATCGGAAAGGGGATTCATCAGAGAAAATGACTTTACCCCAGTCCTCAGCAGTCCAATCCCTGTACCTTTTCCAGAATATCAGTCTGTCCTTGATGTTTTTCCTGGAGAGAAGTGGCTTCTTTGCTGCCCTTCTTGACACCAGCCATCATCCAAAATTCTTCGCCTCACTGTGCGTGCAGATGCACTCGCACCTGCCTGCTGCCATTCCTGAGCAAGCTCTGCACTCGTGGTGCCCCGATCCCGCAGCTGAATCAACTTTAGGAGACGGTTCTGGCGCTTGCTGGACTTTCTTGGGCACCCTGACGTCTTCTTCACAACAATTGAACCTCTCTCCTTGAAGTTCTTGATGATCCGATAAATGGTTGATTTAGGTGCAATCTTACTAGCAGCGATGTCCTTGCCTGTGAAGCCCTTTTGTGCAAAGCAATGATGATGGCACGTGTTTCCTTGCAGGTAACCATGGTTAACAGAGGAAGAACAATGATTTCAAGCACCATCCTCCTTTTAAAGCTTCCAGTCTGTTATTCTAACTCAATCAGCATGACAGAGTGGTCTCCAGCCTTGTCTTCGTCAACACTCTCACCTGTGTTAACGAAAGAATCACTGACATGATGGCAGCTGGTCCTTTTGTGGCAGGGCTGAAATGCAGTGGACATGTTTTTTGGGGATTAAGTTCATTTTCATGGCAAAGAGGGACTTTGAAATTAATTGCAATTCATCTGATCACTCGCCATGACATTCTGGAGTATATGCAAATTGCCATCATCAAAACTGAGGCAGCAGACTTTGTGAAAATTAGTATTTGTGTCATTCTCAAAACTTTTGACCACGACTGTACACTACCGTTCAAAAGTTTGGGGTCACTTAGAAATGTCCTTGCTTTCAAAAGAAAAGCAATTTTTTTGTCCAATAAAATAACATTAAATTAATCAGAAATACAGTGTAGACATTGATAATGTTGTAAATGGCTATTGTAGCTGGAAATGGCTGGTTTTTAATGGAATATCTACACAGGGGTACAGAGGCCCATTATCAGAAACCATCAGTCCTGTGTTCCAATGGCACGTTGTGTTTGCTAATCCAAGTTTATCATTTTAAAAGGCTAATTGATCATTAGAAAACCCTTTTGCAATTATGTTAGTACAGCTGAAAACTGTTGTGTTGATTAAGGATGCAATAAAACTGGCCTTCTTGAGGCTAGTTGAGTATCTGGAGCATCAACAATTGTGGGTTCGATTACAGGCTCAAAATGGCCAGAAACTGAAGATCTCTGTCACGATCGTCGTAGGGAATAGACCAAGGCGCAGCGTGATGAACGAACATGTTAAACTTTATTATCTTTAGTGATAATAGACAACAATAAACAAAACAAGAAACGACTCGTGAAGTCCACGGTAACAATGACCAACACGGAACAAAAACCCACAAACACAAAGGGAAAACAGACAGTTTAAATATGGCTCCCAATCAGAGACAACCAACGACAGCTGACACTCGTTGCCTCTGATTGGGAGTCACTCTAGCCAACATAGAAATAAACACAACAGAATGAACACACCCTGGCTCAACATATAGAGTCCCAGAGCCAGGGTGTGACAGTACCCCCCCCCTTAAAGGCGTGGACTGCGACCGCGCCTCAACTTGAAATAAACAGGGGAGGGCTGGGTGGGCATACCTCCTCGGCGGCGGTTCTGGCTCCGGCCTTGCCACCCACCCTCCAATAAACCCCCCATAGCGCCCCTGGTCCAGTCTGGCGCCGCTGAATGGAGCTGAACTGGACTTAGCAGGAGCGGTTAGCTTCAGCTCCATAGTGGAGCAGTTGACCGGTACCTTACCAGGCACCGGTGACCCAGGCACGGGTTGTGCTGGACTGACGACGCGCACCACTGGCTTGGTGCGTGGAGGAGGAACGGGCCTTACCAGGCTGACGACGTGCACCCCTGGCCTGGTGCGTGGAGGAGGAACGGGCCTTACCAGGCTGACGACTCGCACCCCTAGCTTGGTGCGTGGAGGAGGAACGGGCCTTACCAGGCTGACGACGCGCACCCCTGGCCTGGTGCGTGGAGGAGGAACGGGCCTTACCAGGCTGACGTCTCGCACCCCTGGCTTGGTGCGTGGAGGAGGAACAGGCCTTACCAGGCTGACGTCTCGCACCCCTGGCTTAGTGCGAGTGGCAGGAACAGGCCGGGCCGGGCTGGCGACGCGCACCGTAGACTTGGTGCGAGTGGCAGGAACAGGCCGGGCCGGGCTGGCGACGCGCACCGTATACTTGGTGCGAGTGGCAGGAACAGGCCGGGCCGGGCTGGCGACGCGCACCGTATACTTGGTGCGAGTGGCAGGAACAGGCCGGGCCGGGCTGGCGATGCGCACCGTAGACTTGGTGCGTGGAGCAGGGACAGGCCGGACTGGGCTGGCGACGCACCCCGCAGGCTTGGTGCGTGGAGCAGGGACAGGCCGAACTGGGCTGTGGAGACGAATAGGAGACCTGGAGTGAAGAGCGGCCACAACCCGTCCTGGCTGAATGTCTACCCTCACACACTCTGTGTGAGGCATCCGCACAGGACGTATAGGGCGGTGTACCCGTAACCTGGTGGCCTTCTGAATCTGCCCCTTTTCTGCCTCCGTCAGCCCCGTCGTCCATGCCGTGTGCCCCCCCCCCTAAAAAATTTCTGGGGTTGCCTCTCGCCTGTCCGACGTTGACACTGCTGACGCCGCTGCTCCTCTTTCGCCAGGGCCTCTCCCGGCGCTTCCTCCCATGTCCAGTCCAAGTTCTGCCCTGGGACACGCTGCTTGGTCCTTACTTGGTGGGTTCTTCTGTCACGATCGTCGTAGGGAATAGACCAAGGCGCAGCGTGATGAACGAACATGTAAAACTTTATTATCTTTAGTGATAATAGACAACAAGAAACAAAACAAGAAACGACTCGTGAAGTCCACGGTAACAATGACCAACACGGAAAAAAAAAACACAAACACAAAGGGAAAACAGACAGTTTAAATATGGCTCCCAATCAGAGACAACCAACGACAGCTGACACTCGTTGCCTCTGATTGGGAGTCACTCTAGCCAACATAGAAATAAACACAACAGAATGAACACACCCTGGCTCAGCATATAGAGTCCCAGAGCCATGGTGTGACAATCTCATACAACGCTGTGTACTACTCCCTTCACAGAACAGAGCAAACTGGCTCTAACCAGAATAGAAAAAGGAGTGGGTGGCCCCGGTGCACAAATGAGGAAGAGGACAAATACATTAGAGTGTCTAGTTTGAGAAACAGACACCTAACAGGTCCTCAACTGGCAGCTTCATTGAATAGTACCCACAAAACACCGGTCTCAATGTCAACAGTGAAGAGGCAACTCCTGGATGCTGACCTTCTAGGCAGAGTTGCAAAGAAAAAGCAATATCTCAGACTGGCCAATAAAAATAAAATATTGAGATGGGCAGTCTTTTATATGGCTTTGAGGACCTGTGAGGCATTTGTTTCTCAAACTAGACACTCTAATGTATTTGTTCTTTGTTTCTGGCCATTTTGAGCCTGTAATCGAACCCACAATTGCTGGTGCTCCAGATACTCAACTAGTCTCAAGAAGGCCAGTTTTATTGCTTCTTTAATCAGCACAACAGTTTTCAGCTGTGCTAACATTATTGCAAAAGGGTTTTCTAATGATCAATTAGCCTTTTTAAATGATAAACTTGGATTAGCAAACACAACGTGCCATTGGAACACAGGACTGATGGTTGCTGATAATGGGTCTCTGTACGCCTATGTAGATATTCCAATAAAAATCATCTGTTTCTAGCTACAATAGCCATTTACAACATTAACAATGTCTACACTGTATTTCTGATCAATTTTATGTTATTTTAATGGACAAAAAAAATGATTTTCTTTCGAAAACAAGGGCATTTCTAAGTGACCCCAAACTTTTGAACGGTAGTGTAACTCTTTGTATTCAGGACAAAAATGTACATTCTTTGTCACATTTTTTGCAGTATTTTGTACAGGCTTCCTTCTTTTCACTCAGTGATTTAGGTTAGTATTGTGGAGTAACTACAACGTTTTAGATCCATCCTCAGTTTGCTCATATCACAACCATTAAACTCTGTAACTGTTTTAAAGTCACCATTGGGCTCATGGTGCAATCCCTGAGCAGTTTCCTTCCTGTCTGGCAACTAAGTTAGGAAGGACCCCTGTATCTTTGTAGTGACTGGGTGTATTGATACACCATCCAAAGCCTAATTAATAACTTCTCCATGCTCAAAGGGAAATTCAGCATCTGCTTTTTTTGTCATTTTTTAAATTTATTTTTACACATCTACCAATTGGTGCCCTTCTTTGCGAGGCATTGAAAAAACTCCCTGGTCTTTGTGCTTTAATCTCTGCTTGAAATTCACTACTCGATTGAGGGACCTTATAGATAATTGTGTATGTGTGGGGTACAGAGATGGGGTAGTCATTCAAAAATATAACTTGCGATTTGTTAAGCAAATTTTTACTCCTGAAATTATTTAGGCATGCCATAACAAAGGGGTTGAATACTAATTGACTCAAGAAATTTCAGCTTTTAATATTCTATTCATTCCAACTAAATTCTACAAACTAAATTCCACGTTGACATTATGGGGTATTGTGTGTATGGCAGTGTCACAAAATCTAAATCTACTACATTTTAAATTCAGGCTGTAATATAACAATATGTGGAAAAAGTAAAGGGTTGTTAATAATTTCTGAATGCACTGTAGATCTTCTGCTCAGATTTTATCAGACTTGGGCCCTGACAGTGAATCTCAGTAAGACAAAAATAATGGTACTCCATAAATTGTCCAGTAGCCAGGACAACTAATACAAATTATATCTAGACACTTTTGCCCTGGACCACACAAATAAGTATACCTACCTCTGCCTAAACATCCACAGCACAGGTAACTTCCAAAAAGCTGTGAATGATCTAACAGACAAGGAAAGAAGGGCCTTCTATGCCATCAAAAGGAACATAAAACTCAACATCCGAATTAGGAGCTGGCAAAAAATACTTCTGTCAGTTATAGAGTCCATTACCCTCTATGGTTGTGAGGTCTGGGTTCCACTCACCAACCAATAATTCCTAAAATGGGACAAACACTCAATTGGGACTCTGCATAGGGAATTCTGCAAAAATATATGTTGTGTAAAACGCAAAACCTTGAACAATTTATGCAGAGCAGAATTAAGACTATAGTTATCAAAATACAGAAAAGAGCTGTTAAATTCTACAAACACCTAAAAGGAAGCGATGGCCACACATTCCACCACAAAAAGCCCACACCCACAGAGAAATGAATCTAGAGAAGAATCCCCTCAGCCTGGTAGTTCTGGGGCTCTGTTCACAAACCCAAACAGACCCACAGAGCCCCGGGACAGCGACACAATTAGACACAACCAAATTATGAGAAAGCAAAAAGTGCAACTGAGCTGCATTTCCTAACCTCCTGCCAAATGTATGACCACATTAGAGACGCATATTTCCCACAGATCACACAGACCCAGAAAGTATTTGAAAACAAATCAACATTAATAAACTCCCATATCTGTTAGGCGAAATACCACAGTGTGCAATCACAGCAGCAAGATTTATGGCCTATTGCCACGATAAAAGGGCAACCAGTGGAGCACAAACAATATTGTAAATACCACCAATATTTATCTGTTTATCTTCCCCTACTATTCATACTACAACTATTTGCACATTGCTAAAACACTGTACATAGCTGATAATATAACACTTGACATGTCTTTATCATTTTGAAACCTTTGTGAGTGCAATGTTTACTGTTCATTTCTAATAGTTTTTTGTTGATGTTGTTTTGTGTCTTCTCACTTGTTTATTTCACTTGCTTTGGCAATGTCAACACGTTTCCCATGCCATTAAAGCCCCACTGAATTGAATAAAATTCAGAGAGAAATAAAACTCAGGGTAACCAGCAATAATTACAGATGATCTATTACATACTGTGAACCTATCACAGATGTCTACCACTATGTAAAACAATATCTTAATAATTCCCTGGAAATTGGATGTCATTGTCTTTCAGGACTGTTGAAACATTGTATACATTGAGAGAGGTAGTAGAGAGAGGGAGATAGAGAGTAATATTACACTGTTTACATAATTGATACATCACTCTCACACACACATAGACATGACTTCATTGTTTGATCATAGTTGGTCATAGCTCAATAGATAAAGAACATTAATTTAAAAGAACTGAATACATAGCAATCTTAAATAATATAATACTGAATATTCAACTCACTTTTAAAATGCTCCTTGGGGAATAAATGATTCAAGGATTCACTTTAGATGTTCTCTTCATTTTTGGTCTTAAGGGAGAAGTGTGACTCAGAGTTGTGTGACTCTGGGTCTAAAATGCTGCTCTTATTAAAAGGGGGTAAAATGTAACAATAGTTATTTTGTAGAGAGAGGGATGAAAAGGTATAATGGTTCAAATGTATATGATTAATACACATGCCCTGTATGTGAGCTTTTGTCAGAATGGATGTCAGGTCCCAGCTTAGGCCTTACATCTGTTAGGTTTATATGCCAAAATGTATTGTCATTAATACTGTTGCACACAACACCATCCTGTAGCCCCCCAAAGCAGGCATCCTCTTAGCAATTAGACAGCCAAAGAAACCCGCAACCATGTACACAGGATCGTAAATGAACAATATTTTAATTGATGGAATCTCTGGCTGCACTTGATGGAAAATACAAAACTCCAAAATGATTTATGTTGTTGACGCCGCTAAATCATCCTTGAAAAATAAAACATTACTTTAGCCTCAGTACAGATAGGCCTATACACTGATGAAATGTGTGGATTCGATATTGATCACGGCTACAGCAATCACTTATGCACCGTTCTAGAAGAGTCTGACTGGTGTGTGCATACGTACCCTCATGGCCAATTTCACTATCTGTTGATGATGTTTACTTGAGTATCAATTCTTTCAAAATGACATAAAACAACAATTGAAAAATAATTAAATCCCTTAATTTCTTGGGATGCTAGGAGAAAATAGCTTTTGTATTGATAAGTTACAGGTTCTACCAATCAATGTATCATGTAATTGATATGCACACACAACTTATGAGATACAGTGCCTTCAGAAAGTATTCACACCACTTGATACACATTTTGGTGTGATTAAATGGATTTAATTGTCATTTTTTGTCAACGATCTACACAAAATACTCTAATGTCAAAGTGGACGAAAAATAAAACACAATATATCTTGATTAGATAAGTATTCAACCCACTGAGTCAATAAATGTTATAATCACCTTTGGCAGCGATTACATCTGTGAGTCTTTCTGTGTAAGACTTTAAGAGCTTTCCACACCTGGATTGTGAAACATTTGCCCATTATTATTTTCAAAATTCTTCAAGCTCTGTCAAATTTGTTGATCATTGCTAGACAACCATTTTCATGTCTTGCCATAGATTTTCAAGCACATTTAAGTCTAAACTGTAACTCGGCTACTCAGAAACATTCACTGTCTTCCTGTTAAGAATCTCCAGTATAGATTTGGAATTGTGTTTTATGTTATTTTCCTGCTGAAAGGTGAATTAATCTCCCAGTGTCTGGTAGAAAGCAGACTGAAACAGGTTTTCCTCCAGGATTTTGCCTGTACTTAGCTCCTTTCCGTTTCTTTTTTATCCTGAAAAACGTCCCACTCCTTAACAATTACAAACATACCCATAACATGATGCAGCCACCACTACTACTATGACTGTAAGTCGCTTTGGATAAAAGCGTCTGCTAAATGGCATATTATTATTATTATTATTATTACTACGCTTGAAAATATGGAGAGTGGTACTCGGTAATGTGTTGCATTGGATTTGCCCCAAACATAACACTTTTTATTCAGGACAATTTTTGTCAGATTTTTTGCAGTATTACTTTAGTGCCTTGTTGCAAACAGGATGCATGTTTTGTAATCTTTCTTTCTGCACAGGCTTCCTTCTTTTCACTCTGTCATTTAGGTGGAGTAACTACAATGTTGTTGATCCATCCTCCATTTTTTTTCTATCACAGCTGTTAAAATGGTGACTTTAAAACAGTTACAGAGTTTAATAGCTGTGATAGAAAAAATGGAGGACGGATCAATAATGCTGAAATCCCTGAGCGGTATCCTTGCTCTCCGGTAACTGAGTTAGGAAGGACACTTGTATCTTTGTAGTGACTCGGTGTATTGATACACCATCCAAAGTGTAGTTAATAACTTCACCATGCTCAAAGGGACATTAAATGTCTGCTTTTTTATTTTTATCAGTCTACCAGTAGGTGCCCTTCTTTGCGAGGCATTGGAAAACCTCCCTGGTCTTTGTGGTTGAATCTGTGATTGAAATTCACTGCTCAATTGAGGGACCTTACAGATAATTTTATGTGTGGGGTACAGAGATGAGATAGTCAATCAAATATCATTTTAAACACCATTATTGCACACAGAGTGATCTTTATCATAACTCCACTTTGACATTATGGGGTATTGTGTGTAGGCCAATGACCAAAAAAAAATCTAAATGTAATCAATTTTAAATTCATGCTGTCACACAACAAAATGTGGAAAAAGTCAAGGGGTGTGAATCAGTGGTGGTCGGGTGCCGTTTAAGATGAGGGAGGACGAGTTTTACTTTTCATGAGCATGGCCTTATTTCTATGACAGCATATTGGATGACTGTCATTCATATTCCATTTAGCCAGTTCAATGTAACAGCGATAGGTTTAGGCTACTACATGATTCTCAAATTTTCCCTATACCCTACATGAGGTTGCTACAACCTAGCCTATGAATGAAAGTTTACAACATACGTGCACACAGGGTGATTTTTTTTTTGAGGTGACAGACAGTGACACATTCAATACCGCCGTGCACACTCTTGCCTGCATCTAGCTCATCTAGTGTTTAATCATTAGTCCAACAATTGCAAACAAGAGTTTTTATTGGACAAATGTTTCTCCCGTTTTACCTCCGCTTAAGAAACGTTTTTCACCAGAATCGGCAGAATTAATACACCCCTGATCACGCATAAACACGGTTCACTTTCATAGCAGCCACGTTGTATTCCTTCTCGCATCTTTTCCCTTCGCTTGTTGACTTGAATGCACAACACCTCAGCTGTATGTGACCAGGCGAAAAAAAACTTTCCAAGCCAAACCATATCATAACCGCTACACACAGACTACATCGTTGTCACCATATTAGCTTAAGTAATGTCCACATCAACATAGCTAATAGAACTAGCACGTTAGTAAACCCGCTACAGTCATGCAGTAACTTTACAGTATACATTCAGTAAGCAGTACAGTGGTGGGCCCCGGTGGCAATAAATTAGTAAAATCAAAGCTTACCTTGACTTGGAAGAGTTCCAGTGTTATGTTGGATAGTCATAGCCAGCTAGCTAACATGGCATTCCTGTGTTTGAGCAGGTTGTTTGATTAGGCTAAGCTAGCTAGCTGAATATGCTAGCTAAGGAAGTGAAACTGAAAGTTACAAGAAAAATGACACTCTCTCTCTCTCTTTTGCTTCTCCTTCATTTAGGTAGAAATTAATTTGTTAAAAACATTTCAGCTATTGTCTTTATTGTCTTTTTGGTTTTTATTGAGTATGCAAAGCTGCCATCAAGGCAAAAGGTGGCTATTTGAAGAATCTCAAATATAAAATATATTTTGATTTGTTTAACGCTTTTTTGGTTACTACATGATTTCATATGTGTTATTTCATAGTTTTGATGTCTTCACTATTATTCTACGTTGTAAAAATTTAAAAATATATAGAAAAACCCTTGAATGAGTAGGTCCGTCCAAACGTTTGACTGGTAGTGTACTTCCAGATACAAATGAGAGAACAGCTCACTCTGACCATTTTACTCACCTTAACAGAGCTTGTTAGGGTGTTTTTACGTTATCCAGAGCGTTGGTAACTGCAACTGTGCTGCTGACAACAATTGAATTATGTTTTTTTTGCCAACGTTTACTGACACCAGCCATATTAAATGGGTGTTAAGCGTACGTAAATTTGTCAGTTATTCTGCGCTCTGGCACACTCAGATGAGAGTGCTCTGAAATCGGAGTAGATAGCCAGAGTGAATTTACCAGCTATGTCTATCGACAGTTGTCGCAGTGACATAAACATTCTATTGAAATAGTTAGTGCATAGTGGAGTCTTTTGCTTAGAAATGTAGCTAGCTAGCTAAACAATGAACCATAATCCCAACTCATAATGTTACTACCCTGCATGAATCTGCAGGTAGCTAACCAACCAGGTTCAATGTTAGCTACAGTGCCTTGCAAAAGTATTCATCCCCCTTGGCTTTTTTCCTATTTTGTTCCATTACAACATGTAATTTAAATTGATTTTTATTTGGATTTCATGTACTGGACATAAACAAAATAGTCCAAATTGGTGAAGTGGAATGAAAAAATAACTTGTTTCAAAAAATTCTAAAGAATAAATAATGGAAAAGTGGTGTGTGCATATGTATTCACCCCCTTTGCTATGAAGACCCTAAATAAGATCTGGTGCAACCAATTACCTTCAGAAGTCACATAATTAGTTAAATAAAGTCCACCTGTGTGCAATCTAAGTGTTACATGATCTGTCACTTGATCTCAGTACATATACACTTGTTCTGAAAGGCCCCAGAGTCTGCAACACCACTAAGCAAGGGGCACCACCAAGCAAGCGGCACCATGAAGACCAAGGAGCTCTCCAAAGAGGTCAGGGACAAAGTTGTGGAGAAATACAGATCAGGGTTGGGTTATAAAGAAATATCAGAACATTTGAACATCGCAAGGAGCACCATTAAATCCATTATTAAAAAACTTAAAGAATATGGCACCACAACAAACATGCAAAGAGAGGGCCTCCCACCAAAACTCACGGACCAGGCAAGGAGGGCATTAATCAGAGAGGCAACAAAGAGACCAAAGATAACCCTGAAGGAGATGCAAAGCTCCACAGCAGAGATTGGAGTATCTGTCCATAGGACCACTTTAAGCCGTACACTCCACAGAGCTGGGCTTTATGGAAGAGTGGCCAAATAAACAAACACGTTTGGTGTTCGTCAAAAGGCATGTGGGAGACTCCCCAAACATATGGAAGAAGGTACTCTGGTCAGATGAGACTAAAAGGGATCTTTTTGGGCTCCTGAGTGGCGCAGTGGTCTAAGGCACTGCATCGCAGTGCTAACTGTGCCACTAGAGATTCTGGTTCGAATCCAGGCTCTGTCGCAGCCGGCCGCGACCGGGAGACTCATGGGCGGCGCACAATTGGCCCAGCGTTGTCCAGGGTAGGGGAGGGAATGGCCGGCAGGGATGTAGCTCAGTTGATAGAGCATGGCGTTTGCAACGCCAGGGTTGTGGGTTCGATTCCCACGGGGGGCCAGTATAAAAAAAAAAAATATGTATTCACTAACTGTAAGTCGCTCTGGATAAGAGCGTCTGCTAAATGACTAAAATGTAAATGTAATCAAGGAAAACACTATGTCTGGCGCAAACCCAACACCTCTCATCACCCAGAGAACACCATCCCCAGAGTGAAGAATGGTGGTGGCAGCATCATGCTGTGGGGATGTTTTTCATCGGCAGGGACTGGGAAACTGGTCAGAATTGAAGGAATGATGGATGGCGCTAAATACAGGGAAATTCTTGAGGGAAACCTGTTTCAATTGGACCTCAATCCAATTGATTGCTGTGCACCAGCGGAACCCATCCAACTTGAAGGAGCTGAAGCAGTTTTGCCTTGAAGAATGGGCAAAAATCGCAGTGGCTAGATGTGCCAAGCTTATAGAGACATACCTCAAGAGACTTGCAGCTGTAATTGCTGCAAAAGGTGGCTCTAAAAAGTATTGACTTTGGGGGGGGTGAATAGTTATGCATGTTTTTTTGTCTTATTTCTTGTTTGTTTCCGACTTGTCTGCCTCTACAATCTGTGCAAAAATGTATAATTTTACAAATGTGATCTCTCCTGTGCCAGTAGCTAGCCCAAGAATGAACGTGAAACTAATAATTCAACATGGAAACCGTAAACACTCAGAATTCCATTCATTCATTAGTCCTTAAGAGTCTATTGATGCACCCGTCCGTCAATCTAAGTAACATAAAAAAAAAAATACCATCAAAATGTGTCAGTTTAAGCTAGAAATATCGTTTTTTTTTTTGGTGCATGGGCTGCGTCTCAATCCACCGTATCCACCTATAGGCGGCTACAAGCTCCACTCCGTTGATCCATATGCTTGCGTGCACGTGGGTGGAGTCATTTTTTTGGGGGCAGCGGACTCTTTTCTTTGCGTTCCACCCAGAGAGGAAGTCCTCTTTGTGTAGTGTATGTCCACTAGGGGGCTTGGGGAGCTAGAGTAGAGTACCAAGCAAGAGGGGCCGATGCACTCTTTTTGACTCTAGCTAGTGACGATTTTTGAACTTCCGATCCAGTGTTGTGCCTGTTTACAAATACTAGATAGCTAGCTAGCTATATGTTAGCCTAGTCTGATTTATGACACAACTTTTTAGCCACAGAAGCATAAGCAAATGGAAGTATGGAGGGAGTTTTGTGCCAACAAAAATAAGGGGTTAAATGTTTCCAAAAAAACAAAAATGTTTCCTGAGCATTCTTATATATCCTAGATATAGGACAGAGACTTCAAAGCCTTATTCCTTATGATTTTTTTTGGTGCAATTTATGAATGTCTTATTCAATGTGTTTGTATGTGCGCAGTGTGGCCTATGTAGGCCTATTGGAAATGTATTAGATCATAATTTATTGAAGATCTTGTCTCTTATCATCATTGAATCTCTGCTTGCTAGCTACATGCCAATGATTTGTTTAGCATAGTAATGTCGAATGAATATAATTATTAGAATGACTGGGTCAAAACATGAGAAAATAACTAACGACCAGCTTGCTTGGCTAGCAACTTCAGAATGCAAAAATTAATTTACTTGTTATAATTAATGTTTTTAATGAAAAAAGGTCACTAACATTTTTTATAAATATGTTGGCAACCGTTTTATTGCGGCTTCGCCTCGGGCCTAAGAACAGCCCTTAGTCGGGAGTTATCACACGATAAACCCCAGGTTCTCAGGTGTTATTGCTTAACCCCTTAAGTTCGATGTCTGCGCCTCCGCGGAAATCTAATTAGCATAATAAAAACATCCCCATACAAATCTGTCAGTTTAAGCTGGAGATATCTGTTTTGTTTTATTGGATGCATCCCAATCCACCACATTCGCCTATGTCACACTTCCGTGTCTGCGGTGAAAGGTGACAAAGCTAGAGCGATGTTTGTCAGACCATGAGACATCACGAAACTTGGTCTTCTCACAAAATGGTCTGTAGTGTCTGAACGGTTTGGCATCTCACGAACACAATGGTGTTCTCCATTTGGCAGTAGAATGGCCTTACTGAAGAACTCAGTGACCTTCAACGTGGCACCTTCATAGGATGCCACCTTTCCAACAAGTCAGTTTGTCAAATTTCTGTCCTGCTAGAGCTACTGTGGTCAACTGTAGGTGCTGTTATTCTGAAGTGGATACGTCTAGGAGCAACAAAGGCTCAGCTGCGAAGTAGAAGGCCACACAAGGACACAGAACAGGACCGCTGAGTGCTGAAGAACGTAGTGCGTCAAAATTGTCTGTCCTCGGTTGCCAAACTCACTACCGAGTTCCAAACTGCCTCTTGAATCAACGTAAGGAGCTTCATGAAATGGTTTTCGTTGGCCGAGCAGCTGCACACAAGCCTAAGATCACCATGCGCAATGCCAAGAGTGGGCTGAAGTGGTGTAAAGCTTGCCGCCATTAGACTCTGGAGCAGTGGAAACACGTTCTCTGGAGTGATGAATCATGCTTCACTATCTGGTAGTCCGACGGACTAATCTAGGTTTGGAGGATGCCAGAAGAATGCTACCTGCCCCAATGCATAGTACCAACTGTAAGGTTTGGTGGAGGAGGAATAATGGTCTGGTGCTGTTTTTCATGGTTAGGGCTAGACCTCTTAGTTCCAGTGAAGGGAAATCTTAACGCTACAGCACACAATGACATTCTAGATGATTCTGTGCTTCCAACTACAGTGAGGGAAAAAGTATTTGATCCCCTGCTGATTTTGTATGTTTGCCCACTGACAAAGACATGATCAGTCTATAATTTTAATGGTAGGTTTATTTGAACAGCGAGAGACAGAATAACAACAACAAAAAATCCAGAAAACGCATTTCAAAAATGTTATAAATTGATTTTGCATTTTAAGGTGGGAAATAAGTATTTGATCCCTCTGAAAAACATGAATTAGTACTTGGTGGCAAAACCCTTGTTGGTAATCACAGAGGTCAGACGTTTCTTGTAGTTGGCCACCAGCTTTGCACACATCTCAGGAGGGATTTTGTCCCACTCCTCTTTGCAGATCTTCTCCAAGTCATTAAGGTTTCGAGGCTGACGTTTGGCAACTCGAACCTTCAGCTCCCTCCACAGATTTTCTATGGGATTAAGGTCTGGAGACTGGCTAGGCCATTCCAGGACCTTAATGAGCTTCTTCTTGAGCCACTCCTTTGTTGCCTTGGCCGTGTGTTTTGGGTCATTGTCATGCTGGAATACCCATCCGCGACCCATTTTCAATGCCCTGGCTGGAGGGGAAGGAGGTTCTCACCCAAGATTTGACGGTACATGGCCCCGTCCATCGTCCCTTTGATGCGGTGAAGTTGTCCTGTCCCCTTAGCAGAAAAACACCCCCAAGCATAATGTTTCCACCTCCATGTTTGACAGTGGGGATGGTGTTCTTGGGGTCATAGGCAGCATTCCTCCTCCTCCAAACACGGCGAGTTTAGTTGATGCCAAAGAGCTCGATTTTGGTCTCATGTGACCACAACACTTTCACCCAGTTCTCCTCTGAATCATTCAGATGTTCATTGGCAAACTTCAGACGGCCCTGTATATGTGTTTTCTTGAGCAGGGGGACTTTGCGGGCGCTGCAGGATTTCAGTCGTTCACAGCATAGTGTGTTACCAATTGTTTTCTTGGTGACTATGGTCCCAGCTGCCTTGAGATCATTGACAAGATCCTCCCGTGTAGTTCTGGGCTGATTCCTCACCGTTCTCATGATTTTTGCAACTCCACGAGGTGAGATCTTGCATGGAGCCCCAGGCTGAGGGAGAGTGACAGTTATTTTGTGTTTCTTCCATTTGCGAATAATCGCACCAACTGTTGTCACCTTCTCACCAAGCTGCTTGGCGATGGTCTTGTAGCCCATTCCAGCCTTGTGTAGGTCTACAATCTTGTCCCTGACATCCTTGGAGAGCTCTTTGGTCTTGGCCCATGGTGGAGAGTTTGGAATCTGATTGATTGATTGCTTCTGTGGACAGGTGTCTTATATACAGGTAACAAACTGAGATTAGGAGCACTCCCTTTGAGAGTGTGCTCCTAATCTCAGCTCGTTACCTGTATAAAAGACACCTGGGGAGCCAGAAATGTTTTGCAGCATTGAAGGTCCCAAAGAACACAGTGGCCTCTATCATTCTTAAATGAAAGAAGTTTGTAACCACCAAGACTCTTCCTAGAGCTGGCCCCCCGGCCAAACTGAGCAATCAACGGAGAAGGGCCTTGGTCAGGGAGGTGACAAAGAACCCGATGGTCACTCTGACAGAGCTCCAGAGTTCCCTTGTGGAAATGGGAGAACCTTCCAGAAGGACATCGATCTCTGCAGCACTTCACCAATCAGGCATTTATGGTAGAGTGGCCAGACTGAAGCCACTCCTCAGTAAAAGGCACCTGACAGCCTGTTTTGGAGTTTGCCAAAAGGCATCTAAAGGACACTCCGACCATGAGAAACAAGATTCTCTGGTCTGATGAAACCAAGATTGAACTATTTGGCCTGAATGCCAAGCATCACACCTGGAGGAAACCTGGCACCATCCCTACGGTGAAGCATGGTAGTGTCAGCATCATACTGTGGGGATGTTTTTCAGCGGCAGGGACTGGAAGACTAGTCAGTGTTGAGGGAAAAATGAACAGGGCAAAGTACAGAGAGATCCTTAATGAAAACCTGCTCCAGAGCGCTCAAGACCTCAGACTGGGGCAAAGGTTCACCTTCCAACAGGACAACAACCCTAAGCACACAGCCAAGACAATGCAGGAGTGGCTTAGGGACAAGTATCTGAATGTCCTTGAGTGGCCCAACCAGAGTCCAGACTTGAACCCAATCGACCATCTCTGGAGAGACTTAAAAATAGCTGTGCAGCTATACTCCCCATCCAACCTGACAGAGTTTGAGAGGCTCTGCAGAGAAGAGTGGGAGAAACTCCCCAAATACAGTTGGCCAAGCTTGTAGTGTCATACCCAAGAAGACTCAAGGCTGTAATCGCTGCCAAAGGTGCTTCAACAAAATACTGAGTAAAGGGTCTGAATGCTTATGTAAATGTGGTATTTCCGTTTTTAAATTTAAATTAGCCAACATTTCTAAAAACTAGTTTTTTCTTTGCCATTTTTGGGTATTGTGTGTATATTGATGAGAAATCAATTTTAGAATAAGGCTGTAACATAACAAAATGTGTAAAAAGTCAAGAGGTCTGAATACTTTCTGAATGCATTGTATGTTCCTTGAAGTAATCTAACCATGTATGCATAGTTCACATGCCTCAGTGCACTAATACATGTTCCTGAGATAATTATGGATCAATTATGAGATCTCAGTGGTCAAATCGTGCTTGTTTCATTCGGTAGCGGTGCATTGGTAAAATCCCTGGGGAAGCCAGAAAAAAAGTCATATTACAGCCTACTGGATGTGTTGTGATAATTGCGTTTTTTGCTCTATAACCTGTTTGTTCATATGCCTTGCGACTGTGATATATAGGCCTAAGGCCGTGACAATAAGAAGACACAGTGGCAGAATAAATTCAACCACACCTTTGTTTCATCACAAAACCGGAGAGCAACCTCTGACCGGTGTAGTCCACAAAGCATATTGCATGCAACAAACAGTTACATTACCTACAGCATGGTCAAACAAGTTAATGTTTCTGACATGTTCAGACTACTAAACAACTATTGATTTAGAACCACAGAGAGTTACCGTAAGTCGCAAAGAAAAAAGGAGCTTCCTCCACTATTCTAGCATCATTACAACTACAACATTTCAACATCATCAAATCACCTATGCTTAGTCTAATACAATGATAACAAAAAGATACCAAAAATAATTTAGTCCAATCAAAGTAAGCTAAATATGATGTGGCTGTCCATGGTTCTGATTTCTGCGTGTGTGTGTGTGTGTGTTTGTACGTGTGTGTGTATGCATTTGTGCAAGTAGAAAAACATGTTGACTCACCCTACTTGTAAAGAAACGCCAATGCCATCCTCCTTTCTTTCATGTTGATGAAACGGTCTATGACTCTGTCATACAGTACATGCTTTATTTTTGTTGTCATCGGCTGCCTGGCAAAAATCTTTGCTCACTAGCCTAACTCTCTTTCATGGGCAACGTTAGCTGGTTAACATTAGCCTTCTACATCTATCTACATATTGAACTTCCATCTTCTCAGGCCAGGGGCACAATGTATGAATTTATGGTTGGATAAGTATTGCCATCATAATCATTGGCCAGTACGGAAAATCCCTAATTTAGGAAAGGACCAATTTTAGCTAGCTAGCTAGGCACCGGAGGACAACAACACAACGATATGCAACAATTAAAGTTATTTCTGTCAGTGATGTGATTGGAGTGAAGCCAAATCCGAACTGGCTTCCCTTGACACTTTTTTTTGGTGTGCCAGGACCATTCACAGTTGAGCTTATTCAATTTAGCTTATCACTGATTTGCTATTATTTTATACTTTTTCTATCTTGGGAGGCTAAATGCTCGCTGGCTTCTCTTGCATTTAATGTTATGGGTGTTAACAATGTCATACTATTTTTGACCAGACAGCATCAGATAGATGGTCTACACATTCAGAGACAGAGGGGCACGTTTTAGCTCACTCTGATGTTTTCTCCCGTGAGATACACTCAGCCTCTTGCGAATTGAAGGAAAATTATGAAACACAGTGAGACGAAAGATACATTATTTTATATGTTTTTTGTTTTTGTTTTTTGGTAAATGTTTTGGGGAAGCCTGGCTTCCCTTGGCTCCATGAATAAACACCACTGTTTTCATCTATAGGTTGAGAAGGGAATAACATAGAACATAATGTAGTTTTAAGCTCCATAAAGCATCAGACCCTGGCCGTGACCTCACTCAGGGAGAGAGGGTTATGCAAAAAACACATTTCTAATTCACACATGCGTATTAATACACACTTGTACATGTGTGAAATAGAACACCTAAGTATTATTATTATTATTATTATTATTATTATTATTATTATTATTATTATTATATATATAATTAATTAAATAAACTCTCTTCTACATGTGTTTAATCAACATTTCATTCCTACTTCAGTTTAGTGAAATCTGCTGTGTTTATGCACACACAGGAATATGGCATCTACTGTAATTAACTCTGAGCATGTGTTTGTTGATTATGGAAATTACCTACTACTTGTTTTCCCTGGATTTAGTAAAATCCCCCCCTTGGCACACTTGGCACAAGGGTGCAAGACAACAATATGAATCAACAACAACAACAACAACAACAATGTATACTTGATCCCGGAGACAGGTGATGAGGGCTAACCTGCTAAACATACTCTGGAGGGTCTGTGTCTACCTCGGGGAGACCATGAGATCACCTTCCAAAACACAACGCCAGTGTAAGGGGATCTAGCCGACATCCTTCCTCGCCACAGTGGAACCAACCACTTCATTAAGCTCTAAATCATCTACAGGCTGCTTCATTTGCATCCTGTATAGATAAAGTGGGTCTTAAATGAATAAATACTTGTAGGGAAGGACCTCACACCGAGGCACGTATGAGCCATGTACATAAAGTACTTTGCATAGACACTGAGGGCACTATTTTAACAAACCTAACTCAATGGTAAATCTTAGCACTGGCTGTAGCGTTATAGGTTTGGGGGTGTGTCAGAAATATTTGTTATATTTTCGCAACCGTAATTAAGGTCCCGAATGCTTCACAAACATCCCGCCCATCAGTCTACAGAAGAAAGGAGAAAGAGAGAGAGCCCTGATATTGCACCTGAGGCTATGTCTAGAGAACTGGGAGGAGTCATCACTCTGTCTATACACACTAACCTACAGTATTCTATACAACCTTATGTGACTGTCTAATGGAAGTTGACGCACAAATATAATCTACTGTAACACCACTGAATATGGTGAGAGAAAACAAACTCCACTGCAATAGAACCTGGCAACCACCCACTACCATTACACCTTTCCATTCTCACCAAAGCATTCTGTCTATGGCGCATCCCTTCCCTGGGCCAATAACAGCTGCCTTCTAAACGTTGCTGCGAGAAGTCGTTTTGAGTAGGGGGGTGCTGACTGAAGAAAAAAAAATTAGGGGGAAAAAAATCACCTTTATAATAAAGCATTGCATGCACCTTTGCAGACTAACATACAATTCCTAATGTGATGAGTAGCCTAAGCATAGGACAAGATTAGATAACAGTGTCACTGCAGCCTAAGTTAATATAACTCATGGCTATTAGCAAAAATGACTGTTGTGAACAGTGCACACATTTCTTTGTACTGCATAATTACAACAGGTGTGTGTTGAGTGAGACAATGAGAGGGGTGTTGTAACTAAATTAGTAAATACAAGATTGTCCCTAAAAAAACGGAGCAAAAAAATTAAATGGTTTCAGGGCCATGGACAGCTATGACAGCCATCGCAGAGAAAAGTGATGATCTCGATCTAGCACCGGCCCTGTGTTGCTTGCTAGTGGGCCAGTTCACCTATGTGTTTGACATGGGCCGGAGCATGCCTGCTAGCCGAGGGTGAGAGGGTACCATGTTCCTTATTTTATATTCTTCCCATTCCTTTTCGGCAAGTTTTGAATTGTAAACAAATAGAAAGGAGAGGAGAGGAGAGAAGAGGGAGCGAGAGAGGGGGAGAGGACAGAGAGGAGGGAGAGAGAGAGAGATCTGACTCAACTCAAACTTGTCTATCTTACAGCAGAGCGTGTGTCCGGCTGCAAACCCCCACAACTGAATAGATAAGAGCATAAATCATGAGTGCACTGCTTACAAAACAGAGCTGAGAGCTCTCCATGCAAAATTGGGCGGGTGCCACCCAACTAAATCCAGAAAAGTGGACTCACTAATCACCAGAACCTCCCACCAATGCACACAATCACTAGAAAGAATTGCTCCACAAACCACATCACAACACAACAACTGCGTTCAAGAACAGACAAATAACAGTTGACTAATTTCAGTAGCCAACACTATACTTTCCACAAGCTATTGCGCATGGCGCACAAGAGTAGCCATCACATTAACATTGCAATAATATAACATTTTGTAACAGAGCAAAAAACTATTAATACATCCCCAAAATGTATTGAATAAAGAATATTAACTGCATGGCGGCAGCTTATTAAACCATTGGTCTTACCTCGCGCGGCAGGGCCCGGCGCGCCTGCAGTCATAAAACAACAAAAGTGGCCTAGAGCTCAGGGGTGATGTGATGAAGTCCAATCTGTCCAGAATTCCACAGTGAATGTCCATAAGGGTCAGGTATGTCAGCCTAGTCTGGCCCTAGTCTGGCTCATTGTGCTGCGAAATCCACGTCTTTTGTGAAGGTTGGAGAACGTCCTCTCCGAGGACGCGACAGAGATCGGAAGAGAGAAGCACAGTTTCATTAGGGTTTGTTTTTATCTGAAGAGACCTCTCGTTTGTTGGTGAAGTTGGGCCAGAGTTGAAGCAACCTGGAGCAGGAGGCGGCCTGTGTCTAGCTGCATGGGGAGGTGAAGGGAGTCAAGGAACTGTGTATCCAGTTGAGTTGTGCTTCCTTTTGCTGCATCAATGATTGTTTTCTCTCGTCTTGCTGATGTGTCTATGTGTGTCATTCATTTAATTACATTACATTGAATAAACTTTGGCTGTCATCTCCTCCATGACGCGGTCATCTTTCAGTGCCCTGACCCGTTCCCTCAGCACATTGGCACATTCGAGGGCACTGAGTGTACTCACATTGGTGCTCTGTAGGGTCCTGGCCACTGCTTCACAAAACAGTTTGCAGAAGTAGGTTCTTCATTTGAGCACCTGTTTGTGTGGAGAGGAGAGTGCTGTACACGGAGCAGATGCTCAAGATGGCTTTTGTGCTCACACACCACCTGGTTGGACACCGGTCTAGGATGTTGGTCACTACTTCTTCCACTCCAAAAAGAGACTTGTACAACTGTTTGCGCTTGTGTGATTTCCTTATGACGACTACCACGCCCTGCACAAAGTTCAGTGTTCACCTCGTGTGTAACTTCTTGCAAAAAACAGATCCAGTTAATGGTTGCTACAGTGCACATAAATTGACCCTGGACTTACCTCTTTTAGTCGAGCCTGCAGACCTGAGAAACGGCCTGACATGTTGCTTGCTCCTTCAAAGCAATATCCGTGTATCCGTTCCATGGGAATACTAAAACGCAAAAAGATGTCCATCACACACAAGAACAGAGTTTCATTGTAAACCCCCCAAAACTCAGTGTGACTCCAGGTTCTGGTCGATGTACTGGAGACTGCATTATAATTGTTCCATGGTGCTCAGTGGTACCATCAGCAGGTAGGCCATAGAAAGGACACTGATCTCCCTCTGTACGGCGTGAGCCAGGTGTTGAATAATCTTACTTTGCATTGTGTCCGACATTCAGTTGTCTCTCCTGAGAACCCATTCCTTTGGTAGATTGTAAGTGCGTTCTATCATCAACTCGTAAAGCACACTGTCATGAGTTGTGTATCCTCTGAAAGGGACTCCCTTGCGGCTGAGAAATCGAATCGATCGAAACAATAGCTCCAGGACATTCCTGGCAGTGCCCTGTTCTGTAGCAGCCAAATCTGAAAACAAGGCACTGATTGGGGTGCTACCTAGAGTAGCAAATGTTTATATGGACTCATGTTCCCTAAACTTCTCGGTTGCTTTGCGCCAGGTTGAACCCCCCTGAACCCCCCTGAAATGGCTGATCGGCTAACGCCGGAATGTTCTCTGTGGGTGCAGTAGGCCTAGCATGCTCCTCCGCCTGGGGCCAGGCAAACGTGGAGCTGTTGCAGCTTTGGAGTTAGCATCTTGCTCCTTGGTGGCTATGGTTTTGGCGCCAGTCACAGCGGTAGGGCCCAGGCATGAGGTAACTGGTGGTGGACTGCTGTGCTAGATGCAGCAGGCCCAGGGTTTTCATCCATTGGGGCTGCTGTGATGGCAGGTTTTATTGGTAACAGGATTGAAGGAATCCGAAATAATTGTGATTTTGATTGACATTGATCTTGTAAATGCTAACTGTTAACCTCGCGGTAGTGATTTGTTGTAGCCAGGTTTTTATGTTTAATATTTTACCCCAAAACCATTATTGTTTATATCAATAATGCAATGTTTTCGTTTTATGCCTCTTCTTCAGGGAGTGCTGCCGTTTTGCCGTTTCACCACAGGGGATGAGTAATGAGTCATTTTCCATCACAGAGCAGGGTAATGCCATCATCAGCACAGAGTCAATATAATTCTCCATTTTGGTGTGGCAGATGTGGAATGTACTTCACCTGCTAAAAATCTAAATTAAGTTTGGGGCTCTCCCTGTGTTGGTAATTAGAGGATGTGGTAGTTAGTCTTCCAGCTCCAGAGGGTACGCCTGCTCACTGCTCCAATCGCCAACATATAAGGTGTAAACAACCACACACACAGATGCGACACACATATAAATACAGTTCACACAAACGCACACAGACACACACGCACACGCACGCACACACACACACACACACACACACACACACACACACACACACACACACACACTCACACACACACACACACACACACACACACAAACACATAGTAACTTAGATACATTGTTATATATTATTGCCAAATCCCAGAAGTAAAGTTCCCATGGGCCTGCAAACTTATGTGGTGTAAAGTAAATGGTGGGACAGTATTAACACGGGAGAGAACAGACAGAGGGAGAAAGACAGATTGAAAGGGAGGGTGTGTGTTTGTGTGTGTGTATTTCTTCGGCGCAGTGATGAGCAGAGAGAAGGAGGTACGGAACATGTGGAAGAGAAAGTAGAAAGCCATAGCACATACTATGTGATGCACACTGTATTCCCATGATCTTTAGATTTAAATAATAATAAAACTAATCCAATAAAGCTCATTCATCTGCATGCATAATAAAACTACTCCATGACATTATTCCAGAAAGGGAGCAATATTTGAGGAATAAAAAAATATATCTGTACACTGAACAAAAATGTAAACGCAACATGTAAAGTTCATGAGCTGAAATACATTTTCCATACCCACAAAAAGCGTATTTCTCTTAAATGTTGTGCACAAATTTGTTTACATCCCTGTTAGTGAGCATCAATCCTTTGCCAAGATAATCCATCCGCATGACTAGTGTGGCATATCAAGAAGCTGATTAAACAGCATGATCATTACACAGGTGCACCTTGTGCTGGGGACAATGAAAGGCCACTCTAAAATGTGCAGTTTTGTCGCACAACACAATGCCACAGATGTCTCAAGAGGGAGCATGCAATTGGCATGCTAACTGCAGAAATGTTCACCAGAGCTGTTGCCAAAGAATTGAATGTTCATTGAACGTCGTTTTAGAGAATTTGGCAGTACGTCCAACCGGCCTCACAACCGCAGACCACGTGTTAGCATCGTGTAGGCGAGCGTTTTGCTGATGTCAACATTGTGAACATAGTGCCCCATGGCTGCGGTAGGGTTATGGTATGGGCAGGCATAAACTATAGACAACGAACACAATTACATTTTATCGATGGCAATTTCAATGTGCAGAGATACCCTGACGAGATCCTGAAGAACATTGTCATGCCTTTCATCCGCCGCCATCACCTCATGTTTCAGCATGATAATGCACGGTCCCATGTCGCAAGGATCTGTACAGAATTCCTGGAAGCTGAAAATATCCCAATTCTTCCATGGCCTGCATACTCACCAGACATGACACCCATTAAGCATGTTTGGAATGCTCTGGATCGACATGTACGACATCGTGTTCCAGTTCCCGCCAATATCCAGTAACTTTGCACAACAATTGAAGAGTGTGACAACATTCTACAGGCCACAATCAACAGCCTGATCAACACTATGCGATGGAAATGTGTCACGCTGCATGAGGCAAATGGTGGTCACACCAGACGCTGACTGTTTTTCTGATCCACGCCTCTAACTTATTTTTAAGGTATCTGTGACCAACAGATGCATATCTGTATTCACAGTGATGTGAAATCCATAGATTAGGGCCTAATTAATTAATTTCAATTGACTGATTTCCTTATATGAACTGTAACTCAGTCAAATCTTTGAAATTGTTGCATGTTGAGTTTATATTTATATATTTTTTGCCTTCTGGTACTTTGAAATCCTGTTCATTTGTATTTTCTAAATGAACCTTTGAACAACACTTTTTTCAGACCTTCAAAAAAAGTCCTCGCTGTTTAAAGCCATCAGATAAAAAGAACAGTGTACCCAGAACCGACAGAAGCATAATCCCTTAATTAATGTCTAACAAAGTCGATGATTATGATTTCATTAAAGATGCATTTGAGGTGGTCAGATGCAAACGAACAAATACCAGCCACGGCCGCAGCCTCCATTCTCTATTCTGTTTTCCATGGTGTGTGTAGATATGTTAACTAAACATGGCCTCTTGTTGCAGATGGGAGCGTTTTGAGGGTCGCATTCAGAACTCTCACTTCATCACTTTGGGCCTACTTTAATCATTTGTTTTTTTGCGAGCATAGGGAGAAGTGAATGCACATCATCATGGAGTAAATAGACCTGTCACATACTGTACGTTAACACACAGCCCTATCTGTGTACTTCACATCTCACTTCTGAGTCCGTAGCGTTCTATTACACACATTTCAACCTCGCATGACTGTCGGGAAGGCTTGATTCCGATGTTTAAGTTCTGTAAAGGTAAGTGATTGTTCTCATCATAGTGGAATGAACTTCTGCATTGGAGTACAGTACATCATAACATTGTATGCAGATGAGAATGGCACAAACCATAATATAGACTTCTGAAACTGCTATAAAAGTGTTTTGAATATTTGGTTAAGAAAAAAGCTACGGTATGTAAATATGCATCCATACATTTAAATGAGAAAGCAAATGGCACCGGGAAACAAAGCGTTGGGAGGAACAGAAGATAGTGTGTGTGTGTGTGTACGTGTGTTTCCCTCTTCTCCTCTTCTCCTCCTGCACCCTTCCTCCCTCCCCTGAATCCAGTATTCAAATTCCAACATTATTGTGGATATTTCATCCCAAATGTCCACACAGTCGCAGAGATTACAATCAAAGAGATGCCATGTTCAATTTGGGATGTGATTTTTTCCAATCTCCACCCCGCCATTTCCCTCTCATTTATTAATGTATGTCACTGTGATAAAAGCCATTCACCTTAGTTTCCTGATGCAGGAAAGGACCGTTTTTTTTAACGACTCCTTCAATAAGACGGGCTTCCCTAATGGGCTTCCCTAATCAGAAACATGCCACATAGAAAATATGGAGGGATAGAAAAGGTAGGAATGAAAGAGTGCAAATTTCAATCAAATTGTTAATATGGGGAGGGAGTTTATTGAATAGAGCATTATGGGGTCAGGGATTCTATGTGAGAGAGAGAGAGTAATGGAGAGAGGGTCGATCAGACAAGAGTGTGAATACAGTGCATTCGGGAAGTATTCAGGCCCCTTGACTTTCTCCAGATTTTGTTACGTTACAGCCTTATTCTAAAATGGATTACATCTGTTTTTTTCCCCTCATCAATCTACACACACTACCCCATAATGACAAAGCAAAAACAGATTTTTAGATTTTCTTTGCACATTTATAAAAAAAATTAAACTGATATGACATTTACATAAGTATTCACACTCTTTACTCAGTACTTTGTTGAAGCACCTTTGGCAGCAATCACAGCTTAGAGTATTCTTGGATATGCTGCTACAAGATTGGTACACCTGGATTTGTGGAGTATCTCCCAATCTTCTCTGCAGATCCGTCGCTGCACAGCTATTTTCAGGTCTCTCCAGAGATGTTCGATCAGGTTCAAGTCCGGGCTCTGGCTGGGCCACTCAAGGACATTCAGACACTTGTCCCGAAGCCACTCCTGTGTTGTCTTGGCTGTATGATTAGGGTCGTTGTGATGTTGGATGGTGAACCTTCGCCCAGGTCTGAGGTCCTGAGCGCTCTGGAGCAGGTTTTCATCAAGGAGCTCTATGTACTTTGATCCGTTCATCTTTCCTTTGATTCTGACTAGTCTCCCAGTCCCTGCCGCTGAAAAACATCCCCAGACCATGATGCTGCCACCACCATGCTTCACCATAGAGATGGTGCAAGGTTTCCTCCAGACGTGACGCCTGGCATTCAGGCCAGAGTTCAATCTTGGTTTCATCAGACCAGAGAATCTTATTTCTCACATCTAGCCACTGGGATTTTTGCCCATTCTTCAAGGCAAAACTGCTCCAGCTCCTTCAAGTTGGATGGGTTCCGCTTGTGTACAGCAATATTTAAGTCATACCACAGATTCTCTATTGGATTGAGGTCTGGGCTTTGATCAGGCCATTCCAAGACATTTAAATGTTTGCCCTTAAACCACTCAAGTGTTGCTTTAGCAGTATGCTTAGGGTCATTGTCCTGCTGGAAGGTGAACCTCCGTCCCAGTCTCAAATCGCTGGAAGACTGAAACAGGTTTCCCTCAAGAATTTCCCTGTATTTAGCGCCATCCATCATTCCTTCAATTCTGACCAGTTTCCCAGTCCCTGCCAATGAAAAACATCCCCACAGCATGATGCTGCCACCACCATGCTTCACTGTGGGGATGGTGTTCTCGGTACCCTACTAGCTTGAACCAGAAAATGACTGCTCCAGGTGAGCGTAAATGGATGCATGTCAGAACCAGAAATAAGGAGAATTCTTGGCGGGCCTGCCTTCTTCCCCCACGTCCGGACTTACGACTTTCAAATCACTTTGAGCCCCTGTACCAGCTGTCTTCTGCCGGGGGCTTGGGTGTTCCCTCCATGGCTGTGGATGCCCCTCCAGCTACCTCTCCTTGTCCTAGTCAATCAACTACCTGAGCACAGCCTAGACCACCGCGGCCCCCCTCCGCTGGGCCGTGCTCTCTGGATCAGAGCTAGAACCAGAGTAATACTGTTAGCACTGAGGTGGTGTGCCCTAGTAGGAAGTCTACTGTGTGCAGCTCATCCTGCGCTAATAAAAATAACTCTAGCATTTCTACCTCTGCTAAGCTTCACAGTAAAGCAAGAAAAACAATCAAGCATCCCAGAAAAGTGTTAAAAATAGCCCACGTTAACATATGTAGCTAAAGAAACAAGGTTCATGAAATCAATAATTTGCTAGTAAACAAATGTCATTCATATTCTGACAATCTCTGAAACTCACTTAGATAATACCTTTGATGATACAGTGGTAGCAATACATGGTTATAAAATCTACAGAAAAGTCAGAAATGCTAAAGGTGGAGGTGTGGCTGTTTATATTCAGAACCACATTCCTGTAAAGCTTAGAGATGATCTCATGTTAAATACTGTTGAAGTAATATGGCTACAGGTTCATCTGCCTCACCTAAAGCCCATTATGGTGGGAAGCTACTGTAGATCACCAAGTGCTAACAGTCAGTATCTGGATAACGTGTGAAATGTATGTGATATCAATAGAGAGGTATACTTTCTGGGTGATTTATATATTAACTGTCTTTCATCAAAATCAAATCAAATCAAATGTATTGGTCACATACAAATGGTTAGCAGATGTTATTGCGAGTGTAGCGAAATGCTTATGCTTCTAGTTCCGACAGTGCAGCAATATCTAGCAAGTAATATCTAACAGTTCCACAACAAAAACCTAATACACACAAATCTAAGTAAAGGAATGGAATAAGAATGTATAAATATATGGATGAGCAATGTCATTATCAGAGTGGCATGGGCTAAGATGCAATAGACAGTATAGAATACGTATATACTGTACATATGAGATGGGTAATGCAAGATATGTAAACATTATTAAAGTGGCACAAGTGCCTGCAACCTGGTTCAGGTTATCAATCAACCTACCAGGGTAGTTACAAACAATACAGGAATGAAATTATCAACATGTATTGATCATATCTTTACTAACACTGCAGAAATTTGTTTGAAAGCAGTATCCAAATCCAATGGATGTAGTGATCACAATATAGTAGCCATATCTGGGAAAACCAAAGTTCCAAAGGCTGGGCCTAATATTGTGTATAAGATGTCATACAATACGTGTTGTAGTGATTCCTATGTTGTTGATGTGTAGAATATTTGTTGGACCGTGGTGTGTAATGACAAGCAACCAGACGCTGCATTTGACACATTTATGAAATTACTTATCCTAGTTACTAATAAGCATGCACACATTGAGAAAATGATTGTAAAAACTGTTAAATCCCCGTGGATTGATGAGGAATTGAAAAATATTATAATAATAATAATAATATGCCATTTCGCAGACGCTTTTATCCAAAGCGACTTACAGTCATGCGTGCATACATTTTTTTTGTGTATGGTTGAGAGGGATGAGGCATAAAAGATGGTAAATAGGTCTGGCTGTACAACCTATTGGCATACTTACTGCAAATTGAGAAATCATGTGACTAAACTGAATAAAATGAAGAAGAAACTACACTATGAAACAAAGCTAAATTACATAAAGAATGATAGCAAAAAGCTTTGGAGCACCTTAAATGACATTTTGGGCAAAAAGGCAAACTCCGCTCCAGCATTCATTGAATCAAATGGTAATTTCATCACAAAACCCACTGATATTGCCAACTACTTTAATTATTTTTTCATTGGCAAGTTTAGCAAACTTAGGCATGACATGCAAGCAACAAACAATAACACTACACATCAAAGTACAGTACCAGTCAAAGGTTTGGACACACCTACTCATTCAAGGGTTTTTCTTTACTTTTACTATTTTCTACATTGTAGAATAATAGTGAAGACATCAAAACTATGAAATAACACATATGGAATCATGCAGTAACCAAAAAAGTGTTAAACAAATCAAAATACATTTTATATTTGAGATTCTTCAAATAGCCACCCTTTGCCTTGATGACACTCTGGGCATTCTCTCAACCAGCTTCACCTGGAATGCTTTTCCAACAGTCTTGAATGAGTTCCTACATATGCTGAGGACTTGTTGGCTGCTTTTCCTTCATTCTGCCGTCCGACTCATCCCAAACCATCTCAATTGGGTTGAGGTCAGGGTATTGTGGAGGCCAGGTCATCTGATGCAGCAATACATCACTCTCCTTCTTGGTAAAATAGCCCTTACACAGCCTGGCGGTGTGTTGGGTCATTGACTTGTTGAAAAACAAATGATAGTCCCACTAAGCCCAAACCAGATGGGATGGCATATCGCTGCAGAATGCTGTGGTAGCCATGCTGGTTAAGTTTGTCTTGAATTCCACATAATCACAGAAAGTGTCACCAGCAAAGCACTCCTACACCATAACACCTCCTCCTCCATGCTTTACGGTGGGAACTACACATGCGGAGATCATCAGTTCACCCACACCGCGTCTCACAAAGACACAGCGGTTGGAACCACAAATCTCAAATTTGGACTTCAGACCAAAGGACACATTTCCACCAGTCTAATGTCCATTGCTCGTGTTTCAAGCAGGTCTCTTCTTCTTATTGGTGTCCTTTAGTAGTGGTTTCTTTGCAGCAATTTGACCATGAAGGCCTGACTCAAACAGTCCCCTCTGAACAGTTGATGTTGAGATGTGTCTGTTACTTGAACTCTGTGAAGCATTTATTTGGGCTGCAATTTCTGAGGCTGGTAACTCTAATGAACGTATCCATTCCTGTGGCGGTCCTCATGAGAGCCAGTTTCATCATAGAGCTTAATGGTTTTTGCGACTGCACTTAAAGAATCTGAAACACAACCAAAACAAACTGCAAATGCACCAAACAAGTTTGTAGAGTCACAAGCTTGATGAAGTCATTGTGTGCTAGGAACATGGGACCAAATACTACACTTTTGAGCTGTGAACGGCCCTGTGCTTGCACACACACACATGCATGCACACAAACTCACGCACGCACATGTACATGCACACATATGTATACACACGTACGCACATACACACTGAAAATCATTAGTGACCATATGAACTTAAGTAACCCACATGTGGAAACCAATTAGGACCCTGTCACCAGAATGTGTCCTCCCAACATCTGGTTCAATTGATAAACAGGAAATAATGTAACAACTGTCATTACTGAATACAGAATGCAGAATAATGTGTTTGTAAGAAAATTATAAGGACCATTATATGGATAGGTGTTGTTATACTGCATGTGTTACGTGCTGGAGACCTAATTGGATATGATAGGGAAGCAAAAGCCTCACAAGAATAGGAATGAATTTAATCAGTCAAAATTGAACTATTCAGGTTATTGTTTACAGATCAACATAGACAAAATTGTCAGTTCTAACTATAAAACTCGGTAACACTTTATTTGGTAACATTTCAAATATCTACTAACGCTAACCCTTAACCCTTATCCTAACCCAAAAACGTAACCCTAACCTTAACCCTTACCCTAACCCTTAGGGCTCTATTCAATATGTAAAACTGAAGCGAAACAGATTCTGCGATAGACATATAAAGGTAATTTCTGATTGAGCCGACATATGCAGTGTTTACCGTGAATGCAGTCTCAGCTGAAGTGGGAACATTGTCTAAATTTCAATCACGCTGTAAAACTGAACTTCCGTGATGTGGATTAAATAGCGCCCTTAATCTAAACCTAAACCTAACCCTAACCTTAGCAAGCAGTTATTTTTCAACAGATAGTTTGTTGATAGTGTTCTATAGATGGACTATCCAGACTTTCCAAAGTAAGTGTGACCTAAAACTCTTATATAAAGTGAGAGAAAATATGTCTGAAAGCTGAACCTACAGTAGTTCTTTAAAACTACTAAGCATTCAGGCCATCTAAGGTAAGCTAAGCAACTTTTCACCTGTGGTACAACAATGCTATTACTCTGGGCTAAATTGCAATAGTATTTTCCAGTCACAACTTAGACTTTACATTTATGTAGCAAGCTAGCTGTGACCAATGTTTAGCCATTTATCTGAAAAAGACAAAGAAAAATGCATATAAAACTAAATATTGTTTGAGAAAAGCAACGCTATGCCAGGCCACTGAAGCATAGCGGAGCTGAGATATCAGTTATACCTATGCCTAATTTATTGTTTGTTTATCTCACTTTTGTCCAGTGAGCACAAAAGCCTAATTGGAAATGCAATCCTAATTGATGAAAAAGGCCCCAGACCCAGACCAAGATGAAACCACAAGGTTTATCGCCAGGCCTTGAAAACAAGTCGCTTTTCAAAAACATGTATTATTTTCACAAACTTAAATTTAAGAGAGTGTATGGAGGTTTATTGGCCAAAACAAAACCACATTTAGCACCTGATAGGGAACCATGTCTAAATGAAAACAGTTACTGAAGCATCTAATAGGTTTCAGACGTTTTAACTAGTCATCAGAAAGAGTCTCTTGGAGTCTCTTTTGATTCTCTTTGAGGGTGGCAGGAAGCCTAGCGTTTAGAGCATTGGGCCATTAACCGAAAGGTCACCGGTTCATTAACTGTACCTGAGCCGACAAGGTGAAAAATCTGTAGATGTGCCCATGAGCCCTTGGTAGGCTCAGTGTCACCCTGGATCACACACACACAGGGCGAGTAAGGAGCAAAACCGCCCCCTTCCCCCCCACACACACACACACACACTCCACCCTACGAAGCCGCGAAGCCTCCGACCTCAGAGTGATACAAGACAGCGGGTTCGCCAGTGATTTATTTTCATTATTGTTTTCCTTCTTCCATCCAGTATATAAATAAATAACCCAAGCAAAATAATGTTAACGCAAGTTGACATGGCTGTTCATTCCAGCCACTGTTGGTAGAGACTTCTTATTTCACCACAGCATGCTAATGAGAGGGAAAATTATATATTTTTTGTGGACAGGGTTTCTCTGTGGCCGTCTTTGGAATCATTTCAGGGTGGTGTGATGGATTCTCAGGCTTCTCCCGAGGCCTTCATTCTCCACCGCAGTAGTTGAACATCTTGACACCTCCGTTGCCCCAGTCACTCGTATTTATCCATTAACCCATAATTTCCACCATCGCCATCCTATGAGTAACTCACGGAAGATAAAAATGATGACATCCCGCTTGACCTAATTACAAGTTTATTTTGTATTTTGTGTTTCCTTCTAATTTAAACAAGCTGGTTCTCATACATATAATTCCTATGAAACATATTGTTATTTAATTGCAGTTATCTGGAGGGCATACAGTGGTTGTAAGCTAAAGATGGATGTTGCAAGGCTGTGGAAGAGGCGTAATGTTTGAAATGAAGAGATTGTTTCCTGATTTACTGCTTATGTGTCATCAGTCTTACTAATGTGTAGCTACTCAGACACACACACACACACACACACACACACGCACACCCCAACACCACCCCCACACCCACATTCCAACACTAACACGTCTGTGGTCTCCTCCTCTCCTCTCTGCCACCCTCTATCTTTTGTGGGCTTGCCTGCCCTGCATGGAGAGGATGTGTCACCGTGCTGTCAGTGGGTAGAGTTGTGTCATTTGACCATTTGACCCTTTGACCCGGGGTTCCCCCTCCCATCCCCTCAGACCGCCTCGTCTCAGCAGCACACTAATCTGTCAACGCAGTCTCCTCTTGCCCCTTTGCAGGCGCTGAACCTTCCCCACCAAAACTATCACCCCGCCTGTCAGGAACAAAACATATCCTGGAGGATGGAAGGCCTAAATAGAGACACACAAGGGAGAGGGAGGTGTAAAGGGTGGCGAGATGAAGAGAGAGAGACAGAAAGAGATCAAATCAGACATTGTTTAGTGACTCGAATGTGTGTCACCAAATCCTTTATCCACAGTAACTGAATATAGTCAATATGATAGAATGTGAAAATAAATGAAAGTAGTTTCATTTTCAAGTGTGTCATTATTTTATTTTCATTCTATTGGAAAATAACAATGGGTAGATTAACAACATGGTTGCTAATATTAAGCTCTTGACAGGATGGAAATCACAATGCAATCATTCTTTCTGAAGAACATCTATGTACCTTTAGGCCCCAAGCTCATAATAAAGTATGTATTGTTCTGGAATCATGTATCATTTACTTATTTTGATGTCTCATGTTGATCTATGCAAAAATACAAAGATCCTAGATAGCACATTTGGTCCCTTGAAAGTTGTGGGAACACATGTTTTTGGTTTCACAATGGTTGTGGGAATGAAGCCATACGTTTGCTGACTAGTGAAATTTTGCCTGTTCTGGGAATCTTTATTTTTAGGTTGCAGGGAGGTTCTGAGAATGTTTTACTCTAGTTCCTTGAAAGTTTCCCTGGGAGGTTTTATTATCCAATTATAGATTATTTGGAGGTTTTTGAATAATTTCCTTAACTTTCACTGAATTTTTCAATAAGACTTTTGATAACACTGTTAGCTTATTTTGAGTTAACTTTTTCTTAAACTCCAAGCACAGATACAAATTCATTAATCATGCAAACACATTTCTTTGTAATTATGACATGGCATCAGTGAGATTCAAACTCTATCCATGGAATTAGTCCAATGCGTCACCAGGATGGAGCTAGCATTCCCTTTTTATTTGTTTTACCATACTGTACAAAGCTGTTCCAGAGCCGCCGGAAAACGTGTGACGAGACAGCATTTGCCAAGTACTTTCAAGCCGGTGTGGCGCTGCCACACCATTTTCAAAGCAGTAGCACCAAACACGTTTACATATTAATTAGTTCACAACAGAGAAAAACGTTTTGCAACAGAAAAGAAAGCCACCGTTTCTTATTGGACAAGTTGACATAGTACCATCCGAAATTTCAGCCCATTTGCCTCTGTTTTCTCTAGTGAATACAACCCTAATAAATCCACTGCTGATGATTATTCACAAATGTTTGTGGCACAAATTTCACTGTCTAATTAAAAGTTAAAAACCTACAAATTCCGCCACAGAGCAGTCTACACAGACAATATGAACACATTTGTCCAACCATAACAGATGGATAGCTAATGAAGAAAGAAAGAAAGAAAGAAAGAAAGAAAGAAAGAAAGAAAGAAAGAAAGAAAGAAAGAAAGAAAGAAAGAAAGAAAGAAAGAAAGAAAGAAAGAAAGAAAGAAAGAAAGAAAGAAAGAAAGAAAGAAAGAATATGGATTCAAGCACCTACTGATATGAACAGGTAATGCAGGTTTGATTAGAATAGAGTGCAATAGAATGAGTGACATTCAATGAATTCATGAAAAGGTGGTTATTATTTAATGAACATTTTGAAAGTAGTTAATTTAATGATTGGATATATGGATTTTACAGGCAAGAAGTTCCTACAGTGAGTGCCAGGGAACCAACTTCTGGTGGGCTAGATGGAGACCAGGACAACAACAAGGTTTGAAATTATTTATACTTTAATTTGACTTTTGACACTTCAGTATATTTTAGCAATTACATTTACTTTTGATACTTAAGTATAGTCATGGTCAAAAGTTTTGAGAATGACACAAATATTGGTCTTCACAAAGTTTGCTGCTTCAGTGTTATGAGATATTTTTGTCAGATGTTACTATGGTATACTGAAGTATAATTACAAGCATTCCATAAGTGTCAAAGGCTTTTATTGACAATTACATTAAGTTTATGCAAAGAGTCAATATTTGCAGTGTTGACCGTTCTTTTTCAAGATCTCTGCAATCCACCCTGGCATGCTGTCAATTAACTTCTGGGCCACATCCTGACTGATGGCAGCCCATTCTTGCATAATCAATGCTTGAAGTTTGTCAGAATTTGTGGGTTTTTGTTTGTCCACCCGTCTCTTGAGGATCGCCCACAATTTCTCAATGGGATTAAGATCTGGGGAGTTTCCTGGCCATAGACCCAAAATGTCTAAGTTGTGTTGCCCGAGCCGCTTAGTTATCACTTTTGCCTTATGACAAGGTGCTCCATCATGCTGGAAAAGGCATTGGTCGTCACCAAACTGTTCTTGGATGGTTGGGAGAAGTTGCTCTCGGAGGATGTGTTGGTACCATTCTTTATTCATGGCTGTGTTCTTAGGCAAAATTGTGAGTGAGCCCACTCCCTTGGCTGAGAAGCAACCCCACACATGAATGGTCTCAGGATGCTTTACTGTTGGCATGACACAGGACTGATGGTAGCGCTCACCTTGTCTTGACAAGGTGTTTTCCGGATGCCCCAAACAATCGGAAAGGGGATTCATCAGATAAAATGACTTTACCCCTGTCCTCAGCAGTCCAATCCCTGTACCTTTTGCAGAAAATCAGTCTGTCCTTGATGTTTTTCCTGGAGAGAAGTGGCTTCTTTGCTGCCCTTCTTGACACCAGGCCATCCTCCAAAAGTCTTCGCCTCATTGTGCGTGCAGATGCACTCGCACCTGCCTGCTGCCATTCCTGAGCAAGCTCTGCACTGGTGATGCCCCGATCCCGCAGCTGAATCAACTTTATGAGACGGTCCTGGCGCTTGCTGGACTTTCTTGGGCGCCCTGACGCCTTCTTCACAACAATTGAACCTCTCTCCTTGAAGTTCTTGATGATGCGATAAATGGTTGATTTAGGTGCAATCTTACTAGCAGCAATGTCCTTGCCTGTGAAGCCCTTTTTGTGCAAAGCAATGATAACGGCACGTGTTTCCTTGCAGGTAACCATGGTTAACAGAGGAACAACAATGATTTCAAGCATCACCCTCCTTTTAAAGCTTCCAGTCTGTTATTCTAACTCAATCAGCATGACATAGTGATCTCCAGCCTTGTCCTCGTCAACACTCACCTGTGTTAACGAGAGAATCATTGACATGATGCCAGCTGGTCCTTTTGTGGCAGGGCTGAAATGCAGTGGAAATGTTTTTGGGGGATTAAGTTCATTTTCATGGCAAAGAGGGACTTTGAAATAAATTGCAATTCATCTGATCACACTTCATGACATTCTGGAGAATATGCAAATTGCCATCATCAAAACTGAGGCAGCAGACTTTGTGAATATTAATATTTGTGTAATTCTCAAAACCTTTGACCATGACTGTATATTTAAAACCAAATGATTTTAGACGTAACTCAAGTAGTATTTTACTGGGTGACTTTCACTTTTACTTTAATCATTTTTTATTAAGGTATCTTTACTTTTACTCAAGTATGACAACTGGGTACTTTTCCACCACTACATATGGAATAGTTTTGAGATGGTCATACCATGGATCATTTATTTGAATTTTAAGACCCCTTAAAGGATTTAAAAAAATGATAAAATATTGAGTTTGGCCTTTGCTATTATAGTCCATATATACACATTGAATAACAAATTCATAAATGGCAAAAAAGACAGTCAAAAATGTATAATAAGGAAGAAGGGTCTGTACTATATCTAGGAACTACAGTGGCTTGCGAAAGTATTCACCCCCCTTGGCATTTTTCCTATTTTGTTGCCTTACAACCTGGAATTAAAATGGATTTTTGGGGGGTTGTATCATTTGATTTACACAACACCCCCCCCCCCCCCCCCCCCTCAAAGTCAATACTTTGTAGAGCCACCTTTTGCAGCAATTACAGCTGCAAGTCTCTTGGGGTATGTCTCTATAAGCTTGACACATCTAGCCACTGGGATTTTTACCCATTCTTCAAGGCAAAACTGCTCCAGCTCCTTCAAGTTGGATGGGTTCCACTGGTGTACAGCAATCTTTAAATCATACCACAGATTCTCAATTGGATTTAAGTCTTTAGAAGTATGCTTAGGGTCATTGTCCTGCTGGAAGGTGAACCTCCGTCCCAGTCTCAAATCGCTGGAAGACTGAAACAGGTTTCCCTCAAGAATGTCCCTGTATTTAGCGCCATCCATCATTCCTTCTATTCTGACCAGTTTCCCAGTCCCTGCCGATGAAAAACATCCCCAAAGCGTGACGCTGCCACCACCATGCTTCACTGTGGGGATGATGTTCTCGAGGTGATGAGAGTCCCGTGTAGGTCAGTTGATAGAGCATGGCTTTTGCAACGCCAGGGTTGTGGGTTCGTTTCCCACAGGGGACCAGTATGAAGAAAAAAATATGCACTAACTGTAAGTCACTCTGGACAAGAGCGTCTGCTAGATGACTAAAATGTACGATGTGTTTTCCTTGATGGCCAAAAAGCTCAATTTTAGTCTCATCTGACCAGAGCACCTTCTTCCATATGTTTGGGGAGTCTCCCACATGCCTTTTGGCGAACACCAAACGTGTTTGCTTATTTTTTTCTTTAAGCAATGACTTTTCTCTGGCCACTCTTCCGGAAAGCCCAGCTCTGTCGAGTGTACGGCTTAAAGTGGTCCTATGGACAGATACTCCAATCTCTGCTGTGGAGCTTTGCAGCTCCTTCAGGGTTAAATTTGGTCTCTTTGTTACCTCTCTGATTAATGCCCTCCTTGCCTGGTCCGTGAGTTTTGGTGGGCGGCCCTCTCTTGGCAGGTTTGTTGTGGTGCCATATTCTTTCAATTTTTTAATAATGAATTTAATGGTGCTCCGTGGGATGTTCAGAAAAGGTGTATATATACTGTGATCATGTATCAGATCATGTGACACTTAGATTGCACACAGGTGGACTTTACTTAACTAATTATGTGACTTCTGAAGGTAATTGGTTGCACCAGATCTTATTTAGGGGCTTCATAGCAAAGGGGGTGAATACATATGCATGCACCACTTTTCCGTAAGTTAATTTTTAGAATTTCATGAAACAAGTTATTTTTTCATTTCACTTCACCAATTTGGACTATTTTGTGTATGTCCATTACATGAAATCCATATAAAAATCAATTTAAATTAAAGGTTGTATTGCAAAAATATAGGAACAACGCGAAGGGGGATGAATACTTTTGCAAGGCACTGTATAAGAAAGCTCATGAAATGTTTTCGTTTTTTTGGACATATTTAAGAGGATTGCCTGCTGCAGTTGTTCGAGAGATATCCATTTTGCAGCTGAACATGGAACATACGCAGACATGCCCTTTCTGTGAACATTCCTATAAATGAAACAGCGAGTTTACTTGAATCAGGTTGGTTACCTTTGACCTGGTCAACGGTCAAAACAGTTTAGAGTTTTGACCCAATTCACCTTCATAAACTAGCTTGAACCACCCAGTTTATAATACGCAATATACACTGGGTGGTGTGAGCCCTCAATGCTGATTGGCTGTAAGCCATGGTATATCAGACCGTATACCTTTGTTATGACAAAACATTTATTTTTACTGTCTCTAATTATGTTGGTAACCAATTTATAATAGCAATAAGGCACCTCGGGGTTTGTGATATATGGCCAATATACCACGGCTAAGGGCTGTGTCCTAGCACTCCGCGTTGCATCGTGCTTAAGAACAGCCCTTAGCCATGGTATATTGGCCATAAACCACACCCCCTCGGGCCTTATTGCTTAAATGAACTTATATGAGCTACGACCTAAGTTTTTATGAGGTAGCTAGCTAGCTAACAAGCTAGTTAACTACGCAAACGTTAGCTGTAATGTTAGCTAGCCTGCATTGCTAGCTAATGTTAGCTAGCCTGTCTCGCTAATAAATGTTATCTAGCCTACCTCACTTTATCAAAAGATAGCTACCTACATAACCAGCAAAAACGTTATCTAACATCATTAACTTAGTTATACCAGAGATGTCTTATATTCCAGTATCTCTGGTTATACTCACCTCTACTGGTCGTTGCACACCGGAGCCCCATTCAATGTGCGGATTTGATTATGCTGAGCCACGGGGCACCGGTCTATGGCCTGTGATGTGAACAGAAAACAGCGGTGAGGGAGGACCGCCCTTCTCAAATCTAACAGTAATCTGCACCGCTTGGTCATGTTGTCAACAAGGCAGCATGGTGCATCGTCCAGAAACATACAACATATTTTCAATAAAATATGTGTTTGAATTTTCTAACTAGTTTTCATTGGGAAGGCAGATAAAGTGATTTTATCAAAGGCAATCACTTTTGCATGTGAAAACACAGCATCTTACTCAGTACAACACGTGCTAATTACGTCACTTTTGTTTTGAGCCGACTTCGCTGTGGGCTTTGAACGGAGGCACCTGGCTCACGCCTGGGAGGCAGCCCGGTTCCAAAACGAATGCAAGCAAAACACCCGGGCCAGATTAATCGAATCCCCTCAATGAAGGGAAGCGAAGTGGGGGGAGGGGCGATTTGCACGTGGAGCATGGCGAAAGAGGGCATGATTTGTTTACATAATTGTCATCCAAGCCCAACCTACGTTTACTTGTTGTGACGCACTGAGGTTCCAACTCCGTTTTAGATGAGACCGACTTTATGACCCAAATGATCCTATTTACATGTTGTAGTCAATTTTGACAATATAATAAATGTTTCTGACTCATATCGACGCCACACAGGCCATTTTCAAATGAATTAGTTACGTTTTGGGGGCATTCACTCTTCTATTATAGTGGTTTGGAATTCCCATTGTTAGAATATATCCTGCCCTTGATATGCTAGACAACACACACATGGCCAGTACATTCATAAAAAGTGCCATCGTTTACGTCGTTACCTACAAATGCACTACTACTAATACTTCTACAGATCCACTGTCTCATTTGCCCAGCCATGTAATTTATGAACTTGATCTCGACTGTAAAATGCATCAAGACATTATCTCCAACAATTCGATCTCTACTGTTTCCCATAATAATGTACACGTCGTGAGTTGGGATGAGACAGACAGGCAGCTTTTCTCAGCCAGTCGAAATCATGAATCAGCATAATTCTTATGGATATATAAAAATACATTTCAATAGAAAACAGGTAAAACTAAATGAAATTAAGCTAGTTTGCTGTCTTTCCAGCTTCAGTCTAAAGTGACTGTGTTAGCTGTGTAGTTGGCTAGCTAGCAATGGTGGAAGAGCATACATAACATTTACATTTTAGTCATTTAGCAGAAGCTCTTATTCAGAGTGACTTACATGAGCAATTAGGTTTAAGTGCCTTGCTTAAGGGCACATCGACAGATTTTTCACCTAGTCGGCTCGGGGATTAGAACCAGCGACCTTTCAGTTACTGGCACAACGCTCTTACCCACTAAGCTACCTGCCGCCCCAACCATTTTTGTTTGCCATAGCAACCTGCAAAGTTCTGGAACTATCAACCAGCGCTTGGGTAGTTTTGCTTTACATGGTAGTCAATACGAATAGGACTAACGGCCAGAGAACGCCTAAAATTGCACTTGACAACCAGTGTTAGTGAATGTAGCATAAGATTTTGTTGGGAAATGTATGGTTTGGTAAAGAATCATGCTTTTTAATGCTGGTAACATGTTGTACAAAAGCAATAACATTTTTATCATGGCTGTGACATGGTCATAGCCACGTCACATCCATGATAAAGCCTCGCCTCGTGGTCACAGCCTCGCCTCACAGCCATGATAAAAATGTCTTGTGGTTTTTATGGAAATATTTCTTCATGTTCTGAGAAAGGAATGTATGTTTTTAAATAACATTCTTAGAACGTTCTCTGAGCGTTACTAAAGTTTTTATGGAAGGTTTTCTTAATGTTCTCAGAACATTTTGAGAACATTAAAGGAAACGTTATGCTGAAGTAATGACATTCCCACAGAAGAACATTGTTTCTTAACTTTCTCTGAACTATTTGAGAATATTCCCAATGTCAAACCAGAAAATGAACGTTCCTTGAACATTAACAAAATGTTAATTAAATGTGTAGAAAAATTTGAAATTGTGTTTTTTACATTGGATAAAAGCAGAGACACAGAGCTACAAAATGGTATATCATACACTGCATTTGAGGAACAATGGGAAAGTAATTCTGCTTTGAAAGTTGATAAACTTGTAACCCCACTTTTGAGAAAATGGCCCTTGAATGTTTTGGTACAGCTCCTGGAGAACTCTTCTATGTCTACAGCCATTCAGCATTGTTCACATCCTCTTAAGCCAGCCCCACCCATCTCTTTAAGGATTCACATGTGAGGTCATGTGCTAAACAGTGAGTAGTGTAGTAAAGATTAAGACTAAAAGTGGTAAAAATAGTAGTCTACAATAAGGAAAAATTCCAGGTAAACAGAAAGTGTCCAGATAAAAATATTTTATAAATATCAGATGATGCTTACCCAGACACACTTTTCTAAATTGATGGGTCATGTGAAAGAAATGCTATAACCCCCAGCCACAGCTTGCTAAGTGGATGGGTCTCTACAGAAGGTGTAAACGGTACAGCGAAAGGGTTACTTTCATAGTAGCAATATCAAAAATAGATAGTGTCAATATAAAGAAAAAAAGTGTCAATGCCATTAGTGAAAGAACAAAATAGTATACAGTATGTACAAAACAATATCAATAACTATATCAGTGATACTGAAGTACGGAGTCAGGTGTTGTTGCCAGCCATAGCTTTCCACCAGCACCGTACCATCCTCCAGTCCAACCAGCTGTGGGATGTTGACCCCTGTCACAGTGCTGTCCTTCACAACACCAGCAATCTCAGACAAAGTGTTCACTCTGGTCTTTCTGAAGCGCTGCTTGATGAGGCCGAAGCACAAGTCGGTGGCAAACTTGGTGTGGCCTGTGATCAGGAAGTGAAGGTCCAGACTGTGGTGGAGCTTTTGCATGGTCCGCCAGGACCAATACCAGAGCACAAACTTGTTCTTGTTTTGGCCAATGCAGTTATCACAATTTAGGTCCACACGTGTTTCCCCAACTCTGTAGTTGGTGAAGAAATGGTGCATGTAGTTGATGACAAGCCACACTTGCGAGGAGTTAAAAAGTAGATGGGACCTGTCTGCATAGGGTCAGAAGGATAGTGCACCTGCAAACAACAAAATAACATTAAGATACATTTCAATTAATTGTCTCTCCCATGTCAGTCTGTCTTTACACAGCTCAGTGCCTGCTTCCCATATACAGTTGAAGTCGGAAGTTAACATACATTTAGGTTGTAGTCATTAAAACTTGTTTTTCAACCACTCCACAAATGTCTTGTTAACAAACTATAATAATGTGCCATTTAGCAGACACTTTTATCCAACGCAACTTACAGTCATGTGTGCATACATTTTTACGTATGAGTGGTCCCGGGGATCGAACCCACTACCCTGGCGTTACAAGCGCCATGCTCTACCAATTGAGCTACACAGGTCTATAGTTTTGGCAAGTCGGTTAGGACATCTACTTTGTGCATGACACAAGTCATTTTTCCAACAATTGTTTACAGACAGATTACTTCACTTATAATTCACTGTATCACAATTCCAGTGGGTCAGAAGTTTACATACACTAAGTTGACTGTCCCTTTAAACAGCTTGGAAAATTCCAGGAAATTATGTCATGGCTTTAGAAGCTTCTGATAGGCTAATTGACATATTTTGAGTCAATTGGATGTGTACCTGTGGTATTTCAAGGCCTACCTTCAAACTCAGTGCATCTTTGCTTGACATCATGGGAAAATCATAAGAAATCAGCCAAGACCTCAGAAAACAAATTGTAGACCTCCACAAGTCTGGTTTATCCATGGGAGCAATTTCCAAACACCTGAAGGTACCACGTTCATCTGTATAAACAATAGTACGCACCTCTAAACACCATGGGACCACGCAGCCTTCATACCGCTCAGGAAAGAGACGCGTTCTGTCTCCTAGAGATGAACGTACTTTGGTGCGAAAAGTGCAAATCAATCCCAGAACAACAGCAAAGGACCTTGTGAAGATGCTGGAGGAAACAGGTACAAAATTATCTATATCCACAGTAAAACAAGTCTTATATCGATATAACCTGAAAGGCCACTCAGCAAGGAAGAAGCCAATGCTCCAAAACCGCTATAAAAAAAACAGACTACGGTTTGCAACTGCACATGGGGACAAAGATCATACTTTTTGGAGAAATGTCCTCTGGTCTGATGAAACAAAAATAGAACTGTTTGGCCATAATGACCATCGTTATGTTTGGAGGAAAAAGTGGGCTTCTTGCAAGCTGAAGAACACCATCCCAACCGTGAAGCACGGGGGTGGCAGCATCATGCTGTGGGGGTGCTTTGATGCAGGAGGGACTGGTGCACTTCATAAAATAGATGGCATCATGAGGAAGGAAAATTATGTGGATATATTGAAGCAACATCTCAAGATATCAGTCAGGAAGATAAAGCTTGGTCGCAAATGGGTCTTCCAAATGGACAATGACCCCAAGCATACTTCCAAAGTCGTGGCAAAATGGATTAAGGACAACAAAGTCAAGGTATTGGAGTGGCCATCACAAAGCCCTGACCTCAATCCTATAGACAATCTGTGGGCAGAAATGAAAAAGCATGTGCGAGCAAGGAGGCCTACAAACCTGACTCAGTTACACCAGCTCTGTCAGGAGGAACAGGCCAAAAGGTATTGTGGGAAGCTTGTGGAAGGCTACCCGAAACATTTGACCCAAGTTAAACAATTTAATGCTACAAAATACTAATTGAGTGAATGTAACCTTCTGACCCACTGGGAATGTGATGAAAGAAATAAAAGCTGAAATAAATAATTATCTTTACTATTATTCTGACATTTCACATTCTTAAAATAAAGTGGTAATCCTAACTGACCTAAAACAGGGAAGTTTTACTAGGATTATATGTCAGGAATTGTGAAAAACTGAGTTTAAATGTATTTGGCTAAGGTGTATGTAAACTTCCGACTTCAACTTTATATGTACAGTGGGAAGAACAAGTATTTGATACACTGCCAATTTTGCAGGTTTTCCTACTTACAAAGCATGTAGGGGTCTGTAATTTATTTATCATAGGTACACTTCAACTGTGAGAGACGGAATCTAAAACAAAAATCCAGAAAATCACATTGTATGATTTTTAAGTAATTAATTTGCATTTTATTGCATGACATAAGTATTTGATCACCTACCAACCAGTAAGAATTCCGTCTCTCACAGACCTGTTAGTTTTTCTTTAAGAAGCCCTCCTGTTCTCCACTCATTACCTGTATTAACTGCACCTGTTTGAACTCGTTACCTGAATAAAAGACACCTGTCCACACACTCAATCAAACAGACTCCAACCTCTCCACAATGGCCAAGACCAGAGAGCTGTGTAAGGACATCAGGGATAAAATTGTAGACCTGCACAAGGCTGGGATGGGCTACAGGACAATAGGCAAGCAGCTTGGTGAGAAGGCAACAACTGTTGGCGCAATTATTAGAAAATGGAAGAAGTTCAAGATGACGGTCAATCACCCTCGGTCTGGGGCTCCATGCAAGATCTCACCTCGTGGGGCATCAATGATCATGAGGAAGGTGAGGGATCAGCCCAGAACTACACGGCAGGACCTGGTCAATGACCTGAAGAGAGCTGGGACCACAGTCTCAAAGAAAACCATTAGTAACACACTACGCCGTCATGGATTAAAATCCTGCAGCGCACTCAAGGTCCCCCTCCTCAAGCCAGCGCATGTCCAGGCCCAATTGAAGTTTGCCAATGACCATCTGGATGATCCAGAGGAGGAATGGGAGAAGGTCATGTGGTCTGATGAGACAAAAGTATAGCTTTTTGGTCTAAACTCCACTCGCCGTGTTTGGAGGAAGAAGAAGGATGAGTACAACCCCAAGAACACCATCCCAACCGTGAAGCATGGAGGTGGATTAAGTAGACATCTTTTTATGGGTTTTGGATTATGAAACAATAGGTTTATATTTTAATAACATCAATGCAACAGTTTGCGATGATTAAATTACTAATTATAGGTTTATAGTGGAAGGTGTAGTTAAATTAATGAAACATGTTATTATATAGTGTCTTATAAGTGGGAGTTTTTTTTCCAGGATTGATGGAAGTCTCCTATAATATTATGTTAGGGGTAATGTAGGACACAACGTATCAAACAATTTTTAAATTGATGCTGGGGATAAGATATCTAGTCTTACTAAAGAGGTGTACGTGATTGTATTGGATAATGTATGACATTTTACATTTAGAGGGAAGTTAGGAACAATAAAAGGGGGTAACTGATATTTCCTAGGTTGTTGATACTGTAAACGATAATGGATTAGTTGATATGGGATCACAAGGAGCAGATGTGGGGGTTCAATAGTCATGGTGAGATTTAAAGAGGAGATGATCTGAAGAGTAATCAATTCAACAGAATCATTGTAAACTCAGAGGAATTTTGAGTGGTTTTAATTTTGTGAAAGGTTTTATATAGCATTTTTTATGGAGTAGTTCTGAGGAGTGAGATTGATACGAATGATTGTTGATGAGATAGGACTGTGGGTGTATGTATCATGTTTTGTGTGTAATTACTATCTTTGGATTGTTGATTATATGTTAACAACATGTATACTTTCTATTCCAGGAGAAAGGAGATTTCTTTATCTCATTGGAATATTGCCCAGGGCTAGGGTGGAACTAGTTAGTAAAATTAAGTAGTCTTATTTTTAGGTTGTAATAGGGAGCTACCAAATTAAATAATGCCTGGCCATGTTTGTTTTATTTGTTTTCCAAATGGGTTTTTCAAATAAACACACAACACACCTAGTATGATGTTATAAAGGCTTGTTATTTTGAGAGTTAGGAGTTTCATTTTTCAAAGTTTTTATTTTTGACTGAGTTTTGGGTATACATGATTTCTTATGAGAGTACATGTCATGAGGATTTTATGTACACTTGGGGTACATAACATTTAGTAGATGTTTTGAATGTTGGTAATGATTAGAATCCTATCAATTCGTTGAATGATTTCAATGACCTCTGAACTCTGTTCTGACTTGCTGGTGTGATCTGATCATCCACACTAGTAATCCGAGAAACATGGTCCCCCTGCTCAAGCCAGCGCATGTCCAGGCCCGTTTGAAGTTTGCCAATGACCATCTGGATGATCCAGAGGAGGAATGGGAGAAGGTCATGTGGTCTGATGAGACAAAAATATAGCTAAACTCCACTCGCCGTTTTTGGAGGAAGAAGTAGGATGAGTACAACACCAAGAACACCATCCCAACCGTAAAGCATAGAGGTGGAAACATCATTCTTTGGGGATGCTTTTCTGCAAAGGGGACAGGACGACTGCACCGTATTGAGGGGAGGATGGATGGGGCCATGTATCGCGAGATCTTGGCCAACAAACTCCTTCCTTCAGTAAGAGCATTGAAGATGGGTCGTGGCTGGGTCTTCCAGCATGACAACGACCCGAAACACACAGCCAGGGCAACTAAGGAGTGGCTCCGTAAAAAGCATCTCAAGGTCCTGGAGTGGCCTAGCCAGTCTCCAGACCTGAACCCAATAGAAAATCTTTGGAGGTAGCTGAAAGTCCATATTGCCCAGCGACAGCCCCAAAACCTGAAGGATCTGGAGAAGGTCTGTATGGAGGAGTGGGCCAAAATCCCTGCTGCAGTGTGTGCAAACCTGGTCAAGACCTACAGGAAACACATGATCTCTGTAATTGCAAACAAAGTTTTCTATACCAAATATTAAGTTCTGCTTTTCTGATGTATCAAATACAGTGGGGGGAAAAAGTATTTAGTCAGCCAACAATTGTGCAAGTTCTCCCACTTAAAAAGATGAGAGAGGCCTGTAATTTTCATCATAGGTACACGTCAACTATGACAGACAAATTGAGAAAAACAAATCCAGAAAATCACATTTTATTTTATGAATTTATTTGCAAATTATGGTGGAAAATAAGTATTTGGTCACCTACAAACAAGCAAGATTTCTGATCCGTGTAAAGGAAAGAATGAATGGGGCCATGTATCGTGAGATTTTGAGTGAAAACCTCCTTTCATCAGCAAGGGCATTGAAGATGAAACGTGGCTGGGTCTTTTATGTATGACAATGACCCCAAACACACCGCCCGGGCAACGAAGGAGTGGCTTCGTAAGAAGCATTTCAAGGTCCTGGAGTGGCCTAGCCAGTCTCCAGATCTCAACCCCATAGAAAATCTTTGGAGGGAGTTGAAAGTCCGTGTTGCCCAGCGACAGCCCCAAAACATCACTGCTCTAGAGGAGATCTGCATGGAGGAATGGGCCAAAATACCAGCAACAGTGTGTGAAAACCTTGTGAAGACTTACAGAAAACGTTTGACCTGTGTCATTGCCAACAAAGGGTATATAACAAAGTATTGAGTAACTTTTGTTATTGACCCAATACTTATTTTCCACCATAATTTGCAAATAAATTCATTAAAAATCCTACAATGTGATTTTCTTGATTTTTTTCCCTCATTTTCTCTGTCATAGTTGACCTATGATGAAAATTACAGGCCTCTCTCATCTTTTTAAGTTGGAGAACTTGCACAATTGGTGGCTGACTAAATACTTTTTTCCCCCACTGTACTTATGTCATGCAATAAAATGCAGATTAATTACTTAAAAATCATACAATGTGATTTTCTGGATTTTTATTTTAGATTACGTCTCTCACAGTTGAAGTGTACCTATGATAAGAATTACAGACCTCTATATGCTTTGTAAGTAGGAAAACCTGCAAAATCGGCAGTGTATCAAATACTTGTTCTCCCCACTGTACAGTGGGGAAAAAAAGTATTTAGTCAGCCACCAATTGTGCAAGTTCTCTCACTTAAAAAGATGAGAGAGGCCTGTAATTTTCATCATATGTACAAGTCAACCATGACAGACAAGTTGAGAGAAAAAAAATCCAGAAAATCACATTGTAGGATTCTTTATGAATTTATTTGCAAATTATGGTGGAAAATAAGTATTTGGTCACCTTCAAACAAGCAAGATTTCTGGCTCTCACAGACCTATAACTTCTTCTTTAAGAGGCTCCTCTGTCCTCCACTCGTTACCTGTATTAATGGCACCTGTTTGAACTTGTTATCAGTATAAAAGACACCTGTCCACAACCTCAAACAGTCACACTCCAAACTCCACTATGGCCAAAACCAAAGAGCTGTCAAAGGACACCAGAAACAGAATTGTAGACCTGCAACAGGCTGGGAAGACTGAATCTGCAATAGGTAAGCAGCTTGGTTTGAAGAAATCAACTGTGGGAGCAATTATTAGGAAATGGAAGACATACAAGACCACTGATAATCTCCCTAGATCTGGGGCTCCACGCAAGATCTCACCCCGTGGGGTCAAAATGATCACAAGAACGGTTAGCAAAAATCCCAGAACCACACGGGGGGACCTAGTGAATGACCTGCAGAGAGCTGGGACCAAAGTAACAAAGCCTACCATCAGTAACACACTACGCCGCCAGGGACTCAAATCCTGCAGTGCCAGACGTGTCCCCCTGCTTAAGCCAGTACATGTCCAGGCATGTCTGAAGTTTGCTAGAGTGCATTTGGATGATCCAGAAGAGAACTAAAACCAAAATAGAACTTTTTGGTAAAAACTCAACTCGTCGTGTTTGGAGGACAAAGAATGCTGAGTTGCATCCAAAGAACACCATACCTACTGTGAAGCATGGGGGTGGAAACATCATGCTTTGGGGCTGTTTTTCTGCAAAGGGACCAGGACGTCTGATCCGTGTAAAGGAAAGAATGAATGGGGCCATGTATCGTGAAATTTTGAGTGAAAACCTCCTTCCATCAGCAAGGGCATTGAAGATGAAACGTGGCTGGGTCTTTCAGCATGACAATGATCCCAAACACACCGCCCGGGCAACGAAGGAGTGGCTTCGTAAGAAGCATTTCAAGGTCCTGGAGTGGCCTAGCCAGTCTCCAGATCTCAACCCCATAGAAAATCTTTGGAGGGAGTTGAAAGTCTGTGTTGCCCAGCGACAGTCCCAAAACATCACTGCTCTAGAGGAGATCTGCATGGAGGAATGGGCCAAAATACCAGCAACAGTGTGTAAAAACTTTGTGAAGACTTACAGAAAACGTTTGACCTGTGTCATTGCCAACAAAGGGTATTTAACAAAGTATTGAGAAACTTTTGTTATTGACCAAATACTTATTTTCCACCATAATTTGCAAATAAATTCATTAAAAATCCTACAATGTGATTTTCTCGATTTTTTTTCCTCATTTTGTCTGTCATAGTTGACGTGTACCTATGATGAAAATTACATGCCTCTCTCATCTTTTAAGTGGGAGAACTTGCACAACTGGTGGCTGACTAAATACTTTTTTCCCCACTGTATATATATACACAGTGAGAGAAAAAAAGTATTTGACATCCTGCTGATTGTGTACGTTGGCCCACTGACAAAGAAATGATCAGTCTATAATTTTAATGGTAGGTTTATTTGAACAGTGAGAGACAGAATAACAAAAAAAAAATCCAGAAAAACGCATGTAAAAAATGTTATAAATTGATTTGCATTTTTATGAGGGAAATAAGTATTTGGCCCCCTCTCAATCAGAAAGATTTCTGGCTCCCAGGTGTCTTATACAGGTAACGAGCTGAGATTAGGAGCACACTCTTAAATGGAGTGCTCCTAATCTCAGTTTGTTCCCTGTATAAAAGTCACCAGTCCACAGAACCAATCAATCAATCAGATTCGAAACTCTCCACCATGGCCGAGACCAAAGAGCTCTCCAAGGATGTCAGGGACAAGATTGTAGACCTACACAAGGCTGGAATGGGCTACAAAACCATCGCCAAGCAACTCGGTGAGAAAGTGACAACAATTGGTGCGATTATTCGCAAATGGAAGATACACAAAAGAACTGTCAATCTCTCTCGGCCTGGGGCTCCATGCAAGATCTCACCCCGTGGAGTTGCAATGATCATGAGAACGGTGAGGAAGCAGCCCAGAACTACACAGGAGGATCTTGTAAATGATCTCAAGGCAGCTGGGACCATAGTCACCAAGAAAACAATTGGTAACACACATTCTCCCAATCCTCTTCTGGATCATCCAAATGCACTCTAGCAAACTTCTGACGGGCCTGGACATGTACTGGCTTAAGCAGGGGGACACGTCTGGCACTGCAGGATTTGAGTCCCTGGCGGCGTAGTGTGTTACTGATGGTAGGCTTTGTTACTTTGGTCGCAGCTCTCTGCAGGTCATTCACTAGGTCCCCCCGTGTGGTTCTGGGATTTTTGCTCACCGTTCTTGTGATCATTTTGACCCAATGGGGTGAGATCTTGCGTGGTCTATCTATCTATCTATCTATCTATCTATCTATCTATCTATCTATCTATCTATCTATCTATCTATCTATCTATCTATCTATCTATCTATCTATCTATCTATCTATCTATCTATCTATCTATCTATGTCCTTAATCAGTATAAAGGAGGAAATGTTGCTTACTAGTTGAGCAAAATCAAAGCTGTAATTCATCATGATGTCTTTGCTTGCTGGTTCAGTAGGGCACCCCAGAGATAACTGCAGGTCTTGACAGGTGGTCTTGCAGTCAGCAACCATCTTCTGGTAGACATACCGCTCATTCTGAACAAGCAGGAGATGCTGCTCTTGCTTCTTCAGCTTGGCTGACGTAACAGCTTCGGGCAGATTGGCAGATCTGAAGACCTGATAATTGTTCCTCTGGCAATGCCAGAACTGGTCTGTCCTGGGCTTAGTGCTTGAGATGTGGAAAAGCAATTTTCTACACAGATTCCTGAAGGAAGGCAGCCCGACTACACATACCTCTGGAAAATACAGAAATAATATGAGATCAATAAAAGTAGTGCCAATCATGTTGGAGGTAAATTAAATAATCAAAAAGTGTTGTTTAAGCTTTCCATACAAAGTGTTGTTATTGATTACTTGTAGAGACGCCACACCGCTGCTTTTGTCACATGAGATGGCAGCAGCTTTCCACCAAAGTGTTTGTGTCCTGGGTGGTGTCCTGGTACATCATAGTTGTTGATTAAGTTCACAACTCGCTGCAAGTCCTCATGATTCAGTTGTAACCTGTGCTTGCTTGGGCCAGCTCTCTTTTTGATGGGAGGCATTAGACCCTTCTCCTTGTATGACTGGTGGAGGAGAGTCAGGCGTGTTCTACTGTTGCTGAAAGACAAATTCCAGATACAAATATTTTTGCATTATTATACAGTAGATAGCCGTAATCACCGTCAGACACACCTGGCTAACTTGATGGGTCATGTAATCATCTGGCGAAGTGGAGTCTTTTGTTTAGATATGTAGCTAGCTAGCTAGCTAAACAATGAACCATAATCCCAATCCATAGAGCACTAGCAATACAAACCGATTGTCATAGCTAGCTAAAGTTAACCAAATAGGTTCAATGTTAGCTAGTTAGCTAGCTAACATTAGGCTATAACTAGCAGTGCAACTAACTTTCTGAGATAATATTACTACACAGGTCATACACGTAATGTTAGCTAGCAAGCCAGCCATCTAACGTCAGCTAGCTAGCTAACAGTATGCTTTAACTTGCAATGAAATAAATTTTCTGACAAAATTAGAAACGTATAATATCTGAAACTATAGCTAGACTCTTACCCGAATACATGGATGAACGCTTCACGGCAGACTGCAACCCCTTTCATTAAATAAGACGTCCTGTGTCATTTCCATTTTGTTTGTACAGCTTGCTTGGCCCGTTGTGTCAAGTCACTCTGGTTCAAACTGACTGTGTGCAATGCCATAATAATCATCAGATCTTTCTTCCTCTCTGTCACGGATGCCATGGTTGCCCTTAGTTTGAAGATGTAATCCGGAGACAGGTGTTTTATACAACAGCCTTCTGTGTTCTCTTTTCGACTCCCTCTGCATTTGTAATCAAATGCCAGAATTGTATTCATCTCCTTATCATACTCTGCTTCTACCAGACATTCCACTGATTTCAAAACTCGGTCAACTTGTTCCGTGACAACAACACTGTTGATCACCATTTCTTCCCCATCATTGTCATCAGAAGACTCTACAATGTCTTCTTCAATAAAAATGCTTTTACCTAAATCAGGGATTTCCTCATTGTCTGATTCATTTTCAGAGTCAGAGAGTCAGCATGGTACGATTGTCCTCCTGAAAGTAGTCCATCACAACTTTTTCCCACTGACCTTTGTCGATAGCGCCTGATAAATTCAGGGCAGCACTGTTATTGAGAGCAGTTGCAACACATTTGCAGTTCTCCATGGCTAACGTTATATATTTTGAAAAAACTGCTGTAGAAAGGATTATCTACACATAATGAGCAGCTCATTTTGTAGACTGACGATGATACACGGCAGACCAATCCGAAACTCATCTCTCGGCATGTCCAGCTCATTCATTTTCTCAGCCAATCATGGCTAGCGGGAAGGTTCATGTCTTTTTCTGTGACTAAAAAATGTATGTTCAAATGCCTCTCCTGTGAAGTCGTGACTTGCGACATACGCCTATTTTCCTGAAACGAGTCACTTAATGTCATCATTTTTGAAGTTTTAGGAAACATTCTTTTAAAGTGTTTTTGTTAAGTTCCTTAAATGTGCTGAGAATGTTCCAAAGCCAAGCAACTATCCTGCACCATTCCCAGAATGTTGTGGGAAGGTTGTTTGCAAAAAATAACCATAGGACAACCACACTCTCAACAAGCTCTGAGAAACATATGGTTCTCAGAACGTTATGTGCTAGCTGGAATATGATCAGTGGAGATACCCCAAGGGGTAAATATAGGAACAATCTTAATTTACAGTACTGTAGGTGCACGCACTGCCACACAGTATCAGAGAATTCACAAGGAAACACAATTGTTTTAACAAGAGAAGGGATGGGAAGGAACACAAAACACCTAGAGACATACATCCACGTCCTCAGCTGCTCCTCTACACATCTGTGTCATAGCTCAGCACTTTTAGAATAAACTTATTTTTCACGCAAGTACATTTTCATCACGTGCTGTTTCTGTTTTCACAGTCATCGTCATCCTCCTCATCGTCATCATCATTATTTTCATAATCACTGTCCTCATTGTCATAATCATAATAATCATCATCATCCTCCTCCTCATAATCATTATTGTTGTTATCATCATCATCATCATCATCATCATCGTCATCACATTTTCATCAAGAGAGAGAAAACAGCATGATAAACTAAACTCTGAATCTTTGTTTGCTAAAGTGCGAAGGCCCACCTGAACTCTGAATCTGTTTGTTTACTGTTGCGAATGCTCTCAACTGGAACCAGACAATAATAACAAAGTGAAATGCATCAATGTTTTGATCAGTGTTTAGACTAATGTTATTCATTCTGAGTGAATTATTGCAGAAATGGAACATCTCATAATCAGAAATTGGCTGATTTGAATAACAAGGTGAATCCATAAACCATCCAATCTTCCACATAAAAAAAATAACTTTATTTGAGCATTTTGTCAGGCAATTAAAGGCCTATATTTAGTATTCCCTCTCCGGAGAATACTACATAAGTGAAACTGCTTACTAAAACATGACGGGAAGTGAAGGAACAATAAAAATAGATTTGTCTTGTAAAATGTACCCCTTATTCCAGCGATGTCAAACCTGTCGCCTTCACTTTCCCTCCTCTCCCTCTAATAGGCAAGGAAATGTTAACTATATTACAAAAAAAATGGAAACAGTCGCCTTTTTTATGTAAATAATGATCAACTGTCTCTTCAAATTAGTCAAGGAGTGATCTAGATTCATGTAAATATTCCTAATCCCAGGGACAAGCCAATGTGGGCTAATAGCATTCAGGATTAGACGATAAGAAGTCCAAGAAAAAAATCCCAGTTGATCTCAAATGCAAGATATGCTCATGCGAACATCATCATTGGGCTCTGAGTCACAGTAAATTGCCATGTGTTTCTTCATGCAAGTAAGCATTGCACACAAAGTAATTGGGTCCATTGATCTTCTCTGCACGTTCTTCGACAGTTCCTTGTCATACTTATACTTAAAGGTCCAATGCAGCCGTTTTTAACTCAATATCAAATAATTTCTGGGTCACAATTAAGTACCTTACTGTGATTGTTTTCAATTAAAATGGTCAAATATAAACATCACTTTATAAATAGCAAGGTATAGAGAAAGACACCGAGAAATACATGCCCACAAAAATAACTGCATCATTTTGGGTGAATAACAATGGCTGCGTTTACACAGGCAGCCCAATTCTAGTTTTGTTCCACTAATTATTATTTTGACCAATCACATCAGATCTTTTCACATCAGATCTTTTTCAGAGCTGATCTGATTGGTCAAAAGACTGGTTAGTGAAAAAAATATCAAAATTTGGCTGCCTGTGTAGTCACAGCCAGAGAGCCTTCTAGGTGCGAATAGCCCCACTTTAGCATGAATGCATCATCCCAGTGGTGGGCGTGTGAATGTGAAACACAATGCCTAACAGGATCGATAGCAGTCCCACCTCATCACCAGACTACATGATTGGGATTTTCAGCTCCAGACAGCGTGCACCAATCACTGCCTCTCTTATTAACTGATTCGGGCCATGTTGCCGTGCATTCCAATGAGTTTATTTGTTCCTGGATGAGCCTCAAAGCAAACTTTGAAAACAGGCACAGATGTGGACTACCAATGGCCACTGTAAATGAGACCACCCATCGTCTGTCAAACATCAAACATTTGTAGATCTCTCACTTTGTTGAATATGGACTACAAAGGGGGAGTTCAGGTATGATGGTGATTTGGTGCCTTTATCTTTTTTTGTTTTGTCTCTGCCCACCCATTATTCTCAATCCACCTCTCTCTCTCTCTCTCTCTCTCTCTCTCTCTCTCTCTCTCTCTCTCTCTCTCTCTCTCTCGCTCTCATTCCACTCTCTACATCTTTCTTTCAGTAAAGCTTTTCCAGGAACGCTGTCAATTTATGATCATTTTTTAGATCTGCTCTGCATTGCATAACCCCTTCCCATCTCCCCAGTGGCGGCTCCTGAAAAAATTCTCAGGGGGGGCAATTTTTCTGATGATTTAGGTGACCTACACACATTTTAAAAAAGATATGTCCAGCAACAACATGAAGACAGGGGCAGCATATAAGTCAATGCCAGAAGCATTTATTGACTGATCTCAAAAGTGTTGGCTTACAAAAGCAAAATAAGTTATCACAGTAAAAATAATCAAGGGTGTTCTTTCACATTCCTCAACACTGCATAAACAATATGCATTTCCATAAACAAATGAAATATCAGCTGAAAATACAGCATCTTGGTATTTGTTCAGATTGCAGGATCAACAAGAGCTTTTACCACATTTTTTGCCTCATGGTTGAATTGGAAATATGTGCACCTGAGCATAATTCACAACAAGCAAGCAGGAGCTTTTGATAGAGGCTACTGAAAACATTGATGCAAGTTATTGGTAATAAGACATTTTTATAGACTTCCATATTCTGCCCTCTTGTATAGATTTGTGAAAATGAACAGTGATAGACATTTTGCCTGAAAACAGAATTTGAAAATAATTTCTAGAAAATGTAAACACAGCTATCTGTATGGCTTTGTAAAAATGAACAACCATATTCTGGCCAATTGTATAGATTTGTAAATATGAACAACCATATTCTGGCCAATTGTATAGATTTGTAAAAATGAACATGAACAGATTATTATTTTTTTTAAACTTTTTTTTAAATGAAAAATAACTATTTTAAACAACATCAACTGTGAACTGATTTGGGCGTGTGTGTGTTAAAGAGACAGACAGGGAGGGACAAAGAGAGAGAGAGGCTACATTACTTGTACTGAAACTGGTTATGTTACGTATGACGAAAGCGCGTAAGTGCAAGCCCTCAGAAACCCATAGAGATTGTATTGAAAGCTCTGATATTTGAAAAAAAAAGATTTTACATGACAGGCTATGAGAGACTTCTGGGCGATTTTCAACCTGACTGAAATCACCCCAAAAGGGGCAGGGCCATTTGAAGCACGACTTTAGCCTGATTGGACATTTAGTGGCAGATCAGACATCTAGATTAGAACACTGATAACTACTGTTGCCGTGATATAATTGATTAGAAAAAAAATCCCTTCCTTTTCCCGTTTGGCAGTGCGTCGCCCATATCGCCCTAATGAACACACCGCCCCTGCATCTCCCTCCTCAGAAGTCGGGGGACCCTTCTCCATTATTTCCTAATCTGATCTCCCGCGATGCACTCCTGGTGCTCATCTCTTGCTAAACCCCACTTCTGTTAATCCACTATTTCATCTGGCGTTGGGTTCAGTTATGATATTAATCAATCGTTGCACAGCTTTACACACACGCACGCACACAAACACACACGCACACACACACACACAGTCCCTACGAGCCGTCTGTTCCTTAATCATCAAGTAAGCTAAGCAATAGGGCCTACTGAATTAGAAGTGTAGCATCAACCTTGACTTTTAATCGTCAACCACGTCTTGTGAGACTGTATGTGTGGCGCTGTATTTCTACAGTGAGGGAAAAAAGTATTTGATCCCCTGCTGATTTTGTACGTTTGCCCACTGACAAAGACATGATCAGTCTATAATTTTAATGGTAGGTTTATTTGAACAGTGAGAGACAGAATAACAACAAAGAAATCCAGAAAAACGCATGTAAAAAATGTTATAAATTCATTTGCATTTTAATGAGGGAAATAAGTATTTGACCCCCTCTCAATCAGAAAGATTTCTGGCTCCCAGATGTCTTTTATACAGGTAACAAACTGAGATTAGGAGCACACTCCTGAAGGGAGTGCTCCTAATCTCAGTTTGTTACCTGTATAAAAGACACCTGTCCACAGAAGCAATCAATCAGATTCCAAACTCTCCACCATGGCCAAGACCAAAGAGCTCTCCAAGGATGTCAGGGTCAAGATTGTGGACCTACACAAGGCTGGAATGGGCTACAAGACCATCGCCAAGCAGCTTGGTGAGAAGGTGACAACAGTTGGTGCGATTATTCGCAAATGGAAGAAACACAAAAGAACTGTCAATCTCCCTCGGCCTGGGGCTCCATGCAAGATCTCACCTCATGGAGTTGCAATGATCATGAGAACGGTGAGGAATCAGTCCAGAACTACACGGGAGGATCTTGTCAATGATCTCAAGGCAGCTGGGACCATAGTCACCAAGAAAACATTTGGTAATACACTACGCCGTGAAGGACTGAAATCCTGCAGCGCCCGCAAGGTCCCCCTGCTTAAGAAAGCACATATACAGGGCCGTCTGAAGTTTGCCAATGAACATCTGAATGATTCAGAGGAGAACTGGGTGAAAGTGTTGTGGTCAGATGAGACCAAAATGGAGCTCTTTGGCATCAACTCAACTCGCCGTGTTTGGAGGAGGAGGAATGATGCCTATGACCCCAAGAACACCATCCCCACCGTCAAACATGGAGGTGGAAACATTATGCTTTGGGGGTGTTTTTCTGCTAAGGGGACAGGACAACTTCACCACATCAAAGGGACGATGGACGGCGCCATGTACCATCAAATCTTGAGTGAGAACCTCCTTCCCTCAGCCAGGTTATTGAAAATGGGTCGTGGATGGGTATTCCAGCATGACAATGACCCAAAACACACGGCCAAGGCAACAAAGGAGTGGCTCAAGAAGAAGCACATTAAGGTCCTGGAGTGGCCTAGCCAGTCTCCAGACCTTAATCCCATAGAAAATCTGTGGAGGGAGCTGAAGGTTCGAGTTGCCAAATGTCAGGTTCGAAACCTTAATGACTTGGAGAAGATCTGCAAAGAGGAGTGGGACAAAATACCTCCTGAGATGTGTGTAAACCTGGTGGCCAACTACAAGAAACGTCTGACCTCTGTGATTGCCAACAAGGGTTTTGCCACCAAGTACTAAATCATGTTTTGCAGAAGGGTCAAATACTTATTTCCCTCATTAAAATACAAATCAATTAATACATTTTTTGACATGCGTTTTTCTGGATTTTTTTGTTGTTATTCTGTCTCTCACTGTTCAAATAAACCTACCATTAATATTATAGACTGATCATGTCTTTGTCAGTGGGCAAACGTACAAAATCAGCAGGGGATCAAATACTTTTTTCCCTCACTGTACATGGATCGGAATAAGGCAGAAACCGCACAATCTCTGTCAGAAGATAGGGACTGTCAGTGCTGTTGAGGATAACACTGTCAGTGTAATCTCAATTTGTATCACACCTACAGTGGGGAGAACAAGTATTTGATACACTGCCGATTTTGCAGGTTTTCCTACTTACAAAGCATGTAGAGGTCTGTAATTTTTATGACATAAGTATTTGATACATCAGAAAAGCAGAACTTAATATTTGGTACAGAAACCTTTGTTTGCAATTACAGAGATCATACGTTTCCTGTAGGTCTTGACCAGGTTTGCACACACTGCAGCAGGGATTTTGGCCCACTCCTCCATACAGACCTTCTCCAGATCCTACAGGTTTCGGGGCTGTCGCTGGGCAATACGGACTTTCAGCTCCCTCCAAAGATTTTCTATTGGGTTCAGGTCTGGAGACTGGCTAGGCCACTCCAGGACCTTGAGATGCTTCTTACGGAGCCACTCCTTAGTTGCCCTGGCTGTGTGTTTCGGGTCGTTGTCATGCTGGAAGACCCAGCCACGACCCATCTTCAATGCTCTTACTGAGGGAAGGAGGTTGTTGGCCAAGATCTCGCGATACATGGCCCCTTCCATCCTCCCCTCAATACGGTGCAGTCGTCCTGTCCCCTTTGCAGAAAAGCATCCCCAAATAATGATTTTTCCACCTCCATGCTTCACGGTTGGGATGGTGTTCTTGGGGTTGTACTCATCCTTCTTCTTCCTCCAAACACGGCAAGTGGAGTTTAGACCAAAAAGCTATATTTTTGTCTCATCAGACCACATGACCTTCTCCCATTCCTCCTCTGGATCATCCAGATGGTCATTGGCAAACTTCAGACGGGCCTGGACATGCGCTGGCTTGAGCAGGGGGACCTTGCGTGCGCTGCAGGATTTTAATCCATGACGACGTAGTGTGTTACTAATGGTTTTCTTTGAGACTGGGGTCCCAGCTCTCTTCAGGTCATTGATCAGGTCCTGCCGTGTAGTTCTGGGCTGATCCCTCACCTTCCTCATGATCATTGATGCCCCACGAGGTGAGATCTTGCATGGAGCCCCAGACCGAGGGTGATTGACCGTCATCTTGAACTTCTTCCATTTTCTAATAATTGCGCCAACAGTTGTTGCCTTCTCACCAAGCTGCTTGCCTATTGTCCTGTAGCCCATCCCAGCCTTGTGCAGGTCTACAATTTTAACCCTGATGTCCTTACACAGCACTCTGGTCTTGGCCATTGTGGAGAGGTTGGAGTCTGTTTGATTGAGTGTGTGGACAGGTGTCTTTTATACAGGTAACAAGTTCAAACAGGTGCAGTTAATACAGGTAATGAGTGGAGAACAGGAGGGCTTCTTAAAGAAAAACTAACAGGTTTGTGAGAGCCGGAATTTTTACTGGTTGGTAGGTTATCAAATACTTATGTCATGCAATAAAATGCAAATTAATTACTTAAAAATCATACAATGTGATTTTCTGGATTTTTGTTTTAGATTCCGTCTCTCACAGTTGAAGTGTACCTATGATAAAAATTACAGACCTCTACATGCTTTGTAAGTAGGAAAACCTGCAAAATCGGCAGTGTATCAAATACTTGTTCTCCCCACTGTATATATATATATTATACTAAATGCCAGTATACTGTATGCTATTCTAAACACAATCAAAGCACCTATTGTACCCCCAAGAGTGCAGCAGCCACTCTGAAAGCAACGCTTAGTTCCAGTACAAAACACAGCTGTGTTAGAGTTTTGAGGCTTTAGCCCAAACACGGCTAGAAAAGCTTGTCCTGTCATGTTTAATCATACCATTTCTAACCGGGGAAAGGCTATCAAGGGGGAGCACTGTGAGGGTAAGAGAACCATACACCCCCCCCTCCTTCCCATGCCGCTACACTGCTCTGCCTCCACAACCTTCACACGGCATGAGCGTCATCCAGACGCTGGGTAGAATTGAAAGGTTTGTCCTGGAGACACGGGCGAGAAGGAAGGCAGTTTCTATCAGATATGAGCAATGAGGTGAAGGGGTGATGGGGATTTGAGGAGAGGGCTGAGTTGGCTTATCGTACTGGTAGTCACCAAGAGGTTAGTCTAGCATAGCCTCCGAAAGAAAAATGGGAGGGACATCATTGAAAGGTGAACTGCTGTTGATTGTGTTTGGGACTGAGTTAGTTGCTCTGGTTTATTTTCCACCCACTCACTGACTGTCAATGTTACCAAACTGGGGATCAAAAAAGTTAAAATTGCTTTGAAACACCAACCTCAGAACCCAGCCATGCACACAGCACAAGCACACAGCCGCACAAAAACCTCAGAGCCCCAAAAACAGAGATCTGTGTTCAAAGGATGCTAATTCCACTGGACGTGGTGCAGATAGCAAGCTTCCATGGCCTATTCCCCATGCTTCACCCTGGCAGTAGCCATGTTTCCCATGTTTCCGTCCAGGTTCCAAATGAAGAGCACAATGCATTGAGAAAAGCAGAGAGCCGCCTCCATCTATCTCCTATCCGGATTTTAGGCATGACACACAGATTTACGAGTTTGGCTCCCACGGCGGACACAGCCACAGGCTTAGGCGATAAAAGATTAATTGAAACAAAATGGTGTCACAATCAGTTGGAGCCCAGGATGGACCAGGAGGGAGATACAGGATTATATGGGGATATAGGAGAGTGTACCCGTATGAGCCCTGCTGCTGATTGACCGACCCGCCTCTTCAGCCAATGCCAACTTGGAATGACGTTCAAAGACTTGGCTTGATTCCCTAAGCTTCATTTTATTTATTTTTACAGACAACTGTGGCTTGGATTCAGGCTAAGCTCTTTAAAGTAATCTATACTCACAGGGACTGCATTTTTCGAGAGTTAATCTTGAAAATAAATAAAAGGTCTGAGTAAAAAAAAGTACAACAATCTTTGCCCTCAGCATGCATGTGTATCGATTGTAATCATGGTGATACATACAAATTAAAACCCCCTTTTACTCCATAGGGCTGTAAACTGAATCAAGGGGGATGATGGTCGCTGCTCCGTGGTGGTCGGGGGACTTCCATGGACTATTAAATAGCATTCCTACTCAGTATGCATTCCCACCATGCCAATACTCTGATGTCTTTGAGAAATAGCATCAATATCGTGACTTAACATCTCCTCTGCCTGCTGTAACCCCAGGGACACAACCAGGCGGAAGGAGATATAAAATAAAGTACTAATTAGGATATTTATATCTAACGGTGCACACCAATCCATTCCTTGAGGTATCTGATCCCACCGAGTGAAGCTACATTACTATGTACTATTCTCTCTATGTATACCAGATTTTTACTCCAGTGGATTATTTTTACTCCTCTTGAGGATGCAACTACACAACTTAAACTCCGGTTCCCCAGTATGAATGAAAAACGCAAACCATTTTTTTTGTTCAAGCCCTCAAGAACTGTTGTCTGCTAAATATGATAATCTGTTTGCATCTGCCAATTTATTGGCTGTCCAGTATCCAGAGCAGCTTTCCGAAGAGCTTCCTATGAAGTTAATCTCTTTCCATAATGTGTTGAGGCCAGCAATTAAGGAGAATGAGAGTCTCAAATAAAGATGTTGCAGAACTGCTGTATTTGAAGTGCTCCTCGCTTCTGCCCAGTTTCCCTGATGTTTCTACTGCAATCAAGCTGTTTTTACCATCCCTGTAACTGTCGCTTCTGTGGAGAGATCGTTTTCTAAACTAAAACTCATGAAGAACTACATAAGAAGCATTAGGCTCTCGGTCTGACATGAGCTTTCTAGCACCTGAGTAAGCTCCACTCATTGCACTGGCACCATCTTAGCCTTGATCACAGCATTTTGTTCGGCGATACCCCCTATATACTTTTAATTAGTTAAATTTTTTCAGTTACATTCCTGAAGCCAAGAAACAAACACTTAGCTTCCTAGTACATATGGAAATAAAAAATGTTGATGAATGAATTACTTTTTGGAGGGTTACTATCAAAATGATGTATTACATAAAAAAATTGATACACTTGAAATCGGAAGTTTACATACATCTTAGTCAAATACATTTAAACTCAGTCTTTCACAATTCCTGACATTTAATCCTAATTCCCTGTTTTAGGTCAGTTAGGATCACCACTTTATTTTAAGAATGTGAAATGTCAGAAAATAGTAGAGAGAATGATTTATTACAGCTTTTATTTCTTTCATCACATTCCCAGCGGGTCAGAAGTTTACATAAACTCAATTAGTATTTGGTAGCATTGCCTTTAAATTGTTTAACTTGGGTCAAACGTTCCGGGTAGCCTTCCACAAGCTTCCCACAATAAGTTGGGGGAATTTTGGCCCATTCCTCCTGACAGAGCTGGTGTAACTGAGTCAGGTTTGTAGGCCTCCTTGCTCACACACACTTTTTCAGTTCTGCCCACAAATGTTCTATAGGATTGAGGTCAGGGCTTTGTGATGGCCACTCCAATACCTTGACTTGGTTGTCCTTAAGCCATTTTGCCACAACTTTGGAAGTATGCTTGGTGTCATTGTCCATTTGGAAGACCCATTTGCGACCAAGCTTTTATTTCCTGACTGATGTCTTGAGATGTTGCTTCAATATATCCACATAATTTTCCTTCCTCATGATGCCATCTATTTTGTGAAGTGCACCAGTCCCTCCTGCAGCAAAGCACTCCCACAGCATGATGCTGCCACCCCCGTGCTTCACGGTTGGGATGGTGTTCTTCGGCTTGCAAGCAACCCCTTTTTCCTCCAAACATAATGATGGTCATTATGGCCAAACAGTTCTATTTTTGTTTCATCAGACCAGAGGACATTTCTCCAAAAAGTACGATCTTTGTCCCCATGTGCAGTTGCAAACCGTAGTCTGGCTTTTTTATGGTGGTTTTGGAGCAGTGGCTTCTTCCTTGCTGAGCGGCCTTTCAGGTTATGTCGATATAGGACTCGTTTTATTGTGCATATAGATACTTTTGTACCGGTTTCCTCCAGCATCTTCACAAGGTCCTTTGCTGTTGTTCTGGGATTGATTTGCACTTTTCGCACCAAAGTACATTCATCTCTAGGAGACAGAACGCGTCTCCTTCCTGAGCGGTATGATGGCTGCGTGGTCCCATGGTGTTTATACATGCGTACTATTGTTTGTACAGATGAACGTGGTACCTTCAGGCATTTGGAAATTGCTCCCAAGGATGATCCAGACTTGTGGAGGTCAAACAATTTTTTTCTGAGGTCTTGGCTGATTTCTTTAGATTTTCCCATGATGTCAAGCAAAGAGGCACTGAGTTTGAAGGCAGGCCTTGAAATACATACACAGGTACACTTCCAATTGACTCAAATGATGTCAATTAGCCTATCAGAAACTTCTAAAGCCATGACATCATTTTCCAAGCTGTTTAAAGGCACAGTCAACTTAGTGTTTGTAAACTTCTGACCCACTGGAATTGTGATACAGTGAATTATATGTGAAATAATCTGTCTGTAAACAATTTTTGGAAAAATTACTTGTGTCATGCACAAAGTAGATGTCCTAAACGACTTGCCAAAACTATAGTTTGTTAACAAGACATTTGTGGAGTGGTTGAAAAACGAGTTTTAATGACTCCAACCTAAGTGTACGTAAACTTCCAACTTCAACTGTACATTGATGACAGCCGCATGGGCCCCCAGAGCGGGGGCTTGCGGGGGTGTCCGGTACGCCAGTGGTGGGGCCTTGTATGAGGTAAGGTAAGCGGAAAAGGCAAGGAGGGATTTTGGGAGGAGGTATTATGGGGTTCCTCATGTTCCTCGGGTCAGCAGGACAAGTCGTAATGAAGGGGTTCTGTACGGTCAGGGCTACAGAGTGAGACCAGAGACCAGACAGTACTGAACATTAATTAGCCAACACCCTAGACGTAGAGAACAGAGTTTTGTGGCACCCTGATTTCAACTGGCCAAGGTAAAAGGAGATCAACAAAAGCAAAGTATTTCTTTATCTAAGGGCTCGATTCAATCGATATCGCCGAAGTTCATCTCTATAGCACGATTTAAATGATTTAAAGGTAATTTCCGATTGAGCCGACATATGCATCTTTTACTGTGAATGCAGTCTGTGCTAATGTGGGAACATTGCCTTTAAATTTCTATCACGTTGTAGCGCAGATCTTCAGTGCTACAGATTGAATCGAGCTCTAAATGCATTCAATGTTTAAGCCTTCACTCAATGTCACAAAGCTGGTATCTTCAAAAAACTTTCCATTCAGCTGAAAAGTTCTAAGCATAACTTCAGCTGTCAGACTGGGTATTTCATAGTTATAACACTAAATTAAGTTCCTAATCCTCCCAATCCAAACACATCCCCATCCACCCAGTGTGATTTCCAAGGGAATCTATTGATTTCCTGTGAATGAAAGTTTATTCCAGATCCATTATTATGTGCCGCATTGATCCTCCATGAGATGGTCATCCCTAGCTACCATTTTATCATTATCTCCCACAACTGCAATCAGTCCTTATCAATTTAAAAGATACCACAAACATCCAATCAAGAGATTGCTCACTGTTTGATATAGGCCGCTGAATTGATGAGATGTGATGCGACTTCATCATGTTCAAATACACCTTTATCTAAAGACTTTGTTGATCACAAACTTTCAGAAGTATTCGATTTGTATCGTGAACTCCCCGAATAAATTAGCACCTCAGTTGTCACAGGAACATTATGAATAGACGTGGAAAAATGTGTCATGCACATCTCTCTCTCTCTCTGTTTGATACAGGGATGGCAGGTGAGAAAGACTTGTAGCAGATGGAAAATGCAGATTCATAGTGCACCTGAATGCATCGCTGGCTGATTGTAACAGCAGTTGATTGTGATGATGATCCATCCAGGTGAATGGGAAACAGTGTCCACTGTCTCCAGGAATAGAAATACATGTCATCTTCTCATCTCTCCATCTACTGCCTATGTTGATACAGTGGCTTGCGAAAGTATTCACCCCCCTTGGCATTTTTCCTATTTTGTTGGCTTACAACCTGGAATTAACATCGATTTTGGGGGGGTTGTATCATTTCATTTACACAACATGCCTACCAGTTTGAAGATGCAAACAATTTTGTTATTGTGAAACAAACAAGACAAAACAACAGAATTCTTGAGCGTGCATAACTATTCACCCCCCCCCCCCCCCTGAACTGCAGCCACTATATGTAATTTAGCAGACACTTTTATCTTGAGCGATTTATGGTCATGCTGCATGCATTTTATGTACTGGTGGTCCCTGGAAGCAAATGCTCTACCAATTGAGCTACAGAGAACTATAACGGCTCTGTGTGAGTTCAGAATCACCCTGATCCTAACCCACATCGCTCCACCACCTCGGGCAAGATGTATTCAGCTCCAACGGTTCAACTCATTGACTTTTGAATACACCAGCCGTGTATATGATTTCTTTAATTTCGGTCCCTTTTCACCATTTATTTCTACTAGAGGAAGAGGATCTGTGAAAGAGAGAAGCAATAGGATCCATTTCCAATTTTAATTAACTGTCTTTGTAACACTAACAGACACATTCAGACCAGCATTATCCCTTCAAAGCTTTAATTAACAAGCCACTCAGTTTCAAAACATCAAAAGGTTGGGTGAAAGGGAGAAAGTTTGTCATTGTGACTCCCTGTCTGTGATAGAGAAAGAGTGTGTGCGTGAACAGTGTGTACTTCCATGTGTCTGTTAGTGTGTGTCCACACTGAGGTGTTCCATTCCTCACACTCTCACATATAATTGCCCTGCGTGTTGCCGGTCTGAAATGGAGAGGAATGAACATACATTAGTGGATTATACCCTAATCTCAATGTAGCACATCAAATTTATGCCAGCGGAACACATTCAGCTGAGGGAAGCGGTGTGCACAAGCACTGATCTGTCTGTCTGTCTTTCTTTTTTCTTCCCATCCTCTCTGAAATGCTGCAGTTATGATGATGAGGGAAAGAAGAGAGGAAATGGACCAGAGGGATGCTGGTGTCTTACTTTACATTTCCTGAACACTCTGGAGAATGAGGCCATCCAACGTTGACCGCACCAACTCCATAAAGCATTTCTTGCAATTGTCTTTCAGCAATGTTTTACCTTTATGTACAGTGCCTTGCAAAGGTATTCATCCGCCTTGGCGTTTTTCCTATTTTGTTGCATTACAACCTGTCATTTAAATTGATTTTTATTTGGATTTCACGTAATGGACATACACAAAATAGTCCAAATTGGTGAAGTGAAATGAAATGAAAAAAATAACTTGTTTCAAAAAATTCTAAAAAATAAATTACGGAAAAGTGGTGCATGCATACGTATTCACCCCCTTTGCTATGAAGCCCCTAAATAAGATCTGGTGCAACCAATTACCTTCAGAAGTCACATAATTAGTTAAATAAAGTCCACCTGTGTGCAATCTAAGTGTCACATGATCTGTCACATGATCTCAGTATATATACACCTGTTCTGAAAGGCCCCAGAGTCTGCAACACCACTAAGCAAGGGGCACCACCAAGCAAGCGGCACCATGAAGACCAAGGAGCTCTCCAAACAGGTCAGGGACAAAGTTGTGGATAAGTACAGATCAGGGTTGGGTTATAAAAAAATATCCAAATCTTTGAACATCCCATGGAGCACCATTAAATCAATTATTAAAAAATGAAAAGACTATGGCACCACAACAAACCTGCCAACAGAGGGCCGCCCACCAAAACTAAATTACCAGGCAAGGAGGGCATTAATCAGAGAGGCGAAAAATAGACCAAAGATAACCCAGAAGGAGCTGCAAAGCTCCACAGCGGAGATTGGCGTATCTGTCTATAGAACACCATCCCCACACTGAAGCATGGTGGTGGCAGCATCATGCTGTGGGGATGTTTTTCCATCGGCAGGGACTGGGAAACTGGTCAGAATTGAAGGAATGATGGATGGCGCTAAATACAGGGAAATTATTGAGGGAAACCTGTTTCAGTCTTCCAGAGATTTGAGACTGGGACGGAGGTTCACCTTCAAGCAGGACAAGGACCCTAAGCATACTGCTAAAGCAACACTTGAGTGGTTTAAGGGGAAACATCTAAATGTCTTGGAATTGCCTAGTCAAAGCCCAGACCTCAATCCAATTGAGAATCTGTGGAATGATTTAAAGATTGCTGTACACCAGCGGAACCCATCCAACTTGAAGGAGCTGGAGCAGTTTTTCCTTGAGGAATGCCCTCTCAAGTTTTCAGTTTTTTTGTCTTATTTCTTGTTTGTTTCACAATCAAAAAATATTTTGCATCTTCAAAGTGGGAGGCATGTTGTGTAAATCAAATGATACAAACCCCCCCAAAATAAATTTTGATTTCAGGTTGTAAGGCAACAAAATAGGGAAAATGCCAATGGGGATGAATACTTTCGCAAGCCACTGTAGGCTGCTTGTATGCTGTAATCGCTTATGTTAAGTAATGTTAGACATAAAAATGCAAGTGACTTTGCTTATTAGCCTACCTTCCACAAAATTGAGACTGCATGACTTTCCAAGGCCAGCAATGCAAGCGCATCCAGCCGTCTCTACTGAGCTGTTGTTGGATACATGTACCCAAGCAGAGTGGTAAGAGCTGCTTGATTGGCTGGGCTGAACAGCCTTCAAAAATACCAATCCTTTTCCATCCTCCTAGTGAAGAAGAACTCGGCCCACCTTACCACTGTGGAGGTACTGATAGGCCTCTGTACTCTTGTAATTTTTCATAGTGGAACCATCCACTCCCAAGGAAAGCACGAAGTAATAAAAAATGTTACCAATTTCAGACCATTTTATCATGTCATCCACCCAATCATTAATCATGGACGGATGGGGTACGGTGATACCATCCGACCTCCGAAGAGCCATTTGTGTGTGTTCCACATGTTTTGTTTATGTTTATTTGTTAAGATGTGTTAATGATGCACGTTTTTTAATTATTAGCTAGCCACCGCTCTGAGGTAATTCGCTAGCGTTGACGGAAGTTGTGAAATGGAAACACAAACACAATCGCGTTCAAATGGATCTGGGTCAAGTGGGCAGGGCTACATAAGGCAAATAGGTTTGACATTTGTGAAAATGAACCATGCGTCAACATCACAATGTTGCACAACCACAATAGTTTGCCTTAAGGTATTAGTCAGACTAAAATGGATCACATTATAATACAGTATATTAACCATCATTTTCTCATCTCACTTTAATGTTAATGTAGTAAGAGATGCTTTTTCACCATTTTCAATTACTATTCATGTTTAGCCCTACTAATCAGGTGCGCTGCAACTGTCCTTGTCATGTTTATTGTCATCTATCCTCATGTCATGATAGAATAAATGTCTTTATTCTCTTCACAAACGGCAAACTCATTACGCTTATCATATTTCCATGGCTTGACATAAGGTAATTGATCTCCATAATCATAAATATATATATATTTTTTTTTAACCACTAACCTGTCGATAAAAGCTTATGTGAGAAGCTGATTCATCAAATCAATTGATTAAGGCATATTTCTAATGATGTCATATATCATTTTCAAACATTCAGTCACTTGATGATATTTTGCTAACATTATAAAAGCCCTGCATTAATAAAGACCAAAATTGGCCAAAGAAAATTGTGATAAATAAAAAAATTATACCAGTTTCATTTAAGGACCAACAACTTTACAGTTGCGCCATACAGGTTGCAAAATAGTTGGGAGGAGATTTTCGATTTACTGATTCCATGGGACATGGTTTATGAATTGATACAAAAAACGACGCCAGATTCAAAACGTAAGAGTTTTTTAATTTAAATGATTTTTGAATCTGGTATCTGGGTTCACACACTTGTACACACACAGACATGCACACATAGATTTGCAAGCATGCACATATGCGTACGCACACAAGCATGTGCACGCATACACACACACACAGCATACTTTATTGTGTTATACAATGTCCCATTTTGTGTGTCTGTAGTCAGACAACCTTGATACCTGCATCAGAGATGTAAAACCTACCAACATTTCCTTTACAAATCTCTTTCTCTCAAAGCACATACAATTACAACTTATTTTCTCCCCCCTTTGCAACCACATCCTCTATATCCACAGACATCAATTAGGCCTATTATTTTAGAAACGCGTCTCCGCAGTTTTAGTACGGTCTGTTCTGTTCTCAGAATCAATGACACCTGCTCAAGCTCCCATAAATTCAGCTGAACGGTCCATAGAGAGAGCCAAGGCACTAAGTCAGCCTACTGTTGATGTGCTGCAAGGCAAGAGCGGAGCATAAAGCCAGATGCCTGCCTGCCTGGGTTATTTCCCTCTAACACTACAGATCTGGAGGAAATTAGATGTTTACTGTAAATGGGCCTCTTAACAGAGCCGCAGCTTTTCAATATTGATTCATTGAGTCTGGTTTGTAAACACCCTCAACCTGCGTCAGCCTTTTGTGCTCATAACAGGTCCACCTTCAAGATGCATGAATCACTGAATGGGTGAATAAAGAGAGAGCTTGAAAAACAATGAAATAAAACTAAAATTTCTTGTTAGTGATGCATTTGTGTTAGAATATTGCTCCACTTTCATAACATAGAACAAGTCTATAACCTTCAACATAACCATGGATTGTGCAATATGTTACCCGTAGAACATAACTGTATTCTCAATATTGCCGAAGCCACCCAGATACAACCTATTTGCTCTCATATCTGACTCATAACCTGACATATAACCTCTATTGTCAGAGTTCCATCTCTTTTCTTGGACTCTGACTGTCAGGAAGCAGACTTTCATACATAACAACAAAGCTATGAGTTCACACTTTGAGTCAACTTTTGCTGCATCTGTTTCAAAAGGTGGAAAGTGGAGAGTGTGACATGAGCGAGTTCATCGGTTCATGACCTGTTATTGGCATGTGTTGACTGCTGTACAAGCTTAGAAAAAGGGTTCCAAAAGGGTTATTTGGTTGTCCCCATAGGAGAACCCTTTTTGGTTCCAGATAAAAACCTTGAGATGGTTTTGGATGAGTCGGACTGCAGAGTGAAGGAAAATCAGCCAACAAGTGCTCAGCATATGTGGGAACTCCTTCAAGACTGTTGAAAAACCATTACAGGTGAAGCTGGTTGAGAGAATGCCAAGAGTGTGCAAAGCTGTCATCAAGCCAAAGGGTGGCTATTTGAAGAATCTCAAATATAAAATATATTTTTGATTTGTTTAACACTTTTTTGGTTACTACATGATTCCGTATGTGTTATTTCATACTTTTGATGTCTTCACTATTTTTCTACAATGTAGAAAATAGTAAAAATAAAGAAAAACCCTTGAATGAGTAAGTGTTCTAAAACTTTTGACCGGTAGTGTATATATACATTTTTAAGTCTTTCTGAGTACAAAAGAACAGCAATAAGCCCTATAAGCAAATGGAACATTGCCAACCATTATGAAGTACAATCAGGGAATGTAGGTAATCCCATAGACAATTTCAGATTAAAGTGGAGGGAATAAGTATGGCACTAGGTTGCAGTAGTCTTTGATCACCTTGCCAAGAGTGGCCAAGGGTAAAATTTGAGGCATAATATATGGTCTCTTGGAAAAAATGTACATACTGTATGCAAACATAATGTGTAAACAAACATTTCAACATAATATAATAATATAATAATAATATGACATTTAGCAGACACTTTTATCCAAAGCGACTTACAGTCATGTGTGCATACATTTTTACGTATGGGTGGTCTCATTCAATATGCAGTAAACCTGTGACTACAATCCTTATGCAAACTTCAACATTAGTCTAAATGATGAGATGATGGTTTGAACCATATACATTAGATGGTTGTAACCATTTTCCATTTCATTCATAAGAATTTCACTCAGGCAATAGTCAAAACTACTTGTTCCTTAGGTAGCTTACACCAAAATACAGTATAACCTACTCATGTTGTGCTGCATGCACAGATTAGCATTACTATTATCAGCAAGTCTTAGCCAGGAAACCATTCAACATCCAAGAGAAAGCAAAGGATCCTTGCATGTCTGGTCCTTTCGCACGCGGTCACACTCAAAGTAATTAATAGGCACCGACAACTCAATATTGCAACCTCAGGAAGAGATGGGGCTCTATTGAAACCTGAAAGAACAGAACCATTGATTTCTTATTGGGCACCAAGACAGATCGCACAGAACTTGTACCATGAGATGGGTTTCCATAGCTACGCTATTGTATTTTTCAGTTCCTTCGCCAAAAACAAGTTTTAATTGCATGATTAGCCTTTTAAATATCTATCATTATGGTAAAATGAAGCAATATACTAGCTATTGGCATAGTGGAGGGAAATGTCAGTCATTATTCCCAAGCATGGGGTGGTGTTGGCAGGCAACCAATTTGCTTGACACATATGTGTGTCAAAGTGAATTACTTGACGCTTGTGTTTATGTTCTCTGAACACATTTGTGGGTGTCAGAGTTGTGTGATTATGTCTTTGTGTTTGTGTAACATGGTCGTATGTGTGAAAGTGTGTTTGTGGAAGTGTGTTTTACATGTGTATGTGGGTGTCATCCTGTGCATGCATATTTAAATGAGATTATCCCATTCAACCCCATCATTCTAAAACTGTGCCTCTTTCCAGTTCTCCATGCTGAGGACAGACCCACACAAATCAGGAATATAAGACCAGTCCCTATAGCAGTTGATTTTCAGCATATTCTCCACACAGCTCAACCAATGTCTCATTTTCTAACTACATTTAGCTCACATGAAGCCACATCCCCGTTGGAACATAATTTACATGTTTTTTGTGGATTAGCACTATCTAAAAAGAGCCATTGATACATAGATACAGCAGCCAGACACCATACTGTAAATATGCCATAATGGGCTTCCAGCATACAGACATGTACTGCAGTGCAAGTCTGGATTGGCTTGAATCATCTTGCCTCTCTAGTGCTTCCCTCCTTTCCTCCTCTCTCCATTGTGTTGGGCTTCTATGTCTGGATGTCAAGACTGCTCAAGTTCCCAGTGTGCATCTACTGTATACTGTGCATCTCCCCTGCCTGCCTCACCACTGCCTTCCTTCCTCCTTTTGTTGTTTCGTGCTCTTGTCTCTCCTCTCTACCTCTGATTTTCTGCCTGTTGAATATGCAGGTCAGAGCGACACACTGGCGTAATCGTGGCTCACTCCGCGCATTGTCCGGCCTACACACCTTGGTGGAACGGCAGCGGAGAGAATGGGATAAATCAGGCTTCAACAGAGTAAATCGGGTCAGTTGCCATAAAACGAAAAGTGCACAGATAAGTGAAGTGTCATTTGAGGCAATGATGGAATGTTTCTAGGCTGAGTTAACACATAACAGTCTAAGCCCTGTCTGTGATGAAAAAAATATGTGGCCTTACTGCTATTAGCCCATATAAATGCATTGAATAACAGACTCACTACATGGAACAACAGATAGTCCAACCCAAAAAATCTAAAGGAAGTTTGTTCTGAAGTGTCTGTCCTATATCTGAGAGATATAAGTATAATCCGGAAACATTTGTTATAATATATATACAGTGGGGAAAAAAGTATTTAGTCAGCCACCAATTGTGCAAGTTCTCCCACTTAAAAAGATGAGAGAGGCCTGTAATTTTCATCATAGGTACACGTCAACTATGACAGACAAAATGAGGAGAAAAAATCCAGAAAATCACATTGTAGGATTTTTAATGAATTTATTGGCATATGATGGTGGAAAATAAGTATTTGGTCAATAACAAAAGTTTCTCAATACTTTGTTATATATCCTTTGTTGGCAATGACACAGGTCAAACGTTTTCTGTAAGTCTTCACAAGGTTTACACACACTGTTGCTGGTATTTTGGCCCATTCCTCCATGCAGATCTCCTCTAGAGCAGTGATGTTTTGGGGCTGTCGCTGGGCAACACAGACTTTCAACTCCCTCCAAAGATTTTCTATGGGGTTGAGATCTGGAGACTGGCTAGGCCACTCCAGGACCTTGAAATGCTTCTTACGAAGCCACTCCTTCGTTGCCCGGGCGATGTGTTTGGGATCATTGTCATGCTGAAAGACCCAGCCACGTTTCATCTTCAATGCCCTTGCTGATGGAAGGAGGGTTTCACTCAAAATCTCACGATACATGGCCCCATTCATTCTTTCCTTTACACGGATCAGTCGTCCTGGTCCCTTTGCAGAAAAACAGCCCCAAAGCATGATGTTTCCAACCCCATGCTTCACAGTAGGTATGGTGTTCTTTGGATGCAACTCAGCATTCTTTGTCCTCCAAACATGACGAGTTGAGTTTTTACCAAAAAGTTATATTTTGGTTTCATCTGACCATATGACATTCTCCTGATCCTCTTCTGGATCATCCAAATGCACTTCAGACGGGCCTGGACATGTACTGGCTTAAGCAGGGGGACACGTCTGGCACTGCAGGATTTGAGTCCCTGGCGGCGTAGTGTGTTACTGATGGTAGGCTTTGTTACATTGGTCCCAGCTCTCTGCAGGTCATTCACTATGTCCCCCCGTGTGGTTCTGGGATTTTTGCTCACCGTTCTTGTGATCACTTTGACCCCACGGGGTGAGATCTTGCGTGGAGCCCCAGATCGAGGGAGATTATCAGTGGTCTTGTATGTCTTCCATTTCCTAATAATTTCTCCCACAGTTGATTTCTTCAAACCAAGCTGCTTACCTATTGCAGATTCAGTCTTCCCAGCCTGGTGCAGGTCTACAATTTTGTTTCTGGTGTCCTTTGACAGCTCTTTGGTCTTGGCCATAGTGGAGTTTGGAGTGTGACTGTTTGAGGTTGTGGACAGGTGTCTTTTATACTGATAACAAGTTCAAACAGGTGCCATTAATACAGGTAACGAGTGGAGGACAGAGGAGCCTCTTAAAGAAGAAGTTACAGGTCTGTGAGAGCCAGAAATCTTGCTTATTTGTAGGTGACCAAATACTTATTTTCCACCATAATTTGCAAATCAATTCATAAAAAATCATACAATGTGATTTTCTGGAGAAAAAAAATCTCAATTTGTCTGTCATAGTTGACGTGTACCTATGATGAAAATTACAGGCCTCTCTCATCTTTTTAAGTGGGAGAACTTGCACAATTGGTGGCTGACTAAATACTTTTCCCCCCCCACTGTATATGGTAGTCCTCAGCTAGCTACTGTATCTATCTACCTAGTCAGACTAGTAAGCTAATTAGCTACCTATTTTATTTTACAGACATTTGCGATATACTGTAGACAAGCAGTGGCAAATGTGCTCCAAACTAAAGACAAATAAATTGGTATGAGCATTGGGATGAAGCCTAATCGCCGGCTGCGACCGGGAGACTCATGGGCGGCGCACAATTGGCCCAGCGTCGTCCAGGGTAGGGGAGGGAATGGCCGGCAGGGATGTGGCTCAGTTGATAGAGCATGGCGTTTGCAACGCCAGGGTTGTGGGTTCGATTCCCACGGGGGGCCAGTATAAAAAAAATATGTATTCACTAACTGTAAGTCGCTCTGGATAAGAGCGTCTGCTAAATGACTAAAATGTAAATGTAAAATGTAATCATAGACGATGCATTCAATCATTACAAATTCCTAACAGTGTTGTTCACGTGTTTTTTATGTAATATTCCAGTTTTGAAGAGCGGTGCAGTGTGCAGAAGAACTAGATGATGGGGTACAGGCAAGACTGCAGAAAGAATTGGAGAGGTAGACTTTGAGGGCTGCTAAGAAAACTTCAAAGACTGCTAAATACTTCAAACCAAAGACTCCTACACTTTACAACACACGACTGCTTCCATTTCACCACTGCACTATTCTATTTATTTACTACCAAGTATGTTTGCACAACAGTTGTACACTTTCTACAGCTACACTGTACTTTATTTTTCACATGCCATGGTTATATATTTTGAAGTAGTTTTCATAGTGATTTCTTCCATGGTCTAGGTGATCACAGTTCAGTACTTCATCAGAATGTTTTCCTTACATTGCTTTTGTTAGTCAGGTTACAGAGACTACCTTGTATTCTTGTTTATCTCCCTAATAAATCTTTATTTAACCTCATCTGTCACGGTTTCGGCCGAGGCTGCTCCTCCTCCTTGTTCGGGCAGGCTTCGGCGGTCGTCGTCCCCGGAGTACTAGCTGCCACCGTTGTATGTTTCGATGTTTGTTTGGTTTTGTCTGATTGGTTACACCTGTTTCTCTTTTGTGCTTATTATGTGTCCTATAAGTTCTTGTCGTTTGAGTCTTGTGTTGTGTGTAATTGTTTCTCCAGTCAGCAAGGGCTATTAGTATTTTCTCTACTGTTATTGTTTTGAGAGAGTGTCCGCACTGTGTGCGCATTTGTTTTGCATTTTGTGCTTTACGCAGTGTGTGTAAAGTTCGCTTGCCTCCGGCTTGGATTTAGCCGTGTGTTTTGTTTACGTGTCTTTATTAAAGACTGTTGGACGAAACCTCTGTAGTCCTGCGCTTGATTCCACACCACATCCACGCTTGCACCTGACAGAATTACACACCATTCTACATGGAATCAGCAGGAGCAGCCTCTCCCGCCGAGGTAATCGAGGAGCGCCTCCGCGGACAGGAGGACAGGATCAACCGGATCGGGACCGCTCTAGATGGAGTAATGAATACCCTACATAGATGGGAGACCAGCGGGGTACCCACGCCTCCACCTACCTCACCACCACCATCGGTCAGTCCGCCCGTCCAAGCTCCGGAACCCAGTGGGATTCGGCTCTCGCTCACGAGGGCGTATGATGGCACCGCTGCCGGGTGTCAGGGTTTCCTCTTGCAAGTCGAACTCTACCTAGCCACCGTACACCCGGCGCCCTCGGGACACGAGAGCGTTTCCGCCCTCATCTCCTGTCTCACCGGCAAGGCGTTGGAGTGGGCCAACGCCGAATGGAGGAGGATAGACGCCGCAACGATCACATATGCAGAGTTCTCCCGCCGCTTCAGGGCTGTGTTCGACCATCCACCTGAGGGGAAAGTGGCGGGGGAGCGTCTATTCTACCTCCGGCAGGGGATGAGGAGCGCCCAGGAGTTTGCACTGGAGTTCCGGACTCTAGCGGCAGATGCAGGGTGGAATGAGCGGGCCCTCATAGACCACTTCCGCTGCAGCCTCCGGGAGGACGTCCGTAGAGAGTTGGCTTGCAGGGACACCACTCTCACGTTCGACCAGTTGGTTGACATGGCCATTTGTCTAGACACCCTGCTGGCCACCCGCGGACGTCCTGGGTGGGGGTCGTCCATTCCACCCTCCAGCACCTCCGAGCCGAGTCCTATGGAGCTCGGGGGTGCTGGCGCTAGAGAACGGAGGAGAAGGTGTCCGAGGGAGGCCGTCCCCTGCACCAACTGTGGCCGTGGAGGACACACTGCGGCTAGGTGTTGGGGAGGGTCTCCAGGGGGACGAGACGGCAGGCCACGCACTGGGGAGTCCTTCCAGGTGAGTAGGCGCCCCACTTACCCAGAGCTCTCTGTCGTGCAACAAACCAAACCTGTTTGTTTTTCACAGGTTGCACCTCGTTCCCAGCATAAGGCGCTAGTAGATTCAGGCGCAGCTGGGAATTTTGTAGATCGGAAATTTTGTATAGAGTTAGGGATTCCTCTCCTTCCTGTTAAAAATCCCTTCCCTGTACATGCCCTAGATAGCCGTCCGTTGGGATCGGGGTTGATTAGGGAGGTCACAGCGCCACTTAGGATGGGGACGCAGGGGGGTCATGAGGAGACGATTCAGCTATATCTGATCGACTCTCCTGCGTATCCGGTGGTGCTGGGGCTTCCCTGGTTGATTACTCATGATCCCACTATTTCGTGGCGAGAGAGGGCTCTTAAGGAGTGGTCTGCCCAGTGTGTGGGGCGATGTCTGGGTGTTTCCGTGGGGGCGACCTCGGTGGAGAGTCCAAACCAAGTGCCCGCAATGCACGTTCCCCCCGAGTATGAGGATTTAGCACTCGTGTTTAGCAAGGCGAGGGCGGCGCGATTGCCACCTCATAGACAGGGGGATTGAGCGATAGACCTCCAGGCAGGAGCTGCGCTCCCGCGGAGCCATGTGTATCCTTTGTCTCAAGAGGAGAAGAGGGCGATGGAGACATACATAGCCGAGTCTCTGAGACAGGGATACATACGGCCCTCCACTTCCCCTGCGTCCTCTAGCTTCTTTTTTGTGAAGAAAAAGGATGGAGGTTTGCGCCCGTGTATTGATTACCGCGGTCTCAATCAGATTACTGTGAAATACAGTTATCCACTCCCTCTGATTGCGACTATGACGGAGTCATTACACGGGGCACGGTTCTTCACAAAATTGGACCTCAGGAGCGCCTACAACTTGGTGCGCATTAGGGAGGGCGATGAATGGAAGACAGCATGTAGTACCACCTCGGGTCATTACGAGTATCTCGTCATGCCATACGGGTTAATGAATGCTCCGTCAGTCTTCCAATCCTTTGTGGATGAGTTTTTCCGGGACATGCAGGGGCAAGGAGTGGTCGTGTACATAGACGATATTCTGGTGTACACTTCTACCTGAGCCGAGCATGTAGCCCTGGTGCGCCGAGTGTTGAGGAGGCTGTTGGAGCACGACCTGTATGTCAAGGCAGAGAAATGTCTGTTCTTCCAGGAGTCTGTCTCCTTTTTGGGTTATCAGTTGTCCGCTTCAGGGGTGAAGATGGAGGTTGACCGTGTGTCAGACCATGTTTCTAGCCCCGTGTTTAAGATCACGTACATCCCTGGGTCCCAGAACGGAAAGGCAGACGCCCTGTCTCGGCGGTATGACACAGAGGAGAGGTCCGTTGAGCCCACTCCCATACTACCAAAGTTTTGTCTGGTGGCACCGGTGGTGTGGGAGGTCGATGCTGAAATCGAGCGGGCGTTACGTACCGACCCTAGCCCTCCACAGTGTCCTGTGGGTCGGACGTACGTTCCGTTTATTGGGCTCATTTATTGGGCTCACACGTCACCCTCCTCTGGGCATCCAGGTATTGGCCGGACAGTGCATTGCCTTAGCACGAAGTACTGGTGGCCAATGTTAGCCAGGGATGCGAGGGTTTATGTCTCCTCCTGCTCGGTGTGTGCCCAGTGTAAGGCGCCCAGACACTTGCCCAGGGGAAAGTTACAACCCCTGCCCGTTCCACAACGACCATGGTCTCACCTCTCGGTGGACTTTGTTACAGACCTTCCCCCCTCCCAGGGGAATACCACCATTCTGGTCATTGTGGATCGGTTCTCGAAGGCCTGTCGCCTCCTTCCCATGCCGGGTCTCCCTACTGCCCTACAGACCGCTGAGGCACTATTCACCCACGTCTTCCGGCATTACGGGGTGCCCGAGGATATAGTGTCTGATCGAGGTCCCCAGTTTACCTCCCGAGTCTGGAGAGCGTTTATGGAGTGTTTGGGGGTCTCGGTGAGCCTTACCTCGGGGTACCATCCGGAGAGCAATGGGCAGGTCGAACGTGTCAACCAGGATGTGGGTAGGTTTCTGAGGTCATATTGCCAGGGCCGGCCGGAGGAGTGGGCGAGGTATGTCCCCTGGGCAGAGATGGCACAGAATTCTCTCCGCCACTCCTCTACCAACCTAACCCCTTTCCAGTGTGTGTTAGGTTACCAGCCGGCTCTGGCACCATGGCATCAGAGCCAGATCGAGGCCCCTGCGGTGGATGAGTGGGTGCGGCGCTCGGAGGAGACGTGGGACGCTGCACACGTCCATCTGCAGCGGGCCATCCGTCGACACAAGGCGAGCGCCGATCCCCAACGCAGTGAGGGGCCGGTGTACGCACCTGGAGATCGAGTCTGGCTCTCGACCAGAAACCTACCCCTCCGCCTGCCCTGCCGGAAGCTGGGTCAGCGGTTTGTGGGGCCTTTTAAAGTCCTGAGGAGGTTGAACGAGGTGTGTTACAGGTTACAACTGCCTATTGATTATCATGTTAACCCCTCGTTCCATGTGTCTCTTCTCAGGCCGGTGGTAGCTGGTCCACTCCAGGACTGTGAGATAGGAGAGACTCCTCCGCCCCCACTGGACATCGAGGGGGCTCCGGCGTACACAGTTCGGTCCATCTTGGATTCGAGACGTCGGATGGGGGGTCTCCAATATCTCATGGAGTGGGAGGGGTACGGCCCGGAGGAACGGTGCTGGGTGCCAAGGAGGGACATTTTAGACCTGTCTCTTCTGACTGAGTTCCACCGTGGTCACCCCACGCGCCGGGGGCCGGGGTCAGCGCACGGCTGGAGCCGCGCGTCAAGGGGGGTGGGGTACTGTCACGGTTTCGGCAGAGGCTGCTCCTCCTCCTTGTTCGGGCAGGCTTCGGCGGTCGTCGTCCCCGGAGTACTAGCTGCCACCGCTGTATGTTTCGATGTTTGTTTGGTTTTGTCTGATTGGTTACACCTGTTTCTGTTTTGTGCTTATTATGTGTCCTATAAGTTCTCGTCGTTTGAGTCTTGTGTTGTGTGTAATTGTTTCTCCAGTCAGCAAGGGCTATTAGTATTTTCTCTCCAGTTATTGTTTTGAGAGAGTGTCCGCACTGTGTGCGCATTTGTTTTGTATTTTGTGCTTTACGCAGTGTGCGTAAAGTTCGCTTGCCTCCGGCTTGGATTTAGCTGTGTGTTTTGTTTACGTGTCTTTACTAAAGACTGTTGGACGAAACCTCTGTTGTCCTGCGCTTGATTCCACACCACATCCACGCTCGCACCTGACATCATCTGTGTAATCCGACCGACTTGTTTTGTACTGTATTTACAACAGGGTAGTCAATACGTCTTCCTGCATATCTATCCTCTTGTAGGAAACCTTCATCTAATTCATCTAAATTAATTCCAAAAATACAACAAGTATGCATAAATGCTAGATAAAGTATGCACAAATATTGTTTCTCAAAAGTTTGTTTTTGCCCACAAAAACTTTTATTTATATATGATTTATATGTTTGGTTGTAGACCCCCTCTTTCAACAATAGGGAGTACGCTGTAGGTTTTTACAATTTCGATGAGCCACCAAGTCTGACAACAATAGGGAAAGCTCAGGTCTTTCCCGCTCAAAGGTTTGCTAACTGTATCCTGCGTTGCGTGGCGAAGTGTCCTCAAAGTTGTAGCAGCTCAACCGTTGTTGGTGGCACTTCAGGGAGATTTCGTAATGTAGACTTCTTATGTAGCTGAAATATATAATAACATTTGGTGAGTATTTTGTCCATAGAATGGCATCACTATCAGTGCAGAACTGTAGTGTTGAGATCTGTCGAAAATATAACCGCGATAACATGTATTTTATTGTAATTAGTTCTAATAATGTAAATGTTCTCATTTTACATCATACAAATATTTTTCACAACAGAGAGGACGACTAAGACTTACCTCTTGTTGCCCTTCGCAGCTGAACGAGGCTGGACGATGGTTATGACGGTTGTAGTTCAAGCGCTGCCAGGTTTCCAGCCTCATAGCCAGGAGGAGAGAAAGCAAAACACTTCCTGCTGTACATAAGTATGTGGATCTGGAATGTCTCCAGCTCAGACGAAGACCTACATATAGATAGACAACAAATCAAACATGCTCCATCAATCCCAATCCTAATCTGGAATACAATTTTACCATTTGACGACTATGACAGAATTACATTTGATTACCATCAGTCTTAGATTTTCGGGGTAAATATACTGAACTAAAATATAAACGCAACATGCAACAATTTCAAAGATTTTAAACACGACATGTAAGGGGTTGGTCCCATGTTTCATGAGCTGATATTAAAGATCCCAGGAATGTTCCATACGCACAAAAAACATATTTCTCTCAAATGTTGTGCACAAATTTGTTTATATCCCTGTTAGTGACCATTTCTCCTTTGCCAAGATAATCCATCAACCTGAAAGGTGTGGCATATCAAGAAGCAGATTAAACAGCATGATCATTACACAGGGGCACCTTGTGTTGGGGACAATAAATGGCCACTCTAAAATGTGCTGTTTTGTCACACAACACCTGTCACAGTTTCGGCCGAGGCGGCCCCTCCTCCTTGTTCGGGCAGGTTTCGCCGGTCGTCGTCTCCGGAGTTCTAGCTGCCACCGCTCGATGTTTCGTGTTTGTTTGGTTTTGTCTGTTAGTCACACCTGTTTTGTGTTAGGTCTCATTTAGCACCCTATTTAGTTTCCTTGTTGTTAGGTTTGTGTTGTGTGTGATTGTTCGTGTCGTGGTTGCGCTACCTGTTACGGTACGCTATTTTCCGTAGTTTCCTCCTTATTGTTAGGAGAGATTTACGCACCTTTGTGTGCGCTTGCATTACGCCTGTGTGCGTCTTTTTGCCTCCGGGCGGTTGTGGATTATTTTGTGCTAAGTAAAGTCTTGTTGGACTTACCCTCTGCTGCCTGCGCCTGATTCCACACCACACCTATACACAGCACCGTGACAACACCATGCCACAGATGTATCAAGTTTTGAGGGATCGTGCAATTGGCATGCTGACTGCAGGAATGTCCACCAGAGCTGTTGCCAGAGAATTGAATGTTCATTTCTCTGCCATAAGCTGCCTCCAACGCTGTTTTAGAGAATTTGGCAGTACGTCCAACCGGCCTCACAACCACAGACCATGTGTATGGCTTCGTGTGGGTGAGCGGTTTGCTGATGTCAACGTTGTGAACAGAGTGCCCAATGGTGGCGGTGGGGTTTTGGTATGGGCAGGCCTAAGCTACGGACAATGAACACAATTGCATTTTATCAATTGATAATTTGAATGCACAAAAATACCGTGATGAGATCCTGAGTCCCATTGTGAGGCCCATTTTTTTGAAGGTATCTGTATTCCCAGTCATGTGAAATCCATAGATTAGGGCCTAATTTCCTCATATGAACTGTAACTCAGTAAAATCTTTGAAATTGTTGCATGTTGCTTACCAATCTGATTCTGCTCCAATATTCAACAACGGTGGGGCTTAGAAACACATGACACTTGGTAGGCGTTGATGTCGAATGATCCCTTTCACAACAAAAAAAGAAGCAATATTTTCTAACCAGAGCTTTGTCGTCGTATAATGATCATGGCTATTCCATGCCAGTACAGTAGCGTGAAGTGAATTAGCTAGTTAGCTAGTTAGTAAGGATGTGCATCTATCCCTTTCAAGACCATTAAATACATATCTAGATACATTGGCTCCGATATGATCCAGGAATGATACGTTCATGTTTTAAACGATTCGAAGCGATTCCGTTTGATTCGAGGATGAATCGATGCGATTTGGTTCGATGCAATACGATGCACTAACATTTGTTGCATAAACACATTCATTTTCCATTCGAAGTTTAAATCTGCTGCTGATTGAGTTAATGAGCTGGGCCTCATGAGCTGGGCCTCTGAGCTGGATCTGTCTGAGCTTACTTCTGTGTGGGTGCCTGTGTGTAAATTATGTCTATGGTGTGTGTGTGTCTGTGTCTGTGTGTGTGTGTGTGTGTGTGTGTAAATTATGTATACGGTGTGTGTGTGTCTGTGTCTGTCTGTCTGTCTGTCTGTGTGTGTGTGTGTGTGTGTGTGTAAGTGATGTACACTACCAGGAGTGTGCAAATCTGTCATCAAGGCAAAGGGTGGCTATTCGAAGAATCTCAAATAGAAAATATATTTTGATTTGTTTAACACTTTTTTGGTTACACACTCTTACAATGTAAACATTTTTACAAATAAAGAAAAACCCTTGAATGAGTAGGTGTGGCCAAACTTTTGAATGGTACTGTATGTCTATGGTGTATACTATGTAGCCGAGGCACCTGATCTGAGCCATAAGGGAGACTAGGCATCTAACACCCCACTAACACTATCAGATTAGTATATGGTTTTTGTCCCCCCACTTTCATGTTGAAATCACACACTAAATAACTTGTCATTTTTGCAGATTAAGTGTTTGAGCTAGTAATGTATCAATATTTATAGTTTACAAATGAGCTATGACATAGCCAATGAATATACAGTCAGTGGCCATTTTATTAGGTACGCATCTAGTACACATCTTGTACCGTTTGGACCTCCCTTTGCCTCCAGAACAGCCTGAATTCTTCGGAGCATGGTTTTTACAAGGTGTCGGAAACATTCAAACGTTGCTCAATTGGTATCAAGGGACCTAACGCTAACGTGTACCAGGAAAACATTCCCCACACCATTACACCACCGCCTCCAGCCTGTACCGTTAACACCAAGCAGGATGGGTCCATGGACTTATGCTGCTTACACCAAATCCTGACTCTGTCACCAGCATGATGCAACAAGAACCGGGATTCGTCGGACCAGACAATGTTTTTCCACTCCTCAATTGTCCAGTGTTGGTGACCACGTGCACACTGGAGCCACCTCTTCTTGTTTTTAGCTGACAGGAGTGGAACCCGGTGTGGTCGTCTGCTGCAATAGTCCATCCGTGTTAAGGACCGACGAACGGTGCATTCCGAGATGTCGTTCTGCACATCACTGTTGTACTGCACCATTACAGTGAGGGAAAAAAGTATTTGATCCCCTGCTGATTTTGTACGTTTGCCCACTGACAAAGACATGATCAGTCTATAATTTTAATGGTAGGTTTATTTGAACAGTGAGAGACAGAATAACAATAAAAAAATCCAGAAAAACGCATGTCAAAAATCTTATAAATTGATTTGCATTTTAATGAGGGAAATAATTATTTGACCCCTCTGCAAAACATGATTTAGTACTTGGTGGAAAAACCCTTGTTGGCAATCACAGAGGTCAGACGTTTCTTGTAATTGGCCACTAGGTTTGCACACATCTCAGGAGGGATTTTGTTCCACTCCTCTTTGCAGATCTTCTCCAAGTCATTAAGGTTTCGAGGCTGACGTTTGGCGACTCGAACCTTCAGCTCACTACACAGATTTTCTATGGGATTAAGGTCTGGAGACTGGCTAGGTCACTCCAGGACCTTAATGTGCTTCTTCTTGAGCCACTACTTTGTTGCCTTGGCCGTGTGTTTTGGGTCATTGTCATGCTGGAATACCCATCCACGACCCATTTTCAATGCCCTGGCTGAGGGAAGGAGGTTCTCACCCAAGATTTGAAGGTACATGGCCCCGTCCATCGTCCCTTTGATGCAGTGAAGTTGTCCTGTCCCCTTAGCAGAAAAACACCCCCAAAGCATAATGTTTCCACCTCCATGTTTGACGGTGGGAATGGTGTTCTTGGGTTCATAGGCAGCATTCCTCCTCCTCCAAACATGGCGAGTTGAGTTGATGCCAAAGAGCTCGATTTTGGTCTCATCTGACCACAACACTTTCACCCAGTTCTCCTCTGAATCATTCAGATGTTCATTGGCAAACTTCAGACGGCCCTGTATATGTGCTTTCTTGAGCAGGGGGACCTTGCGGGCGCTGCAGGATTTCAGTCCTTCATGGCGTAGTGTGTTACCAATTGTTTTCTTGGTGACTATGGTCCCAGCTGCCTTGAGATCATTGACAAGATCCTCCCGTGTAGCTCTGGGCTGATTCCTCACCGTTCTCATGATCATTGCAACTCCACGAGGTGAGATCTTGCATGGAGCCCCAGGCCGAGGGAGATTGACAGTCTTTTGTGTTTCTTCCATTTGCGAATAATCACACCAACTGTTGTCACCTTCTCACCAAGCTGCTTGGCGATGGTCTTGTAGCCCATTCCAGCCTTGTATAGGTCTACAATCTTGTCCCTGACATCCTTGGAGAGCTCTTTGGTCTTGGCCATGGTGGAGAGTTTGGAATCTGATTGATTGATTGCTTCTGTGGACAGGTGTCTTTTATACACGACGCCAGGACAGCGGAGTCACTCACCACCTTCCGGAGACATTTGAAACCCCACCTCTTTAAGGAATACCTGGGATAGGATAAAGTATTCCTTCTAACCCCCCCCCGCCCCCCCCCAAATTGTAAAGTGGTTATCCCACTGGCTATAGGGTGAACGCACCAATTTGTGAGTCGCTCTGGCTAAGAGCGTCTGCTAAATGACGTTAATGTGCCCTTGAGCAAGGCACTTAACCCTAATTGCTCCTGTAAGTCGCTCTGGTTAAGAGCGTCTGCTAAATGACTAAAATGTAAATGTAAATGTATACAGGTAACAAACTGAGATTAGGAGCACTCCCTTTAAGAGTGTGCTCCTAATCTCAGCTCATTACCTGTATAAAAGACACCTGGGAGCCAGAAATCTTTCTGATTGAGAGGGGGTCAAATACTTATTTCCCTCATTAAAATGCAAATCAATTTATAAAATGTTTTACATGCGATTTTCTGAATTTTGTTGTTGTTATTCTGTCTCTCACTGTTCAAATAAACCTACCATTAAATTTATAGACTGATCATTTCTTTGTCAGTGGGCAACCGTACAAAATCAGCAGGGGATCAAATACTTTTTTCCCTCACTGTATTTGCCTGTTTGTGGCCCGCCTGTTAGCATGCACAATTCTTGCCATTCTCCTTCGACCTCTCCCATCAAGCTGTTTTCGCCCACAGGACTGCCACTGACTGGATGTTTTTTGTTTGTTCCACCATTCTTGGTAAACCCTAGACACTGTCATGCGTGAAAAGCCCAGGATGCCGGCCGAAACTGGAACCGGCACGCCTGGCACCGACGATCATACCACGCTCAAAGTCTCTTAGGTCACTCGTTTTGCCCATTCTAAGGTTCATCGAACAGTAACTGAATGCCTCGATGCCAGTCTGCCTGCTTTATATAGCAAGCCACATGACTCACTGTCTGTAGGAGCTAACCATTTTCGTGAACGGGGTGGTGTACCAGTGTATAGCACAAACTGTTTGACTGTTTGGATGTTTTTGTAGAGTTTTTTTTTTCTCCTCCCGCTTTGGCCATGCAGTGCTTCTCGCAAAAGTCCTTTCTCGTTATGAAATTATCAACTTTACTCTGTATATCTAAAAATGATCATATACACAGACTGTTTAAAGCAAAACTACCAACACTATTGCTGATGGTGAACCTGAACAATAAAAATAAAATCTATTGTAAGCCCCCTTCAGCAGTTATAGCCAGATGAGAGCTGTGTCTCTGGTAGCTTACTTATATTCTGGTAAAACACAATTTTCAACAGCACATAGATAACAATAACCTAGCAAATTACATATGTTGTCACTCAACTAATAAAGCCTAATATCACACAAGCCATTTTAGCATTTGAATGCTGAAGGTGCCATGCAGATGTGCAAGATCAGGAACAGGCTGCCTACCTTGAGTTGGTCAGCTCGTGAAGCTGGGCACAGTGCACTGTTTTACTAGGCTACTGATATTCCCCAGGGTTCTTCGGCATGCAAAATGACTTGTAGATCAATGACTGTCAATACAGTTACATGCTTAGTTTGACACTGAAGGAGAGTTGTCAAAAAATATGAGGTATTTACGGAAGGTAGAAAGAAAGTAATATGAGCAACAACAACAACAAAAAATTGTCACACCCTGATCGGTTTCACCTTTCTTTTTGCTTGTCTCCACCCCTCTCCAGTTGTCGCCCATCTTCCCCATTATCCCCTGTGCATTTTATACCTGTGTTCTCTGTTTGTCTTTTGTTTATCTCCGTGGAATGTTCAAAGTTTCAAATATTTTTTTATAACCCAACCCTGATCTGTACTTCTCCACAACTTTGTCCCTGACCTGTTTGGAAAGCTCCTTGGTCTTCATGTTGCTGCTTGCTTGGTGGTGCCCGCTGCTTAGTGGTGTTGCAGACTCTGGGGCCTTTCAGAACAGGTGTATATATACTGAGATCATGTGACAGATCATGTGACACTTAGATTGCACACAGGTGCACTTTATTTAACTAATTATGTGACTTTTGAAGGTAATTGGTTGCACCAGATCTTATTTAGGGGCTTCATAGCAAAGGGGGTGAATACATATGCACGCACCACTTTTCCGTTATTTATTTTGTATAATTTTTTGAAACAAGTTATTTTTTAATTTCACTTCACCAATTTGGACTATTTTGTGTATGTCCATTACATGATATCCAAATAAAAATCCATTTAAATTACAGGTTGTAATCCAACAAAATAGGAAAAATGCTAAGAGGGATGAATACTTTTGCAAGGCACTGTACACAGATTTAGCAGATGTTATTGCGGGTGTTGCGAAATGCTTGTATGACCACTAGCAAATTATTAGAGCTGTTGAACATAGAACACAATTAAAAGTTACATAATGCTGCTTTAATAACAGATTGATGAGTAATTCTGAAGATATTGCCAGTATTATTTAAATAAATCCATTCCATCTCTAAAATATACACAGAACAGAACTTTGTGTTTACACAACATAATCCCACAGACAATCGCCTTTGGGGGTAGAGCACAAATAACCCAAAAGTAAACAAAACTCTTAGCAATTATCTCAAATGAACACGATATGTTCCATGTCCTGCACCCTGGCCAGTCATATAATACCAGCGAATTACCATATTTTTCCAGCATCTTAAAAGCGATGCTGCGTTAATTATCATCGGAAGGGGAGATGACACCCAATTAGGGTGGTTTTTAATTATAACTTTTTTTTCAAACGGGCAAGACGGCAGGCCGCCTGTTTCATATTCACCTCACATGACCCCCAGCTAGACAGAGGGGCACGTTATTTTTGAAGGAATCTCCCAATTTCCCATGTGTCCCTGTTGGATGTGCTTTAACTAAGCCAGAACATGCCGGGAAAACAAAGTGATGCTAATGATGAAGACAGGATAAAAAATATCCACATACTCAGTCTTTGATAAAGGTCCCAGTTCTGAACCCAGAACCCAGAGATTTTCTCAGACAAACACGCCATCAAGGCTAGAAACCAGGCCCAAAAATCTCTGAATAGCTAGCACATTCTGAAAGAACCCTTAAATTCATTACATTTCTTCAAGCCATATTTGCCAGTCAAAATAGTGTATCCCAAAATTCTTACCTTTCATTCAATTCCCTCTCATTGTAGTGGCCTAGGGAGTGTATTAGAGCTCCTTTACAGACTGGAATCAGATTACTGTCACGGGCCATTGTGTGAACGGGAGCGGTGTCAGTGGGCGTACGTCAGGGCTGCCTTGACACCCCCCATTTCATTCAAGGCTGATGGGTCCGTAGAGACAGAGACAGAGAGAGACAGAGAGAGAGAGAGAGAGAGAGAGAGAGAGAGAGAGACAGAGAGAGAGAGAGAGATACATGTATTCAGCTACCTGACAGTCTGAACTCTGTGGAAACCACAGAAGAAGAAAACATGGCCCACTAGCAGATACAGTGTGGAGGATTTGAAGAGGAGATCTCCAATGCAGGAAACAGGCAAAAGCAATCCTGGCTTGTGATCTCAGAAAGGACTGGTAATTGACTGAAATGATGCATTAAGATATGTACGGAACCTGGAACAAATTGCATTCTGTTAAATTGTGAAGCATAAACACTCTGAACTAGTAAATAGTGAACCAGTCTGTGCTTCCTGATCAGACTGATAATTAACTCATTTGAATTCATTTCCGGCCCGGTAATTAGGACCTAATCGGAAATGATGGATCATTTGGGCCCAACCTGCATTAAACATTCATTATTACAAGCCCAACACATGGTCCGAACAGCACTTTCCATATCAAACACTGCCATTTAGAAAAAGGGAACGTGCTAATGAGGCCGGCGTACACAACAAATACAGGAGAGTGTCTCCCTCACATAGACACACATGCTTAAATACATGCAGGAAAAAACACATGCAAAGACAAACACTTTGTATGTTACATTATACACAAAAATGCACATCACAGTAAAAGCTGTCAAGACACAATGTGTTTACAAAGCTACAAACCTTTAAACACATACAAACATGCTGTATATGTACAAACATACCTTCAAGGATGAATACAAATCAAATCAAATGGTATTTGTCAAATGCACCTAATACAACAGGTGTAGACCTTACAGTGAAATGTTTACTTACAAGCCATTAACCAACAATGCATTTCAAGAAAGAGTTAAGAAAATATTTACCAAATAAACTAAAGCAAAAAATTATAAAAAGTAACACAATAAAATAACAATAACGAGGCTATATACAGGGGGTACCGGTACCAAGTCAATGTGCGGGGGTACAGGTTAGTTGGGGTAATTTGTACATCTAGGTAGGGGTAAAGTGACTATACATAGTAAGTCGCTCTGGATAAGAGCGTCTGCTAAATGACTAAAATGTAAATGTTAAATGATAATAAACAGTGGGTAGCAGCAGTGTAAAAACAAATGGAGGGGGGGAGGGTGTCAATGTAAATAGTCCAGGTGGCCATTTGATTAATTGTTCAACAGTCTTATGGCTTGGGGGAAGAAGCTGTTAAGGAGCCTTTTGGTCGTAGACTTGTCGCTCCGGTATCACTTGCCATGTGGTAGCAGAGAGAACAGTCTATGACTTGGGTGACTGGAGTCTTTGACAATTTTTTTAGCTTTCCTCTGACACGCCTAGTATATAGGTCCTGGATGGCAGGAAGCTTGGCCCCACTGATGTACTGGGCCGTACACACTACCCTCTGTAGCGCTTTACGGTAAGATGCCGAGCAATTGCCATACCAGGCAGTGATGCAACCAGTCAGGATGCTCTTGATGGTGCAGCTGTAGAACATTTTGAGGAACTGGGGACTCATGCCAAATCTTTTCAGTCTCCTGAGGGTGAAAAGGTGTTGTCGTGCCCTCTTCAGAATTGTCTTGGTCTGTTTGGACCGTGATAGTTTGTTGGTGATGTGGATACCAAGGAACTTGAAACTCTCGACTCGCTCCACTACAGCCCCAAGGATGTTAATGGGGGCCTGTTCGGCCCGCCTTTTCCTGTAGTCCACGATCAGCTCCTTTGTCTTGCTCACATTGAGGGAGAGGTTGTTGTCCTGGCACCACACTGCTAGGTTTCTGTCTAATCGTTGTCGGTGATCAGGCCTATCACTGTTGCGTTGTCAGCAAACTTAATGATGGTGTTGGAGTCGTGTTTGGCCTACCACTGGTGAACAGGGAGTACAGGAGGGGACAAGCATGCACCCCTTAGGGGCCCCAGTGTTGAGGATCAGCATGGCAGACTTCCTGACGGGGTGGCCCGTCAGGAAGTCCAGGATCCAGTTGCAGAGGGAGGTGTTTAGTCCCAGGGTCCTTAGCTTAGTGATGAGCTTTGTGGGCACTATGGTGTTGAACGCTAAGCTGTAGTCAATGAACAACATTCTCACATAGGTGTTATTTTTGTCCAGGTGGGAAAGGGCAGTGTGGAGTGCGATTGAGATTGCATCATCTGTGGATCTGTTGGGGCGGTATGCGAATTGGAGGGGTTCTAGGGTATCCGGGATGATGTGAGCCATGATCAGCCTTTCAAAGCACTTCATGGCTACGGGACGGTAGTCATTTAGGCAGGTTACCTTCACTTTCTTGGCACATGGACTATGGTGGTCTGCTTGAAACAAGTAGGTATTACAGACTCGGTCAGGGAGAGGTTGTAAATGTCAGTGAAGACACTTGCCAGTTGGTCCACGCGTGCTTTGAGTACACGTCCTGGTAATCCATCTGGCCCTGCGTCTTTGTGAATGTTGACCTGTTTAAAGGTCTTGCTCACATTGGCTACCAGAACGTTATCGCACAGTCGTCCAGCACAGCTGGTGCACTCATGCATGCTTCAGTGTTGCTTGCCTCGAAGCGAGCGTAAAAGGCATTTAGCTTGTCTGGTAGGCTCGTGTCACTGGGCAGCTCGCGGCTGGGTTTCCCTTTGCAGTCTGTAATAGTTTTCAAGCCCTGCCACATCCCACGAGCATCAGAGCCGTTGTGGTAGGATTCAATCTTAATCCTGTATTGACTCTTTGCCTGTGATGGTTTGTCTGAGGGCATGGCAGGATTTCTTATAAGTGTCCAGATTAGTGTCCCGCTCTTTGAAAGCGGCAGCTCTAGCCTTTATCTCGATGCGGATGTTGCCTGTAATCCATGGCTTCTGGTTGGAATATGTACGTACGGTCACTGTGGGGACGATGTCGTCGATGCACTTATTGATGAAGCCGATGACTGAGGTGGTATACTCCTCAATGCCATTGGATGAATCCCGGAACAAATTCCAGTCTGTGCTAGCAAATCAGTCCTGTAGCGTAGCATCTGCGTCATCTGACCATCTGAATACAGACAGAAAAGCTAAGCATAAACTTGACCAAACACACAAGGACATGTGAACACGCCAAACTATGAGAGAAAAACTGTGAAACACAAACATGACTCCCATCTTTAAAAGAATAAGCACATAAAGACAGTCGAGATGTGAGTCTCTGCTTTGCTCTGGCAAACAACTTATGGTTAAAAAAAATGTAAATGCCATATTCATCCACATTTTATTATTAGAACAAACATTACGATAATTTATTACCATAATTTCCAGCCATCTACAACATCTAAACTGAAGGCAGCTTGGCTTAGCTTTCCCCACATGCCCCTGACACTGGATTCTCCACGACCACCTAAATGGCTCTGGCCTGCATTGGCAGCAGAGGGATTAGCCTAGCAACCACTTCCTCCATTTTGGTGATTTTATTTTCAGTTGCAATGCTAATTACCCCAGCCAACACGGGGTCAGGGAGGGGCCCGTTCCCGAAGGGAAGATCTGACTGGCCCACATCTGGACAATATTTTACCTCTGGCAATGATTTGCGTCAAGCGAGCTGGGCTTTAATTCTGCTTAATCAAAGCCATGCACCCCTTTCAAGTCAACACAAGGTAAACAGTATTGTAGTAGTCACCCATCTTTTATCCAACATTTCTGGCAATAGCGAGGAGAATGCTTCAGCGGCAGACTAATTCCGACATATTAAGTTATGTTTTTGGTTATTACATTTCCTTATAAATTATACTCTCATAAGCACATATTGAGAGTGCTGTAGGCCTACAATATCATAATGTAGTGAATAGCGGGGCAAGGTATCGAATCCGAGGATAACGAGGATCGTTACACTGCCCTCTCCGAACAGGAAGGCACGTCCCCGTGCTTCGACTAACCTCAGCCCCCTCACACGTCCGGGTGTTCCGATGGCCTCGCAGCTGTCATTCCGCTTCCGACACCAATGTAGCAAATGGCGGGGGAAGGATGCGAACCCGGGTCGCTGGTGTGAAAGGCAAACATTCTACGCATAGCGCCAATAGGGTTATCCCACTTGGTGGGAATTGTAACGTAACTTACACTCAGTGGCCAGTTTACCATTTCACAAAACTGGTTCGCTCCTACAGACAGTAGGTCACGGGCCGTGGCTTTCTATATAAAGCAGGCAGACAGGCATCTAGGCATTCAGTTACTGTTCGATTGAATGTTAGAATGGGCAAAACTAGTGACCTAAGTGACTTTGAGCGTGATATAATCGTCGGTGCCAGGCGCACTGGTTCCAGTTTCTCAGAAACTGACAGCATTCTGGGCTTTTCACGCACTACAGGATTTTACAGAGAATGGTGCGACAAACAAAAATCCAGTCAGCAGCAGTCCTGTGGGTGTAAACAGCTCGTTGTTGAGAGGTTGAAGGAAAATGGCAAGAATCGTGCAAGCTAACAGGCGGGCCACAAACAGGCAAATAATGTGCAGTACAACAGTGGTGTGCAGAACGGCATCTAGGAAGACACAGCTCGTCGGTCCTTGTCACGGATGGGCTATTGCAGCAGACGACCACACCGGGTTCCACTCCTATCAGCTAAAAACAAGATCACCAACACTGGATAATTGAGGAGTGGAAAACCATTGCCTAGTGAGACAAATCCTGGTTCCTATTGCGTCATGCTGATGGCAGAGTCAGGATTTGGTATAAGGAGCATGAGTCTATGGCCCCATCCTGCCTGGTGTCAACGGTCCAGGTTGGTGGTGGTGGTATAATGGAGTGGGGAATGTTTTCCTGGCACACGTTAGGTCCCTTGATACCAATTGAGCAAAGTGTCCATGCCCTGAAGAATTCAGGCTGTTCTGGAGGCAAAGGGGGGTCCGACCTGGTACTAATAAACTGGCCAATGAGTGTATATAGCAGGGATCGCTACAATAACATAACAAATACTGACAATAATACTGTTTTCTCAGGACTGATGAAGACCATTTACAGTGTGGAGAGGTGACACATACTGTAAGAGAATAACTATGAACCATGTAGACCCAAGGATAACAAAGATGATCAACCTCAATGTTACAGCCACAAACAATGCTACATGACAACCCACTGGGTCTCCTGAGCTAGATGAACTAGACCAGCCATGCATCCCTTTCAGTTACTGTACATATGGAAATGTGACAGGATGACAACCACTGGGTAGGATGACAGCCACTGGGTAAACACTTCCAACTATACCAACTGTAGATTTACATGTCAGAAACGATATACCTGGTAAAGGGGGCATGTACCGTAGGCAAGTGGGCTAGAACATTGTGGAAATACTGTAAGGGGACTTGAGGCATGAATAAGGGCATGGACAATGAATGATTTATCTGAAGCCAGCAAAGATGCCTGCTCTGTAAATCTCAATGGTGCTGCCCTTCCTTCTGTAGGTTATTTGAAAGATAAAGCATTGGTATACAACACAGTACTTGGGTGTCTAGAATGCATATAAACACTAGCAAATGCGGCTTTTCAGGGGCTAAAACAGAAGAGATAGAGATGTACTGCATAGTGGCACTGTTTGTGATGGAAGAAAGCCTTCAGAAAGTATTCACACCCCTTGACTTTTTTTCACATTTTGTTGTGTTACAGCCTGCATTTAAAATGGAATCAATTTAGATTGTTTTTGTCATTGGCCTAAACACAACACCCCAAAATGTCAAAGTGGAATTATGTTTTCAAAATGTTTACTAATTAATTCATTAAAAGCTGAAATGTCTTGAGTCAATAAGTATTCAACCGTTTTGTTATGGCAAGCCTAATTAAGTTCAGGAGCAAAAATGTGCTTAACAAGTTACATAATAGGTTGCATGTTCTCACTCTGTGTGCAATAATAGTCTTTAACATGATTTATGAATGACTGCCTCATCTCTGTACCCCACACATATAATTATCTGTAAGGTCCCTCAGTCGAGCAGTGAATTTCAAACACAGATTCAACCACAAAGACCAGGGAGGTTTTCCAATGCCTCGCAAAGAAGGGGACCTATTGGTAGATGGTTAAAAAATATATATCCCTTGGTGAGGTTATTAATTACACTATGGATGGTATATCATATACCCATTCACTACAAAGATGCATGAGTCCTTCCTAACTCAGTTGCCGGAGAGGAAGGAAATCACTCAGGGATTTCACTATGAGGCCAATGGCGACTTTAAAACAGTTACAGAGTTTAATGGCTGTGATAGGAGAAAACTGAGGATGGATCAACAACATTGTAGTTACTCCACAATACTAACCTAATTGACAGAGGGAAAGGAAGGAAGCCTGTAAAGAAAAACAATATTCCAAAACGTGCATCCTTTTCGCAAAAAATCACTAAAGTAATACTGCAAAAAATGTGGCTAAGCAATTAACTTTTTGTCCTGAATACAGTGTTATGTTTGGGGCATATCCAATACAACACATTACTGAGTACCACTCTCCATGTTTTCAAGCATAGTGGTGGCTGCATCACGTTATTTGTATGCTTTAACCTGGGGAGTTTTTCAGGATAAAAAATAAACGGAATGGAGATAAGTACAGGCAAAATCTGGTTCAGTTTGCTTTCCACCAGACACTGGGAATGAATTCACTTTTCAGCAGGACAATAACCTAAAACACAAGGCCACATTTAAAGTGGGGAAAAAAAGTATTTAGTCAGCCACTAATTGTGCAAGTTCTCCCACTTAAAAAGATGAGAGAGGCCTGTAATTTTCATCATAGGTACACGTCAACTATGACAGACAAAATGAGATTTTTTTTCTCCAGAAAATCATATTGTAGGATTTTTAATGAATTTATTTGCAAATTATGGTGGAAAATAAGTATTTAGTCAATAACAAAAAAGTTTCTCAATACTTTGTTATATACCCTTTGTTGGCAATGACACAGGTCAAACGTTTTCTGTAAGTCTTCACAAGGTTTTCACACACTGTTGCTGGTATTTTGGCCCATTCCTCCATGCAGATCTCCTCTAGAGCAGTGATGTTTTGGGGCTGTCGCTGGGCAACACGGACTTTCAACTCCCTCCAAAGATTTTCTATGGGGTTGAGATCTGGAGACTGGCTAGGCCACTCCAGGACCTTGAAATGCTTCTTACTCCTTCGTTGCCCGGGCGGTGTGTTTGGGATCATTGTCATGCTGAAAGACCCAGCCACGTTTCATCTTCAATGCCCTTGCTGATGGAAGGAGGTTTTCACTCAAAATCTCACGATACATGGCCCCATTCATTCTTTCCTTTACACGGATCAGTCGTCCTGGTCCCTTTGCAGAAAAACAGCCCCAAAACATGATGTTTCCACCCCCATGCTTCACAGTAGGTATGGTGTTCTTTGGATGCAACTCAGCATTCTTTGTCCTCCAAACATGACGAGTTGAGATTTTACCAAAAAGTTATATTTTGGTTTCATCTGACCATATGACATTCTCCCAATCCTCTTCTGGATCATCCAAATGCACTCTAGCAAACTTCAGACATGCCTGGACATGTACTGGCTTAAGCAGGGGGACACGTCTGGCACTGCAGGATTTGAGTCCCTGGCGGCGTAGTGTGTTACTGATGGTAGGCTTTGTTACTTTGGTCCCAGCTCTCTGCAGGTCATTCACTAGGTCCCCCCGTGTGGTTCTGGGATTTTTGCTCACCGTTCTTGTGATCATTTTGACCCCACGGGGTGAGATCTTGCGTGGAGCCCCAGATCGAGGGAGATTATCAGTGGTCTTGTATGTCTTCCATTTCCTAATAATTGCTCCCACAGTTGATTTCTTCAAACCAAGCTGCTTACCTATTGCAGATTCAGTCTTCCCAGCAAGGTGCAGGTCTACAATTTTGTTTCTGGTGTCCTTTGACAGCTCTTTGGTCTTGGCCATAGTGGAGTTTGGAGTGTGACTGTTTGAGGTTGTGGACAGGTGTCTTTTATACTGATAACAAGTTCAAACAGGTGCCAGTAATACAGGTAACGAGTGGAGGACAGAGGAGCCTCTTAAAGAATAAGTTACAGGTCTGTGAGAGCCAGAAATATTGCTTGTTTGTAGGTGACCAAATACTTATTTTCCACCATAATTTGCAAATAAATATATTAAAAATTCTACAATGTGATTTTCTGGATTTTTTTTCTCAATTTGTCTGTCATAGTTCACATGTACCTATGATGAAAATTACAGGCCTCTCTCATCTTTTTAAGTGGGAGAACTTGCACAATTGGTGGCTGACTAAATACTTTTTTTCCCCACTGGAGTTGCTTACCAGGAAGACAGTGAATGTTCCTGAGTGGCTGAGTTACAGTTTTGACTTAAATCTACTCGAAAGTCTTATGGCAAGACCTGAAAATGGTTGTCTAGCAATGATCAACAACCAATTTGACAGAGCTTGAAGAATTGTGGGCAAATGTTGCACAATCCAGGTGTGGAAAGCTCTTAGAGACTTACCCAGAAAGACTCAGTGTAATCGCTGCCAAAGGTGCTTCTGCAAAGTATTGACTCAGAGGTGTGAATACTTTTGTAAATGAGATATTACTGTTTCATTTTCAATATATTTGCAAAAATGTCTAAAAAGATGTTTGCACTTAGCCATTATGGGGTATTGTGTGTAGATGGGTGAGAAAATATATTAATTTAATCCATTTTGAATTCAGGCTGTAACACAACAACATTTGGAATAAGTCAAGGGGTATGAATACTTTCTGAAGGTACTGTACATGTTGAGGATGCACCGCACATTTGCACACGTAGCACATTTGATGTGACTTATTCACATAAATAAATACAGCATGTCATGCAAGAAGACAGATGACGAGAATAAACAATGGCACTTCAAACAGCACGTATCCAAACCCATATGGGTAAATCCATTTGAATTCAAACACTTTTTGACTGTATCCCTTTTGATTTAAAACAAAACTTTCCATACATGTTCGCTACATCATCTGAGGTTTTTGTGTTGTGCCTGCCATTGGTTGAGACACAACATGCTATTGAATACAGGGTGGGTGTCATTTCAATCATTAAAATATAATTCAAAGAATGAACCTATTCGTTCAGACGACAGCAATTTAGCTGGCACACCATTGAAATTGAATTGAAATTTTTATTTCTAATTACTACCAGAAAGATGGCCGCAGGTCCACCCACCGTCGAATGTCAACTTAAATGGTCATGTCTATTCTATCATTGATATTGCTATGATTTCAATAGGTTTCCTATGGAGGATTGACAGTATAATTTGAAACAACAGATATTCCCATTCAAGTCAACATGATCTAATGTGTGGACCTCTTTGTGGTACAATTTTAAAGTTGAAATGTCAATTTTATTCCCATTTTAGTACATTTATAAGCCAAAACATGACACCCATCCTGTGTTCAAGAGCATGTTGTGTCTCAACCGATGGCGGGCACACTACAAAAACCTCAGATAATGTAAAATAGGGTCTGGGCTACAACATGTGAATATTAAAAAAATCTCAGTTTATGTGTTTTTTAGATAATTGACATTAAAAGGTAAAACAATATATATAATATTCAAGAAATTATATGTGTGTGTCAGCGTGTGCTGTAGGTGGGTGTGGTGCAGGAATCAGGCGCAGGACGCAGAAACTTAGTCCAAAAGACTTTAGTGAACACTCACTCATAACACGAGCCAAAAGCCCGGAGGCGAGAAAATACGCACACAGGCGTAAAACAAAATGCGCCCTAACATGTGCGAGAACCCTCCCCAACAGAGGAGGAAAACAACGAAGCACAGATAACCAACAGTAGCGCACAAAACACGACAGCAAGTACAATCACACACAACACCTGACAAACACAACGAGAACTTATAGGACACTAATGAACGCTAAACGAAAACAGGTGTACAACATCAAGACAAAACCAAACGAACATCGAAACATACAACGGTGGCAGCTAGTACTCCGGAGACGACGACCGCCGAAGCCTGCCCGAGCAAGGAAGAGAGGCAGCCTCTGCCGAAACCGTGACAGTGTGGAAGGTTTCCTTCAAATCAAAAGGGGTGCTGTAAAAAAGTGATCGAATTCAAATGGATTTACCCATATACATAAACATAGAGACATCATAAAGCCTGTCTGCCTGTGTGTGTCATGTGTGTGCACGCGCGCATGTGTGTGCTTCTGTGTGTGCATACGTACAAGTCTGTGTGTACATGCGTACGCATGCCTGTGTCTGTGAGAGGGAGTCCTCTCAGTAAAGGAAATAGTATTTTCTCATTGATTCTCAGAAACGTCCCCATGGTCCTCCGGCTTTCACTGTGGCCATCGGCTGGCCAGAAACACAGAGAGTTTCAATCTGTCAAGATGTCATCACCAGAGAGAGGGGATGGAACTGAATGGAGCAGACCAACCGACCCAACAGTCAATGCTGCCACAGACACATAGTGAGTCCCCATCCACTGGAGAGGCCCCCACTGCCCTCTAGCTCCTCGGAGACTCAGAACATTGTTAACTTGTCTGTTCAAGAGTTTGGTCCACTTCCACAATACTAGTGCAATGATGACCTCTCAGCCTCACACTGTAAGTCACAATGGGTCCTGGAGACTGGATGTATGTGAACTATCAAATTGGATTAGGACTGCACTTTGTTGGAGGCTTATTTATAATGTACAAAGACGATTAAGTTTGAGCGGTGGATTGTGTGGATAGACAGTCAGCTGAGTGTTTAGGTGCAGATAAGAATGAATGCAAATACACACCAAGAGTGACAGATTAACCTTGGGCAAGGTTGAGCATAGTGGTGCAGCAAACAGGCGGAGAGTACTATACTGGATGCCTGCAGTGAGAGCGCTACACACACACACACACACACAATGCACACATATGCACACACACACACACTACAAAGGCTATAACACATTTACATGGTCATGTTGTGCAAGCTACATTTGCCATTGTTATAATGTAAATGAGATTTAGAGGTGAACGTCTGTTGTGTGTCTATGCATTACCCAGCTAATGCTACTGCCTCATAGGCCAATATTACTGTTAAGGCCCAACATTATGCTCTGTCCCATAATTCACCCACATACTTTAGTATGGACATTCATGTTTAAATGTGAAACATACTGTATGTAAGTAATGTTTGCTCCAACCCTGTACTGGTTTCCTATTAGGCATTAATGGCCTTTTGCTGAGCATAGTAAAAATGAGGAGTGCTACCCCCGCACTTCTCGCTCTGCGGGAAAGTAGCATCCAGGAACAGGTAAGAATAGTGCCTGAGCAGAGCCATATACATCAGGTGCGGTTCCTCTACACAAATGGAAAATGGGGTGGCTGTGAATACCCAAAAAAATGGGGCCCGTTTTTTCAGGCTGAGTTGAATCCCTGTTTTTGCATTTTCATTCTATCACACCATGTCAGTAATTCTCAGAGCGTGCGCAAACCAGCTGCTTCACTGGCATTTTTAATCTCTCCTTGTTCCAGTCTGTAATCCTAACATGTATCAAGATGATCAACATTGTCCCTGTTCCCAAGAGCTCCAAGGTAACCTGCCTTAATTACTATTGCCCTGTAGCACTCACATCTGTAATTATGAAGCGCTTTAAAGGCTGGTCATGACACACATCAACACCATCACAACAGACATCCTGGACCCAGTACCATTTGCATAACGCCATAACAGATCCACAGATGACACAATCTCAATTGCACTTCACACTGCCCTCTCCCACCTGGACAAGAGGGGAAAAACCATGTGAGAATGCTGCATAGACTACAGCTCAGAGTTCAACACCATAGTCCCCTCCAAACTCATCACCAAGCTCTGAACCCCGGGACTGAACACCTCCCCCTGCAACTGGATCCTGTCATCAAGGCAAAGGGTGGCTATTTGAAGAATCTCAAAAATATAATATATTTTGATTTGTTTAACACTTCTGTGGTTACCACATGATTCCATGTGTGTTATTTCATAGTTTTGATGTCTTCACTATTATTCTACAATGTAGAAAATAGTCAAAATAAAGAAAAACCCTTGAATGAGTAGGTGTGTCCAAACGTTTGACTGGTTTTGTATACAAGAGTGTGTGTGTGTGTGTGTGTGTGTGTGTGTGTGTTTGCGTGTGTGCGTGTGTTTGTGTGAGAGATGTATAAGTCCTTCACTCGATTGATCCATGACCGTGTTGGTGACAGAAGGTGAGATCTCACAAGGCCTTGGGAACAGCGGGTTAACATTGTGAGTGTGTCAGTCAGAGCTGTGTACTCCGAGACCTGCAGGGAGATGGAGATGGTTGGAACAAATCCACACATGATTTATTTATTATTTCCAAGAATATAAATCGGTAATGTTCCTTTCTGCCTCGGCTGCCCTGATTTTATCATAAAGTGATGAATGGTGGGAATGACATACAGTACTGTACAAATATGACATACACAGGTAACCATGGTTTCTGGTTAGATTGTAATTACATACTAGTATTTTATAGAAATATACTGTAAAGATGATAAAGATATTTCCACAAAGAGTGGAAATAGGGCTAATGAGGGCTAACTGCGTTCAAGGGGGGGGGGGGGGGAGTACTCTACTCTGAATTAGTTAATACTTAACGCAATTGTATACTTTATCTTCTCAAACAAGGGAATTTGCTAAAAAAGCCATGGAATGCACAGAACTCTAAGCTAGCGCTATTCTCTCTGCAAGCCTGGCATATAAACCCTTGGAAGCAATTTGGGAGAAATGGGGGCGGCGAACATTCCTAACAACGTTCTCCCCCTATTTGGCTCTAAAGGATAACTCTAAGAAATGATCATTACGTTTTCCACACTTCTCTCATCTGGCGGGCGAGATTTCATCCACTGTTAGAGACGAGAGGCTTTAATGCTAGTTAATGAAAAAAATTACCAGAGTGGAGCTAGAATGCTGAAGGTTAACAGATGGGGAAACGGCACACACTCACACAAACAAACACACACACACACACACACACACACACACACACAGAGCCACTTATCAGCGTCTGGTCCAAGAACAACAGCCTTGACAGAGATGAGAACTCCAGTTCACTGACTGACACCAGATCAGATGCTGTTTGATAAAAGGATCTGGAGTGATTAAAGATAAGAGGGAGCGGAGCGTCTGGAAATGTGATGTTGATGAGTAAACAGAGATACTGTTACTTATTATCGTTAATGTTCGTAAACAAATTGTGGAGAGCCTGGGTGTACATTTTAATGGGTATTATTTCCCCAATGCTGGGGTGTTTTGAGCAAAATGTAAATGTCCAATCAATGGCTCTGAATTTGTGATAATGTTGTGGTGGAGTGGGCATTGCCAGAGTGAATACAAAAATGTCCTACTGTGATGTGTGATTATTGTCCACAATGTCTTATATAACAATAACACAGTGGCAGTTCAGGACTATTAATAATAATAAGCCTAGAGCACAAGCCAACTGACAGCCCTTCAATGGCATTTGGTGAGGGTTAACAGTAACTACCAAGAGAAGGGATATTGTTTTAACATTCCCTCACCAGTCTCACTGATATATTCACCCTGTGTGGTTGATGTACAACTCCCCTGACAACGTTGGCATTTGCCTATGGCGGGCCTAAAAAGCCTCTAGACAGAAGGACTTCCCTGGATTTGGGTCACCTGAAACTAACTCTTCTATGGCACTATAGGACCTTTTTTGTGTTTGATTAATCTTTTCACCACTAAAGATTTCTAAATCACACGGAAGTACTCTAAAGATGTATGTTGGTTTTGTGCAACACAGTGAAAACAGTCAAATGAAAGGGCTTGCAAATAGCTATAGAACATTTTCATAAGACAGAATCACAAGAATATAACATTTTACTGAGGAACAGAAACTGTGTTTGAAACTGGGGAAAGTCCACTCCCAAAGCACCAATTAATGACTTAAGATAATAACAAGAGCACACAGTATGTGCCAGCAGCATACCACCCTGCATCCCACTGCTGGCTTGCCACTGAAGCTAAGCAGGGTTGGTCCCTGGATGGAAGTGGTGTTGGCGGGTCTAAAAATCCCAGTGCAGTGATTGGGGACATTACCCTGTGTAGGGTGCCATCTTTTGGATAGGAAGTTAAACGAGTGTCCTGACTCTGTGGTCACTAAAAGATCCCAGAGTAGAGGTGTTAACCCTGGTGTCCTGGCTAAACACCCAATTTGTCCCTAATACTATCATGGTCCCCTAATCATCCTCAGCATCCAATTGACTCATTCTTGTCCCCTGTAACTATTCTCCAGGTCATTGCTGTAAATGAGAACGTGTTCTCAGTCAACTTACCTGGTAAAATAAGAGTTAAATAAAACATGTACAAAGTATGTGTAGCCACTCAGAGGTCTCCAGGTGGAGTTGGACATTATGCTGTGGATTTCACACCCTTCTTTGTCTAGGAACTCCAGTTAAAAGTCCCCCTCTGTCCCTCTGAACTGCCCCAGAGGACCACTTAATGAGATGCAACAGAGGAACATCGTTTTGGATTGAAACTCAGGCTTCGGGTTTTTATTGGGCGTTGAGGTGACTTTGTTCTCTCTGATAAGTACATTGATCTTTACATTCAGTTGCTCCACTTTAGAGTCTGTGAGCGTGTGAATGTGTGCGAACATACCCACATTACGTGTGTATGTGTGCAATTGCGTAGGTGTGTATAATCGCCTGGCTCAAAGTGCGAGAGCTACAGAGACAGTAGAGAGCCAGAGAATATTCCTCTCTACCTCTCTACCGCTCCAAAGTTCCCCTCAGCTGTGAGAGAAAGGTTACGGCTGGCGAGGGTGTGTATTGAAATTCAGGACCACTTCACCTAGCCCTGGAGTGGCTGTCTGGAGATTAATGAGCTATTTGGGTAGAGTTCAGCTATTTCACATGCACCAAGTCCATATTAGTGATATAATTAATTTGACAACACTAGGATGTTGTCAGCACGCCGTGGCACGCTGCACACAGCGTGTGGCTATGATAAGCATTCTGTAATTAAACAGGCAAAAAAAGAGGGGCCACCTTTTGACATTCAAAAAGCTTCGGGAGAAAAACAAGCATTCGCAACAAGTGTTGCCGTGGCCGCGCAAATGGCTGCCAACCTCGCTTCAGCGTCCCGCTGGGAGGGACGATGGCGTTTGATAGGGTGACGGTGGAGGGAAACTTTATTAAAGTTGAGTGAGCATATGCTAATTTGGCCCCTGCATGAAGCACAGACCTGTGAGAGTGCTACTCTATTTATTTTTACTACTTGATTTTAAAACCAATGCATTAATACTATAGAATAGTTTATTTTTTGGAGAAAATCCAAAGAGCTGTTTCAAACGGCTGATGGATCTCTTAATGGTAGCGGAGGTGAAATTGGCTGACCATGTTTACAGGTAAACAAGTTAAAACTGCCAGGTCAAACGCCCCTGCTAAAGCAGTCTTCCATTTAAATAGGTACAGCACATTCGGAAAGTATTTAGACCCCTTCCCTTTTTCGACATTTTGTTACGTTATAGCCTTATTCTAAAATGGATTTTTTTTTTTATCCTCATCAATCTACACACAATAACCCATAATGACAAAATAAAAACTGGTTTTTAGAAATGTTAGCAAATTTATTGGGGAATAGAAATGCCTTATTTATATAAGTATTCAGATACTTTACTATGAGACTCGAAATTGAGCTCAGATGCATCCTGTTTCCATTGATCATCCTTGAGATGTTTCTACAACTTGATTGGAGTCCACCTGTGGTAAATGTAATTGATTGGATATGATTTGGAAAGGCACACACCTGTCTATTTAAGGACCCACAGCTGACAGTGCATGTCCGAGCAAAAACCATGCCATGAGGTCGAAGGAATTGTCCATAGAGCTCCAAGACAGGATTGTGTCAAGGCACAGATCTGGGGAAGGGTACCAAAACATTTCTGAAGCATTGAAGATCCCCAAGAACACAGTGGCCTCCATCTTTCTTATATGGAAGAAGTTTTGAACCACCAAGACACTTCCTAGAGCTGGCCTCCTGGCCAAACTGAGCAATCGGGGGAAGAGGGCCTTGGTCAGGGAGGTGACCAAGAACCCGATGGTCACTCTGACAGAGCTCAAGAGTTCCTCTGTGGAGATGGGAGAACCTTCCAGAAGGACAACCATCTCTGCAGCACTCCACCAATCTGGCCTTTACGGTAGACTGGCCAGACGGAAGCCACTCCTCAGCACATGACAGCCCGCTTGGAGTTTGCCAAAAGTTACCTAAATTACTCTCAGACCATGAGAAACAAGATTCTCTGGTCTGATGAAACCAAGATTGAACTCTTTGGACTGAATACCAAGCATCACATCTGGAGGAAACCTGGCACCATCCCTACGGTGAAGCATGGGGGTGGCAGCATCATGCTGTTGGGATGAATTTCAGCGGCAGGGACTGGGAGACTAGTCAGGATCGAGGGAAAGATGAAAAGAGCAAAATACAGAGAGATCCTTGATGAAAACCTGCTAAAGAGCACTCAGGACCTCAGACTGGGGCGAAGGTTCACCTTCCAACAGGACAACGACCCTAAGCACACAGCTAAGACAATGCAGGAGTGGCTTCGGGACAAGTCTCTGAATGTCCTTGAGTGGCCCAGCCAAGGCCTGGACTTGAACCTGATCGAACATCTCTGGAGAGACCTGAAAATAGCTGTGTAGCGACGCTCCCCATCCAACCTGACAGAGCTTGAGAGGATCTGCAGAGAAGAATTTGAGAAACTCCCCCAATACAGATGTGCCAAGCTTGTAGCGTCATATCCAAAAAGACTCAAGGCTGTAATCTCTGCCAAAGGTGCTTCAACAAAGTACTGAGAAAAGGGTCTGAACACATTTTCTATATTTTTTATAAATCTGCAAACATTTCTAGAAACATGTTTTTGCTTTGTCATTATTTGGGTATTGTGTGTATTTAAAAAAAATCCATTTTAGAATAAGGCTGTACAGCAACAAAATGTGGAAAAAGTAAAGGGGTCTGAATAATTTCTGAATGCGCTGTATATGTCCTTATGGCTATTAAAGTGCCATTATGTCTAAATATAAATATTTATTTTCCTTCACATTTTAACAATACTATATGGAATGCTTATATACTGAACAAAAATATAAATGCAACATGTAAAGTGTTGGTCCTAACTTTCATGAGCAGAAATAAAATATCCCAGAAATGTTCCATGAGCACAAAAAGCTTATTTCTCTCAATGTGTCCGCACATTTGTTTATATCCCTGTTAGTGAGCATTTCTCCTTTGCCAAGATAACCCATCCACCTGACAGGTGTGGCATATCAAGAAGCTGATTAAACAGCATGATCATTACACAGGTGCACCTTGTGCTGGGGACAATAAAAGGCCACTCTAAAATGTGCAGTTTTGTCACACAACACAATGCCACAGATGTCTCAAGCTGCCCAGTCATGTGAAATCGTATAGATTAGGGCCTAATACATGTATTTAAATTGACTGATTTCCTTGTATGAACTGTAACTCAGTAAAATCTTTGAAATTGTTGCATTTTGCGTTAATATTTTTGTTCAATAACAACACACAAATAATCTACATGCACACATGCATAAACACACACACGCACACATGCAATTGTATCCAGTAGGGTATATCATGAAACTCTCCATAGAATATCTCATTATCTTAGCATTTTACAGCAGCTATTTTACAGCTACTCTCCTCCTTTCTCTCCCTGACCACACCTGTGGCCACTTGCTCTTTCCCCACACATACATACTGAATATTATTTTGAGCCATACTAAAGGCCCACACCACTATGGGTGATGCCTCATGAAACTACTGTATAACAACATTTTCACTACATTTTATCCATAGAAGAAGGATTCTTGACATATATTTGACATTTGTATTTGAAATTATAATTGAGAAATAATTTAATGAAGTTGGAACATTTGTGACATTTTGGCCTTACCCAAGCCTTCCTTAAGACACCATGTTTCAACTGTATGTGCGACAAAGCAAAAATTGGTGTTATGTGAAGCTTTACTGCTTGCTCTGAGTTATGAGTAGTATTTTGATTTCAATAACAATTTTCTTACATTCATTTATAAATATGGAAAAATATAAACATGAATATGGAAAATATAAAAACATGTATTTGGCAAATTTAGTTATTTATTGTTGAACATAATATACTCTATGAACCAGTGGATGCTGGTGACTTGAAAAATTTAGGAGGATGGGAGACCCATGGCCAAGACTAATTATTTTAATCTAAAGCATTTAATAAATACATTTATAGTATAATATTATTGGGAATGGGAATGAGAGGGCTACTTACACAGTGATGGAAAGGGATCACAGCTGTGATTGAATGAGGGTGTGAGGCATGAGTTGAGGTGTTCAGAGGCTTGACCAGTGCAGGACAGGATTTGACCAGGAAGACAAAAAACAATAACACAACATACTACACAGTTAGACAAAAGAGCTAATAATGAGTTAGTCCAAGCAAGGAGTAAAATCATTGATGTGTAATAATGTGATTGTGTTTGTGTATGTGATTGACTCTACATACAGTAATAATACAAAATTGATAGGGGTACTCACAGTGCTTGGAGGGGAAACATTCAATGTGCTAGTGGATGAGCAGGCACATGAGACGTGGCTTCAGTTCATGTCAGGAGAAAGTTGACAATGGTAGTTGAGTGGAGTAGTCATCACCTCTTAATCAGGGAACAGGAGGGGACTTAGCTGTAAATACAAATACCAGATACATTCCATTACAGCTGCGCCATCGTAGGTTTGGACAACAAGTTTCTCTATGAAGTTAAACTCAGAAATCTCAAAATTCATCAAGTCAAACACAGACTGCGCATCTCGCCCACTTGACACATTAAAGTAGCCCAAGAAACATTCCTGAATAAAGCCCTGATCATCCACATAACTGACGATAACTGACAACTGCGGTGGGGCAATTTTCACCCCCTGGGGCCTGGAGTTTTTCATTATATGTTAACCTAACTAGGAAAACTCTGGACCCTGTAAGGTATGATAGTGATTCATCAGTTGGTCCTCTGTAGCTCAATTGGTAGAGCATGGCGCTTGTAATGCCAGGGTAGTGGGTTCGATCCCCGGGAACACCCATACGTAAAAATGTTTGCGCACATGACTGTAAGTCACTTTGGATAAAAGCATCTGCTAAATGGCTTATTATTATTATCAGTTGTAAAAAGGTTGTATTTGGGCTATGACGGGACCAGTTTTTCGTAATCAGGTCACATGGTTTAAAAAAACTCCTGTCCCTGGGGGGGATGAAAACCCTGTCAAACTGCAGCTACCTTATATTTGTTCATATAAATTACATTTAGACTAGATTAGGAGGGGGATTTCCTCTACCCAGACACATAGTCAACAACTGATAGACAATAGAACTCACAGGGCTGAGGTTGCTTTATGCATGTTTGCATCATGTAGGCCTATGCAACTGTAGGCCTTATAAAAATTTTTACTCACATCTGTCATCACTATTATGTTGATTGCTTAATTCCAGTTAATAATTTGGGATTAAAAACATATAGGCAGCCTAGCCAGCCCAATGTTGAATATAAACTAAATTTGATCACATTCACATTTTCTCCTGACACACAAATGGACTATAAATACATAATGTTACCAATTAGTTTACCCTGACCAGATGGACAGGGCGCATATGCTCTCATCAGTAGCCTACAGTTGATCAGACTGAAAAATTGTCTCGTTTTCATCCCATACAGCATGTCAGATGTCTAATGTTTAGGTGTAGCCTAGGCTGCTGCAACATTTATGTCATGAGTTTTTGCTTGTGTCTGTCCGGAGCGATTGTGTTATCATCTTTGCTAAATAAAAACCGGATAAAATTGGAAAGCCTACTTGAGCACGTGAAAAAATGCGCTGCGTCAACGTCTCTCTTTAATCGAACTTGTAATGGATGATGCGATGGAAGCTATCAAATCATTCGGAATTGTTTCGACATCCCAGAAAAGACAGTCGAAAGTTCGATATGTTCAGCAAGTAAAGCATCGTAACGTGAAATTAACTCTGCAAGCTCCTTGTAGTTGCCCTTTTTTGGCGGTACTTTCCCTCTCGTCGTGTCCTCTAAAAGCAAATTATTGCATGGCCAAAAATGCAGTGGTGTTGATAAGCCGCTTGAAAATATCCCTGTTTCTTTTTACTTTCTCGTTGTGTTGCGCAGTTTGAATACGCAGACCTTTGTCATAATCGATGCAGCTTTTTCCCAGAAGCTTGAATCTGATGTGGGCATTTATATGCTCCCTGCTTTTGTTTTGCCGTTTAGCTGAACGATCGATGTTCTTTAGGTCACCGTGCCCACCCTTCGACCAAGACTCAGACTTGACAAAAAGCAGGCAATGCCAGCAATACAGGCGGCTTGATGAAAGGCTCCCTGTTAACCAGCAATACTTTTGAAACCAGTTGGTATTGAACACCCTCACCTTTTCATCCTTCTTCATGAAACTGATCTCAGGCAGAGGTCGACCCTCACTTTTAATTTGCACCTTTTCCGTGTACCCCAGAGAATGAAAGGGGTTCTTCAACAAAAAACCACAACATTTTCGGCAGCGTTAGCCATTCTACCATTCTGGCGGAGAAAATTGCACACTCGAGCTGGTAGCTAGCTTGCTACTGAAGTTAGCAAGGCACATTTAAGTAATTGCACTAACTGGACACGAAAAGAAAGTTCTAAAACCAAGAAAACAATTTATAATATACCTCCTCCTTCTCCTGTAATTTGAAAAAATTAATTTGAATTTAATAATATCCAAAAAATGCTCAACTATCATTCTTCACTCTTAATCTCTATCCAACAATGTCATCAACACATAGAACCTCCATAATGCTCTGTGGCTCAATTCCAATACAAAGCACCAGGTTCATTCTCTGATCCTAATTCTGTGATTGGATGGACAACATGTCAGGTCATCCTGCAAAAGCTTTGATATGTTGGAGGACTTCCTCTGGAAGTGGTCATAATTACCATGTATGTCTATGGAAGGGGGTGAGGCCTACGAGCATCCTAGGTTTTGTATTGAAGTCAGTGTAGCCAGAGGAGGACGGAAGCTAGCTGTCTTCCTGCTACACCATGGTGCTACCCAAGACGGTGCTTCATTACAAAACACTGTATTTTAATCAATTATTTGGTGACATGAATATATTTAGTATAGTTTTATCTAAATAGGATAACTTTTTTTATGTTTCACCATTTTTATTTGTATGAAATTTCACTGAGGAGGATGGCCATCCCCTTCCTCCTCTGAGGAGCCTCCACTGCTATGGACCTATCAAAGTTCTAGAGTGGGACCTCTGCTAGTTTTACAGTTATGATCCAGTTATTTGTAAGCATTACCAAAAGTGAATGTAAAAATGGATTCAAATCGGTTACGCTCTGCTGGTGATTTTCAGGATGTGCAATGATACAAGTAAAAGGAGTGCTGTGATTGCCTACTATGCCAATTTCTCTGTATAAAATGGGCCATAACTTTAAGTCTTAGATATGCCCGTAGAATATATTATGTTCAACAATTTAGTGGAAAATTAGACAAATCAAAAATTGTATATTTTCAATATTAATGTTTAGATGTTTCATATTACAGAGCAAGCTGTAAAGCTTCATGACACCAACTTTCCTTTTTAGCTGATACAGATCAAACATTACAGAGTCTTAAAGGTGCATTCTCAATCTTGAAAGTGGTTATCACGACCCAAAAGTGGTCCCAGCTTTTTGTGTATTAAATCATCCAATTGTGTACTATGTCATCCAATTCATGCAATATGTTACGAATTTGGTTCCCAGAGTGCATCTTTAAAAGAGGCCTGGGTAGGCCAAAATGTTCCAACTTTATTAAATTATATCTCAATTATGCTTTAAAATACAAATGTCAAATATATGTCAACAATCCTTCCTCCAAAGGACCCTTCTATGGATAATAGTTTCAGGAGGAATCACCCCTATATGTCATGCTGCTATATCTATTACACGTCTGCCCATGCTATCACACATGTATGAAGGTTAATGTTCAATCGCTCAGACCCAACCGACTCTATCACTACACAATAAATAAATAAAAGTTGTTGGGGAGTTGGGGAACCCTGTATTACGCCAGTTGGGGAACCCTGTATTATGCCGAGGAGTAATGGGGTGGGGGTGGTGGGGGGGTTCATATTTTTGTAAGCACTGTGATTAAATATAGCATGCAGCACAGCACTGCAGCTTTTCAGTTGTGTGTGTCTGGGCTGACATGGGGAGATAGATAACTTAAAGCTGAGATCCGCAATAGGCAAACAGTGCCACTGGATGCCCTAGGCGCATTTGTTATTGTTTTTGTTTTTAGAAAATGAGCATTCGGCATCATGGTAAAAAAAACTACATTGTTGTACATTCTCTGCTGTTCTATCACGTGTGCAATGATGTCAGAGGGAAAAAAACAGAGTTTGTTGTTTGAAGTAAGGTCTTTGTTGTTGTTGTAATAGCATTATAGATAGAAAGTAACATATACAGTGGGGGGGAAAAGTATTTGATCCCCTGCTGATTTTGTACGTTTGCCCACTGACAAAGAAATGATCAGTCTATAATTTTAATGGTAGGTTTATTTGAACAGTGAGAGACAGAATAACAACAACAAAATCCAGAAAAACGCATGTCAAAAACGTTATAAATTGATTTGCATTTTAATGAGGGAAATAAGTATTTGACCCCTCTGCAAAACATGACTTAGTACTTGGTGGCAAAACCCTTGTTGGCAATCACAGAGGTCAGACGTTTCTTGTAGTTGGCCACCAGGTTTGCACATATCTCAGGAGGGATTTTGTCCCACTCCTCTTTGCAGATCTTCTCCAAGTCATTAAGGTTTCGAGGTTGATGTTTGAGCTCGATTTTGGTCTCATCTGACCACAACACTTTCACCCAGTTCTCCTCTGAATCATTCAGATGTTCATTGGCTATCTTCAGACGGGCCTGTATTTGTGCTTTCTTGAGCAGGGGAACCTTGCGGGCGCTGCAGGATTTCAGTCCTTCACGGCGTAGTGTGTTACCAATTGTTTTCTTGGTGACTATGGTCCCAGCTGCCTTGAGATCATTGACAAGATCCTCCCGTGTAGTTCTGGGCTGATACCTCACCGTTCTCATGATCATTGCAACTCCACGAGGTGAGATCTTGCATGGAGCCCCAGGCCGAGGGAATTTGACAGGTCTTTTGTGTTTCTTCCATTAGCGAATAATCGCACCAACTGTTGTCACCTTCTCACCAAGCTGCTTGGCGATGGTCTTGTAGCCCATTCGAGCCTTGTGTAGGTCTACAATCTTGTCCCTGACATCCTTGGAGAGCTCTTTGGTGTTGGCCATGGTGGAGAGTTTGGAATCTAATTGATTGATTGCTTCTGTGGACAGGTGTCTTTTATACAGGTAACAAACTGAGATTAGGAGCACTCCATTTAAGAGTGTGCTCCTAATCTCAGCTCGTTACCTGTATAAAAGACACCTGGGAGCCAGAAATCTTTCTGATTGAGAGGGGGTCAAATACTTATTTCCCTCATTAAAATGCAAATCAATTTATAACATTTTTGACATGCGTTTTTCTGGATTTTTTTGTTGTTATTCTGTCTCTCACTGTTCAAATAAATCTACCATTAAAATGATAGACTGATCATTTCTTTGTCAGTGGGCAAACGTACAAAATCAGCAGGGGATCAAATACTTTTTCCCTCACTGTATATAAAACATGAAAACGTCTATTTGCCTCCTTTCTCCTGGACGGAACATGCCACCTGCACTCCATCGCATCCATGGTGACCTGGAGAGCCAGCCAGGGGCCCTCAAACACCACTGACAGTGAGTTTTATCTAAGGTGGGCTTTCCGTCACCCCAGCCTCCCAATATACCCTTGGCTGGACAGTGTGTAGTATCCTAGGCGTCTGATAAACCTCCCTCTCCACTGCAAGGTGACCCTCACATGTCATATGTCATCTCTAAGCTGTACGCCGCCAGCTTTTAACACGCCACCACTGTCCATCTCCGGCTATCGCGACAACCGCCACGGCTCTCCATAGGGAATAGACTGGCATCGCATTACAAAGAAAACATAATACTTCACCAACACATTCTCCTCCTCCTCTCTTCTACCATCTCCTCTCTTACCATCAGTTCCCACTCTCTTTTTCCCCTCTCTCCTTAAAATGTGCCTCCCCCTTTGAGATTAGTGGTGGGTAAAAATAAAACATTGTTTTTTCAGCACAGTGACATCTAATCAGTTTGAAAAGGTGTAATTTCACTGAACGATGCTAGCTACATTGGTGGGCCACAGGCTTACTGCGGCAGACACACATACTCTGTGGTAGGGGTCAAAGGCATGAATGAACTTTAGTTTTTAAAAATCTGTTTAATACCTTTCCCTAGTCACAAGAACAAGGCTGTTTGTCCTTTCCTGACAGGTATAATGTGTCATTATATTATAATATGCTAATAAAATGAGGGACGCAGCAGTCTCATATCGGCATAAACCAACACTGTGCATAAGGAGAGTTAGCAAACGTTAAATTGAATTTGTGTACTTGACACTTTGACTCTGTGCTCCGTTCTCTCCCCTGTCCCTCTCCATTAAGATTCATCTTTCAATTTAGCGGCAACCCAGAATTAGGTTGTCAAAACACAATCTTGTCTCCCAGATCTGTCACTCCCCCCATGACAAGGGCCCACTGCACCACACCGCAGAGATAGATGGAAGACTATCTCTCCGACATGGGGATGGAATGATGAGTGGAGGGGGGAGAGGGAGGGAGGGATGGATAGAGGGAGGCACACTGGAGATATAGTTATGTAGTGAATCAGATCTTCATTTTCAGCCCTTTGACGTGTCGCTATGGCGCCTGCTGTGTTTGCGTAAAGACAGGCCCCCATACCGCACGAGGCCCCACAGAGTTCACTGTCGGGCATCCAGATATGTGCCTGATGAATAGAGCTGGCGTGCTGAGAGCAGAGGGAAAGGGCAGTGTCACATAGATTGGTCACAAGGCGTTATCTAGTGTGTCAGGGGTAATGACAGGGGGAGAGGAGAGTTTAGAATGCATTATCCCCCTCAGGATGCATACATATCTCACCTACAAGAGAAAGCTACTGTAAACTGCTGTGAAATAGACAGCACGTTTTACACTTGAAAGGTCAATCCTATTTCTTGGGAAATAATATAATTTGTCTCTATTACATTTTGAGAGCAGAATACAAGGCTTGCCAAGTGGAATCAGAATGTAAGAAGATGACTGCAATGTATTAAAAAGCACATTTATAGTACAGTGCCTTGCAAAAGTATTCATCCCCTTTGCGTTTTTCCTATTTTGTTGCATTACAACCTGTAATTTAGATGGATTTTATTTGGATTTCATGTAATGGACATACACAAAATAGTCCAAATTGGTGAAGTGAAATGAAAAAAATAACTTGTTTCTAAAAATTCCAAAAAATAAATAACGGAAAAGTGGTGTGTGCATACAGTGGGGAGAACAAGTATTTGATACACTGCCGATTTTGCAGGTTTCCCTACTTACAAAGCATGTAGAGGTCTGTAATTTTTATCATAGGTACACTTCAACTGTGAGAGACAGAATCTAAATATTCAGAAAATCACATTGTATGATTTTTAACTAAATTATTTGCATTTTATTGCATGACATAAGTATTTGATCACATTCCAACCAGTAAGAATTCCGGCTCTCACAGACCTGTTAGTTTTTCTTTAAGAAGCCCTCCTGTTCTCCACTCATTACCTGTATTAACTGCACCTGTTTGAACTTGTTACCTGTATAAAATACACCTGTCCACACACTCAATCAAACAGACTCCAACCTCTCCACAATGGCCAAGACCAGAGAGCTGTGTAAGGACATCAGGGATAAAATTGTAGACCTGCACAAGGCTGGGATGGGCTACAGGACAATAGGCAAGCAGCTTGGTGAGAAGGCAACAACTGTTGGCGCAATTATAAGAAAATGGAAGAAGTTCAAGATGACGGTCAATCACCTTCGGTCTGGGGCTCCATGCAAGATCTCACCTCGTGGGGCATCAATGATCATGAGGAAGGTGAGGGATCAGCCCAGAACTACACGGCAGGGCCTGGTCAATGACCTGAAGAGAGCTGGGACCACATTCTCAAAGAAAACCATTAGTAACACACTATGCCGGCATGGATTAAAATCCTGTAGCGCGCGCAAGGTCCCCCTGCTCAAGCCAGCACATGTCCAGGCCCGTCTGAAGTTTGCCAATGACCATCTGGATGATCCAGAGGAGGAATGGTAGAAGGTCATGTGATCTGATGAGACAAAAATTGAGCTTTTTGGTCTAAACTCCACTCGCCGTGTTTGGAGGAAGAAGAAGGATGAGTACAACCCCATAACACCATCCCAACCGTGAAGCATGGAGGTGGAAACATCATTCTTTGGGGATGCTTTTCTGCAAAGGGGACAGGACGACTGCACCGTATTGAGGGGAGGATGAATGGGCCATGTATCGCGAGATCTTGGCCAACAACCTCCTTCCCTCAGTAAGAGCATTGAAGATGGGTCATGGCTGGGTCTTCCAGCATGACAACGACCCGAAACACACAGCCAGGGCAACTAAGGAGTGGCTCCGTAAGAAGCATCTCAAGGTCCTGGAGTGGCCTAGCCAGTCTCCAGACCTGAACCCAATAGAAAATCTTTGGAGGGAGCTAAAAGTCCGTATTGCCCAGCGACAGCCCTTAAACCTGAAGGATCTGGAGAAGGTCTGTATGGAGGAGTGGGCCAAAATCCCTGCTGCAGTGTGTGCAAACCTGGTCAAGACCTACAGGAAACGTATGATCTCTGTAATTGCAAACAAAGGTTTCTGTACCAAATATTAAGTTCTGCTTTTCTGATGTATCAATACTTATGTCATGCAATAAAATGCAAATTAATTACTTAAAAATCATACAATGTGATTTTCTTGATTTTTGTTTTAGATTCCATCTCTCACAGTTGAAGTGTACCTATGATACAAATTACAGACCTCTACATACTTTGTAAGTAGGAAAACCTGCAAAATCGGCAGTGTATCAAATACTTTTTCTCCCCACTGTATGTGCCCTCTGTTCCCCATTGTCCTTGTCGATTATTGTCCCATGTCCGTTGGTCTCGTGAGTATCGTGTATTATGCTCTTGTTATTACGGGTCTCGTCTTGTGTATTGTTTAGAGGTTACACCTCGCTCTTTTGTTTGGGTTACATCCCTGTGTTTTATATATACGTGTTTGTTTTGGGCTTCGTCCCCGTCGTTTTCATGATGTACATTGGGTTGGGTGAAAAAAATGAAAATAATATGTATGCCTGTCTTCTAATCATTATACAACTTGACAGTAAAACTGTTGATTTTAAAAGACAACGGCCAAAGTAAATATTTAATCAAAATGTTACGCAAATGTAAAGCTCACATTAAAATAAAATGATCTCTTTATTCTCTGTGTCATTTTCAGGATTGGATCATATTCTACATTAACGCCTTTATATACAGTGCCTTACAAAAGTATTCAGCCCCCTTGACGTTTTTCCTATTTTGTTGCATTACAACCTGTAATTTAAATTGATTTTTATTTGGATTTCATGTAATGGACATACACAAAATAGTCCAAACTGGTGAAGTGAAATGAAAAAAATTACTTGTTTCAAAAAATTATGAAAAATAAATAATGGAAAAGTTGTGCGTGCATATGTATTCACCCCCTTTGCTATGAAGCCCCTAAATAAGATCTGGTGCAACCAATTCCCTTCAGAAGTCACATAATTAGTTCAATAAAGTCCACCTGTGTGCAATCTAAGTGTCACATGATCTCAGTAAATATACACCTTTTCTGAAAGGCCCCAGAGTCTGCAACACCACTAAGCAAGGAGCACCACCAAGCAAGCGGACCATGAAAACCAAGGAGCTCTCCAAACAGGTCAGGGACAAAGTTGTGGAGAAGTACAGATCAGGGTTGGGTTATAAAAAAATATCAGAAACTTTGAACATCCCATGGAGCACCATTAAAAAATTTAAAGAATATGGCACCACAACAAACCTGCCAAGAGAGGGCCGCCCACCAAAACTCACGGACCAGGCAAGGAGGGCATTAATCAGAGGGGCAACAAAGACACCAAAGATAACCCTGAAGGAGCTGCAAAGCTCCACAGTGGAGATTGGAGTATCTGTCCATAGGACGACTTTAAGTCGTACACTCCACAGAGTTTGGCTTTACGGAAGAGAGACCAGAAAAATAGCCATTGCTTAAAGAAAGAAATAAGCAAACACGTTGAGGGAAATCCGTTTCAGTCTTCCAGAGATTTGAGACTGGGACGGAGGTTCAACTTCCAGCAGGACAATGACCTTAAGCATACTGCTAAAGCAACACTTGCGTGGTTTAAGGGGAAACATTTAAATGTCTTGGAATGGCCTGAATAGTTATGCACGCTTAAGTTCCAATTTTTTTGTCTTATTTCTTGTTTGTTTCACCCCAAAAAATATTTTGTATTTTCAAAGTGATAGGTATGTTGTGTAAATCAAATGATACAAACCCCCAAAAATTAATTTTAATTCCAGGTTGTAAGGCAACATAGTAGGAAAAATGCCAAGAGGGGTGAATACTTTCGCAAGCCACTGTATAATTGAATAATTAACTACCATCACCTTTTTGAATAATAGATAAATAATTGGTTTGTGAATTTCATCATTTGAAAGTATATGCATTTCTGTGAATGTCTTCTAAATGTTCGATTGAAATGTTGTTATTTTTCCATGAAATTTTGCAACTGATTTTGTGTCTTTCACTTTCATTGCATAGCATAGTATAAGATGAATAAAATGACACTATAAGTTCTACATGCAGTGTCAGATTATAAGGACACTATGATTGTAATTGTAATTAGTCCCCTGTAGCTCAGTTGATAGAGCATGGCGCTTGCAACTCCAGGGTTGTGGGTTCGTTTCTGTCACACCCTGGCTCTGGGACTCATTATGTTGAGCCAGGGTGTGTGCATTCTATGTGTTCATTTTCTATGTTGGGTTGTATTTCTTTGTTTGAGGGAGTGACTCCCAATCAGAGGTAACGAGTGTCAGCTGTTGGCTCGTTGTCTCTGATTGGGAGCCATATTTAAACTGTGTGTCTTCACCTTGTGTTTGTGGGTTTTTGTTCCGTATCAGTCTTTGTCACTGTGGACTTCACGTATCGTCATTGTTTGTTGTTTTGGTGTGCAGTACTTTAATATAATAAAGTAATGTTCGCTCAACGCGCTGCGCTTTGGTCTCCCTCATTGGACGATCGTGACAGAAAAACCCACCATACCAGGACCAAGCAGCGTGTCCAGGAGCCAAGGGTCTGGACATGGGAGGAGATTTTGGACGGTAAAGGGTCTTGGACTTGGGAGGAGATCCTGGATGGGATGGATCGCCGGCCATGGAGTAAAACAGTGGAGAGGCGACTGAGAGAGGAGCAACGGCGTCAGCAGGGCCATCGTCGGAAGGACGAGAGGCAACCCCAAAAAGTTTTTTGGGGGGGGCACATGGCTTGGGCGGCTGGGCAGCAGGAGGCTGCCACAGGGAGATGTGGAGAGAAGGCTACCGGATTACGGGAGCCATTGGCGAGTAGAGGGAGGGAAGTAGTTGAGACACGGCGTGAGAGACTGAGGTGTGTTGCCAGTCCGGTCCGGCCCATTCCTGATCCCCGGTTAGGGCCAGTGGTGTGTGTTCCCAGTATGGACCGGCCTGTTCCTACTCCACGTACAAAGCCTACGGTGTCCGTCGCCAGCCCAGCCCGGCCTGTTCCTGCTCCACGCACAAAGCCTACGGTGTGCGTCGCCAGCCCTGCCCGGCCGGTTCCTGCTCCTCGCACCAAACATACGGTGCGCGTCGCCAGCCCGGTCCGGCCTGTTCCTGCCACCCGCACTAAGTTTACGGTGCGCGTCGCCAGCCCGACCCGGCCTGTTCCTGCCACCCGCACTAAGTTTACGGTGTGCGTCGCCAGCCCAGCCCGGCCTGTTCCTGCTCCACGCACAAAACCTACGGTGTGCGTCGCCAGCCCAGCCCGGCCTGTTCCTGCTCAACGCACAAAGCCTACGGTGTGCGTCGCCAGTCCAGCCCGGCCTGTTCCTGCTCCACGCACAAAACCTACGGTATGCGTCGCCAGCCCAGCCCGGCCTGTTCCTGCTCAACGCACAAAGCCTACGGTGTGCGTCGCCAGTCCAGCCCGGCCTGTTCCTGCTCCACGCACAAAACCTACGGTATGCGTCGCCAGCCCAGCCCGGCCTGTTCCTGCTCAACGCACAAAGCCTACGGTGTGCGTCGCCAGCCCAGCCCGGCCTGTTCCTGCTCCACGCACAAAACCTACGGTGTGCGTCGCCAGCCCAGCCCGGCCTGTTCCTGCTCAACGCACAAAGCCTACGGTGTGCGTCGACAGCCCTGTCTGGCCCAGTCCTGCTCCCCGCACCAAGTCTACGGTGTGCGTCGACAGCCCTGCCCGACCTGTTCCTGCTCCACGCACCAAGTCTACGGTGTGCGTCGACAGCCCAGTCCGGCCCGTTCCTGCTCCCCGCACCAAGTCTACGGTGTGCGTCGACAGCCCTGCCCGACCTGTTCCTGCTCCACGCACCAAGTCTACGGTGTGCGTCGACAGCCCTGTCCGGCCCAGTCCTGCTCCCCGCACCAAGTCTACGGTGTGCGTCGACAGCCCTGCCCGACCTGTTCCTGCTCCACGCACCAAGTCTACGGTGTGCGTCGACAGCCCAGTCCGGCCCGTTCCTGCTCCCCGCACCAAGTTGGTGGTGCGTTTCGTCAGCCCTGTCCGGCCCAATCCTGCTCCCCGCACCAAGTCTGTGGTGCGTTTCGTCAGCCCTGTCCGGCCCGTTCCTGCTCCCCGCGCCAAGTCTGTGGTGCGTGTCGTCAGCCCTGTCCGGCCCGTTCCTGCTCCCCGCACCAAGTCTGTGGTGCGTTTCGTCAGCCCTGTCCGGTCCGGTCCCGCTCTCCGCACCAAGTCAGGGGTGCGCTTCATCAGCCCGGTCCGGCCCATTCCTGCTCCCCGCGCCAAGGCAGTGGTGCGCGTCGTCAGCCTGGTAAGGCCCGTTCGTCCTCCACGCACCAAGCCAGGGGCGCGTGTCGTCAGTCTGGCTCCGGCCGGCGGGGCTAGACAGGACCAGGGGTACTTTGGGGGGTTGGAGAGGAGGTGGGGATCAAGGCCGGAGCCAGAACCGCCACCGAGGAGGTATGCCCGCCCAGCCCTCCCCTGTTTTGGTTAGTTGAGGCGCGGTCGCAGTCCGCGCCTTTAGGGGGGGGGTACTGTCACACCCTGGCTCTGGGACTCATTATGTTGAGCCAGGGTGTGTGCATTCTATGTGTTAATTTTCTATGTTGGGTTGTATTTCTTTGTTTGAGGGAGTGACTCCCAATCAGAGGTAACGAGTGTCAGCTGTTGGCTCGTTGTCTCTGATTGGGAGCCATATTTAAACTGTGTGTCTTCACCTTGTGTTTGTGGGTTTTTGTTCCGTATCAGTCTTTGTCACTGTGGACTTCACGTATCGTCATTGTTTGTTGTTTTGGTGTGCAGTACTTTAATATAATAAAGTCATGTTCGCTCAACGCGCTGCGCTTTGGTCTCCCTCATTGGACGATCGTGACAGTTTCCCACGGGGGGCCAGTATGAAAATATATGCACTCACTAACTGTAAGTCGCTCTGGAATAGAGCATATGCTGAATGACTAAAATGTAAATGTAATTCAAAATGACCAGAAACCAACTTGACATAATTTTAATGATAATGCAATATTAAGAGGGTCCAAACAGGGGTGGAAGCATGTTCTCAAATGTTGTGAACTATGTGGAAATGATCATTGTCATCCAACCTCTGAATCCTAATACAAATAGTAATATACAGTGGGGAAAAAAGTATTTAGTCAGCCACCAATTGTGCATGTTCTCCCACTTAAAAAGATTAGAGAGGCCTGTAATTTTCATCATAGGTACACGTCAACTATGACAGACAAATTGAGAAAAAAAAATCCAGAACATCACATTGTAGGATTTTTAATGAATTTATTTGCAAATTATGGTGGAAAATAAGTATTTGGTCACCTACAAACAAGCAAGATTTCTGGCTCTCACAGACCTGTAACTTCTTCTTTAAGAGGCTCCTCTGTCCTCCACTCGTTACCTGTATTAATGGCACCTGTTTGAACTTGTTATCAGTATAAAAGACACCTGTCCACAACCTCAAACAGTCACACTCCAAACTCCACTATGGCCAAGACCAAAGAGCTGTCAAAGGACACCAGAAACGAAATTGTAGACCTGCACCAGGCTGGGAAGACTGAATCTGCAATAGGTAAGCAGCTTGGTTTTAAGAAACCAACTGTGGGAGCAATTATTAGGAAATGGAAGACATAAAAGACCACTGATAATCTCCCTCGATCTGGGGCTCCACGCAAGATCTCACCCCGTGGGGTCAAAATGATCACAAGAACGGTGAGCAAAAATCCCAGAACCACACGGGGGGACCTAGTGAATGACCTGCAGAGAGCTGGGACCAAAGTAACAAAGCCTACCATCAGTAACACACTACGCCGCCAGGGAATCAAATCCTGCAGTGCCAGACGTGTCCCCCTGCTTAAGCCAGTACATGTCCAGGCCCGTCTGAAGTTTGCTAGAGTGCATTTGGATGATCCAGAAGAGGATTGGGAGAATGTCATATGGTCAGATGAAACCAAAATAGAAATTTTTGGTAAAAACTCAACTCGTCGTGTTTGGAGGACAAAGAATGCTGAGTTGCATCCAAAGAACACCATACCTACTGTGAAGCATGGGGGTGGAAACATCATGCTTTGGGGCTGTTTTTCTGCAAAGGGACCAGGACGACTGATCCGTGTAAAGGAAAGAATGAATGGGGCCATGTATCGTGAGATTTTGAGTGAAAACATCCTTCCATCAGCAAGGGCATTGAAGATGAAACGTGGCTGGGTCTTTCAGCATGACAATGATCCCAAACACACCGCCCGGGCAACGAAGGAGTGGCTTCGTAAGAAGCATTTCAAGGTCCTGGAGTGGCCTAGCCAGTCTCCAGATCTCAACCCCATAGAAAATCTTTGGAGGGAGTTGAAAGTCCGTGTTGCCCAGCGACAGCCCCAAAACATCACTGCTCTAGAGGAGATCTGCATGGAGGAATGGGCCAAAATACCAGCAACAGTGTGGGAAAACCTTGTGAAGATTTACAGAAAACGTTTGACCTGTGTCATTGCCAACAAAGGGTATATAACAAAGTATTGAGAAACTTTTGTTATTGACCAAATACTTATTTTCCACCATAATTTGCAAATAAATTCATTAAAAATCCTACAATGTGATTTTTTGGAGAAAAAAATTCCTCATTTTGTCTGTCATAGTTGACGTGTACCTATGATGAAAATTACAGGCCTCTCTCATCTTTTTAAGTGGGAGAACTTGCACAATTGGTGGCTGACTAAATACTTTTTTCCCCACTGTATAACCATGAAATAAAATAGGTTTTCAGCCTCCAATTCTTCCTCAGATCTCTTCGCTCTCTCTACCCCTGCAAAGTCCCATCTTGGACCTTCTAGAATTGTGTTCCTCATTCCATTCTACAGTCATCTTCCACTGGGCACAGATGTCAGGTCAAAGTCTGGTTTTGATTTACATTTGGATGAGTTGTCAACTAACGCGAATTTAACCAAAAATGTCACATCATTGGATTTAGGTTAAAAGTTGCCCTTTACGTTGATGACTTCTAGCAAATCCAATTAGTTTTCCACATTGATTTATCGTCATCACATAGATGTTTGGAGTTGAAATGACGTCGAAACAACGTTGATTCAACCAGTTTTTGTCCAGCAGGAATTTGATAAGGCATCTCTGCCTCCTTTGACTGTCTGTCACTGGGTCTGTGACTATTGGCGGAGGCTCTGATGGGAGCATTAACCTTGTCATGCATTTGAACACCAAGGCCCTCCATCAACCTCCAGGAGCACTTAGCCAGGGCAGGGGAGACCCGTCTCATCCCACGCAATGACGGGTGAGATCATTAGGGTGATGCACGATGGCCCATTCCTCATCTACCCAGCTGGGGTATTGTTAGATATCAATAAAAAAATAAACGTTTGAATAAACAAAACTGAAGCTTCATGTTTATATGCTTTATAATGAATCCAGAACTGAATTTGTGTAAAGTTGAAGACCCAGAGATGAAAGAAAGGAGGGGAGAGAAAATGTTGTGCAGACAGATGCCCATGGTCTGATATCCTAATGATATCATTGGAGTGCCAAACACTTCTAATTAATAAATTGTAAATGAATGTTACCATATTAACCGGCAAAGAAATATCTAAAAGGCTTACAGCAGGTACTGTAGGGTAGTGTAAGTGCCTTTAATTTCAAGATATCAACTTGTTCAACTGAAACTCAGTATCTCTGGGATTTATATCATCAAACTTATTTTTATCCCACTGCTACAAATAAAATGGCTGACTGTCAGTTTCAATTTGAGTGTCTCCAATGAACTTTCTCCTTCAGTTACAGTACAGTGGAGCCTATGGCTCTGCAATATACTGTACATCTCCAACCCAATATGAATCTCTTCACTAATAGAGAAAGGGTTCTCTTAAATTCTATAGAAATACATTTGTGATATGAACTCATCTATATTGTGTTGGCAGTTAATCACACAGGTATGAAGAGAGGTAGAGGGAGAGAGAGAGAGCAAGAACAAGAGAGATAGACAAGTAACCTACACTGAGTGTACAAAACATTAAGAACACCTTAATAATGAGTTGCCCTCTGGGTGGTGGACCATTCTTGATACACACAGGAAACTGTAGAGCATGAAAAACCCAGAGCTTGACACAAACCGGTGCGCCTGGCACCTACAGTGCCTTGCAAAAGTATTCATCCCCCTTGGCGTTTTTCCTATTTTCTTGCATTACAACCTGTAATTTAAATTGATTTTTATTTGGATTTCATGTAATGGACATACACAAAAGAGTTGAAATTGGTGAAGTGAAATGAAAAAAAAATAACTAGTTTAAAAAAATTCAAAAAAATTAATAACGGAAAACTGGTGCGTGCATATGTATTCACCCCCATTGCTATGAAGTCCCTAAATAAGATATGGTGCAACCAATTACATTCAGAAGTCACATAATTAGTTCAATAAAGTCCATCTGTGTGCAATCTAAGTGTCACATGATCACAGTATAAATACACCTGTTCTGAAAGGCCCCAGTCTGCAACACCACTAAGCAAGGGGCACCACCAAGCAAGCGGCACCATGAAGACCAAGGAGCTCTCCAAACAGGTCAGGGACAAAGTTGTGGAGAAGTATAGATCAGGGTTGGGTTATAAAAAAATATCAGAAACTTTGAACATCCCACGGAGCACCATTAAATCCATTATTAAAAAATGGAAAGAATATGGCACCACAACAAACCTGCCAAGAGAGGGCCGCCCACCAAAGCTCACGGACCAGGCAAGGAGGGTATTAATCAGAAAGGCAACAAAGAGACCAAAGATAACCCTGAAGGAGCTGCAAAGTGTCCATAGGACCACTTTAAGCCGTACACTCCACAGAGCTGGGCCTTATGGAAGAGTGGCAGAAAAAAGCCATTGCTTAAAAAATAAGCAAACACGTTTGGTGTTCACCAAAAGCCATGTGGGAGACTCCCCAAACATATGGAAGAAGGTACTCTGGTCAGATGAGACTAAAATTGAGCTTTTTGGCCATCATGGAAAACGCTATGTCTGGCGCAAACCCAACACCTCTCATCACCCCGAGAACACCATCCCCACAGTGAAGCATGGTGGTGGCAGCATCATGCTGTGGGGATATTTTTCATCGGCAGGGACTGTAAACTGGTCAGAATTGAAGGAATGATGGATGGCGCTAAATGCAGGGAAATTCTTGAGGGAAACCTGTTTCAGTCTTCCAGAGATTTGAGACTGGGACGGAGGTTCACCTTCCAGCAGGACAATGAGCCTAAGCATACCGCTAAAGCAACACTCTAGTGGTTTAAGGGGAAACATTTAAATGTCTTGGAATGGCCTAGTCAAAGCCCAGACGTCAATCCAATTGAGAATCTGTGGTATGACTTAAAGGTTGCTGTACACAAGCGGAACCCATCCAACTTGAAGGAGCTGGAGCAGTTTTGCCTTGAAGAATTGACAAAAATCCCAGTGGCTAGATGTGCCAAGCTTATAGAGACATACCCCAAGAGACTTGCAGCTGTAATTGCTGCAAAAGGTGGCTCTACAAAGTATTGACTTTGAGGCGGGTGAATAGTTATGCACGCTCAAGTTTTCTTTTTTATTGTTTTATTTCTTGTTTGTTTCACAATTAAACATAATTTGCACCTTCAAAGTGGTAGGCATGTTGTGTAAATCAAATGATACAAACCTCCAATAAATCAACTTTAATTCCAGGTTGTAAGGCAAAAAAAAAAGGAAAAATGCAAGCCACTGTACTACCATACCCATTTCAAAAGCACTTAAATGTTTTGTCTTCCCAATTCACCCTCTGCATGACACATATACACAATCCATGTCTCAATTGTCTCAAGGCTTAAAAAACCTTCTTTAATTAACCTGTCTCCTACCCTTCATCTACAGTCGTGGTCAAAAGTTTTGAGAATGACACAAATACTAATTTTCACAAAGTCTGCTGCCTCAGTTTTGATGATGGCAATTTGCATATACTCCAGAATGTCATGAAGAGTGATCAGATGAATTGCAATTAATTGCAAAGTCCATCTTTGCCTTGAAAATGAACTTTATCCCCAAAAAACATTTCTACTGCATTTCAGCACTGCCACAAAAGGACCAGCTGCCATCATGTCCGTGATTCTCTCGTTAACACAGGTGAGAGTGTTGACGAGGTGAAGACTTTTGGAGGATGGCCTGGTGTCAAGAAGGGCAGCAAAGAAGCCACTTCTCTCCAGGAAAAACATCAAGGACAGACTGATATTCTGCAAAAGGTACAGGGATTGGACGGCTGAGGACTGGGGTAAAGTCATTTTCTCTGATGAATCCCCTTTCCGATTGTTTGGGTCATCTGGAAAACACCTTGTCTGGAGAAGAAAACGTGAGCGCTACCATCAGTCCTGTGTCATGCCAACAGTAAAGCATCCTGAGACCATTCATATGTGGGGTTGCTTCTCAGCCAAGGGAGTGGGCTCACTCACAATTTTGCCTAAGAACACAGCCATGAATAAAGAATGGTACCAACACATCCTCCGAGAGCAACTTCTCCCAACCATCCAAGAACAGTTTGGTGATGACCAATGCCTTTTCCAGCATGATGGAGCACCTTGCCATAAGGCAAAAGTGATAACTAAGTGGCTTGGGGAACAAAACATAGAAATGTTGGGTCCATGGCCAGGAAACTCCCCAGACCTTAATCCCATTGAGAACTTGTGATCGATCCTCAAGAGGCGGGTGGACAAACAAAATCCCACACATTTTGACAACCTCCAAGCATTGATTATGCAAGAATGGGCTGCCATCAGTCAGGATGTGGCCCAGAAGTTAATTGACAGCATGCCAGGGCGGATTGCAGAGGTCTTGAAAAAGAAGGGTCAACACTGCAAATATTGACTCTTTGCATAAACTTAATGTAATTGTCAATAAAAGCCTTTGACACTTATGGAATGCTTGTAATTATACTTCAGTATACCATAGTAACATCTGACAAAAATATCTCATAACACTGAAGCAGCGAACTTTGTGAAGACCAATATTTGTGTCATGACCACGACTTTACGCTGATTGAAGTGGATTTAACAAGTGATATCAATAAGGGATCATAGCTTATACCTGGATTCACCTGGTCAGTCTATGTAATGGAAAGAGCACACTCCCTTGCCTCTGTGAGGAAAATTAGGAACCTTGTTATCTTGTGCAAAAAATGCAGCTTTCAGCAGAATTCTTCCACTCATATCACACACGCTGGTATTGCTTATATGCTAGAAATGACTTGTATACACACCAGAACCCACACATACACAGTGCTGCATGATAGAATAATAATTATTAGCTTTTAACAACCCTTTCTAACTACAGAGCATCTGGTGATTGAATTCCACCCACATTGGAGTTAATTGCATTTATTCCGTAATGCCACAAATACTGTATGTGATTAAAATGCAAACATCATGCTCAGCACTGTAACATCATCTATAAACACACAGCAACACATAGCATTGGACTCGAGCGCCTTATGTGAGAGCTTGCGCACCTCACCCTTAAAAACAGCTTGTTAATACAATGCTCCACCTACCCTTGTGCTCCTAGAGCACCTCTCCACTTCACTTTCACATGCAGCAAACCCTTACAGATGTTGTTCACATGATTAAAATAAGAAAGTCTTGTCAGGGAAGGAAAGAGCCCTCGGCATAGAATAACTCATCATCTGTGCTAATGAAATGAGACGGTGTGTATCGATCGTATGTAGAGAGAGAGCGAGGGAGGTAGGGAGGAGAGAGTACAGTATGCAGAGAGAGAGCAAGAGAAAAAGATGGAGGAGGAGGAGGAGGAGGAAGAGGAGGAGGAGGAGGAGGAGGAGGAGAGAGTACAATACAGTATGCAGACATGTACAGAGTGCAGAGAAAGACAAGGAGAGAGAGACAGAGAGAGAGAGAGAGAGTGAGAGAGAAATCTGAGCCCTGCACTCTTCAATATTTACATCCACAAATTGGCCACTATTCTAGAGAAATCCTCAGCCCCTGGTGTTAGCCTCCACAACTCAGAGGTTAAATGCCTGCTCTTCGCAGATGACCTATGCCTGCTGTCACCCACAGCACATGGCCTACAGTACTGCTAGAGCAGTACTGCCAGACCTGGGCCCTGGCAGTAAACCCCAAAAATACTAAAATAATGATTTTCCAGAGAAGATCCAGATCTCTGGGAATTAGACCAAAGTTCTCAATTGGTACAAAATATATAGAGTACCGCACATACTACAATTACTTAGGTTTAAAAATAAGCTCAATTGGACACGTGAATGAACTGAGAGAAAAAGCACGCAGGGCATTCTACGGCAATTAAAAACAAATTCAAATTGAAATACCCATTAAAATTTGGCTAAAACTAATCGATTGTGTCATTGAACCAATTGCACTTTATGGCAGCGAGGTGTGGGGTCCACTTGCAAAACAAGATTTCACAAAATGGGACAAACACCCCATTGAAACCCTGCATGTGGAGTTCTGTAAGATTCTCCTACATGTCCAGAAGAAAACTACGAACAATACATGCAGGGCAGAATGAGGCCAATATCCACTAATTATAAAAACTCAAAAAATAGCAATTAAGTTTTGGAAACATCTAAAATACAGTGACCCCCTCTCATATCATTACCAAACACTGCAATGCCAAGAGCTGAGCAAAGAAAATAGTCCCCTCATCCAGCTGGTCCTGGGGTTGAGTTCACAAACCTGTTCTACTAACACACTCAAACCTCAGGACCAGAACATCCAATCAATCAGAGTAAACCAAATTACAACACAGTCAAAACAAAACTACATTGCTTATTGGGAAACACAAGCACACGCACAAAGTAAAATGCTGTGCTGTCTGGCCCTAAATCGACAGTACACCGTTGCTAACTATTTGACCATGGTTACTGATCAAAACCATAGAAAAATCTTGACAAAGTACAGGCTCAGTGAGCACAGCCTTGCCATTGAGAAAGGTAGACACAGGAAAACCTGGCTCCCTGTAGAGAAAAGGATTGTAACCACTGCACCACAGCAGAACCTGAGACAGAGTTGCATTCCCTGACAAAATGTCAAAAATATAAAACAATTAGAGAGTGTCATTTCCCCAAATTTGAAGAGAAGGAGATAGAAGGAGAGAGAGAGGGGGGGAGAGAGAGAGAATGAGAGAGAAGGAGAGAAGGAGAGAGTAGGAGAGAGAAGGAGAGAGAGAGAGTAGAAGTCTTAATAATGTAGTTTGTTGAAGCAGGTTGGTTGGCTGTTATCCATTTGCTCAGGCAGGTTGGGAGGATGAAAATGCTGATGATGCGATGTGCTGACCCATATACACTACCTGCTCCCAGCAAGCAATGCACCAGCTGGGTCTCTCTCGCTCTCTCTCCCTCTCTTTCTCTCTCTCTCTCTCTCCCTCTCTCTCTCTACCTCGCTCTCTTTCCCACTCTCTCTCTTTCTCCACCTTCATACTTCAATGCGAGTTGGCCAGAGTTCCATTCCACCTAGCTCTGAATAAAACAAATGAATGATTATCCAACTGCCAAGAGATTAGCTGATGATACAGTTTTCGCTAGATTTGACAAAGAATTTACCACTGATAAAAACAGCACCACTTTTGATCAGGACACCGGATAACACCGACCAACATGTTGTCAACGGTACTTGCATGCTGGTTAACTACAAATAAACCCAATGACCAATTTCTCTCTCACTGCTTCATGAGACAGCTAGATCAAAAAACATAATAAAACACTAGTAGTGTCTTTCATGTCCTATAACTACAGTACAACCCACCTCCCATAGGTAATATGGAACCATCCTGTCTTCCACTCACACTCACCATCATCCAATGATGTGCAGCTATTGATACGTAGATTGCCACCATACCTATGGTGTCAAAATGCATGAGGGTCCATGGTGGGTCCTGTTAGTGCCTGATGAAAACCCAAGAGGACTGGCACCTTGTGCTGCCAGTGATAGCGGTGGGGCTGGTGACAAAACTCGCTAGACAGATCAAACGCTCGGCACAGCCATGCACAGCTCGTCTGCTCCCTAGGTATCATTAGCCGAGATCAAAGGAGAGCGTCTTTTAGCTAACGAAATGCTGCAGACTTGCTGCGATGACACCAGTCTAGTAATAATGTGAGCATGTGCAAACGGATGGGCTGCAAAGACATGCATTATAATATTATTGATTAAATATTACACACACAATGGTGAAATGGAACATTCAACCATGTTGTGTATTCAGATAATAAACATGATAATGGAGCTGTAGAAGCCTACCAGACACAACAATGAGGCCTATTGTATGTGGAGAAAATGCACCAAATCTGTATCAAAACCACTTGTGCATTCTGAAACAATACAAATGATTAGAAGTGGTTATGTGGCCACAGCAATTTTCTAACTCAAACTCTGTCTTTGTAGCTCTGTAGGAGTTTGTTTTTAGTAGAGGAAAATAAGGGCTAAGCGTGTAATTACAAAGACACACTTATTTTCTGCATGACAGGATCCTCGCAATAATTGCATCTGTTTCCAGAAAAGTAGGGAGAATGCGAATCAGGTAATGCAAAAAAAGAGGGAGCGCTGCTTTGGCATCAAACATTCATAGCTATAATGTGATATAATTATTGAAAAACGTGAAAAGTAGGTAATTGGAGATATGTATGGTAGGTGGTGTATCCAGCCCTTATGTTTCCTCCATGCAGACATGATTTAAGGTCCTAAGTGCAATCCTAACAAATTAATTAAGAGATCCCAGTTTACACTTATTATTCCGATATCGACCTGCACAATCTCAAATTTGCATTCTCTCTTTTTTTTCTCATACCGGCAATTGATGGGTGCTACTCTCTTGAGTTTTAAAACTGGCAATTGACATTGATTAATGGAGATGTCAGTAGAACTACCAATAGAAATGCCAAGTAGAGGAGAGGGGGAAATACAGAGAAGGGTGAAGGACAAAAAAAACATAGAGACAACAGACAAAGGTGATGAGACAAAAAATAATAATCAGACAAAACATTATAGAAAGACAATTTTAAAAAAAAATAGAGAAAAAGGAGGGGAATTCACTCAAAAAGAGGACAAAAAGACTGAGTCTTTTTTTATCCAAGTCTGTAAGAAAGAAGAAGAAAGAGAAAGGCTAGCCTTCAGGTTTGCAGACACCCAAACAGACAGCCCTTCATCCCTTAACCCCCTAGCCAAAAGTAGAGCAGTGAGGTGAGAGGATAAACAGAGGGAGGCAAAGCAGAGGGGGGGGGGGGGGGGGGGGGGTAGGTCAGCCTGAGAAGTGCTGAAGCTTGGAGTTTTGGCTCAGAGAGAGAGAGAGAGAGAGAGAGAGAGAGAGAGAGAGAGTGTGTCTGGGTTTCTTTGGGGAGAAAACAGGCACGAGCGCTAATCTTCTAAAACAGGGAAAGGCATGAGTCAGCCGGATTAGGCAAGTGGAAATATATGAACCTGAAACAATGTGCCTCTGCCTCTACATTCCAGCCTCAGACTCAGTGCTCAAAAAGTACAGCTCAGAGGTACGAAGCAGAAGGCCTTAACAAAAACACCAAAGTCTACAGGAGGACTGGACTGTGTTGCTAAGCTTACACTCTGCCTAATTTACATTAAACTCATCTTCTAATACTGAGGTCAGGTGTTTGAATGCAACTTCAAACTCTTTGTCCCTAAGCGCTAAGTTAGAAGCTATTAACAGACAATTAACATACAGTGGGGAAAAAAGTATTTAGTCAGCCACCAATTGTGCAAGTTTTCCCACTTAAAAAGATGAGAGAGGCCTGTAATTTTCATCATAGGTATACGTCAACTATGACAGACAAATTTAGATTGTTTTTCCTCCAGAAAATCACATTGTAGGATTTTTTATGAATGTATTTGCAAATTATGGTGGAAAATAAGTATTTGGTCACCTACAAACAAGCAAGATTTCTGGCTCTCACAGACCTGTAACTTCTTCTTTAAGAGGCTCCTCTGTCCTCCACTCGTTACCTGTATTAATGGCACCTGTTTGAACTTGTTATCAGTATAAAAGACACCTGTCCACAACCTCAAACAGTCACACTCCAAACTCCACTATGGCCAAGACCAAAGAGCTGTCAAAGGACACCAGAAACAAAATTGTAGACCTGCACCAGGCTGGGAAGACTGAATCTGCAATAGGTAAGCAGCTTGGTTTGAAGAAATCAACTGTGGGAGCAATTATTAGGAAATGGAAGACATACAAGACCACTGATAATCTCCCTCGATCTGGGGCTCCATGCAAGATCTCACCCCGTGGGGTCAAAATGATCACAAGAACGGTGAGCAAATATCCCAGAACCACACGGGGGGACCTAAAGAATGACCTGCAGAGAGCTGGGACCAAAGTAACAAAGCCTACCATCAGTAACACACTACGCCGCCAGGGACTCAAATCCTGCAGTGCCAGACGTGTCCCCCTGCTTAAGCCAGTACATGTCCAGGCCCGTCTGAAGTTTGCTAGAGTGCATTTGGATGATACAGAAGAGAATTGGGAGAATGTCATATGGTCAGATGAAACCAAAATATAACTTTTTGGTAAAAACTAAACTCGTCGTGTTTGGAGGACAAAGAATGCTGAGTTGCATCCAAAGAACACCATACCTACTGTGAAGCATGGGGGTGGAAACATCATGCTTTGCGGCTGTTTTTCTGCAAAGGGACCAGGACGACTGATCCGTGTAAAGTAAAGAATGAATGGGGCCATGTATCGTGAGATTTTGAGTGAAAACCTCCTTCCATCAGCAAGGGCATTGAAGATGAAACGTGGCTGGGTCTTTCAGCATGACAATGATCCCAAACACACCGCCCGGGCAACGAAGGAGTGGCTTCGTAAGAAGCATTTCAAGGTCCTGGAGTGGCCTAGCCAGTCTCCAGATCTCAACCCCATAGAAAATCTTTGAAGGGAGTTGAAAGTCTTTGTTGCCCAGTGACAGCTCCAAAACATCACTGCTCTAGAGGAGATCTGCATGGAGGAATGGGCCAAAATACCAACAACAGTGTATGAAAACCTTCTGAAACTCACAGAAAACGTTTGACCTGTGTCATTGCCAACAAAGGGTATATAACAAAGTATTGAGAAACTTTTGTTATTGACCAAATACTTATTTTCCACCATAATTTGCAAATAAATTCATAAAAAATGTGATTTTCAGGATTTTTTTCTCTCAATTTGTCTGTCATAGTTGACGTGTACCTATGATGAAAAGTACAGGCCTCTCTCATCTTTTTAAGTGGGAGAACTTGCACAATTGGTGGCTGACTAAATACTTTTTTTTCCCCACTGTAGCAATATCTAGCACACAACTCAAACATAGCTGAGACAACCACGGCGAACATTACTGTCTTTGGACAATAAAGATAGAATTGAATTGAAGTCGAGGCTGCAGGCTCCCAGTGCTCTCTCCCCGGCTGTCAGAATGTTTTTCCTGCACAGTCTTTGTCCACCATCTTCCCTTCCACCTGACTAGTCTCACCTGCTTCCTGTTTTGAAAATCACAAGCCAGCACCGCCTCATGCATATGTTAATTTGCCACGAAAAGGCAGCTTATTAATATAATGTTGCACTCTCTACCAACTAGTGAGTAAGTAACAAGCACCTCGCCAGGTTAAGGTACAGTACGTCAGGTTCGCTATGAACGTAGCACAGGGGAGAGGAGGACGCACAGCCGAACAGGCCGGTCTGTTCCCCTTAAGGGGGGCATTCCGTCCTGGCTATGTACCTGCAACTCAGCTCCCAGAGGGCTCCATGGTTTCATACACACACAGCAGAAATCAAACCCAGAAAAACAGCGAGATAAACTCACAAACAATAACTTTCCAAGAGCTCGAAGCAAAGCTGCATGACAATAGATTGGGAGATTGGGATTTGTGTTGTGTTGTGTGTCTCTCCAATATGTCATCCACTTGGTAACGTCCTTTTATTATTTGATTATCATTCCCCCTTTCCTCATTCCAGCTCTCCTACACCCAATCCCTCCTAGACTTAATTAGTGGGTATATCTCTCACATGACAGCGCCATTCGTGTCTCTTCCACGTTTCTCATGCTGCAACGCTTGCTGCTTGGACGACGTCAACCAGTTTGTATTTATTTTCTTCTGTGTGTGATTAGATTTTTTGTTGAGCAAAACGATTCAGCGAAGGTGCTAGGCTGTGTACAGACCACCTCACCCACTCAACGACTGCAGTTTGTACAATACATCGAATGATGTCGAGTTTCCCTGTATTTGGGTGGGAAACTGTGAAGCGAGCTGTAGCCTATTGCCTGTTTGCGTTTATGAGTATTTTATTAAAGAATGAGAAACAATGTTGTGTCTGTTTGCTGCTTTTCGTTAAATCATGTTTAGCTATTCTTTAGGCTATGAACTAAAATAAATTTGTTCATGGGCAGTTATGAAAATAAACAGTTCATGCAAGTGTTGTTACTCCAATTAGGGATTGGGTGGTAGGGTTGTCATGGCTTTAGAAGTTTCTGATAGGCTAATTGACATCATTTGAGTCAATTGGAAGTGTACCTGTGGATGTATTTCAAGGCCTACCTTCAAACTCAGTGCCTCTTTGCTTGACATCATGGGAAAATCAAAAGAAATCAGCCAAGAAAATTGTAGACCTCCACAAGTCTGGTTCATCCTTGGGAGCAATTTCCAAACACCTGAAGGTACCACGTTCATCTGTACAAACAATAGTACGCAAGTATAAACACCATGGGACCACGCAGCCATCATACCGCTCAGGAAGGAGACGTGTTCTGTCTCCTAGATATGAACGTACTTTGGTGCGAAAAGTGCAAATCAATCCCAGAACAACAGCAAAGGACCTTGTGAAGATGCTGGAGGAAACCGGTACAAAAGTATCTATATCCACAGTAAAACTAGTCCTATATCGACATAACCTGAAAGGCCGCTCAGCAAGGAAGAAGCCACTGCTCCAAAACCGCCATAAAAAAGTCAGACTACGGTTTGCAACTGCACATGGGGACAAAGATCGTACTATTTGGATAAATGTCCTCTGTTCTGATTAAACGAAAATAGAACTGTTTGGCCATAATGACCATCAATATGTTTGGAAGAAAAAGGGGTTTGCTTGCAAGCCGAAGAACACCATCCCAACCGTGAAGCACGGGAGTGGCAGCATCATGCTGTGGAATTGCTTTTGCTGCAGGAGGGACAGGCGCACTTCACAAAATAGATGGCATCATGAGGAAGGAAAATGATGTGGATATGTTGAAGCAACATCTCAAGACATCAGTCAGGAAATAAAAGCTTGGTCGCAAATGGGTCTTCCAAATGGAAAATGACCCCAAACATACTTCCAAAGTTGTGGTAAAATGGCTTAAGGACAACAAAGTCAATGTATTGGAGTGGCCAACACAAAGCCCTGACATCAATCCTATAGAACATTTGTGGGCAGAACTGAAAAAGCGTGTGTGAGCAAGGAGGCCTACAAACCTGACTCAGTTACACCAGCTCTGTCAGGAGGAATGGGCCAAAATTCACCCAACTTACTGTGGGAAGATTGTGGAAGGCTACCCGAAACGTTTGACCCAAGTTAAACAACTGAAAGTCAATGCTACCAAATACTAACTGAGTGTATGTAAACTTCTGACCCTCTGGGAATGTGATGAAAGAAATAAAAGCTGAAATAAACAATTCTCTCTACTATTATTCTGACATTTCACATTCTTAAAATAAAGTGGTGATCCTAACTGACCTAAGGCAGGGAATTTTTACTAGGATTAAATATCAGGAATTGTGAAAAACTGAGTTTAAATGTATTTGGCTAAGATGTATGTAAACTTCAGATTTCAACTGTACAGTGAGGGAAAAAGGTATTTGATCACCTGCTGATTTTGTACGTTTTCCCACTGACAAAGAAATGATCAGTCTCTAATTTTCATGGTAGGTTTATTTGTACAGTGACAGACAGAATAACAACAAAAAAATCCAGAAAAAAAAATGTTATGAATTGATTTGCATTTTAATGAGGGAAATAAGTATTTGACCCCTCTACAAAACATGACTTCGTACTTGGTGGCAAAACCCTTGTTGGCAATCACAGAGGTCAGACGTTTCTTGTAATTGGCCACCAGGTTTGCACACATCTCAGGAGGGATTTTGTCCCACTCCTCTTTGCAGATCTTCTCCAATTCATTAAGGTTTCGAGGCTGACGTTTGGCAACTCGAACCTTCAGCTCCCTCCACAGATTTTCTATGGGATTAAGGTCTGGAGACTGGCTAGGCCACTCCAGGACCTTAATGTGCTTTTTCTTGAGCACTCTTTATTGCCTTGGCCGTGTGTTTTGGGTCATTGTCATGCTGGAATACCAATCCACGACCCATTTTCAATGCCTTGGTAAAGGGAAGGAGGTTCTCACCCAAGATTTGACGGTACATGGCCCCGTCCATCGTCCCTTTGATGCGGTGAAGTTGTCCTGTCCCCTTAGCAGAAAAACACCCCCAAAGCATAATGTTTCCACCTCCATGTTTGACGGTGGGGAAGGTGTTCTTGGGGTCATAGGCAGCATTCCTCCTCCTCCAAACATGGCGAGTTGAGATGATGCCAAAGAGCTCCATTTTTGTCTCATCTGACCACAACACTTTCACCCAGTTCTCCTCTGAATCATTCAGATGTTCTTTGGCAATCTTCAGACGGGCATGTACAGTGGGGGAAAAAATTATTTAGTCAGCCACCAATTGTGCAAGTTCTCCCACTTAAAAAGATGAGAGAGGCCTGTAATTTTCATCATAGGTACACGTCAACTATGACAGACAAAATTATATATTTTTTCCCAGAACATCACATTGTAGGATTTTTTATGAATTTATTTGGAAATTATGGTGGAAAATAAGTATTTGGTCAATAACAAAAGTTTCTCAATACTTTGTTATATACCCTTTGTTGGCAATGACACAGGTCAAACGTTTTCTGTAAGTCTTCACAAGGTTTTAACACACTGTTGCCGGTATTTTGGCCCATTCCTCCATGCAGATCTCCTCTAGAGCAGTGATGTTTTGGGGCTGTCGCTGGGCAACACAGACTTTCAACTCCCTCCAAAGATTTCCTATGGGGTTGAGATCTGGAGACTGGCTAGGCCACTCCAGGACCTTGAAATGCTTCTTAGGAAGCCACTCCTTCGTTGCCCGGGCGGTGTGTTTGGGATCATTGTCATGCTGAAAGACCCAACCACATTTCATCTTCAATGCCCTTGCTGATGGAAGGAGGTTTTCACTCAAAATCTCACGATACATGGCCCCATTCATTCTTTCCTTTAAACGGATCAGTCGTCCTGGTCCCTTTGCAGAAAAACAGCCCCAAAGCATGATGTTTCCACCCCCATGCTTCACAGTAGGCATGGTGTTCTTTGGATGCAACTCAGCATTCTTTGTCTTCCAAACATGACGAGTTGAGTTTTTACCAAAAAGTTATATTTTGGTTTCATCTGACCATATGACATTCTCCCAATCCTCTTCTGGATCATCCAAATGCACTCTAGCAAACTTCAGATGGGCCTGGACATGTACTGGCTTAAGCAGGGGGACACGTCTGGCACTGCAGGATTTGAGTCCCTGGCGGCGTAGTGTGTTCCTGATGGTAGGCTTTGTTACTTTGGTGTCAGCTATCTGCAGGTCATTCACTAGGTCCCCCCGTGTGGTTCTGGGATTTTTGCTCACCGTTCTTGTGATCATTTTGACCCCACGGGGTGAGATCTTGCGTGGAGCCCCAGATCGAGGGAGATTATCAGTGGTCTTGTATATCTTCAATTTCCTAATAATTGCTCCCACAGTTGATTTCTTCAAACCAAGCTGCTTACATATTGCAGATTCAGTCTTCCCAGCCTGGTGCAGGTCTACAATTTTGTTTCTGGTGTCCTTTGACAGCTCTTTGGTCTTGGCCATAGTGGAGTTTGGAGTGAGACTGTTTGAGGTTGTGGACAGGTGTCTTTTATACTGATAACAAGTTCAAACAGGTGCCATTAATACAGGTAACGAGTGGAGGACAGAGGAGCCTCTTAAAGAAGAAGTTAGAGGTCTTTGAGAGCCAGAAATCTTGCTTGTTTGTAGGTGACCAAATACTTATTTTCCACCATTGTTTGCAAATAAATTCATTAAAAATCCTACAATGTGATTTTCAGGATTTTTTTCTCTCAATTTGTCTGTCATAGTTGACGTGTACCTATGATGAAAATTACAGGCCTCTCTCATCTTTTTAAGTGGGAGAACTTGCACAATTGGTGGCTGACTAAATACTGTTGTGGGCACTGCAGGATTTCAGTCCTTCACGGCGTGGTGTGTTACCGATTGTTTTCTTAATGACTATGGTCCCATCTGCCTTGAGATCATTGACAAGATCCTGCCGTGTAGTTCTGGGCTGATTCCTCACCGTTCTCATGATTATTGCAACTCCACAAAGTGAAATCTTGCATGGAGCCCCAGGCCGAGGAAGATTGACAGTTTTTTTGTGTTTCTTCCATTTGCGAGTAATCCACCAACTGTTGTCACCTTCTCACCATGCTGCTTGGCGATGGTCTTGTAGCCCATTCCAGCCTTGTGTAGGTCTACAATCTTGTCCCTGACGTCCTTGGAGAGCTCTTTGGTCTTGGCCATGGTGGAGAGTTTGTAATCTGATTGATTGATTGCTTCTGTGGACAGGTGTCTTTTATACAGGTAACAAACTGAGATTAGGAGCACTCCCTTTAAGAGTGTACTCCTAATCTCAGCTCGTTACCTGTATAAAAGACACCTGGGAGCCAGAAATCTTTCTGATTGAGAGGGGGTCAAATACTTATTTCCCTCATTGAAATGCAAATCAATTTATAACATTTTTGACATGCGTTTTTCTGGATTCTTTTGTTGTTATTCTGTCTCTCACTGTTCAAATAAACCTACCATATATTATTATTAAAATTATAGACTGATCATTTCTTTGTCAGTGGGCAAACGGACAGAATCAGCAGGGGATCAAATACTTTTTTCCCTCGCTGTAACTTAATAGCTTGCGTCTTTGAAAACACGTGCGCCAAATCGAGGTATTCGGGGGGAATGAGCACGGTGGAGGTACTGTCTGGACTTTCCACCATGGTTGCACCAACAGAAACTCCGAGACACCTACCCTGATACTCTTGCGAACACCCCGTGAGAACCCTCTGCGGCCATGAGAATGTGGGGTTGTGGAGTGGGGATACCTAATACCACAGGGAAAGCAGGGGACTCAATAATAAAAAAAAGTGATCTGCCACAATGAGTCTCCTGGGTAATCATGGTGATTGGTGCAGTAACTTCCTGAACAAACCCGGACCCTAATGGTCGACTATCAAGTGCTCTGATGGGAGTGGAATGGATAGGGGAACCAATGAAATACCTAGACGGCGTGAGAATGACCTGTCCATAAAGTTCCCATCTGCGCCTGAATCGACTAGCGCCTTACACTGGGGAACTACCATGTGATCTGGAAAGTAGATGGGTAGGGTACAGTGTGCAGCAGAGGGCTCTGAACGAGTGTGGGTGTTCGATACCTAGGGTGATGCGAGAGTGCCCTTCCTGCCGCCTCCAGACCCAAAAGAGTGTTTACGACTCTGTGTGGTGTAGTGTCGCTGTCGTCCTCCGCTCTCTCGGATGGCTGCTCCACCCAGCTCCATCAGCTCGGGATCCGAGTCGGCCGGGGTGGGAATGAGCAGATCCCTTACAGGCCGTCCTTTGACTGCCAGCAGGTTGTCCAAATGGATGGCCATGTCCACCAGTTGCGTGAAAGACAACATGGTGTCCCGGCAAGCTAGCTCCCGTCGGACGTCCTCCCACAGATGGCACTGGAAATGGTCGATAAGGGCCCGCTCGTTCCACCCGGATCCCTCTGCCAGAGTCCGAAACTCCAAAGCAAAGTCCTGCGCGGTCCTCGTCCCCTGCCTCAGGTGGACCAGCCGCTCGCCCGCTTCTCGACCCTCGGGTGGGTGATCGAAGACCGCCTGAAAGAGGCGAGCGAACTCCCCGTAGTTCTCCAACGCGGCTCCTCCTTCGTTCCACACCGCGTTGGACCACCTTAGGGCTTTCCCCGAGAAGTAGGAGACAAGGGCGGACACCTTCTCCCGCTCCAATGGGGCCGGCCTGATGCTGGAGAAATAGAGCTCCAGTTGGAGGAGGAATCCTTGGCAGAGTGCCGCCGTCCCGTTTCACTCCCGTGGTCGGGATATCTGGATCCCTCCGGGTGCTGGGTTGTGGTTGGCTGGATCCGGTTGGCCAGCTGGTCTCGACAGATCGGGTCCTCTCCTCTTCAGGCGTTGGACGACCTGATCCATTGCTTGCCACAAGCTGGCCAGCATCGTGGAATGCTCTTGGACCCATGCCACGACTCCAGGCATGTGCTCCTCTCCCGCTGACTCCAACGTGCGGGTAGGTGATTCTGTGAGAATGTGATTTGAAGGAGTCAGGTGCAGGAGGGTAAATCACCGAATACAGAGTTTATTGCGTAGGACACAGTTACGCTGGATAGCGTCAATAATATACAGGCACACGGGGAACATTATCCCCGGAAATACATGGTACGGGTAGCTCAACCGAGCTACACTCAACTCACAAATAACAATCACCCACAAGGACGAGGGTGGCAGAGGGAACACTTATATATGTACTAATGAGGGGATATGAACCAGGTGTGTGTAATTGACAAGACAAGACAAATGGAATGATGAGATATGGAGCGGCAGTGGCTAGTAGGCTGGTGATGACAAATGCCGAAGCCTGCCTGAACAAGGAGGGGAGGCAGCTTCGGAGGAAGTCGTGACAATCTCCTCTAACTGAAGCTAATTGTATGGATATTTTTTCTATTGAAAGTGTAAAATTAACAGCCATATGTGATGGCGAAATTACAGAGGAGGAACTTATGGATGCAATTAAGTACTTTAAGTCCGGGAAAACTCCAGGGTTGGATGGCATACCAGTTGAGGTACACCAAACCTTTTTTGATATGCTCAGATGACCGTTATTAGCATGTTTTAACCACTCCTATGTTAATGGTAGATGATCAGACACCCTAGAAGACGGTCTGATTCCATTATTACTGAAACAGAATACAAGTGGGAAATATAAAGATCAAGTCCATTTAAAAAATTGGAGGCCCCTTACACTGTTTAGTTTACCAATAAAATGGTCTGATGGTGATGTGGATATACTCGGAATACATATCCCAAAATAATAAATGATTTCACTCCAATAAATTTGAATAGAAAGTTAGCAAAAATAGATAAGATCTTGCTACCATGGAAAGGTAAATACCTGTATATTTGTTGAAAAATCACCCTGATTAACTCTTTAGTATTATCCCAGTTGACCTATTTGCTTATGGTCTTGCCTACGCCTAGCGAACAGTTTTTTTAATTATATGAGAAAAAAATTATCAATTTTATTTGGAAAGGCAAGCCAAACAAGATTGAATGGGCCTATATATATAATGAATATGAATTCGGAGGACAGAAATGATTACATTTTAAAGCATTAAACCTATCACTAAAGGCTTTGGTCATACAAAAGTTATACTTAAATCCGAACTGGTCCTCTAGCAAATTAGTAACATTGTCTCACCCCATGTTCAAGAATGGCCTTCTCCCCTTTATTCAGATTACAAACTTTAACTTTTAAGTTATTTGAAAAGGAAATAATCTCCCAAATATCACTATTTCTAAAACAAGCCATAGAAAGTTGGTTGCAATTTCAATTTAATCCTCCAGAAATGACAGAACAAATATTGTGGTTAAATTCAAATATACTAATTGATAAGAAACTATAATTCTTTGAAAAAATGTTTAAAAAATGTATAATCTTTGTAAATGATATCATATGTAGAACTGGTGGAGTTATGTCGCACATGCAGCTAACAAAAACATATGGAAATGTCTGCTCTACCCAAAATCACAACCAAATAATTGCAGCATTACCACATAAATGGAAGAGAAAGTGGAAGTGGGAAGAAGTAAGGAACTTGTCTGTCGGCCCTGCATTAAAGACCATAATTAGTTAAAGAAAATTGTGATAAATAAAAAAGTATACCTGTTTCATTTAAGGACCAAAGGATTGACAGCTGTCCCATATAGATGCATATGGAAAATAGTTGGGAAGAGATTTTTGACGAACCGATTCCATGGCAAATTGTTTATGAACTGATACGCAAAACGATGCCGGATTCAAAACTTTAAATTTAAATTGATATACAAAATTCTTGCAACCAATAGAATGTCATTTATGTGGGGGATACAATCTTCCCCGCTCTGCAGACTAAGCTGCTAAGAGTCCATTTGTAGCTTGTTTTTGGTCACAGGTCCAGGAATGGCTGAAGAATTGCAATATTTACCTGGAGCTAACCCTGCATATAGCACTACTGGGTGATCTGAAAAGTCATAGTCAATCGATCAATAATATTATAATAATTTTATCAAAAATGTTTATTTTCAATTTACAATCTGTAGAAACAATGAGAATAGAAGGGTTCAGAACTATTGTGAAACATCACAGTACAGTTGAGAAATGTATGGCAAGTAGAAATTCAATATGGATGGTGTTAAGAGATAGATGGGAGGGGTTGAATGGAACTGAATGTTGGGACTAATAACAACAACATAACTAATGTAAAACATACTGTGTCCATAATAAGTATATAGGTTGAGAACATTTGTGAAAAATAGCACAGTTTGGGGGATATGGCATGTAGAGGCAAACCGGATGGACATCATGAAAATGATCGGAGAGGTTGAGGGTAGAGGAAGTTCAGGAGTAAAACCAAAAAAATAGAACTATTGTAAAATTGACTGTGTCCATGAAATGTATATAGTATGTATAAGCTGGAAGTAGAGGCCTAAGCGTTGTTGTTCACTAGTTTACTCCAATTAGGGGAGGGGTGGTAGGGTTAGAGAATGTTAAAGGAAAATATATTTTTAAATATGTATATACAGTAAGGGAAAAAGGTATTTGATCCCCTGCTAATTTTGTACGTTTGCCCACTGACAAATAAATGATCAGTCTATAATTTTAATGGTAGTTTTATTTGAACAGTGAGAGACAGAATAACAAAAAAAAATCCAGAAAAACGCATGTCAAAAATTTTATAAATTGATTTGCATTTTAATTAGGGAAATAAGTATTTGACCCCTCTCATTCAGAAAGATTTCTGGCTCCCAGGTGTCGTTTATACAGGTAACGAGCTGAGATTAGGAGCACACTCTTAGGGACAAGATTGTAGACCTACACAAGGTTGGAATGGGCTACAAGACCATCGCCAAGCAGCTTGGTGAGAAGGTGACAACAGTTGTTGCGATTCGCAAATGGAAGAAACACAAAAGAACTGTCAATCTCCATCGGCCTGGGGCTCCATGCAAGATCTCACCTCGTGGAGGAATCAGCCCAGAACTACACGGGAGGATCTTGTCAATGATCTCAAGGCAGCTGGGACCATAGTCACCAAGAAAACAATTGGTAACACACTACGCCGTGAAGGACTGAAATCCTGCAGCGCCCGCAAGGTCCCCCTGCTCAAGAAAGCACATATACAGGCCCGTCTGAAGTTTGCCAATGAACATCTGAATGATTCAGAGGAGAACTGGGTGAAAGTGTTGTGGTCAGATGAGACCAAAATGGAGCTCTTTGGCATCAACTCAACTCGCCGTGTTTGGAGGAGGAGGAATGCTGCCTATGACCCCAAGAACACCATCCCCACCGTCAAACATGGAGGTGGAAACATTATGCTTTGGGGGTGTTTTTCTGCTAAGGGGACAAAACAACTTCACCGCATCAAAGGGACGATGGACGGGGCCATGTACCGTCAAATCTTGGGTGAGAACCTCCTTCCCTCTACCAGGGCATTGAAAATGGGTCGTGGATGGGTATTCCAGCATGACAATGACCCAAAACACACGGCCAAGGCAACAAAGGAGTGGCTCAAGAAGAGGCACATTAAGGTCCTGGAGTGGCCTAGCCAGTCTCCAGACCTTAATCCCATAGAAAATTTGTGGAGGGAGCTGAAGATTCGAGTTGCCAAACGTCAGGCTCGAAATCTTAATGACTTGGAGAAGATCTGCAAAGAGGAGTGGGACAAAATCCCTCCTGAGATGTGTGCAAACCTGGTGGCCAACTACAAGAAACGTCTGACCTCTGTGATTGCCAACAAGGGTTTTGCCACCAAGTACTAAGTCATGTTTTGCAGAGTGGTCAAATACTTATTTCCCTCATTAAAATGAAAATCAATTTTGACATGCGTTTTTCTGGATTTTTTTGTTGTTATTCTGTCTCTGTTCAAATAAACCTACCATTTAAATTATAGACAGATCATGTCTTTGTCAGTGGGCAAACGTACACAATCAGCAGGGGATCAAATACTTTTTTCCCATACTGTAAAGAGCAGCTCATGTTATAAACAGAATGGAATACTGCTGGGGATGGCGTATTGAACACACAGCGGTGCGAATCACCTCAAGAGAAAAACGTAATATTCAATATCAATAAGTTAGACTAAATATTAGTACTTCATACACTCGTGGGTAATAACATTGAATCTGGATAATAACACAAAACAAATAATAAGGCTAGAGAAATGTATAGACAAATATTACGACAACAAGCAGCACTCAACCATGAATGTTAAACATGGAGAGTCAATCTCCAAGAGAAAACGCAACTCCTCGACGGATACAGATTTATGCTTTTCACCACTGAGACTGGTAAGTGTGGAAAGCGATCTGTTGAAATCGATAAATGAGTTGAAGGCGAGCCTTGAAATGAGTGACGAAAAAGCTGCGATAATGGAGAAAGATATGTAAATCAGGTCCTCTCTTGATTTGGGCTCTGGGATGTAACAACTGTTGAGCATCTGAGTTTATGGTTGATTGTGGAGGAAAGGGGTTGAGTCTGTGTGTGTGTGTGTGTGTGTGTGTGTGTGTGCGTGTTTGTGTGTGTGTGTATCCCACATCTGTTGCAAGGGGGTAAGGATGTTAGGGAGAATATTGGAAGAACCACAATAATTGCTTGCTAAAATAATAATTGCCTGATAAAAATGTAATGTAATGCAATGGCAATCCGGGTTATAGGTAACAATCATTGACATGAACTGTTGACATTATTATGCATATTAATGGTAAATGATGGAAATTAAGATATGCAAGATATTTGAATAGATACTTATTTTTAATAGCTACTGTATATACAGTGGGGAGAACAAGTATTTGATACACTGCCGATTTTGCAGGTTTTCCTACTTACAAAGCATGTAGAGGTCTGTAATTTTTATCATAGGTACACTTCAAGTGTGAGAAACGGAATCTAAAACAAAAATCCAGAAAATCACATTGTATGATTTTTAAGTAATTAATTTGCATTTTGTTGCATGACATAAGTATTTGATACATCAGAAAAGCAGAACTTAATATTTGGTACAGAAACCTTTGTTTGCAATTACAGAGATCATAGGTTTCCTGTAGGTCTTGACCAGGTTTGCACACACTGCAGCAGGGATTTTGGCCCACTCCTCCATACAGACCTTCTCCAGATCCTTCAGGTTTTGGGGCTGTCGCTGTGCAATACGGACTTTCAGCTCCCTCCAAATATGTTCTATTGGGTTCAGGTCTGGAGACTGGCTAGGCCACTCCAGGACCTTGAGATGCTTCTTACGGAGCCACTCCTTAGTTGCCCTGGCTGTGTATGTCAGGTCGTTGTCATGCTGGAAGACCGAGCCACGACCCATCTTCAATGCTCTTACTGAGGGAAGGAGGTTGTTGGCCAAGATCTCGTGATACATGGCCCCATCCAACCTCCCCTCAATACGGTGCAGTCGTCCTGTCCCCTTTGCAGAAAAGCATCCCCAAAAAATTAGGTTTCCACCTCCATACTTCACGGTTGGGATGGTGTTCTTGGGGTTGTACTCATCCTTCTTCTTCCTCCAAACACGGTGAGTGGAGTTTAGACCAAAAAGCTATATTTTTGTCTCATCAGACCACATGACCTTCTCCAATTCCTCCTCTGGATCATCCAGATGGTCATTGGCAAACTTCAGACGGGCCTGGACATGCGCTGGCTTGAGCAGGGGGACCTTGCGTGCGCTGCATGATTTTAATCCATGACGGCGTAGTGTGTTACTGATGGTTTTCTTTGAGACTGTGGTCCCAGCTGTGGTCCCAGCAATAAAATGCAAATTAATTACTTAAAAATCATACAATGTGATTTTCTGGAGTTTTGTTTTAAATTCCGTCTCTCACAGTTGAAGTGTACCTATGATAAAAATGACAAACCTCTACATGCTTTGTAAGTAGGAAAACCTGCAAAATCGGCAGTGTATCAAATACTTGTTCTCCCCACTGTATAAAGCAAATGGAGGTGAGAGCATTGGAAATGCTTTTGGCGGTTGACCTGCATCTGTTTTCTGGGTGGCACTGTGTGCTGTTTTCAAAGGAAGAGTCCTGGCCTCTCGGGGGTCCTAGGGATCCGGGGGTACGGGGGTGGTCTGCCGATCACTGGGATGACAACCCAACTTGGGATTGAGAGGGGCTTTAGCGGGGGGGGATAGTGGAGAACAATTGGATGGTTACTTAGTTGCAATGCAAATATCATGGTACAGCTATATGGACACTCAATCACTATGGTACTTTTTAATGGTAAATCTACAAACATATGTTATGAAAAATATATTTGAAACTTGTATCTCATTATGGTAAATGGTGAAATAAGTATAGCCAGTTATAATTGTAATGGCTTAGCAGATAATTGTAGTGGGTGATTTAGGATGGAGTCAGGCGCAGGAGAGTAAATCACGGAATAAATGGTTTATTCGATAAACAGCGGTACGCAGCAATGCGTAATACACACCAGTGCGGTAAAACGGCGCACTGGGGAAAACAAAGCACACGGGTGAATATCCCGGCGATACACAATATAATCTAGCTCCACCGAGCTATAATATCCTCTACAATAAACAATCACACACAAAGACAAGGGGGCAGAGGGAACACTTATACAGGTACTGATGAAGGGATATGAACCAGGTGTGTGTAATAAACAAGACAAAACAAATGGAATGATGAGATGAGGAGCAGCAGTGGCTAGAAGGCCAGTGATGATGAACGCCGAAGCCTGCCTGAACAATGAGAGGAGGCAGCTTCGGAGGAAGTCATGACAATAATAAGAAAACAAGAACAATATTTACCTGGCTGAAAGAGAAGGAATATAATATCTATTGTTTACAGGAAACTCATTCAACAATTCTAGATGAAGTTGTGTGGAACAAGGACTGGAGGGGCGAAATATACTTTTCCCATTGGCAAAGAAACTCAAAAGGGGTGATGCTATTAATTAACAGTAATTTTGATCAGAATATGCAAGTTGTCCAAACAGATCCGCAAGGTAGATGGGTGATTTAAAATATGTTATTGGACAATAAACATATATGGCTCATTAACCTTTACGGACCAAATAATGATGATCCAAGCTTCTTTGAATTTACATATAATAAATTATCAACCCTGCAAGCAATACAAGACTATGTTATTATGGTAGGAGATTATAATTCTGTTTTAAATAGCTCAATGGACAGTAAAGGAAATCACACTACAAACTATCACCCTCATGCTCTTATGGAAATCATGAATGTCATGGATACATTAGAATTAGTGGATATATGGAGGCTTAAATATCCTGACCTAGTGAGATATACATGGCGGAGACTCAATCAAGCTAGTCGTCTTGACTTCTTTTTTATGTCATTCTAGTTGGCACCAAAAGTTTAAAAAGTGTTGATAGGGGACAGAATGTGGTCGGACCATCATATAATTGGCATATACATTACTCTCACTGAATTTCCACGTGGGCGAGGATATTGGAAATGTAATCAGAGCCTATTGGATGATAACTTGTTTTTAACTAGGACAGAGGAATTTATAAATGAATTGTTCCATCATAACATAGGTACAGCAAATCCTCTTATTGTATGGGACACTTTTAAATGTGCCTTTAGAGGCCATGCACGTCAGTACTCATCTCGAAAACAAAAGCAATTTAGGTCAAAAGAGTCCATACTAACAAAGGAAATAAAAGGTCTAACAGAACAGATAGATAGCAATAAAAACTGTAACATAGAGGCTCAGAATAAATTACAGAAAAAAACAAAAGAAACGGAGGAACATATTCAAGAAAGATCAAGTGAAATATATTATAAAAACAAAGCAAACTGGATGGAATATGGGGAAAAATTCACCAAATTATTTTTAATCTTCAACATAGAAATGCTCCCAAAAATAATTTACTGAAACTGGTTACAAATGATGCAGTCACCCAATGTTCACCAAATTTTGAAGGATGAAGCAAAGTACTTTAAGCATATGTTTTCATTTCAGTTGCCTCCATCTCCTCTAACTGAAGCTAATTGTATGGATTTATTGCTATTGATAACGTAAAATTAACAGCTATACAGAAAGAATCATGTGAAAGTGAAATTACAGAGGAGGAACTTCTGGAAGCAATTAAAGATTTTAAGTCCGGGAAAACTCCAGGGCATACCAGTTGAAGTACACCAAACCTTTTTTGATATACTCAGAGGACCGTTATTAGCATGTTTTAACCACTCCTATGTAAACGGTAGATTATCAGACACTTAAGAAGAAGGTCTGATTTCATTATTACTGAAACAGGATACAAGTGGGAAATATAAAGATCCAGTCCATTTTAAAAACCTCAGTGTTGTGATGCAAAAATTCTAGCAAAATGTATAACGCATAGAATTAAAAAGGTATTGTCAGACAATATTCATTCTAATCAGACAGGTTTTTTACATGGACGATACGTTGGAGATAATATAAGGCGAGTACTTGAAACAATAGAACACTATGGAAAATCTGGGAAACCAGGCCTGCTATTCATAGCTGACTTTGAAAAGGCTTTTGATAAAGTACGACTGGAGTTTATATATAAATGCCTGGAGCATTTACATTTGGGAGAATCTCTTTAAAAAATTGGTTAAATTCATGCATATTAACCCTAGGTGTAAAATAGTAAATAATGGCTATTTCTCAGAAAGTTTTAAACTATCAAGAGTAGTAAAACAAGGTTGTCCACTATCGGCATATCTATTTATTATGGCCATTGAAATGTTAGCTATTAAAATCAGATCCAACAATAATATCAAGGGATTAGAAATCCAGGGATAAAAAACAAAGGTGTCATTGTACGCTGATGATTCATGTTTTCTTTTAAATCCACAACTTGAATCCCTCCACAGCCTCATAGAGGATCTAGATTCATGTTCTAATCTCTCTGGATTACAACCAAATTATGATAAATGTACTATATTACGTATTAGATAAATAAAAAATAAAAAAATTCATTACTGTTTAGTTACCAAAATAATGGTCTGATGTTGATATACTCGGAATACATATCCCAAAGAATAAATTATCTCACTCCAAGAATTGTTAATCGAAAGTTAGCAAAAATAGATAAGATCTTGCTACCATGGAAATGTAAATACCTGTATATTTGTGGAAAAATCACCCTGAATAAGTCTTTAGTATTATCCCAGTTTACCTATTTGCTTATGGTCTTGCCTACGCCTAGCGAACAGTTTTTAAAATTATATGAGAAAATAATAATCCATTTTATTTGGAAAGGCAAGCCAGACAAAATTAAACGGGCCTATTTATATAATAAATATGAATTCAGAGGACAGAAATGATTAAATATTAAAGCATTAGACCTATCACTAAAAGCTTCGGTCATACAAAGTTATACTTAAATCTGAACTGGTTCTCAAGCAAATTAGTAACATTGTCTCACCCCATGTTCAAGAATGGCCTTCTCCCCTTTATTCAGATTACAAACTTTAACTTTTAAGTTATTTGAAAAGGAAATAATCTCCCAAATATCACTATTTCTAAAACAAGCCATAGAAAGTTGGTTGCAATTTCAATTTAATCCTCCAGAAACGACAGAACAAATAATGCAACAAATATTGTGGTTAAACTCAAATATACTAATTGATAAGAAACCATAATTTTTTGAAGAAATGTTTGAAAAATGTATAATCTTTGTAAATGATATCATAGGTAGAACTGGTGGAGTTATGTCGCACATGCAGCTAACAAAGGATTGAAAGCTGTCCCATATAGATTGCAAAATAGTTGGGAAGAGATTTGACAAACCGATTCCATGGCAAATTGATAATTGATCAACTGATACGCAAAACGACGCCGAATTCAAAACTTAGAATTTTTCAATTTAAATTATTATACAACATTCTTGCAACCAATATAATGTCATTTATATGAGGGATACAATCTTCCCAGCTCTGCAGACTTTCCTGCGAAGAGACCGAATCATTAGATCATTTGTTTTGGTACTGTCGATTTGTATTTTGTTTTTGGTCACAGGTCCAGGAATGGCTGAAGAATTGCAATATTTACCTGGAGCTAACCCTGCAGATAGCACTACTGGGTGATCTGAAAAGTCATAGTCAATCGATCAATAATGTAAAAATTATTTTAGCAAAAATGTTTATTTTTAATTTACAATCTGTAGAAACAATGAGAATAGAAGGGTTCAGAACTTTCACAGTGCAGTTGAAAAATGTATAGCAAGTAAAAATCCAATATGGATGGTGTTAAGAGATAGATGGGAGGGGTTGAATGGAACTGAATGTTGGGACTAATAACAACTAATAACAACAACAAAAAACTAATGTAAAACATACTGTGTCCATAATAAGTATATAGGTTGAGAACTTTTGTGAGAAAGAGCACAGTTTGGGGGAAATGGCATGTAGAGGCAAACCGGATGGACATCATGAAAATGATCGGAGAGGTTGAGGGTAGAGGAAGTTCAGGAGTAAAAATAAACAAAATAGAATTATTGTAAAATTGACTGTGACCATAAAATATATATAGTATGTATTTGCTGGAAGTAGAGGCCTAAGCATTGTTGTTCACTAGTTTACTCCAATTAGTGGAGGGGTGGTGGGGTTGGAAAGTAATAAAGGAAAATACATTTTAAAAAAGGATATGTATATATGTATTCATATGTATGTACATATGTATGTGTTACGAACCCCGTGGCTTTAAACGTCTAGGGGGATGGACATGAGACCCGTAACATAATTCATGCAAATTAGGATGATGGCATGGAACAGTGAGAACGAAAAACTACACGACAACCATAAACTACCGTCAAACATAAAATGTTTATTTGTGAACACATGGTAAAGGTTTGGGAAAAAGGGCTGAGCAGGACCCAAGAAATTAAACAATAGTGTAAAACACACCTAAACTGATCTTGCCTGCCTCAAGAACCGCTAAGCTACTGCTACTCATACAAAAATACAGTGGGTGGTCCGCTCAGGTCTAACTAGTGTTTATAGACAGTTCTTTCTACGGGTAATGTATGCCCAAGGGCAGCTTGCTTAACTTCCCCTTTTCCCAGAAACACACAAATTTACCAAACAGAGTAACCAGCAAATTAGTGAGTACTCTAAACATAGGATATCCCAGTATCCATTACTCACATACAGAAATTAGTCTAACAAAATTACCAAACAGAGTAACCAGCAACTTAGTGAGTACACAATACACAGGACACAACAGTATCCATACTCACATACGGAAATAGTCTCTCTCTAACAACAAACACAACTGACTGGTTTTTATACAATGGGCTGTGTGATTGAAAAACCAGCAACAGGTGGTGCAATGCAGAGGAATGTTCACTGATTGGTCCACCTTAGCAATCAGCAGACATCTCAACGACCACCAATCAGGAACATACAGGACACCTGTGATTAGGGTAGAAGGAGAGGAAAAACACACAGGACACAGGATACCTGTATCCGTAACAGTATGTATGTGTGTGTATGTATCTGTATATGTATATGTATATATATATATATATATATATATATATATATACACTGCTCAAAAAAATAAAGGGAACATTAAAATAACACATCCTAGATCTGAATGAATGAAATAATCGTATTAAATACTTTTTTCTTTACATAGTTGAATGTGCTGACAACAAAATCACACAAAAATTATCAATGGAAATCAAATGTATCAACCCATGGAGGTCTGGATTGGAGTCACACTCATAATTAAAGTGGAAAACCACACTACAGGCTCATCCAACTTTTATGTAATGTCCTTAAAACAAGTCAAAATGAGGCTCAGTAGTGTGTGTGGCCTCCACGTGCCTGTATGACCTCCCTACAACGCCTGGGCATGCTCCTGATGAGGTGGCGGATGGTCTCCTGAGGGATCTCCTCCCAGACCTGGACTAAAGCATCCACCAACTCCTGGACAGTCTGTGGTGCAACGTGGCGTTGGTGGATGGAGCAAGACATGATGACCCAGATGTGCTCAATTGGATTCAGATCTGTGGAACGGGCGGGGCAGTCCATAGCATCAATGCCTTCCTCTTGCAGGAACTGCTGACACACTCCAGCCACATGAGGTCTAGCATTGTCTTGCATTAGGAGGAACCCAGGGCCAACCACACCAGCATATGGTCTCACAAGGGGTCTGAGGATCTCATCTCGGTACCTAATGGCAGTCAGGCTACCTTTGGCGAGCACATGGAGGGCTGTGCGTCCCCCCAAAGAAATGCCACCCCACACCATGACTGACCCACCGCCAAACCGGTCATGCTGGAGGATGTTGCAGGCAGCAGAACGTTCTCCACAGCGTCTCCAGACTCTGTCACGTCTGTCACGTGCTCAGTGTGAACCTGCTTTCAGCTGTGACGAGCACAGGGCGCCAGTGGCGAATTTGCCAATCTTGGTGTTCTCTGGCAAATGCCAAACGTCCTGCACGGTGTTGGGCTGTAAGCACAACCCCCACCTGTGGACATCGGGCCCTCATACCACCCTCATGGAGTCTGTTTCTGACCGTTTGAGCAGACACATGCACATTTGTGGCCTGCTGGAGGTCATTTTGCAGGGCTCTGGCAGTGCTCCTCCTGCTCCTCCTTGCACAAAGGCGGAGGTAGCAGTCCTGCTGCTGGGTTGTTGCCCTCCTACGGCCTCCTCCACGTCTCCTGATGTACTGGCCTGTCTCCTGGTAGCGCCTCCATGCTCTGGACACTACGCTGACAGACACAGCAAACCTTCTTCCCACAGCTTGAATTGATGTGCCATCCTGGATAAGCTGCACTACCTGAGCCACTTGTGTGGGTTGTAGACTCCGTCTCATGCTACCACTAGAGTGAAAGCACCGCCAGCATTCAAAAGTGACCAAAACATCAGCCAGGAAGCAAAGGAACTGAGAAGTGATCTGTGGTCACCAACTGCAAAACCAGTCCTTTATTGGGGGTGTCTTGCTAATTGCCTATAATTTCCACCTGTTGTCTATTCCATTTGCACAACAGCATGTGAAATGTATTGTCAATCAGTGTTGCTTCCTAAGTGGACAGTTTGATTTCACAGAAGTGTGATTGACTTGGAGTTACATTGTGTTGTTTAAGTGTTCCCTTTATTTTTTTGAGCAGTGTATATATATATATATATATATATATATATATATATATATATATATATATATATTGTGAGAAAAAAACATGGGGATTGGAAGTGATGCAGACAATTACATTGATGGAAGTTACAATCTATTTGCAATATTAAAGCTGATCTAACCACAAAAAAATAATAATAAATAAAAGACAATGTGGTTACACTTGTCTTCAATTCAGAATAATCTCTAAGAGAAAAAAACTTTTATTAAGTATGAACAAATTCACTGTCCTTTTAACCAAATTCAAGCATAGCCTGAATTAACATTTCTTTGCACTTTGCTAGTAAAAACAATATACAGGGACAAAACACCCAGATTCTAATCTAATCAACTCTAGGCACCCCTGTGTTGCTCCTCTTTTAACTATCCACCGTCCGATGAACAAAACAACACAGTTTCCCTCTAACAATAAACCCATAGCACTTACAGTACAATAAAACATATACAAATTCGTAGGTCTTTATGAACTCTTGAAACAATCCAAATATGACAATTTAATTCACACAGTAATATTAATTTAGTCGATTTTACGTTTTCATCTGTCTTCCCACCTTCAATGATATTCATGCTCCCAGGGTTCTGTGGGCACATCCCTCCCCAGAGAAAGCCACAGATAACCCCTGTGATGGTCAGTCATCCAAACAATGTCATAAATCGTGATTGAGTCATCACGCTAGGCCTCAGCACCTGCAAGTCGCCAGTCATGAGAATCACCTCTCATTCTTCCACTACAGTGACATATCACATTTTCTTGCCTATCCAGACAAATAATCAATTTGCTCTTCCTCTGAGTGACGGAGCCCAGCCCGGGAGATGGCATTTGAAAGGTGACATTATAGCGAATATAACGGTTGTGGTTTCATCTCACTGTGATATTCTCAGCCGGATGTAGAGCTCTCAACATGCTAATAATTACAAAATAACTTAATAGAATTGAAAGAAGACAACTTTCTCTTGGTCATGAAATCACTGTGTGCTTAAAGCTGAAGCATTTGAATGGTGTCTCTGTGCCGCTCAGAGGACGTTTAGGAGAAAATTATACAGTATGTCGTCAGTTATATGAAATAGTGTCAATATTGTACTGTCACTAAGTATGATCATATTTATTTTACATTGATAAGAAAGATGAAATCTTATAGCAAGTCATTTATAATTTGAGTGTTACTATATTTAGAAAGCATTTCAGTCATTTCAAGGCCACTTTCGTTGAATAGGGAAATATATTATATAGTTATGATATTTCATATTTTCATAATATTTGTCAAAAGTGAATACATCTCAACAATTTATATAAAAAAAGAAAACCAGCAAGGCGAGTTCAAGACCCTTCTAAAACAATGCAACATTACCAGTTACTTTTTATGGCCAACTCATGAAAAATTATTACGTTTGTGTATGTCTATTTTGGCTGAAATCTACATTTTGCCCTACTATTCAAGAGTTGAACTCTCATATCCTCTGCCCCGCTAGACCTAGAGACTTGAAACTTTGAATGTAGGCATCTTTCCTCATGCTGAATAAATTTGCCTCAAGGACCAACATGGTCCGTCAGGATAGATTTTCCTCCATCTTGGACATTTTGGAAAACCTTTGAAAAACGTATTCTCATGAACCATAGGTCTAAAAAACAAGTAACCAAAGAGAAAGAGCTACAAAGGTCCACATTGGAGATTAGAGTATCTGTCCATAGGACCACTTTAAGCCGTACACTACACAGAGCTGGGCTTTACGGAAGAGTGGCCAGGAAAAAGCCATTGCTTAAAAAAAAAAAAAAGCAAACAGGTGAGGATGTTTTTCATCGGCAGGGACTGGGAAAATGGTCAGAATTGAAGGAATGATGGATGCCGGTAAATAAAGGGAAATTCTTGAGAGAAATCGGTTTCAGTCTTCCAGAGATTTGAGACTGGGACGAAGGTTCACCTTCCAGCAGGACAATGACCCTAAGCCTACTGATAAAGCAACACTTGAGTGGTTTAAGGGGAAACATTTAAATGTCTTGGAATGGCTTAGTCAAAGCCCAGACCTCAATCCAATTGAGAATCTGTGGTATGACTTAAATATTGCTGTACACCAGCGGAACCCATCCAACTTGAAGGAGCTGGAGCAGTTTTGCCTTGAAGAATGGGGGGTGAATAGTTATGGACGCTCAATTTCAGTTTTTTTGTTTTATTTCTTGTTTGTTTCACAAGAAAAAATATTTTGCGTCTTCAAAGTGGTAGGCATGTTGTGTAAATCAAATGATACAACCCCCCCAAAAATCAATTTTAATTCCAGGTTGTAAGGCAACAAAATAGGAACAATGCCAAGGGGGGGGGGGGGGGGGGGGGGTACTTTCGCAAGCCACTGCAAATCAGGAATTTAAATCCTCTTCTAAATCCACTTCACAATGGCCTATCAACTTGAAACTATTTTGGGTCATCAAAGACATTACCATGATGAGCAATGTTAAGATTGGCATTGATATCTTAGAAAAATAAGGACACTATGAACAATTACCTTTTTTTATATTTCTTAGCAAAAATAAATCATTAGACATACATTTTTGGGAGATGTAGGGTTATCATATATACGGTCGCAAAATGTCCTTTCCGGAGAAAAAGTCATTAATATTTTTTAATATCCATTGGGTGATTTGTTGAGTTTTCATTGTTGCGTGACATCACTCTGAGCCCTTACCAAAACACCTAACATGGCGCACAGTTTCTCTCGCCATCTGAAACTAGTAGTTACCACCAACTGCAATGACAGTTAAGTTAAAATTAAAAGATTAATCTACTGTAACAATCCCGTGCCCCTAAAACATTGTCACAGAGGAGGTCTTGCTAGCTAGCTACAGTATTTGAGTCATCTCTGCTGTTTTCTTATAAAACAGAATTAGCTAGCTAGCAAACATGTTAGCTAGACTGCTTCTAGACTCAGGATCTCATTGGCGCTTCTAGAGCCTTGTGTAGACACGTGTGCACATTTGTTGATATTCCTTGCTAGTTAATTAGTTATTTGCATATTTGAACCTCAATAAACAGGGTTCGTATGGTCATGAAAAGTCGAGAAGAGAGAGAGACATTGCAGCAGCCAGTCCGGCTAGTTATTTTGGTAGTTAACCTCTACGGGATCGGTGTCCCGTATACAGGACGGTTGAGCTAACGTGCACTAATGTGATTAGCATGACTGTTGTAAGTAACAGCAAACTTTCCAGGACGTAGACATGTCTTATATGGGCAGAAATCTTAAATTATTGTTAATCTAACTGAACTGTCCAATTTACAGTAGTTATTATAGTGAACAAATACCATGCTATTGTTTGAGTAGAGTGCACAACAACAAAAAACTTTATTTTTACTATTTTTTTTTACATTGTAGAATAATAGTGAATACATCAAAGCTATGAAATAACACATATGGAATCATGTAGTAACCTAAAAAGTGTTAAACAAATCAAAATATATTTTATATTTGAGATTCTTCAAATAGCCACCCTTTGCCTTGATGACAGCTTTGCACACTCTTGGCATTCTCTCAACCAGCTTCACCTGGAAAGCATTTCGAACTGTCTTGAAGGAGTTCCAGCATATGCTGAGCACTTGTTTTCTGCTTTTCCTTCACTCTGCCGTCCGACTCATCCCAAACAATCTCAATTGGGTTGAGGTCGGGGGATTGTGGAGGGCAGGTCATCTGATGCAGCACTCAATTACTCTCCTTCTTGGTAAAATAGAACTTAAACAGCCTGGATGATTGTTGGGTCATTGTCATGTTGAAAAACAAATGATAGTCCCACTAAGCCCAAACTAGATGGGATGGTGAATTGCTGCAGAATGCTGTGGTAGCCATGCTGGTTAAGTGTGCCTTGAATTCTAAATAAATCACAGACAGTGTCACCAGCAAAGCACCCCCACACCATAACACCTCCTCCATGCTTTATGGTGGGAAATACACATATGGAGATCATCCGTTCACCCACAGGTTGGAACCAAAAAAAATCTCCAATTTGGACTCCAGACCAAAGGACAAATTTCTACCGGTATAATGTCCATTGCTCGTGTTTCTTGGCCCAAGCAAGTCTCTTCTTATTATTGGTGTCCTTTAGTATTGGTTTATTTCAAGCAATTTGACCATGAAGGCCTGATTCACACCAGTCTCCTCTGAACAATTTATGTTGAGATGTGTCTGTTACTTCAACTCTGTGAAGCATTTATTTGGGCTGCAATTTCTGAGGCTGGTAACTCTAATGAACTTATCCTCTGCAGCAGAGGTAACTCTGGGTGTTCCATTCCTGTGGTGGTCCTCAAGAGAGCCAGTTTCATCATAGCGCTTGATGGTTTTTGCGACTGCACTTGAAGAAATGTTCAAAGTTCTTGAAATTTTCTGTATTGACTGTCCTTCATGTCTTAAAGTAATGATGGACTGTCATTTCTCTTTGCTTATCTGAGCTGTTCTTGCCATAATATGGACTTGGTCTTTTACCAAATAGGGCTATCTTCTGTATACCACCCCTACCTTGTCACAACACAACTGATTGGCTCAAACGCATTAAGAAGGAAAGAAATTACACAAATTAACTTTTAAGAAGGCACACCTGTTAATTGAAATGCATTCCAGGTGACTACCTCATGAAGCTGGTTGAGAGAATGCCAAGAGTGTGCAAAGCTGTCATCAAGGCAAAGGGTGGCTATTTGAAGAATCTCAAATATAAAATGTATTTTGATTTGTTCAACACTTTATTGGTCACTAAATTATTCCATGTGTTATTTCATAGTTTTGATGTATTCACTATAATTCTACAATGTAGAAAATAGTAAAAATAAAGCAAAACCCTTGAATGAGTAGGTGTGTCCAAACTTTTGACTGGTACTGTACATTTTAACTTTCAAATGGTACCACAAAGATGGTTAGAGGTCCACACATTAGAGAATATTGACTTGAATGGGAATATCTGTTGTTTTAAATTATACTGTAAATCCTCCTTAGGAAAACTTTTGAAATCATAGAAATATAGAAAAATAGAATACACATGACATCCGACGGTGGGTGGACCAGTGGCCATCTGTTTGGTAGTAATTAAACGTTTCAATTAAATGTACATTTCAATGGTGTACCAGCTAAATTGCAGTGGTCTGAAGGGAAAGGTCCATTGAAATGACAATGACACCCACCCTGTACTCAAGAACATGTTATGTCTCAACCGATGGCGGGCACAACACAAACCTCAGATGATGTAAAATAGGGTCTAAGCTACAACATCTGTGAATATATATAGTTCACACGTTTTAAGATAATTTACATTAAAGGTAAAAAAATCTCATACTTTTTATTTAAATACATATTTTTCAAGAAATTAGAAAATAATTTGACAAACCTGTTTGTAAGCTTTCGAATTATATCAAACTGAACCGTTTATCTTTTCCAGTGATGAAGACATGGATGTCTCATGGAATGGTGGGGTATGCAAAATCAACTTTGAGCACCTTTATCTCCAGAGTGTTGTAGATTAAATTTCATATGTACACATTATGTACAGTGTATGTCCTTAAATGTGGCGTGAATATAAAGTCACTGCAACCTTAGACGGCTTAGATGGATTGGAAAGATGGCGCCGGAGGAGATGGCTGCCGTTTTACAGCCCTCTAACCAATTGTGCTATTATGTGTGTTTTTTCGTATTATTTGTAATTTATTCTGTACATAATGTTTCTGCCACTGTCTCTTATGACCAAAAATAGCTTCTGAATATCAGTACAGCGATTACTCACCTCGTACTGGACTAAGATTTTTTCTTCAACGAGTCGGACGCAAAGGATATTCTACAGACACCTGACTAGGCCCAAATCCCTGTCATTCGCATGAGAAAGAGACAGAGATATCGTGGACGTAGGTCGGGATGCCTTGTAAGGATTAGAAGGCGAGCGAGTAATCTGCCTCTTCCATCAATCCTATTAGCCAACGTACAATCATTTGAAAACAAAATGGACGACCTAAGATCAAGGATATCCTACCAACGGGACAATAAAAACTTATGTTAAAATATCTTATGTTCCACCGAGTCGCGGCTGAACGACGACATGGATAACATACAGCTGGCAGGATATAGGCTACATCGGCAGGATAGAATGGCTGACTCCGGTAAGACAAGGGGTGGCAGTCTGTGTATATTTGTAAACAACAGCTGAAGCATAAAATCTAATACTACGGAAGTCTCGAGGTTTTGCTTGCCTGAGGTAGAGTATCTCATGATAACCTGTAGACCACACTATTTACCAAGAGAGTTTTCATCTATATTTTTTTGTAGCTGTCTATTTACCACCACAAACCGATGCTGGCACTAAGGTTGCACTCAATGAGCTGTATAAGGCCATAAGCAAACAGGAAAATGCTCATCCAGTGCTCCTAGTGGCCGGGGACTTTAATGGAGGGAACTTAAATCCGTTCAACCGAAATTCTACCAGCATGTTACATGTGCAACCAGAGGAAAAAGAACTCAAGACCACCTTTACTCCACATACAGAGACGCGTACAAAGCTCTCCCTCGCCCTCCATTTAGCAAATCTGACCATAATTCTATCCTCCTGATTCCTGCTTACAAGCAAAAACTAAAGCAGGAAGCACCAGTGACTCGGTTAATAAGGACGTGGTCAGATGACGCAGATGCTAAGCTACAGGACTGTTTTGCTAGCACAGACTGGAATATGTTCTGGGATTCTTCCGATGGCATTGAGGAGTACACCACATCAGTCACTGGCTTCATCAATAAGTGCATTGATGACGTCGTCCCCACAGTGACCGTATGTACATACTCCAACCAGAAGCCATGGATTACAGGCAACATCTGCACTGAGCTAAAGGGTAAAGCTGCCACTTTCAAGGAGCGGGACTCTAACCCGGACGCTTATAAGAAATCCCACTATGACCTCCGACGAACCATCAAACAGGCAAAGAGTCAATACAAGACTAAGATTGAATCATACTACACCGGCTCCGACGCTCGTCGGATGTGTCAGGGCTCGCAAACTATTCCAGACTACATAGTGAAGCACAGCCGCGAGATCCCAGTTGACACAAGCCTACCAGACGAGCTAAATCACTTCTATGCTCGCTTCTAGGCAAGCAACACTGAAGCATGCATGAGAGCATCAGCTTTTCCAGATGACTATGTGATCATGTTCTCTATAACCGATGTGAGTAAGACTTTTAAGCAGGTCAACATTCACAAGGCCGCAGGGCCAGACGGATTACCATGACGTGTACTCTGAGCATACGCTGACCAACTGGCAAGTGTCTTCACTGACATTTTCAACATGTCCCTGACTGAGTTTGTAATACCAACATGTTTCAAGCAGACCACCATAGTCCCTGTGCCCAAGAACACTAAGATAACCTGCCTAAATGACTACTGACCCGAAGCACTCACGTCTGTAGCCATGAAGTGCATTGAAAGGCTGGTAATGGCTCACATCAACACCCTTATATCAGAAACCCTATACCCACTCCAATTTGCATACCGCCCCAACAAATCCACAGATGATGCAATCTCTATTGCACTCCACAATGCCCTTTCCCACCTGGACAAAATAAACACCTATGTGAGAATACTGTTAATTGACTACAGCTCAGCATTCAATACCATAGTGCCAACAAAGCTCATCACTAAGCTAAGGACCCTGGGACTAAACACCACCCTCTGCAACTGGATACTGGACTTCCTGACGGGCCGCCCCCAGGTGGTAAGGGTAGGTAACAACACATCTGCCACGCTGATCCTCAACAAGGGGGCCCCTCAGGGGTGCGTGGTCAGTCCCCTCCTGTACTCCCTGTTCACCCATGACTGCATGGCCATGCACGACTCCAACACTATCATTAAGTTTGCCGACGACACAACAGTGGTAGGCCTGATCACCGACAATGATGAGACAGCCTATAGGGAGGAGGTCAGAGACCTGGCCGTGTGGTGCCAGGATAACAACCTCTCCCTCATCATGATCAAGACAAAGGAGATGATTTTGGACTACAGGAAAAAAAAAGAGGACTGAGCACACTCCCATTCTCATCGACGGGCTGTAGTGGAACAGGTTGAGAGCTTCAAGTTCCTTGGTGTCCACATCACCAACAAACTATCACGGTCCAAACACACAAAGACAGTCGTGAAGAGGTCACGACAAAGCCTATTCCCCCTCAGGAGACTGAAAAGATTTGGCATTGGTCCTCAGATCCTGTAAAAGTTATACAGCTGCACCATCGAGATCATCCTGACTGGTTGCATCACCACCTTGTATGGCAACTGCTCGGCCTCCGACCGCAAGTCACTACAGAGAGTAGTGCATACGGCCCGCCCAGTACATCACTGGGGCTAAGCTTCCTGCCATCCAGGACCTCTATACCAGGCGGTGTCAGAGGAAGGCCCTAAAAATTGTCAAAGACATAAGACTCCTGAACTGCTAATCATGGCTTCCCGGAATATTCCCGGAATATTTGTATTAATACAGACTAGTTGGTGGCAGTCTAGATCTCATTGGCACCATAGTACGCTACAGCAATAACTGTTGATAAAGTGGACTTTGTCTCATGCAAATGAATGTTAGATTTACATTTAAATTATGCAGACAAACAATGTGAAATATCGTGATTTGTATATCTGTATAATCACATATTGTTTACCTATTATATTGTCTGAACGTAGTGAAAAGTGGATATTTTATTCTGTAAAATGAGAAACCGGAAGACCTGCCGCTTGCACAGTCAGCGTATTACAGCTGTGAGACTGTATTAAAGTGTTTTGGAATGCTAATGTAGAGTGTACCAACTGAGATTTAAATCGACATGGTAATGCTTTCACTAATTGCACAAAGGAAGATAGTTCTTACATGATAGAGTGCTTGCTTTGTTATCCAACTGGGGACCACTAAAATGTTTTGCCCACGAGGTGGGGGGGGGGGGGGGGGCACACAACAACATTTTGCTTAGGGCCCCCAAAAGGCTAGGGCCGGCCCTGGGGTCAAAGGTTGTTAACAGCCAACAATCCAATTTCACAGCGACTGCTTCTGACAGACACCGTGTGATCCGATGGGGACCCCTCCCACCCCTCCCACCGATTGTTCCGCATATCCTTAGAAACCGCTCTGAACTTAATCAAAGCTTAATTAGCCCAGTACTTTGGTTAGGGCAAGGCCCTGAACCCCTTCTCCTGCGAAGTGCTTTCGACTGGACACATCCCAGCGAATCACGTACGGAACAGAGAGACCTACTGGGCAAAAACTGGTTGAATCAGCGTTGTTTCCAGGTAATTTCAACAACAAAAAAATAAATTTGATGACGTTGAATCAACGTGGAAAACTGATTGGATTTGAAAAAAGTAATCAAGGGAATTTCTTATTTTTTTCACCCAACTTTTAACCTAAATCCAATGGCATGGTAAAATTATTTGTTGATTTCACGTTGAATTCACGTCAGTTTACAATGTCTAGTTTTAAAACAAAACTAGACGTTGAACTGACGTCTTTGCCCAGTTGGGATGCTAGAGCAGGGATGGTGGATACATACTGAATGACCTAACAAGACCCCTTTCTGTGCATGGGTTTGAGGTTGTGTATGTGCTTGTGCATGTGCACGTGTGTGTGTGTGTGTTTATGTGCAAGTGTTTGTATCCGTATGTTTTATATTTGCATGTGCTTTAGTGTTGTGAGGGTCTACTTCTGGGCACCAGAGAGGATAGTTTGTCCTCGGATATCCTCGGCATCCACTCACTTCAACCTTCAGCCAACTTTGAATCCACCTGCATCCCCTCTACCCCTTCCCTCTCCCCATGGTCTGGGAAGGTCTGCACTGCAGTATCCAGGTGCTTGGCAGACATTCGGGCAGGAACGTTGTGGTATTTGTCTTGAATACCGTATGTTAATGGGTCACTCTCCCAGAAATTTCAACAGGCCTATGCCAACTTAATGTTACTTTCACAGAGGGCACACACCTTGCATTTTCAGCATTTTATCAAAGTCAATATGAAGTCATTTTTATAAGTGAGCACAGTGCCTTCAGAAAGTATTCACACCCCTTGACTTTTTCCACATTTTATTGTGTTATAGCCTGAATTTAAAATTCATTAAATTAAGTTGTTTTGTCACTGGCCTACACACACATACCCATTAAGGTCAAAGTGGAATTGTGTTTTTAGAAGTTTTTACAAAATAATGAAAAATGTTAAGCTGAAATGTCTTAAGTCAATAAGTATTCAACCCCTTTGTTATGGCAAGTCTAAATACGTTCAGGAGTAAATATTTGCTTAACAAGTCACATAATAAGTTGCATGGACTCACTTCGTGTGCAATAATATTATTTAACATGATTTTTGAATGACTACCTCATCTCTGTAGTCCACAAATACAATGATCTGTAAGGTCCCTCAGTCGAGCAGTGAATTTCAAACACAGATTAACCACAGAGACGAGGGAGGTTTTCCAATGCCTCCAAAGAAGGGCACCTATTGGTAGATAAAATAAAATTTAAAAAGCAGACATTGAATATACCCAAAAAGACTCACAGCTGTAATCTCTGCCAAAGGTGCTTCTGTAAAAATATTGACTCAGGGGTGTGGATAATTATGTAAATGAGATATTTCTGTATTTCATTTTCAATCAATTTGCAGAAATGTCTTAAATCATGTTTTCACTTTGTCATTATGGGGTATTGTGTGTAGATTCTGTCTTCATATGATTCAGAATGGAAAGAGAAAGTGGATAGGGAGCACTTACAGTGGGGAAAAAAAGTATTTAGTCAGCCACCAATTGTGCAAGTTCTCCCACTTAAAAAGATGAGAGAGGCCTGTAATTTTCATCATAGGTACACGTCAACTATGACAGACAAAATGAGAAAAAAAATCCAGAAAATCACATTGTAGGATTTTTAATGAATTTATTTGCAAATGATGGTGGAAAATAAGTATTTGGTCACCTACAAACAAGCAAGATTTCTGGCTCTCACAGACCTGTAACTTCTTCTTTAAGAGGCTCCTCTGTCCTCCACTCGTTACCTGTATTAATTGCACCTGTTTGAACTTGTTATCGGTATAAAAGACACCTGTCCACAACCTCAAATAGTCACACTCCAAACTCCACTATGGCCAAGACCAAAGAGCTGTCAAAGGACACCAGAAACAAAATTGTAGACCTACACCAGGCTGAGAAGACTGAATCTCCAATCGGTAAACTGCTTGGTTTGAAGAAATCAACTGTGGGAGCAATTATTAGGAAATGGAAGACATACAAGACCACTGATAATCTCCCTCAATCTGGGGCTCCACGCAAGATCTCACCCTGTGGGGTCAAAATGATCACAAGAACGGTGAGCAAAAATCCCAGAACCACACGGGGGGACCTAGTGAATGACCTGCAGAGAGCTGGGACCAAAGTAACAAAGCCTACCATCAGTAACACACTACGCCGCCAGGGACTCAAAACCTGCAGTGCCAGACGTGTCCCCCTGCTTAAGCCAGTACATGTCCAGGCCCGTCTGAAGTTAGCTAGAGTGCATTTGGATGATCCAGAAGAGGATTGGGAGAATGTCATATGGTCAGATGAAACCAAAATATAACTTTTTGGTAAAAACTCAACTCGTCGTGTTTGGAGGACAAAGAATGCTGAGTTGCATCCAAAGAACACCATACCTACTGTGAAGCATGGGGGTGGAAACATCATGCTTTGGGGCTGTTTTTCTGCAAAGGGACCAGGACGACTGATCCGTGTAAAGGACAGAATGAATGGGGCCATGTACCGTGAGATTTTGAGTGAAAACCTCCTTCCATCAGCAAGGGCATTGAAGATGAAACGTGGCTGGGTTTTTCAGCATGACAATGATCCCAAACACACCGCCCGGGCAACGAAGGAGTGGCTTCGTAAGAAGCATTTCAAGGTCCTGGAGTGGCCTAGCCAGTCTCCAGATCTCAACCCCATAGAAAATATTTGGAGGGAGTTGAAAGTCCGTGTTGCCCAGCGACAGCCCCAAAACATCACTGCTCTAGAGGAGATCTGTATGGAGGAATGGGCCAAAATACCAGCAACAGTGTGTGAAAACCTTGTGAAGACTTACAGAAAACGTTTGACCTGTGTCATTGCCAACAAAGGGTATATAACAAAGTATTGAGAAACTTTTGTTATTGACCAAATACTTATTTTCCACCATAATTTGCAAATAAATTCATTAAAAATCCTACAATGTGATTTTCTGGAGAAAAAAAATTCTCATTTAGTCTGTCAGAGGGAGAGACTATTCCCTGTGGGAAGACTTGTCCGTTTCTCCACTGCTCATTTTGGGTGTGCTTAACAGACGTAGTCTTTCTTCCCTCGAAGGCTATGTCAGCCTTCACACAGTACAAGGGAGCAAAAAATTGAATTTCAACAGGCACCTCCAAAGGTACCTCATACTATGAGGGTTGAGAACTAATCGAATAGTCTGCCACTTCTCAATACCAGACAGCACCGTATCTAAGAGACTGGACTGAATAACAAACAAGAAAAAAGGAACAAATGCTCATGTGCAATATTGACCAGTTGACATAAATTTGATATATGGATATGTGTTTGGAAGTGCCAAAAAGTAATAAAAAACAATTATGGTCTTGGCCTTTTGACCCGACAGGAGAAAATCCATGCCAAGCCAATCTCGTTGTGGGTGTTATGATCCAGCGAATCGAATGGCATGTGAAATGAAATCAATGGAGTTACTTAACTCTGGAGCAGTATCAATCCGGTGGGATTGGAGTGCCAGTGGATTTGTGCGGGAGTTCACTCCCACCTAAGAAGATTTAGGGCAATAGTGCTAAGCCATTTTGTTGATTTCTTAATTATTATAATGCTCCCTGTAAACAGCTGCTACCAATACATCCCCCACCTCTGTCATGATATGTAATATTTCACCTATTTGCTATTTGATCATATCTTCTTCCATCACCCAATGGATCACTTGGGGTAGTGTCTTTCAGCAAAGTGCTGCAATGGCAAACTAGCCCTTTCAATGACGACTTATCGGCTCACAGAATATTGACTATGAAATGGAACAGACACTCCAACCAACCAGGTGGCATGTCTCTGAGGAATGTATTGTTTGACCGTGTCAGTGGTGCGTCTCTGCAGACATGGCACTCAGCCCTTCAACAACAGAGAACTCATATTGTGCTGAAAACAGCACAGAGGCCAGTCTCCATTCCTCCCATTGATTTGAAGTTCAGGGTTTTGATCTTGACAGGCTCCCTCTGACATGCCGTGCATTGGTAAGTGTGTTTGTCAGTCTGCGTGTTCTAGAGAACGACAGAGAAAGAGGAGAAAGAGGGAGAGAGATTGTTTAATGTGTACACAATAGGGAAAGAGGTAGCGGGGGGGTTGGGTAAGTGATGTGTGTGTGTGTGTGTGTGTGTGTGTGTGTGTGTGTGTGTGTGTGTGTGTGTGTGTTAGTCGGGGTGGGGGAGTGGAAGGGTGGCGGGTGGCAGGTTGCTGAAGTTACAGTCATTTTCGCTGACAGGGTCGGCAAACTTATCATTCCTAAGAAAACAAAGCCAGATTGCTGAATTATCAATTCACGGTAGAAGGAAGGGAAGGGGACGGACGGTGGTGATGAATTGTGCAGTCAAGGCAGAGACAACTGAAACTGGCCACGTTCAGCAGAGGAAGGAGGGAAAAGGAGGTCATAAAATTAATGTTTTTTTAAACCCTCCTCGTGCTCACTCAATCAAACAGTCTTCATCTCAAGCCTGGATTTGCTTCTTGAAGGCATTGATGTACAGTAAATTGTTTTATCATGATTACACATTTTTCAAGTTTCAAGTTTTATTGTCACATGCACAAGTACAGTGAAATGCCTTTCTTGCAAACTCTAAACCCAACAATGTATTACTAGAAAAAAAAATGAGAATAAGAAATTTGAAATACACAATAAAATAAGTAAGTAAGCATACTAAACTCAGCAAAAAAAGAAATGTCCCAATTTCATCCAAATAACACAGATCTTCATTGTAAAGGGTTTATACACTGTTTCCCATGCTTGTTCAATGAACCATAAACAACTAATGAACATGCACCTGTGGAATAGTCGTTAAGACACTAACAGCTTACAGAAGGTAGGCAGTTAAGGTCACAGTTATGAAAACTCAGGACACTAAAGAGGCCTTTCTACTGACTCTGAAAAACACCAAAAGAAAGATGCCCAGGGTCCCTGCTCATCTGCGTGAACGTGCCTTAGGCATGCTGCAAGGAGGCATGAGGACTGCAGATGTGGCCAGGGCAATAAATTGCAATGTCCGTAATATGAGATGCCTAAGACAGCGCTACAGGGAGACAGGACGGACAGCTGATCATCCTCGCAGTGGCAGACCACGTGTAAGAACACCTCAACAGGATCGGTACATCCGAACATCACACCTGCGGGACAGGTACACGATGGCAACAACAACTGCCCGAGTTACACCAGAAACGCACAATCCCTCCATCAGTGCTCAGACTGTCCGCAATAGGCTGAGAGAGGCTGGACTGAGGGCTTGTAGGCCTGTTGTAAAGGCAGGTCCTCACCAGACATTACCGCAACAACGTCACCTATGGGCACAGAGACTGAAATAAAAGGTCAATAAAGATACAAGGTAAACTCAGATAGTCTGTGTAGCTATTTTGTTAGCTATTTATCAGTCGTATTGTTTGGGGATAGAAGCTGTTCAAGAGCCTGTTGGTGTCAGACTTGATGCACCGGTACCTCTTGCCTTGCGGTAGCTGAGAAAATATTCTATGGCTTGGGTGGTTGGGGTCTTTGACGATTTTGGAGTTTTTACAAGGTCAACATACAGTACTGTGGGCCTACCGTATCCTACATACATGTTGTTACTTTATTCATGTCATGCAGAATTGGACACGTCACACAATAGAGGCCCCACCTACTCACCAATTTGACAGATGATTCCGGAACTAATCAAATAAATTGGTGGATGATTCAATCTACACATATGCTGAGCTAATCTCGGTGGCGCACATCTGCAACCATCCTTTTTCTGTAAAATCACATTACAGAGAATCCCGTTAGGTTGAGTCTATGCGTACAGTCGGTCTCCCAGTAAACAAGTGTTCAAAGATAGCCTTCACAAATGCCCCAATTGGAAATGCTGATCATTTTAGCATCCACAATGTAATTATCAGAATGGGATTTCTCTCTTTACTGTTTGTTAATCTAGTGATGCCTTTTTTTAGTTTCCTGGAACAGTCTCCCAGGGCTTTCAAGGAAGTCATTTTTTCACCATTACTAGGATTCTCTATCATCTGCATTAATCTGATTGATCCACATTGTACTATAATCCCTTGTGTGTATTGTCAGTTTATGAGTTGTGTACAGTGTGTATCTACAATATCCACCTGTACACACAGTTGTGTGAGAATGTGCAAGTATTTCTAAGAGCATTTGTGTGATTCAGCTTCTCCTGCACGCAAACAAACACACACTTAGACACATTTGCATTTGAGCTAATCCCAGTGGTGTAATCAATGCGGAAATACCCCAGCATCAGCAGTATGACGGAATGCAGCATCCCTGTAGCATACGAGAGCCCTGAGCGAGACAACACACAAGGAATTGGAACCTTTTAAAAAAAAGTGGGGAGGGTCAATGCGCTCTATGGATGAGTCTGAAGACTCCAATTCAAAGACTCTTCCTTCTTTTCCCCTTTTTTCCCCTTTCCCTTTGCTTTTCTCAGCCCCAGCAGGGATAGGGAGAGGCTGCTGCCTAGGTTATGTGAAATGTATTTGTATTCTTGAATTCTAATGCTATGTCCTTGGGAGCTAACTTTGTTGTGATGCATGGGAACTTCAAAATAATCCCCCCCACCGTCAGAGCCCTGGTGATCCCGGAGGGACCTGAGGCATGTAGATACACGACACACACGCACACACACATGCATGTGCAAACACACACTTGCACGCACACACGCATACACACACAAAGACAGACAAACACACAAGGAATAAATATACACACACATTCACACACTTTTCACCACACTTATTTTCATAAGTTTTCCAAAAGCACTAACCTCCCAGGGGGAGGAACTATCTCTAGGAGAGGAACCAAATGGAGGTAGGAGTCTAGTGGGACAGAGAGTGCTAGGAACTACATAGCACTTGCAGTTCACTGCCACTCTACTTGGAGACACTTTCCTCACACAGCTGTCACAACTGCTTGATTTGCCTGACAGGTGGGCAGCAAGTCACGTCTGAGAGGTGACAGAGAGGGTGGTATGTGAGAGACGGGAAGGGCTGCTTTATGTTGACTTTATTCATGGTGAACATGTTTGTGAACAGCTGGTAGAGTGTGTAGGATTGCCATAGGTTCTTATAATCTTTAGCTTTGGTAGTGATGTTATATGTGTTTGTCTGGGTCTGATGGAAATGGAAACATACAGTGCTACAGTGCCTTTAGAAATTATTCACACCCCTTGACTTTTTCCACATTTTGTTGTGTTACAGTCGGAATTTAAAAATTATTACATTTAGATTATTTTGTCACTGGCCTACACACAATAACCCATAACGTCAAAGTGGAATTACATTTTTAGAAATGTTTGAAATGTATTACAAATTAAAAGCTGAAATGTATTGAGTCGATAACTATTCAAACCCTTTGTTATGGCAAGCCAAAATAGGTTCTGGAGTAAAAATGTGCTTAATAAGTCACATAATAAGATATTATTGTAAGATATTACTGCACTGTTGGAGCTAGGAACACAAGGATTTCACTACACCTGCAATAACATCTGCTAAATATGTGTATGTGACCAATAAAATGTGATTTGAATCAAGGTGGTGGGTCACATATTTGTGCCTCCACTATGTTATTTTTGACTGTTTGCAATAAAAATTGTGACTATGAGAAATTACACTTTATTGGCAATCTAAATCATCTTTCAGCTTTTTCCTTTCATCAAGTAATTTCTTCCTTACTGAATTTAGGAATAGTCTTTTGAAACACTTTAAGTGAAAAAGAGATTAAAATACTGAACTGTCTCCCACAGAATCTTAAATATACAAAAATATGATGTTTCATGGTGTGTGTGTGCATATCTATTCTGTATGAGAATGTGGATATGTGATTGGCCTTTTTAATTGAGGATTTGAAATATGATGGCATACTGTATTATATCTATTTGAAAGATTAGTGACAGTAGAGTTGTGATGTATGGTGTGTGTATTCTCTCTTGCATACAGCACGTTCACGTTTTGGTGTGTGTGTGTGCGTGCTTCTGTTTCTTCTGTGTTCATAGCAGGCCTTATAATCAGACCAGAATATGCAGTCACCTTGCGTCTTCATTAAAGGTTGGTGCCTCTTAAAGTGCTTAAAGGACAACTGTTTTGTTCTCAGACGGGTGAAAATAACACAGGACAAAGTTGTATCAGTCACGGCCAGAACTCCATACGTCTCTATCTTCTTCAGATTAGGCTTCTTTGTGAGGTCCTGTAGGTGAAATGCCTTCAAATATAATAAAGAGATTAAGATCACATGCCTATTTCAAAATCCCTGTCAGGAAAGGAAAGCTTTACGAAACAAACAAAACAGTCCAACTTTGTAGACATTCACTTTCTCTCCTTTCACACTACTTTGGCTTAGATTTAAAGTCTGACATTTCCATATTTCAATCTGTTGATTTGTTAAGGATTATTTTTCCTCTGGTCAGGTATATTAAAGTCTGTGAAAGGAAAACAAACCACATCAGAGATCCTGATAAAAGTATCCATGTTGAAAAAGCAGCATACACCAGTTCCAAAGCTCCAGCACTTTTCCGCCAGTGGTTTCACAAATGCAAAACACCTTCCCCTTGCAATGGAACAAGACAAAGTGAAATTAACAAATAAACAACACAATAAAGTCAAATGAATAATAGTATTTTTCTGGAAGATTGGCGTTGGCAGTTTATTTGTCAGCAGGCTGTTTCAATCAGAGCTTTACTCTGCGTCCAAGCTGTCACTGAGTGTCATCCATTGTCCCCAGATCGCACCATTTGGAGGGCCATTGAGATCCCAGGTGTCACTTAAAATCTCAAAAATTACAGTGTCACACTGCCAATGCGCTCATTCCTCATGGCACAATGGTGATGATTAAAAAACCACCAGCATTCAGCCATAACAAGTATGATTCCCATAAATGGACTCTAATCAAATGGTCTCCTTCACAAACCCAATTATTAATAAAATAATAAACCAACCAACAGAGAGAATAGTATCCATGCAAAGCTGTGGAATTTATAGAAGTCAGAAGCTTGTGAAAAGAGGCCAAACAAAGGAATGTGAATGTTCTGTTGGTGAGTAATACGTATTGTTGGTCAATTTTTTTTTGATATGTTCCTGTAATTTCTCTTTCCTTTTCTCTGTCTGCCCCTTTTCTTTGTTGCTCAATTTCGCTTTCTCCTCCTTTCTGTCAGGATACGTTTACCTTCCCTCTCTCTTCTCTCTATACCTCCTTCACTCCCCACTCTACTCTCTACTTCACTATTTGCTTTCATCCTTGAGGTTAACAGGACGCCAAAGTGTCTTGTTGTCATTGAACAGCCTTGTCCTACTAGAAGACTAGAAGAGGATATCATCCTCACCAAAGTTACTTATTAGGCCTGATAGATTTAGTTGTCCCCCATTTTCACATCGAGCCATGCAGCGATACAGAGCCACAACCCACACATTAATAAACCAATACCAGTCACATTAGCATAGGCTGACAGGGAAAGGGACACTGGTTATTGGGAACCGGTCATATTGATTACATGCATGCCACTGCATCCCCGATGCATCTTGGTTGTAATCAGGATGACCACATTTAATGTTGGTATTACGTTTGTGAATGGTGATGCAAACTGTGTGCAGTAATGACATTTTGTTTTCCATTTTCAATTATATCAGGCTCTGACCACTCCAGCAGAGAATGAAAACAAGGGCAGAGTCGTCCCTCCTACAGTGAAAACAGCCCCATACTGAGAGGAACGCTTGGAGGCATGAAGCAAACAAACAAAACTGACAAACAAAACAGTGAATTGGATCAGTCGTCTCACAGAATGCCTGACATGGGCTCACCAGGGGACATAGGCAGACTGGTTGAGTGGTTTGGTCGGAAACTGCTTTTTAATTTGCTGAAACTGTGAGAGAGTGGTGTGATTTGACATGTTTTTCCTTGCTGACCTCTTGATATCAGTTGGGATATCAGAAATTATATGCATTAGCAACCCGACGGTTCTCATTTTATAATCATGAACATTTTCAGCTTTTTACAAACACATCAATGTGGTCCTCAACAGCCAAATGATTGCTAAGTACAGTGCATTCGGAAAGTATTCAGACCCCTTGACTTTTTCCACATTTTGTTACGTTACAGCCTTATAATAAAAAAATCGTTTTTTTTCACTCATCAATCTACACACAATACCCTATAATGACAAAGCAAAAACAGGTTTGTAGAAATTTTTGCTAAATTATTTAAAAAAAAACACTGAAATATTACATTTACATATGTATTCAGACCCTTTACTCAGAACTTTGAAGCACCTTTGGCAGCTATTACATCCTTGAGTCTTCTTCGGTATGACACTACAATCTTGGCACACCTGTATTTGGCTAGTTTCTCCCATTCTTCTCTGCAGATCCTCTCAAGCTCTGTCAGGTTGGATGGGGAGTGTCGCTGCACAGCTACTTTCAGGTCTCTCCAGATAGGTTCGATCGGGTTCAAGTCCGGGCTCTGGCTGGGCCACTCAAGGACATTCAGAGACTTGTCCCGAAGCGTTGTCTTGGCTGTGTGCTTAGGGTCATTGTCCTGTTTGAAGGTGAACCTTTGCCCCAGTCTGAGGTCCTGAGCGCTCTGGAGCAGGTTTTCATCAAGGATCTCTCTGTACTTTGCTCCGTTCATCATTCCCTCTATCTTGACTAGTGTCCCAGTCCCTGCCGCTGAAAAACATCCCCACAGCATGATGCTGCCACCACCGTGCTTTACCGTAGGGATGGTGCAAGGTTCCTCCAGACATGACGCTTGGCATTCAGGCCAAAGTGTTCAATCTTGGTTTCATCAGACCAGATAATCTTGTTCCTCATGACTCTCAGTCTTTAGGTGCCTTTTGGCAAACATTAAGCGGGCTGTCATGTGCCTTTTCCTGAGGAGGGGCTTCAGTCTGGCCACTCTACCATAAAGGCCTGATTGGTGGAGTGCTGCAGAAATGGTTGTCCTTCTGGAAGGTTCTCCCATCTCCACAGAGGAACTCTGGAGCTCTGTCAGAGTGACCATAGGGTCCTTGGTCACCTCCCTGACCAAGGCCATTCTCCCCCGATTGCTCAGTTTGACCGGACGACCAGCTCTAGGAAGAGTCTTGGTGGTTCCAAACTTCTTTCATTTAAGAATGATGGAGGCCAATTGAGTCACGTGACAAGATGGCGCATTGAACACACAGCGGTGCACATCACCTCAAGATAAAAATGTAATATTCAATATCAGTAAGTTAGACTAAATATTAGCACTTCATAAACTCGTGGGTAATAACATTCAATCTGGATAATAACACAAAATAAATAATAAGCCTAGAGAAATGTATCGACAAATATTACAACAACAAGCAACACTCAAACATGACGGAGGATAAACGAGGAGAATCAATCTCCAAGAGAAAACGCGACTCCTCGATGATGATTTATGCTTTTCACCACAGGGACTGGTAAGTGTGGAAAGCGATCTGTTGAAGCCGATAAATTACAAACTGGGCATACTAGAGTTGGTCAGTAAGGATGTAAAGGAGTTGAAGGTGAGTCTTGAAATGAGTGACGGAAAAGCTGCAATAATGGAGAAAGATACAAAAAAGCTAAAAGGGACAGTCACTAAGATAGAAACTGACATTAAGGAACTTAAAAAAGGAGAACAACTTTCTGAGAGAAGCCTTACTAGACATATGGACTAGATCGATGAGAGAAAATCTAGTACTTACGGGTATCCACGAAAAAGAAGGAGAGGTTACCGAAAAAATGGTGAAGGACTTCTTACAGCGCTTCAAATCCCACTCGATGCTGTCGATAAAATCCAACTCGAACGTGTACATCGTTTCGGACAAAGAGGACAGAGAAATGAGCGTACAATCGTTGCCAAATTTGCTTTCTTTAAGGAGGGATTATCAGTTCCCGAGGGAGATTCCAGAATGGCGCAACATTCTGTACCCAATCTTCAAGGAAAATAGATTAAAAGGGAAGCGTGTTGCTCTCGTAGTCGATAAACTGTATATTGACAACCAAATGTTCCGCGACACAAAGACTACTCCATGGCTATTCTGAAAGTTCTAATAGAGGAGTCGAATATTGGAACACCCAATACTAGCCATGGTAGGGATTGTAATAATAAAACACATTTATAGTATTTTATGAAGGGAGAAGACGGTATTACAGAAAGGATAACAAGTGAAATAATACATCTTCAAATATAACTAATTAGAACACAAATACTCAATCAACATAGTGGAGATAAAAACATAGCAAACAGAAGACATAGAAGGCACAGTATGTGGGTATGTGTAGATGTATTGTGATAGAAGGTGTGGTGTGCGTTTTTGTGTTTGGAAAAGTGTGGCGTTAGGTGGGTGAGAAAGGAAATGGTTGCATATCCCAGAACCAACGTGTGTCTGTGAGCAGAGGTTGTGAGAGAGAACTTTCAATTTTGTGCAGATGAGGGATATACATTTTAAAATAAAGTATATATCTAATTTATTTTTTTATTGTCCTATCATGATGGAATGGTCACCAACCCTATATCCTAGACACCCACCTGAGCGACCCATACACCAAAGAGAAGTCCCCATCTGTTTTATGGACCTGCTGTAAGTTGCCTATATGCAGCCAAAACAGAAAAATAAATGCGGTCAGAGACCTACTAGAGCAGCACCGCCCCCTCAAGATTCTGAGCCTGCCTGGCAGGGTTGGTCCTACAAAGCCAGAGCCCCCTGATGGGAGAGCATAATATAAAAGGAAATTCTCAAAGCTGCTAATGAGAACCTTGACGACCTTGTACCTAGCCGGTGGGGATTCCGGTGGGGTACCCCTACCCAGGTAGTGGCTGTGCTGGCAACACTGGCTGCAGTAACCCATGGGGAGGGGGTCACACTCGGACAATCAGAGAGGAGGCATATAATTGTGGCCCTGGTGGCACAAAATAATCAAAGGTCTGACTGCACGGAGATGCTTGGGAAAAATGGTTACAACGGGGGACCAGAGTGTTTGTGTCTCAGGGTAAGAGGGTGGATCTAATCTCCATCACCTAGGACTTGACATAGGTTAATCAAATCTCACATTTTTGTAAATTTTTGCTCAAGCTTGCATGCTTTCTCAAACAGCTGTAACTGTGTATGCATTCGTAAATCAGGTCCTTTCTTGAGTTGGGCTCTGGGATGTAACAACCGTTATGCATCTGAGCTTATGATTGATTGTGGAGGAAAGGGGTTGAGTGTGTTTGAGTATGTGCCGTTGTGTGTGTGTGTGTGTGTGTGTGTGTGTGTGTGTGTATCCCACATCTGTTACAAGGGGGTAAGGATGTTAGAGAGAATACAGTGGGGAAAAAAAGTATTTAGTCAGCCACCAATTGTGCAAGTTCTCCCACTTAAAAAGATGAGAGAGGCCTGTAATTTTCATCATAGGTACACGTCAACTATGAAAGACAAAATGAGGGGAAAAAATCCAGAAAATCACATTGTAGGATTTTTTATGAATTTATTTGCAAATTATGGTGGAAAATAAGTATTTGGTCAATAACAGAAGTTTCTCAATACTTTGTTAGTTACCCTTTGTTGGCAATGACACAGGTCAAACATTTTCTGTAAGTCTTCAAAAGGTTTTCACACACTGTTGTTGGTATTTTGGCCCATTCCTCCATGCTGATCTCCTCTAGAGCAGTGATGTTTTGGGGCTGTCGCTGGGCAACACAGACTTTCAACTCCCTCCAAAGATTTTCTATGGGGTTGAGATCTGGAGACTGGCTAGGCCACTCCAGGACCTTGAAATGCTTCTTACGAAGCCACTCCTTCGTTGCCCGGGCGGTGTGTTTGGGATCATTGTCATGCTGAAAGACCCAGCCACGTTTCATCTTCAATGCCCTTGCGGATGGAAGGAGGTTTTCACTCAAAATCTCACGATACATGGCCCCATTCATTCTTTCCTTTACACGGATCAGTCGTCCTGGTCCCTTTGCAGAAAAACAGCCCCAAAGCATGATGTTTCCAACCCCATGCTTCACAGTAGGTATTGTGTTCTTTGGATGCAACTCAGCATTCTTTGTCCTCCAAACACGACGAGTTGAGTTTTTACCAAAAAGTTCTATTTTGGTTTCATCTGACCATATGACATTCTCCCAATCCTCTTCTGGATCATCCAAATGCACTCTAGCAAACTTCAGATGGGCCTGGACATGTACTGGCTTAAGCAGGGGGACACGTCTGGCACTGCAGGATTTGAGTCCCTGGCGGCGTAGTGTGTTACTGATGGTAGCTTTGTTACTTTGGTCCCAGCTCTCTGCAGGTCATTCACTAGGTCCCCCCGTGTGGTTCTGGGATTTTTGCTTACCATTCTTGTGTTCATTTTGACCACACAGGGTGAGATCTTGCGTGGAGCCCCAGATCGAGGGAGATTATCAGTGGTCTTGTATGTCTTCCATTTCCTAATAATTGCTCCCACAGTTGATTTCTTCAAACCAAGCTGCTTACCTATTGCAGATTCAGTCTTCCCAGCCTGGTGCAGGTCTACAATTTTGTTTCTGGTGTCCTTTGACAGCTCTTTGGTCTTGGCCATAGTGGAGTTTGGAGTGTGACTGTTTGAGGTTGTGGACAGGTGTCTTTTATACTGATAACAAGTTCAAACAGGTGCCATCAATACAGGTAACGAGTGGAGGACAGAGGAGCCTCTGAAAGAAGAAGTTACAGGTCTGTGAGAGCCAGAAATCTTGCTTGTTTGTAGGTGACCAAATACTTATTTTCCACCATAATTTGCAAATAAATTCATAAAAAATCCTACAATGTGATTTTCTGGAAAAAAAATGCTCAATTTGTCTGTCATAGTTGACGTGTACCTATGATGAAAATTACAGGCCTCTCTTATCTTTTTGAGTGGGAGAACTTGCACAATTGGTGGCTGACTAAATACTTTTTCCCCCCACTGTAATAAGTTGCATGGACTCACTCTGTGTGCAATAAAATTATTTAACATGATTTTTGAATGACTACCTCATCTCTGTACCCCACACATACAATTATCTGTAAGGTCCCTCAGTCGAGCAGTGAATTTCAAACACAGATTCAACCACATGACCAGGGAGGTTTTTCAATACCTCACAAAGAAGGGCACCTATTTGTAGATGGGTAAAATAAAAAAAAGCATTTTGAGCATGGTGAAGTTAATAATTACACTTTGGATGGCATAGCAATACACCAGTCACTACAAAGATACAGGCGTCCTAACTCAGTTGCCGGAGTGGAAGGAAACCTCTCAGGGATTTCTCCATGACGCCAATGTTGAGTGTAAAACAGTTACAGAGTTTAATGGCTGTGATAGGAGAAAACTGAGGATGGATTAACAACATTGTAGTTAGTCCACAATAAAAACCTAATTGACAGAGTGAAAAGAACAAAGTCTGTACATAACACAGATATTTCAAAACATGCATCCAAGTAATGCTGCAAGAATTGTGGCAAAGCAACTCACTTCTTATCCTGAAGACAAAGTGTTATGTTTACGGCAATTCCAACACAACACATTACTGAGTACTACTCTCCATATTTTCAAGCATAGTGGTGGCTGCATAATGTTATGGGTATGCTTGTAATTGTTATGTACTAGAGAGTTTTTCAGGATACAAAAGAAACGGAATGGAAAACCTGGTTCAGTCTGCTTTCCACCAGACACTGGGAGATTAATTCACCTTTCAGCAGGACAATAACCTAAAATACAAGGCTGAATCTACACTGGAGTTGCTTACCAAGAAGACAGTGAATGTTTCTGAGCGGCCGAGTTATAGTTTGACTTAAGTTTACTTGAACATCTACGGCAATGGTTGTCTAGCAATGATCAACAACCAATTTGACAGGGCTTGAATATTTTTTTAAATAATAATGGGCAAATGTTGCACAATCCAGGTGTGGAAAGCTCTTAGAGACTTACCCAGAAAGACTCACAGCTGTAATCGCTGTCAAAGGTGCTTCTACAATGTATTGAAATTAGATATTAAATTAGATATTTCTGTATTTATTTTTCAAGATATTTGCAAAAATTTCTAAAAACATGTTTTCATTTTGTCATTATGGGGTATTGTGTGTAGATGGGTGAGAAAAAAATTATATTTAATCCATTTTGAATTCAGGCTGTAACAAAACAAAACCAAGAGGTATAAATACTTCCTGAAGGAACTGTACACCATGATGAAGCCTTGAACTTCCCTTGCTCAATAAGTACTGGGAACAGGTGAAATTCTACTGGCGTGACACAGACCAAGATGCTAGTACTATGTTAGAGAATCAATACTGTAATTTTACTGTGTTTGTTATTGTATTTCCTCTTTAATTTCCACCGTCTAGACCATCCATACTCAACTGGCTGACCGCGGACCAGATCCGGACCCAGAACAGGGTCAATACTGTCCGCACGTCTCCCCCCGGTATCATATAAACACACATAAGACATGGAAGAATGCATCGAATTGCAGGAAATTAGCTTTAAAACAGCAAAGAAAATCTCTGCCTCATGCAAAATGTGTAGAATGGCAGGAAATTAGCTTTAAAACTGCACATTTTCTCTCCACCAACAAGAGGGGTGTGAACAGTTTGGGGTCGCATGGGTTGCGAGGTGGTGGTTTGTTACTACGCAGATAAATAACATTATTCATCCGGACCTTTGCCACCTAGGACATTTGTGTGACTGGACCTTCTCAAATAGTACTTGAGTACCCCTGGTCTAGACCATCTCTTTCTCACCCCCCCCCCCCCCCCCCACACACATACACACACACACAATATGAAAACAGGTGCAATCACACACGTGTCCCTGTCCTGACACACACACAAATAACCATTATCGCCCCCAAATTCGTTCTAATCATGTGTGTCTGCTAGTTTTGTTCATTTCGCCTAATAAAGCTGAATCTGACAGCCACCTGTTGACATGCTTGAAAATGTATATATTTCTGGGAGCATACAGTCGTTGCAGATCTATGTGCCTCCAATTGCCTTTCAAACCACATACAATCAAAATGTCAATCAATAGAGAGGAAAAAGTATTGTGGATGAAATAACTGTATATTATATGTCCAAAAATAGCTCTGCAAGTCAAAAACAATCTACCAACGGTGTGAAAAGGAGACACAGTATGTAAATTGCTCTGAATGTGGTCTGCTTGCCACAGTCAGTATGCAAGACCTTACACGCAATTAGCTGTTGAGAGCATCTTGAAGTGGGGGGCAGCAGATGGCTGGAGGATTCTGGGTAAATATGCAAACCTTTCATTTGTCTGCAATGTCCCCTTCTGGCAGATACATCAGCAACTAGTGCAAACATCCTTTTCATGCGAGAAAGAAATTGCTACAAATTGGATGTTGGCGAAGAACATAGGATCAAGAAGCATCCAAAGTGTTGATCTGTGATCTTTTGAGAGCCAGGCAAAATCAAATGTTAGTCTGCCTTTATTAGAGACACCCACAGTGTCCTGGACTGTTATCCAGTGTCGATTCCAGTATGCAAAATTCTGACCATGGTTTAATAACTGTGCCTTACATTTTCATTATCAAAAACCCTATGTATTACTTTTATAAGGCCAGAATTAAGTACCAGTTTAGGACCCACAACCAATGTATCCATATGAAAACATGGACTTTTTTGTGTATTTTCCATTGCAATAGGTCTCATATTCAGCATACATCAGCTAATATGTATCTATTTCAACCTCATTGAAGGGAAAAGAGCATTATGTTGACACACCCCGCTTACACTAATGAGATCTCACACAGAGAGGTGAATCATGAAAACAATTATTCCATTAAGGCATTTGCATTTTCCTGATTATGATCACAGTATAACGCAATTACCGTAATAAGACTGGAACGGCGTATCCTTATTAGGTGTCTAAAACAAAAGAGAAAGGCACCGAGCAGTGGGAGTGACATCTGGTTGACTTTAAAAGTTCATGAAAGCAGTATTGTATGGCTTTATTCTAGTGCTTGAGTTAACCACTGCCGACTACGCTGGGTTCTGTGCGTTAGCTCAATGTAGTTCCGGCCTGTTTGTTAGAAATACCCTGGCTGATTTCTGGTCCCAGCGTGTCCCTGGATACACGTATGTACGTGCACACGCACACGTACAGAACACAGCCATTAGATATAGACATGAGTTGTACTGCATGATGTTTTTCAGTGCAGATTTTCATGATGAATCTGAAACTAATTTCCAACATTATATTGTCCAGAGACCACTCCAAACGAGTGGCGCTCCCCTTTACATAATGCACTTAAATCCTCGAATCAAATGTGTTATTCAAAATGCATACGGAATGAAAATGTCATGCCCATTGCTCAAAATAATGGCAGGTTGGTAGTAAATTGCATGTGAGCGAGACGAGAGCCTCTTAAGCAGCTCATTCCATAATTCAAAATGTATTATAATTGGCACAACCATAAAATATATGTTTCCCAGTAAATACTGATGGGCATCCGATAATTCAATTCACTCTATAGGCGGATTTTATACTACGCAGCATCAGTAGCTAATTTCCTTAGGGAAATTAATGTACCCTGCTCTTACCGGGGAGGTGGTGTAGAATGAATGCCTACCACTGTCTCAAGCGTAAATATTGACTGTGGGAGAATAAGATGGCCATATGTTAGGCCTTTACATGTGACAGCTAAATTTTGTCCATTGCAGAGGCATGCTGCACGTCTGGCATTTATAAGACCCCCAAGTTATTTATTGCATAAGCGAAATGTCCGGAATGATATGCTACAGGAGAGGACTGGGAAGAAAGTGTTGGGGGTTGGCGCTTACCCCCAAGTGTATTCTGTATTCCTACTGTAACATGCATGAGCTCTTGAATGCAACCTCATGGCCTGTTTGCACAGGTGTTCCTTGTTGTTAATGAAAGGTCCAATGCAGCCATTTTTATCTCAATATTAAATCATTTCTGGGTAACAATTAAGTAACTTACTGTGATTGTTTTCAATCAAAATGGTCAAAAAGAAACAAAAATAGCTTCATAGCAAGAGCAATTTCTCAAGCAAGAATTTTGCTAGGACTGTCTGGGAGTGGTCTGAGTGGGGAGGGGAAAACTGAAAACGAGCTGTTATTGGCAGAGATGTTTGGAACGGTCTTTCTTATTAACTAATTTACTGCCTGGTGAAGTCACCACAGGCCAAAACTCCATCCCACCAAAACAAGCATACATTTCAGGCTGTCTTTTCAAACAGCTCTCACACTAAAGGGCATTATAATTTTCACAATTTCACAGTATTATTCCAACCTCATAGTGTGGAACTATACATAAAACATTGGAAAATCACATTTTTGACTGCACTAGACATTTAAGGGCGTGGCCTCAGTTAGGGCTGTTGGGTTGACCATATTACCGCCACACCGGCTGTCACAAGTCATGAAGGAAGTCAAATTCCCCATGTAATTAGGCTTCTCCAAGCTCTGTTGCAGCTGCTGGTCATTAGTAGCCTACCAAACTTGATAATTGCCTGGTACTCAGCACACTATTGTCCCTCTAATCAGTCTGAAGTCAATGGAAATGTATTCGAAAATCTAATCAAACAATTAATGAGAGCCCATGAGCTGATGTTTCTATAGGCTATGCAATTGCGTGAGTAAACAGATTGAATGCCGCTAATAAAAGAGGAGGATACCATCAGCTTTCTATAGGCTAGGCCTACTATATTTATTTCTCAACTTTCCTAATATTAAGTACATTGATTATATTTACAACAGGAGTATAGCCTACCTGGCTGGCAAGAAAATAAACCACTGGGAAAAGCGTCCTCCATGCGCTATTTAAGTGCATAGATTACATGTAAAAAAAAATCCCGCTGCCCGTTTCCATACAGGTGCATGATAATGGTCAATTTTAAATCAAAACAAATTTCACAAATATATTATTTAGTATACTGTATGTGAAGACAGGATTAAATCAAGAATAGTCTGATGGGTGACAATATTAGCCTATCACTTGTGAATTATACAGCTCTGGAAAAAATTAAGAGACCACTGCACATTTTTCTTAAATCAGCATCTCTACATGTATGACAGCCATTCCATTCCAGTGTAAGTTGAAGTCCAACACAGGCACACCTCATTCTACTGAATTAAGTACTGATTAGGTGATCACCTGAACCAAATCTTATTTAACGAGGAAAAGTATAAAAATCACTGCTGTGGTCATCACTATCCTCTTGCAATAGGACCAGTTGGATGGGAAAAACTGTGCCAATAGTAACTCAAAAGTAATATTAATCAAAAAATAACAATTGACCATGCAAAAAGAGTTGAAAAGGAACGTTTTGAGTGAGGAAAAGGAGGGTTCAATTCTGGCTTTACTGGCAGAGGGATACAGTGAGCGTCAGGTTGCTTCCATCCTTAAAATTTCAAAGACGGCGGTTCATAAGAACAAGGTCAAGCAGCAGATGCCAACTCATTCGAATGTCACTCAACAACCATAGGATGACATCAAGTGACCTACAAAAATAATGGCAAAGTGCAGCTGGGGTGAAGTGCATGGCGAGGACGGTTCGAAACAGGCTCCTAGGGGCAGGGCTGAAGTCATGCAAAGCTAGAAAAAAGCCCTTCATCAATGAGAAGCAAAGAAGAGCCAGGCTGAGGTTTGCAAAAGACCATAAGGATTGGACCGTAGAGGACTGGAGTAAGGTCATCTTCTCTGATGAGTCCAATTTTCAGCTTTGCCCAACACCTGGTCGTCTAATGGTTAGACAGAGACCTGGAGAGGCCTACAAGCCACAATGTCTCGCACCCACTGTGAAATTTGGTGGAGGATCGGTGATGATATGGGGGTGGTTCAGCAAGGCTGGAATCGGGCAGATTTGTCTTTGTGAACGACGCATGAATCAAGCCACGTACAAGGTTGTCCTGGAAGAAAACGTGCATCCTTTTGCTCTGACATTGTTCCCCAACATTGAGGATTGGTTTTTCCAGCAGGACAATGCGCCATGCCACACAGCCAGGTCAATCAAGGTGTGGATGGAGGACCACCAGATCAAGACCCTGTCATGGCCAGCCCAATCTCCAGACCTGAACCCCATTGACAACTTCTGGAATGTGATCAAGAGGAAGATGGATGGTCACAAGCCATCAAACAAAGCCGAGCTGCTTGAATTTTTGCACCAGGAGTGGCATAAAGTCACCCAACATCAATGTGAAAGACTGGTGGAGAGCATGCCAAGACGCATGAAAGCTGTGATTGAAAATCAGGGTTATTCCACCAAATATTGATTTCTGAACTCTTCCTAAGTTAAAAAATTAGTATTGTGTTGTTTAAAAATGAACATGAACTTATTTTCTTTGCATTATTCGAGGTATGACAACACTACATCTTTTTTGTTATTTTCACCAGTTGTCATTTTCTCCAAATAAATGCTCTAAATGACATTATTTTTATTTGGAATTTGGGAGAAATGTTGTCAGTAGTTTATAGAATAAAACAAACATGTTAATTTCACCCAAACACACACCTATAAATAGTAAAACCAGAGAAATTTATATTTTTGCAGTGGTCTCTTAATTTTTTCCAGAGCTGTATATTCTCACTTGTGAATGATGCCCAAAATAGGAAACAATGCCTTTTTTTTGCTACATAGTCGCACACCTCATGTAGCCTAGCCTATAGGCCTATATATTTTAATAAGGTTTGTATCACAACTAAAGTGGCCAAATAACTTCTTAAAATTAAGCATGTTCATCCGATTTACAAGGGGTGTAGAGCCTAACTGCCATTAATAAGCAGCGCGTGAGTTTCACATTTCGGGAAGATAATTTTGACCATAAAAATGCACCTTTATAATAAAAGCATTACATGCATAATTGCATTTGCGGTCACTAATGGAACACTCACGCTTATAGCCTACTACCATGTGCGCATTGCTGCACTTATAATGTGAAGACATATCCTAGTAGTTTAACAACATTTTAAGCTAAACCTGCTGATCTGTTGTGTCGGCCACATTGCGTAAAACAGTTTTTTTTATGCTAGTGGTTGTATTAATTTGGGATATATTATATCCCACAACTGTCCCAGAAAATGTTTGGAATATTTATTTCTCGCACAGAATACAATAGGTCAACTTTTGTACTATGGGGATAGTAGATTGACATAGGCTAGTGCTTTTGCTGTTCGTTAGGCCTACTCGTCTTGTTGGCTGACGAAAAGTAAATGTGGACAGTTCTTCCAACATCTTCAATATGCACCTCGGAATTGGATAAGGATGCGCGCAGTTGCGTCCCAGATGTGTCTGTCTTAACTTGTAGACTGTGAGAAATACCCGATCACCTGACGGAGAGCCGTGCGAGTGAGAGACTTTTCGGATTGCGCAGCACACTCAGGGAGAAGGGCATAACGCAGCACTCCAGGCCGCAAAAGGCATGGATTATTTTAGGGTGCATTACAGCCACAAAGGGGGTGCCAACGTGAAATTCGAGGCATTATCAAGTGCTTGTCAAATTGTGAATGAGAGACGATTGGAGTGTGTACAACCTCCACAAAAAAAAAAGCAGAGCTCATGCTTTTCAAGCGACTTTTTTCAAATCATCATTAGAGTCTCATCATGCAGCCTTACAACGTTTAAAAAATCTAAACATATAGCCCAACGTTTGTAGATCAACTAAAGTTACATGAATAACTCTAAATTAAGCATATAGGAGTACCTATTTATTTGTTAACTTCTCAACACAGAATAGCCGCATGTGCGCACTCCCGCAAATCATTTGGATAAATTGTATTTTTCATACTATAAACTAATATAAAGTAATGCTACGGAATTCTAAGCAAATCTTGTCTGCTAAATGAACTAGTGTAGCCCACAGCCATTTGGCATAGCCACATCAGGACCTAAAATAAATAACTCAGAGTATGCTATTATTTTCTTCTGAAATAGACCACATTTTCTTCATATCATGCTTCTTTAGACCGGTCTAAAATAAATAATGGATTTATTGTGAAGGTTTAGGCTATATTACATGGATTTATTAGACTTTTTTAAATGGCTTGTAGGCTATGTGTGGAAGCCAGGAGCTAAATGTGTTTATGGTAATTAACGGTCAATTACCGTGAGACAAACAGTTATTTGCTTGACAATCACCTTGACAGTCACTGGCTGACGAAATGTCGTGACCACAGCCCTAGCCTCAGGTTTAAAGGTTTGGCCATCAGTTCAGTCAGGGTATTCCCTTGCTTTGTGTTGGTTGGCATGCACTGGGAGGAAAAGAGTGATGATGTAGTGATTATGGGTAGCATAAGTAAGTAAGGAATTGTAAGAGTAGTTTTTCAACCTTTTCAGGCTGGAGTTCCAAATATCGGTTGCCTCCAGTCAGTTTTTTTATTTTTATTTGAGTAATGTCAGTATGCACTCAATGTTCCAAAATGTGATTGTAATGCAACAGGACAGTTAACCTGTGCTGCCCTCAAACCAAGACAAAATGCCTGCTTATTATCTATAGCCTGTTTCAACTTGTCAATTTCAAATTATTTTCTAAAAACTGTTTCAATTGAGGTGTGTTCCGCCTCATTAATTCACATAGAAGTAGCCCATTTCACTGTTGCGGACAATTTATCTTTGAGGCTTTACTGAGCCGGACAAACTTCTCTCTTCGAGAGCACAAGCACTTCCCCAGTGCTTCCCCAGATCAAGTATGCAGACATTTGCACAGTCTTGCATGAACTTTTCCCCCTGGCACATTTTCTGGCTGTCCCTCACATTGCCTTCATTGTTTTCCTTACAAATAATATGGACGTGTGCGGAACGATATACAGAAAATAAGGCATTTACTTTGATAGGAACTATCCCCTATCAAAGTAAATGCCTTATTTTCTGTATATCGTGTTGTCGTTTCTACTGTAGCAGACCATATGTATGGAGCATAATATATTTACTGTTTTATTCACATTTTCAAGTACTGGTGACCTAACATGCATTATGAATCTTGCATAGATTGTAATGGACACATATGATATTGGATGTACTGATTATGAATAGCTAATGCTAAGCTATTTTCATCTGTGTGGCGCAATGTTTGTTGACATCATACAATGCATTCTGGGTGTCACGTAAATGTCTGTCAGGCCAAAGATGTTATAACAAAATGAGGAGAATGGATAGTTCACTGAACTTTTGAGTAAACTTCTGGAAGTGAATGTTGGTAATAATAATAATAATAATAATAATAATATGCCATTTAGCAGACGCTTTTATCCAAAGCGACTTACAGTCATGCGTGCATACATTTTTGTGTATGGGTGGTCCCGGGGATCGAACCCACTATCTTGGCGTTACAAGCGCCGTGCTCTACCAGCTGAGCTACAGAGGGCCACCCCCTTCAACATGCATACTGCAAACAGAACTAATCTTGTCTCCTCTTATCCTTGGTTGACAGGAGAAAACAAACATGGCGGCGCGCACAAACTACCCATCGTCAGCTTACTTTCGATTTTTTGAAAGTGTGTTACTCCATTACTTCGATCAATGGTGAGCTGACCCGTGATGTGACAAATTGTAAATAGTCATTGCTATTAGCTAATTCATATTATGGTTTCTGTCAGCAGAGAGTTAGCTAAATATGACCACTTGTGTTATATCAATCTTTCCTCAGTTAGCACGAGGACTAATGTAGTCTACATTTTCTTGTTTAGATGATTGTGTTATGCTGTCGCTACTTCTGTGAATGTCTGAACATTGCATCCAAAAATAAATTGGTCACATTCAGGACATAACGTTGTAAGGACTGTGTTTGTGCAAAATGGTTCTGTGAAAAAACAGTGGCCAGCTCAAACGCTGACTGTTACGTCAATCGTAACTGGATGTTCGAAATGAGCGTTCTAATCACACCGGTTTGAGCGAACGCTGCAGGGAATACTGTTGAATGATCACAACCGTGTGTTGGTACGTGTCAAAGGTTTAATGTAATTCCCCAAGTCCACCAATATCTGTTCTCCTCCCTGGGCACGCCTTCCTGTAAGTGTTGCAACACTGTCTTCGTTTGATTGAAGTGGATTTATTGTGTCAGCAACCCTCTAAATGTAATCATTGTCTTGTTGCACAACATTTGAGCTCTTATTGAAAAACCTATTATCGATTTGTAACGCCTTATCTTTGCCTTTTATTCCCATGCTCCATCCCTGATGTATAAAAACCTGTTTTACCGTAGCATTGTTTAGTTGTATTTAGTTATTTATCAGAGGACCTCGGCTCTTTAAACCAGGTGATGTATATCGGCTACAAACCTTCAGTGCTTCACTGTTCAAACAATGGCGGTGTGGCACTTGCAGTAATGACATTGTTTATATGAGTGGTGTTTTCAAAGGTGTGTAGGGAATTGTGGTTGGCATTCTGGACCAACACTGGTTAATTGTGTATGGTATTTAATTAGTTCTTACTTGCTCTTTCTCTCACTGCCTCTCCCTTTCCTTCTATCTCCCCCTCTTACACTCAGACAGACTGCATTTGTATCGGCTGGGAATGACAATGAAAGGTGCACATTGTTATATTAGCAAAACACTGCTTCAATGATATTATGTAAAGGGTTACATTTAAACATTTTCAAAATACTTAGTTTACAATATCTACATAAATTCAGCAATTGCATTCAAATATTACTCTGTAGGCTACTGACCTATTCAAAGCTTCCTCTGCCTATAGTTATAGAACACAACCTGCAGGAGGTTTGTTGTGAATGAGTGGGAGGAAATGGAAAAGTTCTGAACGATGAGTGTTTCTTGGTGGCAAGGACACACCCAAGAAACACCACACCAAACCACACCCCCAAGCCAACTCATATTTGGCTTCTGTCATGGCCGCCAGCATTTCTTGAGGAGCAAGCCAAAAAACAATGCCAAATCAGTGGGTGTAGTTCACCTTTAACAGAAAATCCCCTTCCAGTGTAAAAAACATGGAAATTAAAAACAAACTGCTTTAAGTAAGAAGTAGGCATTGGTCTGTAGCTGAAAAATAAATAATTCACATGAGCACCACAATGCTTACTCCACCCATGCTCCACCAAGGTTTTTCAGCACACTGCTTTGATCTAGTACAGTAGCCAGGTTGGTTTATTGTACTTAAAACAATGTATATGCAGGTTGCTTATGATTCAAACAGCTTAATTCATACTCTTAGAGGAGGTGCTCCCACAATGTGATTTGTACCGCATAAAAGTTAAAGTATTGGATTCTTCACACCACACTAATCCCGTTCCAGTATATTTTCAAGCTTTAAAAACAACAACATTATATGATAACAAGCTTTGCTTATATACTTAGAGTTCAATGTTTCACCAATTAAGGCATATTGAGTCTGGCTCTCGAGGAACCCTGTGTCTCGCGCTCCAGATGAGATACAGTGCCTTGCAAAAGTATTCATCCCCCTTGGCATTTTTCCTATTTTGTTGCATTAAAACCTGTCATTTAAATGGATTTTTATTTGGATTTCATGTAATGGACATACACAAAATTGTCCAAATTGGTGAAGTGAATGAACTTGTTTCAAAAAATTCCAAAAAATTAATAACGCAAAAGTGGTGCGTGCATATGTATTCACCCCCTTTGCTATGAAGCCCCTAAATAAGATCTGGTGCAACCAATTACCTTCAAAAGTCACATACAGTGGGGAAAAAAAGGATTTAGTCAGCCACCAATTGTGCAAGTTCTCCCACTTAAAAAGATGAGAGAGGCCTGTAATTTTCATAATAGGTACACGTCAACTATGACAGACAAATTGAGAAAAAAAAATCCAGAAAATCACATTGTAGGATTTGTAATGAATTTATATGCAAATTATGGTGGAAAATAAGTATTTGGTCACCTACAAACAAATAAGATTTCTGGCTCTCACAGACCTGTAACTTCTTCTTTAAGAGGCTCCTCTGTCCTCCACTCGTTACCTGTATTAATGGCACCTGTTTTAACTTGTTATCAGTATAAAAGACACCTGTCCACAACCTCAAACGGTCACACTCCAAACTCCACTATGGCCAAGACCAAAGAGCTGTCAAAGGACACCAGAAACAAAATTGTAGACCTGCACCAGGCTGGGAAGACTGAATCTGCAATAGGTAAGCAGCTTGGTTTGAAGAAATCAACTGTGGGAGCAATTATTAGGAAATGGAAGACATACAAGACCACTGATAATCTCCCTCGATCTGGGGCTCCACGCAAGATCTCACTCCGTGTGGTCAAAATGATCACAAGAACGGTAAGCAAAAATCCCAGAACCACACGGGGGGACCTAGTGAATGACCTGCAGAGAGCTGGGACCAAAGTAACAAAGCCTACCATCAGTAACACACTACGCCGCCAGGGACTCAAATCCTGTAGTGTCAGACGTGTCCCCCTGCTTAAGCCAGTACATGTCCAGGCCCGTCTGAAGTTTGCTAGAGTGCATTTGGATGATCCAGAAGAGGATTGGGAGAATGTCATATGGTCAGATGAAACCAAAATATAACTTTTTGGTAAAAACTCAACTCGTCGTGTTTGGAGGACAAAGAATGCTGAGTTGCATCCAAAGAACACCATACCTACTGTGAAGCATGGGGATGGAAACATCATGCTTTGGGGCTGTTTTTCTGCAAAGGGACCAGGACGACTGATCCGTGTAAAGGAAAGAATGAATGGGGCCATGTATCGTGAGATTTTGAGTGAAAACCTCCTTCCATCAGCAAGGGCATTGAAGATGAAACGTGGCTGGGTCTTTCAGCATGACAATGATCCCAAACACACCGCCCGGGCAACAAAGGAGTGGCTTCGTAAGAAGCATTTCAAGGTCATGGAGTGGCCTAGCCAGTCTCCAGATCTCAACCCCATAGAAAATCTTTGGAGGGAGTTGAAAGTCCGTGTTGCCCAGCGACAGCCCCAAAACATCACTGCTCTAGAGGGGATCTGCATGGAGGAATGGGCCAAAATACCGGCAACAGTGTGTGAAAACCTTGTGAAGACTTACAGAAAACGTTTGACCTGTGTCATTGCCAACAAAGGGTATATAACAAAGTAATGAGAAACTTATGTTATTGACCAAATACTTATTTATATAATAATTTGCAAATAAATTCATAAAAAATCCTACAATGTGATTTTCTGGATTTTTTTTTCTCATTTTGTCTGTCATAGTTGACGTGTACCTATGATGAAAATTACAGGCCTCTCTCATCTTTTTAAGTGGGAGAACTTGCACAATTGGTGGCTGACTAAATACTTTCTTCCCCACTGTAATTAGTTAAATAAAGTCCACCTGTGTGCAATCTAAGTGTCACATGATCTGTCACATGATCTCAGTCTATATACACCTGTTCTGAAAGGCCCCAGAGTCTGCAACACAACTAAGCAAGGAGCACCACCAAGCAAGTGGCAAAATGAAGACCAACGAGCTCTCCAAACAGGTCAGGGACAAAGTTGTGGAGAAGTACAGATCAGGGTTGGGTTATAAAAAAATATAAGAAACTTTGAACATCCCACGGAGCACCATTAAATCCATTATTAAAAAATGGAAAGAATATGGCACCACAACAAACCTACCAAGAGAGGGAAGCAAACCAAAACTCACCGACCAGGCAAGGAGGGCATTAATCAGAGAGGCAACAAAGAGACAAAAGATAACCCTGAAGGAGCTGCAAAGCTCCACAGTGGAGATTGGAGTATCTGTCCATAGGTCACTTTAAGCTGTACACTCCACAGAGCTGGGCTTTATGGAAGAGTGGCCAGAAAAAAGCCATTTCTTAAAGAAAAAAATAAGCAAACACGTTTGGTGTTCTCCAAAAGCCATGTGGGAGACTCCCCAAACCTCTTGAAGAAGGTATTCTGGTCAGATTAAAATTAATTTGAGCTTTTTGGCCATCAAGGAAAACGCTGTCTGGCGCAAACCCAACACCTCTCATCACCCCGAGAACACCATCCTCTGCTGTGGGGATGTTTTTCATTGGCAGGGACTGGGAAACTGGTCAGAATTGAAAGAATGATGGATTGCGCTAAATACAGGAAAATTCTTGAGGGAAACCTGTTTCATTCTTCCAGAGATTTGAGAATGGGACGGAGGTTCACCTTCCAGCAGGACATTGACCCTAAGCATGCTGCCAAAGCAACACTCGATTGGTTTAAGGGGAAACATTTAAATGTCTTGGAATGGCTTAGTCAAAGCCCGGACCTCAATCCAATTGAGAATATGTGGCATTCTGCCTAGAAGGTCAGCATCCCGGAGTCACCTCTTCACTGTTTACGTTGATACTGGTGTTTTGCAGGTACAATTTAATGAAGCTGCCAGTTGAGGACCTGTGAGGAGTCTGTTTCTCAAACTAGACACTAATGATTTTGTCCTCTTGCTCAGTTGTGTACCGGGGCCTCCCACTCCTCTTTCTATTCTGGTTAGAGCCAGTTTGTGCTGTTCTGTGAAGGGAATAGTACACAGCATTGTACGAGATCGTCAGTTTTTTTGGCAATTTCTTGCATGTAATAGCCTTCATTTCTCAGAACAAGAATAGACTGACGAGTTTCAGAAGAAAGTTATTTGTTTCTGGCCACTTTGTTCCTGTAATCGAACCCACAATTGCTGATGCTCCAGATACTCAACTAGTCTCAAGAAGGCCAGTTTTCAGCTGTGCTAACATAATTGCAAAAGGGTTTTCTAATGATCAATTAGCCTTTTAAAATGATAAAGTTGGATTAGCAAACACAACGTGCCATTGGAACACAGGACTGATGGTTGCTGATAATGGGCCTATGTACACACGTAGATATTCCATTAAAAATCAGGCAATTCCAGCTACAATAGCCATTTAAAACATTAACAATGTCTACACTGTATTTCTGATCAATTTGATGTTATTTTAATGGACAAAAAAAATGCTTTTCTTTCGAAAACAAGGACATTTCTAAGTGACCCCAAACCTTTGAACGGTAGTGAGTACCAGTCAAAAGTTTAGACACACCTACTCATTCAAGCGTTTTTCTTTATTTGTACTATTTTCGACAAAACTATGAAATAACACATATGGAATCATGTAGTAACCAAAAAAATGTTTAACAAATCAAAATACATTTTATCTTTGAAATTCTTCAAATAGCCACCCTTTAACTTGATGACAACTTTGCACACTCTTGGCATTCTCTCAACCAGCTTCATGAGGTAGTCACCTGGAATGCATTTCAATTAACAGGTGTGCCTTGTTAAAAGTTAATTTGTGGAATTTCTTTCCTTCTTACTTCGTTTGAACCATTCAGTTGTATTGTGACAAGGTAGGGGTGGTATACAGAAGATAGCCCTATTTGGTAAAATACCAAGTCCATATTATGGCAAGAACAGCTCAAATAAGCAAAGAGAAATGACAGTCCTTCATTACTATTCAAAACATGAAGGTCAGTCAATCCGGAAATTTCAAGAACTTTGAAAGTTTCTTCAAGTGCAGTCGCAAAAACCATCATGATGAAACTGGCTCTCATGAGTACCGCCACAGGAAAGGAAGACCCAGAGTTACCTCTGCTGCAGAGGATAAGTTCATTAGAGTTACCAGCCACAGAAATTGCAGCCCAAATAAATGCTTCACAGAGTTTAAGTAACAGACACATCGCAACATCAATTGTTCAGAGGAGACTGCGTGAATCAGGCCTTCGTAGTCGAATTGCTGCAAAGAAATCACTACTAAAGGACACCAATAATAAGAAGAGTCTTGCTTGGGCCAAGAAACACGAGCAATGGACATTAGACCGGTGGAAATCTGTCCTTTGGTCTGATGAGTCCAAATTTGAGATTTTTGGTTGTAAGCGCCATTTCTTTGTGAGACGCAGAGTAGCTGAACGGATGATCTCCACATGTGTGGTTCCCACCGTGAAGCATGTAGGAGGAGGTGTGATGGTGTGGGGGTCCTTTGCTGTTGACACTGTTGGTGATTTATTTAGAATTCAAGGTGTGCTCAACCAGCATGTCTACCACAGCTTTCTGCAGCGATACGCCATCCCATCTGGTTTGGGCTTAGTGGGACTATCATTTGTTTTTTAACAGGACAATGACCCAACACACCTCCAGGCTGTGTAAGGGCTATTTGACCAAGAAGAAGAGAGATTGAGTGCTGCATCAGATTACCTGTCCTCCACAGTCAACCGACCTCAACCCAATTGAGATGGTTTGGGATGTGTTGGACCACAGAGTGAAGGAAAAGCAGCCAACAAGTTCTCAGCATGCCTGGGAACTCCTTCAAGACTGTTGTAAAATCATTCCAGGTGAAGCTGGTTGAGAGAATGCCAGGAGCATGCAAAGCTGTCATCAAAGCAAAGGGTGGCTACACTGCTCAAAAAAATATAGGGAACACTAAAATAACACATCCTAGATCTGAATGAATGAAATAATCTTATTAAATACTTTTTTCTTTACATAGTTGAATGTGCTGACAACAAAATCACACAAAAATTATCAATGGAAATCAAATGTATCAACCCATGGAGGTCTGGATTTGGAGTCACACTCATAATTAAAGTGGAAAACCACACTACAGGCTCATAACAACTTTGATGTAATGTCCTTAAAACAAGTCAAAATGAGGCTCAGTAGTGTGTGTGGCCTCCACGTGCCTGTATGACCTCCCTAAAACGCCTGGGCATGCTCCTGATGAGTTGGCGGATGGTCTCCTGAGGGATCTCCTCCCAGACCGGGACTAAAGCATCCGCCAACTCCTGGACAGTCTGTGGTGCAACGTGGCGTTGGTGGATGGAGCGAGACATGATGTCCCAGATGTGCTCAATTGGATTCAGGTCTGGGGAACGGGCGGGCCAGTCCATAGCATCAATGCCTTCCTCTTGCAGGAACTGCTGACACACTCCAGCCACATGAGGTCTAGCATTGTCTTGCATTAGGAGGAACCCAGGGCCAACCGCACCAGCATATGGTCTCACAAGGGGTCTGAGGATCTCATCTCGGTACCCAATGGCAGACAGGCTACCTCTGGCGAGCACATGCAGGGCTGTGCGGCCCCCCAAAGAAATGCCACCCCACACCATGACTGACCCACCGCCAAACCAGTCATGCTGGAGGATGTTGCAGGCAGCAGAATGTTCTCCACAGCGTCTCCAGACTCTGTCACGTCTGTCACATGTGCTCAGTGTGAACCTGCTTTCATCTGTTCATCTTTGAAGAGCACAGGGCGCCAGTGGCGAATTTGCCAATCTTGGTGTTCTCTGGCAAATGCCAAACGTCCTGCACGGTGTTGGGCTGTAAGCACATCCCCCACCTGTGGACGTCGGGTCCTCATACCACCCTCATGGAGTCTGTTTCTGACCGTTTGAGCAGACACATGCACATTTCTGGCCTGCTGGAGGTCATTTTGCAGGGTTCTGGCAGTGCTCCTCCTGCTCCTCCTTGCACAAAGGCGGAGGTAGCGGTCCTGCTGCTGTGTTGTTGCCCTCCTACGACCTCCTCCACGTCTCCTGATGTACTGGCCTGTCTCCTGGTAGCGCCTCCATGCTCTGGACACTTCGCTGACAGACACAGCAAACCTTCTTGCCACAGCTCGCATTGATGTGCCATCCTGGATGAGCTGCACTACCTGAGCCACTTGTGTGGGTTGTAGACTCCGTCTCATGCTACCACTAGAGTGAAAGCACCGCCAGCATTCAAAAGTGACCAAAACATCAGCCAGGAAGCATAGGAACTGAGAAGTGGTCTGTGGTCACCACCTGCAGAACCACTCCTTTATTGGGGGTGTCTTGCTAATTGCCTATAATTTCCACCTGTTGTCTATTCCATTTGCACAACAGCATGTGAAATGTATTGTCAATCAGTGTTGCTTCCTAAGTGGATTGACTTGGAGTTACATTGTGTTGTTTAAGTGTTCCCTTTATTTTTTTGAGCAGTGTATATATATATATATATTCTTTTTTGTAACACTTTTTTGGTTACTACTTGATTTCAAATGTGTTATTTCATAGTTTGGATGTCTTCACTATTATTCTACAATGTAGAAAAATAGTAAAAATAAAGAAAAACCCTTAATTGAGTAGGTGTCCAAACTTTTGACTGGTTCTGTACATACGGTGTGCTACAGTAGAAATTACAACACAATATACAGAGAATAAAGCACTTACTTTGGTTGGAATGCACACATATCCAAAGTTATTATTTGTAAGGAAAACAAAAATGAAGGCAATGCGAGAGCCAGCCAGAAAATGGGCCAGGGGAAAAGTTAATGCTCGACTCCGGAAATGTTTGCATACTTGATCTGCGGAAACACTGGGAAAGTGATTGTGCTCTCATCGAAGAGAGAAGTTTGTCCGGCTCAGTAAAGCCTCAAACATAAATTGTCTGCAACAGAAAAATGAGCTACTTCTTATGTGAATATTTGTAACTCACAATTGAAAAGGTTAATATAATGCCACGTTCACGTGCTAGTTGGGAAATCAGAAATTTCAACAAGTCGACTAGCATGTGAACGTGGCATAAGCATTGCTGTCTGCCTGTCCGACCTCAGAAACAATGTTTTACTTTTCAATTTCAATCTCTGTAGTACAATACATAGAGTTAACGGTGTCCAGAAGAAACCACACAACCTTTTCTGAGCCAGTCAAAATCACACATCGTCATTGTTATGGACATATCCAAGTTAATGCCAATAGAAAAAAGCTCAAACAAATGAAAATGCAGCTAGTGTACTGTCATTCCAGGTTCAATGTTTGACATGACTGAGTTAGCTGAATTTGGCTAGCTAGCTAGTAAGAACGTTATTTACATTTTAGTCATTTAGCAGACGCTCTTATCCAGAGTGACTTACAGTTAGTGCATACATTTTTTTTTTTCATACTGGTCCCCCATGGGAAACAAACCCACAACCCTGGCGTTGCAAAGGCCATGTTCTACCAACTGAGCTACACGGGACTATCCAACCTGCATAGCAACCATGTGTCAACCAAAGTGAGTACACCCCTAAGTGAAAATGTCCACATTGGGCCCAAAATGTCAATATTTTGTGTGGCCACCATCATTTTCCAGCACTGCCTTAACCCTCTTGGGCATGGAGTTCACCAGAGCTTCCTCTTCCACTCCTCCATGACGACATCACGGAGCTGGTGGATGTTAGAGACCTTGCACTCCTCCACCTTCCATTTGAGGATGCCCCACAGATGCTAAATAGGGTTTAGGTCTGGAGACATGCTTGGCCAGTCCATCACCTTTACCCTCAGCTTCTTTAGCAAGGCAATGGTCGTCTTGAAGGTGTGTTTGGGGTCGTTATCATGTTGGAATACTGCCCTGCGGCCCAGTCTCCGAAGGGAGGGGATCATGCTCTGCTTCAGTATGTCACAGTACATGTTGGCATTCATGGTTCCCTCAATGAACTGTAGCTCCCCAGTGCCGGCAGCACTCATGCAGCCCCAGAACATGACACTCCAACCACCATGCTTGACTGTAGGCAAGACACACTTGTCTTTGTACTCCTCACCTGGTTGCCGCCACACACGCTTGACACCATCTGAACCAAATAAGTTTATCTTGGTCTCATCAGACCACAGGACATGGTTCCAGTAATCCATGTTCTTAGTCTGCTTGATCTCAGCAAACTATTTGCGGGCTTTCTTGTGCATCATCTTTAGAAGAGGCTTCCTTCTGGGACGACAGCCATGCATACCAATTTGATGCAGTGTGCGGCATATGGTCTGAGCACTGACAGGCTGACCCCCCGCCCCTTCAACCTCTGCAGCAATGCTGGCAACACTCATACATCTATTTCCCAAAGACAACCTCTGGATATGACGCAGAGCACGTGCATTCAACTTCTTTGGTCGACCATCAGATTTTCTATGGGATTAAGGTGTGGAGACTGGCTAGGCCACTCCAGGACCTTAATGTGCTTCTTCTTGAGGCACTCCTTTGTGGCCTTGGCCGTGTGTTTTGGGTCATTGTCATGCTGGAATACCCATTCACGACCCATTTTCAATGCCCTGGCTGAGGGAAGGAGGTTCTCACCCAAGATTTGACGGTACATGGCGCCGTCCATTGTCCCTTTAATGCGGTGAAGTTGTCCTGTCCCCTTAGCAGAAAAACACCCCCAAAGCATAATGGTTCCACCTCCATGTTTGACGGTGGGGATGGTGTTCTTGGGGTCATAGGCAGCATTCCTCCTCCTCCAAACACGGCAAGTTGAGTTGATGCCAAAGAGCTAGATTTTGGTCTCATCTGACCAGAACACTTTCACCCAGTTCTCCTCTGAATCATTCAGATGTTCATTGGCAAACTTCAGACGGGCCTGTATATGTGCTTTCTTGAGCAGGGGGACCTTGCGGGCGCTGCAAGATTTCAGTTCTTTACGGCGTAGTGTGTTACCAATTGGTTTCTTGGTGACTATGGTCTCAGCTGCCTTGAGATCATTGACAAGATCCTCCTGTGTAGTTCTGGGCTGATTCGTCACCATTGTCATGATCATTGCAACTCCACGAGGTGAGATCTTGCATGGCGCCCCAGGCCGAGGGAGATTGACAGTTATTTTGTGTTTCTTCCATTTACAAATAATCACACCAACTGTTGTCACCTTCTCACCAAGCTGCTTGGCGATGGCCTTGTAGCTCATTCCAGCCTTGTGTAGGTCTACAATCTTGTCCCTGACATCCTTGGAGAGCTCTTTGGTCTTGGCCATGGTGGAGAGTTTAGAATCTGATTGATTGATTGCTTCTGTGGACAGGTGTCTTTTATACAGGTAACAAGCTGAGATTAGGAGCACTCCCTTTAAGAGTGTACTCCTAATCTCAGCTCATTACCTGTATAAAAGACACCTGGGAGCCAGAAATCTTTCTGATTGAGAGGGAATCAAATACTTATTTCCCTCATTAATTTATTTTTAATTTTATTTCACCGTTATTTAACCAGGTAAGCCAGTTGAGAACAAGTTCTCATCTACAACTGCGACCTGGCCAAGATAAAGCAAAGCAGTGCGATAAAAACAACAACAGAGAGTTACATATGGGGTAATACAAAACATAAAGTAAAAAATACCACAGAAACTATATATACAGTGTGTGCAAATGTAGCAGGTTATGGAGGTAAAGCAATAAATAGGCCGTAGTGCAAAATAATTACAATTAGTATAAACACTGGAATGATAGATGTGCAAGAGATGATGTGCAAATAGAGATACTTGGGTGCAAATGAGCAAAATAAATTGCAATATGGGGATGAGGTAGTTGAGTTGGCTAATTTCAGAAGGGCTGTGTACAGGCGCAGTGATCGGTAAGGTGCTCTGACAACTGATGCTTAAAGTTAGTGGGGGAGATAAGAGTCTCCAGCTTCAGAGATTTTTGCAGTTCGTTCCAGTCATTGGCAGCAGAGAACTGGAAGGAATGGCGGCCAAAGGAGGTGTTGGCTTTGGGGATGACCAGTGAGATATACCTGCTGGAGCACATACTACGGGTGGGTGTTGCTATGGGACCAATGAGCTAAGATAAGGAGGGGATTTGCCTAGCAGTGATTTATAGATGGCCTGGAGCCAGTGGGTTTGGCGACCAATATGTAGTGAGGACCAGCCAAGAAGAGCGTACAGGTCTCAGTGGTGGATAGTATATGGGGCTTTGGAGACAAAACGGATGGCACTGTGATAGACTACATCCAATTTGCTGAGTAGAGTGTTGGAGGCTATTTTGTAAATGACATCGCCGAAGTCAAGGATCGGGAGGATGGTCAGTTTTACGAGGGCATGTTTGGCAGCATGAGTGAAGGAGGCTTTGTTGCAAAATAGGAAGCAGATTCTAGATTTAACTTTGGATTGGAGATGCATAATGTGATTCTGGAAGGAAAGTTTACAGTCTAACCAGACACCTAGGTATTTGTAGTTGTCCACATACTCTAGGTCAGACCCGTCGAGAGTAGAGATTCTAGTCGGGTGGGCGGGTGCCAGCAGCGTTCGGTTGAAGAGCATGCATTTAGTTTTACTAGTGTTTAAGAGCAGTTACGGAAGGAGTGTTGTATGGCATTGAAGCTCGTTTGGAGGTTTGATAACACAGTGTCCAATGAAGGGCCAGATGCATACAAAATGATGTCGTCCGCGTAGAGGTGGATCTGAGAGTCACCAGCAGCAAGAGCGACATCATTGATATACACAGAGAAAAGAGTCGGCCCAAGAATTGAACCCTGTGGCACCCCCATAGAGACTGCCATAGGTCCAGACAACAGGCCCTCCGATTTGACACATTAAACTCTATCTGAGAAGTTGTTGGTGAACCAGGCGAGGCAGTCATTTGAGAAACCAAGGCTATTTAGTCTGCCAATAAGAATGCGGTGGTTGACAGAGTCGAAAACCTTGGCCAGGTCGATGAAGATGGCTGCACAGTACTGTCTATTATCGATCGCGGTTATAATATTGTTTAGGACCTTGAGCGTGGCTGAGGTGCACCCATGACCAGCTTGGAAACCGGATTGCATAGCGGAGAAGGTACGGTGGGATTCAAAATGGTCGGTGATCTGTTTGTTAACTTGGCTTTCAAAAACTTTTGAAAGGCAGGGCAGGATGGATATAGGTCTGTAACAGTTTGGATCTAGAGTGTCACCCCCTTTGAAGAGGGGGTTGACCACGGCAGCGTTCCAATCTCTGGGGATCGCAGACATTACGAAAGAGAGGTTGAACAGGCTATTAATAGGGGTTGCGACAATTCCGGCTGCTATTTTTAGAAAGAAAGGTTCCAGATTGTCTAGCCCAGATTATTTGTAGGGGTCCAGATTTGGCAGCTCTTTCAGGACATCAACTGTCTGATTTTGTGTAAAGGAGAAGCGGGGGGGGGGGGGGGGGGGGGGGGGCATGGGCAAGTTGCAGCGGAGGGTGCAGAGCTGGTGGCCGGGGTAGTGGTAGCCAGGTGGAAAGCATGGCCAGCCGTAGCAAAATGCTTGTTGAAATTCTCGATTATTGTAGATTTATCGGTGGTGATATTGTTTCCTAGCCTCAGTGCAGTGGGCAGCTGGGAGGAGGTGCTCTTATTCTCCATGGACTTTACAGTGTCCCAAAACTTTTTGGAGTTAGTGCTACAGGATGCAAATTTCTGTTTGAAAAAGCTAGCCTTTGCTTTCCTAACTGCTTGTGTATATTGGTTCCTAACTTGCCTGAAAAGTTGCATATCGCAGGGGCTATACAATGCTAATGCAGTACACCACAGGATGTTTTTGTGCTGGTCAAGGGCAGTCAAGTCTGAGGAGAACCAGGGGCTATATCTGTTCATAGTTCTGAATTTTTAGAATGGGGCATGCTTATTTAAGATTGAGAGGAAAACACTTTTAAAGAACAACCAGGCATCCTCTACTGACGGAATGAGAAGGATATCTATCCAGGATACCTGGGCCAGGTCAATTAGGAAGGCCTGATCGCTAATGTGTTTTAAGGAGCGTTTGACACTGATGAGGGGTGGATGTTTGACCGCGGACCCGTTACGGACACAGGCAATAAGGCAGTGATCGCTGAAATCCTGGTTGAAGACAGCGGAGGTGTATTTAGAGGGTAAATTAGTCAGGATGATATCTATGAGGGTGCCCATGTTTACGGATTTAGGGTTGTACCTGGTAGGGACCTTGATAATTTGTGTGAGTTTGAGGGCATCTAGTTTGGATTGTAGGATGGCGGGGTGTTAAGCATATCCCAGTTTAGGTCACCAAGCAGTACGAACTCTGAGGATAGATGGAGGGCAGTCAATTCACATATGGTGTCCAGGGCACAACTGGGGGCTGAGGGGGGTCTGTAGCAAGCGGCAACAGTGAGAGACTTATTTCTGGAAAGGTGGATTTTTAGAAGTAGGAGCTCAAACTGTTTTGGCAAAGACCTGGATAGTATGATAGAGCTCTGCAGGCTATCTCTACAGTAGATTGCAACTCCACCCCCTTTGGCAGTTCTATCTAGATGGAAAATGTTGTAGTTGATGATGGACATTTCAGAATTTTTTGGTGGCCATCCTAAGCCAGGATTCAGACACTGCTAGAACGTCAGGGTTGGCGGAGTGTGCTAACGCAATGAATAACTCAAACTTAGGAAGGAGGCTTCTGATGTTAATGTGCAGAAAACCAAGGCTTTTACGGTTACAGAAGTCAACAAACGATAGCTCCTGGGGAGTAGGAGTGATACTGGGGGCTACAGGGCCTGGGTTAGCCTCTACATCACCAGAGGAACAGAGCAGGACTAGAATAAGGATAAGGCTAAAGGCTTTAAGAACTGGTCTTCTATTGCGTTGGGTACAGAGAATAAAGGAGGCAGATTTCCGGGCGTTGTAGAATAGATTCAGGGCATTTTGTAGAGACAAGGATATGGAAGGATATGAGTACAGTGGAGGTAAACCTAAGCGTTGGGTAACAATGAAAGAGATAGCATCACTGGAGGCACCGATTGAGCCGGTCTCGGCGTGTATGGGGGGTGGAACAAAGGAGCAATTTGAGGCAGTTTGAGAATGACTTGGGGTTCTATATTGAAATTGTATAATAAGAACTAACTGGAACAGCAATAGGCAAGGCATATTTACATGGGAGAGAGGCATAAAGCAATCACAGGTGTTATTAGAGAGAGCTAAGACAACAACTGGTAATGGCGATGAAAGTTTGGGCTGAGGCTAAACAGATAAACAGGACAGGGTACCGTGTAAAGGAACATTCCAGCAGGCATCAGCTGTGCAGCTGAGTGATCATAAGTTCCAGTGAACAGCGATATGTGAGTACGAGAGCAGTTCGAATTGGTGCTACAGCATAGCGAGCAGGAAGCACGGCTGTTGTTAGCGTGTGCTAGCGGGCCGGGGCTAGCAGATGGATCTTCGTGGTCATCGCAACGGGAAGCCTGTTGAAACCACAGACGATTACGTCGACAGACCAGTCGTGATGGATCGGCGGGGCTCCGTGTCGACTCTAGGAGGTCCCGTCCGGTTGACAGAGAGGTATATAGCCGGGAGATGTGCCTGACTCAAGGCTAGTTAAAGGCTGATTAGCCAACAACAACTTCCATTTCGTTGCAGCTATCTAGTTGTGATGATCCGGTGTTAATGGTCCAGTGATTTAGTGAGTCCGGTCGATAACGTGGTAACGATAAGTTCGGTCGATAACGTGCTGTGCAGACAGTGCAGACTGGCTGATAATAGTTCAGGCTAGAGCTGGCTGGTAGGTAGTGCTGGCCGCGGACAATGGTGAAAAACCACTAACGGTGGCTAATAGCAGGTAGCTAGTTAGCTGGCTACTCCCGTCCGGTAGACAAAGAGGTAGATAGCCGGGATATGGGCCTGGATTGAGGCTATCTCAAGGCTAACTGGTGCTTGCTTCGGGGGCAGTGGTGATTAGCCTACAGCAACATCCATTCGGTTGCGGCTAGCTAGTTGCGATCCGGTGTTAGGGTCCAGTGATTCAGTTATTCCGTCAGAAAATCAGATGTTCTGGGTGAAAACCGGTAACGGTGGCTAGTTAGCTGGCTAGCTAGTTTCAACTGGAGATTCTAGATAAAGGTGAGTAAATAATAGAATCCGTTCCACATTGAGTGATGCGGGTTGCAGGAAGTATATTTAGTAGAAGGAGGGCACACACTTTCTAGTAGGCTTAAATTGAAGATATGACAAATAAGAGTGGCAATATCGTCCGCTATTATCCTCAGTAATTTTCTATTCCAAGTTGTCAGACCCCAGTGACTTGTCATTGTTGATAGACAACAATACTTTTTTTCACCTATTCCACAATTACTTTACGGAATTCAAAATTACAATGCTTGTCTTTCATAATTTGGTCAGATATACTTCGATGTGTAGTGTCAGCGTTTGTTGCTGGAATGGAATGCTTAAGTTTGCTAATCTTGCCAATGAAAAAATCATTAAAGTAGTTGGCAATATTAGTGGGTTTTGTGATGAATGAGCCATCTGATTCAACGAATGATGGAACGGACTTTGCCTTTTTGCCCAAAATTTCATTTAAGGTGATCCAAAGCTTTTTACTATCATTCTTTGTCATTTATCTATGTTTCATAGTGTAGTTTCTTCTTCTTTTTATTCAGTTTAGTCACATGATTTCTCAATTTGCAGTACGTTTGCCAATTGGTTCTACAGCCAGACCTATTTGCCATCTCTTTTGCCTCATCCCACTCAACCATACCATTTTTTAATTCCTCATCAATCCACAGGGATTTAACCGTTTTTACAGTAATTTTCTTAATGGGTGCATGCTTATTTGTAACTGGGATAAGCAATTTCGTAAATGTGTCAAGTGCAGCGTCTGGTTCTTCGTCATTACACACCACGGACCAACAAATATTATTCACATCAACAACATAGGAATCACTACAAAACTTTTGTATGCGTCTTATACACAATATTAGGCCCAGCCTTTGGAACTTTGATTTCCTAGATATGGCTACTATATTGTGATCACTACATCCAATGGATTTGGATACTGCTTTCAACCTAATTTCTGCAGTGTTAGTAAAGATATGATCAATAGATGTTGATGATTTCATACTTGTACTGTTTGTAACTACCCTGGTAGGTTGATTGATAACCTGAACCAGGTTGCAGGCACTCGTTATAGTTTGAAGCTTTCTCTTGAATGGGCAGTTTGATGAAAGCCAGTCATTTTTTAAAATATACCTCTCTATTGATATCACATACAGTGGGGAGAACAAGTATTTGATACACTGCTGATTTTGCAGGTTTTCCTACTTACAAAGCATGTAGAGGTCTGTAATTTTTATCATAGGTACACTTCAACTGTGAGAGAATCTAAAACAAAAATCCAGAAAATCACATTGTATGATTTTTAAGTAATTAATTGTTGTATTTTATTGCATGACATAAGTATTTGATACATCAGAAAAGCAGAACTTAATATTTGGTACATAAACCTTTGTTTGCAATTACAGAGATCATACATTTCCTGTAGGTCTTGACCAGGTTTGCACACACTGCAGCAGGGATTTTGGCCCACTCCTCCATACAGACCTTCTCCAGATCCTTCAGGTTTCGGGGCTGTCACTGGGCAATACGGACTTTCAGCTCCCTCCAAAGATTTTCTATTGGGTTCAGGTCTGGAGACTGGCTAGGCCACTCCAGGACCTTGACATGCATCTTACGGAGCCACTCCTTCGTTGCCCTGGCTGTGTGTTTCGGGTCGTTGTCATGCTGGAAGACCCAGCCACGTCCCATCTTCAATGCTCTTACTGAGGGAAGGAGGTTGTTGGCCTAGATCTCGCGATACATGGCCCCATTCATACTCCCCTCAATACTGTGCAGTTGTCCTGTCCCCTTTGCAGAAAAGCAAAGAATGATGTTTCCACCTCCATGCTTCACGGTTGGGATGGTGTTCTTGGGGTTGTACTCATCCTTCTTCTTCCTCCATACTCGGCGAGTGGAGCTTAGACCAAAAAGCTCTATTTTTGTCTCATCAGACCACATTACTTTTCCCATTCCTCCTCTGGATCATCTAGATGTTCATTGGCAAACTTCAGATGGGCCTGGACATGCGCTGGCTTGAGCAGGGGGACCTTGCATGCTCTGCAGGATTTTAATCCTTGACGGCGTAGTGTGTTACTAATGCTTTTCTTTGAGACTGTGGTCCCAGCTCTCTTCAGCTCATTGACCAGGTCCTGCCGTGTAGTTCTGGGCTGATCCCTCACCTTCCTCATGATCATTGATGCCCCACGATGGTGAGATCTTGCATGGAACCCCAGACTGAGGGTGATTGACCGTCATCTTGAACTTCTTCCATTTTCTAATAATTGCGCAAACAGTTGTTGCCTTCTCACCAAGCTGCTTGCCTATTGTCCTGTAGCCCATCCCAGCCTTGTGCAGGTCTACCATTTTATCCCTGATGTCCTTACACAGCTCTCTGGTCTTGGCCATTGTGGAGAGGTTGGAGTCTGTTTGATTGAGTGTGTGGACAGGTGTCTTTTATACAGGTAACAAGTTCAAACAGGTGCAGTTAATACAGGTAATAAGTGGAGAACAGGAGGGCTTCTTAAAGAAAAACTAACAGGTCTGTGAGAGACGGATTTCTTACTGGTTGGTAGGTGATCAAATACTTATGTCATGCAATAAAATGCAAATTAATTACTTAAAAATCATACAATGTGATTTTCTGGATATTTTAGATTCCATCTCTCACAGTTGAAGTGTACCTATGATAAAAATTACAGACCTCTACATTCTTTGTAAGTAGGAAAACCTGTAAAATCGGCAGTGTATCAAATACTTGTTCTCCCCACAGTATGTTAACGTGGGCTATTTTTAACACTTTTCTGGGATGCTTGATTGTTTTTCAAGCTTACTGGGAAGTTTAGCAGAGGTAGCCATGCTGAGGTTATTTCTATTAGTGCAGGGAGAGCTACACGCAGTGGACTTCCTACTAGGGCACATCACCTCAGTGCTAACAGCATTACTCTGGCTCATAGGCATATGATTACTGCATACAATAGCTGTAGGATCAGTAGAGGCATTCAGGTTAATGAGAGGGACATAAATTAGGTTACTTACATTGTGTCTTCCAACGCCCCTAGGATAATGTACATTTGCGACACAATGGTAGGGATTACATTTGCTGGACTTGGCTCATTGATAAGTCATTGTCTCAACACAGCCTTATAATGCTGTGAAAGGATCCAGGAACCCAAATGATTTGGGTGGATCCCATCCTCCTTATAATTTGAGCTTTTTCTCCAGAAGGTATCAAAATTGTCAACAAATGTTAAACCCACAGAGCTGCAATAGTCTCGTAGCCAGTTATGGAGGGCTAAAAGTCTGCTGAACCGTTCAATGCCACAATGTAGGGAGGGCAGAGGGCCAGATATTATGGGACATTCATTGGTGTCAAGTAGAGACCCAATCAGTTATTTAAAATCCATCATCAGCTGTTCTGAGCTGCCCTTGATAATGTCATTTGACCCCACATGAAACATGACAGTATCAGCACCCGGTGACTGACTCACAGCCTCGGGAAGCAACCTGGTGATATCCTGAACTTTTGCCCCAGGAAAACACAAAGTCTTTGCCCCAGGTACAGATATATGCGCGGTGGTCCAGGCTGTGCCCAGGCAGTTGATTGACTAGTACAGGGAGAGGAGCTGGAGGATCATCCACAGCCATGAAGGGAACACCCAAGCCCCAGGCAGAAGACCACTGGTACAGGGGCTCGAAGTGATTTGAAAGTCTTAAGTTCTGACACGGAGGAAGAAGGCAGGCGCGCCGAAAACAATTCATCTCTTTCTTTCTGGTTCTGACACGCATCCATTTACGTTTACCTGGGGTTGAACAATGAGCAGTCATTTTCTGGTTCAAGCTAGTAGAGGGGTGCAGTGGCGTACATTTATCATAGTCCAGGAAGGTCCCTTTATGATCCTCTTGGATGTTTTCATAGGAAGCATTTAAAGATGCCGAAAGTCTCATAGAATCCTTATTCAGTACAAGGCGCTTGGTCACATATTATTTTTCTTCATGAAGAGTAATAATCCTTTATTTAGCTGCATCAAGTTCAATACCTTTTCAGAAATTAAGGTATCCATCGAACCTTTCCCCGTGACAACAACAAACATGTCGCAGATTATACATTTAATAGCACGCGAGTCCCCAGCAGATTAAAATGAGTTTTCACTGCTGCACGCCAACAGGCCAAAGGAACAAACATTTCCCGGCTCTACCGGGGACTTAGATGCTTCATCCATGGCTGTGGACGTTGTTGTCTGTCTCTTGTTGAATGTGAAGAGCGAGAGAAAAGCGCAGGGGGGCGGGTGATGCCTGGGTCGGTTGTCAGTGGCAGGTCGCCGGCTGTTCCTTGCTATGCACCGGCCCGGCTGCGTGTTAGTTTCAATGTAGCCTCTCAGAGCTGTGTCGGGCGTGTCCCCGGTGTTGTAGTAGCAGTTTTGCACAGATCCACAAGTAAGTAAAGCCCGGTACTGCTTTGGCCAATTATCTTCTCCCATTAAAGTGTGTGGGAGGTTGATTTAATGCATGAGGCCAAAGTCTTGAGCTGGTAAGAAATACACCAGAATATAATACATACATGCACTTCAACCTTTTTCAAGTGCTTAAGCATAAAAAGCTCTGGTTGCTGATTTAACAGCCACATAAAGATTCACAGATATCCACAGACTCTACATTTGTAATTGTGTCCAGTACATCAACTAATCATCCAGCCATCTTTCCAGATATGTTATGCTATGCCAATGTTCAGCAAGGTGGCTTCAAAATGCCTTAGGATGTTATGTTTTCTCTATTTAAGGCTCCCACCATGTACCAGCCACCCTACTGCTGACATGGAGCACCTGTCTTGGGGCTTCCTCTCCCCATAGCAGGACACACCTGCCTGCCTGCAGCCCAGGTGTTCACAGCCTCCTATCTCCCTCCCTGGAGTATCTGTAGATGGGGAAGAAGAAAATACAATACTTACATAACTGATAAATCCTATTTAAAGCCACAGCAATATCTACTGATGTTCGATAATATTTATTAATTGATTATGGAATAGTGCCTTATGATCTTAGTACAATACAAATATAGTGGTTAGATTTCACCAGCCCGAGTGAAGAAAAAGAGATAGGAAGGGCATCGTAACCCAAATGCCATTTTGATTGTAGTTTTTCCCATTTACTACCGAAGGCAGGATAATTATTATTATCAAAGGCAGGGTATATGCTTTGATTTTGTAGTCAACGATGCCAAAATTATAACAATGTAGAAATTATGACCAGAATAGTATAGAGGTTTCGATGTCTTCTTATGCATTTGTTTTCAAATGTCAAGAAACTATCCAAAACAAAATACAGGGAATGCTTGAAGGCCTTACACATGGATGTACCCTGTATGTCATTTACGCTTCACTGAGCGATTCCTCAAAGAGCTGCATGCTCTCCGAGTTCGCATTTGCTATTGGATGTGTGTGTGTGTGTGTGTGTGTGTGTGTGTGTGTGTGTGTGTGTGTGTGTGTGTGTATGCAGTGCTCCTGTCACCGGTGACTCCAGCTGCGTAGAAGGACACCCCTTTCACAGGCGGGGAGCAGAATCTGCGGGACCAGGAGAAAGCAGTTAATGGAAGCCACACGGCTGTTAGCAAAGAAAGACAAGCTCCTGGACTGTGAAGGAGACCTTCACACATGCACACACATATAGAAGTGGTTGTAACTGTCACAAATTGTAAACAAATCATGAAAAGAACAAACAGAGATATCCATGTACTAACATGTGGAGAAGGAACCTGAACTCTCTTTGTTCTCTACACTGTTACATGTCACTGGGATTTCTGGTACAATGATCGAGCAAAGATACATCTATGACAACTGCTTTCTGGCCGTCATTGTTAATAAGGACCTGTTATTAACTGACTTGCCTAATTAAATATGACCAGCAGGTTCAAATAATAATCACAGTTGTTGTAGAGAGTGCAACAGTTCTGTACCTTAAGAGTAAATGTCAGTTATCCATTAGACAGAGAGAGATAATAATGGATCAGGGAGCATTATTTATTTATTGGGCTTGCCTGTTTTGCATGTTATTTTGGCATTAATATGTGTCACATATCAGTTTGCAAACAATAAAAATAAATAAACAATCATTGAGTTAATAAAGTTGCGTACAAACATGGCCTCTTTTTTGTTTTCTTGAGTAAGGCAGCTCCAAAATGCAGGTGTTTCAGCCTAGCTCAGTGCTTTCTGTGGTGGTGGGGCAAGCCAGCAGAAAATAGGAGCGTTGCGCCGTGATTGGCTCAGTGTTCTGTCACTCATGGGGACACTACGCCACCGCCAAGTCTGAGTCCTTAGTAAGGGTAGACATCGAAAATTCAAGCCCTTTGGGTCCTGCCATAGAGTTACATTAGAAGTGCCCTTCCAAGAAGGCTCAAGGTCATTGACCACAGATAAAATGACAACAAATCACGTTATAGTAGCTTTGATTGGACTGATCATGTCAACATCTTACTTTCAAAATCTTAGCTAGCAGTCATCATCATGAATCAAGTTGACAATCTACTGGCAAATCCTTTTTAATCCTTGTAATATGAAGAGAAATAATGAAGAGAAATTATAGATAAAACGTATCGGTGCTCATCGGTCATTGGACATAAACATTACACAACAAGTTGGAAATCGCAAATTCAACAATGAGTGGTTTGGAAGGAATCGGTGACAGTGGCTAACTGCAAGCATTGCAACTGGGAAGTCGGGAATAAACGAGCTCAGACTGGGAAAATACATTTTGAACCGTCATCCAACTCAGAATTGTAAACCAGCCTCTTTCTCTTTCTTTGATGACAAAGAAAGAGAGGACCACCGCGCCACCTTCCTGTTCAAGTGAGCACATCACATCAAGGTGAGTCCAAAAATGTCTTATATTCTGCTGCATAAATTATGTATTATGCCAGGGAGATATGTATACTGTAGCTAAGAAAGTAATACAAAGTGTATGTTGTGTAGAAAGCTGTTAGTAGCCCATGTGCCTCACCCTAATCATTTGGTCTATTTTCACCTCTTAATTTCGCCTACAGTTCTGACTCGGTGGTGCACATGTAGCCTATAACCTGTTTTTGAGAAATGCAATCATCTAATATTGTAAAAGCTTTCATTGTCTGCTTATATGCCCACTTTATTTATCCTACGGTTCTGACTTGATGTACAGGGAGAACACTGTAAGAACGGCCCATGTTCTGAATTCTGTCGCTGTACATTTCAAAAGTGCTGAATAAATAGTTACAGTGGGGAGAACAAGTATTTGATACACTGCCGATTTTGCAGGTTTTCCTACTTACAAAGCATGTAGAGGTCTGTAATTTTTATCATAGGTACACTTCAACTGTGAGAGACGAAATCTAAAACAAAAATCCAGAAAATCACATTGTATGATTTTTAAGTAATTCATTTGCATTTTATTACATGACATAAGTATTTGATACATCAGAAAAGCATAACTTAATATTTGGTACATAAACCTTTCTTTGCAATTACATATTTATTTTTATTTTTTTTATTTCACCTTTATTTAACCAGGTAAACCAGTTGAGAAGAGGTTCTCATTTACAACTGTGACCTGGCCAAGATAAAGCAAAGCAGTGCAATAAAAACAACACAGAGTTACATATGGGGCAAAAAAAAACATAAAGTCAAAAATATAGATCATACATTTCCAGTAGGTCTTGACCAGGTTTGCACACACTGCAGCAGGGATTTTGGCCCACTCCTCCATACAGACCTTCTCCAGATCCTTCAGGTTTCGGGGCTGTCGCTAGGCAATACGGACTTTCAGCTCCCTCCAAATATTTTCTATTGGGTTCAGGTCTGGAGACTGGCTAGGCCACTCCATGACCTTGAGATGTATCTTACGGAGCCACTCCTTAGTTGCCCTGGCTGTGTGTTTCGGGTCGTTGTCATGCTGGAAGACCCAGCCACGACCCATCTTTAATGCTCTTACTGAGGGAAGGAGGTTGTTGGCCAAGATCTCGCGATACATGGCCCATCCATCCTCCCCTCAATACGGTGCAGTCGTCCTGTCCCCTTTGCAGAAAAGCATCCGCAAAGAATGATGTTTCCACCGCCATGCTTCATGGTTGGGATGGTGTTCTTGGGGTTGTACTCATCCTTCTTCTTCCTCCAAACACGGCGAGTGGAGTTTAGACCAAATAACTATATTTTTGTCTCATCAGACCACATGACCTTCTCCCATTCCTCCTCTGAATCAACCAGATGGTCATTGGCAAACTTCAGACTGGCCTGGACATGCGCTGGCTTGAGCAGGGGGACCTTGCGTGCGCTGCAGGATTTTAATCCATGACGGCGTAGTGTGTTACTAATGGTTTTCTTTGAGACTGTTGTCCCAGCTCTCTTCAGGTCATTGACCAGGTCCTGCCGTGTAGTTCTGGGCTGATCCCTCACCTTCCTCATGATCATTGATGCCCCACGAGGTGAGCTCTTGCATGGAGCCCCAGACCGAGGGTGATTGACCATCATCTTGAACTTCTTCCATTTTCTAATAATTGCGCCAACAGTTGTTGACTTCTCACCAAGCTGCTTGCCTATTGTCCTGTAGCCCATCCCAGCCTTGTGCAGGTCTACCATTTTATCCCTGATGTCCTTACACAGCTCTCTGGTATTGGCCATTGTGGAGAGGTTGGAGTCTGTTTGATTGAGTGTGTGGACAGGTGTCTTTTATACAGGTAACAAGTTCAAACAGGTGCAGTTAATACAGGTAATATGTGGAGAACAGGAGGGCTTCTTAAAGAAAAACTAACAGGTCTGTGAGAGCCGGAATTCTTACTGGTTGGTAGGTGATCAAATACATATGTCATGCAATAAAATGCAAATTAATTAATTAAGTTTACCTATTTTTATCATAGGTACACAGTTGAAGTGTACCTATGATAAAAATTACAGACCTCTACATGCTTTGTAAGTAGGAAAACCTGCAAAATCGTCAGTGTATCAAATACTTGTTCTCCCCACTGTATATTGACTACGTCCGTCCTGGCTCACTCATTAATGTCTTAATCTAAATTACGGATTGCCTCTTATCCGATTGTTGTCCCCTTATGCAATAGTTTGTACATCTCAATTGTCAGTATAAACCAAATTTGTTTAAGCAAGTCAGCCATATCAGCTATGTTTTTCTTAAAGGCAGTAAATGAGGCTGAATTAACTGTTTCGCTGCCAGACAAGGCTCCGCTGATAGCCAGGTGTAGCATTGGTAAGTTGTTGGGACTGCTGTTGGGACTCTGCTTTTGGGACAGCTTTATGTAGGCCCTAACAGTTTGTGTGCACCATTTGTCACCGTTATAGTGCAATTAATGTATCGTTTAGTGTTGTGTTGTGTAGTGTCTTTGCTGGCATGCATCCTACATTTTATTTTTTTGCCCCACCAAGATTTACATGCTAAAATCGCCACTGCTCATGATCTATTTCCCTGAGTGCATATGACAGACAGTTGGTTCTTGGTGGTCTGAGCACACCCTCTGGAGCCGCTGCTCATGTCCAGATCGTGGAATCTATTCAACACACTGCTAAGCAATAGAGTACAGGTTGGCTAAGCCTAACTACAGGAATGCATGTTAATGTGTCATCAAGGAGCCACAAAGATGAAGTAAACAAATGTAATAGCTGAATTCATGTTATGTTTGCTATTTCATGCAGCCACAGAATAGAAAGAAGCTAAACAAATGATTTTGTATTAGAATTTTGCATTGTTTCAAGTTGAGATATATAATTCACAAAAAGTAATGAGACTGGATGGTAAGTATACCTCCAGGACAATATGGTAAAGTTGTGCTCATGTATAGGCCCTCAAAAAATTTAAAAAATAAGACCAAGGATATCCAAAATACGTCAGATTAAAGGGTAAATCTCAAGCCCAATTTCAGCTTTTGCCCAACCCTTAAAAAAATATATTATATATATGTATATATTCAGGTGAGAAGTTGCTCATAAATATTAATTTTGGTGGTGGGTGAGTTGTACCTGAACTAAACACTTTCTCACTAAATCATACTTACTAGAAGTCCACTGGCACTCTCCGATAAGAAAATGATGTGCATTGTAGGCAACTATGACTCTGGACAGTTAGCTCACAGTGGTAAAGCACCGAGTTCCTGACATTGCCACTGAATCCCCCATGGGTTGTAAAAAAAAAAATCTTTGAAATGTTGACACATTTTTTGCGGTATTGTGTTGGGATGAAAGGGGCTCAATTCAATCCAACCCACATTGCAGTATTTACACATTAGCTCCTTTTCCAATGGTCAAATGAACTCACAGATTGGTCTTGGGTATGGTATAAAAACCTACAACTACTACCATGGCGACCCCTCTCACAGGTATGCTTTCACTTTTCAGAATTATAACTGTGGGCATCGGAAGAATATTGTAAATAAAGGTATCTTCCCCATGTGGGATTAAAACTCACAACCATTGAACTATGAACCAACTGTCTTAGCGGACTGAGCCACCAATCATTTATAGCAGTTGCGAAAAAATACAACGACTTGACATGACCACCATTGTCATCTATGTCTTGTTACGATGGATGTAGCTATGAATATAAACATACAGTGTCTTCAGAAAGTATTCATACCCCTTGATTTATTCCACATTTTGTTGTGTTACAGCCTGAATTAAAACATTATTTATAATAATAATATGCCATTTAGCAGACGCTTTTATCCAAAGCGACTTACAGTCATGCGTGCATACATTTTTGTGTATGGGTGGTCCCGGGGATCGAACCCACTACCTTGGTGTTACAAGCGCCGTGCTCTACCAGCTGAGCTACAGAGGACGGAGGTTGTTATCTACACACAATACCCCATAATGACAATGTTTTTTAGAAATCTTAGCAAATTAATTGAAAATCTAATTTACATCCAGTACCAGTCAAAAGTTTGAACACCTACTTATTCAAGGATTTGTCTTCATAGTAGTAACCAAAAAAGTGTTAAACAAATCAAAATATATTTTATATTTCAGATTCTTCAAAGTAGCCACCCTTTGCCTTGATGACAGCTTTGCACACTATTGGCATTCTATCAACCAGCTTCATGAGGTAGTCACCTGGAATGCATTTGAATTAACAGGTTTGCCTTGTTAAACGTTAATTTGTGGAATTTCTTTCCTTCTTAATGCGTTTCAGCCAATCAGTTGTGTTGTGACAAGGTAGAGGTGGTATACAGAAGATAGCCCTATTTGATAAAAGACCAAGTCCATATTATGACTCTCATGAGGACCGCCACAGGAAAAGTAGACCCAGAGTTAACTCTGCTGCAGAGGATAAGTTCACTAGAGTTACCAGCCTCAGAAATTGCAGCCCAAATAAATGCTTCACAGAGTTCAAGTAACAGACACATCTCAACATCAACTGTTCAGAGGAGAATACGTGAATCAGGCCATGGTCGAATTGCTGCAAAGAAACCACTACTAAAGGACACCAATAATAAGAAGAGACTTGCTTGGGCCAAGAAACACGAGCAATGGACATTAGACCGGTGAAAATGTGTCCTTTGTTCTGATGAGTCCAAATTAGAGATTTTTGTTTCCTACTGTCATGTCTTTGTGAGAAACAGAGTAGGTGAACGGATGATCTCCGCATGTGTGGTTCCCACCGTGAAGCATGGAGGAGGTTTGATGGTGTGGGAGTGCTTTGCTGGTGACACTGTCAGTGATGTATTTAGAATTCAAGGCACACTTAACCAGCATGGCTACGACAGCATTCTGCAGCGATACACCATCCCATCTGGTTTGGGCTTAGTGGGACTATCATTTGTTTTTCAACAGGACAATTACCCAACACACCTCCAGGCTGTGTAAGGGCTATTTGACCAAGAAGGAGAGTGATGGAGTGCTGCATCAGATGACCTGGCTTCCACAATCACCCGACCTCAACCCAATTTAAATGGTTGGGGATGAGTTGGAACGCAGTGAAGGAAAAGCAGCCAACAAGTTCTTAGCATATGTGGGAACTCCTTCAATACTTTTGGAAAAGCATTCCAGGTGAAGGTGGTTGAGAGAATGCCAAGAGTGTGCAAAGCTGTCATCAAGGCAAAGGGTGGCTACTTTGAACAATCTCAAATATAAAATATATTTTGATTTGTTTAACACTTTTTTGGTTACTACATGATTCCATATGTGTTATTTTATAGTTTTGATATATTACCTATTATTTTACAATGTAGAAAATGTAAACATAAAGAAAAACCATTGAATGAGTAGGTGTGTCCAAACCTTTGACTGGTACAGTAAGTATTCACACCCCTGAGTCAGAAGCACCTTTGGCAGCGATTACAGCTATGGGTCTTTCTGCGTACGTCTCGAAAAGCTTTCCATGCCTGGATTGTGCAACATTTGCCAATTATTATTTAAAAAATTATTTAAGCTCTGATTAATTGGTTGTTGCTAGACAACCATTTTCAGGTCTTGCAATAGATTTACAAGTAGATTTAAGTAAAAACTGTAACTTGGCCACTCAGCAACATTCACTGTGTTCTTGGTAAGCAACTTCAGAGTAGATTTGTCCTTGTGTTTTATGTTATTGACCTGCTTATAGGTGAATTGATCTCCCAGTGTCTGGTGGAAAGCAGACTGAACCAGGTTTTCCTCTAGGATATTGCCTGTGCTTAGCTCCATGCCATTAATTTTTTTATCTTGACAAATGATTACAAGTATACCCATAACATGATGCAGCCACCACTATGCATGAAAATATGGAAACTGGTACTCAGTAATGTATTGAATTGGATTTGGACCAAACATAACACTTTTGTATTCATGACAAAAACTTAATTGCATTTTTTGCAGTATTACTATAGTGAGTGCATTGTTGCAAACAGGATGCATGTTTTGGAATATTTTTATTCTGTACAGGGTTCCATCTTTTCACTGTCAATTAGGTTAGTATTGTGGAGTTACTACTATATTGTTAATCCATCCTCAGTTTTCTCCTATCACAGCCATTAAACTATGTAACTGTTTTAAAGTCACTATTTGCCTCATAGTGAAATCCCTGGGTGGATACTTTCCTCTCTGGCAACTGAGTTAGGAAGGACACCTGTATCTTTGTAGTGACTGAGTGTATTGATACACCATTCAAAGTGTAATTAATGACTTCACCATGCTCAAAGGGATATTTAATGTCTGCTTTTATGGGGGGTTTTACCCATCTACCAATAGTTGACGTTATTTGCGAGGCATTGGAATCCCTCCCTGGTTTTTGTTGTTAATTCTGTGTGTGTAATTCACTGCTCAACTGAGGGACATTTTACATTTCCATTTTAGTGGATGCGCTTATCCAGATATATTTACAGGAGCAATTACTGTTAAGTGCCTTGCTCAGGGGCACATCAACAGATTTTCACGTAGTCGGCTCAGGTATTTAAACCAGCGACCTTTCGGTTATTGGCCGCTAGGCTACCTGTCACCCCACAGACAATTTTATGTGATAATTGTATGTGTGGGGTACAGAAATTAGGTAGTCATGTCAAACAATATTATTGCACACAGAGTGAGTCCATGCAACGTATTATGTGACTTGTTAAGATAATTTTTACTCCTGAACTTATTTAGGCTTGCCATAACAAAGGGGTTGAATAATTATGTGGAATTTTGCCCTCAGAACAGCCTCAATTCGTTGAGGCATGGACTCTACAAGGCGTCGAAAGCAATCCACAGGGATGCTGGCCCATGTTGACTCCAATGCTTCCCACAGTCTTGTCAAGTTGGCTGGATGTCCTTTGGGTGGTGGACCATTCTTGATACACACGGGAAACTGTTGAGCATGAAAAACCCAGCAGCGTTGCAGTTCTTGACACCAATCGATGCGCCTGGCACCTACTACCATACCCCATTCAAAGACACTTAGATCTTTTGTCTTGACCGTTCACTGTCTGAATGGTTCACGTACACAATCCATGTCTCAATTGTCTCAAGGCTTAAAAATCCTTCTTTAACGTGTCTCCTCCCCTTCATGTACACTGAAGTGGATTTAACAAGTGACATCAAGAAGGGATCATAGCTTTCACCTGCATTCACCTGGTCAGTCTATGTCATGTTCTTAATGTTTGGTATACTCAGTATATATTGGCACACTCCACTTACCAAGACCATTGCCAAATAAGGTGCCCGTCACCTGCTTTAATAGTAAGCCATGAGATGGTACCACCCAGCACACCTGGAAGGGAGTGTATTTCATACCGAACCCCTCCCTTGAGATGACGTAGAGGCATTTCAATATGTAGAGTTGAAGCACTAAGTGCAAAAAGAACTAGATTTACTACTAAAAGACCAAAACATATCCCTTTTATAACAAACTGTCAAATTGAAGACCAGAATTGCCGTGTTTCACTATAACTAAAGCCAAAACCTCTGGTTTTTGAGAAAACATAATTTTTTAATGAAAATGTCTTCTTAATCTGGGTGGGGGCGGGGGGGGGTCTACTTAGCTAACAGATGGAATTGTTTTAAGATGGTCGTACCCTAGATCATTTAGCTATTTGATTTGGAATTTTAGGACCTGTGTATGTATAAAAAAAATATGGATTGAATTTGGCCTTTACTACTATAGCCAATAGAAAAACACATTCATAAATGGCAAAAAAAGACAGTCAAAAAATAAATAATAAGGAATAAGGTTTTGAAGTGGCTGTCCTATATCTAGGAGATATAAGAAAGCTCAGGAAAAAAAATTGACACATAAAGTGCATTCGGAAAGTATTCAGACCCCTTAACTTTTTCCACAATTTGTTACGTTACAGTCTTATTCTAAAAGTGATTAAATTGCTTTTTTACCTCATCAATCTACACACAATGCTCCATAATGACAAAGCAAAACCAGGTTTTTTGACATTTGTGCAAATTTATAAAATACAAAAATTGAAATATCACATTTACATAAGTATTCAGACCCTTTACTCAGTACTTTGTTGAAGCACCTTTGGCAACGATTACAGCCTCGAGTCTTCTTAGGTATGACACTACAAGCTTGGCACACCTGTATTTGGGGAGTTTCTCCCATTCTTCTCTGCAGATCCTCTCAAGCTCTGTCAGGTTGGATGGGGAGTGTCGCTGCACAGCTATTTTCAGGTCTCTCCAGAAATGTTAGATCGGGTTCAAGTCCGGGCTCTGGCTGGGCCACTCAAGGACATTCAGAGAGTTGCCCCAAAGCCACTCCTGCGTTGTCTTGGCTGTGTGCTTAGGGTCGTTGTCCTGTTGGAAGGTGAACCTTAGCCCCAGTCTGAGGTCCTGAGCGCTCTGGAGCAGGTTTTCATCAAGGATCTCTCTGTACTTTGCTCCGTTCATCTATCCCTCGATCCTCGATCCTGTCTAGTGTCCCATATCTTTTTAAAATATATTTTCCTTTATTATTTTCCACTATTCCTTCCACCCCTCCCCTAATTGGAGTAAACTAATGAACAGCAACACTTAGGCTTCTACTTCCAGCTTATACATTCTATATACATTTTACGGACACAATCTATTTTACAATAGTTATATTTTGTTTGTTTTTAGTCCTGTCCTTCCTCTACCCTCAACCTCTCCCATCCAGTTTGATTTATATTTGCCATATATTTTTAACTGTGTTATTTCACAAAAGTTCTTAACCTATATACATTTTACTGACACAGTATATTTTACATTAGTTATCTAGTTGTTATTAGTCCCACCCTTCAGATCAATTCAACCCCTCCCATCTATCTCTTAACACCATCCATATTGTATTTATATTTGCAATACATTTTTCAACTGTGCTGTGATGTTTCACAAAAGTTCTGAACCTTTCTATTCTCATAGTTTCTACAGATTGTAAATTAAAGATAAACATTTTTCTAAAAGTATTATTATATTATTGATCGATTGACTATGGCTTTTCAAATCACCCAGTAGTGCTATCTGCATATTTAGGTCCAGGTAAATGTTGCAATTCTTCAGCCATTCCTGGACCTGTGACTAAAAACAAGCTACATATGGACAGTACCAAAATACATGATCTAATGACTCTGTCTCTTTGCAGCAAAATCTGTGGAGCTGGGAAGGTTGTATCCCCCATATATATAACATTCTATTGGTTGCAAGAATTTTGTATAATAATTTAAATTGAACAATTCAAATTTTTGAATCCGGCATCGTTTTGCGTATCAGTTCATAAACGATGTGCCATGGAATCGACACATTGAAAATCTCTTCCCAACTAACACAATAGTGTTTGTGAGAGTCTTCTCTTTCCATATCAGTTAGTAGGCTAAACCGTTCGGTTTGGCCTAGAGAAGACCTGGTCTGACAAACAGTTCTGTAGCTCTGCCACTCTCCACCGCATATGTGGAAGGCCAACATAGGTGGATGCGGTGGATTGAGACGCAGCCAATGCAAAAAAACCCGGATATCTTTGTCTTAAACTGACAGATTCTGATTGGGATTTGTTTATTATGGTAATTAGATTAAAGCACGGGTGCGTCAATCGACTCTTAAGGATTAACTGTTTTTAACGAAGCCAATAACGTAAACAATTTATCTCAGTGATTGACAGTATACAGGTATTATTTCATGTTGACTAACCAATCACTGTGAAATTAGATTAAATATAGTCATGATCAGTTTCATATTTTTTATTCACTTAAATTTAGTAGATTGGCTTGATAGTGACATTGACATTGGTTGGCTAGCAAGCAAAACTTGACATTTAAATTTTAGTCATTTAGCAGACGCTCTTATCCAGAGCGACTTACAGTTAGCGACTGCATACATTTTCATACTGGCCCCCCGTGGGAAACGAACCCACAACCCTTGCGTTGCAAGTGCCATGCTCTACCAACTGAGCTACAGGGGACTTGACGTTACACATCGTTAACTTTTGGGAAAACTGGTCCAGCCACTTGGTAGCTATCTATCATTAGTTCAAATAAAGCAAAATTATGTAATATGAAAGTGCAATGGTAAACCAGGGGTTGGTGTCAAAATTATTTTTGACCGTTTCGTTCTGAACAGAACCACTATTTTCCACTGTTCCGACCAGCAGAAAAGTAACGGTCTATATTGTTCCTTTAATAACCCTTTCACGCGAACGATCACATATTTGTGATCATTGTTGAGTAGTCCCTGCAGCGTTCCATCGCAAAGATAGTTGAAGTCGGAAGTTACATACACCTTAGCCAAATACATTTAAACTTAGTTTTTCACAATTCCTGACATTTAATCCTAGTAAAAATTCCCTGTCTTAGGTCAGTTAGGATCACCACTTTATTTTAAGAATAATAGTAGAGATAATTATTTATTTCAGCTTTTATTTCTTTCATCACATTCCCAGTGGGTCAGAAGTTTACATACACTCAGTTAGTATTTGGTAGCATTGCCTTTAAATGGTTTAACTTGGGTCAAACGTTTCGGGTAGCCTTCCACAAGCTTCCCACAATAAGTTGGGTGAATTTTGGCCCAATCCTCCTGATAGAGCTGGTGTAACTGAGTCAGGTTTGTAGGCCTCCTTGCTCGCACACGCTTATTCAGTTCTGCACCACATATTTTCTATAGGATTGAGGTCAGGGCTTTGTCATGGCCACTCCAATACCTTGACTTTGTTGTACTTAAGCCAATTTGCCACAACTTTGGAAGTATGCTTGGGGTCATTGTTCCCAAGAATGAACCAGACTTGTGGAGGTCTACAATTTCTTTTCTGAGGTCTTGACTGATTTCTTTTGATTTTCCCATGATGTCAAGTAAGTTTGAAGGTAGGCCTTGAAATACATCCACAGGTACACCTCCAATTGACTGAAATGATGTTGATTAGCCTATCATAAGCTTCTAAAGCCATGACATAATTTTCTGGAATTTTCCAAGCTGTTTAAAGGCACAGTCAACTTAGTGTATGTAAACTTCTGACCCACTGGAATTGTGATACAGTGAATTATAACTGAAATAATCCGTCTGCAAACAATTGTTGGAACGATTACTTCTGTCATGCACAAAGTAGATGTGCTAACCGACTTGCCAAAACTATAGTTTGTTAACAAGAAATTTGTGGAGTGGTTGAAAAACGAGTTTTAATAACTCCAAACTAAGTGTATGTAAACTTCCGACTTCAACTGTATGTGATTGGACCAGTAGCAACAGAATGTATGATGCAACAAATGGGTCTAAACAGCAATGTTGTCTGAAAGCATCTAAACAATGTTTTGTACTGATGGGAAATAAAGGTCTTCACAACTTTATTCCTCAATTTCAACCTTTTATTGTAAAATATAAATGCAAACTTCAACATCCAAACATCACACGGAACACATCCACAGCTACACTCATTCCATAAACCATTCTAAATAACAGGTTGTGCTGAAAAAAATCTAAACATAAGTTAGCGACCTAACAACTAGAATTGTTTACAATGTACCACATCTCCGGTGAGCACAAGGGAGTAATATAATATTGTTTAGAAAAGAAATGCTTGTCAGCTAAGCTAACAGCAGCTAAATTCTTTCGGATGGTAGCCATGTTTGTTTATCTTTGACAAGCGAAAACTCCCTAACCCAGAATGCCACTCATTATAAGACTCAAATAAACAAAGTCAAAGTCAAAGATGGCTGCGTGCATTGCCTGAAAAATATGAACTTCGATGTACTGTTATAGTGTATACAAGAACCGGAGCACATGACTTGACTGGTATCGTGGGGGGATATGATGCAGGAAATATTACTATGATGGGGGATTTATACGCTAAATCAAAATAAAACCCCTGGAAAGGGGGGTCTGAGCTGGGAACCCTGAAGTACCAAAGTTACAATCTAATGCCGCATTCAAAACTCTCCTGAGTGGCGCAGTGGTCTAATGCACTGCATCGCAGTGCTAACTGTGCCACTAGAGATCCTGGTTCAAATCTAGGCTCTGTCGCAGCCGGCCGCGACCGGGAGACTCATGGGCGGCGCACAATTGGCCCAGCGTAGCTCAGTTGATAGGCAGGGATGTAGCTCAGTTGATAGAGCATGGCGTTTGCAACGCCAGGGTTGTGGGTTTGATTCCCACGGGGGGCCAGTATAAAAAAATATGTATTCACTAACTGTAAGTCACTCTGGATAAGAGCGTCTGCTAAATGACTAAAATGTAATGTAAAACAACTGGGAACTGGGAAATCTCCGACTTCAGTGGGTTCAAGACATCTGGGAACTCTGAAATAAACAAGCTCCCACTGGGAAAAATACTTTTGAACATTCATCCAACTCGGAATTCCAACTCGGGAACTCGGGCCTCTTTCTAGACCTCTGACTTTCCGACCAAAAGATCACTGACGTCATGATTTGACCTCGTAATTTTCAGAATTCCCAGTTGTCTTGAAAGCACTATCCCTTCGCCTCGTTTTTTATAAGATCTTTGGTCTGACAGACGCTTACGTGACAACCAGAATGCATTGTATGATGTCAACAAACATGGCGCCACACAAAGCTGGCAAATAGCTTAGCATTAGCTCATCATAATCAGTACAACCTTCAAAAAAGTAGTTTACACATATCATATGTGTCCATTACAATTTATGCAAGTGTCGGAATGCATGATTTGTCACCAGTACTTGAAAATATGTGAATAAAACTGTAAATACATTATGATCCATACGTATGAAAAATGTATGCACTCACTAACTGTAAATCGCTCTGGATAAGAGCGTCTGCTAAATGACTAAAATGTAAATGTAAAATGTATACATACATTATGCTACAGTAGAGATGACAACACAATATATAGAAAATAAGGCACTTTGATAGGAATGCACACATGTCCAGAGTTATTATTTGTAAGGAAAACAACAATGAAGGCAATGCGGGCGCCAACCAGAAAATGTGCCAGGGGGAAAACGTTTGTGCAAGGCCTGTTATGACTAGAGATGCGCAATGTCTTCATACTTGATCTGGGGAAACACTGGGGAAGTGCTTTGGCTCTCATCAAACATAAATTGTCCGCAACAGTGAAATGGGCTACTTCTTATATGAATTAATGAGGAGGCTGAACACATCTCAATTAAAACTGTTGTTAGAAAATCAAACTTGTTAGAAACTAATTTAGCCTTTAGATAGTTAGCAGGCAGTATGCCTTGGTTTGAGGGCAGCGTGGGTTAACTGTCCTGTTGCATAACGATCACATTTTGGAACAGTGAGTGCATTCTGACATCACGCACATAAAAAAACTCACACTGGGGGCGACCGTTAGAGATATTTGGAAGTTTAGTTGTTGACTTGTGTGATGGACAGACAAGTGTAGCCTAACTTATGACGCAAGATACGACATACATTTTGCAGGTGAGGAGAGAGCGAGAGAGTTTTGAGGAGGAGGCTTGAAGCGCTGGGCATCTTGTTATGACATGCACTATCTGAATTAGGTCCACAGAACTATACCTAGGAGGTGAGGCTTCTAACTAGCTAACTAACAAGCTTGAGCTAGCTAGACAACAAGCTTGTGTGTGAAGAGCGGCACCACCTTTTTTGTCAGTTAATAAATCCAATGTGAAACGTGATAATTAGGCCTATTGTATCCTTCAACTAGCATTGAAAAAGTGAATCCATTCTTATGTGGCTAATAAAAAATCTCTCTCCCTATCTTCTGAGTCAAGCTTGTAACATCAGTACAGTAGCCTATGCTTCGGAAGGGGAGGGGCACGTAGCCTTAACACTCACACGCACAGACAAAGATTTTCAGTTTGCAGGCAGACACAAATAAGCATCTGAGTGACAGAGTGATGGATTTGCAAAGGCTCTTTGTTGCGTTTTGTTGTGGGACTAGAAAAAAATGCCTGGAATGTAAAATAATGTTATTAACCGGTTCCCATGCTTTTAAAATAACGGTTCTGTTCCGGAACAGTATGGATCACTTTCGTTCCAGGTTCCGTCTATGTAGAACACGTTCTTTTCCAGTTTTCTGTTCTGTTCCCTGAACCGGTTCCAGACCCTGTTGAAAACTATAAAGTATAACCCCTAAGGTCGATGTCCGTTCCCCCGCGGAAATCTAATTAGCATAAAAAAAGTTTAAGCTAGAGATGTGGTTTTTTGCATTGGATGCGTCTCAATCCACTGCATCCACCTACAGTATGTCACACTTCCGCATCTGCGGTGAAAGGTGACAGCTAGAGCGGTGTTTGTCAGACCATGAGACATCCCGAAAATCGGTCTTCTCACAAAGTGGTCTGTAGCGTCCGAATGGTTTGGCCTACAAACTATTATGGAAAGATGAGACTCTCACGAACACGATGGTGTTCTCCGTTTTGCTCTACGACCCTTAAAAGCAACTTGGGACTCGTCTGAAATCGGTAAAACCGATCTGCCAACTTCTGTCTGTAGCGTCTGAACAGTTTGTATATATCGAGACTGTTTGGTGCCAAAAATCAGCTTTAATATTGCAGATAGATTGTGGGTTCTATCAATGTAATTGTTTGCATCATTTCCAATCCCCCATATATGTATTGTTTAAGTATTTTTCCTTCTTTCATCCAAACAGTCTTTGCACGTTGAAACCCACACCCACAGTGACTTATAGCACCACCCACCGGGTGAAATGTTGGGAAAAGAGTGTGTCCCTTGTGTCAACTTGAGCTAGCTAACTAGCTATCAAACTTCAGCTAGCTAGAAAGCTAAAGCTAAGACAACATGCAGCAATTCAACGTTGGCTAGCAATAAAGATAGTTTATAAACAAGTCAAGATACCTACCCAGCAACTGCTGAACATATTCTTTCACTTCCCAGCTGCCTCAAGAACATATTTAGTAAAAAAGTCTGAGCTTCAGGTGTCTCACTCAACAGCATGAGGTTGGTGCCTGAAATCTACAGTAGGCAAAAGCTATTACTGTAAAGAAATACATTATGTAAGAGTAATTTGTACAGGTTTCCAATTACAGTTAATAACGGTATTGTTTAGCACTGTACCCATAATGCAGTCCAATCTACAGCATGAATGCTGTAAAACACATTTACTGTGTTTTAAATCAAATCAAATCAAATTGTATTTGCCACATGCGCCGGATACAACAGGTGTAGACCTTACAGTAAAATGCTTACTTACAAGCCCTTAATCAACAATGCAGTTTTTTAAAGAAAAAGTAAAATAAAGAAAAGTGTTAAGTAAAAAAATAAAAGCAAATAACTAAAGAGCAGCAGTAAAATAAAATAACAGTAGGGAGGCTATATACAGGGGGGTACCGGTACAGAGTCAATGTGCGGGGGCACCGGCTAGTCGAGGTCATTGAGGTAATATGTACATGTGGGTAGAGTTAAAGTGACTATGCATAAATAATAAACAGAGTAGCAGAAAAGAGGGGGATGGGGTGGCAGTGCAAATAACAATTTTGTCATTTAGCAGACGCTATTATCCAGAGCGACTTACAGGAGCAATTAGGGCTACGTGCCTTGCTCAAGGGCACACCGACAGATTTTTCACCTAGTCGGCTCAGGGATTAGAACCAGCGACCTTTCGGTTACTGGCACAACACTCTTAACCACTAACCATGCTCTTAACCACTAAGCTACCTGCCGCTACTTAACCACTAAGCTACAGCCATGATTAGTTGTTCAGGAGTCTTATAGCTTGGGGGTAGAAGCTGTTGAGAAGCATTTTTTACCTAGACATGGCGCTCCGGTACCGCTTGCCGTGCAGTAGCAGAGAGAACAGTCTATGACTAGGGTGGCTGGATTCTTTGACAATTGTTAGGGCCTTCCTCTGACACCGCCTGGTATAGAGGTCCTGAATGGCAGGAAGCTTGGCCCCAGTGATGTACTGGGCCGTACACACTACCCTCGGAGGCCGAGCAGTTGCCATACCAGGTGGTGATGCAACCAGTCAGGATGCTCTCGATGGTGCAGCTGTAGAGCTTTTTGAGGATCTGAGGACCCATGCCAAATAATTGCAGTCTCCTGAGGGGGAATAGGCTTTATCGTGCCCTCTTCACGACTGTCTTGGTGTGTTTGGACCATGATAGTTTGTTGGTGATGTGGACACCAAGGAACTTGAAGCTCTCAACCTGTTCCACTACAGCCCCGTAAATGAGAATGGGGGCGTGCTCAGTACTCTTTTTTTTTCCTGTAGTCAACAATCATCTCCTTTGTCTTGATCACGTTGAGGGAGAGGTTGTTATCCTGGCACCACACAGCCAGGTCTCTGACCTCCTCCCCATAGGCTGTCTCATCGTTGTCGGTGATCAGGCCTACCACTGTTGTGTCGTCAGCAAACTTAATGATGGTGTTGGAGTCGTGCCTGGCCATGCAGTCATGGGTGAACAGGGAGTACAGGAGGGGACTGAGCACGGACACCTGAGGGGCCCCCGTGTTGAGGATCAGCGTGGCAGATGTGTTGTAACCTACCCTTTTACTGTGAAAATAACAGAAAAGTCTTACTGAGAGAGAGAGAGAGAGAGAGAGAGAGAGAGAGAGAGAGAGAGAGAGAGAGAGAGAGAGAGAGAGAGAGAGAGAGAGAGAGAGAGAGAGAGAGAGAGAGAGAGAGAGAGAGAGAGAGAGAGAGAGAGAGAGAATTGTAGGAGTGACAGAGAAAGACTTAGCCTATGGTCTGGAACATGCCTAAACACCCACAATGTATCAGGTACTGTATCAGTATATATTAAGCAACTATACAATCAACAGTACCTGTAACGCAGAAGTGTTATAAAGGTGAAGTGGGAATCGGCTGTGTGTGTGTGTGTAGGGGAGTTTAACTGCACTCCAAAGCTATCTCTTCTGAGACCATTCTCCCTCTCTCACACTCTCTCTCCCTCTCTCAAATTCTCTCTCCCCATTTCTTTCCCCATATCTCAATTTTCCCCCATTCCATTGCAAAACTACAGATTGTAGCCCTCACCAGCCAAAAGTATTGCTTGCAACTGCGACATAAGTTGCAGAAAATTGGAGGGTTATTGGGAGTAGGAGATGGTGGCTTTCCACGTAATTTCACCTGGCCAGGGGCCAAGGACATGCAGGCAGGCAGAGACCGTCGGGCACTTAGCTTTTACACGCTTTGCTGCGGGTGGCACCCTGGATATGGCTGTGAACATTCACATTTAGTTTGTATCTCTATGTGACGGCTGAAATCGCTCCAAACTCATATACACAAAGATACTAAAACTCTTTATCTCATTCTCTCCCTCTCTCATTATCTTCTTCACTCTGTCTCTCCCTCTCTCTCTTTCTCTCTCTTATTCTCTCGCTATCCCTCGCTATAGTTCTCAAACATTAAGCTGAACATTAAAAAGAGGTGCAATCTACATATGAAATGTAATCTGTACATTGGGCTTTCAGAGATCATTTGTTTGGACGAATAATTCTACTGGTCCGCATTTGGGTCACTTGAAAAGCAGTTGATGTCTTCATTTAGCATTTACAATCTGTGTGTGTGAGTGTGTGGTTGGCTTTATTGAAAGCGGATTCATTACATAAAGGAAACACTGCTGTTATATTAAAAACCTTTAGAGTGGAGCGAATATTTTCTCATTAGTGAATAAAATCACCACTTCAGAACAACATTTAAAACATTGTATTGCCAGAAACGGAACATACACCATTAATTGAACTATATCAGGCTAACGGAAGGGGTTTAAATGGCCACAAACGATATGTAAATCAACTGAGGCTAGATAACCATTGTCGGAGTACCCAGTCACTAGTATATCATCGCCGCAGTGCCCACACTGAGTAATAGCCCCATGTTTAGTGTGGTGTTTACAGTTTCCACTCCCAGGCTTGCAGTAGTGGAAAAAAATTCCCTGCAGTCCCACCATTGTGGCTCATGGAGCAGAGGCACATGTACTTGGCTCCGCTTTCCCAGGCCTCAATTAAAGTGTTTAAATCAGCCGCCGAGCTGCATTCAGGCTGGGCTGCAGCCAAGTTAGTCTGGGGGAGAGAGGGATGAAGGCAGGGGATGGAGGAAGGGAGAGAGAGGAGGAGGAGAGGGGGAGGCAGACAGAGAGAGCATCCAGCGGCCAGCTACAGACTCAAATAATAGCTAGGTAGACAACAGTATAAGAAAAATACTCTAGTTGTTATTGGGCAATTTTCACCATAATTGACTGTATGGTTTTGAATGATTTTCTGGAAAAGTTTATCTTGCAGAAGACCACAAGTATAATGGCTAGATGGTTTATGTGGGAATATATACCATATATAGGGGAGAGTGGGGTAAGATGAGCCCAAAGGTGGCACCACAGGTTCAAAAGTGGTGAGTCAAAATTTGTACGTGTCTTTTCTGGGGCCTGGAGTTTTTGCTGATCTCATGACCTGGTCAGGTAAAACTCTACTGGCCCGGACATGGTGTAGTTTTAAAATGGATTGTGGTCATGCATGGCCTTCTCTCTGTATGCAGCTCTCTGTTTTGTTTAACACTTTTTTGTTTACTACATGATTCCATATGTGTTATTTAATAGTTTTGATGTCTTCACTATTATTGTACAATGTAGAAAATAGTAAAAATAAATAAACAAACCCTGGAATGAGTAGGTGTGTCAACTTTTTTACTGACTTTGTTTACATTTATGAATGTGTTATTCAATGTGTTTCTATGGGCTATAGTAGTAAAGGCCAAATTAAATAGTTTATCAAAAAAATGTTTTATTCAAAATGTAATTTCAAAATGATCCATGTTATGACCATCTTAAAATCACTTCCCCTAAAATAAATAAGCTCAGCAAGTACATTGATGGGCACTTCTTTTTGCTCAGGACAGCTCACATGTGCTGTGTGAACGTAGTTAACGGCTTAGACTTTTAGAGGTTTAACAAGTGACAACAATAAGCGATCATAACTTTCACCTGGATTCAACTGGTCAGTCTATGTCATGGAAGGAGCATGTGTTCCTAATGTTTTGTACACTCAGTGTATAGTATTCTTTCTAACAAAGTTATCTACACTAAACAAAAACATAAACGCAACATTTAAAGTGTTGTCCCATGTTTCGTGAGCTGAAATAACAGATCCCTGAAATTTACCATTTACACAAAAAGCTTATTTCTCAAAAAATAATGTCACAAATTGGTTTACATCCCTGTAAGTGAGCATTTCTCCTTTGCCAAGATAATCCATCCACCTGACAGGTGTGGCATATCAAGAAGCTGATTAAACAGCATGATCATTACAAAGGTGCACCTTGTGCTTGGGACAATAAAAGGCTGATCTAAAATGTGCAGTTTTGTCACACAGATGTCTTAAGTTTTGAGGGAGTGTGCAATTGGCATGCTGACTGCAGGAATGTCCACCAGAGCTTTTGTCAGAGAATTGAACGTTAACTTCTCTACCATAAGCCGCCTTCAATGTCGTTTTGGAGAATTTGGAAGTATGTCCGACCGGCCTCACAACCACAGACCACGTGTAACCATGCCAGCCCAGGACCTCCACATCCGGCTTCTTCACCTGCGGGATGGTCTGAGACCAGCCAACCGGAATGCTAATGAAACTGTGGGTTTGCACAACCAAAACATTTCTGCACAAACTGTCTCAGGAATCTCATCTGAGTGCTCGTCGTCCTCACCAGGTCTTGACCTGACTGCAGCTCGGCGTCGTAGCTGACTTCAGTGGGAAAATGCTCACCTCGATGGTCACTGGCATGCTGGAGAAGTGTGCTCTTCACGGATGAATCCCGGTTTCAACTGCACCGGGCAGATGGCAAGTGTGTATGACGTCGTGTGGGCGAGCGGTTTGCTGATGTCAACGTTGTGAACAGAGTGCTCCATGGTGGTGGTGGGGTTATGGTATGGGCAGGCATTAGCTACGTACAATAAACACAATTGCATTTTATTGATGGCATTTGAATGCACAGAGATACCGTGACGAGATCCTGAGGCCCATTGTCGTGCCATTCATCCGCCGGCATCACCTCATGTTTCAGCATGATAATGCACAGCCCCATGTCGCAAGGTTATGTACACAATTCCTGGAAGCTGAAAATGTCCCAGTTCTTCCATGGCCTGCATACTCACCAGACATGTCACCTATTGAGCATGTTTGGGATGCTCTGGATCGACGTGTAAGACAACGTGTTCCAGTTCCCGCCAATATCCAGCAACTTTGCAAACCCATTGAAGAGGAATGGGACAACATTCCACAGGCCGCAATCAATAGCCTTATCAACTCCATGTGAAGGAGATGTGTCACGCTGTATGAGGCAAATGGTGGTCACACTAGATACCGACTGGTTTTCTGATCCACAAACCTACCTTTTTTTTTAGGTATCTGTGACCAACAGATGCATATCTGTATTCTCAGTCATGTGAAATTCATAGATTAGAGCCTAATACATGTATTTCAATTGACTGATTTCGTTATATGAACTCAGTAAAACCTTTGAAATAGTTGCATGTTGCATTCATATTTATGTTAGTGTACATATATTTCAGAATGTTGTGTATCTCTGGAAATATTCAGTATTCATGTAAACAGTACAGTTTTGAAAACATAGCTTGTCCAAAAAAAGTGGTCTCTTTGCACAACTTACGGGGTATGGGGTAAGTTGAAGTTGGGGACAGGGTAAATTAAGCCGCCTACACATTTCTGTACTCAATGAAATATTACCACTACCTATTTAAAACAATGTCTATCTTTATCTCCCAAACACAATTCAACAAAATCACAATTGCTTTAAAAAATATATAATTGTAAGCATATTTTTAAAAAGTCTTAATAAACACTTCGTACTTTTTTTTAACACTTTTTACGTAGGCCCTGTTGTTAACTCATATCCCAGCGATAATTATTTGCATTGTGTCTGGGAAGAAACTGCTTCAATTTGCTCAACTTGCCATTGACTCAACCATTGACTCAACTTTCACCATGGCCATTTGCTCAACTTACCCCAAGGCAAACATATATTAGCCCACACAGCTACAAGGATGCACTTTCATGCTAGGTTTAGGACCTCATATTGAAGCTGATAGAGACCCCAAATTATGTATAGAACAATCTTAAAATGATCAACTTTAGTTTAGATACAAGCATCATGAAACTTCTAACACAATAAATTCATTTGACTTGGTGAAAATCTGTTTTTTGGACCTAACTTGCTTACCTCTTTTTCCACTTGTTTTTTTCCTTCACATACTCCATGAAATGATAACCTCTTCCTAAATATTTGGTAAAATTATACATTTTGTGTATGGTTTCCTAGAAACACGGATGGCTCAACTTACCCCTTTTGGCTAAACTTACCCCACTCTCCCTTACAGTACATCATGAACCTCACCTCAACCTATGATCTTAGCTTGTAGTAACTTCAACCTTTTATTCCTAACCAGGGGAAATTAATCGATCACAAGATACAGCACAAAAAGAAAGGACTAAATATTCCACCTCCATTCCTCCCTCCCTCCCTCCCCTTTGGTCTCTCTTCACTGTGCACAGAATTACCATGCTCCAGAAGAATGTACAAATTTGCATCACCTTAGGCCCCTGGTGAGTTGCATTTGTACAGGCCCCATGGGCGAGTGAACAAAAGAACAGCAGAAGAGATGGAGAGAGGTGTTGGCGAGGCGTACGTGTTTCATGTGCACCTGCAGAGTTTGATGGATGACGAGGATAATGACTGATGATATCTGGGAGGCCCAGGGGAGAACACCTGAGTGGTTATATATCTCTCACACACACACACACACACACACACACACACACACACACACACACACACACACACACACACACACACACATACACACACACACACACACACAACAAACACACACACACGTGAAGGCACACACATGCACGGACACACACACAGGCATGCACAGACACACAAGCACACACACACACAGAAACACACATCTCTACCACAAAGATTCAACACACAGGGATAGAAGAGTGTGGACGATTAGATGTACCCGATCACCACCACAGACCTTAATGACATTATCTAGGGTTGAAGGGAATTAAAACTGTGAACGATTTGTATTAATTCAGTACTGTGACAAACACACACACACACACACACCAAAGTCCTCTAGTCAAGACCATGAAAGATCATATTTGTTGAACGTCCTGAGAACATGCTTATATTATTTATAAAAATGTCCTGACATGGTTCTCTGTGACGTCCTGAAAACAAGACAAAGGTCTCCCAGAGAATGTTCTCTAGGGACCATGTATTTTGTTTTAAGGTTAGTGTTTAGCTAAAATGTTTAGCTAAAATGGAGTAAAAATAATTAAGCAATGATAATATGATTACAATTGACATGACCACTTAGTATTGACTTTTCAATATGACCCCACCTGCTTGTGTCTTGTATTCTGATTGTTTTGTACTAATAAGGAGTCTACTCTAGCTAGCTACATCGTCTTAAATGCATGAACCTCACAAGATGCCCTAATGCAAGGGCTTACCAAGAAAAAGTTATAAAATGACTAATACTTTGTTTCAACATGACATTACATATGGTTTGTTGATGATAATGCTAGCTAATTCGGTGGTTGGCAGGATTTTCGCCTCAGCAATATATAATTTGGTACAATAACATCACACAAACATGTATTTCTCAGGGATCTGGTGGAGTCTTATTCCAAGGGAACCTGAAGTTGTACAAGTTGTGGTTGTGTAAAACTCAACACTGAGAGGTAGGAAATGCTATGCACATTTTTTATATGGTTTGTGATTCAACAATGATATGGTTGGTAATCAACAAAATACACTGAACAAATTAATATAAACGCAACATGCAACAATTTCAAAGATTTAACTGAGTTACAGTTTATATAAGGAAATCAGTCAATTTCAATACATTTATTAGGCCCTAATCTATTTTTAAAGCAATTGTGATTTTGTTGAATTGTGTTTGGGAGATAAAGATAGACATTGTTTTAAATAGGTAGTGGTAATATTTCATTGAGTACAGAAATGTGTAGGCGGCTTAATTTACCCTGTCCCCAACTTCAACTTACCCCATACCCCGTAAGTTGTGCAAAGAGACCACTTTTTTTGGACAAGCTATGTTTTCAAAACTGTACTGTTTACATGAATACTGAATATTTCCAGAGATACACAACATTCTGAAATATATGTACACTAACATAAATATGAATGCAACATGCAACTATTTCAAAGGTTTTACTGAGTTCATATAACGAAATCAGTCAATTGAAATACATGTATTAGGCTCTAATCTATGCATTTCACATGACTGAGAATACAGATATGCATCTGTTGGTCACAGATACCTTAAAAAAAGGTAGGGGCGTGGATCAGAAAACCAGTCAGTATCTGGTGTGACCACCATTTGCCTCATGCAGCGCAACACATCTCCTTCGCCTTAGAGTTGATAAGGCTGTTGATTGTGGCCTGTGGAATGTTGTCCTACTCCTCTACAGAGCATCCCAAACATGCTCAATAGGTGACATGTCTGGTGAGTATGCAGGCCATTGAAGAACTGGGACATTTTCAGCTTCCAGGAATTGTGTAAAGATCCTTGCGACATAGGGCCGTGCATTATCCATGGAGCCGTGCATTATCATGCTAAAACATGAGGTGATGCCAGCGGATGAATGGCAGAACAATAGGCCTCAGGATCTCGTCATGGTATGTCTGTGCATTCAAATAAAATGCAATTGTGTTCATAGTCCGTAGCTTATGCCTGCCCATACCATAACCCCACCGCTACCATGGGGCGTTCTGTTCACAATGTTGACATCAGCAAAACGCTCGTCCACACAACGCCATATACGCTGTCTGCCATCTGCCAGGTACACCTGGATTCATCCGTGATAAGCACACTTCTCCAGCATGCCAGTGGCCATCGAAGGTGAGCATTTGCCCACTGAAGTCGGTTATGAAGCCGAACTGCAGTCATGTCAAGACCCAGGTGAGGACAAGGAGCACACAGATCCCTGAGACAGTTTCTGACAGTTTGTGCAGATATTATTTGGTTGTGCAAACCCACAGTTTCATCAGCTGTCCAGGTGGCTGGTCTCAGATGATCCCGCAGGTGAAGAAGCCGGATGTGGAGGTTCTGGGCTGGCATGGTTACACGTGGTCTGTGGTTGTGAGGCCGGTCGGACGTACTGCCAAATTCTCTAAAACAATGTTGGAGGCGGCTTATGTAGAGAAATTAACATTAAATTATCTGGCAAAAGCTCTCCTGCAGTCAGCATGCCAATTGCATGTTCCCTCAAAACTTGAGACATCAATGGCATTGTGTTGTGTGACAAAACTGCACATTTTATAGTGGCCTTTTATTGTCCCAGCACAAGCTGCACCTGTGTAATGATCATGCTGTTTTATCAGCTTCTTGATTTACCACACCTGTCAGGTAGATGGATTATCTTGGCAAAGGAGAAATGCTTACTAAGATGGATGTAAACACATTTCTGCACAAAATTTGACATTAATAATTGTTTTGTGCGAATGGAAAATGTCTGGGATATTTTATTTCAGCTTATGAAACATGGGACAGAGACTTTACATGTTCCATTTATATTTTGTTCAGTGTAGTTTGCTATGTTTTCCTGTTCAGCACATACAGTACAGCATTGATTCCTAGTGTGAACTACCTACCAGAACGGCTGAATTAATTTTCCACATGGACAGGCTATGGGCAATCATCTCAATAACTTAATTTAGATGACATATTGGTTGACTATGGCAATCAATTAATAGGATGGTACATTAGCATGGCACGTGTTTCGTTGTTGCTGTCAAAAGCAATAAGTGCTCCGGAAACACCAAAGTGAGGGCTTGGTAGCCAGGATACCCCTATTCCATCAATATTATATTATCAAATATGTGGTCAGTTTTTATCATGAAGCAAGTAGTCCAAGTCATCTATGGTTCTGTTACTCTGGCAGTGTTGATGCTGATGCGGAGAGAAAACAATCACATCCCTCAAATGACTTATTAGCTTCAAATACCTTTCAAAACCAAGTTTTCATATTATTGTTTCTAACTCAATGTAATTGTATATACATTTCTCAATTGTCATCAGAAAAGGGAAATCAATTGCAATATAGTACTGAGAAATGAGTGTAATGTCTGCCATTCTGGGAACAAATGTTTCCTACCAAGCCATTGCCTTTGATGTTCCTTGAGCGCTTATTGCTTGGGACATGAGGGATGAGTCCATGTCTATGGGGACTGTTGGCTCTTTGTGCGGGAACATGATTCAAATTGTTACTGCTATGTTGAAGGTAAGCACTTTATGTAACTGTATACACCCACTGTCACAACAGTAAGTCAGTGTCACAATAGTGTAATTTACATAGGATGTGGTGTGCTGTAACCAGTGTAACATGTGCCATGCTAATGAGCCATCATATTATTGATTGCCCATTGTCATTGTCATGCAGATAAAGCTATTGTTTAGATAATTGCCCATAGCCTGTCATTGTAGAATACTCATTCAGTCGTTCTGGTGGGGTAGTTCACAGTAAGAATCCATGCTGTACTGTAGGTGCTGGTAGATCAACTGCCAACCATATAATTATTCAATCACAAAGCATAACAAAACAAATCCTATAGCATTTCTCACCTCTCTTTCAGTGTTAAGTTTTACACAACCACAACCTCAGGTTCCCTAAAAAAAACTGGTTAGCTTGTTTGGCTTTCTGTTCCTTCTGTTTAACACTGTCGTGGCTGATGCGTTCTGGTTGGAGTTTCCCTTCCAGCACTGGGACCGTCGTACGGATGTGACGTCCAGTCATGAGTTGTGCTGGGCTTGCTCCTGTTGCGTTGATGGGTGTGGCTTGGTAGCATATCAGAGCCATGTGTGGGTCTGGTTGTTTAAGAATTCGCTTAGATGTCTGTACAGCTCTCTCCGCAGCTCTGTTTGCCTGCGGGAAATGGGGACTGAAGGTGGTATGAGCGAAACCATACTTCCTTTTGAACTCCTTGAACTCAGCACAGACAAACTAAGTAGCATTGTCGCTAACGAGCTCGGTAGGTATCCCCCATCTTACAAACATACCTTTGAGGTGGGCGATGACCTGTTGGCTAGTGTAGTGGGCAGGTGAGCTATTTCTATGTCCCTAGAATAGTAGTCCACCACTATGAGGTATTTCTTGCTCTCTAGCTCACACGAGCTTCTGCCACGGACCCTTAGGTAAAGGTGTAGTGACAAGGGGTTCTCTCTTTTGAGTTGGTTTTGTTCTCTGTACAGAACCTGCATGACATCACTTTTCTTGCGATGTGGGCGCTGATGCCTTGCCACCACACCGACAGCTTGGCTCTTTCTCTGCACTTTGTTAGCCCCATGTGACCTTCATGTATCTGTTGTTGCATGCTGGACAATGTCATCATGGCTGCGGTTACAACTTGAGCAATTTCCCTGTTTTGATTGACTGTTTCTTTGCTTAAACTGTTTGTTTTGGCCACCTGCAGTCTGCTTAGAATTGTTGTTGTAACGCTATGGTTTGCATCTCACCGTCATTTCAGCTCCCGCATGCATGTCCGCGTGCTGCTTCTTTATCTGCTCTGACCAGTGTGCGATTTGTATCACCTTCTCCAGTGTCAAGTCTGGCTCAAGCTGTAGCTTTTGTGAAACATCACTGTCCCATATTTATTTGTCCTTTGTAGTTCCAAACTCGCAGTGTTTAGCTAGCTCATACCGATTCCTCAAAAAAGATTCCACTGTCTTTCTCCCTTTTTGAATCCGTTTATGGAAGCATGCTCGTTCGTGAATCACATTGCGCTGTTGCACAAAATGTTCATTCCGTTTTTCAATCACCACATCATAGTGGAAGTCATCATTAAAGTAATCAAAGGAGAATGCATTGTAGACAATCTCTTCATCTTTCCCCATTGCATAAAGTAGTGCATTCACCTGCACCACGCCTTCTCCTTATCCAGTTTCGATGCCACTCGAAAACGGGAAAAACGTTGTCTACAGATCGGCCATGCCGACGGCTGCGATAAATCGAACGGCTCCGGTGGGTTGCATTTCGACATTTTCCTCACTAATCTTCGCCTTGTGTGTTCTTTAATTCTGACACCATGTCATGATGGAGACCAGGCAGTGAGCTATCCGGTTTAGTTATGTTTATTAACTCTTAAATCGGGCAATTAACATGCAGTCCACAGAGCTACTATCTGCTAGTCCTCACTGCTAGGTTAGTCATATTAGCGTAGTCCGCTAGGTCAGTCAGATCCGGTTATGACGATGACACGCATAACCAATCAATTACGGAGATATCTATCAGACATCACTACAATCCAAAGATTGGTTGTTTTTTCAACCAAAGATAAGAGATTACAAGATGAGTTGGGTCTGTCTGTTTACAGTATGCATGTTGAAGGGGGTGTGTTGTCTACCATCATTCACTTCCATCATTCACTTCCGGAAGTTTACTCAAAAGACGAGTGAACCATCCCATTCACCTCATTTGTTATGACATCTTTGGTACGACAGACTTTTATGTGACAACCAGAATGCATTGTATGATGTCATCAAACATGCCGTCACACATAGCTGGCAATTAGCATAACATTATTTTACACACATCACATCATTACAATCTATGCAAGAATCTAAATGCATTGTCACCAGTACTTGAAAACGTGAACAAAACAGTAAATACATTATGCTCCATACATAGTGTGCTACAGTAGAAACAACACGATATGCAGAAACTATAATGATGGCCATGTCCCAATCGACAAGGATGCTGCCTTTCGAGGCAGGTAGGCAGCAGGCAGTTGCCTTTGGATTGGGACACAGCCAATAAAATAATAAGGCACTTACTTTGATAGGAATGCGCACATGTCCAAATGTATTATTAGTAAGGAAAACAACAATGAAGGCAATGCGCCAGCCAGGTGGGAAAAAGTTAGTGCAAGTTCTGTTCTGACTGGAGAAGCACAAATGTCTGCATACTTGATCTGGGGAAACATTGGGTAAGTGCTTGGGCTCTCGTCGAAGAGAGAAGTTTGTCCGGCTCGGTAATGCCTCAAACGTGAATTGTCCGCAACAGAGAAATGGGCTACTTCTATGTGAATTAAAGAAGAGGCGGAACACACAGGCAAAATTCCCAATCTGGCCCTTATACCATCATGGCCACTTAATCATCCCCATTTTCCAATTGGCTCATTCCTTTCAATTGAATTGATTCATTAGCATCCCCATTAGCCAACGCCAATGGCAACAGCTAGTCTTACTTGGGTCCGACATGTAACGAAAAATACATTACAGACAAAATACTTTGCAATTTACATACATTTAAAAAACAGGAACATGTAGTGTGTGTGTGTGCATCTATCAGTTACAAATACAGATCAGTACATATGCACAACAAGGAGAGGCATTGTGCCATGAGGTGTTGCGCTATTCGTTTTTAAAAAACAGGTTTGTTGTTCACTTGCGCTATATACAGTAAGAGGAGTTCCATTTACTCATGGCTCTGTATAATACTGTACGTTTCCATGAATTTGTTATAGACTTGGGGACTGTGAAAAGAGCCCTAGTGGCATGTCTGGTGGGGTAAGTGTGTGTGTCAGAGCTGTGTGTAAGTTTACTATGCAAACAATTTGGAATTTCCAACAGATTAATGTTTCTAATAAAAAACAATAAGTGACACAGTCAATCTTTCCTCAACTCTTAGCCAAGAGAAACTGGCATGCATAGTACTAATATTAGCCCTCTGATTAAAATGAAGAGCAAGACGTGCTGCTCTGTTCTGGGCCAGCTTCCGCTTAACTAGGTCTTTCTTTGCAGCACTTGACCATATGACTATGAGATAAGATAAAACTGGAGCCTCCAGGACTTGCTTTGTGGAGTGTGGTGTCAAATAAGCAGAGCATCTCTTTATTACTCCCCATCTTTACAACCATTGAATCTATATGTTTTGACCATAACAGTTAACAATCTAAGGTAATACCAAGTAATTTATTCTCCTCAACTTGTTCAAGAGTATTCATTACCAGATAAAGCTGAGGTCTAGAACTTAGGGAAGGATTTGTACTTAGTTTTAGAGATGTTCAGGACCAGTTTATTACTGTCCACCAGTGGAGGCTCCTCAGAGGAGGAAGGGGAGAACCATCCTACTCAGTGAATTTCATAAAAATTAAAATGATAAAACATTTAAAAGGTTATAATTTTTAGATAAAACTATACTAAATACAGTACCAGTCAAAAGTTTGAACACACCTACTCATTCAAGGGTTTGTCTTAATTTTTACTATTTTCTACATTTTAGAATAATAGTGAAGACATCAAAACTATGAAATAACACATATGGAATCATGAAGTAACCAAAAAAGTGGTAAACAAATCAAAAATATATTTTAAATTTTAGATTCTTCAAATAGCCACCCTTTGCCAAGAATTCTAAATGAATCACAGACAGTGTCACCAGCAAAGCACCCCCACACCATAACACCTCCTTCATGCTTTACGGTGGGAACTACACATGCGGACATCATCATTCTCACAAAGACACAGCGGTTGAAACCAAAAATCTCCAATTTGGACTCCAGACCAAAGGACACATTTCCACCAGTCTAATGTATATTGCTCATGTTTCTTGGCCCAAGCAGGTCTCTTCTTCTTATTGGTGTCCTTTAGTAGTCGTTTCTTTGCAGCAATTCGCCCATGAAGGCCTGAATCACACAGTCCCCTCTGAATAGTTGATGTTTACATTTTACATTTACATTTTAGTCATTTAGCAGACGCTCTTATCCAGAGCGACTTACAGTTAGTGAATACATATATATATTTTTTTTTTATACTGGCCCCCCGTGGGAATCGAACCCACAACCCTGGCGTTGCAAACGCCATGCTCTATCAACTGAGCTACATCCCTGCCGGCCATTCCCTCCCCTACCCTGGACGACGCTGGGCCAATTGTGCGCCGCCCATGAGTCTCCCGGTCGCGATGTTGAGATATGTCTGTTACTTGAACTCTGTGAAGCATTTATTTCTGAGGCTGGTAACTCTAATTAACTCATCCTCTGCAGCAGAGGTAACTCTGGGTCTTCCATTCCTGTGGCGGTCCTCATGAGACCCAGTTTCATCATAGCGCTTGATGGTTTTTGCGACTGCACTTGAAGAAATGTTCAAAGTTCTTGAAATGTTCCGTATTGACTGACCTTCATGTCTTAAAGTAATGATGGACTGTCGTTTCTCTTTGCTTATTTGAACTGTTCTTGCCATTCTTGGTCTTTTACCAAATAGGGCTATCTTCTGTATACCCCCACTACCTTGTCATAACACAACTGATTGGCTCAAACACATTAAGAAGGAAAGAAATTACAGAAATTTACTTATTTAGATTTAGATATTGACTGTTAGCACTTGGTGGCCTATAGCAACACCCCAAAAGAAAAGGCTTTAGATGTGCTAGGTGAACCTGCAACCACAACACTTCAATAACACTTGGCATAAGATCTTCTCTATGTATTACAGGGATATGGCTCTGAATATATACAGCAACACCTCCCCCATAAGCATTCCTGTCTATTCTATAGATATTATATCCTTGTAATGCTTCTGCTGTATCATCAAATGAATTACCTAAGTGAGTCTCAGAAATGGCTAATATATCAATGTTATCTGATATTAGCAAGCTATTTATTTCATTAACTTTTTTCCTTTTAAAATTATTTTTCTCCCCAATTTCGTGATATCCAATTGCGATCCAATTACGATCTTGTCTCATCGCTGCAACTCCCCAACGGGTTCGGGAGAGGCGAAGGTCGAGTCATGCGTCCTCCTAAACATGACCCACCAAAGCGCGCTCCTTAACACCCGGAAGCCAGCTGCACCAATGTTTTGGAGGAAACACAGTTCAACTGACAACTGAAGTCAGCCTGCATGCGCCCGGCCCGCCACAAGGAGTCGCTAGAGCGCGATGAGCCAAGTATAGCCTTCCCGGCCAAACCATCCCCTTATCCGGACGACGCTGGGCCAATTGTACACCACCCTATGGGACTCCCGGTCACGGCCGGTTGTGACACAGCCTGGGAACGAACACGGGTCTGTAGTGACGCCTCAAGCACTGCTTTAGGCTGCTGTGCCACTCAGGAGGCCCATTAACTTTATTTCTAAAGCTACTCATTTTAAAATTAGCTATTTTCAGCCCTTTCCTGGGTAGCTTATCAGAGATGGACATAATATGTAAAAGAGAAAACAAATACATTAATCAGTTGGTGTGTGTAAGTGTGTGTGTGCTCTGTGGGGTTGAAGCTACGAACCCATGGGCTTTGCTATGGGAGGGAGGGTGGACAATGAGCCTGTCATAGCGGATGTAAGCAATGTCCCCATGCACTCTGGCAGTTTTCATGGCTGGGATAAGTTCTTTCCTCTTCTGGCTCACAGCTTCAGGATAGTCTTCATTGAGGAAGAAGTACATTCCTCTCAAGTTCATGCTTACATAGCATGCATAGTCATGCTTATATAACGCACATAGTTACTCCTCTTTATGTAAATGATTTACGTCTTTCAGTGCCACACCACCATTAGCTTCCAAAGTCCAAGTGCCACGCACCATTTACTTCCAAAGTCAAAGTGTTGTTTCTCTAGGTAGGGCCTTTGCCTCTTATCTCATTATATTGGTGGCGTGACTAGGACACTTTGGCAAAAAAATAATATGCATACATACATTAGGAACAATTACATAGTGTGTTGATTATAGTCACTATCCAGGCATGCATCTGGGTTACAAAGTGTAAATCATGTTTATTCTGTTTTGCCCTTATCATTTCATAACATATGTACTAGAAAATTATCCATATATTCCCCCCTTTGGGACTTAGTAAGTCCCAACCAATCAAACAAAAGTTAATATAAGATGAGTGTAAGCATGTGCATATACTTATTCCTAGCCTTGCCATTTGTGATTTTGTTTTATGAGACTATATTCAGATCAATGTATCTTCTTCATTATCTGACCCATCACGATGAGGTCGAGGAGCCCAGTCAGGTATCGGGTTTAGGTCCAGGAAGTTTCCTTAAGGGCTAACCCCCAGTTGTTGCTGTCAAGTTTTGTAGTCATGACAGACAGGGAGAACACCATACAGACATTCAGGATTCCCAAACGGGCAGTCCAGTTGTCCTCCTTTAATATTGCAGGGCTTTCCATATTCGTTAACATACTGTCCTGGAGCTACCAGGGCGGGGTATATTTATTTGGGTGAATTGTTAACAATTGTCTGTACAGTCATTTGTTTTACTGTGGTTTGGATCAAGAGGGATTTCAGCAAAGGCAGTATAAAGCAAAAGACCACTTACCATTACCACCAGTGCTATGCCTATCATGATTGCCATTTTTGCAAACGTTGCTCCCCACTTTCCCAGGGTTAAGTCCATCCAATCCCAGGTGTGAGCATCATGCCCAGCATTGTTCTTAACTTCTTTCTGTAGTCCTTTAAGCTTCAGTGAATGAGCCATCCAGAGCAGTATTATTGGGAATGAAGGTGCAACACTCATCCCCAAACATAACACAAACCCCACCTTTATTAAAAGCCAGTTTAGAGCCTGCCTATTCTGCCAGGTCACCCTACTTGTTGCCTGTACTTGCTCTCCCAGAGCTGTTAGCGCAGAGTCTGTGTAATTAATAAACCTCTATTGATTATAGTAAATATAATTGATCCATTATAGGTTTTTATTGGGTGATATCCAGACTAATATTGATTCAAATCCTGCTTTAACTTTGTCTCTTGCTTTATATTCCTGTGGAATTCCTCTAGGCTGACCTATTGAGCCTAAATACACATTGGGGTCATGTTCATGTGCTCTTTTTACCCTTCCTAAGTTTGCAATTCTTTCTTCGGTTTTCTGTGCAAAAATATATCCCGTTATTATTACTATTTCATGGGCTACCTTAATCCTAGCAAATGTTCCCGACCACCCCTTAGGTAATGTTGCTCTAACTTTTCCTTGACCACACATCCAGAAAGTGTCAGATATTGTCTGATCCTGACTTTCAAATGTGCTTGTCCAATTATCAGCTTGGTATAATTTGTAATTTTTCCCTGAGCGTGTCACTATTATTTCTCCCTTTGTTACGTTCAGGGTACGGCTGCATTTAGGAAAGTTGCCTACTGATATGTTTTCATTATTCCAGTAGCATTCATGCTCGCGTATAATTTTAGTTCCTACCTCAGGAAGTGAGTGTGCTGCTACCTTATTGCTTATTCTAACATCTATTATTTTACACTCAGGAACTATAGTGAAATTACTATTCATTATTGCTAGTTTTTCTTTACTTCCTAGGTACATCATACATTCCACGGGGCATAAATTCCTAGGTTGTTGAGTTGTATTCCCTGATTTATTATTGTGATTGCTTTGTGCTAAGCATTCTTTCCATCCCTGTTTTACATGGACTACCATCAAATCGGTTTGGTCTGCTTTAGAGTAGGTCCAACAATCTGATCTAGTATGGTTTTTAGCTGTATACGGCATCCATTTATACCAATCATTTTTATTAGCTTTTCCCCATAGTCCCTTCAATTTTGTCGGTGCTTCCATTGTTTCCGGTACTGCTGTGGGGGCTGAGCTAGGTTGTTTATTTTTCAGATTCCTCCAATTAGTCAAAAACTCCCAGACATTTTGAAAGAACCCAGTCGGTTCTGTTGTTTCAAATTCTGTCATTGCTGGTTTAGTTGTTACGACAATTGACGGTCCTTGGGTGATTGCCATGGTTGCGTTAGTTGTCCCTGTTTCTCTTTCTTGTCTAGGTTGACGTGTGGGAATAGGAGTAAAGTCAATCATTGTTAAATTGTTCCCTTCTGACCATTCAGTACTGACTATTTCCAAAACATATTTGGCATCTTTCTCTTGTGTCAATTTCTCTAACGTAATTACCCAACTGGTGTTTCACTTGTCAATTTCTATTTTGCTACCATATTCATCCCAGATGGCTTCTCCCATTGTTTGATGATTGGCCCACCAACAGAGTGATCGTTCTGGCAGAGGTTTGTTCCTCTGTATTGAAAATGATCTTTGAATTTCTGTACCTGTTATTTCTTGGGCTGGAATAAAAATAATAGTTCGGGCCGTTTCCAATGGTACCTGCTTTTTTATTCTGCTTTTCATTCTAGCTTCAGGGGCTAGTTCCTTAGGTATTGGTGGGATCATAAGATGTTTGGCTTGTTTTATATCCATTATTTTTGCTTGTTCATTTACTACAGGTTTTCCACTTCCATGTATTTTATACTTAATTTCCACACAATTATTTTTTCGGCATTTAATCCTAAACAGTGCATTTCCCTCTATCTGACATCTACCTAGTCTGGGCCAGCCTGTGTGCAATATTTGATCCCTGTTCACAATATATATTCTTCCTGGTTTGGTAAGGCTATCTCTAGAGTATTGTATAGTTGTGGGCAGACTCACTACCATCTTTCCTAGGTTGCTATTAGTGTTAGAGCCACTCCACAGCTTTTCAGTTGTTCTGTTCCCCAATTTCTGTTAGGGGGATCATGTGAGGGCAAAGAAGTCAATGGTGGGGAAGTCAATTTCTTCGATGGTAGGGAGGTCACTTTCCCCTCTATCTCCTGTTGTTCCTCCATTGCCTGGGTCATTGTCTGTGCTTGGGGCACCTGCCATAACAGGCATCCCATTATCAGTATTCCCCACGTCATCAGACTCTCCGGATTTTCAGGAGGGAGCGCCTGCTGGCCTTTGATGTTTGTGCTAAGGCTCGTACTTGCTTCTTCTTCTTCTTGGACCCTGCCTGGTGCCTCAATATCCTCAGCTTCCTCATGGCACGCCGGTGGCAGGCCGGTTCCTTTTGGGACCCTGGTGCAGTGGTTCAGATGGTACCACGTCGTACTTCCTTCCATTTGTATTGCCGTGGGTGTTGCTCGAATCACCGTGTATGGTCCTTCTCTCCTGGGCTTATTCCAATTTCTGCGGAACACTCGGATGTAGACTTGGTCTCCTGGTGTCACCGGTCCTGGCTCCTCTGGTCTGGGTTCCGGTTCTCGCCTTTTTTCCTGGAGATAAATAACTGTATGTATAGCAGTTAGTTGTCTTCCATATGCTTTAAGTCCATCTCTAATTGTTCCAATGAGGGTCCTTTGTAGGGCCCTCTCAGAACTGGCACTGGCATGGGTCGACCCGTAAGCATTTCATGAAGGGTTAGGTGCGTATTTCGATAGCTCACTAAAGCAAGTGGCAGGGCATCCACCCAGATGAGCTTTGCACTGGTACAGATTTTATTCAATTTAGCCTTGAGGATTCCATTTATTCTCTCAACCATCCCTTGCGACTGTGGGTGATATACACATCCCAGTCTTTGCTTAATCTTTAACTGCTGTAGTACTTGCTTCACCGTTTTCGGAATAATTGCTGATCCATTGTCTCTGGTTAGAAATTTGATTACTGTCCCTGATCCTAGATCGACTGATGATACCGCCTCTACCCATCTGCTAAATCTATCTATTATCACTAGCATGTCTCTTTTGCCATTCACCTTTTTATCATATCCACATAATCCATGACTAGGTGTCGAAATGGTCCTTTTGGGACTGGTATGTGACCTATAGGTGTGGTTATCTATTTTCATACATTGTTTTGTGCACACACCTCACATTTTGTTAATACCTCATCTACCGTTGCCTGTAGGTATGGTGACCGGTATCCTTGTTTTTACATTTTCCTTATCACTTCCCCCCTTGCGCAATGGTCAAAACCATGCGCTTCAGTTATCAATAGACTGAGCAACACAGTGGGTGCAACTATGGTTCCTTCATGATACCTCCATAGGCCTGTTGCATCTTTGGTGGCTTCTCTTTTTTGCCACATTGTTTGTTCATAAGGTCCTGCTCTTTCCTGCATCCTAATTATGTCATATGTTTGTGGTATAGATTCAATAATGACCATTGGTGCCGTTAACACCGAGATGGTGCATTTAGATGCTTTTTTGGCAGCTTCATTATCATTATTTCCTTTAATCATTTCCTTTCTTGTGCGCCAGACATTTTATTATCGCCAGTTTTTTGGGGTACATTAATGCCGTCATTAATTTTACAATCTGCTTGTGGTGATGTATGGGTGTACCATCACTTTTCCAAAATGTTTGTTGTTTCCAGACTGCCCCAAATACAGTGAGGGAAAAAAGTATTTGATCAACTGCTGAATTTGTACGTTTGCCCACTGACAAAGAAATTGTCAATAATTTTAATGGTAGGTTTATTTGAACAGTGAGAGACAGAATACCAACAACAAAATCCAGAAAAACGCATGTCAAAAATGTTATAAATTGATTTGCATTTTAATGAGGGAAATAAGTATTTGACCCCCTCTCAATCTAAAATGTTTCTGGCTCCCAGGTCTTTTATACAGGTAACGAGCTGAGATTAGGAGAACACTCTTAAAGTGAGTGCTCCTGATCTCAGCTTGTTACCTGTATAAAAGACACCTGTCCACAGAAGCAATCAATCAATCAGATTCCAAACTCTCCACCCATGGCCAAGACCAAAGAGCTCTCCAAGGATGTCAGGGACAAGATTGTAGACCTACACAAGGCTGGAATGGGCTACAAGACCATCGCCAAGCAGCTTGGTGAGAAGGTGACAACAGTTGGTACAAGTATTCGCAAATGGAAGAAACACAAAATAACTGTCAATCTCCCTCGGCCTGGGGCTCCCTGCAAGATCTCACCTCGTGGAGTTGCAATGATCATGAGAACGGTGAGGAATCAGCCCAGAACTACATGGGAGGATCTTTACAATGATCTCAAGCAGCTGGGACCATAGTAACCAAGAAAACAATTGGCAACACACTACGCCGTGAAGGACTGAAATCCTGCAGTGCCCGCAAGGTCCCCCTGCTCAAGAAAGCACATATACAGGCCCGTCTGAAGTTTGCCAATGAACATCTGAATTATTCAGAGGAGAACTGGGTGAAAGTGTTGTAGTCAGATGAGACCAAAATCGAGCTCTTTGGCATCAACTCAACTCGCCGTGTTTGGAGGAGGAGGAATGCTGCCTATGACCCCAAGAACACCATCCCCACCGTCAAACATGGAGGTGGAAACATTATGCTTTGGGGGTGTTTTTCTGCTAAGGGGACAGGACAACTTCATCGCATCAAAGGGACGATGGACGGGGCCATGTACCGTCAAATCTTGGGTGAGAACCTCCTTCCCACAGCCAGGGCATTGAAAATGTGTAGTAGATGGGTATTCCAGCATGACAATGACCCAAAACACACGGCCAAGGCAACAAAGGAGTGGCTCTAGAAGAGGCACATTAAGGTCCTGGAGGGGCCTAGCCAGTCTCCAGACCTTAATCCCATAGAAAATCTGTGGAGGTAGCTGAAGGTTTGCGTTGCCAAACGTCAGCCTCGAAACCTTAATGACTTGGAGAAGATCTGCAAAGAGAAGTGGGACAAAATCCCTCCTGAGATGTGTGTAAACCTGGTGGCCAACTACAAGAAACGTCTGACCTCTGTGATTGCCAACAAGGGTTTTGCCACCAAGTACTAAGTCATGTTTTGCAGAGGGGTCAAATACTTATTTCCCTCATTAATATGCAAATTAATTTACAATATTTTTGACATGCGTTTTTCTGGATTTTTTTTTTTTTTTGCTGTCTCTCACTGTTCAAATAAACCTACCATTAAAATTATAGACTGATCATGTCTTTGTCAGTGGGCAAACGTACAAAATCAGCAGGGGATCAAATACTTTTTTCCCTCACTGTAGTTGGCATACCCCATGTGCATATGACGAATCAGTGTAGATGTTAACTGTCTTTCCTTTTCCTAGAGTGCAGACCGCGCGCGGTAAGTGCTTTTAGTTTGGCTAACTGAGCTGAGCATGGCTGTGGACAGTATTCTGCTATCACTTCTTTAAACTCCTTTCCTTGTTTTTGTACTACTGCATAACCTGCATGATTTCCCATATGATCTTTATAACAGGACCCATCCACAAAATATTATTCTCTTCCCCCATGTTAAGCAATGGGGTTGGCTCTAGGTCTGGTCTAAGTCTGGTAAATGTCAAGGAGTCTCCTACACAGTCATGTACTTGTCCCTCAAATTCTAAAGGAATTCTCTCAGCTGGATTCACCGTACTGCACCGTTTAATGGAAATGTCTGGATAGTTCAGTATGGTCATATATTCTAAGGTTCTATCATTGGTCAGGACAAATTTTCCTTTTTCAATTAACTCCACTATTTTATGGTGTGTGTGTATTGTTACTGGATATCCCATACTAATGGTGGATGCTTCATCATATGCATATTGTAGCGCAGCTAAACCTTGATAACAGGGTGGGTAGCCCTGGGTGACAGAGTCCAATTTAGTACTATAATACGCAATGGGCTGTTTACGTCTTCGACAGCATGCTTCTTGCATAAGTACTGCCACCACATCACATCACATCTATTTGCCACATACAGCAGGAATGGTTTTGTATAATCTGGGGCTGCCAGAGCCGGAGTGGACTGCATCTCTTTTTTCATTGTTTCAAATGAAATTAGGGCATCACTGTTCCATTCAAGACTCGCTCTAAGGTCTAGCTGTCCTGCTTCCTTCATAATTTCTTGCAGGGGAGCTCTTTTAACCGCATACTCCTGCATCCAGTCTGAGCTAAATCCAGTCATTCCTAAGAATGTCATCATCTGGGCCATTGTTTGAGGAAGCAGCACTTTGCTAATCCCTTCTAGTTGTCCTGGTGATATTGCCTTTATTCCATGTGCTATTGTTCATCCTAGGTATTCAATTTGGGATTGGCAGTACTGGAGTTTTGTTTTTGACACCTTGTGTCCTCCTTCTGCCAATCGCTTTAAGACCTTCATAGAATCAGCATGGCATTGTTCCAAGGAGGAGGCACAGATCAACAGATCATCTACATCAGGGGTGTCAAACTCATTCCATGGAGGGCCTAGTGTCTGCAGGTTTTTGGTTTTTCCTTTCAATTAAGCCCTAGACAACCAGGTGTGGGGAGTTCCTTACTAATTAGTGACCTTAATTCATCAATCAAGGACAAGGGAGGAGTGAAAACCCGCAGCCACTAGGCCCTCCGTGGAATGAGTTTGACACATGTGATCTACATACTGAATCATGTTCCTTCAAGTATTAGATCTTCCAGGTCTGCTCTTAGCACCTGATTAAACACATGAGGCGGGTGCTTAAACCCCTGTGGCATGCGGGTATATGTGTGTTGTTTTCCTTTGTACGTAAATGGAAACAAATGTCTGCATTCTTCTGCCAGGAGCACACTAAAAATGCTCCAGATAGATAAATTACTGTAAAGTACTTGGCTTCCGGGGGAACATTGGTCAGCAGCGTGTTAGGATTTGGAACTTCAGCAGGCCAGTCCTGTACTATGTCATTTACAGCCCTTAAATCATGGACTAGCCTCCACTTCTTCCCATCTGCTTTAAGAACTGGCAACAGAGGTGTGTTGCAACAACTTTGTGTTTCTATCAGCACTCCTGCTTTTATTAGTCTCTCGATTGTCATGTTAAAGCCCTCTTCTGCCTCAGGTTTCATATTGTATTGAGCCTTTCAAGGGGGCTTAGCATCTGGTTTTATCTTGACACATACAGGACTTGCTGATTTTACCAATCCAACATCTGTATCATGTTGTGACCATACCCCATCCGGTATGTTTCTCTCCATTTCCTGTTTTTGCTGGTTTTCTGGTTCTGCTGCTTCCCCTAGCTGTATTTGTTGTTTGGCTGTAACTTCTACCTCCCTTGGGTCTCCAGTCATTGCTGTGGTAGTCAATATTTTAATGAAGCTATATTTTGAGTGATAAATCAATGGGTTGTCTGTTTTGTCCCATTTACTTGTTTTTGCTCGTTTCATCATGGGGCCCAGATCTTTAGCCTCCATTCCCTTATTTACTAGTAAAGTAATGTGTGGGGCAGCACCGGAAACATTACACCATTTTGCCACAAAGTCTGAGCTGTTCCTGTCTGTTACTTCCATTGCCGCTTCCTGTTTTCCTATAATTATGTACTGGGACATGATTGGTACTGATTTCCCGTTAGCGTTTAATAACCACAGCTGTTCCAAAAGATTATCACGATAGCGATCATATTGTATTGTGCAATGATATTCTGATTTTGCTCTATCTGCTTCTGGTATCTGAGCCTGGATAAACCTACCCCATGTCTTGACTGTCTTATCCACTTCTGTCTCAATGCCCCCTAACCAATATACATTTGCTGTGCCCTTTGTCATTACCATTTGCAAGTTTAACCCTGCTTTATCTATAATCACCCCTTCAGAGGAACACCAAATTTGTATGCTCATTTTGCATAGAGCATCTCTTCCTAATAAGTTGACAGGGGTGTGTTCTGATACTAGTATAGGGAGGGTTGCGGATTTGTCGTCAGCTGTCAAGCGAACTGGAGCTGTCATTGGAATTAGCTGTGTTTGTCCCGAGAATCCTACAGTTTTGGCGTATTTGCCAGACATGGGGAGGTGAAAGGCATAATTTGGACTTACACAAGTGTAAGTGGCTCCAGTATCTATCATCATGGGTGTGCCTCTATTTTCTATTTGAACCTGCAGCATAGGTTCCTGATCAGCTCGCATATTTAGCACTGGAAACTGACCCTCCCCTGTAAGACTCTATGGGCACCTCTAGTACCCCTGATTGGGCCCTGCCCATGGGTTCACAGGACCTTGTTATTATTTTTGATTTTGTTGCCAGCCACCAGTTTGTTTCCAGTTTTTTCGGATTCTGTTCCCCTGTTGTTGCCAGTGGTTTGTAGAGCAGTTTTGCCTGGTATGTCCCGGCTGTTGGCATCCCCAGCAGATACTGGTGGCCCTTGTGGGCCCCGGTTTCCTCCTCTCTGATTGTTTTGCAGAGGTTTTTGTTGTCTATTGTTATTATTCCATTGCTGGGGTTGTTGTGCATACACATTCACTACTGGTGGTGTGGGTTGCACTTGGGCCTGTGGCACAGGAAGCAGTTGTGGCCCTCCGGAGGAGACTGCAGCCACCATTGCTGTCTCAGGCACAGGTGCTGTTACTGGAGCCTGGATTTTCTTCTTCCCTTTGTTTGTCAGGTCTTCCAGCTGGAGTTGAGTCAACTTTCTTTGAATGTCTCTCCCCTGTTCCATGAGTCTTTGTTCATCCTTCCTGTGTTTTTCTACTGCATGTATCACAAGATCACAGAATTCTTTGTGTGATTTTGAGGTTAGTCCTACCACATCAGCCAGCCTGCCTTTCACCGGCTGGGGCATGGCATCTATCACTGAGTTTCGGAACAGAGTTGTCATCAGTGGAACCCCCTCTGGGTCTTGTTCTGTTTCCAAGTCTCCATCGTTTCAGCTGTCCTTGTAGATAGGCAGCTGGATTCTCTGTTTCCCCAATTCTTGCCGGGTATTCCAGTCTCAGTGCTCGCCGGACTTCAGGGCGGTGTGAGTCAAAGTCTGTCCCGTCTCCTTGCGTGTCTCCCACTTCCCTCCTCAGGTTACTGTTCCCCAGTATATTCTCCATCTTTGCCACTTCTACCACCTTTGCCAATCCTTTCTCAACATGTTTCTGGCTTCCCATATGTTTTTCAGTAGTCCTTCTCCCTCTATTTTAAACATATTCAGTACCTCTTTTTCTCAATCTCTTTTGACCTTTCTCTTCTTTCCCCTGTCTTTTGTTTTATAGTTTTTTATTAGTGTTTCCATTTCCTCACACACCAAGACGTCAAACGCTCCTCATTCTGGCCATTTGGTGCCCATCTTCCTGGTGTGTCGTTCCCATGTTTTAGATGTTTTTATTATTTCTTCCTTGCATAGGGGATACCTAGCACTCAGGATTTCTACTGCCGTTTTGTTAATTTCTACAGCCTGTATTCTTGGACTCCCTAATTCCAGTCCCAAGTTCACCCCCCTTTTGGCTTCTTATAATATCCATACTATTCTTTGTCCCCTAGTTCCTTTTGACCTTGTTATTTACTTTTTCCTATTGGTAATTTGTCCACCCTCTTGATTCTCCTAGCCAGAACTCAGTTATCGTAAATGTGTGTGTTCGGTTTTCTCTTATTATACTTATGTCTCCTGATGTCCACTTTCTTTTGTTTGGAACATTTCATAAATCTTCTTTCTATTCTTATTTTTCTTATTTCCAAACCACTTGACAGCATGTGTCTTTCCACTCTTAGTACTTTAATGGGCATTCTCGCACCGTTCACTCTTCCTCTCCTAGATTGGGTGCATCCTCTCTGCCAGGTTACACTTAAGCAACGGTCCAGGAGAGGTGTGCAGCCCCCTTCCCCACCCAGGACAATAATCTCTTTCACACTTCTCACTTTCAGTATTTTTAATCAGACACTCATTCACGTTCTTCCTTTCCAGTGCAGACTGGGTGAGTCCTCTCTGCCAGGTCACTTTTATGTGACGATCCAGGAGAGGTGCCCCTTCTCCACCCTAGACAGAAGATTTCACACTTTTTACTTTCAGTACTTTAATCACACATGCATTCACACTTTTCCCCCTAGTGCAAACTGGGTGCGTCCTCTCTGCAAGGCCACTTTTTATTTGACGATCCAGGAGAGGTCCGCAACCCCTTCTCCACCAGAGCAGGAATTCATTTCACACTCACTTGCACTCTCACACTTCCATATGCTTTCCTAAGCGACCTGCAAATTCAGCCCTTTTCCTGATTCACTTCCTCAACACAAGAAAAGCAGTATTATACAGGATTTTTGCCTACCCGTGCAGTCCTCTTAGTGATACACTTCTTCGACACACTTAGAGCAGTATCGCAGGACCTTTTGCCTACCTATGCAGCCCTCTAGCGATACGCTTCCTCAACACACTATTACGGTATTCGCAGGACTTTTATTTATTTTCGGATCGCCCAAACCGATGGGCAGCTGCTCGCACTGAAATGAATCAGCAGAAAGACCAGCAGGATGAACAAATTAATCAGACGAATTGAACAAATGCACCAGATGAACAACCGAGTGACCTCGATGAATTGAATGCACAAATTGAGTCAGACCAGTAGACCAAGATAAAAGAGTTGCTTTCACAAACTCAAGCAGGTCCAATAAAACCAATCTTGTACAAAACGAGTCAGACAAAACAATCGAATCAAACTGATTGATCAAGCTGATCAGATGAGCAACCTGAATGAGACAGACGAAACATCCAACTTGACCACAGCTGAATGAATCACAGCCGCTCAAGCAAACCACACACCTGCTCGGGCTGAGCAGATCTACTCCTACCTAGGCTTTTTCTACGTATTACAACCCTCAAGGCTTTTTATTTCTTTATTATTTTTCAAGCATTTTGAATTCAAAAGCTCCCAGTTTCTGTTTTTCTAGTTCTTAAATTTGGAGAGACCTACTTGGTGTCCTGCTGCTGAGGCCCCGGAGCGAACCACACAAACTTTATACTATTAAGCAAAAACGTTGCTTACTTTTTTAGTGGCCACTTGTTTGTGTAGTTCGTCCAAGCCGTCCACAGTCACAGGTGTTCACCGTCTCTGGTCCCTATTTGCCACTCCTGGTAAGCTCGCCATTTATGTGGTAGAAATATTAGTTCAATAATATCTCTCAGAAACCGGAGATTGTGAATTCAGTATAGACTTTATTACAAAGTAACAAAACTGAGCTGGTCCATGGAGCAACTGTCTACCCTGACTCGGAGCTCTCCTTTTAAACAGTTTCATGCTTACATAACATGCATAGTCATGCTTATACAACATATATAGTTACTCCTCTTTATGTAAATGATTTACGTCTTTCAGTGCCACGCCACCATTAGCTTCCAAAGTCCAAGTGCCACGCACCATTTACTTCCAAAGTCCAAGTGTTGTTTCTCTAGGCAGGGCCTTTGCCTCTTATCTCATTATATTGGTGGTGTGACTAGGACACTTTGGCAAAAAATAATATACAAACATACATTAAGGACAATTACATATCCAGGCATGCATCTGGATTACAAAGTGTCAATCATGTTTATTTTGTTTTGCCCTTATAATTTCATAACATACAGTGGGGAGAACAAGTATTTGATACACTGCCGATTTTGCAGGTTTTCCTACTTACAAAGCATGTAGAGGTCTGTCATTTTTATCATAGGTACACTTCAACTGTGAGAGACGGAATCTAAAACAAAAATCCAGAAAATCACATTGTATGATTTTTAAGTAATTAATTTACATTTTATTGCATGACATAAGTATTTGATCACCTACCAACCAGTAAGAATTCCGGCTCTCACAGACCTGTTAGTTTTTCTTTAAGAAGCTCTCCTGTTCTCCACTCAATACCTGTATTAACTGCACCTGTTTGAACTCGTTACCTGTATAAAAGACACCTGTCCACACACTCAATCAAACAGACTCCAACCTCTCCACAATGGCCAAGACCAGAGCTGTGTAAGGACATCAGGGATAAAATTGTAGACCTGCACAAGGCTGGGTTGGGTTAAAGGACAATAGGCAAGCAGCTTGGTGAGAAGGCAACAACTGTTGGCGCAATTATTAGAAAATGGAAGAAGTTCAAGATGACGGTCAATCACCCTCGGTCTGGGGCTCCATGCAAGATCTCACCTCGTGGGGCATCAATGATCATGAGGAAGGTGAGGGATCAGCCCAGAACTACACGGCAGGACCTGGTCAATGACCTGAAGAGAGCTGGGACCACAGTCTCAAAGAAAACCATTAGTAACACACTACGCCGTCATGGATTAAAATCCTGCAGCGCACGCAAGGTCCCCCTGCTCAAGCCAGCGCATGCCCAGGCCCGTCTGAAGTTTGCCAATGACCATCTGGATGATTCAGAAGAGGAATGGGAGAAGGTCATGTGGTCTGATGAGACAAAAATAGAGCTTTTTGGTCTAAACTCCACTCACCGTGTTTGGAGGAAGAAGAAGGATGAGTACAACCCCAAGAACACCATCCCAACCATCAAGCATGGAGGTGGGAACATCATTCTTTGGGGACGCTTTTCTGCAAAGGGGACAGGACGACTGCACCGTATTGAGGGAAGGATGGATGGGGCCATTTATTGTGAGATCTTGGCCAACAACCTCCTTTCCTCAGTAAGAGCATTGAAGATAGGTCGTGGCTGGGTCTTCCAGCATGACAACGACCCGAAACACACAGCCAGGGCAACTAAGGAGTGGCTCCGTAAGAAGCATTTCAAGGTCCTGGAGTGGCCTAGCCAGTCTCCAGACCTGAACCCAATAGAAAATATTTGGAGGGAGCTGAAAGTCTATATTGCCCAGCGACAGCCCCAAAACCTGAAGGATCTGGAGAAGGTCTGTATGGAGGAGTGGGCCAAAATCCCTGCTGCAGTGTGTGCAAACCTGGTCAAGACCTACAGGAAACTTATGATCTTTGTAATTGCAAACAAAGGTTTCTTTACCAAATATTAAGTTCTGCTTTTCTGATGTATCAAATACCTATGTCATGCAATAAAATGCAAATTCATTACTTAAAAATCATACAATGTGATTTTCTGGATTTTTGTTTTAGATTCCGTCTCTCACAGTTGAAGTGTACCTATAATAAAAATTACAGACCTCTACATGCTTTGTAAGTAGAAAAACCTGCATAATCGGCAGTGTATCAAATACTTGTTATCCTCACTGTATGTACTAGAACATTTCCTTCACTTTGTCCTCAGACTCCATCCAGGTCTCATGTGGAGATTCTGCAATTCAGTCCACAACCATGTTGTTCTGCCTTGATTGTCCCTCGAGATAATCTGATTACTCTTTCAACATTATCATGGATTCACATACAGAACTAATGTCCTCTCTCTATAATTTACAGATTGCTGTCATCTTCCCTTTCTCCTGTTTAAAATAATCGAGCTGACTCTGGGAGAACTGCAAACTGTTCTTCAGGTCCTGGAACTCTCTGGTGTGTTTGTCCATTCATTTGTTTGTTGACTCCACTAGTGCTGTGGTCACGAAATTTCATCAGCCGGTGACTATCAAGCAAATAACTGCCGGTCTCATGGTAATTGACCGTTAATTAACATAAATACATTTAGCATCTACTGGCTTCCACACATAGCCTACAAGCCACTGATGCAGACCTTTGGAACATCTACATTTAAAAAAGTCTAATAAATCCATGTAATATTGCCTACACCTTCACAATAAATCCATTATTTATTTTAGACAGGTCTGAAGAAACATGATATGAAGAAAATGTTGAGCGGTTAACAAAGAAACAGCTAGTCCTATATGCTAAATTTAGAGTTATTAAACTAACTTTAGTTGTGACACAAACGGGCTATATGTTTAGATTTTTAATACATTCTAAGGCTGCATGATGCAAATCTAATGATGATTTGAGAAAAGTTGTATGAAAGGCATGAGCTCTGCTTAATTTTTATGTGCAGGCTGTACACACTTCATCAGTCTCTCATTCACAATTTGACAAGTACTTGATAATGCCTCGAAATTCCTGGTGGCATCCCCTTTGTGTGGCCGTAATGCCCCCTAAAAAAATCTATGCTTTTCCGGCCAGTGGCCGTTGTGTTCTTGGGCTGAATATAATCATTTTTATACCCTTCTCCCTGCATGCTGTGTGCTCCAAAGCACCTCTCACACACATGGCTCTCCGTCATGTGATAGGGTCTTTCTCACAGGCAGATGCAACTGCGCGCGTCCTTATCCAATTCCGAGGCGCATATTGAAGGTGTTGGAAGAACTGTCCACTTTTCATCAGTCAAAAAGATATGTAGGCCTAATGAACAACAAAAGCAATAGCCTATGTCAATCTGCTTTCGCAAATAGTACAAAAGTTGACCTGTTCTATTCTGTGCGAGAAATAAATATTTCAAACATAGTCTGGGACAGTTGTGGGATGCGATAGATCCCAAATTAGCATAAAAAATATTTTTTTACGCAATGAGGGTGACGCAACAGATCAGAACGTTCAGCTTAAAATGTTGATAAACTATTAGGCTATTTATTCACATTATAAGCGCAGCAATGCGTACACGGCAGTAGGCTATGAGCGTGAATGTTCCATTAGTGGGGAAAGTGACAGCAAATGCGAGTGCATGTAGTGCATGTAGTGATTGTATTATAAAGGTGCATTTTTTATGGTGAAAATTATCTTCTCCAAACTTGAAACTCACGCGCTGCGTATATATACCAGTTAGGCTCTACACCCATTGTAAAGCGGATTAATGTGCTAAATTTTTAGAAGTTATTTGGTCACTTTAGTTGTGATACAAACCTTATCAAAAAATATAATCCTATGGGCTAGGCTACATGAGGTGTGGGACTATGATTTGAAAAAGTCAACAACAAAAAATTAAATATAAATAAATATAGTAAGCCTATAGAAAGCTGATGGGATTATCCTCTTTTTAATACAGGTCATCACTCTGTTTTCTCACACAATTGCATAGGCTATAGAAATGTTGTGCAACATGAGCTCATGGGCTCTCATGAAGTGTTTGATTAGATTTTCTATTACATTTGCATTGATGTCAGAGTGATTAGAGGGACAATAGAGTGTGGAGTACCAGGCAGTTAGCAAGTTTGGTAGGCTACTAATGACCATCAGCAGCATCAGAGCTTGGAGAAGCCTAATTACCATGACTAAACCGTCACGTGGAGTTTGACTGCCTTCATGACTCATGACCACCGGTGTGACAGTAATATGGTCACTGTAACAGCCCTAGACTCCACCAGTATTTGGACACAACACTAGAAGCTATTTTGTTGTTGTCACAACTGCTTGTAGAACTATTTTTGTTTGTTTAAAAAATCCTTCACTTGTGATAGAGAGACACCACTGTCCTCAACGGTACTCCTGCTGGCTTTTCTCTTTGTCATGGTAGCAACGTAGGTTACGCTGTTACTCCTCGCAGTTCCAGACAGAGCAGGTCGCAGAGAAGATTTGAAACAACAACAATAAACAGCAGGGATCTAGACAGCCACAAGCCCGGAACAATCCACGGTCCCAGCCACAATGGCGAACCGTTTCACGGGCTGCATTCAAGCCCTCAAGAAAACCCCACCAGCTTGATAGGGAAGCTAGCTAGCAGCTAGGCTAGCTGCTACGCCAAGCAGCTCTCAGACCCGGCCTTGGTCGGCAGGATCACCTGACAGATAGTAGCGGTCCCAGCAACTGATGTCAACCGCGTCACGGGATCCAAACTCAAAAGGTAGCACAGTACCTTGTAATGAAACTTTTCCAATAGACTTTCAAAACTTTCCAAAACAGCAAACTTTCCAAAAGAACAAACCAAGTTCTCCCTCGTTCTGTGTTCAACAGGAAGTGACGTGCTGTGCAGTACGTTCTTCCCCTTTCCTTTCCCTTGTAACTATTCCCCAGCTCGTTGCTGTAAATGAGAATGTGTTTCTCTGTCAACATACCTGGTAAAATAAGTGTAAAAAACAACAACACCTCAACTCAAACTGTTGTTAGAAAATAAAACTTGTTAGACAATTATTTAAATTGACAAGTTGAAACATAGCCTATAGATAGTAAGCAGGCAGCATGCCTTGGTTTGATGGCAGCATGGGTTAACTGTCCTGTTGCGTAACAATCAAAGTGAGTGCATTCTGACATCACACGCATAAAAAAAAAACTCACGCTGGGGTGACCGTTAGAGATATTTTCAAGTGTGAAAAGGTTAACTGACAAAAAAGTGAGCTAAAATAAATCAAGCTCTGATTTTTTTTGTTGAGTGCTCCAGCTCCTTTCTACCACAAACTATTCATTTTTGAACTTTTTCATATTTTATTTTTTTTACCGACATGACTGCATTAAAATATAAAATACAGTATAGTCTACATAGGCTTATATATTAGGTGCAATTCAACATTAGGAAAGTGTTCCTAATATTTGGTATATTCAGTGTATTTCATTATGTGTAACAACGCAATGATGTACCACATCTGTGATTTAGTGAATTATTAATAGGTAAGCATTAGAATAATCCACCTCAATATTTGCAGCCATTTGCTGATCTGTCGTCAGTATTGTGAAATAATTATAATGTTAAGGTAAGATTGGAACATAGAAAGCTGATCCGAGAGCAGTGGTGCCTTTCTTTCGATCCTTTCAGTATTGACCTATGCTCCAACGACACACTTAGCGAACGTTCTCCCTGCATGGTGTTTTGGAAAACTTGTGTTACATTTTCAGCCGTTAAAGGAAAGATGCATGGTTAAAACACTCGTAAGCCTGAGTTCCATCGCTATCAGAAAACTGGGCCCTGAACAGGATAACCATTTATTTGTGAATTTGTCGCTTGCAGTGCGTGTTGGCTGTGTCTGCTGTGTTTGAGTCTGGCAGCAGTAGTAGCAGCTAGAGACCTTCCGCTTCCTCTCACTCCACTGGCTCCCAGAGCAAAGGACAATAAAGTTAATTTGAGTGGGCGGGATTTAGCGCAAAGACACATCTTTCCCCAAAGCCAGACCAGCGGCTATGGCTGGACCAAACCCCCCATGTTTTCATTCAAACTCGTATTTTCTTCTCTCTCAAAAGCAGTGGGACGGCTTCTGTTGTGAAAAGCAACTATGGATCCGGCCTTTAAATATACTGGATGGCACATTATCCAAGGAGAGTTAAGAATACTGCAACTTGCAATTTATGTTGCAACTTTTCTTTAATAATGTAGGTGATAGACGCAACACAATTGTACATTCAACCTGTCGTTTGTTCAATGCACTGTGATGAATTGCCACTTGTTTGACCAGTTAGCATTGTGTGAAGCGTCTCTCTATTCTACAAGTGGATATAGATTTCACTGTGATTTGAGAGGATACAATAACTGTTATTCCCCTCTTACTCTGCGATTTACTGTAATTTGAGGAATTGCGCCCAAAGTAAATAAGCAAATGTGAACAGATGTGTGTGTGGCTTCTCACACTGAACTGCAACCAACCTGTGGGGCTAACAAAGACGTGGTAAACACATACAGTACATGGACCAAATGAACAGGATGTGGGATTTTATACATTGACAATTACATTAAACCAAGTGTAGAGAGTGGTAAATGCAAGGGGGAAATCTAGGTATCTCTACGATTTCATGGTTTCATGCATTAAAAGCACATGTTTAATACAACCCTGACTTTATCTATATAGCAGCAGTGACCCGGCATTATCGCAATCAATATTGGCCACTGTCTCGTTTTTTACGGCGGGGCTTGAAACACCACCCCTTTAAATCCAGTGAGCCAAGTTTGTACAGTGATGTACAGTACAGGCCTAGCAGCCTAGTCACCAAGTCCTGTAACCACGCTGAAGTAATACGATGCAGGAGGTTATTTTGCTGAGGCAGTTTTTGCTTGTTATAGTGTAGTCTCTTAGGTATGGCTAAATTACCAACAACACAGTGTAGAGGTACACATGAGGATATAGCGCTCTGCAATTTGTATTTCATTTTTTGGTTTTGAGGAAGACCCTAGGGAAACCTTTTGAGAAAGTGGCTCAGAACACATTGCACAGCAGAGAGTCGATTTATGATTTTAGCTTGTTCTTTGTTTATTTTTATGCTTGTTATTTTTCTTTATCCCAATTTAATCACTGCAGTGTTAAAGGCCAAGTGCTGTCAAAAATATGATTTTCCTGTGTTTTATATGTATATATTTCCACACTATGAGGTTGTAATAATACTGTGAAATTTAGAAAATTATGATAATGCCCTTTTAGTGTAAGAACTGTTTGAAAAAATGCCTGAAATTGTAGCCTGTTTTGGTGGGATGGGGTATTGGCTGACCAATAATAGCACATTTTCAGTTTCCCCTCCTCACTCAGACCACTCCCGTACAGTCCTAGCAAAATTTGAGCAAGGTATGCTATACCAATAGCCAAAAGATCAGAAAAACTGCCAGACAAAAAACTATGTGTATGGTAGATGCGCGCCATTAGCTTTAAGATAGACCAGCAACGTCATCTATATAATATGATTGATACTATGTGTAGCACAGTGAAGGCTGTTGAGGGGATGACGGCTCATAATAATGGCTGGAATGGAGTCAATGGAATGGTATCAAATTCGTGGTTTCCATGTGGTTGATACCGTTCAACTGACTCCATTCCAGCCATTAATATGAGTCTTCTTCCCCTCAGCAGCCTCCACTGGTGTAGCATGTATGTGAAACTATGTGTAGGATACAGCAGGCAAGCCATATTGAGATAGCTTCTCAAAAATCAAGAGTAGGCTTATTTCTCATGTTACTCACCGCCCAGTGACCTCGCTAAGGCAAGATGAACCTGCCATCTTGGTAAATGATAAATAAACTACCCATGTAATACTATACCATAATTCCCCATTCTCAGAACTATAAGTAGGCTTTTCCTCATGTTACCCACCCGACGGTGTCTTCACTGAGGCAAGATGAACCTGCCATCTTGGTAAAGGAAAATAATCTACCTATCTAACCACACTGTAATACACCATACTGACATAGCTTCTCAGAAACTATGGCCTTATTCCTCATGTGATGCATAGCCTGGTGCCCTTGCTGAGCAAGATGAGCTGCCATCTTGGTACATGACAACATTCTACCTATGAACCCAGCCAACCACCTGCAGCTACAGTATACAGTATATACAATGTTATATAGCAGATTGCAATGCAGTAAGAGAGAAGCAACATAGCTACTGGACCACAGGGCTGAAAGTTATGACAAAGTTAGCAATTACTGCAGGAACTCATCTAGCTTCCACTATCTCAGAACATTTAATCAAATGTAATGTTTGTAAGCAGCAGAGGATCATTAGCCCATGATCTTGTGGGTGAGCTGGGACCGATTTAGAAGCGGTAGCAGCGCTGGAGTGGGCTGTCTATAGCTCAAAGCTAGTCCACAATGCAGGCAAAGGAACCAGAGCCATGATGAGTTCCAGTATCTTGTCATTGTTGCCAGCATCAATGTTGAACAGAGGTTTGCCATGTGCCGCCTGTGGTCAGCATGCAGGTAGCATAACATAAAGAAGGCATTGTTAATTCTAGTGATGACAACTGATGTTCCTTGCTAGTCATTGCTAGTGTATGAGAATACAGTTAACATGTGAGTGTCCATAGAATGACCCGAACTTGAGAGATCATGCAAATATTAAAGGGATGAAACATTGTGTATTTCAGAATGAAGAACCCATAAAAGCCATCATACCTCTAGAAAAGCATCAGTGTAAACCCAACACCATTTCTTTAACATTACATTTGTGCTACTGAGAGAGGAGATACTCTTTGATATGCATCTTGGTCGCTGCTATGTCTTTTTAATGACTCAGATCTTTTCGACTCATTCAGTCAAAATAACACATATTTTGATTCATTTTGTTCATTTGAGTCAGTAATGCCCAGAGCACGATGGACCCCTTACCGGCAAACTGAACACTCAAAATCCAAGTCATGATTCTACAAGCCACTCGTTCACGTCCTTGGAGCTGTAATTTGTAAAATGTGTGCTTTAAATAATGTACATTTGTTGATTGCTAGGTATACAAATATGATTATTTCTTGAAACATTTGAAACGAGGTCTAGTTGAGACCGCAATGGAAGGCCACCATTTGCAGATGCGGTAGATTGCAACAAAAACAGATATCTCTAGCTTAAACAGACAGAATTTGATGGGGATTTTTTTATTCTGCTAATTAGATTTCCACTGGGGGCGTTGACATCGACTCTAGGGGCTAATGCTAGTACTTATACTGCTAAGCAGTAGCTGAGGCATCTGCAACATGCACAAGAATGCACAATGAGTGACAATGATAACCTTAAACCTAGGCCTAAAATATAGAGCCTACCTGAGCTATGTCAACCCTTATATGCCAGTAACCATGAGAGAAGAACAGATGACCTGAAAACTACAGCAATAGACCCATAGATTACTAGAATAGGCCTGCAGATTAGAGTTGTCTGGAATACGCGCTCTCAAACAGTACATTTCATTAAAGGTGATAAAACGCTTGATAGCCAACTGCTGATCACCATTTGGTGTTTAAACTCTAAAGGTCTACTAAGCTACTAAGCTAACATATGGAATTGTTTTAAAGTGGAACTGACAGCGTTTTAGCAACGTTAAATCGTATAAAAATCTGTTCATTCCATTAACAGGTAGGCAACTAATTACTGAGGATAATAGCGGACAATATTGCCAGTCCTATTTGCCATATTTTCAATTTAAGCCTACTAGAATGTGTGTGCCCCCAGGCTTGGAGGGAAGCAAAAGTCATTCCACTACCTAAGAATAGTAAAGCCCCCTTTACTGGCTCAAATACCCAACCAGTCAGCCTGTTACCAACCCTTAGTAAACTTTTGAAAAAAATTGTGTTGACCAGATACAATGCTATTTTACAGAACACGGCAGCACGAATGGCCCTTGGATGTACACAGAGAGCTAATATTAATAATATGCATTTCAATCTCTCCTGGCTCAAAGTGGAGTAGAGATTGACTTCATCACTACTTGTTTTCATGAGAGGTATTGACATGTTGAGTGCACTGAGCTGTCTGTTTGAACTGCTGGCGCACAGCTCAGACACCCATGCATACCCTACAAGACATGCCACAAGAGGTCTCTTCACAGTCCTCAAGTCCAGAACAGACTATGGGAGGTGCACAGTACTACATAGCGCCATGAGTACATGGAACTCTATTCCACATCAAGTAACTGATGCAAGCTGTAAAATCAGATTAAAAAAAACGGATATAAATTAACCTTATGGAACAGCGGGGACTGTGAAGCAACACAAACATAGGCACAGACACAAGCATACACACACACGATAGCATACGCACTATACACACACTTACACATGGACTTTGTACTGTAGATATGTGGTAGTGGTGGAGTAGGGGCCTGAGGGCACACAGTGTGTTGTGAAATATGTGAATGTGTTGTAATGTTTTTTAAATGGTATGAACAGCCTTTATTTTGCTGGACCCCAGGAAGAGCAATGGGGATCCATAATAAATACAAATACAAATACACTGTATACAAACCCAGGAAGAATATGATGCCTTTTTTTTTACATTTTCTGACAAGCGAGCACTGGGTGGCCCAGATGGCCAGCTTCCAGTTTCAGGTGAAGCACCGTCCCTGTCGCTATAACCAGAATGATGATTTTCTCTCCAGGTTACCCAGCACGGAGGGGCAGGTGTGTCTGAGCCAAGAGGTGGAAGAGGAAGGACAGCAGTTGGAGACTGCTGAGGAAGGACCCGACTGGGGGAGGATCCAACAGGAGGATCCAAACATTCGATCACTAGCAGAGAGGTTCAACCGAGGTGAAAGGCCCAGCGGAGGGGCCCAGAAAGATGCCCATCCGGAGGAGAGACGATGGTGGAGAGAATGGGACCGTCTAGCCCTATGGGATGATATCCTTGGCCGGAGAATCTGGGATGAAGTTGAGGACACCTGGAGGTGGCAGATCCTGGTGTCTAACACTGCCACCAAAGACTTGTGGGAGAGATACCACACCTCAATTGGACACTTCAGTGCCGGCCGAACAGAAGCAGCTTTTAGGCGAGGATCCTTCTGGCCCCGGCTAGGAGATGACGTTAGACATTGGATCACTGAGTTCCCCCAATGAGTGCAGAGGAAAACGGGACCAGAGGTAAGGGCACCCCTAGTGCCGATCACTACCAGTTACCCATTGGAGATTTTGGCCAATGACTATCTATCCCTGGGTCAGCCTAGTGATACTTACCCTTACCTGCTCATCATGACAGATCTATTTTCCAGATATGGGTGGGCTGTCCCCAAAAAAAGACCAGACTGGAGAGAGCACTGTAAAAGCCCTCTGGTCAGTTGTAGTGCAACACTGGGGTTGTCCTGATTGGGGGACAGCTTTTGAATCTGCACTTGTAGCCCAGTTCTGCCACCTGTACGGTTGTGCCAAGATCTGAACCACTCCCTACCGCCTTCAGGGTGTGGGGCTTGTGAGCGGTTTAATAAAACATTTGTATCTCTCCTTGGGTCCCTGGGGCAAGATGAGCAGATGCGTTGGCCAGCGCAGTTACCCATGCTTCTCCAGGCATACGACAACACTGAACATAGCAGCACCGGGCTTACCCCATTCTTTGTAATGTTTGGCAGACATGCCCATCTTCCTATTGATGTGATTTCAGGTGTGGAGGCCCCGAGGCTGCATATGGACCTAGATGGATGGGTGAGGCACCATCATGACCAGCTACGATGGGCCTACAGTTAGGTCGAGGCAACGACCCGACATCAGTAGGAGCGAGACACAGCGGTACGACAAGCGGACGAAGGACCTTCCATTGATAACTGGTGAATGGGTGCTTCTGAGGAACTTCTGAAGACGTGATCAGGGTAAACTAGCACCCCGATGGCAACCACAGTCTTTTGTCATTTTAGGAGACCTTCGGCCTTGACTGCCAGTCCTTCGTATCCGACCAGAGGGAGGGGGACAAATACAGACTATTCATTGGAACCTTGTGTGGCCTTGCCCCTATCTGACCTTCAGACCATGCCCAGATGCAATTCCACCGACCCCCCCGCCAACCAGACAATGTTCAGCTGAGCCAGGCCCCTAGACCGGACTGGCACAACTATACATGGTACCCAGTCAGACTCCCTGCTGTTCCTCTGGAATAGAATAGCCCGCTGCTCCCCCAAGGGTTCAGGATGATAGAGGTGAGATGGTTGGGATCCTAGATGGGGAGGGAGGTGGGCCATTCCATAGGTCCAACAGAGAGAACCGACCGCCCCCTGTTAGGTACCGGTCACCACTGAAAGCCACTATTGTCGACAGGTTTCCCTGCCGTCTGTCTTCCTCTCGTTTGGCACCGTAGGCGGGGCCATCGTTGACATCGCCAAGCAGAGTCTCAGACCGGGCTGTTTCCAGGACAGGGAGCTGTGCGTATCTGGATATCGCCATACAGAGACGTTTATTTAGATTTTGTGGGGATATGGTTTTCGTCGTGCCCTAGAAATCGAGAACCTATCACCACCCTTTCTATTTATTGTCTTGTCTGTCTTTCCCCCTTCCTATTTTGTCCCATAGCAGTAGAGAGTCCGTGGGTCCCACATTGTGTGCAGCACCAGAGCAAGATTGTAGTGACTTTCATCGTATTGTTTGCAGTGTCTTCCCTTAGAATAACTATCTTGTTGCAGTGCCATATCAGAATAATTCAGTGTGCAGTGGAGTGAGATTTGTAGTGCCTTTTGCCATATTGTTGTAGTGCCATATCAGAATAATTCAGTGTGCAGTGTGTTGCAGTGTGTCACTATTGCATGCCCGATATTTACCTGAGGGAGTCAGGGGGAGGGTAATCTACCAGAGGGGAGGCTCTATTGTGTCGGCACAGTCTGGGAAATCGTGCAGTCTGCTGTGGGAGGTGGGGAAAAGGGGGCCGATCCATGTTAACCCATGAATTTAAAATAAAACGTACCTTGACCATACTTGTCTGTCCTGGTCTTCTGTGTTGGGGTCATGTGCTGGAGAACATTAAATCCTGTGTTAGTTTGAGTAAAAAGGGGTTCACACTAAACTGTGATATATGCAAGCACACAAGTGAAAACAGATCCAATGACAGGCTGAATGACACTTTAAATATTACAAAATAACAAACCTACCATCCTACAATAGTAAATTGAGGTCTGAATCACCTTAGGGTTGGTCCCCTTTAGACAAAACAGACACCTTTTAATGAACAACAGATCAGTAAACAATTGTCCATGATGCACACTGAGTTAGCTTCCTGCCGGCGTGACCGTCCAGGCCCAGTGTGAAAGTGAGTAACAGAACAGGCCATGCATCCTATCAGGTCTAGTTGCCTGGCTCGTTAATAAGTTGAGACAAGGCAGGAGCCAGATGGTGATCACAGGGCCATGTGGGTCGGTGTCACCCCCATTTGGTCCTCTACGTATTATCCCCAAGGCAATGCTTACAGGCAGGGCCGGCTCTAGGCATACAATGCCTTGCAAAAGTATTCATCCCCTTGACGTTTTTCCTATTTTGTTGCATTACAACCTGCAATTTAAATTGATTTTTAGTTTAGATTTCATGTAATGGACATACACAAAATAGTCCAAATTGGTGAAGTGAAATGAAAAAAATAACTTGTTTCGAAACATTCTAAAAAATAAATAACTGAAAAGTGGTGCGTGCATATATATTCACCCCCTTTGCTATAAAGCCTCTAAATAAGTTCTAGTGCAACCAATTACCTTCAGAAGTCACATAATTAGTTAAATAAAGTCCACCTGTGTGCATTCTAAGTGTCACATGATCTGTCACATGATCTCAGTATATATACACCTGTTCTGAAAGTCCCCAGAGTCTGCAACACCACTAAGCAAGGGGCACCACCAAGCAAGCGGCACCATGAAGACGAAGGAGCACTCCAAACAGGTTAGGGGCAAAGTTGTGGAGAAGTACAGATCAAGGTTGGGTTATAAAAAAATATCAGAAACTTTGAAAATCCCACGGAGCACCATTAAATCCATTATTAAAAATGGAAAGAATATGGCACCACATCAAACCTGCCAAGAGAGGGCCGCCCACCAAAACTCACAGACCAGGCAAGGAGGGCATTAATCAGAGAGGCAACAAAGAGACCAATAATAACCCTGAAGGAGCTGCAAAGCTCCACAGCGGAGATTGGAGTATCCGTCCATAGGACCACTTTAAGCCATACACTCCACAGAGTTGGGCTTTACGGAAGAGTGGACAGAAAAATGCCATACCTTAAAGAAAAAAATAAGTAAACATGTTTGGTGTTTGCCAAAAGGCATGTGGGAGAATCCCCAAACATATGGAAGAAGGGACTCTGGTCAGATGAGACTAAAATTTAGCTTTTTGGCCAACAAGGAATACGTTATGTCTGACGCAAACCCAACACCTCTCATCACCCCATCATGCTGTGGGGATGTTTTTAATCGGCAGGGACAGGGGAAATTTGTTAGAAGTGAAGGAATGATGGATGGCGCTAAATACAGGGAAATTCTTGAGGGAAACCTGTTTCAGTCTTCCAGAGATTTGAGACTGGGATGGAGGTTCACCTTCCAGCAGAACAATGACCCTAAGCATACTGCTAAAGCAACACTCAAGTGTTTTAAGGGGAAACATTTAAATGTCTTGTAATAGCCTTGTCAAATCCCAGACCTCAATCTAATTGAGAATCTGTGGAATGACTTAAAGATTGCTGTACACCATCAGAAGCCATCCAACTTGAATGAGCTGGAGCAGTTTTGCATTGAAGAATGGGCAACAATCCCAGTGGCTAGATGTGCCAAGCTTATTGAGACATACCCCAAGAGTCTTGCAGGTTTAATTGCTGCAAAAGGTGGCTCTACAAAGTATTGACTTTTTTTGTCTTATTTCTTGTTTGTTTCAGCCCAAAAAATATTTTGCATCTTCAAAGTGGTAGGCATGTTGTGTAAAGTAATGATACAAACCCCCCCAAAATGAATTTTTATTCCAGGTTGTAAGGCAACAAAATAGGAAAAATGCCAAGGGGGGTGAATAACTGGTAGAGCACGGCGCTTGTAACGCCAAGGTAGTGGGTTCGATCCCCGGGACCACCCATACACAAAAATGTATGCACGCATGACTGTAAGTCGCTTTGGATAAAAGCGTCTGCTAAATGGCATATTATAATACTTTCGCAAGCCACTGTAAGCGGTCGCTTAGGGCCCCCGGCCAATATGGCGCCGGCCAAATCCAAAGTAAAAAAAGTGTTTTACTTTTTTTTTGGCTGGGGGGGTGACTTAGTCTCAATTTACTGTTGAGAGTTAGAATAGTAGAATACACAAGGTGCAATTTTGACATGTGGTTGTGCATCAGCAGTTTTTCTCTTGTTATGTCAGTCATTGACAGTCACTCAATAAGCCCAAGTCAGCTAACATTTGTTTTATTGGTAAGTTAGTCTAGCCAGCTATCTAAACTTGTATTCATGGTCAAATTATCAACAGGGCATGAATAGTACGTGCCCAGGGGCCCTGACCTCCAGCGGGCCTCCATTGATTTTGTTAGTCACTTACTCAGCATGTTAACATGGCATAAGTCATCGCAAAATGTGTAGAATTGCAGGAAATGTGCTTTACAACTGCGTATCTTTCTCTCTGCCCCATGGCAAAATGAGAAGAATTGCACAAAATGAATCATACAATTTCAAAATCTTCTCTCCATCCCATGGCAATGTGTAGAATTACAGCATACTTGCTTTAAAACTGCAACAGTTTATCTGCGCCCATGGCAAAATGTGTCGAATTGCAGGAAATTAACTCCATAAAAACAATATTTACGCCATCAGAAGTGATTTGCCTGCACAGAATTTTGCTCAGGGCCCCCAAAAGGCTAGGTGAGAGTACATGGTGATGTTTATTAGGGCATTTGAGACCAAAGATAGACCAGTTTATCATTGGAATACTATAAAAAATAAGAAATAAGTACTATAAGAAACTATAAGAAACCAATATGGGCAAGGTGGATTTATAACTAGATAAATCATTGAGATGAGATTTTTAAACCCATTGTATGCTACCAACTGCACAGGTGAGATTAGTTTATCTCCACTGTTCAGTGTGGAGTACGATTGAATCTGACCTCCACACATTAAAATACTTCATTTGTCCTTGAATGGAGATATTATAAAGTGAGTTGTATTGACTTGAACATGGAAGACCAGCTTTGTTGGCAGGGTGAGTAGCTAGCAGTGAGGGAATTGCACTCGGACGTTAGAAGAAGGATGTTTTTGTCAGAATGGCGCTGGAGGGAATGAAGGCCGTTTTATAGGCTCCTGACCAATTGTGCTATTTTGTGTATTTTTTTGTGTGCTGATATTAACTTATTTTTTACATAATACAGGGGTTACCAAACTCTTTTGGCGCACAACCCCATTTTGAAATCCAAACAACACTCACGACCCCAACCATGTGAAAATAATTATGTAATTATCAGCCAATGTTTACATTTTTATTTGGGGCTATGGCAGTCTATTGAAAAACATTCTAATAATATTTCTTATTGTCTTCACAACTCACAATCACATACTTTTAATGTGGGGCTATGACAGTCAATTGCAAATTAGTCTGACATAATGTCTCTTATCTCACCACCACTAATTAGATGGGTGTGCTTGATGCATGACGCGTCAGAGCTTCTCAAAGTCAGGAGGCTTGGTGGACCGTACGTACCTCATCTCTGCTGTCACATCCAACCTGGATCGATAGTTGGTTTTAATGCAGACGAGAGCACTGAATCCAGCATCACACAGATATGAGCTGGCGAAGGGTATCATGAGTTTCAATGTTCAGAGGGTATTCCCTATGAATCAGGAACCAAAAGTCCTCCGTAGTGACCCATGAATGCGTTGTCTGCAGCATTCGGTCACATGACAGCTAGATCAGCTGTTCGATTTCACTTACCAGCATGACAACTGAGCTAGGATCACAGCCAAAATGATTTGGAAGTAGGTCCCAAAGTGCTCTTCCAAGACTTGGAGGTGAGCAGTCATCACTCGTGTGGAACACTTACTGATGCTGTTTTCTGTTAGAAACATGCACAGCCGAGGGAAGGGGGCATGGTTCACTTTTGAAAGACTCTCTCTCCAATAATAATTATTTCCTCTGAATCCATTGATTTGGTCACTCATCTGTATAATGTTTTTGTATTTCCCATGCATGCTTGCGTTCAGTTCATTCAGTTTCCCAAATATGTCTGTTACATAGGCAAGGAGACCTTTTCTTTTCATCACACAGAAAGTCAACCAAGTCTCTTTTTTTTCTTACATCCATTGTGAATGACAACAGTTCCTCTCTTAATGCGAAAAATCTTTCCAACACTCCCCCTCGATAACCATCAAGCCTCGGTGTGCAGCCTGGCCAGCATGAAATAGAACATTGTCATGCTCTGATCCAATATCTCCACATAGTGTTGCAAACAGGCGTGCGCAGTGGATGTGGTTTGATGTAGTTTACAATCGAAGTTAACTGCTGCAGTATACACTACCGGTCAAAACATTTTGAACACCTACTCATTCAAGGGTTTTTCTTTATTTTAACTATTTTCTACATTGTAGAATAATAGTGAAGACATCACAACTATATTATGAAATAACACATATGGAATCGTGTAGTAACCAAAAAAGTGTTAAACAAATCAACATATATTTTATATTTGAGATTCTTCAAATAGCCACACTTTGACTTGATGACAGCTTTGCACACTCTTGGCATTCTCTCAACCAGCTTCACCTGGAATACTTTTCCAACAGTTTTGAAGGAGTTCCCACATATTCTGAGCACCTGTTGGCTGCTTTTCCTTCACTCTGCGGTCCGACTCATCGAAAACCATCTCAATTTGATTGAGGTTGGGGGATTGTGGAGGCCAGGTCTGTAGCTCATGACCTGAAGCAAGGATATACATATTCTTTATACTATTTGAAAATAAACACTTTGAAGTTTGTGGAAATGTGAAATTAATGTAGGAGAATATAACACATTACATTTGGTAAAAGATAATAATTTCATTATCTTTGAAATGCAAGAGAAAGGCCACAATATAATGTTGCAGTTTAGGCGCAATTTAGATTTTGGCCACTAGAAGAGAGCAGTGTGTGTGCAATACTGGACTATTTTGTTTCAAGTCTGCCCAAATGTGCCGAATTGGTCAATTGATAAACTAAAGAGAACATACAAAAATGGTTATACAAAATGTATGTTTGCACACTCTCAGTAATGTCATACATGATGGATTATTATCTTATACACTAACTTTCGCACATCAGATGGCCGGGCGGGGTGGGTGTGGAGCCAGAGACAGCAGGGGTTCAAACTGTAGAACCCAGTTATTACATTTGAATATAAAAATGGATTTTATCAAACAAAACTATGCTACATTTTATCTCTGGGACCCTTAGGATGACAAATCAGAGCAAGATTATTGAATGTAAGTACAGTATTTACCTTCAGAGGTGAATGTATCAAACCAGTTGCCGTGATACGTTTTTTGTTGTTGTGCACTCTCCTCAAACAATAGCATGGTATTTCTTCACTGTAATAGTTACTGTAAATTGGACACTGCAGTTAGATTAACAAGAATTTAAGCTTTTTGCCCATATAAGACATGTCTATGTCCTGGAAAGTTTGCTGTTACTTACAACACTCATGCTAATCACATTAGTGCACATCAGCTCAACCATCATGTATACGGGAAACCGATCCCGTAGAGGTTAAGAAGGAAAGAAATTCCACAAATTAACTTTTAACAAGGCACACCTGTTAATTAAATGCATTCCAGGAGACTACCTCATGAAGCTGGTTGAGAGAATGCCAAGAGTGTGCAAAGCTGTCATCAAGGCAAAGGGTGGTTACTTTGAAGAATCTCAAAAATAAAATGTATGTTGATTTGTATAACACTTTTTTGGTTACTGTATGATTCCATATGTGTTATTTCATATATATGATGTCTTCACTATTATTCTACAATGTAGAACATAGTAAAAATAAAGAAAAACCCTTGAATGAGTAGGTGTGTCCAAACCTTTGACTATTGATCACAAACCTCTATTTGTACGAGGAGTTCTATCTACTTCAATGAGTCAGAGGCAAAAGACATAGATTATCCCGGAGAAGGCCCAAATCCTCGACACTCGAAAGAGGAGGAGACAGCGTTATAGAGAATGGCGTGTAGGATACCTGACAAGACTATGTCCATTCTATTGGCGAACGTGCAATCACTGGAGAATAAACTGGATGAGCTCTGTTCGAGACTATCCTGCAAGGCACTACAGAGAGTAGTGCATGCGTTTGAGCCAATCAGTTGTGTTGTGACAAGGTAGGGGTGGAATACAGAAGATAGCTCTATTTGGTAAAAGTCCAAGTCCATATTATAGCAAGAACAGGTCAAATAAGCAAAGAGAAACGACAGTCCATCATTACATTAAGTCAGTCAATCCGTAAAATGTCAAGAACTTTGAAAGTTTCTTCAATTGCAGTCGCTAAAAACCATCAAGTGCTATGATGAAACTGGCTCTCATGACCGCCACAGGAAATTAAGACCCAGAGTTACCTCTGCTGCAGAGGATAAATTCAATAGAGTTACCAGCCTCAGAAATTGCTGCCCAAATAAATGCTTTACAGAGTTCAAGTAACAGACACATCTCAACATCAACTGTTCAGAGGGGACAGTGTGAATCAGACCTTCATGGTCGAATTGCGGCAAAGAAACCACTACTAAAGGACACCAATAAGAAGAAGAGACCTGCTTGGGCCAAGAAACACGAGCAATGGACATTAGACCGGTGGAAATTTGTCCTTTGGTATGGAGTCCAAATTGGAGATTTTGGGTTCCAACCGCCGTGTCTTTGTGAGACGCAGAGTAGGTGAACGGATGACCTCTGCATGTTTGGTTCCCACTGTGAAGCATGGAGGAGCAGGTGTGATTGTGTAGGGGTGCTTTTCTGGTGACACTGTCTGTGATTTATTTAGAATTCAAGGCACACTTAACCAGCATGGCTACCATAGTTTTACATTTCTATTATTTCTCTATTTTCTTTCTCTCTGCATTTTTAGGAAGGGCCCGTAAGTAAGCATTTCGCTCGTATCGTATCTATCTTATCGTATCTGTTGTTTACTAAGCATGTGACAAATAACATTTGATTTGTGCATTCGTACATCTCCCCTTCCCAAAAGTATTTCAAGCTTCATATGAGTAAATGGAACTCCTCATTCAATCAGTCGTCCTGTGTGATGTGATTGTTGGCTTGTGCTTACACTCTAACTGGAGCTCATTTAGAATATAATATAGAGAAACACACTGGGTACCATTCACCCAAAGTAAAGCACAGTGGATAGCTAGCTTACAACAGTGGCTAAATGAAACACTCACTGACGGACATGTTTAATAAGTTAAGTCTTGACAGTAGGAGATAATCTGTCTGTTTCATCCATTCTGAACAGCTCTGAACTGGTCAATTCACTTTCAGCGCCTGAGCCCCAAATCTGCTCAAAGTGGCAGTTTGAGGTCACTGGATTAACGTAATGCAAATTACAATCTCCACTAGCATGACTGGGAATGTGAAGAGAGTTAATATCGCATCAGAGTAGGGGTTTTCCTCCACCTGGCTAAAGCTATCGCCTCAGCTCTTATCGCATCTGTCTGAAGTGGTCTGTCTGCAAACCTCTGGCTTCTAAGGTCTTGGGAGCTTTTTTTCATGCATCACATAAATGTTCAACTATGCAAGGTGATAAGTTGTTAATCAGGTTTTATGCAAACAGACTTCAACCCAAACTTTCTCAAATTTGCCTGCCAATGAACTACAAGTGACAATTCTTTTGAATGAAAGATTTACAACATTTCATAGAAATAGCTCTTAAAATCTCCTCCCCAATATGGCTGTGAATTTCGCACAGGGAAGAGGGAAGTAGCTTGGAAGGGGAAATCATATTAAACAAATTCTCCAAAGCACTAAGCCGAACTGGTGTGTACAGAACTGATTACAGCTGTGGGTGCTAGGTAGTGTCACCTCCATTCGCAGCAGTACGAGAGGAGATAAGTATTTGAATGGTTCTGGGCATGCAGGACTTTCACATTGTTATTTGGGCAACTTTTGTATTACATCCTAATGAATGGGTTTTTATGGCGAGTGGAAACATCTTGGATATATACAGGGGAAACATTTTCCTTTCTCTCTAGTTCTGTGATGAAGAAAGAGACTTTGACAAGGAAACTTGACAGGCAATCCATTTTGAGATGCGTGAACAAATCAGATAATTTGAAATGCAATATCGCATTGTAACAAACTTACGTAAACCACAAACTTGCTAGATATTATAGACGTGATGATAGTCGCGTGTATATTAGATTTTGATTAATCAATTCATGTTAAATATACTTGTTCCTCTCCTATTTTCTCCATCAATTTTCCCTAATAAAAATCCACACATCAACTGAGAACTTCATTCCCTAAATGGTCACCAGATGGCGCGGAGGTCAGTTTATTAGTTTCCTTGCAGGAAGGATGGATAGAAAATGTGCATTATCCTGTAGGCGAGCTCTCAGAAGAAATTTAAGAAATTCCACTAATAAAAAATCTATATTTCTTCTGCTATATTTTCAGTTAAAAAAAATTAGGAAAGCTAATTCATTACATGGGGTAACACATATGTTAAGGGAAAATAATTCATTTTTGTTGAAGGAGAAAAATAAAAAGAGAGACAGAATTACGATTACGCATCATACAGTCTCATTCAAATTGAGAATTGCAACATGTCTTGATTGGATATACTGTATCTACACTGAACAAAAATATTTACGCAATACGCAACAATTTCAAAAATTTTACTGAGTTACAGTTCATATAAGGAAATCAGTCAATTTAAATGAATGCATTAGACCCTAATGTGTGGATTTCACATGACTGGGAATGTAGATATGCATCTGTTGGTCACAGATACCTTAAAACAAGTAGGGGCGTGGATCAGAAAACTAGTCAGTATCTGATGTGACCACCATTTGCCTCATGCAGCACAACACATCTCCTTCGCATAGTGTTGATTGATCAGGCTGTGAATTGTGGCCTGTGGAATGTTGTCCCACTCCTCTTCAATGGTTGTGCGAAGTTGCTGGATATTGGTGGGAACTGGAACACGCTGTCGTACACGTCGATCCAGAGCATACCAAACATGCTCAATTGGTGACATGTCTGGTGTGTATGCAGGCTATGGAAGAACTGGGACATTTTCAGCTTCCAGGAATTGTGTACAGATCTTTGCGGCATGGGGCTGTGCCTTATCATGCTGGAACATGAGGTGATGGGCCTCAGGATCTCGTCACAGTATCTCTGTGGATTCAAATTGCCATCAATAAAATGCAATTTAGTATTTTTTACATTGTAGAATAATAGTGAAGACATCAAAACTATGAAATAACACATATGGACACAACTTTGTAGAATCAAAACATACAAAGCCTCTGCTCAACAAACTCGAACTTAAGAAGGAATCATTTGGGGGGCTGCTACAGTTTGCGAATGATATTGTGCTCATTACCCTCACGCAAAGAATTGTTCACAATCTAGTCCGGTTGCTACGGTTATGATTTGATGGAGTAGCAGTTTAGGAGAGCATTTTAGCTAACCCTAACCGTTTTCCTAACCGTATCCTACTTCTCCTTAACTGCTATGTTAATTCACCTAACCTGCTATGTAAAAGTAACTTCCAGTCGTAGCTGTATACCACCTAGTCAAAACCGGTTGAGGCCACAACTAGACCTCATTTCAAAGGAATCAATAAATAATCCTAATAATAATCTTATTTGTATGCCTAGCAATCACAAACGTACATTGTTTAAAGCACACTTTTGCAAGTCTCAGTCACTAATGACAGCTCCAATTATGTGAACAAGAGGCTTTTAGAATCCTGACTCTTTTGAGTTTTCAGTTCATCGTTCGCCGGTAGGGTGGTCCTGCGTTAGTCTTGCTAACACCAGCCTCTCTACGTCCTTGACTTGAGAGTCTGGAACGGCTGCTTTGACGTGTTGGCACAAAGCAACAATAATGAAGACTTCAAGGCGGCACCCTATACTGGTAGGATATCCCTGTTTCGAATTGAACAAATCATGATCTATTGTTTTACATAGTACCGGCCTAGCTAGCTAGCCCAAACCTTCAGAGTTCGGACATCGTTTGCCACTAACATCATGAATAGGATACGTAAATCATCACACACATTTTCAAAACGCTATAACAACCCTTCTACACTAAAACAAGTGGCATATTAGACAACTGCAACCTGTTAAACATTACAATTTTGTGGCTAACAAGTAGGCTGAACGTTGCCTTACCCCACTGAAGTTATTAATTTTCCTGGTTGGTTTGCCCTCTGTTTACATAGTAGGGCAATGATGTGAATAAACTATACATTCTAGCTAGCTAGCTAATACTGTACTACCCATGTTCACTTCTGGCAAGTTTCCTCCCTGCCCCCTAATTTTGGCAATGTGTGAACAGGAAGTACCCTAAACATTAATAGATCATAGTCTGGCCCACAAATATCAGAGTAAAGCAAGTATGACCAACAAAACCGAAACAGATATGAATAATCTTTAATCAATTCAACCTAACAGTTCTATCTAATGCAACATTTACACATGTAGAGAAAGAAAACAGAGAGCATGTACAAAATTAACTTTATTTTACAGGATAATATAGTACTCCTGTACTCCCTGTTTTCCCAAGAGTGGTGCCGGAGAAGTTGGCTGTCGTTTTACAACCCTCTAACCAATTGTACTATTATGTGTGTTTTTACGCGTTATTTGTAATTTATTCTGTACATAATGTTTCTACCACCATCTCTTATGACCAAAAAGAGCTTCTGGATATCAGGACAGTGACTACTCACCTCATATTGGACAAAGATTTTTTTTCTTCAAAGAGTCGGACGCGAAGGATATCCTACAGACACCCGACAAGGCCCAAATCCCTGTCAATCGCATGAGAAAGAGACAGAGATATCGTGGACGTAGGTCGGGGTGCCTTGTAAGGATCCGATGGCGAGCGAGTAAACTGCCTCTTCCATCAATCCTATTAGCCAATGTTCAATCATTTGAAAACAAATTGGACGACCTACGATTAAGGTTATCCTACCAATGGGACATCAAAAACTGTAATATCTTATGTTTCACGTCGTGGCTGAACGACGACATTGATAACATACAGCTGGTGGGATATACGCTACATCGTCAGGATAGAATGGCTGACTCCGGTAAGACAAGGGGTGGCGGTCTGTGTATATTTGTAAACAACAGATGGTGCATAAAATCTAACACTAAGGAAGTCTCAAGGTTTTGCTCGCCGGAGGTAGAGTATCTCATGATAAGCTGTAGACCACACTATTTACCAAGAGAGTTTTCATCTATATTTTTCGTAGCTGTCTATCTACCACCACAAACCGATGTTGGAACTAAGATTGCACTCAATGAGCTGTATAAGGCCATAAGAAAAACAGGAAAACGCTCATCCAGAGGCAGCACTCCTAGTGGCTGGGGACTTTAATGCAGGGAAACTTAAATCCGTTCTACCTCATTTCTACCAGCATGTTAAATGTGCAACCAGAGGAAAAAAAATACTCTAGACCAACTTTACTCCACACACAAAGCTCTCCATTTGGCAAATCTGACCATAACTCTACCCTCCTGATTCCTGCTTATAAGCATAAACTAAAGCATGAAGCACCAGTGACTCGGTTAATAAAAAAGTGGTCAGATGACGCAGATGCTAAGCTACAGGACTGTTTTGCTAGCACAGACTGGAATATGTTCCAGGATTCTTCAGATAGCATTGAGGAGTACACCACATCAGTCACTGGCTTCATCAATAACTACATCGATGAAGTCGTCCCCACAGTGACCGTACGTACATACCCCAACCAGAAGCCATGGATTACAGGCAACATCCGCACTGAGCTAAAGGGTAGAGCTGCAGCTTTCAAGGAGCGGGACTCTAACCAGGACGCTTATAAGAAATCCCGCTATGCCCTCTGACGAACCATCAAACAGGCAAAGAGTCAATACAGGACTAAGATTGAATCGTACTACACCTGCTCTGACGCTCTTCGGATGTGGCAGGGTTTGAATACTATTACAGACTACAAAGGGAAGCACAGCCGTGAGCTGCCAAGTGACACAAGTCTACCAGATGAGCTAAATAACTTCTATGCTCGCTTCGAGGCAAGCAACACTGAGGCATGCATGAGAGCATCAGCTGTTCCGGATGACTATGTGATCACGCTCTCCGTAGCCGATGTGAGTAAAACTTTTAAGCAGGTCAACATTCACAAGGCCGCAGGGCCAGACGGATTACCAGGACGTGTAATCCGAGCATGTGCTGACCAACTGGCAAGTGACTTCACTGACATTTTCAACATGTCTCTGTCTGAGTCTGTAATACCAACATGTTTCAAGCAGACCACCATAGTCCCTGTGCCCAAGAACACCAACATAACCTGCCTAAATGACTACCGACCCATAGCACTCACATCTGTAGCCATGAAGTGCTTTGAAAGACTGGTCATGGCTCACATCATCACCATAGTCCCAGAAACACTAGACACACTCCAATTTGCATACCGCCCCAACAGATCCACAGATGATGCAATCTCTATTGCACTCCCCACTGCCCTTTCCCACCTGGACAACAGGTACACCTACGTGAGAATGCTATTCATTGACTACAGCTCAGCGTTCAACACCATAGTGCCCTCAAAGCTCATCACTAAGCTAAGGATCCTGGGACTAAACACCTCCCTCTGCAACTGGATCCTGGACTTTCTGACGGGCCGCCCCCAGGTGGTAAGGGTAGGTAACAACACATCTGCCACGCTGATCCTCAACACAGGGGCCCCTCAGGGGTGCGTGCTCCGTCCCCGCCTGTACCCCTGTTCACCCAAGACTGCATGGCCAGGCACGACTCCAACACCATCATTAATTTTGTCGACGACACAGTGGTAGGCCTGATCACCGACAACGATAACAACCTCTCCCTCAACGTGATCAAGACAAAGGAGATGATTGTGGACTACAGGAAAAAAAAGGGGACTGAGCACGCCCCCATTCTCATCGACGGGGCTGTAGCGGAACAGGTTGAGGGCTTCAAGTTCCTTGGTGTCCACATCACCAACACATATCATGGTCCAAACACACCAAGAGAGTTGTGAAGAGGGCATAAAAAAGCCTATTCCCCCTCAGGAGACTGAAAAGATTTGGCATGGGTCCTCATATCCTCATAAAGTTCTACAGCTGCACCATTGAGAGCATCCTGACTGGTTGCATCACCGTCTGGTATGGCAACCGCTCGGCCTCCGACTGCAAGGCACTACAGAGGGTAGTGCGTACGGCCCAGTACATCACTGGGGCCAAGCTTCCTGCCATCCAGGACTATACCAGGCGGTGTCAAAGGAAGGCCCTAAGAATTGTCAAAGACTCCAGCCACCCTAGTCATAGACTGTTCTCTCTGCTACCGCACGGCAAGCTGTACCGGAGCACCAAGTCTAGGTCCAAAAGGCTTCTCAACAGCTTCTACCCCCAAGCCATAAGACTCCTGAATAACTAATCATGGCTACCCAGACTATTTGCACTGCTTCCCCATCCCCCTCTTTTACGCTGCTGCTACTCTGTTTATTATTTATGCATAGTCACTTTAACTCTACCCACATGTACATACCCTCGACTAGCTGGTGCCCCCGCAGATTGACTCTGTACCGGTACCCCCTGTATATAGCCACCCTACTGTTATTTTACTTTACTGCTGGTCTTTAGTTATTTGCTTTTATTTTTTACTTAACACTTTATTATTTTACTTTTTTATTGTAAAAAAAAAAACGGCGTTGTTGGTTAATGGCTTGTAAGTAAGTATTTCACTGTAAAGTCTACACCTGTTGTATTTGGCGCATGTGGCAAATACAATTTGATTTGATTTGATTTGACTGTGTGGCCAAGCACATCTCCAACTCAATCATCAAGTTTGCAGACAACACAACAGTAGTAGACTTGATTACCAACAATGATGGAACAGCCTACAGGGAGGAGGTGACGGCTCTGGGAGTGTGGTGCCAGGAAATAACCTCTCACTCAACGTCATCAAAACAAAGGAGATTATTGTGGTCTTCATAAAACAACAGAGGGTGCACCCCACTACCCACATTGACAGGACTGCAGTGGAGAAGGTAGAAAGCTTCAAGTTCCTTGTCGTACACATCACTGACAAACTGAAATGGACCACCCACACAGACAGTGTGGTGAATAAGGCTAAACAGAGCCTCTTCAACCTCAGGAGGCTAAATCAAATTGACTTGGCACCTAAAACCCTCACAAACTTTTACAGATGCACAATTAAAAGCTTCCTGTCGGACTATATCACCGCCTGGTACGGCAACTGCACCGCCCGGAACTGCAAGGAACTCCAGAGGGTGGTGCGGTCTGCACAACGCATTACCGGGGGCAAACTACCTGCCCTCCAGGACACCTACAGCACCCGATGTCACAGGAAAGCCAAAAAGATCATCAAGGACATCAACCACCCAAGCCACGGCCTGTTCACCCCGTTGTCCACCAGAAGACAAGGTCAGTACAGGTGCATCAAAGCTGGGACAGAGAGACTGAAAAACAGCTTCTATCTTAATGCCATCAGACTGTTAAACAGCCATCACTAGCACATTAGACACTGCTGCCTATAGACATACAGTTGTGGTCAAAAGTATTGGTCTTTAAAGTTTGCTGCTTCAGTGTTTTTAGATATTTTTGTCAGATGGTACTATGGTATACTGAAGTATAATTACAAGCATTCCATTAGTGTCAAAGGCTTTTATTAACAATTACATTAAGTTTATGCAAAGAGTCAACATTTGCAGTGTTGACCCTTCTTTTTCAAGACCTCTGCAATCCGCCCTGGCATGCTGTCAATTAACTTCTGGGCCACATCCTGACTGATGGCAGCCCATTCTTGCTTAATCAATGCTTGGAGTTTGTCAGAATTTGTGGGTTTTTGTTTGTCCACCCACCTCTTCAGGATTGACCACAAGTTCTCAATGGGATTAAGGTCTGGGGAGTTTCCTGGCCATGGACCCAAAATGTTGATGTTTTGTTCCCCAAGCCACTTAGTTATCACTTTTGCCTTATGGCAAGGTGCTCCATCATGCTGGATAAGGCATTGGTCGTCACCAAACTGTTCTTGGATGGTTTGTAGAAGTTGCTCTCGGAGGATGTGTTGGTACCATTCTTTATTCATGGCTGTGTTCTTAGGCAAAATTGTGAATGAGCCCACTCCCTTGGCTGAGAAGCAACCCCACACATGAATGGTCTCAGGATGCTTTACTGTTGGCATGACACAGGACTGATGGTAGCGCTCACCTTGTCTTCTCCGGACAAGCTTTTTTCCGGATACTTCAAACAATCGGAAAGGGGATTCATCAGAGAAAATTACTTTATCCCAGTCCTCAGCAGTCCAATTCCTGTACCTTTTGCAGAATATCAGTCTGTCGCTGATGTTTTTCCTGGAGAGAAGTGGCTTCCTCGTTGCCCTTCTTAACACCAGGCCATCCTCCAAAAGTCTTTGCATCACTGTGCGTGCAGATGCACTCACACCTGCCTGCTGCCATTGCTGAGCAAGCTCTGCACTGGTGGTGCCCCGATCCCGCAGCTGAATCAACTTTAGGAGACGGCCCTGGCACTTGCTGGACTTTCTTGGGCGCCCTGAAGCCTTCTTCAAAACAATTGAACCTCTCTCCTTGAAGTTCTTGATGATCCGATAAATGGTCGATTTAGGTGCATTCTTACTAGCAGTAATATCCTTGCCTGTGAAGCCCTTTTTGTGTAAAGCAATGATGATGGCATGTGTTTCCTTTCAGGTAACCATGGTTAACAGAGGAAGAACATTGATTTCAAGCACCACCCTCCTTAAAAAGCTCCCAGTCTGTTATTCTAACTCAATCAGCATGACAGAGTGATCTCCAGCCTTGTCCTCGTCAACACTCTCACCTGTGTTAATGAGAGAATCACTGACATGATGTCAGCTGGTCCTTTTGTGGCAGGGCTGAAATGCCGTGGAAAAGTATAAGGTATTGGAGTGGACATCACAAAGCCCTGACCTCAAACCTATAGAACATTTGTGGGCAGAACTGAAAAAGCACGGGGGTGGCAGCATCATGCTGTGGGGGTGCTTTGCTGCAGGAGGGACTGGTGTACTTCACAAAATAAATCTCAAGACATCAGTCAGGAAGTTAAAGCTTGGTCGCAAATGGGTCTTCCAAATGGACAATGACCCCAAGCATACTTCCAATGGTGTGGCTAAATGGCTTAAGGACAACAAAGTCAAGGTATTGCAGTGGCCATCACAAAGACCTGACCTCAATCATATAGAACATTTGTGGGCAGAACTGAAAAAGTGTGTGTAAGCAAGGAGGCCTACAAACCTGATTCAGTTACACCAGCTCTGTCAGGAGGAATGGGCTAAAATTCACCCAACTTATTGTGGGAAGCTTGTGGAAGGCTACCCGAAACGTTTGAACCAAGTTAAACAATTTAAAGGCAATGCTACCAAATACCAATTGAGTGTATGTAAACTTCTGATCCGCTGGGAATGTGATGAAAGAAATAAAAGCTTAAATAAATCATTCTCTGTACTATTATTCTGACATTTCACATTCATTAAACAAAGTGGTGACTAATTGAACTAATACAGGGAACTTTTACTAGGATTAAATGTCAGGAAGTGTGAAAAACTGAGTTTACATGTATTTGGCTAAGGTGTATGTAAACTTCCGACTTCAAATGTATCCACATCATTTTCCTTCCTCATGATGCCATCTATTTTGTGAAGTGCACCAGTCCCTCCTGCAGCAAAGCACCCCCACATCATGATGCTGCCACCCCTGTTCTTCACGGTTGGGATGGTGTGCTTCACGGTTGGGATGGTGTTCTTCGGCTTGCAAGCCCCTCCTTTTTCCTCCAAACATAACGATGGTCATTATGGCCAAAGAGTTCTATTTTTGTTTCATCAGACCAGAGAACATTTCTCCAAAAAGTACGATCTTTGTCCCCATGTGCAGTTGCAAACCGTAGTCTGGCTTTTTATGGCGGTTTTTGGAGCAGTGGCTTCTTCCTTGCTGAGCGGCATTTCAGGTTATGTCGATTTAGGACTCGTTTTACTGTGGATGTAGATACTTTTGTACCTGTTTCCTCCAGCATCTTCACAAGGTCCTTTGCTGTTATTCTGGGATTTATTAGCACTTTTCGCACCAAAGTACGTTCATCTCTAGGAGACAGAACGCATCTCCTTAGTGAGTGATATGACGGCTGCGTGGTCCCATGGTGTTTATACTTGCATACTATTGTTTGTACAGATGAACGTGGTACCTTCAGGTGTTTGGAAATTGCTCCCAAGGATGAACCAGACTTGTGGAGGTCTACCATTTTTTTCTGAGGTCTTGGCTGATTTCTTTTGATTTTCCCATGATGTCAAGCAAAGAGGCACATAGTTTGAAGGTAGGCCTTGAAATAGATCCACAAGTACATCTCCAATTGACTCAAATTATGTAAATTAGCCTATCAGAAGCTTCTAAAGCCATGACATAATTTCCTGGAATTTTCCAAGCTGTTTAAAGGCACAGTCAACTTAGTGTATGTAAACTTCTGACCCACTGGAATTGTGATAAAGTGAATTATAAGTGAAATAATCTGTCTGTAAACAATTGTTGGAAAAATTACTTGTGTCATGCACAAAGTAGATGTTCTAACCGACTTGCCAAAACTATAGTTTGTTAACAATACATTTGTGGAGTGGTTGAAAATCGAGTTTCAATGACTCCAACCTAAGTGTATGTAAACTTCCGACTTCAACTGTAGATACTGTATTCTATACTATTCTATGGAATCTTAGTCACTTTAATAATGTTTCCATATCTGCATTACTCATCTCATATGTATATACTGTATTCTATATTACTCTACTATATCTTAGTCCATGCCACTCTAACATTGCTTGTCCATATACGTATATATTCTTAATTCATTCCTTACTTTGATTTGTGTGTATTGGGTATATATTGTGACATTTTTAGATATTACTTGTTAAATATTACTGCACTGTCGGAGCTAGAAGCACAAGCATTTCGCTACACCCGCAATAACATCTGCTAAACACGCGTATGTGACCAATAACATTTGATTCGATTTGATGAAGCAAACATGAAATGACTTTGTGAAATGTGAAGGTGAATTTGTCGAGTGAAGATGTCTTTCATCCCTCTCTGTACCCTGGTGCAGTAGAACAATTATTGTTCAGCCTCAAAGTAGCATTATTCTGGTTCTGATTCTGGGTAGCTGAACTCCTGTAAATAGTGAAAGGACATTTAGATGGGTATGGGACAGTTTTCCAACCATAACTGTCCCGATCGTTATTAGAGGCAGACCAAGGCGCAGCGTGATAGGCGTACATCTTTTAATGAGTACTTTACACAATAACAAAACAATAAAACGATACGTGACGTCTAAAGGTTCACCAACACAAACCTATACAGAACAAGATCCCACAATTAACTAGTGCCAACAGGCTGCCTAAGTATGGTTCCCAATCAGAGACAACGAGAATCAGCTGCCTCTGATTGGGAACCACCCTGGCCAACATAGAAATAAACGATCTAGAATGAAACACATAGAAAACCAAACAATAAACCTAGCTCAACATTAAAGAGTCCCCAGAGCCAGGGCGTGACAGTACCCCCCCCCCCAAAGGCGCGGACGGCGACCGCGCCAACCAAACACAACAGGGGAGGGGCCGGGTGGGCATTCCGCCTCGGCGGCGGATCCAGCTCCGGGCGTGACCACCATTGTCTCTCTATCCCCCAGTAGCGCCCCTGGTCTGGTCTGGCCCCGCTGGCCGGAGCTGGACTGGACACCGGTGGAGCGGATTGCTCTGGCTCCGGTGTGGAGCAGCTGACCGGTGCCGGACCAGGCACCGGTGGAACAGGCACGGACTGTGCCGGACTGACGACGCGCACCACTGGCTTGGTGCAGGGAGCAGGAACGGGCCGGACCGGGCTGGCGACGCACACCACTGGCTTGGTGCGGGGAGCAGGAAGGTGCCGGACCGGACTGACGACGCGCACCATTGCCTTGGTGCGGGGAGCAGGAACGGGCCGGACCGGACTGACGACGCGCACCATTGGCTTGGTGCGGGGAGCAGGAACGGGCCGGACCGGACTGACGACGCGCACCATTGGCTTGGTGCGGGGAGCAGGAACGGGCCGGACCGGGCTGACGACGCGCACCACTGGCTTGGTGCGGGGAGCAGGAACGGGCCGGACCGGGCTGACGACGCACACCACTGGCTTGGTGCGGGGAGCAGGAACGGGCCTGACCGGACTGACGACGCGCACCATTGGCTTGGTGCGGGGAGCAGGAATGGGCCGCACCGGGCTGGCGGTGCGCACCACTGGCTTGGTGCGGGGAGCAGGAACGGGCCGGACCGGGCTGACGACGCGCACCACTGGCTTGGTGCGGGGAGCAGGATGGGCCGGACCGGGCTGGCGACGCGCACCACTGGCTTGGTGCGGGGAGCAGGAACGGGCCGGACCGGGCTGGCGACGGGCACCACTGGCTTGGTGCGGGGAGCAGGAACGGTGCCGGACCGGACTGACGACGCGCACCACTGGCTTGGTGCGGGGAGCAGGAACGGGCCGGACCGGGCTGGCGGCGCGCACCACTGGCTTGGTGCGGGGAGCAGGAACGGGCCGGACCGGGCTGACGACGCGCACCACTGGCTTGGTGCGGGGAGCAGTAACGGGCCGGACCGGACTGACGACGCGCACCATTGGCTTGGTGCGGGGAGCAGGAACAGGCCGGACCGGGCTGACGACGCGCACCACTGGCTTGGTGCGGGGAGCAGGAACGGGCCTGACCGTACTGGGAACACACACCACTGGCCTTGTGCGGGAATCAGGAACGGGCCGGACCGGACTGGTGACACACACCACTTGCTTGGTGCGAGGAGCGGGACTGGGTTTCCTCATAAACCTCCACTCCCTCTGCTGCCTACTCAGTTCCTCTCGCCGTGCCTCCACACTATCCTTCCCCCTCATGACCAATGGCCCCCGTAACCTGGTGGCCTCCTCTCCTAGTCCGCAAACTCGCCCTGTAGCTGCCTCCAGCAGCCCCGTCGTCCATGCCGTGTGCCCCCCAAAAAAAATTACTTGTGGTTGCCTCTCGCCTGTCCGACGACGGCCCGGTTGGCGCCGCTTCTCCTCTCCTGCCTGGGCATCCTCCCTCATCGCCCTCCGGTAGCGGACGGCCTCCTCCTCTGTGATTCTCCCCCAACCGAGGAGGACATCTACCAGAGTAACCTCCTGTTCCATACCCGGCGTTTGCTCCTGCACACGCTGCTTGGTCCTATTTTGGTGGGATCTTCTGTCACGATCGTTATTAGAGGCAGACCAAGGCGCAGCGTGATAGGCATACATCTTTTAATGAGTACTTTACACAATAACAAAACAATAAAACGATACGTGACGTCTAAAGGTTCACCAACACAAACCTATACAGAACAAGATCCCACAATTAACTAGTGCCAACAGGCTGCGTAAGTATGGTTCCCAATCAGAGACAACGAGAATCAGCTGCCTCTGATAGGGAACCACCCTGGCCAACATAGAAATAAACGATCTAGAATGAAACACATAGAAAACCAAACAATAAACCTACACACCCTGGCTCAACATTAAAGAGTCCCCAGAGCCAGGGCGTGACAATAACATTGTAAAACACTCAGTTGGCTATGAGTTTTTCCATCTTGAGATCCTAGGGAGGATGAATAACCTGTCGAACTACTACACAGAGACAACAACTGCAATTGGACAATAATAATAATGTTGCCTGTTACCACCTTTTGAACATTATGTGCTCATATATAGTAATCTCATCGTCTTTCACCAAAGAACGCAGTTCTCCAAACTTCCTGAAAATCAAAAATTTTGAGCACCAAATTTTGAGCCCCTACAGAAAGATAATCTTGTTAGAGTGCTGACTGTGATAAAAAGTATGCTATAAATTATTAATTCTCATCCCAATTCAGAATAAATGTATAATTATTATAATTAAATGTGTAACTATATACAGTGCCTTGCAAAAGTATTCATCCCCTTTGGCATTTTTCCTATTTTGTTGCATTACAACCTGTAATTTAAATTGATTTTATTTGGATTTCATGTAATGGACATACACAAAATAGTCCAAATTGGTGAAGTGAAAAACATCCATTATCAAAAAATGGAAAGAATATGGCACCACAACAAATCTGCCAAGAGAGGGCCGTCCACCAAAACTCACGGACGAGGCAAGGAGGGCATTAATCAGAGGCAACAAAGAGACCAAAGATAACATTTTACATTTTTGTCATTAAGCAGACGCTCTTATCAAGAGCGACTTACAGTTAGTGAATGCATACGTTTTATTGCATTTTTTTCATACTGGCCCCCCGTGGGAAACGAACCCACATCCCTGCCGGCCAAACCCTCCCCTACCTTGGACGACGCTGGACCAAATGTGCGCCCCCCTTGGGTCTCCCGGTTGCGGCCGGCTGCGACAGAGCCTGGACTCGAACAAGGATCTCTAGTGGCACAGCTAGCACTGCGATGCAGTGCCTTAGACCCCACTGCGCCACTCGGGAGTGAACCCTGAAGGAGCTGTAAAGCTCCACAGCCGGTGATTGGAGTATCTGTCCATAGGACCACTTTAAGCCGTACACTCCACAGAGCTGGGCTTTACGGAAGAGTGGCCAGAAAAAAGCCAACGCTTAAAGAAATAAATAAGCAATCACGTTTGGTGTTCACCAAAAAGCATGTGGGAGACTCCCCAAACATATGGAAGAAGGTACTCTGGTCAGATGAGACAAAAATTTAGCTTTTTGGCCATCAAGGAAAACGCTATGTCTGGTGCAAACCCAACACCTCTCATCACCCCGAGAACAGCAACGGGCCTGCAGCTTAATCCAAGATCGCACCTGTGGGTTGGACACATCTCCAACCATACTTACACTGAGTGTACAAAACATTGCTCTCTCCATGACATAGACTGACCAGGTGAAACGAGGTGAAAACTACGATCCCTTATTGACGTCAACTGTTAAATCCACTTCAATCAGTGTAGATGAAGGGGAGGAGACAGGTTAAATAAGCTTTATAGAGACATACACACCCCCCCCCCAAAGTCCAGTACTTTGTAGAGCCACCTTTTGCAGCAATTACAGCTGTAAGTCTCTTGGGGTATGTCTCTATAAGCTTGGCACATCTAGCCACTGGGATTTTTGCCCATTCTTCAAGCAAAACTGCTCCAGCTCCTTCAAGTTGGATGGGTTCCGCTGGTGTACAGCAATCTTTAAGTCATACCACAGATTCTCAATTGGATTGAGGTCTGGGCTTTGACTAGGCCATTCCAAGACATTTCAATGTTTCCCTTAAACCACTCAAGTGTTGCTATAGCAGTATGCTTAGGGTCATTGTCCTGCTGGAAGGTGAACCTCCGTTCCAGTCTGAAATCTATGGAAGACTGAAACAGGTTTCCCTCAATAATTTCCCTGTATTTAGTGCCATCCATCATTCCTTCACTTCTGACCAGTTTCCCAGTCTCTGCCGCCGATGAAAAACATCCCCACAGCATGATGCTGCCACCACCATGCTTCACTGTGGGGATGGTGTTCTCGGGGTGATGAGAGGTGTTGGTTTTGTGCCAGACATAGCGTTTTCCTTGATGACCATAAAGCTCAATTTTAGTCTCATCTGACCAGAGTACCTTCTTCCATATGCTTAGGGAGTCTCCCACATGCCATTTGATGAACACCAAACGTGTTTGCTTATTTTTTTCTTCAAGCAATGGCTTTTTTCTGGCCACTCTTCCATAAAGTGGCACACCCTCAGTCCCATAGAGTAGGAGTGTATCTGGATCACTAGGCGGGTACTCTGTCCTTCTACAGTGTCTCGGACAAAATACCCTCCTCCACTCAGCCCCTCTATCCTGGGTTTTGGCTTCATTGCTTTAAGACCACTGCTGAGCTATGTGAGCTAGAGTAGAGGCCCCTGTCAGAGTAATGCTTTATGATGCCCTACTTTTCTGTTAATTGTTTATCAGAGATAAACATTTCCTTCTATGAATCTCAGAGAATTGACGATCACAGTTTGAGCTCTCTATGGTCTACATAGAATTTGAGTTTTTTTCTCAAAATCTAAGGATGTGGTTCAGTAGCACCATGCTCAGTAGCTGACTTTTCATTGACAATATGTTTCATGGACAGTGCCTTATTATTATTACTGGCGGCAGGTGGGGAAAAAACGTACTTAGGGCCCCAAAAGGCTAGCCATGACATAAGCCATGACAAAATGTGTTGTATAGCAGGAAATTAGCTTTAAAAAGCAACATTGTCCCTCGGCCCCATGGGAAAATGTGTAGATTAGCAGGAAATTAGCTTTAAAACTGCAACTTTTCTTCTCAGCCTCATGGCAAAATGTGTAGAAAAGCAGGAAATTAGCTATAAAACTGCACAATGTTCTCTCTGCCCCATGGTAAAATGTGTAGAATTGCAGGTAGTTCGCTTTAAATGTTTTATCTCCACCGCTATGAGGGGGGCCTCCAAAATGTTCTTGCCCAGGGCCCCAGATATGGTTAGTCCAGCCCTGCCATCCAGGGTTCCCAAACAAGCAGAATGAATACTCTGTTTTGAATTACATTTAACCAAAAGACACTTACTTTTACTGTGTTTTTTCTGAAATAAGATGAAAAGAATGGAAATGGAAATGAATTTAATTCAATGCTCTAGCATTTATTTAATTAAATAAATATTGTTACTTGTTGTAACAACTGTTAGGCCAAACTGAGCAATCGGGGGAGAAGGGCCTTGGTCAGGGAGGTGACCAAGAACCCGATGGTCACTCTGACAGAGCTCCAGAGTTCCTCTGTGGAGATGGGAGAACCGTCCAGAAGGACAACCATCTCTGCAGCACTCCACTAATCAGGCCTTCATGGTAGAGTGGCCAGACAGAAGCCACTCCTCAGTAAAAGGCACATGACAGCCCACTTGGAGTTTGCCAAAAGGCACGTTGGATGAACTTTTTAAGGTGTTGTGAAGGCCTTTGCTGCTGACAAAGATGGAGGGTTTTTGTTTCTTCTCCTCGGGTTGAGAGGTGTACGGAATACTCTCATCAAGTGGAGCCGTGACAGCTTTTGGCACTATGCGGCCTGCTAGAGACAGAAAATGATCAGGTACTTCTGTAGGCCTACATAGATGTAATGTTTTTATGTTTCGTGTTCATCAAACATTTTTCTCACATGAACATGTTGCTATTGTTGTGGCACTGGAAAATATATAAGTGACAACATTATTGATTAGCTGATAGACTTACGTATGCAATGCTCCTCCTCATGGGGAAACTTAATGTGGTCCTGTGTTTCCTTTTCAGGGCTGGGTCTCCTTTATGTTGCTCTGCTTGAAGCACTAATTGTTTCAAAAGAAAAACTATGTAAATTAATCACAAATAGAATTCTTAAAACACCATAACTTTTACAACAGGAATTCAAAGGGTTGTTCATTGAAAACTAGTACAACGTTTGTTAAATTGATAAGTTTGATATGTTTCATAGTGTGGAGCAAGATAACAAATAGGCCTACCTATAACAATACTTAATAATGAAACTTAAACCAGAAACATTTCTGGTGTACCTTGAGGTTGATTCTGAACATGGTGATCTTTGGTAGAAATCTGAACCTCCCTTTGCCTTGTTTCATAGCCTGAGGAGAACTGGAATCACTTAAGGCCTGCTCCTCAGTCCCAGTGGCTATGACAAATGCCTCTCTGTCATGGATGTTGTCAGCCATTTTCACTGTACAAACTTCAGCTGGGAAAGTCACTTTACAACAGTGTTTTCCGCCTCCATTGTGGGACTAGAGGTCCCAGATAGCGTCCTCCTCCTCTCTAGTCAGCCCTTTCCCGGCCTCCTGCTGCCTCTGATTGGGGACCATACTTAGGCAGCCTTTTGGCACCTGTTAGTTGTGGGATCTTGTTCCAGTGAAGGTATGTTTGTGTGTTACCTTGGACTTCACGTTTCGTTTGTTGTTTTGTCGCGTGTTCATTCGTTTCAATAAACATGTATGCTTATCACGCTGCGCCTTGGTCCTTCTCGTTCGTACTTAGAAACATCCCTTGCATGTCACTGTAACATTCCTATGAAAATGTTAGGTAATTACCTAATGAGACTCTTAAGGGAACGTTCTATAAAGTTCTGCGAACATTTGTTGTTAGCTGGGTTAGCACTCAAAGAACAGCCAACAACATACATGACAAACATAGCTTACGTCTTATTGTAATAGTGTAGTATTGACTAAAACATTTTTCATTACACAATCTATTCCAACTGAGGAAGAAATAAAACAAATGAATTTAATATATCACATCCAGGATATCACATCAAGAAGAAATCTCACAGTAACCCTCTACCATTTTGTTACACACTGAACAAAAATATAAATGGTACATGTAAAGTGTTGGTCCCATGTTTCATGAGCTAAAATAAAAGATCCCAAAATTGTTAATACGCACAAAAAGCTTATTTCTCTCAAATGTGCACAAATATCAACCCTGTTAGTGAGCATTTCTCCTTTGGCAAGATAATCCAGGGGTGCTGGGGTTGAAAAGTAATAAAGGGAAATATAATTTAAAAAAGGATATGTATATATATTTATGTATATGTATTTATATGTATGTATGTATGTATGTATGTATGTATGTATGTATGTATGTATGTATGTATGTATGTATGTATGTATGTATGTATGTATGTATATGTACAGTGGGGAGAACAAGTATTTGATACACTGCCGATTTTGCAGGTTTTCCTACTTACAAAGCATGTAGAGGTCTGTAATTTTTATCATAGGTACACTTCAACTGTGAGAGACGGAATCTAAAACAAAAATCCAGAAAATAACATTGTATGATTTTTAAGTAATTAATTTGCATTTTATTGCATGACATAAGTATTTGATACATCATAAAAGCAGAACTTAATATTTGGTACAGAAACCTTTGTTTGCAATTACAGAGATCATACATTTTCTGTAGGTCTTGACCAGGTTTGCACAGACTGCAGCAGGGATTTTGGCCCACTCCTCAATACAGACCTTCTCCAAACCTTCAGGTTTCAGGGCTGTCGCTGGGCAATACGGACTTTCAGCTCCCTCCAAAGATTTTCTATTGGGTTCAGGTCTGGAGACTGGCTAGGCCACTCCAGGACCTTGAGATGCCTCTTACGGAGCCACTCCTTAGTTGCCCTGGCTGTGTGTTTCGGGTCGTTGTCATGCTGGAAGACCCAGCCACGACCCATCTTCAATTCTCTTACTGAGGGAAGGACGTTGTTGGCCAAGATCTCGCGATAAATGGCCCCATCCATCCTCCCCTCAATACGGTGCAGTCGTCCTGTCCGCTTTGCAGAAAAGCATCCCCAAAGAAAGATGTTTCCACCTCCATGCTTGACGGTTGGGATGGTGTTCTTGGGGTTGTACTCATCCTTCTTCTTCCTCCAAACACGGCGAGTGGAGTTTAGACCAAAAAACTATATTTTTGTCTCATCAGACCACAAGACCTTCTCCCATTCCTCCTCTGGATCATCCAGATGGTATTTTGGCAAACTTCAGATGGGCCTGGACATGCGCTGGCTTGAGCATGGGGACCTTGCGTGCGCTGCAGGATTTTAATCCATGACGGCGTAGTGTGTTACTAATCGTTTTCTTTGAGACTGTGGTCCCAGCTCTCTTCAGGTCATTGACCAGGTCCTGCTGTGTAGTTCTGGGCTGATCCCTCACCTTCCTCATGATCATTGTTGCCCCACGAGGTGAGATCTTGCATGGAGCCCCAGTCCGAGGGTGATTGACCGTCATCTTGAACTTCTTCCATTTTCAAATAATTGCGCCAACAGTTGTTGCCTTCTCACCAAGCTGCTTGCCTATTGTCCTGTAGCCCATCCCAGCCTTGTGCAGGTCTACCATTTTATCCCTTATGTCCTTACACAGCTCTCTGGTCTTGGCCATTGTGGAGAGGTTGGAGTCTGTTTGATTGAGTGTGTGGACAGGTGTCTTTTATACAGGTAACGAGTTCAAACCGGTGCAGTTAATACATGTAATGATTGGAGAACAGGAGGGCTTCTTAAAGAAAAACTAACAGGTCTGTGAGAGCCGGAATTCTTACTGGTTGGTAGGTGATCAAATACTTATATCATGCAATAAAATGCAAATTAATTAATTAAAAATCATACAATGTGATTTTCTGGATTTTTGTTTTAGATTCCGTCTCTCAGGAGTTGAAGTGTACCTATGATAAAAATTACAGACCTCTACATACTTTGTAAGTAGGAAAACTTGCAAAATCGGCAGTGTGTCAAATACTTGTTCTCCCCACTGTATATATTTGCGAGAGAAAACAAACATATGTGGGATTGGAAGCCCAGCTGGACACTGAGGTGGAGATGGATCTGTGCGTAATGCCTGCTCTATATCCGCATCCATCGACCATACTACCGGCGCCATAATGCAGGAGGCCGGGAGTATGGGGGTGTGCTCTCTGGGCCTCTCCTCTGTGTCATACAGCCGGGAGAGTGAGTCTGACTTCACGTTCTTCGTACCCGGAATGTATGACAGTGTAAATCAAACCGGGTGAAGAATAGGGCCCACCTGGCCTGGCGAGGATTCAGCCTCCTCGCTGTCCGGATGTACTCCAGGTTGTCCGTCCAGACGAGGAAAGGGTGTTTCGCCCCTTCGAGCCAATGCCTCCACACGGTCAAAGCTCGGACAACAACCAACAGCTCCCGATTACCAATGTCGTAGTTCTGCTCCGCCGGGCTGAGCTTCTTAGAGAAGAAGGCACAGACGTGGAGCTTGGGTGGCGTGCCCGAGCATTGAGACAGGACAGCGCCTATCCCTACCTTGGACGCATCCACCTCCACTACGAACGGTAGTGATGGATCGGGGTGGGCCAGTACCGGGGCTGAGATGAATAGACACCACAGTTTGCTGAAGGCAGGTCAGCCTCAGCAGACCAGCGGAGCCAGGACGGCCCATCCTTCAACAGGGATGTAATGGGAGCTGCAACCTTGACAAAGCCCTGGATAAACCTCTGATAGTAGTTGGCGAAGCCAAGGAAGCGCTGCACCTCTTTAACCGTGGTTGGAGTCGGCCAATTACGCATGGCTGAAATGTGATCTCCCTACATCTCCACACCTGAGGTGGTAATGGGGTATCCGAGGAAGGAGACAGACTGCTGGAAAAACATACACTTCTCTGCCTTGGCATGAAGGTCATTTTCCAACAGTCGGGCCAGCTCGTTGCGAACCAGGGACACATGCTCGGCGCCTTTAGCAGAATACACCAGGATGTCATCGATGTAGACCACCACACCGCGACCAAGCATGTCCTGAAACACCTTGTTCATAAAGGACTGGAAGACGGATGGAGCATTCATCAAACCGTAGGGCATCACCTGGTATTCATAATGCCCTGTGGTTGTGCTGAATGCTGTCTTCCACTCATCCCCCTCCCGATCACGCACCAGGTTGTATGCACTCCTGAGATCTAATTTGGTGAAGAAGCGCGCCCCATGCATTGACTCAATCACTGAAGGAATGAGGGGGAGAGGATAACTAAATCTTATAGTCTACTTGTTCAGTGATCGATAATCAATGCACGGGCGCAGACCGCCGTCTTTCTTCTTCACAAAGAAGAAACTCGAGGAGGCGGGTGAAGTGGAGGGACGTATTTACCCATGGCCCAGGGACTCGGTGACGTATGTTTCCATAGCCTCCGTTTCAGCCTGCGACAGAAGGTACACATGACTCCTGGGAGGTACAGCGTCTACCCGATGGTTTATCGAACAATCCCCCGCCCGATGAGGTCGTAATTTTGTCGCCTGTGTCTTAGAAAACGTGTGCACCAGATCACGGTATTCGGGGGGAATGCGCACGGTGGAGGTACCGTCTGGACTTTCCACCGTGGTTGCACCAACGGAAACACCTAGACACCTACTCTGACACTCTCGCAACCACCCCGTGAGAACCCTCTGCGGCCATGAGAAGGTGGGTTGTGGAGTGCTAGCCAAGGGATACCTAATACAATAGGGAAAGCAGGAGACTCAATAATCGAAAAAGTAACCTGCTCACAATGAGTCTCCTGGGTGATCATGGTGACTGATACAGTGACTTCCTTTACAAACCCGGACCCTAATGGTCGACTATCAAGTGCTCTGATGGGGAGTGGAATGGATAGGGGAACCAATGAAATTCCTTGACGGTGTGAGAATGCCCTGTCCATAAAGTTCCAATCTGCACCTGAATCGACTAGCGCCTTACACTGGGGAACTACCATGTGATCGGGAAAGTGGATAGGTGGGTTACAGTGCGCAGCAGAGGACTCTGAACGAGTGTGGGTGTTCGATACCTGGGGTGATGCGAGAGTGCCCTGCCTGAAGCCTCAAGGCCCAAATGAGCGTTGACTACGACGTGTGGTGTACTGTCCCTTCGTGCCACCAGAGTGGCACTGTCGCTGTCGTCCTCCGCTCTCTCGGACGGCGGCTCCACCCAGCTCCATCAGCTCGGGATCCGAGTCGTCCGGGGTGGAAACGGGCAGACCCCTACCAGGACTTCCTCTGGCTGCCAGCAGGTTGTCCAAATGGATGGCCATGTCCACCAGTTTTGTGAAAGTACAACATGGTGTCCCAGCAGGCTAACTCCCATCTGACGTCCTCCCGCAGATGGCACCGGAAATGGTCGATCAGGGCCCGCTCGTTCCACCCGGTCCCCGCTGCCAGAGTCCGAAACTCCAACGCGAAGTCTTGCGCGGTCCTCATCCCCTGCCTCAGGTGGACCAGCCACTCGCCCGCCTCTCGACCCTCGGGCGGGTGATCGAAGACCGCCCGAAAGAGGCGAGCAAACTCCCCGTAGTCCACCAACGCGGGTCCTCCTTTGATCCAAACCGCGTTGGCCCACTCCAGGGCTTTCCCCGAGAGGCAGGAAACGAGGACAGACACCTTCTCACACTCCGATTGCGCCGGCCTGATGCTGGAGAAGTAAAGCTCCAGTTGGAGGAGGAATCCTTGGCAGAGCGCCACTGTCCCATCGAACGCCCGTGGTCGGGATATCTGGATCCCTCCGGGTGCTGGGGTGTAGGTGGCTGGATCCGGTTGGCCAGCTGGTCTCGACAGATTGGGTCCTCTCCTCTCCAGGCATTGGACGACCTGAAGAACCTGATCCATTGCTTCCCCCAAGCTGGCCAGCATCGTGGAATGCTCCTGGACCCGTGCCAAGACTCCAGGCATGCACTCTTCTCCCGCTGACTCCATAGCGGGTGGGTGATTCTGTGATGAGTGTGATAGAAGGAGTCAGGCGCAGGAGGGTAATCACCGAATGCAGAGTTTACTCCATCGTACACAAAAGCGCTGGATACCGACAAACAAAACAGGCACAGGGGAAAATCTACCCTGGCAATACATGGTAACGGTAGCTCCAACAATAACAGGCACAGGAGAAATATCTTCCCCGGCCATAACAAGGTACGAGTAGCTCCACCGAGCTACACTACTCTCACGAATAAACAATCACCCACAAGGACAAGGGGGGCAGAGGGAACACTTATACACGGACTAATGAGGGGATAAGAACCAGGTGTGTGTAATTAACAAGACAAGGCAAATGGAATGATGACCATCTGCTTCTCTCCAACGATGCTAGTTCCTTGTGTGATCATTAGCGGACTGGACGCCACGCTACATGAGCACAGAGCTATCTGTACCTGCCGACTTTGCCAGTCCTTTGGAGCTACAACACGGGGCATTACAAGTGCCGGCAAGTTTGTGCCAATTGGTGGTTAAAAGTTTCCCGCTAATAGCTAGTGTCCTGTTACTTCAATATGGAGTGTGTTTATTTATTTGTTGTTCCCAGGTTGATGTTTTCTTTGTCTATGTTTTCTGATTTGTCTTTACCCAGTCCAGTGCTGAGCTGTGGAGGATGTGATGTTTTGAGGCTGGCTATAGCACAACCGGTCTGGATGTATGTGTGTGTGCGCACATAGATGTGCGCAGGCGTTTGTGTGTGCGTGTGTCTGGAAGGCCTGCTCATGTTCCCTGCGTTCCACTAGAGCAGTTACTGGGACTGAGATGTTGGCTATACCACCTTAACGGAGGCCGGTTCCAAAGTATTTTCAGAGAAGCAAATCGGAATGGACACTTTCAGGCTAAAGTAGATTGTTCTTATAAAAAGAGAGAGAGAGAGAGAGAGAGAGAGAGAGAGAGAGAGAGAGAGAGAGAGAGAGAGAGAGAGAGAGAGAGAGAGAGAGAGAGAGAGAGAGAGAGAGAGAGAGAGAGAGAGAGAGAGAGAGAGAGAGAGAAAAAAAAAAGTGAAATGCCGACATGCTTCTTTATGTCTGCCTGAGGCACAGCTACACAACACTCCAACTTCTCCACATAAGAAACATAATCTTCTGGACATAACCCGGCAGGACTCAAATGAAAAATATACCCAAACTTCTTTGGTCACGACCCCATTTTGATATCGGAAAATTCTCGCAACCCCATGTGAAAATAATTAGGTAATTAACATCCAATATTATTATTTTTTTGGGGGGCTATGGCAGTAGTATTTCTGATTGTCATCTCAACTCACCATCAGATACTTTTAATGTGAGGCTATGACAGTCAATTGCAAACACTAATGAGATGGGTGTGCTCGATGCATGTCGGGTTGGCACTTCTGAAAGTCAGGGGGCGTGGTCGACAGTGCGCACCTCGTCTCTGCTGTCACATTCAACCTGGATCGATATTTGGTTTTAATGCACACTAGAGCACTGAATCCACCTTCACAGAGATATGAGCTGGTGAAGGGTACCATGAGTTTTATGGTGCTTTCAAGACCACTGTGAACTCGGAAAAGTAAGAGGTCAAATCATGTCGTCAGTGATCTTCAGGTTGGAAAGATGGAGCTATAGAATGAGGCCCGAGTTCACGAGAAGGAATTCCGAGTTAGATGACCGTTCAAAATTATTTTTCCCAGTCGGAGCTAGGTTTTTTCAGAGTTCGCAGTTGTCTGAATGCACTGAAGTCTGAGATTTTCGAGTTCTCAGTTACGAGTTCCCAATTGTTTTGAACTCGGCATTAATTCTCACAGGGAGACAGCAGGGTATTCCCTTTGAGTCAGGAAAAAAAACTCCTCCGTAGTGACCCGTGAATGCATTCGGTCACGACAGCTCGATCAGCTGTTCGATTTCACTTACCGGCATGTCAACTGAGCCAGGATCACAGTCAAACGGATTTGGAAGTAGGTCCCAAAGTGCTCGTCCAAGCGTTGGAGGTGAGCAGTCATCACTTGTGTGGGACACTTTTAACAGTGTTATCTCACAAAGGTATTGATGAGAGTTTCTGTGCCTCTGCCTCCCCACATATTGTTGTCACCATATCAATTGCTGCCGGCAATATCAAAGTCTCTGCAATAGTGTGTGGTTTCATAGTGTAGTGGGCCTAGCTATTCACTGTGGGAATGATTCAAGTGCAACGGTCAGGTGCGGCCTTCTCCCATGATCTAAGGGCGCTCTCTGGTTGAATTGGGTCTTTAAGATCTGAAAAATGTATTTAGATTTTTAAGGTTGACCACATAACAAGGATTTGGAGATACAAAGATGATATTATAATATAATTGTATTTTTGTATATATTTTTTCTCCAGGAATTTAAAAATTCTCCCGCGACCCCCTTTCCATATCAAGCGACCCCACATGGGGTCGCGACCCCTAGTTCGGGAACCGCTGCACTGCCCTCTGTAGCGCTTTGCGGGCGGATGCCAAGCAGTTGCCATACCAAGCGGTGATGCAGCCAGTCAAGATGCTCTCAATGGTGCAGCTGTATAACTTTTTGAGGAGCTGAGGGTCCATGACATATTTTCAGACTCCTGAGGGGTAAGAGACGTTGTTGTGCCCTCTTCACGACTATGTTGGTGTGTGTGGACCATGATAGATCCTTAGTGATGTGGACACCGAGGAACTTGAAGCTCTCAACGCCCTCCACTACAGCCCAGTTGATGTGAATGGGGGCGTGCTAGGCCCTCCGAAAGCTGTAGTCCACAATCAGCTCCTTTGTCTTGCTGACATTGAGGAAGAGGTTGTTATCCTGGCACCACATTGCCAGGTCTCTGACCTCCCTATAGGCTGTCGTCAGTGATCAGGCCAACCACAGTCGAGTCGTCAGCAAATTTAATGATGGTGTTGGAGTCATACGCAGCCACAGAGTCGTGGGTGAACATGGAGTACAGGAGGAGACTAAGCACACACCCCTGAGGGGCCCCTTTGTTGAGGGTCAGAGTGGCGGATGTGTTGTTGCCTACCCTCACCACCTGGGGGCGACCCGTCAGGAAGTCCAGGATCATTTGCAGAGGGAGCTATTCAGTCCCAGGGTCCTTAGGTTAGTGATTATCTTGGAGGGCACTATGGTGTTAAACGCTGAGCTATAGTCAAGGAACACCATTCTCACATAGGTGTTCCTTTTGTCCAGGTTAGAAAGGGCAGTGTTGAGTGCAATAGAGATTGCATAATCTGTGGATCTGTTGGGGCAAAATGGAGTGCTTCCAGGTTGTCTGGGGTGATGATGTTGATGTGAGCCATGCTTTTCAAAGCGCTGTAAGAAAAATGTATACACTCACTAACTGTAAGTCGCTCTGGATAAGAGTGTCTGCTAAATGACTAAAATGTAAAAAAAAAAAAGTAAAATGTTTCATGGCTACAGATGTGAGTGCTACGGGGCGATAGTCATTTAGACAGGTTACCTTTGCGTTCTTGGGCACAGGGTCTATGGTGGTCTGCTTGAAACATGTAGGTATTACTGTGTCAGGGAGAGTCAGTGAAGACAAATGATGGAATTTCACATGGAAGACTAATGTCACATCCCTTCAACAGAGTTCCAGACACTTGTATAATCTATGCCAAGCTGCATTGAAGCTGTTCTGGAGCCTCAACTCCCTATTAAGACACATTGGTGTTTTCTGTATTTTGGCAGTTACATGTAGCTAAGTAAATACATCATTTTGTTCATGAACTTCATTGAAATGATTTCCATCTGCATACTAGAAAGTATGACCAGCTTATGCCTTTTAAAGGGGCAATCTGGGATTGCTGCATAATTGTTTTGACTTTTACATTCATGATACATACCCATTGATACTTGAAGAATGTAATATATATGTTCAACTGTCTTACCCCATCAGAACCTAAAATACAAGCTTATTTTACCCCTGTGTTTGTAAACAATGCAATTGTAAGCAAACACTGTATAGTCTCAAAAAACTATCATTTTGATATAACGAATGGTCAGGCCTGGCATCCATAGCTCTGTCTATGAGTTTGAGAATGGTTGCATTTCTCCAGCCTAATCCCTCAGTTATTTACCAAATCAGTGGCAGAGTAACCACTTTGTTGTTTGAACTGCAGATGTCCCCTTTAAACAGTTTACCACTCACCTTGAAGGGCAGTGTTTCAATAGTAATTTATTTGTGATGGATTGTCAAACATTATGCCCATGTATCATTATTATGTATCACTATTATTAGTAAGATGCATTACTCTTCAACCAAGAACAAAGAGGATTGAGTTTTAAAACGGGCAAGGTGTATGCTTACAATATTCCCCAAAATTTCAACTTTGAGGGTTTTCAGAAGATGAAGGTAAAAGTTTAAACGACTGGAACACCTTTTAGACACTCTGTTACACCCACTTTCTCTCTCTATCTCTCCAAGCACTCTCCTTGACTTGTATTTGTTGCTCCGTCTGTCCATCCTCCTTCTCTCCTCACCTCAAGGCATCCCTCTCTCCTCCCACCCTGTCTCCATTCATCCCACCTTCTAAGGCCCCTAAGAACACTTGAGCACCTTGTGTTCAAGGTTCAAAGGCTCTCAACTACAAAGTGGTGGAGGAGAGAGAAGTGAAAGGTCTTGAGTGATTAACCCTTTCATTATCACACACACATGCACGCAAGCAGACAGGCACACACATGCACACACATACACTGTACCCGCACACTATCTGATCCATCAAGCTCCTTTGATGCAGAGCAAGAAGAATCATATCTCTTAAAACATCCCGTGTTTTTTCACTAGCGCTTTAATAATACCCAAGTGATCAGTAGTTCAATTGTTCATTGTTCTATCGTTCCATTTGATAAACCCTGTAATACAATAGAGGATAAATTACAGGAAAAAAGCAGGCTACTTGAAATGCCTTTATCTTGTAAGGCTTTTGATAAATGTTGAAAACATCTGACAACGTGTTTATCCCTGGTTATGTCTGATATCCATTTATCATGTTAGATCTGATGTGTTTTCACTGCACTGTACTGTTGAGTTACATTGAGTTGGTCATAAGTTATCTGAGAATGAGTATCAGTTATCACACTTCTTACCTTCCTGTACTCTTTTCCCAAAGAGAGCAACAGGAAATTGCATCTGTTTTTGAAAACCAAAATACTCTAAACAGACAGTAATCAAGTTTCGATCCACAGTTTTTATGCAAGTAAAAAATTTTAAAAAAAAGACAGATGTGATGGTAACAGGAAGTAGCGGTGTAATTTTATAAATGCTGACAGATAATTTGTTCGTTCGACATGGTGGGATCTTTCTGTGTCTGTAAAATTAATTATGTGGGAAATGGCGGTGGAAGCACCTTTTTGCGCAAATATTGATATACTAACCATTATATCTAAGTACATTTGGAGTCACACAATGATATGGTTTGTGGTTCTCCCACTAGGGAAACCATGCAGTTTATTAGGCTACAGATAAAATAAATTATGATTAATTTCACAGGGTGGTGAAAGTGCACGGTGATGAGCTGGTGACATGATGATCGATGCTTGACTGCCGTTTGACAAATAAAAATATTCTCTTATCCATAATAATCTCATCATGTAGACTAGCCAACCCGCACAGCCTGCCTGCACTGTATGAGGGGCCTGTTGGCTAGATCGCAGGTGCCAAGACCAAAGTACGCACATTTGCTATTTAACACAACAGTTTTTGCTGCAAAACTATCGGTAGAGATGAAAATGCAATCAGAACACATAGAATTTTAGATTCTTAAGTGAAAAAGTACATTTTGTGTGCACTACGCCATCGCGCACTGATTTTCATCTGGTGGGGAAATGTGCATATTTTCTTTATGCAGATTTTTGAATATTCGCAGGAAAATCTGTCGCCAATTGGATGGAAACCTAGCTAGCCTAGACAATATTTTAACCATTTACTGACTCTAAGACTACAAAATAAGAAACTCAGTCAATGACATACAGTTCGAGGTTAAAACAAGACTGTCCAGGGCAACATGAGGCAAGATTAAACACCTCCAATTACCTTTGACAATATGCAATGAACCACATTTATTATATTATTATATTTTTGCCACTTTTCAAACACAGTGTATTTCCTAGTCTCTCACTCTATGATCAGAGTTTCAGACTAAGTTGTGTAGCAGTTAGCCCCTGAAAGAGCTGTGTTGTAATGGGTTTGAATGCTCTCTCTCATCCTTTTTCTAAACACTGCGCCTCGGCGGTCTCTTTACCTTACACTTAATGAACACTCTCTCTCCCCTCTGATGGCAACAAGGTCCTTCTATTTGATGCTCTTTTTTCTTCACTTTCTAGTGACGAGTGCACCTGGAGAATATATATATAAAAAAACATGATCATGCATATCAGTAAGACTTTAGCACAAATGCTCAACCCTCAACTGGAGGTAAACTTTCTGCATGCGCACAGAGAATGACGGTGGCCATTAGAGCAGGGAGTTTAGTATATTGTGCTCTAATGATGATCTAAGTGCTTTTTTCCATCATACCTGGAAAAAGGCTAGGTCTGTCAGCGGCGGTTGAAAAATAGATGCACTTTAGATGGGAGAGTGTTCGTGTTTACCTCCCACATCTTTAAGCAGGTCAACATTCACAAGGCCGCAGGGCCAGACGGATTACCAGGACGTGTACTCCGAGCATGCGCTGACCAACTGGCAAGTGTCTTCACTGACATTTTCAACATGTCCCTGACTGAGTCTGTAATACCAACATGTTTCAAGCAGACCACCATAGTCCCTGTGCCCAAGAACACTAAGATAACCTGCCTAAATGACTACCGACCCGTAGCACTCACATCTGTAGCCATGAAGTGCTTTGAAAGGCTGGTCATGGCTCACATCAACACCATTATCCCAGAAACCCTAGACCTACTCCAATATGCATAATGCCCCAACAGATCCACAGATGATGCAATCTCTATTGCACTCCACACTGCCTTTTCCCACCTGGACAAGAGGAACACCTACGTGAGAATGCTATTAATTGACTACAGCTCAGCGTTCAACACCATAGTGCCCTCAAAGCTCATCACTGAGCTAAGGACCCTGGGACTAAACACCTCCCTCTGCAACTGGATCCTGGACTTCCTGACGGGCCGCCCCCAGGTGGTAAAGGTAAGTAACAACACATCTGCCACGCTGATCCTCAACACGGGGGCCCGTCAGGGGTGCTTGCTCAGTCCCCTCCTGTACTCCCTGTTCACCCATGACTGCATGGCCAGACACGACTCCAATACCATCATTAAGTTTTCAGACGACACAACAGTGGTAGGCCTGATCACAGACAACGAACAGACAGCCTATAGGGAGGAGGTCAGAGACCTGGCCGTGTGGAGCCAGGACAACAACCTCTCCCTCAATGTGATCAAGACAAAGGAGATGGGGCAAAAAAGAGGACTGAGCACGCCCCCATTCTCATCGACGGGGCTGTAGTGAAACAGGTCTAGAGCTTCAAGTTCCTTGGTGTCCACATCACCAACAAACTATCATGGTCCAAACACAACACGACAGTCGTGAAGAGGGCACGACAAAGCCTATTCCCCGTCAGAAGACTGAAAAGATTTGGTCCTCAGATCCTCAAAAAGTTATACAGCTGCACCATTGAGAGCATCCTGACTGGTTGCATCACCGCCTGGTATGGCAACCGCTCGGCCTCCGACCACAAGGCACTACAGAGGGTAGTGCGTACGGCCCAGTACATCACTGGGGCCAAGCTTCCTGCCATTAAGGACCTCTGTACCAGGCGATGTCAGAGGAAGGCCCTAAACATTGTCAAAGAATCCAGCCACCCTAGTCATAGACTGTTCTCTCTGCTACCGCACGGCCAGCGGTACCGGAGCACCAAGTCTAGGTCCAAAACGCTTCTTAACAGTTTCTACCCCCAAGATATAAGACTCCTGAACAGCTAATCATGACTACTGGATTATTTGCATTGTCCCCCCCACACCACCCCCTCTTTTACGCTGCAGCTACTCTGTTTATTATCTATGTATAATCACTTTAACTCTATCCACATGTACATATTACCTCAATTACTTCAACTAACCGTTGCCCCCAAACATTGACTCTGTACCGGTACCCTCTTTATATAGCCTCCCTACTGTTATTTTATTTTACTGCTGCTCTTTAATTATTTGTTATTCGTTATGTTTTACTTATCTATTTTTTGCCTAACACTTCTTCACTTTCTTAAAACTGCATTGTTGGTTAAGGGCTTGTAAGCATTTCACTGTTGTATTCAGCGCATGTGGCAAATACAATTTGATTTGATTTGTACTGTAAAGGTAATGCTCCACCCCACAACAACCCCACAACAACAACCAAATACTTATTTTCCACCATAATTTGCAAATAAATTCATTAAAAATACTACAATGTGATTTTCTGGAGAAAAATAATCTCAATTTGTCTGTCATAGTTGACGTGTACCTATGATGAAAATTACAGGCCTCTCTCATCTTTTTAAGTGGGAGTACTTGCACAATTGGTTTGTGACTAAATACTTTTTTTCCCCACTGTAAGTATTTGATCCCCTACCAACCAGTAAGAATTCCGGCTCTCACAGACCTGTTAGTTTTTCTTTAAGAAGCCCTGCTGTTCTCCACTCATTACCTTTATTAACTGCACCTGTTTGAACTCGTTACCTGTATAAAAGACACCTGTCCACACACTCAATCAAACAGACTCCAACCTCTCCACAATGGCCAAGACCAGAGAGCTGTGTAAGGACGTCAGGGATAAAATTGTAGACCTGCACAAGGCTGGAATGGGCTACAGGACAATAGGCAAGCAGCTTGGTGAGAAGGCAACAACTGTTGGCGCAATTATTAGAAAATGGAAGAAGTTCAAGATGACGGTCAATCACCCTTGGTCTGGGGCTCCATGCAAGATCTCACCTCGTGGGGCATCAATGATCATGAGGAACGTGAGGGATCAGCCCAGAACTACACAGCAGGACCTGGTCAATGACCTGAAGAGAGCTGGGACCATAGTCTCAAAGAAAACCATTAGTAACACACTACGCCATCATGTATTATATATAATCCTGCAGCGCACGCAAGGTCCCCCTGCTCAAGCCAGCGCATGTCCAGGCCCGTCTGAAGTTAGCCAATGACCATCTGGATGATCCAGAGGAGGAATGGGAGAAGGTCATGTGGTCTGATGAGACAAAAATATAGCTTTTTGGTCTAAACTCCACTCGCCGTGTTTGGAGAAAGAAGAAGGATGAGTACAACCCCAAGAACACCATCCCAACCGTGAAGCATGGAGGTGGTGTTTTTCTACAAAGGGGACAGGACGACTGCACCGTATTGAGGGAAGGATGGATGGGGCCATGTATCGTGAGATCTTGGCCAACAACCTCCTTCCCTCGGTAAGAGCATTAAAGATGGGTCGTGGCTGGGTCTTCCAGCATGACAACGTCCTGAAACACACAGCCAGGGCAACTAAGGAGTGGCTCCGTAAGAAGCATCTCAAGGTCCTAGAGTGGCCTAGCCAGTCTCCAGACCTGAACCCAATAGAAAATATTTGGAGGGAGCTGAAAGTCCGTATTGCCCAGCGACAGCCCCGAAACCTGAAGGATCTGGAGAAGGTCTGTATAGAGGAGTGGGCCAAAATCCCTGCTGCAGTGTGTGCAAACCTGGTCAAGACCTACAGGAAACGTATGATCTCTGTAATTGCAAACAAAGGTTTCTGTACCAAATATTAAGTTCTGCTTTTCTGATGTATCAAATACTTATGTCATGCAATGAAATGGAAATTAATTACTTAAAAATCATACAATGTGATTTTCTGGATTTTTGTTTTAGATTCCGTCTCCCACAGTTGAAGTGTACCTATGATAAAAATTACAGACCTCTACATGCTTTGTAAGTAGGAAAACCTGCAAAATCGGCAGTGTATCAAATACTTGTTCTCCCCACTGTATGTAGAAATATTGAGCAGAACAAGGCTATGTCAATAATTCAATTTTGACAAAAATGCAGATAGAAACGTACAGTCCCAAGCTCTCGATTTCTTCTAGTAAGTACAGCCCTGCAAAGAGCTCCTGGGAATGAATGCACCAAACCATGTAAATAATAAATGTAGTCTTCACTCTGACACGATTTAAGACCCTAATAAGATGTAAATGCTCACACATGTATTAAAGCAGACTACACGTCCCTGGCCCTGGTTGGCGTGGAGGGATTCTAAATGGATTGTCGTGGATTGTCGTGTCTTATTACTTTATTTCTTTTTTTGACATTTGATGAATGTGTAAATTTAACAATACCCTATTGAGTGCTAGTATCTATTGTCAGATAGACTGTAATGGCCTACTCCATGACTTACAGGGAATGTCCTTGAAAGTACATCCAATTGTACTTCATATGAACAATGGGTGACTTGGGTGTTCGAAAAATAATAGCAATCCAAATAAAGTAGTAGACAGCATTGACTTAGTATATTCCACCTGTATGACTCTCTTACTTCCTGATCTTACTCTCTCTCTTTTTGATTCTGTCTCCATCCTGATCTATCAGTAATGTGGCACACATAAGAAAGCATTTTGGTCTGAGGATACAGAGTAAATAAAGGAGGAGGGAGGAGGACAGAAGGGAACCTGGCTGCTACAGTATTTGCCCGAGCTGCAAATGCCCAACTGTAACATGTTGGTAAAGTTTCGGGGGGGGGGGGGGCAGCAGTGTTAGTTATACATGATTTATGATGGCGCCCCGAGAGCAGCCTACTGTTGTTTGAAAATTGACATTAAGCATCTTTTATGTTTTTCTATTCCGCAAACCCAAGGGCAAAGAATATTCAATGTGTAATTTTGTTCTTTGGAGACAAGGGAAAATGAGCGAGCTCATAACACTATTTGAGCTTATTTGAACAAGCTATAATGTGATAGCAGAATACAAATCAGGAATTGGTGTAACATGCCAGTTTGCAAGGGAGAGCCAACAGGATGAAAATCAACATCAAACATTATGTCTGATCTTCAAGTTATTTCTGTAAAACATGATATGGAGTAATAATGGATAAAGAATAATCATTGGACATGAAATGCATCTGTAATGAAACAATGTTCGGTATGCTAATGTCGACTTCTTCTTGAACACTGTAGTGTGTCTCTAGAATTCACATGCACAGGGGCATTTCCATCTAAAAAGACCCATGAGCACCAACGTGAAGTTCGGTGTCAAATGAAAGCTAATAGTCTATATTTTTTTAGATATTAAGGTACAGTATATTTACAGTAAATGTTTGAAACACTTTCCATCCTAAAAACTAGGAATAAGCAAAGGCTTTGATTTCTGGTCAAACAGATGGAAAAGGGGTCTTAGTGTGTTTTCACACTTAGTTCCTTTCAGACATTTTTTTTTACTTTTGTGCAGTGTGAACACTCCAAAGGAACTCAGACCCCTCAAAAGAGCCCCCGAATCAATCCCAACTGAGACCATCTCGAGAGGTGGTCTGAGTTCGGTTCGGTTGAATTCTGCGGTCCGGTTCCCTTTTTTAGGGCAATGTGAACACAAATCTCCCCAGGTTCCTTTGTCATTATTCCCGCACCACACACTGCTGCAACACCGTTTCCACTGCCATAACCTCTCACATTGCTGTCAGAGAGAAGATGATGATGTGCAGGTTCGTGGAAAAAAATGTGTGCCGTTTTTTGGATATTGATTAGTGATTGTCAAGTACGCAGAGAAATTCCAAAATGTGTGTGGTTTTTAGTTCCGATTATTTGTTTGCAATATGTGATCTATAAGAGAGCTTCACAAGCTGTTTATTCAATTGTGGGGTTTGAATAGTGTGAGAAAACAACAGCGTAGGGTGCATAATCAATTCTAGCTCTTAATGGGGCAATAGCCTACATAGGGTGTATAATTTTCAATTACAACATCATTTAATCTGCAGTTATTCTTCTGTTATTTATTCTGTTACCAAAAATATTTACATGTTAATAGTATCTTCTGATAACAATTATTATGTCTCATCTTTTAACTAAATGCAATCTATTAGCTTCCAAAATGTAAGTAAGTATATCTAGCTGTCCAATAACACATTCTGATTAAATGGCTTGTCACAGAGTGTATTGAGTGAATGTTGGAAAAAGATCTTGGTTCCTTACTAAACATAGCAATGTGAATACAAAGAGGACTCTGACCACAAAATGGGTGAAGTGAACTGGCAAAAGAGTTGTCCTCATCAAAAGCAAGTGCAGTGTGAATAGCCTAGAGTTCACTTTAAAGATGACAGATCGTTTCTTTTAAAGAGGACTATATGTGAAAACACCCTTAGACAACATCTACCAGAAAAAGTCGTAAAAGGTATCAGAAATACATCAAAACACCGTAATGTTGGAGTAAAGACTCCTGACAACTAATATCAACGCTTATATTTAGTTCTGGATAAATTATTTGACTTCTGTAAGTTTAACAAACATTGCCTTGTGCCTTGTAATTCCGTTACCAAAAACCCACATATCTTTAAGATTTTTTCAAATTTCTCTCCCTCATGAGGAGGGAGGAAAATGAAAGTTCACAGATGTAACAAGTAAAGGTAGACCTACCAAATAGTTAGTGTTTGTACTGATACCAAGTTTATTTATGAATTATTAAGTGATTAAAACTCGTAATTGTGTTACCAAATCGGTAATGGAATTACTGCAACTGAATTGGCTACAATGGGAAATCATAATAGTCACAAAACACAGTTGGGTCACCTGCTACTATCCTCCCTTTCACTGGCATATTGTTATGTTCAGCTCATGATTGCTATTTTTTTTCTCTTTCAGTCATCTGATGGTCAAAGCAAGACCGTGAAAACAGTCTGGACAACCGCTCAATCTCTCTCTCTCTGCCGATCTCTCTCCAGTTAATGTCACCTGTCCCGGCTCTTACTGACACCTACATGACACGTACCTTCTTTCCATTTCTTGTAACAAGCATCCTCACCCACTGAACACTGATCGACCGACACCATGGACGTTGAAAAGTAATTGAATTTGGTCAGTCCGCCCTGGCCGGACTAAATCTGAACCAATCATAGACGTCTAAGTTCCAGAAGTTTGGACAGCACAGTACAGCACAGTAGAGAACAGTACAGTACAACAAAGTAAAATACAGTACTGTAGAGTTCAGAAAAATACAGTAGTAGAGCATACTAGAGTAGAGTACATTATAATGTACTGTATGGTACTGTACATATCCACTGTACTGTACTGAACTCTACTCAGTTATACTATGCTTACATTGACATTTTAGTCATTTAGCAGACACTCTTTCCTGAGTGACTTTTGCTGTGCTATAACGTATTGTACTGTACTGTGCTGTCCAAACTTGCGAAACATAGATGTCTATGATTGTTTCAGGTTTGGTCTGGTCCGGACCAACCATATGTGGTCTTGTTTGGGGTCGGAGCTCATTACAGCAATAGCCAGTTTGTAAAATAATATCCAATTATGAAAAAGAAGGATATTGCATATTTCTACCTTTGTGTACAATGGCTTGCGAAAGCATTCACCCCCCTTGGCATTTTTCCTATTTTGCTGCCTTACAACCTGGAATTTAAATTGATTTTTTGGGGGTGTGTATCATTTGATTTACACAACATGCCTACCACTTTGAAAATGGAAAATACATTTTGGGTTGAAACAAACAAGAAATAAGACAAGAAAACAGAAAACTTGAGTGTGCAAAACTACTACAGCTGCAAATCTCTTGGGGTATGTCTCTATAAGCTTGGCACATCTAGCCACTGGGATTTTTGCCCATTCTTCAAGGCAAAACTGCTCCAGCTCCATCAAGTTGGATGGGTTCCGCTGGTGTACAGCAATCTTTAAGTCATACCACAGATTCTCAATTGGATTGAGGTCTGGGCTTTGACTAGGCCATTCCAATACATTTAATTGTTTCCCCTTAATTGGATTGAGGTCTGGGCTTTGACTAGGCTATTCCAAGACATTTAATTGTTTCCCCTTAAACCACTCAAGTGTTGCTTTAGCAGTATGCTTAGGGTCATTGTCCTGCTGGAAGGTGAACCTCCATCCCAGTCTCAAATCTCTGGAAGACTGAAACAGGTTTCCCTCAAGAATGTCCATGTATTTAGCACCATCCATCATTCTTCAATTCTGACCAGTTTCCCAGTCCCTGCCGATGAAAAACATCCCAACAGCATGATGCTGCCACCATCATGCTTCACTGTGGTGTTCTCGGGGTGATGAGAGGTGTTGGGTTTGCGCCAGACATAACGTTTTCCTTGATGGCCAAAAAGCTCAATTTTTGTCTCATCTGACCAGAGTACCTTCTTCCATATGTTTGGGGAGTCTCCCACATGGCTTTTGGCGAACACCAAACGTGTTTGCTTATTTTTTTCTTTAAGCAATGGCTTTTTCTGGTCACTCTTCCGTAATGCTCACCTCTGTGGAGGGTATGGCTTAAAGTGGTCCTATGGACAGATACTCCAATCTCCACTGTGAAGCTTTGCAGCTCCTTCAGCTCCTTCAGGGTTATCTTTGGTCTCTTTGTTGCCTCTCTGATTAATGCCCTCCTTGTCTGGTCCATGTGTTTTGGTGGGCGGCCCTCTCTTGGCAGGTTTGTTGTGATGCCATATTCTTTCAATTTTTTAATAATGGATTTAATGGTGCTCCGTGGGATGTTCAAAGTTTCTGATATGTTTTTGTAACCCAACCCTGATCTGTACTCCACAACTTTGTCCCTGACCTGTTTGGAGAGTTCTTTGGTCTTCATCATGCCACTTGCTTGGTGGTGCCCCTTGCTTAGTGGTGTTGCAGACTCTGGGGCCTTTCAGAACAGGTATATATAGACTGAGATCAAGTGACAGATCACGTGACACTTAGATTGCACACAGGTGGACTTTATTTGACTAATTATGTGACTTCTGAAGGTAATTGGTTGCACCAGATCTTATTTAGGGGCTTCATAGAAAATGGGGTGAATACATATGCACGCACCACTTTTCCGTTATTTATTTTTTAGAATTTTTGAAACAAGTTATTTTTTTCATTTCACTTCACCAATTTGGACTATTTTGTGTATGTCCATTACATGAAATCCAAATAAAAATCATTTTATATTACAGGTTGTAATGCAACAAAATAGGAAAAATGCCAAAGGGGATGAATACTTATGCAAGGCACTGTACCTATGCAGTTTATATCACAATGAAAAGAATGGTATTCATATCCATAATTTCTGTATAGTACAGATCAGGGACACATGATTTAATTCCATTACCGTAATTCAGTTACCGGATGTAAATCCACTTCACCTACTGTAGTTCAATAACCAAAATACATTATTATCAAACTCAAGGTGTCATGTCATAGCAGACACCCCATTAGTTCTGCAGACATATTTTAATCTTAATTTGGATCAAATATTGAATAGAGTTTTGGGAAAATGTGATCGCATAAAAAACAGGGAGATTTTACCTTAACTCAGTTACCAAATTTTGCATCTTCACAGTTCTTCTAGTAAATGTGTTTTTGTAAAATGTTCTGTGTAAATTGTTCAAAGTAGTCCTTGTGCATAGAGTTGTATGGTGTGTTAAACTTTGAAATAAATGTTTTTTGTTTGGCATACATTTTAAAGTGAAAATCCTGAGTCAAATCGTAATTCCTTTATCGTGGAATTGCCCACAGGCATACCTATCGAAACTCCTTTTTGAACTAGGTTGTGTTGCTATCCTTAGTGCTTTGAAACCACTGAAATGCCCCTATATTTATGAATCACCTGCCAAAAAAGTAGTTTTAGTAGCCCCTGAAACATATGTGAATCTGCATGTCAGTACATTAATGTTATTCAAGATGGTAACCTTCGCATTAGGTCTCAATTCGCGTAACCATGGATACGTGCTTTTGCAGTTTCATTGCTTCATTACAACCTCGTTTTTTGGGGGGCGGAAACCTTCAACACAGAGATAAGCAGTGCTGGGGCTGTATCAAAGGATGTACTCATTCCCCTGCAAGCAATTACTTCAGTTCCTTGATAAGGCCGTGTTATTATCCTGAAGGACCTTAGACTCAGGTCCACCCAACAAGCACTGTAAATTAGGGTCTTTCCTGTCCCGTAGGGAAACAGAGATGGGGAGAGAGTGGGAGGTAGCCGTTACACATAGAGAGTTGAGGGTTCAAGATCTGGCCTCTTTTGTCTGTGAATGCACCATATTATTGGTAAATGTGTCATGGATTCTATTTTTCTTCAGGGGTGTTAACGATCGCAGTGGTAAACAGGGTGGGTCACAGTGGCGTTAGAGTAAGGATATATTTAGCTTAGATCTGGAAAATTAGTGCTTCCATTTTATTTCAGGATCGTCGTCATTGGGGACTTATTTTGGGTGTTTCGCTTAGTTGCATTTTTCCAAAGTAGTGTCGTTTCCATGAAAGTTAATGCATTAACAAAAAACATAAGATACCAAAATGACTATGCTTTTTGTAAATAAATGAATATTGTGTGTGTGTGTGTGTGTGTGTGTCTGTGTGTGTTGGTGTGTGTGCCTGCATGCGTTCCTGCTACTGTATTTAATAAAGCATTTTGTGAGTTTTCTTTCAACTCTGCATAGAAGAACAAGATAAGCCTGTGGGTAATGTGCAAATAGTTTTTAAAAAGAACAACGTTTTATTGTCACATACACCAGATAGGTGAAATTAATTGTTACATTTCTTTTGCTTTCCTGACGAAACAATCACCTCCAAAAAACACCTCCCTAGTGACTTCAGAGATTTATTTGAGGGAGACAAAACATTTCAAAGCAACATTTCTCTAGGTGGATGGAAAACAAAGACACAGATTAAAGTTAGCATTCCCAGCCCAAAGTTTGCACAATGGTTGTTGTTTTCTACTGCTGGTAAATTCACCCAGGGGGAAAAAGATGCAACTTCAGTCAGAAACCCCAGAGTTCACACAACTTTACATATCACTCTGCGAGAGAAAGAGAAAAGAAAGTGTAAACACACTGAGGAAAATAGCACTTCAAATAAAGTCTCTCCTCTGGCTCAGCGGAGATGACACGTCTGTGCGGCTCGATGTAAGAGGAGTAGACATGCAATTTCCAATACAAACCCGTCAATATAATCAGTCACAAAATAAATAACGTGGTATGGGCATGAAAGTGAAAGGTGAGGCTCCGGATCGAGCTGTGGAATTGACTGACATGTCGAGTTGGAAAACACGACCACAGTAATGACAATTAAGTCCTAGAAGTTTGACAGAGGTAGATATAGAAGAGAGAGCATCAATAGCATAGTGACACAGATGAAAACACTGTGTTATGTTACTGATTATTGTCATATGGACAACTATTGTCTCCCTCTCTCTCCAACACAAACTCTCATATTGTTTGTCAGTTGGCTACGTTGTTGCATCTCATTTGAGAGGGTATTGAAATTCTATTGTTAATCATCTCCTATATGTTACATTTACATTTACGTCATTTAGCAGACGCTCTTATCCAGAGCGACTTACAAATTGGTGCATTCACCTTATGATAGCCAGTGGGACAACAACTTTACAATTTTTTTATTTCTATTTTTCTATTTTTTTTATATTTAATTTTTATAGTATATTTATAATTGTCATTTCTTTCATATATATATATATATATATATATATATATATATATATATATATATATATATATATATATTATTTATTTATTTATTTTGGGGGGGTGGGGTAGGGGTGGGGGTTAAAATATAACATGAACGATCGTCTGAGACGGAACTGAACTTCGTAACTTTATTGGAAGTTCAATGTCTGCCATGCAAATTAGATATTCTACTTGGAAAACAGGCAGAAATGATCAGATTTTCTGTGTTACAATAGCTCTGCGTTATGCACAGTCAACAATTACTGGAATTGTATTTTAATAATGACAAGTATCAAGGACATCTATTGGTTTCTGTTGACAGCTGTCCTCATGTTGTATTGTCTTCTTTATCACAATACATAAACTCAAAACACCCTTTCCTTTAACAATTCCTAATATGAAATAATTGCCCAACACATATACTGTAAAGGCTACAGTTGAAACACTGTTGCCTCATGGAAGGTCACTTTGACAAATCAATTTATTTCCAGCTCAATGGACAACAAAGCATCTCAGGTGAGGGCTATGTTATGTCTCTTTTCTCTCCAATCCCTGGAGGTTGACGTCGTAAGGCATTGAGCGCCGCTCTCTCTCTCTACCCATATGAGGTAGCTTCTGGTCTGGGCGCAACCACCACTGTGCCACCATCTCCCCAGGCCTCCACCAGATGGCCAGACATCTGTATCCGTTGACATGGAAAAGGTGGCCAGATGACGCTGATTTGATGTAGGATTTCCACCGTTCCACTTGGGTGGGACAGTTCCCCTCCTCTCCTCTCCTCCCTCTCTTTTCCCTTGTTCCATTTTCTCCCTCATTTCATAGCATTTCACTGTTTAGAGTGTTTAGCGTTTAGCAATCAGAAAGGTTCTTGTCTGAATTGGCTGTGTAGTCTTTGATTGGCTGGTGATTCTTTGTGTAGACACCATCAAAGCAGAGGATGGGTTGCATGGCTCCAGTAAAAAGCCCATTGTCTAGCTCATCTCTCTCTCTGTATGCCAGCTGTGGCACAGGATTTGAAGGCTGAAGAGGAGGAAGAGGTGAAGGATGGCAGCTGCTCTGGTAGCCTCCCTTTTGCCCACCACACCACCACCCCTCCCTTGCACTTACCAGGCCAGAATGCCCACAGCGGTATACTGAGTTGGCAGGGCCTACTTCCACAGCCCCCTAAGAGCCCCCTACACTCTGCCATCCCCCTTCTTAGCTACGGGGATCTGACAAGACATGTTGGGCAGGCGGTCTAGAGGACTGGAGGACACTGGATGTCTCCTTAGCTGATTGTTGGTCCCCCCAGTCCACCCTCTCCTCTGTGCCAAGGAGGCTAACCCAGAATAGGCTCTTGACCATGGGCAAAGAGAGGAGCAAGTACCCCCAGCCCCACTACAACCCTCCACCTTTACTCCCCACATCAATCCATTATCCACAGCCATCAACACAAGCCTGTCCTTCTGAACTATGTTCCGCTGAAGTCTTTTAATGGTTATTTCTTTACAAGATAGCTGTAATTGCACATAATGCACTGTATATAGGTCAAATCCATTATTTCCCTGAATACCTGTCTCCATAATTACATCTGAAAGCCACACTTCGTCTCACTCTACTTCATTCATTTCATACCCTGCCATTATTTACCAGTTTTTTTCTCTCCTTTCACCGCAGTGTAATTGTTTGTATGATTGTTTATAATTTATGTATAATAAGCTTCTCGGAGACGCCAGGCACTTCTTTTCCCAGCTTATCTTGTTTTTTTGTTGAAGTTATTTTATTCTTTTTTTTCTTTCTTTCTCATTAATTTCTTCTTGTTTGTCTCCCTCCTCCCTCGTCCCCCGGAGCGATTAATCAAGGTTCTGAATTTCTCCTGGTTTTGACTCCTACGCGTCGCATACTTATTTATTTACCTCTGCAAGCGCTGCCGTATTTCCGTATGTTCCGAGTGAATCTTAATTTCCTGTAATTCTGAGATACGGGCAGTGAGGAGAGGAGGAGAGCATGGTCTGGCAAGCGGAGAGAACACAAAATGAGGCAGAGATGCTTTCTGAGTGGAAAATAGAGTATAATCTTGGTCGGCCCACCATCTGAAGCTCAACCACGACAAGACGGAGCTGCTGTTCCTCCCGGGGAAGGCATGCCCGCTCCAAGACCTCTATCACGGTTGACTCCATGGTGTCCCCTTCCCAGAGTGCATAGACCCTTGGCGTGACCCTGAACAACACCCTGTCGTTTTCTGCAAACATCAAAGCAGTGACTCGCTCCTGCAGGTTCATGCTCTATAACATCCATAGAGTATGACCCTACACAGGATGCGGCACAGGGGGCTTTAGGGGGGACTGAAAGATAGTGATGGACTCCGAGTCACAGATGGCTGGAGGGAGGGAGTTCCAGAGCCTAGGAGCAATCCTGGAGAAGGCCCTGTCGCTTAAGTTCTGGAGCTTTGACCTGGGAATGACAAGGTGGCCCGCTGTGGTGGAACGGAGTGAGCGTGTGGGTTGGTGGGAGAGAAAAATGTCTGAGAGGTAAGGGGGGCAAGGTGGTGAAGGGCTTTGTAGGTCAGAAGGCGGATCTTGTAATCAATGCACTGGGAAACAGGGAGCCAGTGGGGTTCACAGAGGACAGCGGTGATGTGCTGCCAGGACTTGATGTTGGTGAGGAGTCAGGCCGCAGAGTTTTGAACCATTTGGAGCTTATGGAGTGAGCTTGAGTTGATGCCGGAGAGTAGTGAGTTGCAGTAGTCAAGACGGGAGGAGATAAATGCATTTATGAGGGTTTCAGCTGTAGGACGGGAGAGGGAGGACCTGACTTTGGCAATGTTGCAGAACAAGGATTTTACAGTCTGTCTTATGTGGTGGTCAGATGTGAGGGTGGAGTCCAGGATGACGCCAAGGTTGCGTGCATGGAGGGAGGGAGAAACAGTGGTGTTGTCAATGGTGAAGTTGCCAGCTTTGGTGAGGGTGGATTTGGTGCCTATGAGGAGGAGTTACGTTTTATCACTGTTGAGCATAAGGACGTTTTTATTGCAGAGATGCAGGATTCAATGTGGGTCAGAGGTGGGTTGAGGAGGAATTTGGTGCTGAGGTATATCTGGGTGTCATCGGCATAGCAGTGCAAGTCAAGGTTGAAGTGACGGAGGATCTGACCAAGAGGGAGGATGTCGATGATGAAGAGTAAACCCAGCACAGAGCCCTGGGGGACACCCTGTATAACTGCAGCTGAGTCTGAGGTGTGGCCATTGTAGTGGGTCCAGTTTATGAGGTATGATTATAGCCAGGAGAGTGCAGTGCCCTCAACACCCAGGCCCTCCAGCCTGGTGAGGAGGATCTGATGGCTCACTGTGTCAAAAACAGCACTCAGGTCAAGGAGAATCAGGATGTTGAGGGCACCAGCATCAGCAGAGGTGAGGCGGTCATTGATAACTTTGGGGAGTGCAGTTTCAGTACTGTGGAGGGAGCGGAAACCAGACTGGAGAGGCTCTAACAGGTTGTTGATTAGCAGGTGGGTTTGTAATTGGGAGGCAACAGTATGTTCCAGAGTCTTGGCAAGGAAGGGGGGGGTTGGAAATGGGGAGGAAGTTATTGAGGATGGTACAGTCCAGTCCTGGCTTTTTTAAGATGGAGGTGACTGCAGCTGTTTTGTAGTTGGAGGGGACAGTTCCGTGGGCGAGGGAGAGGTTGACGATGTGTGTGATATATGGACAGAGAGCAGGCAGGCAGGCTTTGATGAGAACAGTGGGGAGAGGATCCAGGGAGCAAGTTGTAGTCTTGGAAGACATTATGAGTTTTGAGATTGACATGGGGAGGGGCGGCTGAGGGAGATTGATCAGTTAGTGATGAGTTTATTTTGCCGATCTTGTCCTTGAAAAACTGAAGGAAGGAGTTGCAGAGTTCAGTGGAGGGAGTAGAGAAGGTGTCATCACGGGGCTGAAGTAGTTTGCTGACAGTGGAGAACAGAGTCCGAGAGTTCTTAGTGGAGCTGTACATTATGTTGGAGAAGTAGGTGGAACTGGCAACACGGAGGGCAGCTCTGTACTGTAGGTGGAGAAGTAGAGTTTGTAGGCCTCAACGTGGACAGTGATGCCAGACTTCCTGCTCAGGCGGCCAGCTTGCTTCAGGGCATTGAGCTCAGGGGTAAACCAAGGGGAGGAGACAGGTTTACTTTGTAGAGGGGCCAGAAAGTTGAGGGTACAGATAGAGCAGCATTTAATTGGGCAGCTAGTTCATCAGATGAGTTGGGGGTGTGGTGGTCAAGGGGCAGGGCAGAGCAGATGTTATCAGAGAGTTGGAGGTGGTCAACAGCTTTGATGTTGCGGAAGGAGATGAGGCGTTTGTCAGTGTTGTGGGGTGAGTGTGAGGTAAGAGAGAAATTAATGATCTTGTGGTCAGACAGTTGGAACAGGGAGGGGGAAATATGAGTTTGGTTGAGGACAACAGAGCAGAAGAGGTCTAGTATGTGTCCCTTGATGTGAGTGGGAAAATTGACATGTTGGGTAATATTGAAACAGTCCAGAACAGCAATGAAATCAGAGGCAAGTTTTCAGTTTGATGAGTCCATGTGAATATTTATATCGCCAAGCAACAGTAAGCGGGGGGAGAGTGGGACAGCAATGGTGAGTAGTTCAGATAGTTCAGACAGGAGTGATTCATTAGCTTTAGGAGGACGGTACACAAGTATAGGGGTCATGGAGCAAGGTGATTTGTAAGCAATGTATTCAAATGAGGAGACAGTAGGGAGAGACAGTTCAGTTATTTTGATTTTAGAGTTGTACAGTGAGGCCGCCACCACCATGGCCGGTGGAGCAGGGGTGACACAGGTAGCCATAAAACGAACAATAAACAATAAAAAACGAATTTACCAGCATTTCTGAAAGTGGATATATAGCGTTTTGGAATTAAACTATTCAACTCTTTCCTCTCTCTCTCAGTGTGAGAGCAGCAGGAGTTCTGACAGCTCTGTCCTACAGAACCCAGGTGAGGGACAAACCCCCCATGCTAGGAACCAACTGTCACCTCACCCCACCATGCCTTCATCCATATGCATCCACTTTCAGCTGCACGCTCAACCATTCTCCCGTAAAGAGTCTCTCTCTCTCTCTCTCTCTCAAAAAGATATGGCTACAGTACAGTTGCCTGACTGTCAAAAATAAGCATGTTCCTTTTCCTTCATTTAGTCATTCACAGTTCATGCGTCACATTCTATTTTGTATTTAGATAAAACACTTTTTTTATTCTAATAAACTTTGTTTTTTCTGCCAACATGGTGGAAAATAACGTATTTCCCCAGTGAGGGAGGAGAGTGCTGTTGCTTGTTCTATCACCCTCCTCCATTGACTAAGATGTCTGCTTCTCCTCTTTCATGTTTCCCCTGGCACACAAGGTCACCCTGCCACCCGATTTGCATTTTATGAAATTGTTTCTGAGGAGAAGCATCTGATTTGTATTTATTGTATGTACGTGTCAGGCTTTGCATTTGACACGGCCTGAATATTCAGCAGCTCCCTGGCATTAACCTTTAAGAAAAAAGACAATAAATCAATTTAAACTACATGTTATAGGATGTTGAATGGGCCTGGCCATTGAATTTATTTTCTCGGGGTGTTTGCCTAAACTGGAATGTAAACGAGACCATAGGAATGTTTAATGTGGTTTGTTGATAGTAATGTTTTGTGCATTGTTGTCTGTCCACACACAGAAAAATGCCAAACTGAAAAATGCATGATGGCATTCTGTATATGAATTATGTCCACTGGTGACTGCCATATGTCACACATTTTTTATTATGATCAGCAGGTTGGTAGAGAGCCAACGCCAGAACTCAACACTAGAGACACCACGGCTCTATTAGGGGTTTCTCCCTACACTGGCACCAGATCAGTACACTATTGAAAAAGACAGGACGGGAAAAAGAGATTAAAGATGGCTATGGGAAATGTGGATGTAGAGTATGCTTATAGACATTTCAGACTAGTCAAACGTGTATTGTTATTTTGGAAACTATCCAAATTTGCTTATCAAGCCATGACCATGTCAGTCAAAAGGTATACTTAGACAAGCACCTGGCACATAGATTGGGTAGCAAGTGACTATATTTACCACTACAACTCTTGGATGCTCCTATATTTTCCAGAAATTAATCCTGGGTGCTGCAGACAATGGGTGAAAACACATATTAAGCTCCATTGCTCAGCCCCCCTCCATTTCTCAACTCTCCCTGCTTTTCAAAGCCAGATTTGGGGGTGAGCAGTAAAAACACACATCCCACTATCTCACTGCGAGAACAGTAGTTTAGCATCTCTCTCTGTCTCTCTCTCTGGCCCTCATTGCTTTCTCCAGAGTCGCGACCACGAACGAATGAAAGCCTCTCCGATACGTGTAGTCCTTTGAAAATGGTTTTGTTATATTAATGACATAAGTGCTGTTGGGGGGACCTTGCACTGAGCCAATTGTAAAAACCAATTGCGGGGAAAAGCGGGCATAGCATGTTAATTATCACCTCTGCCTAACAACTGGCAAATGGGAGCGTGTGTTCTATTTGTCTCACAATTATCTGTGTGATATGGCGAGGTGGGGATCTATACGGGGACGATGCCTGCCACTTTGTTTATATTCTTAATGGGTTGAGCATCACAACAGAGATGAGGATAACAAAAGGCGAGGTATGAAATAGCACGTACACACCAACAATTACTTAATAAATGTATTGTTTATGTGTAGTCTCCCAATGCATATTTGGAATACAATATTCTCATATACACTGAGTATACCAAACATTAGGAATGCCTTTCTAATATTGAGTTGCACCTAGGGCTGTGGCGGTCATGACATTTTGTCAGCCGGTGATTGTCAAGCAAATAACTGCCGGTCTTACGGTAATTGACCGTTAATTAACATAAACATGTATAGCCTACAAGCCACTGACGCAGAACTTTGGAACATCTACATTTAAAAAAGTCTAATAAATCCACGTAATATAGCCTACACCATCACAATAAATCCATCATTTATTTTAGACAGGTCTAAAGACATATGATAAGAAGAAAATGTTGTCTATTTTCAGAAGGCACTGACCTGGCTATGCCATATGGCTGTGGGCTACACTAGTTAATTTAGCAGACAAGATTTGGTTAGAATTCCGTGGCATTATTTTATATTATTTTATAGTATGAAGAATAGAATTGAACATAGCAAAATAAAATAGAAAGGATATTTTCTCCAAACGATTTGAGGGAGTGCGCACATGCGGCTATTCTGTGTTGAGCGGTTAAAAAAGAAACATATTGTCACGATCGTCATAATGAGCGGACCAATGCGCAGCGTGATACGAGTACATACTTTTATTTTAGTACTTTCAAATACACAAAACAACAAAACGATACGTGAAGTCCTCGGTTATACAATACAAACCAACACGGAACAAGATCCCACAAAACACAAGTGCACAACAGGCTGCGTAAGTATGGTTCCCAATCAGAGACAACAAGCAACAGCTGATTCTCGTTGCCTCTGATTGAGAACCACCCCGGCCAACCTAGAAAACACATGAACTAGAAACAGAACATAGACCCTACACACCCTGGCTCAACATATAAGAGTCCCCAGAGCCAGGGCGTGACACATATACTCCTATATGCTTAATTTAGAGTTATTAATGTAACTTTAGTTGTGATACAAATGTTGGGCTTTATGTTTAGATTTTTAAATAAATTTTAAGGCTGCCTGATGCAACACTAATGATGATTTGAAAGAAGTTGCATGAAAGAATCCATGCCTTTTGCGGCCACTGTTGTGCCCTTGGGCTGAATATAATAAATTATAATTCCCTTTTCCGGGCTGCGTGCCGAAACACCTCTCACTCACATGGCTCTCAGTCACATGATCTGGTCTTTCTCACAGGCTACAAGTGAAGACAGACACATTGGGGATGCAACTGTTCGCGTCCTTATCCAATTCCGAGGTGCATATTGAAGATATTGGAAGAACTGTCCACATTTACTTTTCGTCAGCCAACAAGATGAGTAGGCCTAACGAACAGCAAAAGCACTAGCCTATGTCAATCTACTATCCCCCATTGTACTTTTCCATTCTCTGCGAGAAATGAATATTCAAAACATAGTCCGGGACAGTTGTGGGATGTGATGGATCCCAAATTAATACAACCACTAGCATCCAAAAACCTGTTTTAAGCAATGAACCTGACGCAACAGATGAGAACATTTAGCTTAAAAAATGTATAAACTATTAGGCTATTTCTTCACATTACAAGCGCAGCAATGCGCACACGGCAGTAGGCTTTAAGCTTGAATGTTCCATTAGCAGGAAAACACCATTCTCCAAAGTGACCACAAATGTGATTATGCATGTAATGCTTTTATTATAAAGGTGCATTTTTATGGTGAAAATGATCTTCCCAAACTTGAAACTCACGCGCTGTGCATGTATGCCGGTTAGGCTCTACACCCGTTGTAAAGCGGATTAATGTACTTCATTTTAAGAAGTTATTTGGCCACTTTAGTTGTGATACAAACCTTATCAAAACATATAGGCCTATGGGTTAGGCTACATGTGGTGTGCGACTACGATTAGAAAGTCGCAAAAAAAAGCATGCACCGTTTCCCTTGAGCTGGGCATCATTCACAAGTGATAATATATAATTCACAAGTGATAGGCTAATATTGTCACCCCATCACACTATTCTTGATTTAATCTTGTCTTCACATTTACTAAATCATATATGTGTGAAATTTGTTTTGATTTAGATTGGACCATTATCATGCACCTGTCTCGAAATAGTGGCAGCGGAAAATAATTCATGTCATCTATGCACTTAAAAAGCAATTGGAGGACACTTTTCCTGTGGTTCATTTATATGTTAGTCAGGTAGGCTATACTCCTGTTTTAAAGAAAAGCAATGTGCTTAATATTAGGAAAGTTGAGGAATAAATATAGTAGGCCTAGCCTATAGAAAGCTGAAGGGAACCTCCTCTTTTTAATAGAGGTCATCACTCTGTTTTCTCACGCAATTGCATAGCCTATAGAAATGTTGCGCAACATGAGCTCATGGGCTCTCATGAAGTGTTTGATTTGATTTTCGATTACATTTGCACTGATGACTGTCTGCATCATCGCTTGTAATGGTAACTTGTACAACCAAGTGCATCAATGGGGCCGAGCTCCCTGCCATCCAGGACCTCTATACCAGGACATGTCAGAGGAAGGCCCTAAAAACGGTTAAAGACTTCAGCCACCCAAGTCATAGACCGTTCTCTCTGCTACTGCAAGGCAAGCTGTACCGATGCACCAAGTCTGGAACCAACAGGACCCAGAACAGCTTCTACTCCCAAGCCATAAGACTGCTAAATAGTTATTTAAATAGTTAACCAAATAGCTACCAGGTCAATCTGCATTGACCCTTTTTGCACTAACCCTTTTGACTAATCAGTTACGCTGCTGCTACAGTTTATTATCTCTCCTGTTGCCTAGCCACTTTATCCCTACCTACAGTGCATTTGGAAAGTATTCATACCCCTTGACTTATTCCATATTTTGTTACGTTACAGCCTTATTCTAAAATTGATTTAAACAGCTGTTTAGTGGGCAGGTAAATAATGTCTGAGATCACTGCAAATTCAAAACTGGTCAGATCCTTATTCTCACTCTGATCAATGGCATGATAGTACTTGGTAGAAAAGTTTGTGGTCATACGCACATCCTTAAGAACATAGGTGCTGGGCTAATAAAGAATACTAGTATAGAACAAGAAGGCCCGCACACTGTTAAAGCTCCCAATTCACCGCTCTATTGACAATGTTTCGATCCGAAGCATATCTTCGTCAGGTCAAACAAACAGGTACTTCGTCAGGTTCTCGGTACCATCAGGACCAACATCTATGACCACCTGCTAGAAAGTTTCTCATGTCATCAAAGTCAGTTGGCCAGGCATTTACATTACATTTACATTTTAGTCATTTAGCAGACGCTCTTATCCAGAGCGACTTACAGTTAGTGAATACATATCTTTTTATACTGGCCCCCCGTGGGAATCGAACCCACAACCCTGGCATTGCAAACGCCATGCTCTATCAACTGAGCTACATCCCTGCCGGCCATTCCCTCCCCTACCCTGGGCCAATTGTGCACCGCCCATGAGTCTCCCAGTCGCGGCCTGCTGCGACAGAGCCTGGATTCGAACCAGGATCTCTAGTGGCACAGTTAGCACTGCGATGCAGTGCCTTAGACCACTGCGCCACTCAGGAGTTGCTCTTAACCTCTTGGGCAGTTAAAACCTTTCTCATTAACTGAACTGAGCTGTGATTGTTGGTCTTCTGTTGACCTATGAAACCATTTGCTCGCTCAAATGGAAAGCACCAGACACCATATACTGGACCATAGTCCTAAACCCATTTCTTCATCTGGCTATAGAGGTGCATATTTGGTGTGCAATACTGTTATCCATACAACCTTGCAAAGCTGTCACAGAACTGTTGCAAGTGGCGATGAGCCTCTCTAACTTGATGGTACAGGCTTTGACAAAATGGGTCCAGCAATGATAATGGGCATCCATTTGTCCCTTAGGAGTGAATTAGGAGTAATTGCATGTCAAATTTTTCCATTATTGTGCATTGAAATTAGAAAACCCATATGATTTTTTAGTGGGTAGTTGGACTGTCAGTAATTGCTTTCAGTGCATCAACTTTAAACTTAATATTTCTTAGTATTCGATCATCCAGCACACCAATATTCTTCCAGACGGTAAAAAATGTGTTTTGCTGTCCCAGTAAAATACTATGCATAGGGTCCACTACAGCCATGTCTATGGGCATGAAATATGGCTACTTTAAAAGCATAGAGAATCTGGCCCCAGTTTCAGTCTATTGCTTTCCTCTCTGCCTTGGTCTTCGCCTGTGTCCACGTAGTCCCTTGCATTTTGTGAACTTCATTCTGACGTTGTCTGTCCAGTGCAAGATGTTAATATGCTTTTTCACCCCATTTACATGGATATGTCTGTAGGCATTTGTTGCAGCTAGACCTGGATCTGTGTTGTTGAAAATATTAAAAGATAGTGGTGTAATCCCAAGTAGGCTTCATGAAAGTTAAAAACATCACCCTAACAGAAAACTTTTCTAATAAAAGTTTCTAATAGGAAGGTGGCTGTGTCCTTCAACTGTCCATTGATGAGTGAATTTATCGTAGAACTTAACTTTGTGTTCATTCTAGTACTAGTATGCTGTCTTTCCCAAAAGTCTGTGGCATTGGCCACACTCTTTCATGGGTCAAGTCCTGGGTTTGAGATCATCTGCCTTGCGCTTTGACATGACAGTGACACTAAATCTATTCTTACAGCCAATCGTCAATAACTAATATGAGACCGAGATATTCTTTAGAATTACCGATATAGGCTTTGAGCGAAGTCTTGTGGATCTGTGCACCTAGAGCCAAAGATTATGGATAAACGAAGAAGTCTTACCCAGGCCATTTACTATTTAAAAAATGTGCACAGTTCCAGTCTACTTAAGGGGTGGATCTCCCACAGACACCAATGTGATAGCAGCTGCATCTGGTCTACTTGTACACTACCAGTCAAAGGTTTGGACACACCCACTAATTCAAGGGTTTTTCTTTATTTTTACTATTCTATACATTGTAGAATAATAGTAAAGACATCAAAACTATGAAATAACACATATGGAATCATGTAGTAACCAAAAAGTGTTAAACAAATCCAAATATATTTAATATTTTATATTCTCCAAATAGCCACCCTTTGCCTTGATGACAGCTTTGCACACTCTTGGCATTATCTCAACCAGCTTCATGAGGTAGTCACCTGGAATGCATTTCAATTAACAGGTGTGCCTTCTTAAAAGTTAATTATTAATGCCAATCAGTTGTGCTGAAAAAAGGTAGGGGGGTTACACAGAAGATAGCCCTATTTGGTAAAAGACCAGGTCCATATTATGGTAAAAACAGCTCAAATAAGCAAAGAGAAACGACAGTCCATCATTACTTTAAGACATGGTCAGTCAATCCGGAACATTTCAAGAACTTTGAAAGTTTCTTCAAGTGCAGTCGCAAAAATCCTCAAGCGCTATAATGAAACAGGCTCTCATGAGGACCACCACAGGAATGGAAGACCCAGAGTTACCTCTTCTGCAGAGGATACGTTTTTTAGAGTTACCAGCCTCAGAAATTGCAGCCCAAATAAATGCTTCACAGAGTTCAATTAACAGACACATCTCAACATCAACTGTTCAGAGGGGACTGTGTGACTCAGGCCTTCATGGTCGAATTGCTGCAAAGAAACCACTACTAAAGGACACTGCTTGTGCCAAGAAACACAAGCAATGGACACTAGACCGGTGGAAATTTGTTCTTTGGTCTGGAGTCAAAATGTGAGATTTTTGGTTCAAACCGCTGTGTCTTTGTGAGACACGTTGTGGGTGAATGGATGATCTTCGCATGTGTAGTTCCCACCGTAAAGCATGGAGGAGAAGGTATTATGGTGTGGGTGTGCTTTGCTGGTAACACTTTCTGTGACTTATTTCGAATTCAAGACACACTTAACCAGCATGGTTACCACATCATTCTACAGTGATACACCATCTCATCTGGTTTGGGCTTAGTGGGACTATCATTTGTTTTTCCAAAGGACAATGACCGAACACACCTCCAGGCTGTGTAAGGGCTATTTTACCAAGAAGGAGAGTGATGGAGTGCTGCATCAGATGACCTGGCTTCCACAATCCTCCGATCTCAACTCAATTGAGATGGTTTGGGACAAGTCGGACGGCAGAGTGAAGGAAAAGTAGTGATCAAGTGCTCAGCATATGTGGGACCTCCTTCAAGACTTTTGGAAAAGCATTCCAGGTGAAGCTGGTTGAGAGAATGCCAAGAGTGTGCAAAGCTGTCATCAAGGCAAAGGGTGGCTATTTGAAGAATCTCAAATATAAAATATATGTTGATTTGTTTAACACTTTTTGGGTTACTACATGATTCCATATATGTTATTTCCTAGTTTTGTTGTCTTCACTATTATTTTACAATGTAAAAAATATTAAAAATTAAGAAAAACCCTTGAATGTGTAGGTGTGTCCAAACTTTTGACTGGTACTGTATATGAACCGGAAACAAATTAGCAAGTGAGATGTTTCACTTCCTCTTCCGTCTCTGCTAGAGTGACCATTTACAGTCATTGGGAGTGACGCACTTGTACCAAAGATTTGTATAATTAACCCTTGTACCGAGTTTCCGTTTTTAATGGGACAGGAAGTTTAGTTTCATGGAACACCGGCACAAACTAATCAGCCAATCAACTGCATGGGAATAGAAGGGAGGGGATTAGTAATAGTGAAATAATAACCAACAGAACCAGGTGTGAGGGCGTGACGTTTGAAAATGACCAATCAAATGAACATGATTTGAAAACTCTGCCATTCCACTTCAAGGCACATTCATTTATTGGGGGATATTTTCTACTAGCGGTCATTAAAAAAGATATAGCTATTCCTGTAGCTAACAATGAACAACTCCCAGAATTTCTACTAGTCACACCAAGCCATGGAAATGGTTATGGATAACGTTTATAATGGTACTCGAGTCCGCAATACTCTACACCTAGCAGCCACAACCTTCCGAATGCGACTCCGCAACAAGGTAAGAAGCAGTCCTATTATTTGACAAAGCCATCTACTGAACAAAAATATAAACACAACATGCAACAATTTCAAAGATTTTACTTAGTTACAGTTCATATAAGGAAGTCAGTCAATTGGGTAACACATTACTTGACACCAAGCATCATAACACGTCATAAAACGGTCATAACCTGTCATAATATGGTAATTACACTGTCATGACACATATTTAGACCTGTTGTGACATATATTGCATTATTTTATGGCTGGTTATGACACCTAAATAAGAGTTTTCAAAACCCACAAAACCTACCACGGTAGTTATTTTATGACTGGTTATGACTCCTACATAAGAGTGTCAAAACCCACAAAACCTACCACACAAGGCAAAATATTATATTACATCATAGCCTACTTGTCAACAGTATATTTATGTTATATAATATTTTCTGAAAATGACCATATAAAATTATCATTGTAATTGCACACAAATTGATGTCAGACATGCACCTACCCCAATGCTCTGTTGCTGATGACTGGGATGAATGCAGGAGCAGATTTAAGGAGCAGGACAAGACACCCTCTTTTTGACGGATGACTGACATAAGGGTACATGATAGGCCTATCTTGCTTCTACGATTATGATGGTGATAATGCTTCTTGACAGTGTCAAAAAGTGAATGTTCTTAGTCGATGTAAGGTGACACAGAATGGTCATAATGCTTCATGACAATGTCATAAAGTGAATTGTCTGCAAGTCATTTAAAATATGAAAGAAAATAATTCATTACATCAACAACAAAGGACTTAAGAAACACATTTCCAGACGAAAGGAAACTTCTCGACAGGGAAAAACCATATTTGAATACATTTGGGATTTTACACACATGTAGGTGTCATAACCAGCCATAAAATAACGCAATATATGTCACATCAGGTTTAAATATATGGGACATGGCAGTGTTATAACCATTTTATGACATGTTATGACAAGTTATTGCAGCTGCTATGACATGGTTGTTACCGTCAATTGAAATAAAAAAATGAGGCCCTAATCTATGGATTTCACATGACTGGTCACAGATATCATATAAAAAAGTAGGGGTGTGGATCAGAAAACAAGTCAGTATCTGGTGTGACAACCATTTGCCTCATGCAGCGCGACACATGTCCTTTCGCATAGAGTTGATCGGGCTGTTGATTGTGGCCTGTGGAATATTGTTCCACATCACTTCAATGTCTGGTGAGTGTGCAGGCCATGGAAGAACTGGGACATTTTCAGCTTCCAGGAATTGTGTACAGATCCTTGCAACATGGGGCCTTGCATTATCATGCTAAAACATGGGGTGATGGCGGTGGATGAATAGCAATACAATGGGCCTCAGGATCTCGTCACGGTATCTCTGTGCATTCCAAGTGCCATCGATATAATGCAATTGTGTTCGTTGTCCATAGCTTCTGCCTGTGCATACCATAACCCCACTGCCACCATGGGGCACTCTGTTCACAATGTTGACATCAGCAAACCGCTCGCCCACACACCGCCATACAGGCCATCTGCCCGATACAGTTGAAACCGGGATTCATCCCTGAAAAGCACACTTCTCCAGCTTGCCAGTGGCCATCGAAGGTGAGCGTTTGCCCACTGAAGTTGGTTACGACGCCAAACTGCAGTCAGGTCAAGACCATGGTGAGGACAACGAGCACGCAGATGAGCTTCCCTTAGACAGTTTCTGACAATTTGTGCAGAAATTCTTTGGTTGTGCAAACCCACAGTTTCATCAACTGGTCTCAGATGATCTCACAGGTGAAGAAGCTGGATGTGGAGGTCCTGGGCTGGTGTGGTTACACGTGGTCTGCGATTGTGAGGCCGTTTGGACGTACTGCCAAATTCTCTAAAATGTTGGAGGCGACTTATGGTAGAGAAATGAACATTAAAATATCTGGAAACAGCTCTGGTGGACATTCCTGCAATCAGCATGCCAATTGCAAGCTATCTCAAAACTTAAGACATCTATGGCATTGTGTTTTTTGACAAAACTGCACATTTTAGAGTGGCCTTTTATTGTCCCCAGCACAAGGTGCACCTGTGAAATGATCATGCTGTTTAATCAGCTTCTTGATATGCCACACCTGTCAGGTGGATGGATTATATTGGCAAAAGGAGAAATGCTCACTAACATGGATGTACACAAATAAGCTGTTTGTGCATATGGAACATTTCGGGGATATTTTATTTCAGCTCATGAAACATGGGACCAACACTTTACATGTTGTGTTTATATTGTTGTTCAGTGTAGCTAACTAGCATAGCACTGTAGCAGCTGTAACGTCAGCAGAGGTAGCTAGCTAAGTTAAATTACTACAGACAATATAGTCAATAACTAACGTTACTATCTAGCTGGGTAACAAACATTGTAGTTAACATGATCATGTAACATGGATTTTAGTTGTGGGGGGTAAGAAATTGTGTGTTACTGTTTTGACTAAAACAAGGTAATGTTAGCTAGCTACCAAAGCATAGTTGCCTAATCTTAGCTACCCAACGTTGGTGGATGAACGGATAGCTTGGTGGCTCGGTAGCTAACGTTAACTAGCTAACCAAGCCTAGTAAAATACAGCAAAGGATACAAGCAGCTATTGAATGTTTATTTTTTTAATTGATACAATATGTTAGTGGGACCCGCAGGCCCGCCAGGAGTCTCTTAGTGTGAGGGAACGATGCATCACCAAACGATGGCATGGATTTCCAACAACTCGTGTCATGGCCAGGCTGAATCAGATGCCGAACTACTAAACGGTGGCTGACATTATCGAAAGACTGATGACACAAGTAGCTCAACTATTCCAACAACAGCAGCAGCTACAGCAAAGCACTTCTCAAGCGAATGCACCGGGATGTTCATTTGCTAATGGTGGTCCAATTATATTATATGAAATAGTGGTGCAAATGTTTCATGTTTTTTTCTTTGTCATGTCTCAGGAAGAATAGGCTGCACAACACCAGTGTACTGTCTGCTGGGCAGTCAGCTGAGATTAAGGTACACAGATGGAGAGTGGAGCATTGCAGATTTTGAAGGTGAGTAGTCCCATAAAGACATGGACTGACTGTAACATAGTTCTACATTTGACAATTTTTTATGCATATAACCATTGCTAATACACCACACTGAGTGTATACACCACACTGAGCGAAGGTGGCGCCGCCAGAGACAGGTACGTTTCTAAATGGAAACCAATTCATACATTTTAAATACAGTACTCAGTTTTGAAAAGTTGAGACTTGTTCCACAGATTTTAGTGTGTGCATTTTTAGCTTTAAGATTCCAGTGTTGTTTATTGAGATTCCAGTGTTGTTTATGAAAAATGTATGCACTCACTAACTGTAAGTCGCTCTGGATAAATTACTAAAATGTAAAATGTTAATGTTTATTGGGCAGAATAACGTATTGTTTCCTGTTATTTCACAGCCTTGGTCAAAATAACTCTCTGCTGAAGAGAAGTTGCGGGGGCAACTGAAGACGTGATGTCTGATGTGAAGACAGACCCAGAGGACCCGGATGCATTTTTAATAACCTCCCCACCCTGACGCTCGCCTGAGTTTGAGGACCTGATTTGCGTCAGTAGACCAGAGAAGGGCCAAGCATGCTTATGGGGGGAAAAAGCGATGTCAGAACGAAAACTGGTGCAACTGTCCAGGTCCACCTACCCAGAACATCTGATCGTGTAATAGACCACAGACAATCACCTGCTCCGTAGAGACGTTTTTCACCAACTCTCACTCACCCTTACACGCGTGCACACACACACACGCACACAAACACCTGAGAACATGATTTGTTTATTGCACTGTTGTGGAGAGCTTGCAATTTTAGTTTAATATTATTATTTGTTATTTCCTTACTTATTTTCTGGAAGTTATTATTATATATTTTTTTTTACTTACCGTGCCTTGCAAAAATATTCATCCCCCTTGACGTTTATCCTACAACCTGTAATTTAAATATATTTTTATTTGGATTATAATGTAATGGACATACACAAAATAGTCAAAATTGGTGAAGTGGAATGAAAAAAATAACTTATTTCAAAAAAGTATAAAAATAAATAATGTGCATATGTATTCACCCCCTTTTTTATTAAGCCCCTAAATAAGATCTGGTGCAATCAATTACCTTCAGAAGTCACATAATTAGTTAAATAAAGTCCACCTGTGTGCAATCTAAGTGTCACATGATCTGTCACATGATCTCAGTATATTACACCTGTTCTGAAAGGCCCCAGAGTCTGCAACACCACTAAGCAAGGGGCACCACCAAGCAAGCGGCACCATAAAGACCAAGAAGCTCTCCAAACAGGTCAGGGACAAAGTTGTGGAGAAGTACAGATAAGGGTTGGGTTATAAAAAAAATATCAGAAACTTTGAACATCCCATGGAGCACCATTAAATTAATTATTAAAAAGAAAGGCAGTAAAGAGACCAAATATAACCCTGAAGAAGCTGCAAAGCTCCACAGCGGAGATTGGAGTATCTGTCCATGGGACCACTTTAAGCCGTACACTCCACAGAGCTGGGCTTTATGGAAGATCTATTTGTAGATTAATTATGTCTATTTTGAGGAAGTGTATACTGGCTACGGAATGGACAAACAGTACTATTGTCGCTTTTTTCTCATTTTTCAAAATAAGGTCTTTTGAGGGAGTAAAGGATAATTAGGAGTCTGAAACTAGGGGATTTGGTGCAGTGGACATGACACATTGACTTTTAATATATATATATATATATATATATTGCTTATTGTGGTAACGGATTTCATAATGTCCCTGATCACGTCCCTGGACCCTGATCTGTACTACAAAGAAATGCATAATTATGGATATGAAAGTCATTCTCTTCATGGTTATGTATCCTAAATAGGTACACAAATGTATAGATATGCACTATCCTCCTTTGCATATGTAACCCCTACCTTTCTGACTGTCGCTACTTGCAGGATTCACATGCACACAATTGTAACGTAGACGCTGGGAGTCGAGAAGAAGGTGCAGGTAGTATGTTTAATGTAACAAAGAACATGGAACAATACAACATAGGAGTAGAATCTTGACATGAATCACAGAAACAATACTGCCTGGGGAAAGAACCCAAGGTAGTGCCAGATAAAGGGGAGGTAATGAGTGAGGTAATGGAGTCCAGGTGTGCCTCATGATGAAGCACAGGTGAGCATAATGATGGTTACCAGGACCGGTGGTTAGTAAACCGGCAACGTTGAACGCCGGAGGGGAGGAGCGGGAGTAGACATGACAACAATGGATCGTCGGGTTCAGGCGAGTGCCCTGTTTAATGTCTGGCAATAAAGCACACAACGTAGGTGTTTAAGTTAGAATCAGATGATTACGAATAGACATCGTTGCATAATTATGCAGTGCATTCGGAAAGTATTCAGACCCCTTGACTTTTTCCACAATTTGTTACGTTACAGCCTTATTCTAAAATTGATATTATTTTATTATTTTCTCAACAATCTACACACAATACCCCATAATGACAAAGCGCAAAGTTTTTTTTTTTTTTGGTGTGCAAATTCAGAAATACATTATTTACGTAAGTATTCAGACCCTTTGCTATCAGACTCGAAATTTAGCTCAGGTGAATCCTGTTTCCATTGATCATCCTTGAAATGTTTCTACAACTTGATTGGAGTCCACCTGTGGCTTAATAAAATAATATCCATTTTAGGGCGGCAGGTAGCTTAGTGGTTAAGAGCGTTGTCCGAGTAACCGAAAGGTCGCATGTTCTAATCCCCGAGCCGACCAGGTGAAAAATCTGTCGATGTGCCCTTGAGCAAAGTACTTAACCCTAATTGCTCCTGTAAGTCGCTCTGGATAAGAGCGTCTGCTAAATGACTAAAATGTAAATGTAAATACAATTGATTGGAGATGATTTGGAAAGGCACACACCTGTCTATATAAGGTCCCACAGTTGACAGTGCATGTCAACTAGCTCCGAGACAGGATTGTGTCGAGGCACAGATCTGGAAAAGGGTACCAAAAAATGTCTGCAGCATTGAAGTCCCCAAAAACACAGTGGCCTCCATCACTCTTAAATGGAAGAAGTTTGGAACCACCAAGACTCTTTCTAGAGCTGGCCGCTTGACCAAACTGAGGCCTTCATGGTAGAGTGGCCAGAAGGAAGACACTCCTCAGTAAAAGGCACATGACAGCCCTTTTGGAGTTTGCCAAAAGGCACCTAAAGTACCCAGACCATGAGAAACAAGATTCTCTGGTCTGATGAAACGAAGATTCAACTCTTTTGCCTGAATGCCAAGCGTCACGTCTGGAAACCTTGCACCATCCCTACGGTGAAGCATGGAGGTGGCAGCATTATGCTGTGGGATGTTTTTCAGCAGCAGGGACTGGGTGACTAGTCAGGATCGAGGAAAGAATGGAGCAAAGTACAGAGAGATCCTTGATGAAAACCTACTCCAGAGCGTTCAGGACCTCAGACTGGGGCGAAGATTCACCTTCCAACAGGACAACGACCCTAAGCACACAGCCAAGACAACGCAGGCTTTGATTACATTTCCAATATCCTCACCCACGTGGAAATTCAGTAAGAGTAATGTATATGCCAATTATATAATGGTCTGACCGCTTTCTGTCACCTATCAACACTTTTTAAACTTTTGGTGCTAATGAGAATGACATAAGAAAGAAGTCAAGACGACTAGCTTGATTGAGTCTCCGCAATGATCAGGATATTTAAGCCTCCATATATCTACTAGTTCTAATGTATCCATGTCATTCACGATTTCCTTAAGAGCATGAGGGTGATAGTTTGTAGTGTGATTTCCTTTACGGTCCATTGAGCTATTTAAAACTGTATTATAATCTCCCACCATAATAATAGAGTTTTGTATTGCTTGCAGGGTTGATAATTTATTATGTATATTGTCAAATAAGTGTGGATCATCATTATTTGGTTCGTAAAGTTTAATGAGCCATATCTGTTTATGGTCCAATAACATATTTAAAATAATCCATCTACCTTGCGGATCTGTTTGGACAATTTGCACATTCGGATTGAAATTACTGTTAATTAATATCATCACCCCTAGGAAGAGTCTTGGTGGTTCCAAACTTCTTCCATTAAAGAATGATGAAGGCCACTGTGTTCTTGGAGACCTTCAACGCTGCATGAATGTTTTGGTACCCTTCCCCAGATCTGTGCCTCGACATAATCCTGTCTCTGAGCTCTGCGGACAATTCCTTCGACCTCATAGCTTGGTTTTTGCTCTGACATGCACTGTCAACTGTGGGACCTTATATAGAGAGGTGTGTGCCTTTCCAAATCATGTCCAATCAATTTAATGTACCACAGGTGGACTCCAATCAAGTTGTAGAAACATCAAGGGTGATCAATGGAAACAGGATGCACATGAGCTCAATTTCAAGTCTCATAGCAAAGGGTCTGAATACTCATTTAAATAAGGTATTTATGTTTTGTATTTTTAATACATTTGCAACACATTCTAAAAACCTGTTTTTGCTTTATCATTAGGGTATTGTGTGTTGATTGCTGAGGATTGTTTAAAAAAAATCTATTTTAGAATAAGGCTGTAACGTAAAAAAATGTGGAAAAAGTCAAGTGGTCTGAATACTTTCCGAAGTCACTGTGTCACAGAAAGGAGCCGAGCTCAACTTTCTACGTACTGTCTTCGCCATAGTCATAAATTAAAGGGAACTCAAATATTGCGGCAACGGTGAATTTGACACCGGACCAATACCAGCTTATACCAGGAAAGGGTGAAAGAACAATGCATAAGAGCCTTGACTAGAGACATAGCATCTTGGAACTTATTCCCTTTAGAATGAGAATATAATATTTTGAAGAACTTCATACAAATACATGCAGGTGAAAACTGTAAATACAGGGGTGACAGGCATCTAAGCAGACAGAACTGTGAAACTGAAAAAAAAGTACTCTTGTTGGGGGTGTTACAAAGTACAACAGATTTCAACAGTATTTAGTTTATGAAAGATTTCTTCACGAAATATATGCTCACACAGTAGTACATCTGAGGATGTGGTCAGATACTTTTCTATGTTGGGACATTTACATTACATTATTGTCATTTAGCAGTCACTCTTATACAGAGTGTCTTATAGTTAGTGCATTCTTCGTAGATAGCTAGGTGGGAATACCACATATCTCAGTTATATTAAGTACATTTCTCCTCAATAAAGTAGTGCTAGTAGGGGGAAAGAGTCAAGTGCGAGTTCACAAAACGCATATTTTTGAGTACTGAGGCTTTTAACGCATAGCGGCCTGAGCCATTTTAAAAGTTATATTTTTAGCAAAAGGGACTCTTTCTGATGGTGGTTGGGACTGGCCATGACCTGACAGCATTTACCTTCTTACCGTCCATCATCACTCCTTGCGGGCCAATCTGGTAACCCAGAAATGAGACAGCCCACTTATGGAATTGGCACTTCTCTGCTTTGACATATAGGTGGTTAGCCAGGAGGCGTTCTAGGACTACTCGGATGTGAGCGAAGTGATCATTCAAGGTAGCGGAGTAGACCAGGATATACAAGGCCACCTGGCGTCCGAGCATGTCTCGGAACACCTCGTTAACGAATGCCTGGAACACAGAAGGAGCATTGACTCGTAGTGACCAGACAGCGTGCTGAAAGCTGTTCCCCATCCCGGATGAGGATAAGATTGTAGGCACTCCGCAGTTCCAATTTGGTGAAGATCCGGGTCCCGCGGAAATGTTCGATCACTACCAGCACCAACGGCAGAGGGTAACAGTATTTACTGGTGATGGAATTCAAACCTCTGTAATCAATGCACGGGCGTAACCTTCCATCCTTCTTTGCCACGAAGAAGAAGCCGGCCGACACAGGGGAGCTGGACGTGAGGATGAAACCCTGTTGGAGCTCCTCATGGAAATACTCCTCCATAGCCTTGGTTTCAGCCACCGACAGAGGTTAGATGCGGCTGTCCGGAGGCACAGAGCCTGCAAGCAGGTTGATGGCACAGTCCCAGGGGCAATGAGGAGGGAGACAGGTAGTGCGGGTCTTGGAAAAAACATCCCTCATGTCTTGGTATACCTCCGGGATGTTGGGCTGAAGGGCAACCACAGGACTCTCAACCGACGTGGAACCACAGGGGAAGGGAAAGCAAGTCCTCCGGCACTTGGGTGCCCAGTCCGTGATTGTCATCCTTGACCATGAAATGGTGGGGTTATGGCGTTGGAGCCATTGGAGGCCGAGGATGATCTTGTGTACTGGTGCACTGATGATGAGGAAGGGAAGGCTTTCTTGATGTATGGACTCCACAGTGAGGGTGAGTGGTGTTGTGATGTGTGTGATCCCAATGGACGATTATCCAGTGCATGAACCGGAAACGGAGAGGAGAGCGGGTATGAGGTGATGTTGAGGGAGGAAGCAAGGGCCTGGACAATAAAATTCCCAGCAGCACCGGAATCCACTAGCGCTGTAAAAACAGTGAAATTTACACTAAAAAGGGTTTGGCGGAAAGTGATGATGATGGAATACTCACGCCTAACCCAGGAGACGGATGATCACGGTCCGTCCCTCTGCTTTCGTGGACCCCGCGTTGGGATTTACCGGACACCGTTGAAGCTGGTGCCCCTCTTGACCGCAATAGGGACAGAGCCCCAGCTATCTCCGACGGTGTCGCTCAGCCGTGGGGTGGTGTGTGGCCCCTACCTCCATGGGATCAGGCTCTGACTCAGAATGGTCAACGAAGGAGGGAGTGAGGCGATGGGGATGCCGACGCTCCCAAAAAAGGTTATCCAGACGGATGGCCATCGCGATGAGTGCATCCAAGGAGAGGGTGTCGTTTTGGCATGCCAACTCTGTCTGGACCTCTTTGCGCAGTCCTCTTCTGACTACTCCAACTATGGCAGGATGGCTCATTCCATCCACTGGATGCTGCCACTGTCCGGAAGGTGAGGGCATACTCCGCAGCGGTCTGGCCATCCTGCCGTAGGCGGTCACCCCCCTCTCTGCCGTCCGGTGGATGATCGAAAACTCCTCTGAACAGAGCCTTGAACCCCTCATAGGTACCCAGCTCCTCCTCTGTTCCCAGACAGCCGAAGTCCACTCCAATGCCCGCCCCGGTCAGCAGGGAAATAACTGTGACAACCTTGGACCTCTTGGTGGTGGGGGCTCCCATCTGATGAGTGAAATAGAGGGAGTACTGGAGTAGGAAGCCACAGCATTTTGATGGAGTCCCATTGTTTTTGTCTGGGAGGGACAAACGGGCATCGCTCACCTGGGCGGACTGCTGGATGGGCTGGGGTGCTGGCTCACTGGGTCGACTTGTGGTAGAGAATACGCTCAGGCCTTAGGTAATGTCGAGACCTTGAAGAACACGGAGGACCTCATCCCAGTTGCACCAGCTGGTCGTGTTGTTGGCGAAGTTGGTGTCCCTGTTCGCCGACCATCTGGGAGATGTCTTGATTCCCTGCTGCTTCTATTTGTTGAGGCAGTATTATGTAACTATGACGCTGGGAGTCAGGAAGCAGGTGCAGTTGGTGAGTTTAATAATAATGAACTTAAAGTGATACAAAACAAGAGAAGCGTCTGGACATGAACACAGAACCAATACTGCCTGAAGAGTGATGCTAGGGAGTGCTAGAGAAAGGGGGAGTAGTCAGGGTAGTGAAGAAGTCCAGGTGGACCTAATGATGGGGCGCAGGTGTGCCTAATGAGGGTTGCCAGGTGTGCATAAGGATGGGTTGCTAGGACCGGTGGTTAGAGAAACCGGCGACGTCGAGCACCGGAGCGGGGGAGCAGGGGTAGATGTGACAGCTGGGAAACCTTGGTAGAGCATGGGTGGAGTAGGCATGTTCTTGTTCATGTGAATTTCCTTTCTTCAGACCAATGCCAAAATCTCACCTAAAATGTAATTTTATGTTTTTAATTTAAATGGTTTTTACACAGGAAGGTGATTTTCTGTTAAAGGCACATTATACAACATTTCCACATGCAAAGAAGGATTCTTATTTTGAGCAACCAAAAGTATGTCATTGGCAGTGCTATTGTAACCTTTCATTTGTCCTCTGTAAAAAGGTCTGGGCCTAAATGGCACAGGTGGTGAGCTTGCATAACTGCAAGGGTTGCTGGTTTAAACCCTGGTCTACTGGCTGTTGGACTCTAATAGATAAAATCAGTTCTTAACTAACTATTAAAGTATATGTAGAATTTACCATGGATAGTCAAAAGTAATTGTCTGCAGTTTTCAGAAAGTGAATAGTTAATTGATTGTGACGGTCTTACATTGTAAAATATGACTTAATTCTAATTGAAAGCAAAGTAAAATAACATTGTTTTAAGTAATTGACTTTTGAAGGTCATATAACTCAGCCATAGAGACTAAACAAATATATTCTCATGTACACTAGAGTCACGTCTTTCTTGTGCCCTTTAACAGAGTTGTTGACAAATATCCAACACATTGGCTAGTCCAGCATCTAGATCGGAGCTGTAAATACATTCAATATGGTCAAATGGTAGAGTTGTTAGTTTGGCACTGTTGATCAGCACACATTTGGATTAAAATGTCAAGAAGACAGGAGAAGGAGCATACTGGTGTTTTTCGAAACTGGTGAGTTTTTCTGATGCTAGCAAGCATGTATTTGCACACTGTAGTGCACAGCATATGTGCATTTGGGGTTTAACATAGCTAGCTAAATGTAAATAATTTATCTCATTGCTTTAAGGGTTAACTGGACGTGTGGTGCTTTGGTTCTATCCTCTCAGCATTTATAACATAGGTATGGTTGCACAGAGAATGTTTTTCTATAGGTAGCAATTTATTTTCTCAGATACAGTTTGAGTTGTGTCCTCTCTGATAGTGAAATGTGGCTCGCTCTTACCATAGCTTGGACTATGGAGTAGCTATTGTTTGAAAAGCCCATTGCATGAATTGTAAGGTAGCAGTGTGACAATTTACCTAGAGTTTGGTGTTGGTTTTGAACTGATGTAGCTAGTTAACTAGCTATGTTTTGTGGAAAAATGTAGGACTAGCATTTGGACGTGAGCTAGCTAACATTAGCTTGCTTCTGTGTCGAGTTCAGTTGTTTTTGTCTGGCTCTAGCAAAGATTAGCTAGTTAATGGCTGAAGTTATTTGTGCAAAAACCTTCCATAACCAAATATAATTTAGCTAGCTACCTTTATTTGCCTGTTCGTTAGCTAGCTAGCTTTCAGCTGACTGATGTTAGCTAGCTACAGAGGCTAGCTAGCTGCTGGACTTTGGACAAGCAAGCTAACATTAGCTAGCTAATCAAATTATTTGTTTACATTTATTGATTAACTTCACCTTGAATACCAACACATAGCTAGCTATCTACAGTAGCCTAGGGTTGTTCTCTTCCACTTCTTATTCTAATCCACTTCTTATGACTGGTGCAGCTGCAGCTGTGTTGTTGCCAAGCAACCAAGTTGCTTGACCCGGTTTCAGAACTCAGCGGTCACTTTATGAACGCTATAGTCTCATTTTAATTCGACATCTAGGATTTGAGCTAGGTACTTTGACAACTAAATTGCTAACGACCCTGTAAAAAAATGGTATGTGGTGTGGGAAATTATTCTCTTATATTTTAGATGTGCTGTTAGCTTAATAAGAAAGCATGAATGATTAAACATAAAAGGTTTGTACTGTACTGATATACATTGTTTAACCTAACAAGCTGTGATTAATGTGAGGAGCTGTTAGGGAGTAGGGTGTGATGAGGCTTGTGACTCACACTTCCTCTTTGTTGAACCGTCCAAGGACGTAGGTACAAAGAGTATAGTTAGGGTGGGAAAGTACAGGGAAACTGTGTCTATGGGTGCTGACTCTCTGGCAAGTTGCAAAACAACTGAACACCTGGCAACAGTGAAGCGCCAAGGGGCTGGGACCAGCCTGTGCGCCAACGATAGGCTGAGTAAGTCTAAACCACGCTCAGTCTCTACTGTGATAGGCCAGCAGGGAGCAGGAACTATCTCTGTCAGAGTATTTAAAGAAGAACTTAGAACGATGGCTCAGTTCTCTGTCTGCCCTGCGTGGTATTTCAGTGGACCCGTATATACGAACATCATATTTACCATTGAAGTGTTTTGCATTCATTAAAATACTAGTCTATTTTAGAAGACGTATATTGACCTCTTTTTGTTCCCAATACCAGATTTGAATTGACGCAACTTATCAATTGGTGACCTCCGACTGTGATCTGGTAAAGGGACTTCGCTGGATATCGTCCGGGCCATTGGACATCTCTGTCATTGGACGGTGTGTTTCACAAAGAGTCCGGACTACTAAAAACAGGTAAGCAGACACCTATTGTTATATAACTAAAGTTCTGCACATTGGCTTTATCCAAATTAATATTGTGAAACACCTGTTTGAACTAAATTATGAATTATTATGAGTAAATAAGAAATATTGTCGCTATTGTGATATGCAAATGTATGGTAAATGTGAGTGTTAAACCCTGGTACCATAGAGTATTGTTCTACCGGCAAGGTCCGTAACTGCGAGAGTACGGCTAGATTCGAAGATATAGGGAATTATTGGTCTAAAAGTGTTGCGCAACTGACAAGGATCGTATCTATGAGGGTACGGCTAGGATCAGAGGGACACTTACAATTTTAGATAGTGTTGCGCTATCGGCAAGGTCCGTAACTAGTACGGCTAGGATCGTAGGAGCACTTTAAAGTACACTATAGTGTTGCGCTTCGGCAGGGAGTTGTACTTGGGGGTACACCCAGATCGGAGGAGCACTTTAAAGTATAGGGTGTCGTATGAATGAGGGTGCGAATGATCCCAGTGTAATAAAATAGTAAATGTGGGTTATTAAAATTAATAAACCTGTATACCTTGACAGAAAACTAATTAGGAGTTAAAGAAGTCTGTAGCTGCTTAAACCGTATAACCCATTAATAATAATTGGGAACATAAAGGTAAAATAATGAATAACTAGTATGACTAAACTGAAATGTTTGAACTGATATAATTGAACTGTAACGTTTGATGTTTGACATAGCATAATACTGGTTTTAAATAATTATGTTGAAGCATTTTGGTTTATTATTTGATTTAACGTTTGATGTTTGGCATAGCATAATACTGGTTTTAAATAATTAAATTGAAGTAATATGGTTTATCGTTTGATTTGACATAACAACCATTGTTTAAATAATTGAAATAGTTTGGTTTATTCGTTTTGATTTACCATTTGATGTGTGGCGTTTGATTTGACACAACAACCATTGGTTAAATAGTTGAAATACTTTGGTTTATTCGTTTTGATTTACCATTTGATGTGTGGCACTGTAAGAATACTGGTTTCAAATAATTAGGCTGAAATAATCTGGCAACGAGTTTAACTAATTAGTTGGGAATAATTTGATTTAAATAAATAGATAGACGTACTTTAAATAATTAAATAACGGACGAATATTACAAATTAAAACGAAAAACATGACTACCAGTGGAGAAGCAGAAAGAATATTGAAGGCTCTAAAATCCACACTTGTAACAAACGGAGGAAAAGATGGAAAGGAATGGAGCAGGCGAGGAGAGAAACTCTATAAGGAATGTATAGACGATGGTTGTATACTGTCCCCCGATGGAGTGCCTGTAGGAGGCGAACCAGGGAGAATACTGGAGACGTTGAAGCGGAAAACCCAGAAAGCAGAAGGTGAATGGAAGAATGAAGGAGAGCCCCGCAGAGGCAAGATCAAAGATGCAATGGAGAAAGCAAAGCTAAAGGAGCGGATTGGCCTAGCAATGCTTGGAAAATTGAAGAAACTGTGGGAGGAGAAAACAGGACAGAAGGAACGGACCCGTTTATACCCACCCCTACCAACAGCGCCAACACCATATGACGACCACCCAAAAACAATGGCTCCGGTTCTGGACATAGCGGGAAAAGTCCACTATCAACAAAGGACAGATGAGGAGGAAGAAGGAATGTGGGTCAGAAAGAGCGATATGACTGACAGAAGGGGAGAAGTGGACGTTTTTCTAAAAGCTGCAAAAGCGCTAGAAAAAGGAGTGTTTGAACTGAGTAGAATCGAGGGAGAGACGGGGAGCAGATGCGGAACAGAAGGAGGAGGAAGTGTTGACGGAGACGGTGAGAGTGAGAAGGAAGAGAGAATGAGCCTAACTGGAGGAAACGTAAGGGGTGGTCTAGCCCAGGGGGAGTGGCAACGAAACAAGGATGCTGAAGAAGAGGAAAGGAGGGAGAGACTTGGGAGACAGAGAGATGAAGAACGACTGGAAAAGTTGAAGATGATAAAAGAGGAAGTACGGCACCAGGAAGCACAATTGCACAGTTAAAGATGGAGCTCGAAGCGAACAAAAACAGAAGTGAAAGTGAACGCTCACTTGTAAGGGGATACTGTATTGACCTCAGAGACGGGGAAGAGAGTGAGGAGGAAAGAGTGAAACAACCAAAACTCATATGTGGAGTTTTTGATGGAGACATATGGGACAACAATGATGGACCCGCGTACCACACCCAAGCCAGGGCCCAGACCAGAGAAGGACACAAAGGGGGGAAGTACCCGTTGAGGGAGACCCCAGGGGGGGCCTCAGTTTACAAGCCATGGGCCCACAGAGACATACAGAGCCTGGTGGACAGTCTCCCCCAACCTGAAGAATCTGGACACAGATGGGTGAAGGCTTTTGAGAGTCTCACCGAAGCGGATGAACTCACCATAGGTGATATGGTTACTGTAATTAACAGGTGTATGGGTGACCAGGAATGCAAAGAGATAATGACCTCTGGGGGACTGAGAGGACAAGTGGGGTCGGCTACAACATTTGACCCCCACCGCAGTGACGTATGGGACGCCATAAGGTGGAAGAGTCCTACCCAGGCCAGACCTGAACTGATGAGAACTCTGACATTGAATGATGATGAAACCATACCAGCATACATGAAGAGGGCTAAGTGCCTCTGGAGGCAAGCGTGGAATGAAGAACCAGGAAAAGACACCATGAAGCACCTCTTCCTGACAAACTGCCTGGGGGGACTCCCGGATCAGGCTCAAGTTGAATGTGAAAAAGTTGTGGCAATCACCGCAAAATCGATCCCGGAATTTACTGAGATAGCACAACACCATGTGGAACGATGGAGAGAGGGTAAGCGAAAGGAAGAGGATGAACTCAAACAACTTCAGAAGAAGGTTCTGAAGAAGCAACTGACAGAGGACAAGCCAGGAAAACAAATGGTGGTAACCAGTACCCCAACATCTAATCCTACCACTCCTGCACCCGGAAATGATACTGCTGCTGCAGTTACTGCTGTAGTACAGGCAATGACGGGAATGATGGCACCTTCTGGTCCTCCTGGATATGGTGCACCTGCATACCGACAACCCTATGTGCAACCACAACAGCAGGGGTACACCTAGATACGCTGACCAATGGTGTTTTAACTGTGGGGTGTATGGCCACCTGGAAAATACTGTAAGCTCCCAAGACAGGGACAGCAAAGAGGGAGGGGATACATGGGACAGTCAAGAGGACAAGCATCGAGATACCAACGAGGGCGGGGAATCTGGCAATGAGGAGGAATGCCAGTCCAGCAACACCAACCGCAACCACAACAACAGGACCAAAGACATGACACATCAGTGCCTAACACTGCCCTCCTGCCCAGCATGTCATGGCTGGGTGACGAACACAATTACCAAAGAAGCTGCCCAGAAACCCATAAGGACCTTACCACCAACATCTACACCTTCCCACCAGGTTCGGAGCCAGTAGTGACATGTTTAATTGGAGGAAGAAAACATAATATGCTGATTGATACAGGATGCACATGGTCTTCTGTACAAGCAACATATCAACTCACTACCAAAACACAAGCTTTTTCTGGGGTTTCTGGTGCTATTATGAGAAAGCCATACACAGTTCCATTGGAGGTTGTATGGGATGACCTGCAGGTTACCCATCAGTTTCTATACAATCCCGAATGCTCGGTGGGACCTGCTTTCCAAACTGGGATGTAGTATCTATTGTAACCAGGAGGGCCTGCACGCATCCATCACGCCCATTGATGAACTCATGCCAGTAATCATGGAAAAACTATCCGACCCCCCTCGCATGCTATATGTGGGAACACACCTAAACGGGGAAGATGAGGAGGAAGCATATGTTTACTGGCTGAAGCTCATGGATACTGACCCTGATGCTCCCCGAGTATGCAGAGAGTTCCAACTATGGAAGGCCTGGATACAGACCATAAATGCATACTATCCACCTGAGGACCCTCCGCACATGACAATGAACTATACAAGGGACTTGGATGAAGCATATGATGAAGCATGGGAGGAGGAAATGGACGATAGGCGCCCGATTGTGACTAGCAATCATATGTACATACTCAAAGAAGGGGTGGCTACCAGCTGCATGGTCATGGATGGAGACGTGGTGCTCACAGACAAATGGTTTGCTCTTCCTAGTGATTCTATGCCGCATGTTACCCTTTTCGTGGGATTTGGATATGAGGCAAGATCTCTGGGACCTGCAGTAAAGGCAGCAAGTTGCCTACGGTGGAACAAAACCTCTTGTTACAATGGTGGTTCCACTGGGGAAGCTGCTTTTATCCAACTCAAGCAGACGCTAGCCCAGGCTGAAGCACTTTCCTTACCTGATTACACCACGCCATTCTGTTTGGATGTTTCTGAGCAGGACGGGTATGTGCATTCCATCCTTTATCAGAAACAAAAGGGGGAGAGGAGAGTGTTGCACTATTACAGTGTGAAATTGGACAACATTGAGACAGGACAAACTGACTGTGCCAGACATATGGCTGCAATCGCTAAAGCTGTAGGAAAGACAGCTCACATTGTGATGAGGCACCCACTGGAAATCAACACAGATCATGGGGTGACCGTCTTTATAGCTCAAAACTATTCACCCTCTCCAGCAAAAGAAAATCCAGCATAACAAAGGCCATTACAGCACGACACATTACATATGCAACAACAGCCACCAACATGACGGACGGTATGGGCCTTGGAGAACCACATGTCTGTGAGGATAGAGCAGCCAAACAAATCAAAGTCCGAATGGACCTGCACAACTCACCCTTGGAAGGGAACAAGATCACCCTGTTTACGGATGGATGCTGCTACAGGTCAAAAGACCCAAAGGAAGGAAACATTGCTGCCTACGCTGTAGTGAAACAGGACACAGACGGAGGACATGAGGTATTGGAAGCGGAAAAGTTGGGTCCCAATGAAGCCTCAGCACAACTAGCAGAACTTAGGGCACTGAGGAGAGCACTCCAACTGAGCAAGGGAAAGGAGGTGGACATCTACACGGACTCTGCCTATGCACATGGGATTGCACACATTTAAGGACCACAATGGTGAGAAGAGGGTTCTTAACCAGCTCGAATGAGCCCATCAAACATAAGGTTGAGGTACAGATGCTTATTGGAGCAATCCAGTGGCCGAAATGGGTGTCAATAATGAAGTGTAAAGGACACAGCAAAGAGAGCACGAAGGTACGTGAGGGAAATGATCGAGCTGACCAAGCAGCTAAGGAGGCAGGAGGATATACTGCTCAACAGATGATACAGAGAGCAACTCAAGGCCAAGAGGATCTAACAGAAGACACAGCTACAAGAAGCAGCGGATGTTTACATACAGAACGTGTGGAGCAGGCAGGGAGCAAGGTGAGACCACCAAGGAATCTGGAGGTCTCATACAGGAAAAACAGTGGGACCTGCGAAACTTCTCAGGTCAATCATAAGGGAAGAACACGAGAAGGCACATGGAGGATGGAAAAGCGTATCAAAGGCGGTTGAAAGAGCATGGTGGCATCCACACATGTTGGACATGGCAAGAGAGACATCAGAAAGCTGTGAAGTATGCAAACAGTATAACAACAAAGTGTCACTCGGAGCAGTGATAGGCAGCTTCCCAATACCTGACGCGCCATTTCAAGACATTTGCATAGATTTCACGGACATGGGACAGGACAACAGAGTGGAAGGAAAAAGATACCTGTTGGTAATGGTTGACAGATTCACCAGATGGGTGGAAGCCATCTCCACAGCAAGGGAAGACGCAAAGGCTGTGATTAAATGGCTGAGGAGGGACCTCATCCCAAGGTTCGGGATCCCGCGAATGGTCCGTTCCGACAACGGTACCCATTTCAAGAATGAACACCTGAGGGAGGTAGAGCAGGCCCTAGGAATCACTCACAAGTTCGGGTCAGTGTACCACCCCCAATCGCAGGGACTTGTACAAAGAGCTAACCAAACGCTGAAACAAAAAATGGCCAAAATCATGGCCGGAACTAAGCTGAAATGGGTAGATGCGCTGCCCCTAGCTCTAATGTCAATGAGAAACTTACCTGGGTCTGACACCCATTTAACGCCCCATGAACTCATGACAGGGCGTAGAATACCAGGACCACCAGCAGACAATCTTAGCATGCCTAGACTAGACATTGCAAAAATCAGATACACAGACTACATGCAGGCGTTAACCTCTCTTGTTGAAAGACTGTCCAAACAGGTGGTGGAGGTTCGCACTGTCGAGACCACAGACGAGAACAGAGACATCCTGGTGGGAGATTGGGTGAGAGTAAAGGTGCATTCCAGGAAGTGGACGGAACCAAGGTGGGAAGGACCGTTCCAGGTGAAGGAGGTATCAAGTCACTCATTAAGGGTGAATACAAGTAAAAAGGACGTGTGGTATCATAGAACACACTGTGCAAAAGACACAGTCCCAGGGAGGGACCAGGTACAGCAGGACCTAGCCACAGGGGGAGAATGAGAGTGCTGTGGGTAGTATGGGGACATACATTGTGGGGGGTCATAGCTCAAGGAGCAGGGAACAGTCATTACGCTGGAAGAAAGGGAGTCTCAAGTGGTAACCCTAGAACCGTGTAAAATATGGTCCTGGAGAAATAGAGCAAGTGGAATTGGTGAGATTATCTGTCCTTGGGACCCAAAAGGGGGATGTAATGTGTTGGTGCCCTATGCAAAACAACGTGGTACATACCTGTGTGAAGGGAAATGGTGTCCATATTGGGATTACATGGTCACTAATGTAGGAACCTTTTGGGAGTGGCGGAGAAGCTACCCATATGCATTAAGTGATGTGTCTAAAACAGCCAGGTTTTCAATGATAAGGGGTGTGCAGGGATCAGCAAGCAGCGTGTGTGAAAGGCGATGAAATCCTACTAACCATACAGGATATTAAGCTTACAGATGCAGGTGTTTACACTCTGGGAGCGGAGCGTACTGGACCGGACACAATGGGTATGTTTACCATTGCCGTCACACCCAAACCTCCAACTGGGCAGGGACAGACCCAGTCAAACCACACTACCACTCCAGGACCAGCTCAGCCCCAACCCACGAAGGTACCAAACCCCGTTCAGGTAACTAATGTTAGGGATTTTACGGACAGTGACCAATTGGGTACAGAAACTGGGTATGAAGGGAGGGAAAATATGTGGTTAGCCTACATGAGGTATACGGCTAGAACACTGGGCAGGCAAAATTATGTTATCTGTGGGCATGCTAGACCCGGACTGGCAACCCACCCATTTGCTTTAGAAGAAGGGGAGGGATGGCAGTGCATACTGGAAGAGTTATATCACTCGCTACCAAACACCACACTGTGTAAAGCTCTAAGTTTGATTTTTCCTGAGGTTCCACCACAGAAGGCACCAGGAGGAGTTAAGGCTTATGGGGGTAATTACAGCTGTATCACTAGGACAGGTAAGGGTGTTAACTATGGTAGATTGCCGTCTGGGGACTGTGCTGTAAATGTAACCATGAACAGCACTTGGCCTGTAAAAGTTAGGAATCAGACGAAGGGGGTTGCTGATGTGTGGTGGATTTGTGGCCCGGATTGAAGACTGATCCCGATTCTAAAGGGGGACTGGCAGGTTACGTGTGCTTTAGCTAGTCTAATTGTTCCACTGACCATTATTGATGTTTCCTCAGACCAACTTTTGGGAATCAACTCCGGAGAATGAGGGTGTAAGGCAGAGGAGGAAGCGTATTGCCCCATGGTCAGTGGGGGAGGACATCAATCCTAATTTGTTGGGGGTGCCTGTGGGGATGCCATCAGAGTTACAGGTTCTTAACAGGAACGATGGGTTATGGCACCTGGTGCCGATCATAGGTCCAGCAATAGATGCTGCTAAACAGCGATCCTGGATAAACTATATCTATTATAATCAACAGAGATTTGTTAACTACACACGTACTGCCCTGACTGGAATGTCTGAGCAACTAGAGGCCACCTCTAGGGTGGCTAGGCAGAATAGGCTGGCACTAGATTTGATGCTTGTTAACCAGGGAGGTGTATGTAAAATGTTTGGGGAACAATGCTGTACGTTTATCCCTAACAATACTAGCCCTGACGGGAGCATCACTAAAGCTCTTGTTGGCCTGGATAAGTTATCTGCAGAGATGAAGAGCATGGGTGGAGTGGAGAGTGGTGGGCTGTTCTCCTGGTTGGGGGAGTGGTTTGGTAAACTCACATCATTGGTGGTTACTGGATTTCTGACCCTAGTAGTATATTAATGTGCTGTACTGCCTGTGTAATTCCTTGTCTGAGAAAGTCTGTTACAGATGTCGTGCATACGGCTGGTATGATGCCCCTCATAGGGGCTCAAGAAGGACATGCAGACACTGAGATGAAGTTGACTGAGGATGACCCTTGGTTTGCTATTGGTGAGGTGGTGGAGTGACACCCTAGAGGGTGTCTAAAGGGGGCCAAAATGTATTAATCTTTGTGTTTTATGTTTTATTACTCCTGTGTTTTATGTTTTATTGATCTTGTGTTTTGTGTTCTATTAATCCTGTGTTTTATGCTTTATTAATCAAGTTAACCATTGTGAATGTTTGTCTTTCCTTATGTGGAGGTTTAAAGTTCCTGGGTGGCTGGTAGCCAACCTAGTACAAGTTTGGTGTAGATGGAAGGACTGAGGGTTTTAATTTTTTATTATCATTATTGCCTATTAATAAAAGTGTGATTCTTTTTGTTGGTATTGTATTTTAATGAGTTACACCCTAGTTGGTGTCAAAAGGGGGAATCCTACATTTCCCTGAAATTTCTTATTTTGGGTTTTCTTATTTTGGGTTCACACCCAGTGGGTGTGAAAAGGGGGATTGTGGGAAATTATTATCTTATATTTTAGATATGCTGTTAGTTTAATAAGAAAGCATTAATGATTAAACATAAAAGGTTTGTACTGTACTGATATAAATTGTTTAACCTAACAAGCTGTGATTAATGTGAGGAGCTGTTAGGGAGTAGGGTGTGATGAGGCTTGTGACTCACACTGCCTCTTTGTTGAACCGTCCAAGGACGTACGTACAAAGAGTATAGTTAGGGTGGGAAAGTACAGGGAAACTGTGTCTATGGGTGCTGACTCTCTGGACAAGTTGCAAAACAACTAAACACCTGGCAACAGTGAAACGCCAAGGGGTATGGGACCAGCCTGTGCGCCAATGATAGGCTGAGTAAGTCTAAACCCCGCTCAGTCTCTACTCTGATAGGTCAGCAGGGAGCAGGAACTGTCTCTGTCAGAGTATTTAAAGAAGAACTTAGAACGATGGCTCAGTTCTCTGTCTGCCTTGCGTGGTATTTCAGTGGACCACTATATATACAAACATCATATTTACCATTGAAGTGTTTTGCATTAATTAAAATACTAGTCTATTTTAGAAGACGTGTATTGACCTCTTTTTGTTCCCAATACCAAATTTGAATTGACGCAACTTATCAGTGGTTTTCGGTAACGGCCGGACGGTTCATGACGAGAGGTGGGGGAGTGTGTTGCGTACCTCCAATCGAATTGATTAGCACATTTTCATTGACATTGGTGTCATATTGGCTTAGATATGAGTTTAACATTGAGTTTCAACCAATGCCATACTATTGTGGGGGCTATCGCACCCACAATAATACTCCAGTGTGTGTGTATGTGTGTGTGTGCCTGCATGCATGCTCGCTAGTGAGTGTTTGGCCAAAGTGCTGTGATGGTCTCAAACCAATGGTCCTATCCCACAAATCTTCCACATACTGTAGTTCTGTGACAAATACTCCATATTATACTGTGTAAATAAGTAGGTTGCTTTCGGTGACAATATCTGCTGAACGTCTAATAAAACCAGCATCTACAATCCCCCTGTGCCTAATATGATAATAGCATTGTGAAAACGACAAGACAGCAAACCAATTATTCCCCTTGCTCTGCACAACACAACAACACACCACAAACGGTCACGCAAGTAAACAGGAGTTTCCCAGAGTCGGTAAACGGCAGGTATGTATGGAAAGGGGGGAAAAGGTGTCTGAGAGGGGAAAAGGTGTTTCAGCGGGTCAGCAATTCTTGGGCTCGGTAAGAAAGACTTGGGGGGGGGGAAAGAATGTCCATAGGCAGAGTAGCAGGTAAGGTAAGTAAGAGTTGAGGGTGTGGGGGGAATGTCCATGGGGAGGAGTAGGGGGTGGGGGGTAGTAGCAGGGGGGAGGGGGAGCAAGTAGCTGACTAGTGGTAGCGATTCAGCAGCCTGATGGTCTGAGGGTAGAAACTATTGGCCAGTCTTTCAGTTTTTGCCATAATGCTCCTGAACTACCTGCGTCTGAGTGATTGAAACGGGGAGACAAGGCATGGCTTGGGTGGCTGGGGTCCCTGATGATCTTCTTGGCCTTCCTGCGACACCTGGTGTTGTAGGTGTCCTGTAGGGCAGACAGTGTGCACCCAATGGTGCGTTGGGCTGCACGTATCACCCTCTGAAGAGCCTTGTGGTCCACGGTGGTGGAGTTGCTGTACCAGGCTGTGATGAAGCCCAACAGTATGCTCTCGATGGTGCTCCTGTAGAACACTGTGAGGCCCTCGGGGACAGGCCAAATTTCTTCAGCATCGAGAAGTTGAAGAGTCGCTGTCGTGCCTTCTTCACTACGGTGTCCGTGGGATTAGACCTTTTCAGCTTCTCTAAGATGTGTGCGCCGAAGAATTTGAAGTTATTGACCATCTCCATGACGGCCCCGTTGATGAGGATGGGGGCGTGTCCAGCCTGGTTCTTCTTGAAGTCTAAAATCAGCACCTTTGTTAGGCTAACGTTGAGGGAGAGGTTGTTTACCTGGAACCACACCGTCAGAGTGCCTACCTCCTACTTTTAGGCTATCTCGTTGTTGTTGGTGATCAGGCCTACTACTGTCTTGTTGTCAGCGAACTTAATGACATAGTTGGAACTGTGTGAGGCCATGCAGTCGTGGGTATACAGAGAATAAAGGAAGGGACTGAGGAACACACCCTTGTGGGGCCCCCGTGTTGAGGATCAATTTACATTTTACATTTTAGTCATTTAGCAGACACTCTTATCCAGAGCGACTTACAGTTAGTGAATGCATACATGTTTTTTTGTTTGTTTTATTTTGTATTTTATTTTTCATACTGGCCCCCTGTGGGAAACGAACCCACATCCCTGCCGGCCAAACCCTCCCCTACCTTGGATGACGCTGGACCAATTGTGCCCCGCCCATGGGTCTCCCGGTCACGGCCGGCTGCGACAGAGCCTGGACTCGAACCAGGATCTCTAGTGGCACAGCTAGCACTGCGATGCAGTGCCTTAGATCAATGCGCCACTCGGGAGTAATCAATGTCGAGGAGGTAATGTTGCCTACCTTCACCACCTGGGGGACGGCCTGTCAGGAAGTCCAGGACCCAGTTGCATGGGGAGGAGTTAAGACCCAGGGCTGTGAGCTTTGTAAAGAGCTAATAGGGCACTATGGTATTGAAGGCCAAACTGTAGTTGATGAACAGCATCCACACATATGCATTCCTTTTGTCCTTTTGGGTAAGGGCGGTGTGTAGTGCAATGGCGATTGCGTCGTCCGTGGATCTGTTAGGGCTGTATGTGAATTGGAGAGGGTCAAGTGTGTCGGGGAGGGAGGAGGTGATACTTTCCCTTTCATAGTCGACATCTTAAAGCAGGTGGTTATGGAGGCCTGAGCTAGGGAGATATTTAAAATGTCAGACACAACAGCCAGCTTGGTCTGCACATGCTCTTAGGGCATGGCTAGAGATGCCATCTGGGCTGGCAGCCTTGCGAGGGTTAACACGTTTTAATTATTTACATACGTCCTCAGTAGAGACTAAGTGTGTAGCCCAAGTTGTCATCGGGGGCTCTCCTCGGCAGCTCAGGGTCATTGTGCTCTAATCTTAAGAAAAAGGTGTTTTGCTGGTCTGGTAGGGTGGCGTTGGTGACCATGATATGGCTGGCTTTCTATTTGTAATCTCTGATTGTTAGGAGACCCTGCCACATAGCCTTGTGTCTGACCCGCTGAATTGCTCCTCCACTTTGTCTCTATACTTGTGTTTCGCCATCTTGATCGATCTGCGTAAGTAAAATTTGTACTGTTCAACCAAACGATTGTCCCTGGTCACCTTGCCCTGTTTATAAGCAGTGTCTCTCTCTTTCAGTTTTCCTACAAGGCTGCTATCAATCCACGGTTTTTGATTCGGGTACAATTAGAAAAATACTACCGGTGTCACGTCATCTATGCATTTTTTGATATGATGGTGACTAAGTCAGCGTATTCATTTACTTAATTTCAAGAGGCAACCCGGAACATATTCCAGTCCACGTGACTAAAACAGTCTTGGAGCGTGAATTCTGATTGGTCGGACCAACGCTGTACAGACTTGATCACTGGAACTTCCCTCTTGAGTCTTGTTTGTAGGCGGGTAGAAGCAAGATGGAGTCATGGTCAGGTTTTCCTAAAGGAAAACGGGAGACGGCCTTATACCCCTGTCAGAAAGGCTTGTAGCAGTAGTGAGGAGTAGAATTTCTGCGAGTTAGACACTCGATGTGGTGGTAATAATTTGGAAGTGCGGTTCTCTAATGACTTTTGTTAAAGTCCCCCGCAACAATGAGCGCTGCCTCCTGGAATGCGGTCTCCAGTTTATTCAGGGTCTAATTAAGATATTTGAGAGCCTTTTTAGTGTCGGCTTGGGGTGGGATGTACACAGCCATGGCGATAATCCCATTGAATTCTCTCGGAATGTAAAAAGGATGACATTTTATGACCAAGTGTTCCAAGTCTGCGGATCAGAAACTCTCAAGTTCCTCTATGTTTCCCCCGTCGCACCATGTGCTGTTGGTCATAAAGCAGAGCCCACCACCCACTCTTGCCAGAGAGAGGTCGCTTCCTATCTGCTCGAAAAACTGTAAAACCCGCTGGTTGTATATAATTCAAATCAAATCAAATTGTATTTGTCACATGTGCCGAACACAACAGGTGTAGACATTACCATGAAATGCTTACTTACAAGCCCTTAACCAACAATGCAGTTCAAGAAATAGAGTTAAGAAAATATTTACCAAATAAACTTAAGTAAAATTTTTATAAAAAGTAACACAATAAAATAAAAATAACGAGGCTATTTACAGGGGGTACTGGTACCGATTCGATGTGCGGGGGTACAGGTTAGTCGAGGTAATTTGTACATGTAGGTAGGGGTAAAGTGACTATGCATAGATAATAAACAGCGAGTAGCAGCAGAGTAAAAACAAAGGTGGGGGGGGGTCAATGTAAATTGTCAGGGTGGCCTTTTGATTAATTGTTCAGCAGGCTTATGGCTTGGGGGTAGAAGCTGTTAAGGAGCCTTTTGGATCTAGAGACTTGGCGCTCCGGTACCGCTTGCCATGTGGTAGCAGAAAGAACAGTCAATGACCTAGGTGACTGGAGTCTTTGACAATTTTTTGGGCCTTCCTTTGACACCACCTAGAATATACAGTGAGGGAAAAAAGTATTTGATCCCCTGCTGATTTTGTACGTTTGCCCACTGATAAAGACACGATCAGTCTATAATTTTAATGGTAGGTTTATTTGAACAGTGAGAGACAGAATAACAATAACAAAATCCAGAAAAATGCATGTCAAAAATAATATAAATTGATTTGCATTTTAATGAGGGAAATAAGTATTTTACCCCCTCTGCAAAACATGACTTAGTACATGGTGGCAAAACCCTTGTTGGCAATCACAGAGGTCAGACGTTTCTTGAAGTTGGCCACCAGGTGTGCACACATCTCAGGAGGGATTTTGTTCCACTCCTCTTTGCAGATCTTCTCTAAGTCATTAAGGTTTCGAGGCTGACGTTTGGCAACTCGAACCTTCAGCTCCCTCCACAGATTTTCTATGGGATTAAGGTCTGGAGACTGGCTAGGCCACTCCAGGACCTTAATGTGTTTCTTCTTGAGCCACTCCTTTGTTGCCTTGGCTGTGTGTTTTGGGTCATTGTCATCCTGGAATACCCATCCATGACTCATTTTCAATGCCCTGGCTGAGGGAAGGAGGTTCTCACCCAAGATTTGACGGTACATGGCCCCCTCCATCGTCCCTTTGATGCGGTGAAGTTGTCCTATACCCTTAGCAGAAAAACACCCCCAAAACATAATGTTTCCACCTCCATGTTTGACGGTGGGGATGGTGTTCTTGGGGTCATAGGCAGCATTCCTTCTCCTCCAAACACGGCGAGTTGAGTTGATGCCAAAGAGCTCCATTTTGGTCTCATCTGACACAATGTTCATTGGCAAACTTCAGACGGCCCTGTATATGTGCTTTCTTGAGCAGGGGGACCTTGCGGGTGCTGCAGGATTTCAGTCCTTCACGGCGTAGTGTGTTACCAATTGTTTTCTTGTGACTATGGTCCCAGCTGCCTTGAGATCATTGACAAGATCCTCCCGTGTAGTTCTGGGCTGATTCCTCACCGTTCTCATGATCATTGCAACTCCACGAGGTGAGAACTTGCATGGAGCCCCAGGCCGAGGGAGATTGACAGTGCTTTTGTGTTTCTTCCATTTGTGAATAATCACATCAACTGTTGTCACCTTCTCACCAAGCTTCTTGGCGATGGTCTTGTAGCCCATTCCAGCCTTGTGTAGGTCTACAATCTTGTCCCTGACATCCTTGGAGAGCTCTTTGGTCTTGGCCATGGTGGAGAGTTTGGAATCTGATTGATTGCTTCTGTGGACAGGTGTCTTTTATACAGGTAACAAGCTGAGATTAGGAGCACTCCCTTTAAGAGTGTGCTCCTAATCTCAGCTCGTTACCTGTATAAAAGACACTTGGGAGCCAGAAATCTTTCTGATTGAGAGGGGGTCAAATAAGTATTTCCCTCATTAAAATGCAAATCAATTTATACATTTTTTGACATGCGTTTTTCTGGATTTTTGTTGTTGTTATTCTGTCTCTCACTGTTCAAATAAACATTCATCATCATCATCATCATCATTTCTTTGTCAGTGGGCAAACGTACAAAGTCAGCAGGGGATCAAATACTTTTTTCCCTCACTGTAGGTCCTGGATTGCAGGACGCTTGGCCCCAGTGATGTACTGGGCAGTACACACTACCCTCTGTAGCGCCTTACGGTCGGATGCCAAGTACTTGCCATACCAGGTGGTGATGCAACTGGTCAGGATGCTCTCGATGGTGCAGCTGTATAAATTTTACAGGATCTGGGGACCCATGTCAAATCTTTTCGGTCTCCTGACGGGGAAAAGGTGTTGTCGTGCCCACTTCATGACAGTCTTGGTGTGTTTGGACCATGATAGTTGTTGGTGATGTGGACACCAAGGAGCTTGAAACTCTCGGCCCGCTCCACTACAGCCCCGTCGATGTGAATGGGGGCGTGTTCGGCCCTCCTTTTCCTGTAGTCCATGATCTGCTCCTTTGTCTTGCTCACATTGAGGGAGATGTTGTTGTCCTGGCACCACACTGCCAGGTCTCTGACCTCCTCCCTATAGCCTGTCTCATCGTTGTCGGTGATCAACAAACTTCATGATGGTGTTGGAATCGTGCTTGGCCATGATGATGCTGTTGATGTGAGCCTTTCAAAGCACTTCATGGCTACCGACGTGAGTGCTATGAGGCGTTAGTCATTTAGGCAGGTTTCCTTCACTTTCTTGGGCACAAAGACTTTGGTGGTCTGCTTGAAACACGTAGGTATTACAGACTCGGTCAGGGAGAGGTTGTAAATGTCAGTGAAGACACTTGCCAGTTGGTCCGCGCATGCTCTGAGTACACATCCTGGTAATCCGTCTGGCCCTGCGGCCTTTTGAATGTTGACCTATTTAAAGGTCTTGCTCACATTGGCTATGGAGAGCGTGATCACACAGTCATCCGGAACAGCTGGTGCTCTCATGCATGTTCAGTGTTGCTTGCCTCGAAGCGAGCATAAAAGGCATTTAGCTCATCTGGTAGGCTTGCGTTACTGGGCAGCTTGTGGCTGGGTTTCCCTTTGTAGTCCGTAATAGTTTGCAAGCCCTATCACATCCGACGAGCGTCAGAGCCGGTTTAGTAGGATTGAATCTTAGTCCTGTATTGACGCTTTGCCTGCTTGATGGTTCGTCTGAGGGCATAGCGGGATTTCTTATAAGCGTCCGGATTAGTGTTCTGCTCCTTGAAAGTGGCAGCTTAGCCTTTAGCTCGGTGTGGATGTTGGCTATAATCCATTGCTTCTGATTGTGATATGTACGTATGGTCACTGTGGTGACGACGTCATCGATGCACTTATTGATGAAGCCGGTGACTGAGGTGGTATTCTCCTCAATGCCATTGGATGAATCCCGGAACATTTTCCAGTCTGTGCTAGCAAAACAGTCCTGTAGCGTAGCATCCGCGTCATCTGACCAGTTCCGTATATTGTAAGCAGGAATCAGGAGGATAGAATTATGGTCAGATTTGTCAAATGGAGGGCGAGGTAGAGCTTTGTATGCATCTCTGTGTGTGGAGTAAAGGTGGTCTAGAGTTATTTTTCCTCTGGCTGCACATGTGACATGCTGTTAGAAATGAGGTAAAACTGATTTAAGTTTGGCTGCATTAAAGTCCCCGGCCACTAGGAGCGCCACTTCTGGATGAGCATTTTTTTTTTTGCTTATGGCCTTATACAGCTCGTTGAGTGTGGTCTTAGTGCCAGCATCGGTTTGTGGTGGTAAGTAGACGGCTATGAAAAATATAGATGAAAACTATGTGGTCTACAGCTTATCATGAGGTACTCTACCTCAGGTGAGCAATACCTAGAGACTTTCTTAACATTAAACATTGTGCGCCAGCTGTCATTGACAAATAAACACACACCCCCTGTCATGAACCCTGCGTCCTGAGTCTGTTCCTGCCTGTGTTGCCGTTTTTCTGCTCTGTATCTCCTGTTTCCCGAAGGTGCCTGAACGCACCCTGTCCGGTTGCCGGGCGACGTTGCTAGGCGGGTGATCTCTCGATTACCCGCACCTGCTTCTCATCAGCTTCGGCACACCTGGTCCTGATCATCACCCCTTCATAAGCTCTGACCTGACATCCATTCCCTGCCGGATCGTTAGCCATAAACATAATTCTCCCGGAACCTTCACCCAACCCCTGCCGTGCCATCAGTTCATCTGCCACTTCACCACCACCTACTCATCTCCGCCACCCGCTCCGTCTCCTGGACTATTCTGCTTCTGGGTTCGGTCTTAGAGAACCGTGACACCCCCACCCCTCATCTTACCAGACGTAGCTGTTCTGTCCTGCCAATGCACGGAAAACCCAGCCATCTGTATATTATATGTGTCTTCGTTCAGCCACGAATCGGTGAAACAGAAGATATTACAGTTTTTAATATCCAGTTGGTAGGATAGTCTCGATTGGAGATCATGAACTTTATTCTCCAGTTTTTTACATTTTAGTCATTTTAGCAGACGCTCTTATCCAGAGTGAGTGCATACATTTATTTTTATTTTTATACTGGACCCCCGTGGGAAACGAACCCACAACCCTGGGGTTGCAAGCCTCATGCCCTACCAACTGAGCTACACGGGGCTCCAGTGATTGCACGTTGGCCAGTAAAATGGATGGTAGAGGCGGGTTACCCACTCGCCAACGAATTCTCACAAGGCACCCGATCTCCTCCCCCTGTATTTCCGTCTTTTCTTCACGCGAATGATGGGGATTTGGGCCTGGTCTCGGAGAAGCAGTATATCCTTCGCGTTTGACTCATTAAATAAAACATCTTCGTCCAATTCGAGGTGAGTAATCTCTGTTCTGATATCCAGAAGCTCTTTTCGGTCATAAGAGACGGTAGTAGCAACATTATGTACAAAATAAGTTACAAACAATGTGAAAAAACAAAAAATAGGACAGTTGGTTAGGAGCCAGTACTACGGCAGCCATCGCCTCCGGCGCCATTTTCCGTTCTCTGTAATTCGTCTGGATGTTGGAGTAAAGCCAAGACTCAGAAAAACAGAGTATGTTGCAGGATCTGATATTCCTCTGGAAGGAGATACTCGATCTGAATTTGTCAAGTTTGTTCATTAATGATTTGACATATGCTCGGTAATGGAGGACGGGTCGCCCGGCGTCTTAATCTCACTAAGACCCCACCACGTCTGCCTCTCAGCTTCCTACTCTCCGGTAGGACTCCCAAGCAGCGTGGCTCCTCGCCGAAGAAGCTAGTCCATTGTTCTGCTGTCTCTGGGAATTTGGGTAGGTCGCGTGGATGGTGAGTACCCAGCAATTCGTATTACAAAAGTTCTACCCGGGTGTGTGTAGTGAAAAAAAATGGATTAAGACAATTTGAGAAAAAATAGAAAAAACAACAACAAAAGTAGAAACCTGCAATGTTTTATCGGCGCTCGAGGTGAGGTGCCCTCTGTCTGCGCCATCTTTTGAATCATGTGTTGCTTTCACCGTTAATCTTCCTTGTCAAAATGTTTAAGAAACCAAAAAGTTCTTACCCTATCAATATTAATCGTCTCAAGTAATGAGGTGTCAGAGAGATCAGGCCAACTCGAAGCGAGGCGGGTAGCACAAACCCACACACAAGCACGCACACACACAGACACACAGCCGTATCCTCAGATGCCCGTTGGCATGTTCATCTAGTAAATGGCAATTGGGTTCAGATTTCTGGGACTGGATGATCGACTCATTAGTTTTAATGGACATATTCCTCACAAATAGGGTTATGTCAAATTCTCCAGCCCTCTACATGAATTTCTAATCGATCTTATCACTGCCACTCATGTCTTCCTGCCCCATCACTTACTCCTCTTTTTATTTATCCTATTCCCTACATCCTGTCTCTCCTGTCTTCGGAAACAGTTGGAGTAAAGTTTGGAGCCGATAGTAAAGTTTGGGAGCTAAAGTTAGTCAAGATTGGGAATCATCAACAGATGTCAGTCATAGCGGATTTTGTCACTACTATATGTAAATTTTTCCTTTTCATATAAAGAAAGAAGAAAGAAAGAATAATGTTTTTATTGTCATATATTGTTAGAGAAAATGTGGACCTGTTTCCAAGTTAAGATTGAGGTCTTAGTGGATTGCCATTAGGTCTTACCTTAAGTTATCCATAGAGATACAATATTATATCATTTTAACAGAATGTTCTAGATCCATGAGAACAGTAGCAGAGTAAAGGCTTGCGCACATCACACCGAATGTGGATCTAGCGGTCGTCTGCCAATCGCTTAGCTAGCTGTGTTTGAGCAATTCTACATGTAAAGTTGGTGCACACTCGGTTCTCAGATTGCGTTCAGAGGTGCTAAGTACTCTTGGCCAGAAAACTCTATTGGTGTGTCTGAGCCCTAAGGAGCCAAAAAACTAAGCTGTTAATATTTCACTTTTATTGCGGACTGGTGAAATTATATATATATTTTTTACTAAACTGTTATTGAGAGTGAGACTTCCATGTGGGTTCCTTTAATCTGAAGGTCAGATCGATAAAGTGAAGCAAAGTATTTTTTGTTTCTCAAACAGAACTCAAAACTGGACTTTGATGAAACTTTAAATTGACTGAATGTACCAGAATGCACCTCTTCAGCACAGTCTCAGACCTACAAATCACAATGTATCAAATCCACTGTAGGACCAAGCTAAAGAGACAGAAAGAGAGTGAACATACAAGACTGTCAGAAAGAAAGCTTCATGTTTTCCCCAAACATAGTCAACACTGGCATACAGTGTGTACATACATGAATCTTCAGATCAGACTTAGTAGCCTAGTGAAAAGCATTAGCTCTCATGCTCTTGCAGCATGTCTAATAATAACGGCCCTTAAAATCATGCAGGCAGGTACGTACGATAGTATACAGTGAGGGAAAAAAGTATTTGATCCCCTGCTGATTTTGTACGTTTGCCCACTGACAAAGAAATGATCAGTCTATAATTTTAATGGTAGGTTTATTTGAACAGTGAGAGACAGAATAACAACAAAATAATCCAGAAAAACGCATGTCAAAAATGTTCTAAATTGATTGTTGAGAGAATGCCAAGAGTGTGCAAAGCTGTCATCAAGGCAAAGGGTGGCTACTTTGAAGAATCTCAAATATAAAATATATTTTCATTAGTTTAACCCTTTTTTGGTTACTACATGATTCCATATGTGTTGTTTAATAATTTTTATGTCTTCACTATTATTCTACAATGTAGAAAATAGTCAAAATAAAGATAAACCCTTGAATGAGTAGGTGTGTCCAAACTTTTGACTGGTACTGTATGTCGTGACGTGACTTGCATTAATGTGATGACTGTTATTTATCGAATCAACGAACTATGTTTAATTGTCACTCGATTAAATTAATCATGTAACAATTAACTCATTAGCAAATTTGGGCACCACGGAAGAAGTTGTTTAACAAGTTACCATCTCCCGAATTAAACTCTTAGAAGATATACATGTTATATATCGATAAGTCATCTATCAAATCATTACTTCATCAGTCTCAAATCTGAACGTCGCATAATCCTTGAACCTGCAAGAACCCTAACCCTATTGATGAATCAGCAATACACAAATTTACTAACTAACTAAATAATAACACAGAATACACACACACACACACACACACACACACACACACACACACAGTTATAGGTTACAGATTACTAACATAATACAATGAAAACAGGTCCCTAGTGGACTGGACTAACAATAGCATGACTGCTTGGTTAGAGGAAGGAGGGGTCAGTAGAAAAGAGTGAAAGGGAGAGACAGAGATTCAAACTATCATTGTTACATTTGGAAACTACACTCACAGTAATCATAATACTTAGCACCCTAACCACTGCTCATTCGGATAAGAAATGCAATGTATATATTTACGCGTAGCTGTCCTTGATCGTTGTCTCTCTGTTGAACCACTTTCTCAGAAAGGGTTTGAGTGTCCTGGTTCCACTTCGGTGAGACCTGGCTTCGAATGGAGTGTTCGTTAGAATAGATCATTCAGATGTACCAACGGTTGTCTGAGAGGGATTGTCCTTCCCACCTCGCGTATTTAGTCAAATGTTCTAGACACTTTACATGTACAGCTGCAGAATGATATAATAAGGTCTAGTGCGTGGCCTTCTTCTCGTGTAGAGATTGAGAGTTTCAGAGTTTCTCCATTTGAAACGTATGGACTACCATCTCACGTTTTCTGGTCTGTAGAGTGTCAACCATTTTAAGCCGTGGGTCTTCCTGGTCTCTCTGGTCTTTCTGGTCTAACCATTTTAAGCCGTGTAGCTTTCTGGTCTCTCTGGTCTTTCTGGTCTAACCATTTTAAGCCATGTAGCTTCCTGGTCTCTCTGGTCTTACCATTTTAAGCCGTGTAGCTTCCTGGTCTTTCTGGTCTAACCATTTTAAGCCGTGTAGCCACCGCTCCACGCTTCCTGGTCTAAAGGTTGATTTGTTTTTCAAGGCTTTTTATGCTCGGGTATAAAGGGGCGTTCCATCACGCCGGCCCAATTGCTGTGCTTAGTTAGGCGTGGTTACTGACTGGCAAAAGTTTCTATGAAAAACAATTATCTCATTTAGAAGGCTAAAATCACATTGCTGTCTTCACAAAAGTATTCTCATACTTAATTATATATTTCATACAACTTTAGATGCAAACCTGATAACTGAAATGTGTACACTTTCAGAGTTACAGTTATTTAGTCATACCATCCTTAATGACACCACAAAATAATAAACAATATGACATGATTATTCTTTAGATCCCCACCAACCATACCAAACATTTAGACGTCAGAAATAATGTTCCAATGTCCAATATTTTGGAGAAAAAGGTTTTGGCGGCAATCTTTCCCTGTAACACAGAGACATTCAGATCGCCAATACTAGTGACCATCACATGAGAGTCATGACATGATCTTTTTAAAATAAATGTTCCTTTATTATTTTCCACTAACCCTACCACCCCTCCCCTAATTGGAGTAAACTAATGAACAAAAACACTTAGGCTTCTACTTCCAGCTTATAAATACTATATACATTTTATGGACACAATCTATTTTACAATAGTTATCTTTTGTTTGATTTTACTCCTATACTTCCTCTACACTCAACCCCTCCCATCTATTTCTGAAGACCATCCAGTTTGATTGATATTTGCCAAATATTTTTAACTGTGCTGTTTCACAAAAGTTCTGAACCTATATACATTTTACGGACACAGTATATTTTACATGTGATGTCCAAATTTGTGAAACATAGACGTCTAGGATTGTTTCAGATTTTGTCTGGTCCGCAACAACCAAATGTGGTATTGTTTATGGGCAGAGCTCATTACAATCATAGCTAGTGTGTAGAATAATCCAAAATATGCTAAATAAGCATATTGCATATTTCTACCTTTGTGTACCTTTTCAAGATACATTACCATGAAGAGAATGTTATTCATATCCATAATTATGCATTTCTGTATAGTACCGATCAGGGACCCATTATTTAATTCTGTTACGGTAATTTCATTACTGAAAGTAAATCCACTTCACCTACTGTAGTTCAATAACCAATTATTATGATTTTTTTACTCAAGGTGTCATGTCATAGCTGACACTCATTCTCTATGCAGACATCTTTGAATCTTAATTCGGAGCAGATATTTACAGAGTTTTTGGAAAAACGGAGGGAGATTTTACCGTAATTCTGTTACCAAACTTTGCATCGGCATAGTTCTTCCCGTAAATGTGGTTTTGTGATATGTTCTGTGTAAATTGTTCAAAGTAGTCCTTGTGTATAGTTGTATAGTTTGTTAAACTTTTTAATATATGTTTTTGGTTTGGCATACATTTTAAAGTGAAAAATCTATGCCAAAGCGTAATTCCGTTACCGTGGAATTACCATGAAGCTTCTTTTCTTTTTCTCATCCCCAACTTTTAACATGGGACAGTTCAAACGGAACAACTGTTCCATTAAACGACAAGTCAGAAACTAGCACCTGAACGCCAGGCCTTTCAACTCACAACTAAAGCTGAGAGATGGAATTTGAAATGAAAGTCCCCTCAGCAGTATATGGAGTGAGAGAAAAAAAAGACGAGAGAAAGAGAGAAAAAATAACAGGGAAGGCGTCAAAGCCAAAGAAGAAGCACACATGAGCAAGGCAGTAGTAAAGACAGAGGTGGCTGGCTGTCAAAGTGGCAGTTGCACTGTAAATAAGATCTCCCCTCAGGGCAGTTAACTCCTGGCTGCTTTTGTCTGGCCTTTAATGTGTCACAGGGCTGAAAGAGACAGATTAGAACAGCAAAACCCCACAACCTCTGAAATATGGCCTTTCTCCATAGATTTGTCTGCACCACTTGGTCTGGTTGGAACTTTATTTTTAGCAGACCCACACTGTTTTCGCCTGAGTTGCACTGTCATATGTGTAGGATAGCCATAGCTCATAACATGTTATATGTTATATCGGTGTTATATACAGTATGTGTTATACACTGAGTGTACAAAACATTAGGAACACCGTCCTAATATTGAGTTGCACACCGTTTTGCCTTCAAAACAGTCTCAATTTGTCAGGGCATGGACTCTACAAGGTGTCAAAAGTGTTCCACAGGGATGCTGGCTCATGTTGACTCCAATGCTTCCCACAGTTGTGTCAAGTTGGCTGGATATCCTTTGGGAGGTGGACCATTCTTGATACACACGGGAAACTGTTGAGCGTGAAAAACCCAGCAGTGCTGCAGTTCTTGACACACTCAAACTGGTGCGCCTGGTATCTACTACCATACCCCGTTCAAAGGCACTTCAATCTCTTGTCTTGCCCATTCAGCCTCTGAATGGCACACATACACAATCCATGTTTCAATTGTTTAAAGGCTTAAAAATCCTTATTTAACCTGTCTCATCCCCTTCATGTACACTGGTTGAAGTGGCTCTGACAAAAACATAAATAAGGGATCATAGCTTCACTTGGATTCACCTGGTCAGTGTATGTTCTGGAAAGTACAGGTGTTCCTAATGTTTTGTGCACTCAGTGTATGTCATATAGGTGTTCTATAGGTGTCATATGTTATATTCTTGTATAATGCAGGGTAGTAACAAAGGCATTACTAGGAAGTGATAGCAACATGGACTCAAGCTATCTTTTCACTTTTCCATCAATAGATTGTTTCCAAATGTAACCACTGTACAGTATCACCCCCCTCCGAACAGTAGCCTGGCATGCTAACATATGTTTCTGGTGATATGAGTTAAGTAATTTAAACATACTTTAAATTGGAACTTTCCCTGTTCAAGCAGTGTGACACCAAGCAAACTCTAAGTTATTAATCAAAACTCACCCTGAAGGGAGGAATGTATTCGACTTCATTAATCTGCACACAGCAGAGGTTGAGAGGAAAATAATTAGTATTATATTGAAGAAACAGGTTAACAGGAGACAAGGAGTGTCAAATTAAGAATCAATATAAATTATGTTATTGCTATGTTAAAGGTGCTTCCTTTTTCTTGCTGTGAAATGTAATTTAATTTTATATTTCTTATCATCAGTATTGCTGTACAATACCCACTAGACATCAGAGCATATGAGCGGAGTGGAGCGGTGAGAATCTCAGCTCCTCGCTCACAGAGCTGTTCACCCCTCCGCTCCCCACGCTAAAAGCCACATCAGGCCAGTCCGCTCATTATCGCTCAGCGCTCAACGCAGTTTGCATCGCGCTCCACTCAAATCGCCCCCCGCTCAATCCAAAAAAGGAACAAAATCTGCATGTATTTCACTTTTAGCTTAAACCACAGCCTTACTTTATCTCCCCGAATTTGTTGCATACAGACTCATCTCGGATTATCCATTCTGTCTTGAAACGGGGATCTAACACTGACGCTAAAATTAGATGTTAATCAGTATAGTATATTCCATAGCGAATTGACACGTTGTTTGCCAATGTTTCTGCAAAAGCAGCGATGCCCATTGGGAGTGTCATCGGTGAGCAGGGATTTGATTTCTGTGACAGCAGGGAGGATCATCCCCAGGTTCCCCAGCTCCTTCTGCATTTTGTCTGTGAGATCTGCTAGTGGTGTCAGCACACTGACAAGGTGCGTCAGCTGCCGTACTTGATTCAGGGTGATGTTAGCAACATTAGACTTGAGTTTGTTTTGCCATAACGGGTCTTTTTGGAACAACCGGATGAACGACTGAATCATCCGCAGCTGGCTGCTCCATCGAATGGCGCAGGCATTTGTGGGGCGGACACCTAATTGGTCGGTTTCCTCTGTGCTCTTGCGTACACTTTTCACCAGGTGCCCGACTTTCACTAACAGCCTATTAATGTTGTCGTGCTCGTTAAAGGCGTTTTTGATCGCCAGCTGAAGCATGTGAATGGGGCATCTCAGATGTAAATTTGACAAAGTAAAGTACTGATTTATCATAGTTTCTTGTGGGGGTGTAGCCCGGTTGAGCTGTGCTGGCGAAGTGTTGCATCCCTTCGCGTTCTCCTTTACTCAGCGGTTCATAGTCCATGAAAATCATTTCAAAAAATGCTACATCCAGCTCTCTTTTTCTCTCCCTTGTTATGGTTGGGCCTTTGCGTGCAGTGAATAAACTTTTGAATTCCTCAACCCTTTTCTCTTGTTGCTGCTGCTGCTCCTCTCGCTCTATAAAATACAAATTCATGGACGACACAAATTAAATTAAACAGATGGATTCTGGGTCAGGCTTGAGCATGCTTCAGACTCGTGGTGTGAGCGAGCGAAATTGGAGCGGGACATAGGGCGACGCTCCGTCCTTTTAAAAATGCCGCTCTGTGCTCTGTTCAAAATCCGTCCGCTCACGCTCCACGCTCGCTCCCGCTCCACTCCGCTCATATGCTCTGCTAGACATAACATCTAACTTGAAGCAAATACACGAGCAGCCATAGGTATCTCGAGAGAAGGAAAATAGAAAGAAATAGTACAAAACTAATAAAAACCCCTATGTTGTATTGGAAAGGAAAAATTATAATGTATAATACAACTCACATTTAAAATCAGGTGTCATTAATGATGAGCGCTTGTGTTTGAAGGAACTTCTTCATTAGACCGAATGTGATGTGATTTCCCTTTGATGTCACTTCACACAACAAAACAGGATTGGGAGTGAACGGCTAATGAAGCTCGGAAAACGACCGTCGAGTTCAGTGAATGTCAGCGCTTTCTTTAACATTAAAAGTTAACAAGGAGACCCTAAGTCCCTTTAATGTGTCTAACGCACCAGAGAGCAAGTTCCTACCGGATACTTAGTCAAACAAACTCAAACCACAGAGATACAAAATCATAACATTGTGGTGGAAACTTGACCCTCGGTGACGAGAGAGAACAAGAATAGCGTTCACATTTCTGGTTTTAGTTCTTTTAAAAATAAAAGGTTACCTCATGCTCTTCCCAGTACTTGCTTTATAAATTAATCAAGTACGAAGTCACAGAGAAAATGAACTGTATTACTTAACCTTCACACTGTATATTCACTTATGACTGAGAACTCCAAAAAACCAATGTACTTTTCCCAATTTTCAAGAATACTTTCTAACGACGAAACAATCAAGAGCCAGTTTCATCATAGCGCTTGATGGTTTTTGCGACTGCACTTGAAGAAATGTTCAAAGCTCTTGAAATGTTCTGTATTGACTGACTTTCATGTCTTAAAGTAATGATGGACTGTCATTTATCTTTGCTTATTTGAGCTTCTCTTGCCATAATATGGACTTGGTCTTTTACCAAATAGAGCTATCTTCTGTATAACCCCCCCCCCCCCCCCCACCGTTAGCGGTTAGCGGTTACCGGTTTTCACCCAGAACATCGGATTTTCTGCCGGAATAACTGAATCACTGGACCTTAACACCGGATCGCAACCAGCTAGCCGCAACTGAATGGATGTCGAATGGATGTTGCTGTAGGCTAATCACCACTGCCCCAGAAGCAAGCACCACTTAGCCTCGAGCTAGCCTCGAGCAGCCCATATCCCGGCTATCTACCTCTCTGTCTACCGAATGGGAGTAGCCAGCTAACCAGCTAAGTAGCTACTTGCTATTAGCCACCGTTAGCGGTTTTTTCACCATTGTCCGTGGACTGAACTACCTACCAGCCAGCTCTAGCATGGACTATTATTGGCCAGTCTTCACTGTCTGCACAGCGCGTTATCGACCCAGAACCTATCGGATTTTCTGCAGGAATCACTGAATCACTGGACAATCGCAACTAGCTAGCTGCAACCAAATTAACGTTGTTGTTGGCTAATCAGCCTTGAGTTAGCCTTGAGTTAGGCACATCTCCCGGCTATATACCTCTCTGTCAACCGGACGGGACCTCCTAGAGTCGACACGGAGCCCCGCCGATCCATCACGACTGGTCTGCCGACGTAATCGTCTGTGGTTTCAACAGGCTTCCCGTTGTGATGACCACGAAGAACCATCTGCTAGCGCCGGCCGCTAGCACACGCAATCAACAGCCTACTTCTTCCTGCTCATCTGTGCTGTGGCACAAATTCGAACTGTTCTCGGACTCACATATTGCTGTTCACTGGACCTTATGATCACTCTGCTGCACAGCTGATGCCTGCTGGACTGTTCCTTTACACGGTACCCTGTCCTGTTTATCTGTTTAGCCTCGGCCCAAACTTTATCGCCATTACCAGTTGTTGTCTTAGCTCTCTCTAATAACACCTGTGATTGCTTTATGCCTCTCTCCCATGTCAATATGCCTTGCCTATTGCTGTTCCAGTTAGTTCTTATTATACAATTTCACTGTAGAACCCCAATTCCTTCTCAAACTGCCTCAAATAGTTCCTTTGTTCCACCCTCCATACACGCCGAGACCGGCTCAATCGGTGCCTCCAGTGATGCTATCGCTGTCATTGTTACCCAACGCTTAGGTTTACCTCCACTGTACTCATATCCTTCCATATCCTTGTCTGTACATAATGCCCTGAATCTATTCTACAATGCCCGGAAATCTGCCCCCTTTATTCTCTGTACCCAACGCACTAGAAGACCAGTTCTTAAAGCCTTTAGCCATATCCTTATTCTAGTCCTCCTCTGTTCCTCTGGTGATGTAGAGGCTAACCCAGGCCCTGCAGTCCCCAGTATCACTCCTACTCCCCAGGAGCTATCATTTGTTGACTTCTGTAACCGTAAAAGCCTTGGTTTTCTGCACGTTAATATCAGAAGCCTCCTTCCTAAATTTGAGTTATTCACTGCGTTAGCACACCCCGCCAACCCTGATGTTCTAGCAGTGTCTGAATCCTGGCTTAGGAAGGCCACCAAAAATTCTGAAATGTCCATCCCCAACTACAACATTTTCCGTCTAGATTAAACTGCCAAAGGGGGTGGAGTTGCAATCTACTGTAGAGATAGCCTGCAGAGCTCTATCATACTATCCAGGTCTGTGCCCAAACAGTTTGAGCTTCTATTTCTAAAAATCCACCTTTCCAGAAATAAGTCTCTCACTGTTGCCGCTTGCTACAGACCCTCCTCAGCCCCCAGCTGTGCCCTGGACACCATATGTGAATTGATTGCCCCCCATTTATCCTCAGAGTTCGTACTGCTTGGTGACCTAAACTGGGATATGCTTAACACCCCGGCCATCCTACAATCCAAACTAGATGCCCTCAATCTCACACAAATTATCAACGAACCTACCAGGTATAACCCTAAATCCGTAAACAAGGGCATCCTCATAGATATCATCCTGACTAACTTACCCTCTAAATACACCACCGCTATCTTCAACCAGGATCTCAGCGATCACTGCCTTATTGCCTGCATCCGTAACGGGTCCACGGTCAAACGACCACCCCTCATCACTGTCAAACGCTCCCTAAAAAACTTTAGTGAGCAGGCCTTCCTAATTGACCTGGCCCAGGTATCCTGGATGGATATCGATCTCATTCCGTCAGTAGAGGATGCCTGGTTGTTCTTTAAAAGTAATTTCCTCTCAATCTTAAATAAGCATGCCCCATTCAAAAAATACAAAACTAAGAACAGATATATCCCCTTGTTCGCCTCAGACTTGACTGCCCTTGACCAGCACAAAAACATCCTGTGGCGTATTGCATTAGCATTGAATAGCCCCCGCGATATGCAACTTTTCAGGGAAGTTAGGAACCAATATACACAAGCAGTTAGGAAAGCAAAGGCTAGCTTTTTCAAACAGAAATGTGCATCCTGTAGCACTAACTCCAAAAAGTTTTGGGACAATGTGAAGTCCATGGAGAATAAGAGCACCTCCTCCCAGCTGCCCACTGCACTGAGGCTAGGAAACACTATCACCACCGATAAATCTACAATAATCGAGAATTTCAACAAGCATTTTGCTACGGCTGGCCATGCTTTCCACCTGGCTACCACTACCCCGGCCACCAGCTCTGCACCCTCCGCTGCAACTTGCCCATGCCCCCCCCCCCCCCAGCTTCTCCTTCACACAAATTCAGACAGCTGATGTTCTGAAGGAGCTGCAAAATCTGGACCACTACAAATCATCTGGGCTAGACAATCTGGACCCTTTCTTTCTAAAATTAGCCGCCAAAATTGTCGCAACCCCTATTACTAGCCTGTTCAACCTCTCTTTCATAACGTCTGAGATACCCAGAGATTGGAAAGCTCCCGCGGTCATCCCCCTCTTCAAAGGGGGTGACACTCTAGATCCAAACTGTTACAGACCAATATCCATCCTGCCCTGCCTTTCAAAAGTTTTTGAAATCCAAGTAACAAACAGATCACCGACCATTTCGAATCCCAACGTACCTTCTCCGCTATGCAATCCGGTTTCCGAGCTGGTCATGGGTGCACCTCAGCCACGCTCAAGGTCCTAAACGATATTATAACCGCGATCAATAATAGACAGTACTGTGCAGCCGTCTTCATCGACCTGGCCAAGGCTTTCGACTCTGTCAACCACCGCATTCTTATTGGCAGACTAAATAGCCTTGGTTTCTCAAATGACTGCCTCGCCTGGTTCACCAACTACTTCTCAGATGGAGTTCAATGTGTCAAATCGGAGGGCCTGTTGTCTGGACCTATGGCAGTCTCTACGGGGGTACCACAGGGTTCAATTCTTGGGCCGACTCTTTTCTCTGTGTATATCAATGATGTCGCTCTTGCTGCTGGTTACGCTCAGATCCACCTCTACGCAGATGATCCCATTTTGTATACATCTGGCCCTTCATTGGACACTGTGTTAACAAACCTCCAAACAAGCTTCAATGCCATACAACACTCCTTCCGTAGCCTCCAACTGCTCTTAAACACTAGTAAAACTAAATGCATGCTCTTCAATCGAAATCTGCTGGCACCCACCCACCCGACTAGAATCACTACTCTCGACGGGTCTGACCTAGAGTATGTGGACAACTACAAATACCTAGGTGTCTGGTTAGACTGTAAACTCTCCTTCCAGAATCACATTAAGCATCTCCAATCCAAAGTTAAATCTATCGGCTTCCTATTTCGCAACAAAGCCTCCTTCACTCATGCTGCCAAACATGCCCTCGTAAAACTGACTATCCTACCGATCCTTGACTTCGGCGATGTCATTTACAAAATAGCCTCCAACACTCTACTCAGCAAATTGGATGTAGTCTACCACAGTGCCATCCGTTTTGTCACCAAACCCCCATATACTACCCACCACTGTGACCTGTACGCTCTTGTTGGCTGGTCCTCACTACATATTCGTCGCCAAACCCACTGGCTCCAGGCCATCTATAAATCACTGCTAGGCAAATCCCTGCCTTATCTTAGATCATTGGTCACCATAGTAACACCCATCCGTAGAATGCTCTCCAGCAGGTATATCTCACTGGTCATCCCCAAAGCCAACACCTCCTTTGGCCGCCATTGCTTCCAGTTCTTTGCTACCAATGACTGGAAATAATTGCAAAAATCTCTGCAGCTGGAGACTCTTAACTCCCTCACTAACTTTAAGCGTCAGTTGTCAGAGCACCTTAACGATCACTGCACCTGTACACAGCCCATCTGAAATTAGCCCACCCAACTACCTCATCCCCATATTGTTATTTATTTTGCTCATTTGCACCCCAGTATCTCTATTTGCACATCATCTCTTGCACATCTATCATTCCAGTGTTAATACTAATTGTAATTATTTTGCACTATGGCCTATTTATTGCCTTACCTCCATAACTTGCTACATTTGCACACACTGTATATATATTTTATGTTGTATTTTTGACGTTATGTTTTGTTTTACCCCATATGTAACTCTGTGTTGTTGTTTTTTATCGCACTGCTTTGCTTTTTCTTGGCCAGGTCGCAGTTGTAAATGAGAACTTGTTCGCAACTGGCATACCTGGTTAAATAAAGGTGAAAAAAATAAAAATAATATAACACATTTTTGGTTACTACATGATTCCATGTGTTATTTCATAGTTTTGATGTCTTCACTATTATTTTACAATGTAAAAAAAATTGTAAAAAGAAAAGAAAAATACTTGCATGAATAGGTGTGTCCAAACTTTTGACTGGTAGTGCATTCGGAAAGTATTCAGACCCCTTGACTTTTTCCACATTTTGTTACCTTACAGCCTCATTATATAATGGATTAAATTGTTTTTCCAAATACCATTTTCAATGCCCTGGCTGAGGGAAGGAGGTTCTCACCCAAGATTTGACGGTACATGGCCCCGTCCATCGTCCCTTTGATGCGTTGAAGTTGTCCTGTCCCCTTAGCAGAAAAACACCCCCAAAGCATAATGTTTCCACCTCCATGTTTGACGGTGGGGATGGTGTTCTTGGGGTCATAGGCAGCATTCCTCCTCCTCCAAACACGGCGAGTTGAGTTGATGCCAAAGAGCTCGATTTTGGTCTCATCTGACCACAACACTTTCACCCAGTTCTCCTCTGAATCATTCAGATGTTCATTGGCAAACTTCAGACGGGCCTGTATATGTGCTTTCTTGAGCAGGGGGACCTTGCGGGTGCTGCAGGATTTCAGTCCTTCACGGCGTAGTGTGTTACCAATTGTTTTCTTGGTGACTATGGTCCAAGCTGCCTGGAGATCATTGACAAGATCCTCCCGTGTAGTTCTGGGCTGATTCCTTACCGTTCTCATGATCATTGCAACTCCACGAGGTGAGATCTTGCATGGAGCCCCAGGCCGAGTGAGATTGACAGTTATTTTGTGTTTCTTCCATTTGCGAATAATCGCACCAATTGTTGTCACCTTCTCACCAAGGTGCTTGGCGATGGTCTTGCAGCCCATTCCAGCCTTGTGTAGGTCTACAATCTTGTCCCTGACATCCTTGGAGAGCTCTTTGGTCTTGAACATGGTGTAGATTTTGGAATCTGATTGATTGATTGCTTCTGTGGACAGGTGTCTTTTATACAGGTAACACAGGGAGTGCTCCTAATCTCACCTTGTTATCTGTATAAAATCTTTCTGATTGCGAGGGGGTCAAATACTTGTTTCCCTCATTAAAATGCAAATCAATTTATAACATTTTTGATTTCTTTGTTGTTATTCTGTCTCTCACTGTTCAAATAAACCTACCATTAAAATTATAGACTGATCATTTCTTTGTCAGTTGGCAAACGTACAAAATCAGCAGGGGATCAAATATTTTTTTCCCTCACTGTATATACACCTGTTCTGAAAGGCCCCAGAGTTGCAACACCACTAAGCAAGGGGCACCACCAAGCAAGCAGCACCATGAAGACCAAGGAGCTCTCCAAACACATCAGGGACAAAGTTGTGGAGAAGTACAGATCAGGGTTGGGTTATAAAAAAATATCAGAAACTTTGAACATCCCACGGAGCACCATTAAATCCATTATAAAAAAATTGAAATAATATGGCACCACAACAAACCTGCCAAGAGATGGCCGCTCACCAAAACTCACACACCAGGCAAGGAGGGCATTAATCAGAGAGGCAACAAAGAGACCAAAGATAACCCTGAAGGAGCTGCATAGCGGAGATTGGAGTATCTGTCCATAGGACCACTTTAAGCCGTACACTCCACAGAGCTGTGCTTTATGGAAGAGTGGCCAGAAAAAAGCTATTGCTTAAAGAAAAAAATAAGCAAACACATTTGGTGTTCGCCAAAAGCCATATGGGAGACTCCCCAAACGTATGGAAAAAGGTACTCTGGTCAGATGAGACTAAAATTGAACTTTTTGGCCATCAAGGGAAACGCTATGTCTGGCGCAAACCCAACACCTCTCATCTCCCTGAGAACACCATCCCCACAATGAAGCATGGTGGTGGCAGCATCATGCTGTGGGTATGTTTTCCATCGGCAGGGACTGGGAAACTGGTCAGAATTGAAGGAATGATGGATGGCGCTAAATACAGGGAAATTCTTCCATAGATTTGAGACTGGGACTGAGGTTCACCTTCCAGCAGGACAACGACCCTAATTATACTGCTAAAGCAACACTCAAGTGATTTAAGGGGAAACATTTAAATGTCTTGGAATGGCCTAGTCAAAGCCCAGACCTCAATCCAATTGAGAATCTGTGGTATGATTTAAAGATTGCTGTACACCAGCGGAATCCATTCAATTTGAAGGAGCTGGAGCAGTTTTGCCTTGAAGAATGGGCAACAATCCCAGTGGCTAGATGTGCCAAGCTTATAGAGACATACCCCAAGAGACCTGCAGCTGTAATTGCTGCTAAAGGTGGCTCTACAAAGTATTAACTTTGGGGGGTGAATAGTTATGCATGCTCAAGTTTTTTTGTGTGTGTCTTATTTCTTGTTTGTTTCACAATACAAAATATGTTGCATCTTCAAAGTTGTAGGTATGTTGTGTAAATCAAATGATGCAACCCCCCCCCCAAAAAAAAAAATCCAATGTAATTCCAGGTTGTAAGGCAACAAAATAGGAAAAATGCCAAGGGGGATGAATACTTTCGCAAGCCACTGAATGGGGGATTGGAAATGATGCACACAATTACATTGATTTGAAGCTACAACAATCTATCTGCAATATTAAAGCTGATCTACCCCCCCCCCCCCAAATGTATATATACAGTATGTCCCCCACTCCCCCCAAAGAAAAAGAAATTGCTCTTAACTTTCATTTGACACCTAATTTGACATGCTACTATGAACTTCACATGTTGACACTCGTGGGTCCTTTTAGATGGAAATGCCCTTTACCAATATGTGATTGGCTGCCCTCCCATCTTTTCAAGTCCCAAACTTTATGAGGCCATTTTCACCCCAACTAGACGATCGTATAGCCCTTTTGAATGGTGCTAGCCCCTGGACATAGTTTAGAATAAGGAGTTGGGCAGTCAGCATTATATGGCGCTCTGTTGAATATGGACTTGACATCATTGAGGAGTTTTACATATTTTCAGACAGTGACCTATCCCAGACTAAAAGTAGAGCTTGCTGCCAGCGGTTTGCCTAATGGACTACTGCCACAGTGCCATGCTTTTAGATACATATCAAGCAGCATCGAGAGGAATAGTTCACAAACCCAGGGCCAGGGGGGAAAATCTATATTATGACACTCAGCTTTTCTACAAAACTGTCAGCAGGAAAATAAACCCTGAGGAAGAAGTCATCATTTACATAGTGTGGTACCCTTAAAACGTCCTGACATAAGTGATAAAAATGTTTTACCTCTACAGGACAGCAGGGCGATGTGCTGAGTGAGGAAACCTAGCACATGCTGAGTAAGCTCCAGCAACAAAACTCCCCCCTGGTTCATGACATGATTCCGCAAGGGATCTCATAATTGTGAGAACGACACCTTGTGCACAGTGTTATCATTAACACATCAAATTAAATCTCCTTGACTGTACTGGCCTGCCACTGTCTGAAATAGTTTTGTTGCCAAATCTCCGAAGGCCACAAGCCTGCAGTCAGTAGCCTACAAACACATAAATTGTTACTTTTTACAAAAACTATTAACATAATAAAGATATTGATAAGGTACACAGCACTAAGCACACATTTGAGAAAATACTGTCTCTAGATGAAATTATTGACATTCCCTGCTCAAACTAAGGCAGTTCCCGCAGCCTATTTATCAACACAAAATTAAACAATAATCACACATATATATGCCACAGCCTTGAAACCAGACCACCTCATTATAATGAAGGTAAATAAGCCAATTAACATTCAGACCGAGGTGCTAAGCTCACCGCCACAGCCCAGGCCATTTAGACAAACCATCTGAAATCAGTTTTTCATCAATTTCAGTGGTTCAGACAATGGTCATGTATTGTGACGTAGCCATAGAGGTTTCAGTCATAAAAGAGGCAGCCATATACGTTCATATACTGGACAGTAGCTGCTTTTCTGAGGTCACAGATCATCCACACATCTACACATAAGCAACCAACCTGAGCACAAAACTCTCTCTGACACACTCCAACCTACACATATAGTGGCAGGCTAGTATTGATAGCCTTGTGTATGAGTACAAGACAATCAGATCAAACAAAGACCCAGGATTAGCTGTGTGCGTGAGGGCTAATGACAAATAGCATCTCCCCAGGCCTGCCCAAAGTTGCAGCAGGCAGCCGGGGTTGAACACAACTCTATTACAAGCCTCCCATGCACAGCTAATGTAAAGCAGAGACATACCCTGGCTGGGCATCTCTTCAAAAATTGACTCGCCGCTCCATTACTCCCGTATCCACCTGAGCGGCCCCTGCTTGGCGGAGGTTGGCCATTGTTCAAACATCAATCGATCAGGACACTGACAGCTTCTTCATTATCCTCCTCCTCATCAGCCATGAAAGGAAGGATGAGGAGGCAGGACAGACTAGAGAAGTGCTGTGCATTAGAGGTCAGGGTCAAGGTGAGTTACTGTATTTTTTGACATGTGCACAATTCCACGGAAACGGAATTACGCTTTGACTCAGTTTTTTCACTTTAAAATATATGCCAAACAAAAACCATTGAGTTTTCCTATGCACAAGGACTACTTTTAACAATTTCCTCTGAAACTGTTACAAAAAACTATTTTGTGCAAGAACTGTGCAGATGTAAAATTTGGTAATGGGATTACGGTAAAATCTCCCTCAGGTTTTTAATGCGACCACGTTTTCCAAAAACTCTGCTCCAAATTAAGATTCAAATATGTCTGCAGAAAGAATGGGGTGTCAGCTATGGCATGGCACCTTGAGTTTGAGTAGTAGGTGAAGTAGTGGCTTTACATCTGGTAACGGAATTACGGTAACAGAATTAAATTATGGGTCCCTGATCTGCACTACACAGTAATGCATAATTATGGTTATGAATGTCATTCTCCACACGTTTCATAAGTGTGGATATCATAGCACAGCACAGCAGAGAAGAGTTCAGTAAAGTACAATAAAGTAGAGTTCAGTACAGTAGAGTACAGTACAATATACTATACTCTACTGTACTGTACTTTTCTTTGCTGTACTGTTCTACAGTATATTATTGGACTGTACTCTACTGGGCTCTGCACACTGTACTGCATTGTTCTGTACTATACTGTGCTCTACTCACTGTACTGTACTCTACTATGATAGGTTCACATTTGGTCCAGTCAGGTCTGTCTGTGGACGTTAACATCAAGGCAGGGTGGACAGACCAAATTTCAACTACTTTTCAATGTCCATGGATGTCTGGTGTTGGTTGGTGCTCAGTGAGTGAAGATGCTGGTTACAGTAAATGGAAAGAGAGGGGGCTCATGTGTAGGTGTCAGTAAGAGCTGGGAGAGGTGACATTAACTGGAGAGGGAGTGCGAGAGAAGAAGAGAGGGAGGGGTTGTCCAGACTCAGACTGTTTTAACACTGTTGGTTTGACCACCAGAATACAGAAAGACAAAGAAAATAGTTATGAGCTGAACATAACAGTATGCCGGTGGAAGGGAGGACAGTAGTAGGTGACCTAACTGTGGTTTGTGACTATTATGATTTCCCATTGTAGAGAATTCAGTTGCAGTAAGTCTGTCACTGATTCTTTAGTAATTACACGTTTTAATCACTTAATAATTCATAAACAAAATTGATGTCAGTAAAATCACTAACTCATTGGTAGGTCTACCATTACTTGTTACTTTTGTGAACAATTATTATCCTACCTCCTTATGAGGGTGAGAAACTTGAAAATATCTTAAAGATATGTGTGTTTTCGGTATTGGAATTGCAAGGCACAATGCAATATTTTTTAATTTACAGAACGTAAACAATTTCCACAAAACTAAATATAAGTGTTGATATTAGTTGGCATGCACAAGAAAAAGCATTTGTATCAACTTAATTCAATTTTGTAAAGTGGTTACACATATTGGAAACAGTAAAAAAAAAAATGAATTGAATTAATTACTACAGATATACTTAATTTACTTGTGTTATTCAAACAGTATTGAATTTCAAAATAATAATTCAAAATGATTGTCAGATTGACTAAATGTATTCATGTTTATCAAACAGAACTGAATCAAATACCTCCAAAATGAATCAATTATTTCAGTTCTAGCTATTTGACTTATGTTCGTCCTACTCAATCTGCATACTTAAATCATAATTAAATTGCTGTTGTTTCCACTAGCCTAATGGTTTTGGACGGTTTCTGTAGGTATGGTGTCAGCATAGAACCAGCAAAAATACATATTTGTAGCAAAATGAATGTTATTTTGAAATCAAATGTATTTCACAATCTCTCACACGCAGGCATACATGCACACTTATGGATTGAAAGTGCATAAAATGGTACAACAATCAAAGGCTTCTAGCAACAGGAGGCGTGAACAAGTGCACACTTCGGAGTTAAGGGTGGAGAAGCCGATTTGTCTTAGTTATAAAAAATATGTTCTGAACATGTGCTTTGATAAACTCTGTGGAACATTTAACACATGAAAACATATCTAAAACTGTCCCAAAGTCAGCATTTCACAGTCTCACACATTCACACACAGGCACACTGTGGCCCAATCCCAAATCATCCCCTAAATCATACTCACTTGTGGAGATCTGAGATTATTTGACAGGTGTAATCAATCTGGTAATAGCTCAACCTTGCCTCTATAGGTGGAAGTTACACCATATTGCTTATACCAATCAAATCCTCTCAGATCTCCACACGTGCATAGGGCGTAGGGTTTAGGGAACGATTTTGGATTGGTCCACATACTCATGGATTGAAAATGCATAAAAAGGTATAAGGAATATGGTGAAAAATGACTTGCGCCATTCTGGCAACAATCAAAGGCTTCTAGCAACAGGGGGTGAACAAGTCCTACCCTTCTGAGTTTAGGGTGGAGAAGCCGAGCTCTCTCAATTATAGAATTCTGTTCTGAACATAACAGTGCTTTGATAAACACATGATACCAAACAGTGTCCAAAACTTCTGTCCAAAATAAACCGTGGGTCCAGGCACCGCAGCATTGGCTGGAAATGGATAACTGAAAATATCAGTCCTTAAAAAAGTAAAGTGTCTCATTAGCCCCAGTGAAGCTGTATCTCTGTGTCATAGGAGGAACGGGGTACAAAGAATACATCTGGCCATGCAGAAGATCTTGATGATGTGGACTCAGAGGAAGACACTAGGAATTATGACCGTATCATCAGTGTCACCAGATGAAAGGGATGAGGAGGCTTCCAGCAGACAGCAGGGTACAATAGCATTACAAGGGGTGGGCATAGAGATCACTTTGATAGTACCTTTGTCCTGGATATCTGCTGTTGAGGTCAAGTTCATCAACTCATTTCCAAACTCAATGTCCATGAATTGAACCCTAAAGTTGCCTTTCAGTCTCAATTGCTTCTTTATCTAATTTGAGAGTTCATTCACAGTGTCATGTCTCCTCCCTATTCGCCAGTTTACTGAGCCACTGGTCTGAGCACACAACCTCAGCAACACCGGAATGGAAACCCAACGCACCCTAATCACCTCCAGCACACCTGCACCTCATCATCTCATCACCACCCCTAATATAGACCTGGACTGTTCAGTGTTGTGTTGTGTGTGATTGTTAGTGTCTTGTCGTGTACGCGCTCTTTGTTGTTCTCATGCTCAGTGTTAAGTAAACCTTTACATTGTTGATTCCTGCATCTGCGTCCTGCCTCTTCGTATCCTCAGTACTCGTCACACACAGATACAGGTATTCCAGACGGAAGAGTCAATCACTGCGAGTAATTTTCTCCAAAGAGGATTCTGAGCTTAACTGGAGCCATAATTTTCCAACTTGGACAAATTTAGTGGCAAAATCATTAAAGCATTCAACTTTTCAAATCCTGAACCGAAAGTGTTGCAAACAAGCCAATACCAACCACCACTTACTACCATAGCGTATGTGTGTGCGTGTGTATATGTGTGTGACCACATTAGGGTAATGTAAATGTCACACTGACCTCTTATAAGCAGATGTTTATGTACACAATCCAGATTCGCCAAGATTCTGAGCTGAACTGGAGCCGAAGCTTCCCAACTTGTTAGTCTGAGAAAGAATAAACTCGACAAATTGAGTTGCAGAATATTTAGCACTCACCTTTTCACAACACATTTAGTGGCAGAATATTTTGCACTCACCTTTTCAAATCCTGAAACAAAGGTGCTGCAAACACAGCACCAAGCACCTCTCACTACTGTGCGTGTGACGGCGCTAGTGTAATGTACATGTAACACAGACCTTTAATGTGTATTGTTCTTTTCAACGTCACCATCCGGTAGGTCAGACCAAGTAGTCGGTCAATGGTACCTGCTCGATACTGCTACAGCACAGACTCTACACTTCCACATTCACTGAAAAAAATAAGAAAAGTTAAGAGTGAAGATGGTCCCCATGTCAAAAGGAAGGAACTGCTTTCAACATAACACAATGAATAAACCAAAAACTCAGCTGGACAGACAAGCGGTCCACATTAGAATGAAAACAAAAAGACAAAAAACAAACATTGGTGATTCAAGCACAGGTTAGCTAGAATGATTATGGATCCACATCCACAAATTTGATCAGTTCTACACTACAAGAATGAATCTGGTGCTTATCAAGTTCGGCCGAGTTAAGTAAATTGTATTGAGTTTTTTTTATATACGTCTTAATTTCTCAAAATATAGTCTACTGTGGCCTAAATACAGAAAACATGTTCTACCCATTTTTTTTTATTTAATTCAAAACCAATTATTAATTTGTCTAGTGTATTGCTTCTATGAATACACATTTACAGTCCCAGAATAACCACATGCTTATCTTATCTGGAGAAGAAAATAATCACCAACCAACTCCTCTCGTAAAACTCAGAGTTCGGGTGACTGGAGGTGATTTAAAGTGAATAAACAAATAAATAATTCAAAGATGTTTGGGAAGGGGGGCTACTGAACTCAACTGACAGCATCCAACACACACACACACACACACACACAAACACACACACACACACACACACACACATTTGTTGGTTAATAGGTTTGAATTAAGCCCATCAAGTGGTGTCTTGTGTGATAAGCAGTCTCGCGGGCCCTGTAGGGGAGCTCTTGTAATGAATGGTTGGAGTGCTGCTGATGAACAGAAATCATTAACAGCTTGATAATTACTCAGGGTATATCAGTAGAGAGAATGTGTGAGTGCGTGCCTGCGTGCATGCTGGGTTGGGGAGTGGGGAGTAGGGGGTGCAATAGGTGTGTGTGCATGTGTGTTTGAAACCTCATTGTGTGCTCTAAAATTAGTTATACGTTTCATTATGCAAGATATAAATGTACCTGTATTATATGATTTTGAAAAGTATGAAAATGAACGTCACTGAATGGAGTTCAACATACCACCACCCCACATATATTTAGTCATAAGTAAGTCCATAGAATAGCATATAAAAATGGGAAAAGAGGCTATATTTGTGATATTCATTTTCATACTTTTCCAAATCATATAATAAATGTGCATTTACATCTTGCAGAATGAAATGTATTACTCGTTTTAGAGGACAAAATACATTTTCAAATGACATCAAGATTAAGTTTGTGTCACATATAGATCAACCTATGTGGTGTCTTGCACAACCATCTCTCACAGTCTCACATTAGAATTAGATATTCAGCCATGTTTCTCAAAGTATTTAAGGTTAGGTTGAGGCATTAACTCAATTTTCTTAAGGTTAGGGTACATTTATGCATGAACTCCAAATTCTTAAGGTTAGGCATTAACTACGAATGGTTAAGTTAAGGGTTAAGGTTATGGATAGGCCTAAAACAAAAATATAAAAAACTACTTTCTATCGCTGGATTTAAACATACAACCTTTGGAACCAGAGGCAGATGCTTACGCCCATCCGCCATCCCCAACCACAACGCCTTGGCAAAACCGAAGCTGTTCCTCCTAGTGGCCGGTTTCCAAGTCCTCTCCCGATGTCCTCAGACATGGATGGATGTCGAATAATGACTTGAATCACGGGTGACGTGCCTGGTCTTGCAAGGATCTTGGTTAGGGCCAGAATGTCATAAATCTGCCAAATTTGATACATTATTTCTCAAATATGCTTTTAGATACAAATGTCAAATATATGTCAACAATCCTTTCACCAAAGCACCACCAAAGGACAATTTTTTGTTCTAGTTTCAAAGCTTTTGTAATATATATATTTTTTTTACTAAATCATACATTTAGCATTCTATCCATAAGACAAAACCAATGACAGCGAAACAATAACTTTTACCTGCCCATAGCACAAATTAAAATCAGTACACTTCAAATCTAATTTGGACAAACTTCCCCAAGTCCTATGTACTCCTAATGTAGACAAATTCTACAATTTCAAATATATTTGTTTTCTTCCGGGTATTTCAGCACTGAGTAGCTTTTTTCACTCTTCTTATTATTATTCATCCACTGTGTATCGTTCCAGCACCAACCAGACAGAGTGATGTCTCTATGGAAACCAAACCCAACGCCTGGCTTCAATGCCAACTCGACATAATAGAATAATAAGAAGAAAGACAATGATGCTCTCAAGTAGCTCTCAAAACACACTAAATGATTCAATAGCCTGTCTTGCACTGGGAATACCAACCATTAAGGCCTTAAGGACTCTATTGATATCGCTACCTCTCCATAAATACATATTTAAACAGCCACATATAGTCAATCGGCAACCGCCACATGGACATCAAAGGAATCCAAGGAATACCATTCCCTTTTTGACTGCAAAACATTAGCAGTTTAGCATTCGAAACAAATTGAGACACTTTTTGCTCTATGATGTCATGCTATTCTGTTTCTGTTAACTTTTTTTAAATCGACCTTAGTAAAACATGAGCACCCACATCTAATGACATAGGAATACACAAGACACGTGAGTAGAAGGCCTAGGTACTTACGTATAGGCAATTAACCCTATCAGTCCCGAGATCCCAGCAAAAATCTGCTTTTCACATATCTGACTTTCATTTATCTGCAGGTCCAGCTCTTATATTTAGCCTTACAATTACAGTTGAAGTTGGAAGTTAACATACACCTTAGCCAAATACATTCAAACTAATTTTTTCACAATTCCCGACATTTAATCCTAGTAAAAAGTCCCTGTCTTAGGTCAGTTAGGATCACCACTTTATTTTAAGAATGTGAAATGTCAGAATAATAGTAGAGAGAATGATTTATTTCAGCTTTTATTTCTATCATCACATTCCCAGTGGGTCAGAAGCTTACACACATTCAATTAGTATTTGGTAGCATTGCCTTTAAATTGTTGAACTTGGGTCAAACGTTTCGGGTAGCCTTCCACAAGCTTCCCACAATAAGTTGGGTGACTTTTGGCCCATTCCTCCTGACAGAGCTGGTGTAACTGAGTCAGGTTTGTAGGCCTCCTTGCTTGCACACACTTTTTCAGTTCTGCCCACACATTTTCTATAGGATTGAGGTCAGGGATTTGTGATGGCCACTCCAATACCTTGACTTTGTTGTCCTTAAGCCATTTTGCCACAACTTTGGAAGTATGCTTGGGGTCATTGTCCATTTGGAAGACCCATTTGCGACCAAGCTTTAACTTCCTGACTGATGTCTTGAGATGTTGCTTCAATATATCAACATAATTTTCCTTCCTCATGATGCCATCTAAGTGCACCAGTCCCTCCTGCAGCAAACCACCCCCACAGCATGATGCTGCCATCCCCGTGCTTCATGGTTGGGATGGTGTTCTTCGGCTTGCAAGTTACCCCCTTTTTCCTCCAAACATAACGATGACCATTATGGCCAAACAGTTATATTTTTGTTTCATCAGACCAGAGGACATTTCTCCAAAACGTACAATATTTGTCCCCATGTGCAGTTGCAAACCGTAGTCTGGCTTTTTTATGGCGGTTTTGGAGCAGTGGCTTCTTTCTTGCTGAGCGGCCTTTCAGGTTATGTCGATATAGGACTCGTTTTACTGTGGATATAGATACTTTTGTACCTGTTTCCTCCAGCATCTTCACAAGGTCTTTTGCTGTTGTTCTGGGATTGATTTGCACTTTTCGCACCAAAGTACGTTCATCTCTAGGAGACAGAACGCGTCTTCTTCCTGAGTGGTATGACGGCTGCATGGTCCCATGGTGTTTATACTTGCATACTATTGTTTGTACAGATGAATGTGGTACCTTCAGGCATTTGGAAATTGCTCCCAAGGATGAACCAGACTTTTGGAGGTCTACACATTTTTTTCTGAGGTCTTGGCTAATTTCTTTTGATTTTCCCATTATGTCAAGCAAAGAGGCACTGAGTTTGAAGGTAGACCTTGAAATACATCCACAGGTACACCTCCAATTTACTCAAATTATGTCAATTAGCCTATCAGAAGCTTCTAAAGCCATGACATCATTTTCTGGAATTTTCCAAGCTGTTTAAAGGCACAGTCAACTTAGTGTATGTAAACTTCTGACCCACTGGAATTGTGATAGTGATTTATAAGTGAAATAATCTGTCTGTAAACAATTGTTGGAAAAATTACTTGTGTCATGCACATAGTAGATGTCCTAACTGACTTGTCAAAACTATAGTTTGTTAAAAATAAATTTGTGGAGTGGTTGAAAAACGAGTTTGAATGACTCCAACCTAAGTATGTAAACTTCCGACTTCAACTGTAAGTGTTTTACAATTATATTTTCAGGACATCCAGGGCTACAAGTGGAACACAAAACAATTTGACATCAAACATGTAGGCACGGGTGGGCCTGGGCCCACCCACTGGGGAGCCAGGTCCACCCAATCAGATTGAGCATTTGTTATGCTCTCCACTTGTCAGTGTTCCAAACGGTCAGAGGTGGGTAGTAAAAAATTATATATATATATATATATATATATATATATATACAGTACCAGTCCAAAGTTTGTACACACCCACTCATTCAAGGGTTTTCTTTATTTTTACAATTTTCTACATTGTAGTATAATAGTGAAGACAACAAAACTATGAAATAACACATATGGAATCATGTAGTAACCAAAAAGAGTTAAACAAATCTAAATATATTTTATATTTGAGATTCTTCAAAGTAGCCACCCTTTGCCTTGATGACAGCTTTGCACACTCTTGGCATTCTCTCAACCATCTTCACCTGGAATGTTTCTCTAACAGTCTTGAAGGAGTTCCCACATATGCTGAGCTCTTGGCTGCTTTTCCTACACTCTGCGGTCCAACTCATCCCAAACCATCTCAATTGGATTGAGGTCGGGTGATTGTGGAGGCCAGGTCATCTGATGCAGTACTCCATCACTCTCCTTCTTGGATACATAGCCCTTACACAGCCTGGAGGTGTGTTGGGTCATTGTCCTGTTGAAAAACAATTGATAGTCCCACTAAGTGCAAACCAGATGGGATGGCATATCGCTGCAGAATGTTGTGGTAGCCATGCTGGTAAAATGTGCCTTGAATTCTAAATAAAACACAAAAACATGGCGGTTGGAACCAAAAATCTCAAATTTGGACAGATTTCCACCAGTCTAATGTCCATTGCTCGTGTTTCATGGCCCAGACAAGTCTCCTCTTCATATTGGTGTGCTTTAGTAGTGGTTTCTTTGCAGCAATTCGACCATGAATGCCTGATTCACGAAGTCTCCTCTGAACAGTTGATGTTGATCTGTGTCTGTGACTTGAACTCTGTGAAGCATTTATTTGGGCTGCAATTTCTGGGGCTGGTAACTCTAATGAACTTATCCTCTACAGCAGAGGTAACTATGCGTCTTCCTTTCCTGTGGCGGTTCTCATGAGTCCCAGTTTCATCATAGCGCTTCATGGTTTTTGCGACTGCACTTGAAGAAACTTTCAAAGTTCTTGAAATATTCCGGAATGACTGACCTTCATGTCTTAAAGTAATGATGGACTGTCGTTTCTCTTTGTTTATTTGAGCTGTCCTTGCGATAATATGGACTTGGTCTTTTACAAAATAGGGCTATCTTCTGTATACCAATCCTACCTTGTCACAACACAACTGCTTGGCTCGAACGCATTAAGAAGGAAAGAAATTCCACAAATTAACTTTTAACAAGGCACACCTGTTAATTGAAATGCATTCCAGGTGACTATTTCATGAAGCTGTTTGAGAGAATGCCAAGCTTGTGCAAACCTGTCATCAAGGCAAATGGTGGCTACTTTGAAGAATCTCAAATATAAAATATATTGTAACTTTTTTGGTTACTACATGATTCCATATGTGTTTTTTCATAGTTTTGATGTCTTCACTAATATTCTACAATGTAGAAAATAGTACAAATAAAGAAAAACCCTGGAATGAGTAGGTGTGTCCAAACTTTTTACTAGTACTGTATACATATATGTATTTACTAGATGACTGATTGGGGATGCTGTTCTGAAGTCACCGTAAAAAGAAATTGCAATATGGTCAAGATCAATAAATCACTCTTATTACAATAAGCCTAGGAACTGGTTCACTCAGACTGTAAAAAAGACTGGGTTCACTGGTGACCTTTTGTATACATAATGTCATATAGCACTAGGCTGGCTGCTAACATTAACTACATTAATTGTCAATGCACTAATAGAAAATCCATTAGAACAGCAGTTAAATTGTACTCATGTATCACCACTTTATCCATGCTTAACACCATCAACAACGGGTTATCATTTTATAAGAAATCTACAGTGGCTTGCGAAAGTATTCACCCCTCTTGGCATTTTTCCTATTTTGTTGCCTTACAACCTGGAATTAAAATACATTTTGGGGGGGGGGTTGTATCATTTGATTTACACAAGATGCCTACCACTTTGAAAATACAAAATATATTTTATTGTGAAACAAACAAGAAGTAATACAACAAAAACAGAAAACTTGAGCGTGAATAAATATTCACCCCCCCCTCCACCCCAAGTCAATACTTTGTAGAGCCACCTTTTACAGCAATTACAGCTGCAAGTCTCTTGGGGTATGTATCTATAAACTTGGCACATCTAGCCACTGGGATTTTTGCCCATTCTTCAAGGCAAAACTGCTCCAGCTCCTTCAAGTTGGATGGGTTCCGCAATCTTTAAGTCATACCACAGATTCTCAATTGGATTGAGGTCTGGGCTTTGATTAGGCCATTCCAAGACATTGAAATGTTTCCCCTTAAACCACACAAGTGTTTTTTATTATTATGTTTTATTTATTAATTTTTTATACACATATACACACATACATACACACATACATACACTTACATATCCTTTAAAAATATATATATATATTCCCCTTTATTACTTTCCAACCCCGCCACCCTTTCCCTACTTGGAGTAAACTAGTGAACAAGAATGCTTAGGCCTCTACTTCCAGCTTTTATGGACACAGTCAATTTTACAATAATTATATTTTGTTCGTTTTTTCTCCTGAAATTCTTCTACTCTCAACCTCTCCGATCATTTTCATGATGTCCATCTGGTTTGCTTCTATATGCCATATCTTTCTAACTGTGCTCTTTTACAAAAGCTCCCAACCTACAACCTATACAGTTATTATGGACACAGTATGCTTACATTATTAGTTATCTTGTTATTATTTGTTGTTAGTTGTTTTTAGTCCCATCCTTCAATTCCATTCAACACCTCCCATCTATCTCTTAACACCATCCATATATGATTTCTATTTGCCATATATATTTCAACTGTACTGTGATGTTTTACAAAAGTTCTGAACCTTTCTATTCTCATTGTTTCTACAGATTGTGAATTGAAAATAAAGATTTTTGCTAAAAGTATTGTTATATTATTGATCGATTGACTATGACTTTTCAGATCACCCAGTAATGCTATCTGCAAGGTTAGCTCCAGGTAAATATTGCAATCCTTTAGCCATTCCTGGACCTGTGTCCAAAAACAAGCTACAAATGGACAGTACCAAAACAAATGATCTAATGTTTCTGTCTCTTCGCAGCAAAATCTGCAGAGCTGGGAAGATTGTATCCCCCATATAAATAACATTCTATTGGTAGCAAGAATTTTATATAATAATTTAAATTGAAAGATTCTAAGTTTTGAATCCGGTGTCGTTTTGCGTATCAGTTCATAAACACTATGCCATGGGATCGGTACGTCATAAATCTCTTCCCAACTATTTTGCAATCTATATGGGACGGCTGTCAATCATTTGGTCCTTAAATGAAACTGATATACTTTTTTATTTATCACAGTTTTCCTTAACCAATTATGTTCTTTAATGCAAGGCCGACAGAAAAGTCCCTTACTTTCTCCCCCTTCCACTTTCCGCTTCCATTTTTGCAGTAAGGCTGCAATTATTTGGTTGTAATTTTGGGTAGAGCAGACATTTCCATATGTTTTTGTTAGCTGCATGTGCGACATAACTCCACCAGTCCTACCGATGATATCATTTACGAAGATTATACCTTTTTTAAACATTTTGTCAAAAAAATAGTTTTTTTGTCAATTAGTATATTTGAGTTCAACCACAATATTTGTTGCATTATTTGATCTGTCGTTTCTGGAGGATTAAATTGAAATTGCAACCAACTTTCTATGGCTTGTTTTAGAAATAGTGATATTTGGGAGATGATTTCCTTTTCAAATAACTGAAAGTGAGTGGTTGTAATCTGAATAAAGGGAAAAAGGCCATTCTTGAACATTGGTTGAGACAATTGGGTATGACTGAAGCTTTTAGTGATAGGTCTAATGCTTTAATATTTAATACTTTCTGTCCTCCAAATTCATATTCATTATATAAATAGGCCCGTTTAATTTTGTCGGGCTTTCCATTCCAGATAAAATTGAATATTTTTTTCTCATATAACTTAAACAACTGTTCGTTAGGCATAGGCAAGACCATAAGCAAATAGGTAAACTGGGATAATACTAAAGAGTTAATCAGGGTGATTTTTCCACAAATTGACAGGTATTTACCTTTCCATGGTATCAAGATCTTATTTATTTTTGCTAACTTTCTATTAAAATGTATTGAAGTGAGATCATTTATTTCCTTTGGGATATGTATTCCGAGTATATCCACATCAGCATCAGACCATTTTATTGGTAAACTACATGGTAATGTAAAAATTGTATTTTTTAGTGATCCAATATGTAATATAGTACATTTGTCATAATTTGGTTGTAATCCAGAGTGGTTAGAAAATGTATCTAGATCCTCTATGAGGCTGTGGTGGGATTCTAGTTGTGGATTTAAAAGAAAACATGAATCATCTGCGTACAATGACACCTTTGTTTTTAAGCCCTGGATTTCTAATCCCCTGATTTTATTGTTGGATCTGATTTTAATAGCTAACATCTCGATGGCCACAATAAATAGATATGCCGATAGTGGACAACCTTGTTTCACTCCTCTTGACAGTTTAAAACTTTCTGAGAAATAGCCATTATTTACTATTTTACACCTAGGGTTACTATGCATGATTTTGACCCATTTTAAAAGAGATTCTCCAAAATTGAAATGCTCTAGGCATTTATATATACCCCATGTCGTACTTTATCAAATGCCTTTTTCGAAGTCTGCTATGAATAGCAGGCCTGGTTTCCTATATTTTCCATAGTGTTCTATTGTTTCCAATACTTGCCTTATATTATCTCCAATGTATCTTCCATGTAAAAAAACCTGTCTGATTAGAATGAATAATATCCGACAATACCTTTTTAATTCTATGCGCTATACATTTTGCTAGAATTTTTGCATCACAACACTGAAGTGTAAGGGGCCTCCAATTTATTTAATGGACTGGATCTTTATATTTTCCCCTTGTATCCTGTTTCAGTAATAATGAGATCAGACCTTCTTCTTGAGTGTCAGATAATCTACCATTTACATAGGAGTGGTTAAAACATGCTAATAACGGTCCTCTTAGTATATCAAAAAAGGTTTGGTATACCTCGACTGGTATGCCATCCAACCCTGGAGTTTTCCCAGACTTAAAGTCTTTAATTGCATCCAGAAGTTCCTCCTCTGTAATTTCACCTTCACATGAGTCTTTCTGTATGGCTGTTAATTTTACATTATCAATAGAAAAAAAATCTCTACAATTAGCTTCAGTTAGAGGAGATGAGGCGACTGAAATGAAAACATATGCTGAAAGTACTTTGTTTCCTCCTTCAAAATATAATTTGGTTAATCATGGGTGACTCCGTCAATTGTAATCAGTTTCATTAAATTATTTTTGGTAGCATTCCTATGTTGATGATTAAAAAATAATTTGGTGCATTTTTCCCCATATTCCATCCAGTTTGCTTTATTTTTATAATATATTACACTTGATCTTTCTTGAATAAGTTTCTGAATTTCTTTTTGTATTTCCTCTAATTTATTCTGAGCCTCTATGTTACAGTTTTTATTGCCATATATCTGTTCTGTTAGGCTTTCTATTCCCTTTGTTAGTATAAACTCTTTTGACCTAAATTGCTTTTGTTTTCGAGATGAGCACTGAATTGCATGTCCTCTAAAAGCACATTTAAAGGTGACCCATACAATAAGGGGATTTGGTGTACCTATGCTATGTCGGAAAAAGTCAGTTATAATTCCTTTGTCCTAGTTAAAAATAAATTATCATCCAATCGGCTTTGATTAAATTTCCAATATCCTCGCCCACGTGGAAATTCAGTAAGAGTAATGTATATGCTAATTATATGATGGTCCGAGCGCATTCTGTCCCCTAACACTTTTTAAACTTTTGGTGCCAACGAGAATGACATAAGAAAGTAGTCAATACGACTAGCTTGATTGAGTCTCTGCCATGTATATCTCAGTAGATCAGGATATTTAAGCCACCATATATCTACTAGTTCTAATGTATCCATGACATTCACAATTTCCTTTACGGTCCATTGAGCTATTTAAAACAGTATTATAATCCCCCACCATAATAGTATTGTCTTGAATTGCTTGCAGGGTTGATAATTTATTATATATATTGTCAAAGAAGTGTGGATCATCATTATTTGGTCCGTAAAGGTTAATGAGCCATATCTGTTTATATACAATAACATATTTAAAATAATCCATCTACATTGCGTATTTATTTGGACAATTTGCACATTCGTATCGTATTACTATTAATTAATATCATCACCCCTTTTGAATGTCTTTGCCCATGGGATAAGTATATTTCTCCCCCCTATTCATTTTTCCACACAACTTCATCTAGAATTGTTGAATGAGTTTCCTGTAAACAATAGATATTATATTCCTTATTTTTGAGCCATGTAAATATTGTTCTTCTTTTGTTATTATCAGCTAAGCCATTACTATTATAACTGGCTATATTTATTTCACCATACACCATAATGAGATACATGTTTCAAGTCTATTTATCATTATATATGTTTGTAAATTTACCAATAAAAAATACTGTAATGATTGAGCGGCCATATAGCTGTACCATGATATTTGCATTGCTACCGGAAGCGGAGTCACTCACCACCTTCCGGAGACACTTGAAACCCCACCTTTTTATGGAATACCTGAGATAGGATAAAGTAATCCTTCTACCCCCCCTTACCCCACCCCAAAATAAATGAAAATGTAAAATGTAAAAATGTACTAAGTAACCCTTCAATTGTTCTCCACTAATTCCCCCGCTAAAGCCCCTCCCTATCCCAAGTTGAGCCGTCATCCCAGTGATCAGCATCCCACCCACGTCCCTCCGGATCCCTAGGGCCCTGAGAGGCCAGGACCCATCCATCGAAAACAGCACACAGTGCCAACCACAAAACAGAAGCAGATTAACCGTCAAAAGCATTTCCAATGCTGTCACCTATATATATATATATTTTTTTTTTTTTTATATACACTGCTCAAAAAAATAAAGGGAACACTTAAACAACACATCCTAGATCTGAATGAATGAAATAATCTTATTAAATACTTTTTTCTTTACATAGTTGAATGTGCTGACAACAAAATCACACAAAAAATATCAATGGAAATCAAATTTGTCAACCCCATGGAGGTCTGGATTTGGAGTCACCCTCAAAATTAAAGTGGAAAACCACACTACAGGCTGATCCAACTTTGATGTAATGTCCTTAAAACAAGTCAAAATGAGGCTCAGTAGTGTGTGTGGCCTCCACGTGCCTGTATGACCTCCCTACAATGCCTGGGCATGCTCCTGATGAGGTGGCGGATGGTCTCCTGAGGAATCTCCTCCCAGACCTGGACTAAAGCATCCACCAACTCCTGGACAGTCTGGGGTGCAACGTGGCATTGGTGGATGGAGCGAGACATGATGTCCCAGATGTGCTCAATTGGATTCAGGTCTGGGGAACGGGCGGGCCAGTCCATAGCATCAATGCCTTCCTCTTGCAGGAACTGCTGACACACTCCAGCCACATGAGGTCTAGCATTGTCTTGCATTAGGAGGAACCCAGGGCCAACCGCACCAGCATATGGTCTCACAAGGGGTCTGAGGATCTCATCTCGGTACCTAATGGCAGTCAGGCTACCTCTGGCGAGCACATGGAGGGCTGTGCGGCCCCCCAATGAAATGCCACCCCACACCATGACTGACCCACCACCAAACCGGTCATGCTGGAGGAGGTTGCAGGCAGCAGAACGTTCTCCACGGCATCTCCAGACTCTGTCACGTCTGTCACATGTGCTCAGTGTGAACCTGCTTTCATCTGTGAAGAGCACAGGGCGCCAGTGGCGAATTTGCCAATCTTGGTGTTCTCTGGCAAATGCCAAACGTCCTGCACGGTGTTGGGCTGTAAGCACAACCCCCACCTGTGGACGTCGGGCCCTCATACGACCCTCATGGAGTCTGTTTCTGACCGTTTGAGCAGACACATGCACATTTGTGGCCTGCTGGAGGTCATTTTACAGGGCTCTGGCAGTGCTCCTCCTGCTCCTCCTTGCACAAAGGCGGAGGTAGCAGTCCTGCTGCTGGGTTGTTGCCCTCCTACGGCCTCCTCCACGTCTCCTGATGTACTGGCCTGTCTCCTGGTAGCGCCTCCATGCTCTGGACACTACGCTGACAGACACAGCAAACCGTCTTGCCACAGCTCGCATTGATGTGCCATCCTGGATGAGCTGCACTACCTGAGCAACTTGTGTGGGTTGTAGACTCCGTCTCATGCTACCACTAGAGTGAAAGCACCACCAGCATTCAAAAGTGACCAAAACATCAGCCAGGAAGCATAGGAACTGAGAAGTGGTCTTTGGTCACCACCTGCAGAACCACTTCTTTATTGGGGGTGTCTTGCTATTTGCCTATAATTTCCACCTGTTGTCTATTCTATTTGCACAACAGCATGTGAAATTTATTGTCAATCAGTGTTGCTTCCTAAGTGGACAGTTTGATTTCACAGAAGTGTGATTGACTTGATGTTACATTGTGTTGTTTAAGTGTTCCCTTTATTTTTTTGAGCAGTGTATATCTATTCAAATATCTTGCATATCTTATTTTCCATCATTATCAATTAATATGCGTAATAATGTCTGCAATTCATGCGTAGGATTTTAAATTTTTTAACCCGGATTGCCATTGTATTACATTTAATTTATTGACAGGCAATTATTATCCTAGCAAACAATTACCGCGGTCCATCCCATACTCCCCCCAACATCTACACCCCCCCACAACAGATGCGGGACAAACACATATGCACATACTCCAACACACACAACCCCTCTCCTCCACAATCAACCATAAAATCAGATGCTCAACGGTTGTTACATCCCAGAGACCAACTCGAGAAAGGACCTGATTTACGAGTGCACATACAGTTACAGCTGATTGAGAAAGCATGCAAGATTGAGCAGAAATTGAAAACAATGTGAGATTTGATTAATCTATGTCAAGTCCTAGGTGATGGAGATCAGATCCACCCTCTTCACCTGAGACACAAACACTCTGGTCCCCCGTTGTAACCATTTTTCCCAAGCATCTCCGTGCAGTCAGACCTTTGATTATTTTGTGCCACCTGGGCCACAATGACAAACCCCCTCTCTGATTGTCCGAGTGTGACCCCCTCCCCATGGGTTACTGCAGCCAGTGTTGCCAGCACTGCCATTATCTGGGTGGGGGTACCCCACCGGAATCCCCACCGACTAGGTACAAGGTCGTCAAGGTTCTCATTAGCAGCTTTGAGAATTTCCTTGTATATAATGCTCTCCCATCAGGGGGCTATGGCTTTGTAGGACAAACCCTGCCAGGCAGGCTCAGAATCTTGAGGGGGCGGTGCTGCTCAAGTAAATCTCTGACCGCATGTATTTCTCTGTTTAGGCTGCATACTCACAGCAGGTCCATAAAACAGATGGGAACTTCTCTTTGGTGTATGTGCTCAGGTGGGTGTCCAGGATATAGGGTTGGGGATATTTCCATCATGAGAGGACAATAAAACATTTGATTAGATGTATAATATATTTTAAAATGTATATCCCTCATCTACACAAAATTGAAATCTCTCTCTCTTACTGCCCCTGCTCATAGACACCCGTCGACTCTGGGATATGCAACCATTTCCCCTCTCACTCACTTAACGCCACACCTTTCCAAACACAAAAATGCACACCACATGGTTGACTGTGGAGGAAATGGGCCGAGCACGCAAACGCACCCGCATCCCACACCTGCCGCAAGGGGGAAAGGACGCCAGGGAGAACACAGGACCAACTACAACAACCGTCCGCCAAAACAACAATTGCCCACCATAAAAGCCATGTTCTAATTAGTTGTATTTGAAGATGTATTATTCTGCTTGTTATCTTTTCTTGTTATATCGTTTCATCCTTTTATAAAATACTATACTTACCTTAAATGTTCTTTATTATTACAATCCCTATCATTGCTAGTATTGGGTGTTCCATTATTCGACTCCTCTATTACAACTTTTAGAATAGCCATGGAGTAGTTTTTGTGTCTCTGAACATTTGGTTGTCAATATACAGTTTATCGACAACAAGTGCAACACGTTTCCCTTTTAATCTATTTTCCTTGAAGATTGGATACAGAACTTTGCGCCTTTCTGCAATCTCCCTCGGGAACTGATCATTCATGCCTATTTTCGTGCCAGCAAGTCTTTTACCTAGGCTTTTAACCATTGCTTTATCCTAAAAAAATGCACATTTGGCAACGATTGGGCGCTCATATTTCTGTCCTCTTTGTCCGAAACGGTGTACACGTTCGAGTTGGATTTTATCGACAGCCTCGAGTGGGATTTGAAGCGCTGTAGGCAGGAAATCCTTCATAATATTCTCGGTTATTTCTCCCTCCTTTTCCTGAATACCCGTAAGTACTAGATTTTCTCTCATCAATCTAGTTTGGATGTCTGGTAAGGCTTCTCTCAGAAGGTTGTTCTTTTTTTAATGTTCCCTAACGTCCGTTTCCATCTTAGTGACTGTCACTTTTCATTTTTTGGTTTCTTTCTCCATTATCGCAGCTTTTTCGTCACTCATTTCAAGACTCGCTTTCAACTCTTTTACGTCCTTACTGACCAATTCTAGTAAGCCCAATTTGTCATTTATCGACTTCAACAGGTCGCTTTCCACACTTACCAGACCCAGTGGTGAAAAGCATATATCATCTGTATCAGTCGACGAGTCGCGTTTTCTCTTGGAGATTGTTTCTCCTCGGTTATCTTCCACCATGTTTGGGTGTTGCGTGTTGTTGTAATATTTGTCGATATATTTCTCTAGCCTTATGATTTGTTTTGTGTTATTATCCAGATTGAATTTTATTAACTGCAAATATATGAAATGCTAATATTTGGTCTAACTTACTGATTTTGAATATTACAGTGGGGAAAACAAGTATTTAGTCAGCCACCAATTGTGCAAGTTCTCCCACTTAAAAAGATGAGAGAGGCCTGTAATTTTCATCATAGGTACACGTCAACTATGACAGACAAATTGAGATTTTTTTTTCTCCAGAAAATCACATTATAGGATTTTTAATGAATTTATTTGCAAATTATGGTGGAAAATAAGTATTTGTTCACCTACAAACAAGCAAGATTTCTGGCTCTCACAGACCTGTAACTTCTTCTTTAAGAGGCTCCTCTGTCCTCCACTCGTTACCTGTATTAATGGCACCTGTTTGGCCAGAAAAAAAGCCATTGCTTAAAGAAAAAAATAAGCTAACTTTTGGTGTTCACCAAAAGGCATGTGGGAGACTCCCCAAACATATGGAAGAAGGTACTCTGGTCAGATGAGACTATAATTGAGCTTTTTGGCCATCAAGGAAAACGCTATGTCTTGCGCAAACCCAACACCTCTCATCACCCCAAGAACTCCATCCCCACAGTGAAGCATGGTGGTGGCAGCATCATGCTGTGGGGATGTTTTTAATCGACAGGGACTGGGAAACTTGTCAGAATTGAATAAATGATAGATGGCGCTAAATACAGGGAAATGTTTCAGTCTTCCAGAGATTTGAGACTGGGACGGAGGTTCACCTTCCAGCAGGACAATGACCCTAAGCAGATTGCTAAAGCAACACACTGCGTGCGCGTGCGTTAGACAAGATGGCGTATTGAATAGAAAGCGGTACAAACCACCTCAAGATGAAAACATACAGTGGGGAAAAAACGTTTTTAGTCAGCCACCAATTGTGCAAGTTTTCCCACTTAAAAAGAAAAGAAAGAGGCCTGTAATTTTCATCATAGGTACACGTCAATTATGACAGACAAATTAAGAAAAAAGAATCCAGAAAATCACATTGTAGGATTTTTAATGAATTTATTTGCAAATTATGGTGGAAAATAAGTATTTGGTCACCTACAAACAAGCAAAATTTCTGGCTCTCACAGACCTGTAACAACTTCTTTAAGAGGCTCCTCTGTCCTCCACTCGTTACCTGTATTAATGGCAGCTGTTTGAACTTGTTATCAGTATTAAAAGACACCTGTCCACAACCTCAAACAGTCACACTCCAAACTCCACTATGGCCAAGACCAAAGAGCTGTCAAAGGACACCAGAAACAAAATTGTAGACCTGCACCAGGCTGGGAAGACTGAATCTGCAATAGGTAAGCAGTTTGGTTTGAAGAAATCAACTGTGGGAGCAATTATTAGGAAATGGAAGACATACAAGACCACTGATAATCTCCCTCGATCTGGGGCTCCACGCAAGATCTCACCCTGTGGGGTCAAAATAATGCAAAAATCCCAGAACCACACGGAATGACCTAGTGAATGACCTGCAGAGAGCTGGGACCAAAGTAACAAAGCCTACCATCAGTAACACACTACGCCGCCAGGGACTCAAATCCTGCAGTGCCAGACGTGTCCCCCTGCTTAAGCCAGTACATGTCCAGGCCCTTCTGAAGTTTGCTAGAGTGCATTTGGATGATTCAGAAGAGGATTGGGAGAATGTCATATGGTAAGATGAAACCAAAATATAACTTTTTGGTAAAAACTCAACTCGTCGTGTTTGGAGGACAAAGAATGCTGAGTTTGTTAGAGTGCATTTGGATGATCCAGAAGAGGATTCGGAGAATGTCATATGGTCAGATGAAACCAAAATATAACTTTTTGGTAAAAACTCAACTCGTCGTGTTTGGAGGACAAAGAATGCTGAGTTGCATCCAAAGAACACCATACCTACTGTGAAGCATGGGTGTAGAAACATCATGCTTTGGGGCTGTTTTTCTGCAAAGGGACCAGGACGACTGATCCGTGTAAAGGAAAGAATGAATGGGGCCATGTATCGTGAGATTTTGAGTGAAAACCTCCTTCCATCAGCAAGGGCATTGAAGATGAAACGTGGCTGGGTCTTTCAGCATGACAATGATCCAAAACACACCACCCGGGCAACGAAGGAGTGGCTTCGTAAGAAGCATTTCAAGGTCCTGGAGTGGCCTAGCCAGTCTCCAGATCTCAACCCCATAGAAAATCTTTGGAGGGAGTTGAAAGTCCGTGTTGCCCAGCAACAGCCCCAAAACATCACTGCTCTAGAGGAGATATGCATAGAGGAATGGGCCAAAAAACCAGCAACAGTGTGTGAAAACCTTGTGAAGACTTACAGAAAACGTTTGACCTGTGTCATTGCCAACAAACGGTATATAACAAAGTATTGAGAAACTTATTGAGCAAATACTTATTTTCCACCATAATTTGCAAATAAATTCATAAAAAATCCTACAATGTGATTTTCTGGATTTTCTTTTCTCATTTTGTCTTTCATAGTTGACGTGTCCCTATGATGAAAATTACAGGCCTCTCTCATCTTTTTAAGTGGGAGAGCTTGCACAATTGGTGGCTGACTAAAAACTTTTTTTCCCCACTGTATGTTTTTATCTTGAGGTGGTTTGTATCGCTTTCTATTCAATACGCCATCTTGTCTAACGCACGCGCACGCAGTATGCTTAGGGTCATTGTCCTGCTGGAAGGTGAACCTCCGTCCCAGTCTCAAATCTCTGGAAGACTGAAACATTTCCCTGTATTTAGCGCCATCCATCATTCCTTCAATTCTGACCAGTTTCCCAGTCCCTGCCGATGAAAAACATCCCCACAGCATGATGCTGCCACCACCATGCTTCACTGTGGGGATGGAGTTCTTGGGGTGATGAGAGGTGTTGGGTTTGCGCAAGACATAGCGTTTTCCTTGATGGCCAAAAAGCTCAATTTTAGTCTCATCTGACCAGAGAACCTTCTTCCATATGTTTGGGGAGTCTCCCACATGCCTTTTGGTGAACACCAAAAGTTGGCTTTTTTTTTTAATTAAGCAATGGCTTTTTTTCTGGCCACTCTTCTGTAAAGCCCAGCTCTGTTGAGTGTACGGCTTAAAGTGGTCCTGTGGACAGAAACGCCAATCTCTGCTGTGGAGCTTTGCAGCTCCTTCAGGGTTATCTTTGGTCTCTTTGTTGCCTCTCTGATTAATGCCCTCCTTGCCTGGTCCGTGAGTTTTGGTGGGCGGCCCTCTCTTGGCAGGTTTGTTGTGCTGCCATATTCTTTCAATTTTTAATGGTGCTCCGTGGGATGTTCAAAGTTTCGGATATTTTTTTATAACCCAACCCTGATCTGTACTTCTCCATAACTTTGTCCCTGACTTGGAGAGCTCCTTGGTCTTCATGGTGCCGCTTGCTTGGTGGTGCCCCTTGCTTAGTGGTGTTGCAGACTCTGGGGCCTTTCAGAAAGGTGTATATATACTGAGATCATGTGACACTTAGATTGCACACAGGTGGACTTTATTGAACGAATTATGTGACTTCTGAAGGTAATTGGTTGCACCAGATCTTATTTAGGGGCTTCATAGCAAAGGGGGTGAATACATATGCACGCACCAGTTTTCCGTTATTCATTTATTTGAATTTTTTGAAACAAGTGATTTTTTTCATTTCACTTAACCAATTTTGACTATTTTGTACATGTCCATTATATGAAATCCTAATAAAAATCCATTTAAATTACAGGTTGTAATGCAACAAAATAGGAAAAACGCCTAAGGGGATGAATACTTTTGCAACGCACTGTAGTATACACAGACATTGTCAAAAAAAGAAAGAAACTCCAGCCACCCAAGTCATAGATGGTTCTCTCTGCTACCGCACAGCAAGCAGTACCGGAGCACCAAGTCTGAGACCAAAATGCTCCTCAACAGCTTCCATTTGATGAAATGTTCAGCAGCCTTATGGCTTGGGGGTAGAAGCTGTTAAGGAGCCTTTTGGTCCCAAACTTGGGTTCAATGCAAATTGTCCGGGTAGCCATTTTATGAAATGTTCAGCAGTCTTATGGCTTGGGGGTAGAAGCTGTTAAAGGTGCCTTTTGGTCCTGGACTTGGCGCTCAGGTACCGCTTGCCGTGCGGTAGCAGAGAGAACAGTCAATGACTTGGGTGGCTGGAGTATTTATTTTACTTTTTACAATGTCCGTGTATGCTAGATACTAAGAGTGATTTATTGATCTTGAGCATATTGCAATTTATTATTTATTATATTTTTTTGCACTGACTCTCTTGCACAGGCTCGATGTAGACTGACTGGACTACAACCACACACTCACACATAATACACTGACTCTCCAACACACAAACACACACACGGACACACATACAAAACACACACACACACACATATTGACGCCACATACACACATCCATATTGACGACACACACACATTCATATTCCTTCACTCTTTGTTTATTATCTATGCATAGTCACTTTACCCCTACCTACTTGTAAATATTACCTAAATTACCTCGACTAACCCGTACCCCTGGACATTGACTCTCTACCGGTACCCCTTGTATATAGCCTCACTACTGTTGTTTTATTGTGTTACTATTTTTCCTTTGGTTTATTTACCACATTTTTCTTACTTACTTTTTAAAAACTCTGCCTTGTTGGTTAAGAGCTCATAATTAAGCATTTCACAGTAAGATCTACATCAATTGTATTCAGCTCATGTGACAAATTGTTACGGATTCAGCCGAGGCTGCTCCTCCTCCTTGCTCGGGCAGGCTTCGGCGTTCGTCGTCCCCGGAGTACTAGCTGCTGCCGATCGATGTTTCGGTGTTTGTCTTGTTTAGTCTTTATTGTTTACACCTGTTCCCCATTATGTTTGATTGTATTCCCTATATTTACCCCTGTCTCTCGTTTGGTATTTTGTGTGTTATTGTTTGTTGTCATTTCCGGCAGTTCGTGTATGTACGGGTCTTTGTGCTTTCCTCCCTGTTTTGGAGGTTTGTTGTTGTGTACGTTTATTTTATTGTGTTCAGTAAATAACGTTGCCAGCCGCTCTGTGTCCTGCTTTTGACTTCGCTACCGCATACACGTCGCATGACAGAATAACACACCTTCCATGGAGTCAGCAGGAGCGACGGTGCCAGCGGGATCACTGGAGGAGCGCGTTATCCAACAAGCGGCCATGATCCAGGATCTTGGCACCGCCATGGAAGGGGTGATGAACACCTTGAGGCGATGGGAAAGAGGAGGTTTGCCCACACCTCCTCCAACGATACCACCACCATCAGCTATACCCATCGCTTCACCTCCGGAGCCCAGTGGGATTCGGCTCTCGCTCCCGAGGGCTTATGATGGCACCGCGTCCGGGTGTCAGGGTTTCCTGCTCCAAGTGGAATTCTACCTGGCAACCATCCACCCGGTGCCCTCGGGATACGACAGCGTGTCCGCCCTCATCTCCTGTCTGTCCGGCAAGGCACTGGAGTGGGCCAACGCCGAGTGGGGGGGAAAAGACGCCGCTACAATCAACTATGCGGAGATCACCCGCCGCTTCAGGGCGGTGTTCGATCATCCCCCAGAGGGGAAGGCGACGGGTGAGCGTCTGTTCCACCTCAGACAGGGGAAGAGAAGCGCGCAGGAGTTCGCACTGGACTTCCGGACTCTGGCTGCCAATGCGGGATGGAATGAGAGGGCCCTCATCGACCACTACAGGTGCAGCCTAAGGGAGGACGTTCGTCAGGAGTTGGCCTGCAGGGACACCAACCTAAGTTTCGATCAGCTGGTGGACATGTCGATTCGCCTAGATACCCTGTTGGCTACCCGCGGACGTCCGGAGTTGGGGCCGTCCATTCCATCCCCCAGCACTTCCGAGCCGAGCCCTATGGAGCTCGGGGGTGCTGGTGCTAGGGAGACGAGGAGAGAGACCAGGAGAGAGGCCGTCCCCTGCACCAACTGTGGCCGCAGAGGACACACTGCTGTTCGGTGCTGGGGAGGGTCTCCTAGGAATCGAGGCAGTAGGCAACGCACTGATGAGTCATTCCAGGTGAGTAAGCACCCAACTCACCCAGAGCTCTCTGTTGTACATATGTGTATTAAAGTTGTGTTTCCCGAGGTTTCTTCTCACTCCCAGCATAAGGCGCTAGTAGATTCAGGCGCAGTAGATTCCTATTGTACCAGTTGATGTGCCCTTCCCCATCCATGCCCTAGATAGCCGCCCTTTGGGGTCGGGATTGATTAGGGAGGTCACAGCGCCACTTAAGATGAAGACGCAGGAGGGCCATGAGGAGATTACACAGTTGTATTTGATTGACTCTCCTGCGTTTCCCGTGGTGTTGGGGCTTCCCTGGTTAACATCTCATGACCCCAACATTTCATTGCAACAGCGGGCTCTCAAGGGATGGTCTGATCAGTGTGTCAGGCGGTGTGTAGGTGTTTCCGTAGGGGCAACGACGGTGGAAAGTCCGAACCAAATTCCCAGAATGCACATTCCTCCTGAGTATGCCGATTTGGCACTTGTCTTCTGTAAAAAGAAGGCGACTCAATTACCACCTCATCGACAGGGGGATTGTGCGATAGACCTCCAGGTAGGCGCTGCGCTTCCTCGTAGTCATGTGTATCCTCTGTCTCAGGAGGAGATGGCAGCTATGAAGACATACGTCACCGAATCTCTGAGACAGGGATACATAAGGCCGTCCACTTCCCCTGCGTCCTCAAGTTTATTTTTGTGAAGAAGGATGGGGGTTTACGCCCGTGTATTGATTACCGTGGTCTCAATCAGATTACAATCAAATACAGCTATCTTCTCCCTCTGATTGCGCGATTCTTCACAAATTTGGATCTCAGGAGCGCTTACAACCTGGTGCGCATTAGGGAAGGAGATGAGTGGAAGACAGCATTCAGTACCACCTCGGGTCACTATGAGTACCTCGTCATGCCATACGGTTTAATGAATGCTCCTTCAGTCTTCCAATCATTTGTGGACGAGATTTTCCGGGATTTGCATGGACAGGGTGTAGTGGTGTATATTGATGACATTCTAATATACTCCACTACACGAGCCGATCATGTGTCCCTGGTGCGTCGGGTGCTGGGTAGACTGTTGGAGCATGACCTGTATGTGAAGGCGGAGAAATGTCTGTTTTTCCAGGAGTCCATCTCCTTCCTGGGACATTGGTTGTCCGCATCAGGGGTGGAGATGGAGATTGACCGCGTTTCAGCCGTGCGTAATTGGCAGACTCCCACTACGGTGAAGGAGGTGCAGCGGTTTTTGGGTTTTGCCAATTACTACCGGAGGTTTATCCGGGGCTTTGGACAGGTAGCAGCTCCCATCACCTCCCTGCTAAAGGGGGGCCCGGTGTGTTTGCAGTGGTCGGCTGAGGTGGACAGGGCGTTTAGACATCTGAAGGACCTGTTCACCTCGGTTCCGGTGCTGGCACATCCGGATCCCTCTTTGGCGTTCCAAGTTGAGGTGGATGCGTCCGAGGCGGGGATCGGTGCTATACTGTCTCAGCGCTCGGGCACGCCTCCAAAACTCCGCCCCTGTGCTTTCTATTCCAAGAAGCTCAGTCCGGCAGAACGCAATTATGACGTGGGGGACAGGGAGCTGCTAGCGGTGGTTCAAGCCCTGAAGGTGTGGAGGCATTGGCTTGAGGGGGCTAAACACCCTTTTCTCATTCTGACTGACCATTGTAACCTGGAGTACATCCGGGCAGCGAGGAGACTGAACGCTCGTCTGGCTAGGTGGGCCATTTTTCTTGCCCGGTTAGTATTTAAGCTCACTTATATACCAGGGTCACAGAACGCTAAGGCAGACGCCCTGTCCCGACGATATGACACAGAGGAGAGGTCCATTGAGCCCACTCCCATACTTCCGGAGTCTTGTCTAGTGGCACCGGTGGTGTGGGAGGTCGATGCGGAAATCGAGCGGGCGTTACGTGCCGACCCTACTCCCCCAGAGTGTCCAGAGGGGCGGAGGTACGTGCCGCTCGAGGTCCGTGATCGACTGATATATTGGGCTCACACGTCACCCTCCTCTGGTCATCCTGGTATTGGTCGGACGGTGCACTGCCTTAGCGGGAAGTACTGGTGGCCCACCTTAGCTAGGGACGTGAGGGTTTACGTTTCTTCCTGCTCGGTGTGCGCCCAGCGTAAGGCGCCTAGACACCTGCCCAGAGGGAAGTTACAACCTCTACCCATTCCACAACGGCCGTGCTCTCACCTATCGGTGGATTTTGTCACAGACCTTCCCCCCTCCCAGGGGAATACCACGATCTTGGTCGTTGTGGATCGGTTTTCTAAGGCCTGCCGTCTCATTCCTATGCCAGGTCTTCCTACAGCCCTACAAACGGCCGACGCCCTGTTTACTCACGTCTTCCGGCACTACGGGGTGCCTGAGGATATAGTGTCTGATCGGGGTCCCCAGTTCACCTCGAGTCTGGAGGGCGTTTATGGAATGTTTGGGGGTCTCGATTAGCCTTATCTCTGGTTTTCACCCTGAGAGTATTGGGCAGGTGGAGAGAGTAAACCAGGATGTGGGTAGGTTTCTGAGGTCCTATTGCCAGGACCGGCAGGAGGAGTGGTCGGGGTATATCCCCTGGGCAGAGATAGCCCAAAACTCACTCTGCCACTCCTCCACTAATCGTACGCCTTTTCAGTGTGTGTTGGGGTATCAGCCGGTCCTGGCACCCTGGCATCAGAGCCAGATCGAAGCTCCTGCGGTGGATGAGTGGTTTCGGCGCTCGGAGGAGACATGGAACGCTGCGCATGTCCATCTGCAGCGGGCTATCAGACGGCAAAAGGCGAGCGCCGATCACCACCGCAGTGAGGGTCCGGTTTATGCACCGGGAGATCGGGTCTGGCTCTCGACCCGAAACCTGCCCCTTCGCCTGCCCTGCCGGAAGCTGGGTCGGCGGTTTGTGGGGCCATTTAAAGTCCTGAGGAGATTGAACGTGGTATGTTATAGGTTACAACTGCCCATTAATTACCGCATTAACCCCTCCTTCCATGTGTCTCTCCTCAGGCCGGTGGTAGCTGGTCCAGTCCAGGAGAATGAGATACGAGAGGCTCCTCTGCCCCCACTAGACATCGAGGGGGCTCCGGCGTACTCAGTCCGGTCCATCGTGGATTCGAGGCGTCGGATGGGGGATCTGCAGTATCTCGTGGAGTGGGAGGGGTACGGTCCGGAGGAACGATGCTGGGTCCCTAGGAGGGACATTCTAGATCCCTCCCTGTTGAGGGATTTCCGCCGGAGTCATCCGACTCGCCCTGCTCCGCGTTCTCCTGGCCGTCCCAGAGGCCGGGGTCGGCGCACGGCTGGAGCCGCTCGTCAAGGGGGGGGGGTACTGTCACGGATTTAGCCGAGGCTGCTCCTCCTCCTTGCTCGGGCAGGCTTCGGCGTTCGTCATCCCCGGAGTACTAGCTGCTGCCAATCGATGTTTCGGTGTTTGTCTTGTTTAGTCTTTATTGTTTACACCTGTTCCCCATTATGTTTGATTGTATTCCCTATATTTACCCCTGTCTCTCATTTGGTATTTTGTGTGTTATTGTTTGTTGTCATATCCGGCAGTTCGTGTATGTACGGGTCTTTGTGCTTTCCTCCCTGTTTTGGAGGTTTGTTGTTGTGTACGTTTATTTTACTGTGTTCAGTAAATAACGTTGCCAGCCCCTCTGTGTCCTGCTTTTGACTTCGCTACCGCAGACACATCGCATGACACAAATACAATTTGATTTAGATGTTGATGCATTGCTATGGTTACACAGTAACACTAACTGCCAGGAACAGTCTGTCTCTCAAAAAAGACCGAAAAGTAAATTTTCTACAATAATACATTTGATACTTACATATTAAATGTTTTCCCTCATCCCTTGAATTGGTGCTGATTGTGATCCATATGCTGCAAATAGTGACATTGTTGACAAGTTGGCTATTTTAATGTGGGGATATAGTTTTTCCCTGATTCAAGCCCTGAAAGGAGGAGTATGATAACGGTGGCCCGGTGGCTTCAATGGCTATTATTGGCCAAGACATAGCATCAGCTATCCAGGGTTTATACACTGAGTGTACAAAACATTAAGAGCACCAAGTTGCCTGGATATTCTTTCAGTGGTGGACCATTCTTGATACACAAGGGAAACTGTTGAGCGTGAAAAACCCAGCAGCTTTGCAGTTCTTAACACAAACAGGTGCACCTGGAACCTACTACCATACCCAGTTCAAATGTCTGGATTCACCTGGTAAGTCTATGTCATGAAAATAACAGGTGTTAATGTTTTTTACACTCAGTGTATACATCATTGGTAATAACGCGCTACATTTACGTCATTTAGCAGACACTCTTATCCAGAGCGACTTACAAATTGGTGCATTCAACTTATGATAGCCAGTGGGACAACCACTTTTTTTTGTGTGTGGGGGGGGGGGGGGGGGGGGGGTATAAGAATTACTTTTATACTATTCCAGGTATTCCTTAAAGAGGTAGTGTTTCAAGTGTCTCTGGAAGGTGGTCAGTGACTCCGCTGTCCTGGCGTCGTGGGGGAGCTTGTTCCACCATTGGGGTGCCAGAGCAGCGAATAGCTTTGACTGGGTTGAGCGGGAACTGTGCTTCCGTAGAGGTAGGGGGGCTAGCAGGCCAGAGGTGGATGAACGTAGTGCCCTAGTTTGGGTGTAGGGTCTGATCAGAGCCTGAAGGTAAGGAGGTGCCATTCCCCTCACAGCTCCGTAGGCAAGCACCATGGTCTTGTAGTAGATGCAAGTCTCAACTGGAAGCCAGTGGAGTGTGCGGAGGAGCGGGGTGACATGAGAGAACTTTGGAAGGTTGAACACCAGACGGGCTGCAGCATTCTGGATAAGTTGTAGGGGTTTAATGGCACAGGCAGGGAGCCCAGCCAACAGCGAGTTGCAGTAATCCAGACGGGAGATGACAAGTGCCTGGCTTAGGACCTGTGCCGCTTTCTGTGTAAGGTAGGGTCGTACTCTGCGAATGTTGTAGAGCATGAACCTGCAGGATCGGGTCACCGCTCACCAAATGTATGGAGTAAAAAGTGCAATACTTTCTTTAGGAATTTAGTGAAGTAAAAGTAAAAGTTGTCAAAAATATAAATAGTAATTTAAAGTACAGATACCACCAAAAACTATTTAAGTAGTGCTTTAAAGTATTTTTACTTAAGTAATTTACGCAACTCTTCCTGGGGTCCACAAGATGGTGAGTCTATTGACGCATCCGTGAGTCAGTCTAAGTAACATAAAAATATCCTCATATGAATCTGTCAGTTTAAGCTAAAGATAACAGGTTTTTTGCATGGGCTGCGTCTGAATCCACCGCATATGTGGGCCGTCGCAACTGCGGTGAAAGGTGACAGAGGCAGAGCGGTGTTTGTCAGACCATGAGACATCTTGAAAATCGGTCTTCTCACGAAAATATCTGTAGCATCCGAATGGTTTGGCCTACAAACTCTATAGAAAGGGTAGACTCTCATGAACACGATGGTGTTCTCCGTTTTGCTCTACAACCCCCACAAGTGTCACGGGACTTGTCTGAAGGTAACCCATACAAACAAATGGAAATATGGAGGTAGTTTTGTGCCAACAAAAATAAGGGGTTAAATGTTTTGTTTTTTCTTGAGCATTCTTATATCTCCTAGATATAGTGCCTTGCAAAAGTATTCATCAACCTTGGCGTTTTTCCTATTTTGTTGCATTACAACCTGTAATTTAAATAGATTTTTATTTGGATTTCAAGTGAAATGAAAAAAATTAGTTGTTTCAAAAAATTTTAAAAAATAAATAACGGAAAAGTGGTGCGTGCATATATATTCACCCCCTTTGCTATGAAGCCTCTAAATAAGATCTGGTGCAACCAATTACCTTCAGAAGTCACATAATTAGTTAAATAAAGTCCACCTGTGTGCAATCTAAGTGTCAAATGATCTGTCACATGATCTCAGTATATATACACCTGTTCTGAAAGGCCCCAGAGTCTGCAACACCACTAAGCAAGGGGCACCACCAAGCAAGCGGCACCACCAAGCAAGCGGCACCGTGAAGACCAAGGAGCTCTCCAAACAAGTCAGGGAGAAAGTTGTGGAGAATTACAGATCAGGGTTGGATTATAAAAAAATATCAGAAACTTTGAACATCCCACGGAGCACCATTAAATCCATTTTTATGGAAAGAATATGACACTACAACAAACCTGCCAAGAGAGGGCTGCCCACCAAAACTCATGGACCAGGCAAGGAGGGCATTAATCAGAGAGGCAACAAAGAGACCAAAGATAACCCTAAAGGAGCTGCAAAGCTCCACAGCGGAGATTGGAGTATCTGTCCATAGGACCACTTTAAACCGTACACTCCACAGAGCTGGGCTTTATGGAAGAGTGACCTGAAAAAGCCATTGCTTAAAGAAAAAAATAAGCAAACACATTTGGTGTTCACCAAAAGGCATGTGGGAGACTCCCCAAACATATGGAAGAAGGTACTCTGGTCAGATGGGACTAAAATTGAGCTTTTTGGCCGTCAAGTAAAACATTATGTCTGGCGCAAACCCAACACCTCTCATCACCCCGAGAACACCATCCCCACAGCGAAGCATGGTGGTGGCAACATCATGCTGTGGGGATGTTTTTCATCGGCAGGGACTGGGAAACTGGTCAGAATTGAAGGAATGATTGATGCCGCTAAATACAGGGACATTCTTGAGGGAAACCTGTTTAATTCTTCCAGAGATTTGAGACTGGGATGGATGTTCACCTTCCAGCAGGACAATGACCCTAAGCATACTGCTAAAGCAACACTCGAGTGGTTTAAGGGTAAACATTTAAATGTCTTGGAATGGCCTAGTCAATGCCCAGACCTCAATCCAATTGAGAATCTGTGGTATGACTTAAAGATTGCTGTACACCAGCGGCACCCATCCAACTTGAAGGAGCTGGAGCAGTTTTGCCTTGAAGAATGGGCAAAAATCCCAGTGGCTAGATGTGCCAAGCCTATAGAGACTTACCCCAAGAGACATGCAGCTGTAATTGCTGCAAAAGGTGGCTCTACAAAGTATTAACTTTGGGGGGGTGAATAGTAATGCACGCTTAAGTTTTCTGTTTTTTTGTCTTATTTGTTTCACAAAAAAATGTATTTTGCATCTTCAAAGTTGTAGGTATGTTGTGTAAATTAAATGATACAATCCTCCCAAAAATCAATTTTAATTCCAGGTTGTAAGGCAACAAAATAGGAAAAATGCCAAGGGGGGTGAATACTTTCGCAAGCCACTGTACATATAACCACTGCATGTGTTCCCAGCGTTCTTTGGGATATGTGTCACCCAGGTGAGGACGAATGGGGAGACATGGGGGGTGATGTTATGGGACAGGTCAACTCTGTTACTCTCATGGTGGACGAATGTCACAGGGATGACATAGTAACAGGGGTTGGACAGTAGTAACAGGGAGTGATTGTGAAAGGCCTTTATCTGCTTAATATAAGACGTGACAGGGATGTGAGTCTGTACACTGCAAGGGAGTAGCCTTTATGTCTGACTGTTACAAAGCTTTCATACTTTGATATCTGTGGCTATCAGACTTAAAAATGGTTGAGTATTGAGCAGTTTGAAGGGCTTTAGGGATGTATTCAAGAGAAATTTACTGTTAAGAACATATTTTCTCTGGTTCTTACTTCAATACTTCTCAATAAGGTTTTGGATGATAGCAAACTTCAGATATTGTTTCAAATCCTCTGTCTGGAGGAAAAAAGTTATCTCTCTGAAGTTTTGTCACACAATATATACAGACAGAGCTTAACATTTTGGAGCCAAGGGGGATGAATACTTTCACAAGCCACTGTAGGACAGCCACTTCAAAACCTTATTCCTTATGATACATTTTTTGGCTGTCTTTTTGCCATTCATTCATGTGTTATTCAATGTGTTTCTATTGGCTATAGTAGTATACGCTAAATTCATTACTTTCTCAAATCAATTTAAAATATTTTATTTTGACACCTATTTGTAACTTGTACTTAAGTAGTTTTCTGACCAGATATGTTTTTTACTCTAGTTTGTTACGAGGGCTACTTTTGCTTTTACTTGAGTAAATTACAATCTAAGTAACAATAGCTCAAACACAAAATGTTTAAAAGGGATTTGAAGTCGAAACGCGCTTGCGTTACGGTGGTACTCATTGGGATAAACTGTCACACTATACTCCTCAATCACCTTGTGACTTCTATTCCATAATCCAATAGTCACTTCGTTGTTGTTTTCTGTGAAGCCCTTGTCATGACGATGCTGCTTTGACACGGTGGCCCTATGATTGAGAGCCCAAACTTCCATGGCTGGCCCACCCCGCCTTAGATCGGTCTAGCGTGGGCTAATTGAATAGCTAGCACCGGGCTGCGGCTGCTGTAGTAGCATCATTTTCACCCAAGAATCAGCCTTAAAGTAAAAAATATGGCATGAGCGGAGAGGGGATTGTAGCTCTAAATCAACTTTGCATTTAGGCATTGATTTTTTACCGTAGCTAGCCCCTACTAAGCCTAAGCGCACAGCAGGGGACCCATACTTGCCTTCACAGATATACACGCATACAGTAAACAAGATGTTGCTAAAGTCATCAGTACTAAATTAGCAAGATAAAAAATACATTTCCAACTCTTTAATAACAAACCCCTCTTTAATAACACCACTGCTCTGGCAAAAGAAAATTGAGTAAAATAAAATAAAACTCAAATGGGAGAGGTGGTGTTATATCACAGAAGATCCATTACCTCTCCCTCTGTGAACATCAGCTCTACAGGGCACCACACAAACCTCTGTCTCCCTCCTGTCCTCCTCCCTCACCTCATCCTCCTCCTCCTCCTGCTTCATATAATCCTGCCAGAGGAGTTTAAATTACTACCTCACACAATTTATTTTAAAAATACATTTTATGAGAATGCAATTTCATTTCATAGGGGCCCTGTACAGTAAATCTTATTTGCGAAGCGTCATACACATTAACATGACAAAAGTGCCAGTCCGTGGTCCTCATTGCCGGAGCTCTCACTCGTGTTATCGCCTGGTGAAGCACTTTATTGGACACTGGAGTGCCAACCCTGTTCATCAACAAAAGTTGTCGTGTCGCAGAGAGACATAAGAGGAGATGGAATGGGAGATAAAGCCGGCTTAGAAAGACAAACAACAGTGAACAGAAAACATAAATCACCAAGAATTCAGTTTAGCCCAAAAGTGTTTTCAAGTTCAAAGGTTTAGGTTCTCGAAGGGACTGAAGTTGCACTAAATGACACAGTGCTTATACAGCAGGTGTAGGTGACCAAGAGAGACTACACACATGTCCCTGACTCGAAGAAACACTGTGTTCACTGACAAAGCACTAAACACCTCAGGTGTAGCCTCAGCAGCACTCAAGAAGTCCGAGACAACTCTGCAAAGTCACATACGTACACATCTTCAAATACGAAAAGTCCCACTCAATAAACAATTGTGAAGCTTTAAAAGGTTACACTATCAACCACTCACAATGTATTTTATCTCTCTCAATGTTTATTTTGTCTTTATAATATAAATGTGTTGCCTAAGCAAATACATTACACTTTGCCGTGGTTAATGCAGGGTTTTTATATAGCCCTCACCTGCCCTTTCTCCTGTATGTTCCAATCTCTTTGTCTCTGTGACACCGGGGCAGATGGGTAGACTACAGGGAGAAGCCATATGGTCATGTGACAGCAGCCTTTGATTTCATTAATGAGCTGTGATTGAGTTTAGCATCAGTGCCACTGCGCCTCACTACGCTAGCTGATGGATGCTAAACATACACTACCATTCAAAAATGTGGGGTCACTAAGAAATGTCACTTTTTTCGAAAGAAAAGCTATTTTTTTATCCATTAAAATAACATCAAATTAATCAGAAATACAGTGTAGACATTGTTAATGTTGTAAATGGCTATTGTAGCTGGAAACGGCTGATTTTTTATGGAATATCTACATAGGCGTACAGAGGCCCATTATCAGCAACCATCAGTTCTGTGTTCCAATGGCACGTTGTGTTTGCTAATCCAAGTTTATCATTTTAAAAGGCTAATTGTTCATTAGAAAACATTTTTGCAATTATGTTAGCACAGCTGAAAACTGTTGTGCTGATGAAAGAAGCAATAAAACTGGCCTTCTTTCGACTAATTGAGTATCTGGAGCATCAGCAATTGTGGGTTGGATTACAGGCTCAAAATGGCCAGAAACAAATAACTTTCTTCTGAAACTCGTCTGAGACTGGTGTTTTGCGGGTACTATTTAATGAAGCTGCCAGTTGAGGACCTGTGTGGCGTCTTTTTCTCAAACTAGACACTCTAATGTACTTGTCCTCTTGCTCAGTTGTGCACCGGTGCCTCCCACTCCTCTTTCTATTCTGGTTAGAGCCAGTTTGCGCTGTTCTGTAAAGGGAGTAGTACACAGCGTTGTACGAGATATTCAGTTTCTTGGCAATTTCTCGCATGGAATAGCCTTCATTTCTCAGAACAAGAATAGACTGACGAGTTTCAGAAGAAAGTTATTTGTTTCTGGCCATTTTGAGCCTGTAGTCCAACCCACAATTGCTGATGCTCCAGATACTCAACTAGTCTCAAGAAGGCCAGTTTTATTGCTTCTTTAATCAGCACAACAGTTTTCAGCTGTGCTAACATAATTGCAAAAGGGTTTTCTAATGATCAATTAGCCTTTTAAAATGATAAACTTGGATTAGCAAACACAACGTGCCATTGGAACACAGAACTGATGGTTGCTGATAATGGGCCTCTGTACGCCTACGTAGATATTCCATTAACAATCAGCCGTTTCCAGCTACAATAACCATATACAACATTAACAATGTCTACACTGTATTTCTGATTAATTTGATGTTATTTTAATGGGAAAAAAAATGCTTTTCTTTCGAAAACAAGGACATTTCTAAGTGACCCCAAACTTTTGAATGGTAGTGTAGGTCTAACCTTCCTCTGTTCTGCTGGAATGTTACTATCGTCCCCCCACTGGTCTCCTTGTAGACCCAGGCAGTCAAGTGCAATTACAGGTTTCACTGTGGTTTTCTTTGAGGAGATAGTTATGTATTGTTCGAGTGGATTAGCATAGGCTAACGGAACTGTAATACACTGAAAAACCTTGCTGTTAGCACCATAATGTGTTTGATTACATAACAGGACCTTAGCAGTTGTATAACGAATCCAAAAGCAACAATAGAGCAAGGTGTATCTTTTGCTGAGTGGGGTTTTTGTGTAAGACATTGTCTTGTAGCTTCCACCAGGCCATTGTGCTCATGTCATTATGAACACATACCAGATTCATCATATGTAGAGGCTAACACCAAACCTGGTCTGAAAAAATATATACTCCTGAATGTTAAAATTAACCCTACGAATTTGAACATTACAGCATATTCTTAGTTTTATTTTTTAGCATTGCATAATTCAGCACTTGTCAGGCAGCTTCCTTTAAGATGAATTTAAATTAAACATAAGTTTAAGGAGAAGAGAGAGAGAAGAGAAAAAAAGAGAAAGAAAAGCGAGAAATCAAAAGTTCAAAAACTGCTGTCTGCGCAGGTTTACAATGGTAACCTTCCGACGTGTGACATTACTTACATATAGGATTCAGGCTTCTTAGAATATGAATCATTGATGCGAGTGGTAATGAATGATTTATAACGAAAGCCATTCAAAAACCACTGTCTCCCGGTGCCACCTGAGGTGTATTATATATTTATAACTCAAGGACATGCTGTCATTGTTTAGACCTAGCTACCTAGCTACCAGCTATTGTAGAAAGGAGCTTTGTTCCCTTTCCTTTCATTGTACTTTCCCTTCCTCCCTTCCCTTCAAAGATGCTGTCTATTAGCTGTTCAGCACAAATGTCTTCTCCATAGAAAAGTTGTGGAGGTGTCCTTATTTCAAGTGTGTTCTTGTAGTTAGTGTCTAGTGTATGCCATGGCTTCTATGGCATCACTCGTCACTTTTTGCTCACTTGTTCCTGAACCCATTTATTCAGTGAACAAACAGGATGTGGTTTTTGTGTGAACACATTGGGTGTTTCTCAAAATGCATACTACAGATGCTCCAAGCACACAAATTGGAGCACGGGAGGGTCGGGGTATGAGTCCAAATCAAAGTATAGAAACGGAGCATGGAGGGCACTTCTCGAATGCATACTCTGTTTTTACATATTTTGAAGAATACATCGAGGCAAGCTTCAACGGAAAGTATGCAAAGAAATTTGACGCAACCACATATAAAATTACACAACATTTATTGAGCTGAAGCGAGAGAAAATACACTCAGACTTTGGAATTAAATGTTGCCTATTCACATCTCATATGTTGTCTGACTACAATATTTTATCTTGATCAGTTAATAAATACATGCTGTGTTAATTTTGGCATGTTTACCTGCCTACGTACCGTAGATTCTGAAATTAGCCCACCCAACTACCTCATCCACATATTGTTATTTATTTTGCTAATTTGCACCCCAGTATCTCTATTTGCACATCATCTTTTGCACATCTATCATTCCAGTGTTAATATGAAATTGTAACTATTTTGCACTATGGCCTATTTATTGCCTTACCTCCATAACTTACTACATTCACACACACTGTATATATATTTTCTGTTTAATTTTTGACTTTATGTTTTGTTTACCACATATGTAACTCTGTGTTGTTGTTTTTATCGCACTGCTTTGCTTTATCTTGGCCAGGTCGCAGTTGTAAATGAGAACTTGTTCTCAACTGGCTTACCTGGTTAAATAAAGGTGAAATAAATAAAATACAACATAAAAAAAGATTGCAAGCCAATAATAAGTCAATAGGGCTAACTGGCTAGCTAATACTGTTTGCTAGCCAGATAGCCTCAAATAATTTTTAGCTAGCTACCCAAGAATTGACCACTACCTTGCATAACATTAGTTTTAGGTCATTTTTGCCTGTTAAACTATCTGGTTAACTACATTATTACGATTCACATATAGCTAGCTGATAAATGTGATGTAAAATGCTTGCTTTGTGTATATCTTGTTTCATCTCTATGCCATTGTCCTGGCTGGAAGAAGGTTCAGTGAATGGGTAAGTCCATAGTAAGTAATTAGGTCTAACTGGCTAGCTAGCTAGCCACGAAGAATTGGTAGCTAGATACTCACGAAAAATATACATATACCTTGCATGACATTAGTTTTAAGTCATTGGTGCCTGTTTACCAAGCTGGCTAGCAACATTATTACAATTCACATACAGTGAGGGAAAAAAGTATTTGATCCCCTGCTGATTTTGTACTTTTGCCCACTGACAAAGAAATGATCAGTCTATAATTTTAATGGTAGCTTTATTTAAACAGTGAGAGACAGAATAACAACAAAAAAATCCTGAAAAACGCATGTCAAAAATGTTATTAATTGATTTGCATTTTAATGAGGGAAATAAGTATTTGACCCCACTGCAAAACATGACTTAGTACTTGGTGGCAAATCCCTTGATGGCAATCACAGAGGTCAGACGTTTCTTGTAGTTGGCCACCAGGTTTGCACACATCTCAGGAAGGATTTTGTCCCACTCCTCTTTTCTGATCTTCTCCAAGTCATTAAGTTTTCGAGGCTGACGTTTGGCAACTCGAACCTTCAGCTCCCTCCACAGATTTTCTATGGGATTAAGGTCTGGAGACTGGCTAGACCACTCCAAGACCTTAATGTGCTTCTTCTTGAGCCACTCCTTTGTTGCCTTGGCCGTGTGTTTTGGGTCATTGTCATGCAGGAATACCCATCCACGACACATTTTCAATGCCCTGGCTGAGGGAAGGAGGTTCTCACCCAAGATTTGACGGTACATAGCCCCGTCCATCGTCCCTTTGATGCGGTGAAGTTGTCCTGTCCCCTTAGCAGAAAAACACCCCCAAAGCATAATGTTTCCACCTCCATGTTTGACGGTGGAGATGGTGTTCTTGGGGTCATAGGCAGCATTCCTCCTCCTTCAAACACGGCGAGTTGTGTTGATGCCAAAGAGCTCGAATTTGGTCTCATCTGACCACAACACTTTCACCCAGTTCTCCTCTGAATCATTAAGATGTTCATTGGCAAACTTCAGACGGGTCTGTATATTTGCTTTCTTGAGCAGGGGGACCTTGCGGGCGCTGCTGGATTTCAGTCCTTCACGGCGTAGTGTGTTACCAATTGTTTTCTTGGTGACTATAGTCCAAGCTGCCTTGAAATCATTGACAAGATCCTCCCGTGTAGTTCCGGGCTGATTCCTCACTGTTGTCATGATCATTGCAACTCCACGAGGTGAGATCTTGCATGGAACCCCAGGCAGAGGGAGATTGACAGTTATTTTGTGTTTCTTCCATTTGTGAATAATCGCACCAACTGTTGTCACCTTCTCACCAAGCTGCTTGGCGATGGTCTTGTAGCCCATTCCAGCCTTGTGTAGGTCTATAATCTAAACCTGACATCCTTGGAGAGCTCTTTGGTCTTGGCCATGGTGGAGTGTTTGGAATCTGATTGATTGATTGCTTCTGTGGACAGGTGTCTTTTATACAGGTAACAAACTGAGATTAGGAGCACTCCCTTTAAGATTGTGCTCCTAATCTCAGCTCGTTACCTGTATAAAAGACACGTGGGAGCCAGAAATCTTTCTGATTGAGAGGGGGTCAAATACTTATTTCCCGCATTAAAATGCAAATCAATTTATAACATTTTTGACATGCGTTTTTCTGGATTTTTTTGTTTGTTATTCTGTCTCTCACTGTTCAAATAAACCTACCATTAAAATTATAGACTGATCATTTCTTTGTCAGTGGGCAAACGTACAAAATCAGCAGGGGATCAAATAATTTTTTCCCTCACTGTATATCTAGCTGATAACTATGATGTAAAATGTTTGCTTTGTGTATATCTTGTTTCATCTATTGTTGCCATTGTCCTGGCTGGAAGAAGGTTCAGTGAATGGGGAGGCGCACCGTGAGGTAATGCAGTAGGGGGAGTGTGGGTGCTTCTCAAATGTAATGTTTTATGCATTCTCCACACTCTTGTCCTCACAACAACGTACTCAAGAGAACATCTTTGAAGAATGCACTCGGAGCTTGAGAGTGTGGAGCACGGCATATTGAGAAACACCCATTGTTAGCTGTGACCTTGTTGCCGGTTGGTGAACTGGGTATTGTGTTTTTTTTAATTATGATCTGAAGAAACCATACCTTTATTATTCAGAAAATCATTAAATCTGCATAGGGTAGGGAGGTTACCTTTGTGTCACTGAACAATTATAAAAACCTGCAGCTCACATACCTAACACAAAATGCACATAAAAGCAAGTAATGTCTACACTTCCAACAAATAAGTGACCAATCAATCAATCAATCAATGTATCACACTCCAAATTACCTCGCCATGTTAACTGAAGAGTGACCCAGGTCGTGATCCAGACAGCCTACCCATACGACTCTTAAGAGGACTTAGAACAGTTTTAGGTGGTTTCTCGCAGCATATACTGTAGGTTTAAATTAACCGCTTAGCATCTCATTTAGCAGCTTTATATCCCTGGCTCTCCACATCTCTTTGTCATCCTTCTTTAAGGCAGTTGAGGTGTCAGACTAATGAAAGAAGACAGGAAAAACATTCCATCAGTGACATCATAATGTTAAACCAGAAAGATATATCGGGATAAATTGTGGAACTAAATGAGTGTGTTCAATCAAATTAATAGTAAATGTCAGTGAATGAGCGTTAAGGCAGGACTCCCGAGCCTCCGATGACGGTGGTTATGTAACCCGATACCCCAGAGTTATCTGAGGAAAACTGAATTGAAACAGGAAAGCGCGGCTGTCAGACAGAACAATCGCGAAGCAATTTGGCCTAACAGAAGTTGATTTATAAGCGAATAACCTTCATATGCCTGGATAAAAACAATTAAATTATAACAAAAGTCAACGTTTTAGAAGTTGTAAAGGAGTGAGAAGCCATTTGAATGCTTTAGTAGTAATCATGATGAAAATAACCAATGAATATTCAGACAATTGGGAGAGGTAATATGTTGATGATAACTCAACGCAGAATGGGAAATACATTGAATAATCTAACAACCAAGGGGGTCACATGGTGTTCGGGGCAAAATGTATCGTACATACAGCTATTGTAATGTGAAGTCAGGGTTCACATAGCAACATGTCCACTGTAGCTGATATCCTTAATCCATTTTTGCTGCAGCGCACTGCCCCCCTGATTGCTGAATCATTAACCCATATTTTTTACCTGACGATTATATCTGGTACTATCCCCAAGGTTTGAAAGGCAGCCCATGTACTCCCCCCATGTTTTTCTTTATTTTTACTATTTTCTGCATTGTAGAATAATAGTGAAGACATCAAAACTATGAAATAACACATATGGAATCATGAATTAACCAAAAAAAGTGTTAAACAAATCAAAATAAATGTTACATCTGTGATGCTTCAAATAGCAACCCTTTGCCTTGATGACAGCTTTGCACACTCTTGGCATTCTCTCAACCTGCTTCATGAGGTAGTCACCTGGTATGCATTTCAATTAACAGGTGTGCCTTCTTAAAAGTTAATTTGTGGAATTTCTTTCCTTCTTAATGCGTTTGAGCCAATCAATTGTGTTGTGACAAGGTAGGGGGGGTATACAGAATATAGCCCTATTTGGTAAAAGACCAAGCCGATATTATGACAAGAACAAGCAGAAAGACACGACAGTCCGTCATTATTTTAAGACATGAAGGTCAGTCAATACGGAACATTTCAAGAACTTTGAACGTTTCTTCAAGTGCAGTCGCAAAAAACATCAAGCGCTATGATGAAACTGGCTCTGATGAGGACCGCCACAGGAATGGAAAACCCCGAGTTACCTCTGTCTAATGGACAACAATACTGAGGCTTCTACTTCCAGCTTATACCGTACATAATAATAATAATAATATGCCATTTAGCAGACGCTTTTTATCCAAAGCGACTTACAGTCATGCGTGCATACATTTTTTTGTGTATGGGTGGTCCCGGGGATCGAACCCACTACCTTGGCGTTACAAGCGCCGTGCTCTACCAGCTGAGCTACAGAGGACCACGTGTGAGGGAACATACATACTACAGTGAGGGAAAAAAGTATTTGATCCCATGCTGATTTTGTATTTTTGCCCACTGACAAAAACATGATCAGTTTATAATTTTAATGGTAGGTTTATTTGAACAGAGAGAGGCAGAATAACAACAAAAAAATCTGAAAAACATGACTTAGTACTTGGTGGCAAAACCCTTGTTGGCAATCACAGAGGTCAGACGTTTCTTGTAGTTGGCCACCAGGTTTGCACACATCTCAGGAGGGATTTTATCCCATTCCTCTTTTCAGATCTTCTCCAAGTCATTAAGGTTTTGAGGCTGACGTTTGGCACCTCAAACCTTCAGCTCCCTCCACAGATTTTCTATGGGATTAAGGTCTGGAGACTGGCTAGACCACTCCAGGACCTTAATGTGCTTCTTCTTGAGCCACTCCTTTGTTACCTTGGCCGTGTGTTTTGGGTCATTGTCATGCTGGAATACCCATCCACGACACATGTTCAATGCCCTGGCTGAGGGAAGGAGGTTCTCACCCAAGATTTGACAGTACATGGCCCCGTCCATCGTCCCTTTGATGCGTTGAAGTTGTCCTGTCCCCTTAGCAGAAAAACACCCACAAAGCATAATGTTTCCACCTCCATGTTTGACAGTGGGGATGGTGTTCTTGGGGTCATAGGCAGCATTCCTCCTCCTCCAAACACGGCGAGTTGAGTTGATGCCAAAGAGCTCGATTTTTGTCTCATCTGACCACAAAACTTTCACCCAGTTCTCCTCTGAATCATTCAGATGTTCATTGGCAAACTTCAGACGGCCCTGTACATGTGCTTTCTTGAGCAGGGGGACCTTGCGGGCACTGCATGATTTCAGTCCTTCACGGCGTAGTGTGTTACCAATTGTTTTCTTGGTGACTATGGTCCCAGCTGCCTTGAGATCATTTAGAAGATCCTCCCGTGTAGTTCTGGGCGGATTCCTCACCGTTCTCATGATCATTGTAACTCCACGAGGTGAGATCTTGCATGGAGCCCCAGGCCGAGGGAGATTGACAGTTCTTTTGAGTTTCTTTCATTTGCGAATAATCGCATCAACTGTTGTCACCTTCTTACCAAGCTGCTTGGCGATGGTCTTGTAGCCCATTCCAGCCTTGTGTAGGTCTACAATCTTGTCCCTGACATCCTTGGAGAGCTCTTTGGTCTTGGCCATGGTGGAGAATTTGAATCAGATTGATTGATTGCTTTTGTGGACAGGTGTCTTTTATACAAGTAACAAAATGAGATTAGGAGCACTCCCTTTAAGAGTGTGCTCCTAATCTCAGCTCGTTGCCTGTATAAAAGACACCTGGGAGCCAGAAATCTTTCTGATTGAGAGGGGGTCAAATACTTATTTCTCTCATTAAAATGCAAATCAATTTCTAACATTTTTGACATGCGTTTTTCTGGATTTTTTTGTTGTTATTCTGTCTCTCACTGTTCAATTATAACTACCATTAAAATTATAGACTGATCATTTCTTTGTCAGTGGGCAAACATACAAAATCAGCAGGGGATCAAATACTTTTTTCCCTCACTGTATATACAGTACATTTTACGGAGACAGTATATTTACATTAGTCATCTAGTTTTTTTGTTATTTTTGTTATTTTTAGTCCTGCTCTTCAGCTCCCCTCAACCTTTTCCATCTATCTCTGAACACCAACCAGTTTTGATTTCTATTAGCCATATACAGTATTTTTCAACTGTGCTGTGGTGTTTCACAAAAGTCCTGAACCTTTCTATTCTCATAGTTTCTACAGATTGTAAATTAAATATAAAATGTTTTGCTAAGAGTATTAAAATATTATTGATCGATTGATTATGACTTTTCAAATCACCCATCGGAACTTTCTTGCCTAGCCAAAATATTACAATCCTTGATTAATTCTCAGCTAAGATCTTTCTTATCTTTGAAATGTATTTTAAATGTACATCAGTTGGATTTTTAGACCAGGTCATAGCACTCTCTCTACTGCATCCCTAGTCATAAATGATGTGGTTAACAGTATGGATGAAAGGCTACATTATGCTGCCCTCTTCATTGACCTGTCAAAGGCTTTCGATACTGTTGATCACTCACTGCTAATTCAGAGGCTTTCCACAATTTTGACTCGTTTCAGGAAACTAGGCTTTTGTCGCGGGTCACTACTTCACAGGAGAGCCAATTGAAGGTAAACTTTTTTTAAAAATCAACATAGAAATGCCTTCTTGAACATTAGAACTTGCACATGCCTTAATAACAGGCTTGTATGCCATCTGTAAATATGAATAAAATTGTTAAATTAAGAGACTAGTTGGTTTTGCCAGAGAAAAAGACAGCAACCTTCCCTCTAGCCATGATTGGCTGAGATATTGAGTGGGCTGGACATGCCGAGAGATGAGTTCGGATTGGTCTGCCATATAGCAAGCTTCTGTCTATTTGCGCTGGTCAGTAAGTGTAGGTAATCCTGTCTAAGGAGCTTTTTTTTTTTAAGTATCGCGTAGTAGAAATGCATAAGTGTTTCTCTCCACTTTCTGGAGGACCGAGTTTTGAAATCAGTGGAATTAGTGTATGATAGCTAAGGAGATGGAGAAAACACCTGTCTCCGGATTACATCTACAAACTAAGGGAAACCATGGCATCGGTGACAGGGATAAGCTTCCATCCATTATGTATACGAGTAAGATAGTCTAGCTAGCTACATTAAGATATTACACGTTTCAAATTTTGACAGAAAGTTCTTTTCATTTAAAGTTAAAATGTATTGTTAGCTAGCTAGCTAACGTTAGCGGGCTGGCTTGCTAGCTAACGTTACATTTATGATCTGTGTAGTAATATTATTCGTATCTCAGAGCCATTTGCTTTGCTAGATACAGCCTAATGTTAGCTAGCTAAAATTGAACCTGGTTGGTTAGCTACCTGCAGATTCATGCAGGGTAGTAATGTCATGAGTTGGGATTATGGTAAATTGTTTAGCTAGCTAGCTACATGCCATAACAAAAGAGTCCATTATGCAAGTATCATTTTCAATAGAATGTCACTGCGACAACTATTGATAGACGTAGCAGATAAATTCGCTCTGGCTATCTACTCTGATTTCAGAACACGGGTTAGATAGTCTAGCTAGCTACATTTTCAGATATTACACGTTTCTAATTTTGACAGAAAGTTGTTTTTATTTCAAGTTAAAGTGTACTGTTAGCTGGCTGGATTTCTAGCTAACGTTACGTGTATGATCTTATTATTCGTATCTCAGAGCAATTTGCTTTGCTAGCTACAGTGGCTTGCGAAAGTATTCACCCTCCTTGGCATTTTTCCTATTTTGTTGCCTTACAACCTGGAATTAAAATTGATTTTTGGGGGGTTTGTATCATTTGATTTACACAACATGCCTACCACTTTGAAGATGCAAAATAATTTTTGGGGTGAAACAAACAAGAAATAATAAGAAAAAAAACCCACCAAAGTCAACACTTTGTAGAGCCACCTTTTGCAGCCATTACAGCTGCAAGTCTCTTGGGGTATGCCTCTATAAGCTTGGCACATCCAGCCACTGGGATTTTTGCCCATTTTTCAAGGCAAAACTTCTCCAGCTCCTTCAAGTTGGATGGGTTCCGCTGGTGTACAGCAATCTTTAAGTCATACCACAGATTCTCAATTGGATTGAGGTCTGGGCTTTGACTAGGCCATTCCAAGACATTTAAATGTTTCCCCTTAAACCACTCAAGTGTTGCTTTAGCGGTATGCTTAGGGTCATTGTCTTGCTGGAAGGTGAACCTCCGTCCCAGTCTCAAATCTCTGGAAGACTGAAACAGGTTTCAGGATTCAGAGGAGAACTGGGTGAAAGTGTTGTGGTCAGATGAGACCAAAATGCAGCTCTTTGGCATCAACTCAACTCGCCGTGTTTGGAGGAGGAGGAATGCTGCCTATGACCCCAAGAACACCATCCCCACCGTCAAACATGGAGGTGGAAACATTATGCTTTGGGGGTGTTTTTCTGCTAAGGGGTCAGGACAACTTAACCGCATCAAAGGGACGATGGACGGGGCCATGTACCGTCAAATCTTGGGTGAGAACCTCCTTCCCTCAGCCAGGGCATTGAAAATGGGTCGTGGATGGGTATTCCAGCATGACAATGACCCAAAACCCACGGCCAAGGCAACAAAGGAGTGGCTCAAGAAGAAGCACATTAAGGTCCTGGAGTGGCCTAGCCAGTCTCCAGACCTTAATCACATAGAAAATCTGTGGAGGGAGCTGAAGGTTCGAGTTGCCAAACGTCAGCCTCAAAACCTTAATGACTTGGAGAAGATCTGCAAAGAGGAGTGGAACAAAATCCCTCCTGAGATGTGTGCAAACCTGGTGGCCAATTACAAGAAACGTCTGACCTCTGTGATTGCCAACAAGGGTTTTGCCGCCAAGTACTAAGTAATGTTTTGCAGAGGGGTCAAATACTTATTTCCCTCATTAAAATGCAAATCAATTTATAACATTTTTGACATGCGTTTTTCTGTTTTTGTTTTTGTTTTTATTCTGTCTCTCACTGTTCAAATAAACCTACCATTAAAATGATAGACTGATCATGTCTTTGTCAGTGGGCAAACTAGTGTAATGTGATTTAGAGGAAAATGTATGATCTTACTATGGGTACTAAAGAACACTCTGAAGACCTGTGTGACATCGTTCAATGCTACACTACATCCCACGTGGATGGTCCATCTCCCCCACTTATTTAACAACCTCAAAATTACTGGGAGGATATGCTGGAGTGATCCCGGACTTGGCAATTTCAACAAAGGGGATAACGTACACAGAAGACAGCGATGCTATAAACCTGCCCCTCTCACTTGCTCGCTAAGGCTAGCAAACGCATCCCCACTCTCTTATACACTAACACACAGTGCCTGGCTGTGAATTATCCTCCTACTCCTAACACCTACACATTAAATAGGCTATTGTTGAGGGGGGAGCCTCTTCCCTTTTGTGTGGGGTTAGCAACTGAAGGAAAATATGAAGAGCCGACTAAAAGAGCTTCAAACATGATTCTTGTTGCTATAGGGTTGCAACGTGGCCTTCACCGATGATATTTAGGCTACTGTATGAAATATATAAATCATAGAATAAAAGCTGTGCGCATATATTAGATTAAATGATAACCTGCTGAGAAGAGACAATCTTCCATCAAATCAAACCCATACATTTGTTGACATGGCTCTATCATCAATTCATAAATCAATACTCATTCTTTAGTAGCATACTCATCTTTAGTCGAGTAGAATATTGCAGCACTGCAGGTTTCGCAATATACTCTTGGAAAAAAGGGTTCCAAAAGGGTTCTTCAGCTGTCCCCATAGGAGAACCCTTTTTGGTTCCATGTAGAACCCTCTGTAGAAAATGATTCTACATGGAACCCAAAAGGGTTCTATCTGGAACCAAAAGGGTGCTACCTGCAACTAAAAAGGGCTCTTCAAAGGGTTCTCCTATGGCAGGGTTCCCCAACTTGCGGCCCGCGCGGGACCTCACTTCTGTGACTAGGAAGTCATTGCTTTGGCCCTGATGAATCAAAGCTGCATTTAGAAACACTGAATACCAATTCATTGTTCTGTTGATCGAGCATTGTTTGAAATTATGTTGGGGGGGGGGGCTCTTGTCTCCTTTTAAAGCAAATTACAGAGTAATGAGCATAATTAGCACTATAAAGTCGAGCGCGAGAGTCATGAGAAAATGAAAATGAATGCTGATTTCAACGTAGCAAATTGCCTCCTTAGATCATATTCCTATTACATTTCCAACAAGTCCCTTTAAGTAGTTTGAGCTGCCTTTATTTTGGAGATTCGAATCTTGGTGGAGACGGATTACCAATTTCCGATAGTGAATTAACCTTGTCTATCAGCGGGAAGGAGGCTTGAAAAGGTCCCCGCTAAACAATTGGTGCCTTCCACTAAGCCCCTGGCTATGGTCTGCTATGTGAAGATATTTCAAATCTGGGGAAAATGGGGAATGTCGGGTTTTAGTGCCGAAATTGCATGGAATAAACAATTACAGTTCATTCAAAAATACAATGTTTTCTTATCTGAGGTCACATCTTAGTGTAACATACAACACACAATAGCCTAACAAGGGCCTGATGACAATCAAATTCTAACCACAAGAAAAAAAAGATCCCGTTCATGCATAAAATGTCAGTTGGCTAATTAACAAATACAAGAAGAAAAGAAAAGGTGAGAAAACGTACGTTTTACAACCTACTGTGTGCCATATTACAACCTACTGTATGTGTTGTGATACTTGTACTGTTTTCTCTATAACCTGTTAATTCATATGCTTTGCGACCGTGATATACAGAATAGGCCTAAAGGCCGAGACAATAAGAAGACACAGTGGCAGAATAGATTCAACTACACCTTTGTTTTATCACAACCTCTGTCCAGTGAAGTCCACAAAGCATATTGCATGTACAGTAACAGACAGTTAAATGACCTACAGCATGGTCAAGCAAGTTAATGTTTCCGACATTTTCGGATCACTAAACAACTTTTGATTTAGAACCACAGAGAGTTACCGCAAGTCACAAAGAAAACAGGACCTGCTTCCACTATTCCAGCACCATTTCAACTTCAACATCATCAAATCCCCTCTACTTAGTCTAATACAGTGACAACTAAAATATACCCAAAACAATGTAGTCCAATCAACATAAGCTAAATAAGATGTTGCTGTCCATGGTTCTGATTTATGTGTGTGCATGTGTGTGTGTGTGTGCGTGCGGGTTCGTGCAAGTAGAAAAACATGTTGACTCACCCTACTTGTAGAGAAACGCCAATGCCATCCTCTCTCTCATGTTGACAAAACGGACTATCACTACAGTACACGCTTATTTTTTGTTGTTGTCCTAGGCTACCTGGCTGTAATGCTTGCTGTCTAGTCTAACTTCCATTCATGGGCAATGTTAGCTAGTTAACATTAGCCTTCTACATATAGCTACATATTGAACTTCCATCCTCTCAGCCCAGGGGCACAACAATGTATCCAACCATTCATTGTCCATGAATGGTTGGATCAGAATCACCGTTATAATCATTGGCCAGTACAGAGAATTAAATAAAACCACAAGTCCAAATCCCTATCTCCATCCATGGCTATTTTTCAGAAAGGGACAATTTTAGCTAGCTGGCTAGCTAGGCACCGGAGGACAACAACACAACGAGATGCAACAATTAAAATGCTTCTGTCAATGAAGTATGCTCTCAATGGGATTTGATAGATGCTCACTGGCTTCCCTTGCCTTCAATGCTATGGGCGGCAACAATGTCATACTTGTTTTGACCAGACAGCATCAGATAGATTTGCCTACACGTAGAGAGACAGAGGGGCGCTGTTTCGCTCGCTCGGATGCTTTCTCCTGTGACAATCAGCCTTTTGCGAATGAAAGGAAAATTATGAAACACAGACAGACGAAAGATAAATTATATTAATTATAAAAAAATATATATTGGTACATTTTTGGGGGAAGCCTGGCTTCCATTGGCATCCATGAATACACACCACTGAATACCTTTATGTATAGTACTGCAGTGTGAATAAGTTCAGTGACATCATCTTCTCTCCTGCCATGACCTGCACTGTTCCCATAGCGACGTTTAGTCATTCACAGACGGAACCATTCCTCATTGGCTTCTCAGATAAGAGGTGTATTTGCCAAGCATAATCTACATGGTGCATTATCTTGTGCAGTTTATTACTTTGGGTGGCTGTTTGAATAGGAAGTCTGATGTGTTGTTCTTGACTGACAATAAGGGGTTGGGGCACGGGCAGACCTGACACGAGGCGATCTATCGAATAAACAAAGATCCCCAATACCCAGAAGCCACCTCTGTCCTTACTTCCTCGGCTGCCTTACCTTTGCTCATAGGTCTGATATTGCGAAGGAGGGGGCATGTTCCCATGTTGCCTCCGAGTGGTTCTTCTCAACCTTGACTAGAGTGAGTGAGTGAGAGAGAGAGAGAGAGCAGGAAAGAGAGAGGCCAACTCTCTCTCTTTATGTTTGTTGACAAGAGAAAGAGAGATGGAGAGAGCAAGGGAGGGTGAAAGAGAGAGCCGGGTGTCCTTGAGGAAGTCCGCTTTTTTACTATAGAGTAATAAGAAGTTATACTCCCTGAAGTCTGACTGCCGTTTTGAGGATATTGTTTGGCTTCCCAGTTATGGTTTTGCTTCCAATTCATTCAAATTAAGAGGAACAAACAATCTTCATTATTTTTAATGTCAACTGAATTAACTGTTGAACAACCTCAACTATTATCCCTTCTTTCGCGCTCTAGCTCAACCTCTCTCCTTTCAAATTCATCCATCCATCCCTGCTATCTGTCCCTCGTAGGCTTCCACTACAAAGGGGCTCCAGACACTTCCAAATCTTTTCCACTGATCTCCTCCGGCAGAGACTGACGCACGTGGGATCCCTCTACTGATCACTTTCCAGAACCACGCTGGGGCTGGCAGGCAGAGCGATAAAGAGAGCCCCTGGATTTACTCGGGCCTTACCGGGTCTCTGTGCCTCCGTCTCTGCTTCAGTTGTGAGAGACAGAAACGGGCTTCAAAGTTGGGCATGAAATCGCCTCTTGTCAATCGATAGAATATTACCCTTCAGTCTTACCATCCTACTGTCCATCAGTTGACCTATAATGAGAGCATTGTAGGAAAATATGACTGGAAAGTCACCTCAATGCATTGTACATTGTGTTTCGTTTTCTCGCCAAAGTAAACGGTGGTTGATGATTTTTTTCTCTCCACTCTCTCCCATAGGGTGTAATATGTGGAGGAATCTGATAAATGCAGGAGCCCAGAGAACAGTTTTGCGTGGATGCTCCAATTTCACATTTAGACATTTCATTACCATTTCATTACCATTTTATTTGCCTGTGTATCTTGGAGCATCTTCTGTTGGTGCATTTAATCCCTGTACATAATAATTTGGGTCCTGACAAGGAGAAAATGAAAACAGACAGGTGCAAGGGGAGGGGGGCAGTTGTAGGGTGACTGATGGTGCATGTTTCTGTGTGTGTTTGCTTGTCTGTACAATGCACACAAATGTCCATGTGCATGCATGTATGTGTGCCAGCATGTGTGTTTGTGCGCATGCTGTGTGTGTGCTGTGCATGTACTGTATGCATGTGTGCCAGAATGCATCAATATGTGTGCATGTATCTACATATGTGTGTGTGTGTGTGTGTGTTTGTGTGTTTGTGATTAAGATAGAGGTGAAAGCGTTCAACGATGGCGCCCACAGGGTTTTCCCAGCAGCAGCAGCAGGACACAGCACTCCAGTCTGTATCTTTTAATCTCTCCTCTTCAGACTTGACTGACACTCTCCTCCGTGAGCCCGCCAAATCGAAATGAAAAGCCACTAGACATCCAACACAACACTAAATAATACATTGATTGCACTATAACGGTGACAAATGGTGCACACAAACTGTTAGGGCCTACATAAAGCTGTTCCAACAGCAGTCCCAACAGCAGTCTCAACACCTTACCACTGCTACACCTGGCTATCAGTGGAGCCTTGTCTGGCAGCGAAACAGTTAATTCAGCCTTTTTTTTAAACATAGCTGATACGGCTGACTTGCTTAAACAAATGTGAATTCTACTGACAACTGAGATGTGCAAACTATGACATAAGGGGACATCGAGCAGATAAGAGGCAATCCGTAATTTCGATTAAGATAATGAGCGAGCTAGGACGGATGTAGTCAATAAAACTATTTGTTCGGCACTTTTGAAATGTACAGCGACAGAATTCAGAACATGGGACGTTCTTACAGTATTCTCCCTGTACACCAAGTCAGAACCGTAGGATAAATAAAGGGGGCATATAAGCAGACAATGAAAGCTCTTACAATATTTGATGATTACATTTCTCTAAAACAGGCTATAGGCTACATGTGCACCACCAAGTCAGAACAGTAGGTGAAATTATGAGGGGAAAAGGGACCAAATTATTAGGGTGAGGCATATGTTCTACTAACAGCTCACTACACAACATATGCTTAGTATTACTTTCTTAGCTCCCTGGCATTTTACATCATTTATGCAGCAGCATACAAGACATTTTTGGAATCACCTTGTTGTGCTGTGCTCACTTGAACAGGAAGGCGGCGGGGCGGTCCTTTGTGGGAAAATTTTGTCATCAAACTTTGTCATCAAAGTCTGGCATTTTCTGGATTCATGGTGCTTTCAAGACTTGGAACTCAAAAAAAAAACAAGGACGAATCATGATGTCAGTGATCTTCAGGTCAGAGCTCTAGAAAGAGGCCTGAGTTCCTGACTTGGAATTCAAAAGTATTTTCCCAGTCGGAGCTATTTTTTTTTCAAGTTCCCAGTTGTCTTGAACTCACTGAAGTCAGAGATTTCCCAGTTCAGAGTTTCCAGTTGTTTTGAATGTGGCATAAATCATGCTGGATTGACAGCATGGACAATATATTCAACCTTTTAAGGCCCATGGTGTTGAATGTTTATCCTTATAAGCTTGGAAAAGAGACCCTTAAAACCAGACTTGGACCACACACCCACTCCAATGTATCACAGGCTAGTGATTGCTTTGCAACGCTTGCAGTTAGCCACTGATTCTGTCCAAACCACTCACTGTTGAATTTGCGATTTACAACTTGTCGTGTAATGATGATGACTGCTAGCTTGCTAGCTAAGATTTTGAAAGAATGATGTTGACATGATCAGTCCAATCAAAGCTACTGTAGATATAACATGATTTTACGTCATTTTATCTGTGGCCAATGACCTTGAGCCTTCTTGGATGGGCACGTCTAATGTAACTCTATGGCAGCACCCATGGGACTTGAATTTTCTAGCTCTACCCTTAGATTTTGCGGTGACGTAATGTCCCCATGAGTGACAGAACACTGAGCCAATCACGGCGCCACTACAGAACATTACCAACCCCTACGCTCCGTATTTTCCGCTGGCTGCCCCACCACCACATAAAGCACTGAGCTAGGCTGAAACACCTGCATTTTGGAGCTGCCTTACTCAAGAAAGCAAAAAAGACCAAGTTTGTATGCACCTTTATAAACTCAATATTTTGGGGGGGATTTTTTACTTTGTTTGCAAACTGATGTGTGACCCGTATTAATGGCAAAATAACATGTAAAACAGGCAAAAACATTTTTTTTAGCTAAACAGGTGGGGCTCAAAACAGGTGGGGCACCTGCCCTGAATGACGGGGTCGCCACTGGTCATACGTTTCAATGACTTTCACAGATAAGACGGAGGGACAAGGTGAGTTAAGGGTGTGGCGTGTGTGCATCGAAGAGAGATATATCTAAAATGTAAAATGTAAAATGTAGATATAGGAGTGTGTTAGTGTTTGTGCGCCTGTGTGGCTCTGTGTGTATACATACATGTCTCTGTGTGCCTCTGTGTATGTGTGTGCGTGCGCGTTGCATTCAATGAAAAGAACACCCTCCCTACAATCAAAGATGGGGGAGTTTTGATAGTGCTATGGGGTTGCTTTGCTCCCTCTGGTAATAGGGGCCTTGAACGTGCGCAAGGTATCATGAAATCAGCAGATAATCAGGTGTATTTTAGTCTAATGATCAACCCTGTGACCAAAAATAGTGTCTCTGTTGAAGGTTGTGGACAACAACCCAAAACACACATCAAAAGCACCCTGGAATGGTTCAAGAATAAATGCTGGAGTAGCCAGTGAAGAGTCCAGATCTGAATCACATCCATAACCTATGGCGAGAGCTGAAAACAGCAGTTGCTGGAGGGCACTGCTCAAACACTGAAACATTTGAGCAGTTTGCTGCTGAAGATTGGGCTAAAAAGGCCAGTAGAAAGTTGCAGCACACTCATTCATGGCTACAAGAACCTATACTGGACTCGCTAAATGTACAGTAGCCCGTATCCAGCTATCCATACAGCTAAACACTCATTCAAATAACTCTGTGAGAAGCAGGGTGCCATTTTGGAAGTTTACTTGAATCACAGTGTGAAACTGCAACAAACACAATAGTATAAACATAAAATAAAGTTGCTAGAATGCATCTGTATGCTTGATTTTGCTAAGCTGGGTGTCCCTAGGGAGAAATAGCACTGACGCTAGTGCAAAGTAGCTAACTGCTAACTCAATTCTTCATATTTTGCAGAAACATGAAAATGATATGTGATAAACCTTTATCTTGTGTTAATAAACAAATGTACTTACAGATATTGCGTCTTACAAAGCTTATAAAGAAGGATTGTAACTACTCTAGCACATCTTACACATTGCTTCACTTCTGAAACTGCTTCCTGTCACATGACACAAACAGGTCAATTCTAAAATGCTGCACTTAAACTGCCACTAGGGGGTGCTAAACAAGTAACAGGTCCAGAACACTCCCCGCCGGGGTCTTTAATGATCCCATATAAACCTAACTCTGACCACTGGGGTCTTCTGAAGAAAGAAGGAGAACCACTTCGGAGATAGGCCAAGAGAAGACCTTCGTAGTTCCCTCCTTGACAACTCTCACGTTGACTTTCCTCACCATCCTGTCCCGGCTGGGAAGGGTCTTCACAACGATGGTCATAAGCCATTCATTTATTTTAGCCTGACTTACCTTCATTAAGACAACATCCCCTTCTTTAAGATCTGGCCTCCTGCCCTGCCACTTGTGACGGCTCCACAGCATGCAGAGATACTCCCGCCGCCACCTGTTCCAAAAGGTGTCCACTAGACTTTGTACCTGCTTCCACTCTTGCTTGTACAGTTCTACTTCCCCGAACTTGCCTGGTGGAGGAGGGAGACGCCAGTCTTCTGTGTCAAGAGCATAGCTGATGTGACGATGAGGGGTGATTCTGGGGGTGAAGATACTGGGATGAAAGGCCTGGCTACATCCGCTCCCATGCACCACCCATATGGGATGAGTGAGGTAGGTTGAACACCCAGGTACATTTCTGTTCTTGGAGATACCTCTCCACACTCTCTGAACTGGAGCTTGATCCATCCATCCTCAGGTCTCGGCAAGCACCAACAAAGTTTGTACCGCAATCTGAACGTATCTGCTTTGCTATGCCTCTGATTGAGAATAATCTTCTCAGGGTGTTTATGAAGCTGGAAGCACTTAGTGATTCAATTGGTATACTTCTATGTGTACAGCTCTTGTGCACATGCACAAGAACATCACTGCCCACCTTTTGCTACTGGCGTGTCCTCCTCTGGTGCGGCGTGAGACCACCTCCCATGGGCCAAAAACGTCCACACCTACGTAGGTGAAAGGTGGTGCTACCTGTAGCCGCTCAGCTGGCAATTCTGCCATCTGCTGATATTCCGTCTTCCCGCGGAGCTTCTTGCACGTGACACACTTGAAGCGTGCACCGCTGATACATCTCCAACCAACCAGAGTCCATCTGCTCGGATGCCACCCTCTGTGAAATGTCTCCCTTGATGCTTCACAGCCTCATGGTGTTGATGCACAAGCAAGGTTGCAGGTGGTGACGACCTGGAATGATGATGGGGTTGACATTGTTTGTTCCTAATTTAGATTGCTCGATTTGGCCTCCAACTCTGAGCAATCCGTCACTAACAAAGATTGGATGCAGCCTTCATAGACTGCTGTCAGTAGGAAGACTGCGTTCTGCTGCTATGCACCTAAATTCCTCTGCATAACACTCGTCTTGGGCACTCTTTATCACAAGGACTTTGGCTCTTTCCAGCTCCTCTTCAGTGGGGTTCTTCCGACAGATGTCAAATCCATGGCAGATGCTCTCTTGTGCAGGCTGAGAGAAGGTCTGATTAAGCGTGCTACTGTCCTTATGAGACTTATGGAGAAATGCTCAAAGCATTTGGAGCTCAGCAGGTTCTTGGAGACTTGAGTGACATTAGTAGTCACCTGTGGCCATATCTCAGAGTCAGAAGCAGAGTTGATAAGGTCAAATGACTCTAGAGGTTTGGAGGAGTGCAGGGTTGGATTCTGAAGAAAGGCTGGTCCTGACAGCCATGTCGTGTTGCTGAGGAGGGCTACTGTTATGGTCAGCTGGGTTGAGATCTGTGGGCACGTACCTCCATTGGTCTGGGGACGTGGATTGCCGGATACGCTGAATTCTTTTGCTCACATAGATATAGAACCACCTTGTTTGGTTGTGGATGTACCCAAGCACCACTTTGCTGTCCGAACAGTAACTGATGCTGTCAAACTTCAGATCCATCTCCTCAACTAACAACTCTGCAATCTTGACTGCCAGCACGGCTGCGCATAGATCCAGTCTGGGTATAGTGAGCTCTGGCTGGGAAGCCTGCTTGGCCTTTCCAAAGACAACTTCACTTTTTCCATCTTGAGTGGTGACCTTCAGTCTGGGTGTCTGGAAGGGCAAGGGCAAGGGCGCAACCCAGCTGTTGGAGTTGTCTTGGCAGACCTCGTTGTCCATGATCTGAAGGAATCTCGTGTCGTCGATCGAAGGTGCAAGTTTGTGATCGCTAGTGGTGCGACAGAAGATTGCCTGACCCAGGTTCTCTGCGGTAAGTGTCAGTGAGTTGTCTTGCAGGTTTGGCTCATCAAGGATCTGCTGATGTGCTCTGTACCTGAGCTTCTCTTTCTCCCTAACCTGACTGTTGCATGGGCTGAGGTAGGTTGGACGACCATTTTCCAAGATGGATGTCTTGAACGAGCTCACCTGAGATGGTTTGTGGGTACCTCTGAGACACACGTCCCTGACAACAACCAAACCTAGGTATAGCTTCTGGGCGAATGGAGCGTCATCTGGACCGTTGATTTGGTTCCTGACTTTATGTACTCTCAAGACATCTCTGCCTAAGAGGAGAAGTATGTCTGCGTCAGGATCCAGAGGTGGGATCTCGTCTGCAATGCGTCTCAGGTGACTATGGTGGCGAGCTGCGTTTGCAGTTGGAATTTCTGAGCGGTTGTTAGGGACTTGGTTACATTCGATGAGTGTGGGAAGGAAGAGACTCGTCTTCTCATTGACTGACTCGACAACGTAACCACAGGCCCTCCTGCCGGCTGTCTCTGTGAGTCCCGCACGCGTCTTGAGTGTGTATGGTGATGAACTACCTTCGACCTTGAAGATGTCGAATAACTCTGATCTTGCTTTGTTCATCCAGTATAGCGTACATCCTTTTGGATTCTTCATGACATCCTTCGGGGAACACATTAACGAGGCATATCTTGGAGCATGCTCTCTCGCTCATTCCTTCTCAACACACCTCGGTGCACTTAGATGTTCCTCTTCTTCCCTGCCATGCTCTGAAGAGGAAGGGGATGAGCTTAACTTCCATTGAGCTGGGCCGGGATGGAGTGCTGAGAGGTGCCGGTCTCTTTCGCATTCGTTGCATTTCACCGTTACCTTACAGTTCTTGGCGAGATTATTTATGGAAGCGCAGCACTGAAAACACACCGAGTTCTCTTTTGAGGAACTGTTTGCGGCCTTCCAGGGACTTCTCTCTGAAACTGCTAAGGCGCGCTGAAGGCGTTTCTGACGTGGGACTGGGGGTGAGACCCTACCGGCCACACCAAGATCTACTTCCTGTAGAGCTGCCTTCAGTATTTCTGGCTCAGCTAGAGCAGCATCTTTCTCTTTCTGCATGGCATCCAAGGTAGCTTCGAGACGGGCCTTCTCAACCTTAATGTCTCTCTCTTCACATAAGCTGCTCTTCCTTGGGCTGCTTCTGCTTTGGCTCTCGCTTTGGCGATGACTATACTAGCCCTTGAACTGGCTGACGACCTCAAACTGACTGATGCTTTGTAAAAGCGAGAACTTAGACTGTGCATTGAATGCTCCATGTTTCTCTTCAATGTTTTCGTCTTGAGGCGTAGCATTTTCCTTACTACTTTCTGCCATGATGATTTGAGGTAAGTGTGGCACGTAGAGTGAAGACTTAAGCTGGCGATGTCGTGATGGCTTGCTCTGCGCCGAGATGACAACCCCTTAACGCTTGAATCCTTGCTGCTCCATGTGGAGGTTCCTCTCTTACGGGTAGCTGTGCCTGTCTTTTCACTATAATGGACTTGCTAAATGTGCAGTAGCCCTTATCCAGCTAACCAGTTAGCTAAACACTCATTCAAATAACTCCTTGAGAAGCAGAGTGTCATTTTGGAAGTTTACTTGAATCACAGTGTGAAACTGTAACAAACACAAAGGTACATGTTTTCAGTTACAGTAGTATAGAGCACATAATGTCTTACACTATTACTGCACTAAATGTATGAAATAAGGAATAAGAGTACTCAATCTAGAGTAAAATATAAATTAAAGTTACTAGAATGCAACTGCATGCTTGATATTGCACTGAAGCTAATGCAAAGTAGCTAACAGCTAACTCAATTCTTCATCTTTTACAGAAACATGAAAATTATGTGATAAACATTTATCTTCTGTTAACCTCTACTGGATGGGTGTCCCGAAATCGGGACAGTTGTTGCTCAATACGGATAACGTGACTACAATGGCGTTGTAAACAAAAGCAAATATACATGTCTTATATTGTTAATCTAACTGCAGTGTCCAATTTACAGTAGGTATTACAGTGAACAAATACCATGCTATTGTTTGAAGACAACAACAAAACACTTTTATCAAGGCAACTGGTTTGATACATTCATCTATGAAGGTAAATAATGTACTTACATTCAGTAATCTTGCTCTTATTTGTCATCCTGAGGGTCCCAGAGATAAAACATGGAGTTCTTTTGTTTGATAAAATAATGTTTTATATCCTAACATGGTCCATGTTGTATACAGCGTTTCGCCTGAATTCTGACTAATTGAACTCACAACAAAACATTTCAACGTAATATAAAGGCTACGCGTTGTTTCACCCAGTCAAGTTAGATTTTTCTGCAATCCTCAGATACTCCAGAAGGCAACCAAACACGTTCCTTCATTCTGCATGACGCATTGGCTAAACAAAAGGTATATTAGCCCACCAAGGATTGACATGATATTGCACCATTGAGATGGGCAGTATTCACTTGATTGACTGTATCTTGGTCCAATGACCACCTTTCGTTTTGAAATATAGCTTGCTAGATAGCCAATGAGCTGGGCATTACAGGAGTATGTGATGGTCCTTTGTGTGAGTAAAAGCCATTGTGCTGAGCTCACGCGCAACAACCTACGTTGGGCAGATAAAATCGAGAGAACAAAGAGGGACTCGTATTACACATACACGCTCGATTAGTTCTACCAAGTTTATTGCTATTTTCGAAAGTAGAACATGTCTAATAAAACAGGAAAAGCTCAATCGAAGACCAAGTATACAGATTTGGACAAGATTATTGCAGAAATCGATCGGGAAAGTGACATAGAAGTTGATGAGGAATGAGTGATTGCACTGTAGACTCACGCTGATTTATTTTGGATGGGAAAGACGTAACTTTAGACTGGTTAGTAAAATACTTTTTTATTCTCATGCTAATGCACTTGTTTAAATGTTTGCATATTATTCATTTGAGATATTTTTCTTTGATTGCTATATATTGTCACACCCTGGCTCGGGGACTCAATATGTTGAGCCAGGTTGTGTTCATTCTATGTTTTCTGTGTCTTTGGTGGGTGTTCTAGGTTGTCAATTTTCTATGTTTGCCGGTGTGACTCCCAATCAGAGGCAACGAGTGTCAGCTGTCGGCTGTTTATCTCTGATTGGGAGCCATATTGAATCTGTCTGTTTTTCTTTCGGGTTGTGGGATTTTGTTCGTGTGGTTTCGTGTTGTACCATAGACGTCACGCATTCGTTGTTTATTGTTTTGTATTTTGAGTGTTGTGCTTTAACTATTCAAGTAAATATGTTCGCTCGCAACGCTGCGCCTTGGTCTCCCTCATTAGATGATCGTGACAGAAAATCCCACCAAGACCAGACCAAGCAGCGTGTCCAGGAGCCATCGCTAATAGATCTCCGTGGCAGCTTCGACTGGGTCAAGCCCATTGAGGAGCTGAGTGAAGAGGGTTGGAGACAGAGGAGCGAGAGGTGGGCGAGAATGTTGGAGGCCTGGTCCACGGGGAGGAGAGACCCCCAGAAAATTTTTAGGGGGGGGCTCACGACGTCGGGGCAGCAGGAGGCCGCTATGGAGCGGTCCAGCGGGGTTGCAGAGGAGGCCGCCAGGTTACGGGGGCCACTGGTAGAAGAGGGGATGGAAGGTGTAGAGGCACGGCGAGAGGTACTGGCGTGTGTTGCCAGTCCGGTCCGGCCCGTTCCAGATCCCGGTGTAGAGCCAGTGGTGTGTGTCCCCAGTACGGTCCGGTCTATTCCTGCTCCCCGCACCAAACCTACGGTGTGCGTCGACAGCCCAGCACGGCCCGTTCCTGCGCTCCGCACCGAGTCTGTGGTGCGCGTCGCCAGCCCAGTTCGGCCCATCCAAGCTTCTCGCATAAAGCCTACGGTGTGCGTCGCCAGCCCAGCCCGGCCTGTTCCTGTTCCACGCACAAAGCCTACGGTGTGCGTCGCCAGCCCAGCCCGGCCTGTTCCTGCTCCACGCACAAAGCCTACGGTGTGCGTCGCCAGCCCAGCCCGGCCTGTCCCTGCTCCACGCACAAAGCCTACGGGGTGCGTCGCCAGCCCGACCCGGCCTGTTCCTGCCACTCGCACCAAACCAGGGGTGCGAGTCGCCAGCCTGGTCCAGCCTGTTCCTGCCACTCGCACCAAGCCAGGGGTACGAGTCGTCAGCCTGGTCCAACCCGTTCCTGCTACTCGCACCAAGCCAGGGATGCGAGTCGTCAGCCCTGTCCGGCTCGTTCCTGCTCTCCGCACCTAGTCTGTGGTGCGCGTCGCCAGCCCGGTCCGGTCCGTTCCTGTTCCACGCACCAGGCCAGGGGCGCGTGTCGTCAGTCCGGCTCCGGCCAGCGGGGCTAGACAGGACCAGGGGTACTTTGGGGGGTTGGAGAGGAAGTGGGGATCTAGCCCGGAGCCGGAGCCGCCGCCGAGGAATGCCCACCCAGCCCTCCCCTGTTTTTGCTCGTATTTAGGCGCGGTCGCAGTCCGCGCCTTTAGGGGGGGGTACTGTCACACCCTGGCTCGGGGACTCAATATGTTGAGCCAGGTTGTGTTCATTCTATGTTTTCTGTGTCTTTGGTGGGTGTTCTAGTTTGTCAATTTTCTATGTTTGCCGGTGTGACTCCCAATCAGAGGCAACGAGTGTCAGCTGTCGGCTGTTTGTCTCTGATTGGGAGCCATATTGAATCTGTCTGTTTTTCTTTCGGGTTGTGGGATTTTGTTCGTGTGGTTTCGTGTTGTACCATAGACGTCACGCATTCGTTGTTTATTGTTTTGTATTTTGAGTGTTGTGCTTTAACTATTAAAGTAAATATGTTCGCTCGCAACGCTGCGCCTTGGTCTCCCTCATTAGACGATCGTGACATATATATAATCACTATAATTAAATATGTTTACCAATAGTAAATAGGGCACTCGAAAACCACAGGCACAGCATGTGATAGTCAACAAAAAATACACATTGGCTGGGGCTCACCCCACTGCTAAAATAATTGATGCAGCGCTTACCCCCTGCTAAAATAAAGGTTCAATAAAATAAGTAATAGTAAACTTGAGTTCTTACTGATTTTTTAAAATCTTCTATAGTGCTAGAGACTCAGTCAACATAAAATACACAATGTGTATGCTAATACATTTTATGTCTGTATGAATACATTGTAGGTCTGTGCCCTATTTACTATTGAAAAACATATTTCATTATAGTGATTGTGTTCCCCAAATGCTACATAATATATGTTTATCGATATGTGTTGTTTATTTGATGTATTGATGCAGGGCACACCCGTAAAAGTATTGATGCAGGGCTCACCTGTAATAGTAAACTTGAGTTCTTACTGAATTTTTTTAATATTCTATAGTGCTAGAGACTCTGACTTCTGGGAGCCAACACCAAAGAGACCACATTCAAGTCCTCCTGTAGAAACTGGTTAATTCAGTCGGACCCCTGCTGCTGTCTCTGGCTCCACACCCACCCCGCCCGGCCATCTAGATGTGTGAAGGTTAGTGTCTTATGAAGGGAGGCTAATGATCCATCATGTATGACATTCATGGGAGTATGTAAACTTGTATTTTTTATTACCATAGCATTTTTTTTATGTTCTCTATAGTTATGTACTTGAAAATGTATCCATTTACCAATTTGGCCACTTGAAGGCCACTTGGGTAAATTTGGGCAAACTTGTGAGGGACACCTGGGTGACTTCATACTAAATATTATGTAGCTCGCTTGTTCTTGAAGGTCTCCGTCTGAAACTTTGCACATACACTGCTGGCCCCTTGTGGACAACATCTAAATTACCTCCAGCTTCCTATCTGCATCTATGGCTTTTATTTATCATGTCAAAGATGATGCAACAAAAATACAAATAGAAAACATATGTTTTTTTATTTGTTTTATCTTTTACCAGATCTATTATGTTATGTTCTCCTACATTAATTTCACATTTCCACAAACTTCAAAGTGTTTCCTTTCAAATAGTATCAAGAATATGCATATCCTTGCTTCAGGTCCTGAGCTACAGGCAGTTAGATTTGGGTATTTCATTTTAGGCAGAAATTGAAAAGAAGGGTGTGATCCCTTAAGAGATTAATAAACAAATGTACTTACAGACATTGCGTCTTACAAAGCTTATAAAGAAGGATGTTGAAGGATTGTAACTACTCTGTCACACTTGCACATCTTACACATTGCTTCACTTCTGAAACTGCTTCCTGTCACATGACACAAACAGATAAATTCTACACTGCTGCACTTAAACTGCCACGAGGGGGTGCTAAACAATTAACAGGTATTTGTATTTATTAAGGATCCCCATTAGCTGCTGCCAAGGCAGCAGCTACTCTTCCTGGGGTCCTGCAACATTAAGGCAGTTATATACAAT